>NC_059992.1:8011614-9346884 GCF_912999745.1 Papilio machaon
CATGTAAAGTGACGTCGAGCCTTACCCCCTTTACCACAACGTAAATACATTTTACTGAATGTCTATACATATACATATTTCGCATGATGTATTTGCGATGTCAATAACGAAATACCTATCTTACTTATATTATAAATGCGAACGTTTACATGGATTTTTGTTTGAAGGTACATATCTCTAAAATGGCTCAATGGATCTCGATGAAATTTGGCACAAATGTAGAATATAGTTTGAAAGAACACACAGTCTACTTATAAAGTTTGTTTTTAATTCCGAACGGACGGAGTCACAGGCGATAGCTGATATATTTGTAAAATTTTTGCATATCTATCCGCAAAACCGCGTTTGTACGATTGAATTCAAGATGGCCGCTTTTTTTTTATTTACATTTTTTTTAAATATAAAATCTTATATTTTTTTGGATTCCAAAATATCTGCAAAATTAATTACTACATATCTCAGATTTTTACATAATTAAAATCTACAATTCTACCTAACCTAGTAATTCAATTCTACCTACATATGAATACAACCTTACCCAAATGTCCTGTGGAATCACAGCCTCGGACAGGACAACATCGCTCCGAAGGCATGATAGGAGCGGTGTCCGCTACCACTGGGGAACGTGGTATAGCTGGAGGACGACCTTTTAGGTTCTTCTTAAGATCTCTGCTGGTAAATAAAAAAGCTAATGAAAGTCTCGTAATTTTAGTATGGTTTTGAATTAATCCTAACAGTTAATGGTCTTAACCGGTAGATACAAAATAAATGTATATTATTTAATTAAAATTTAACAACTAAAATAAGAATTAATTAGACAATTAAAGCTCAATTAATAATTACTTCATGATTCCAGTTAGTATAGTCAAAAAGTTTTTTTATTACGTAAATTCTTGGACTTCAAATCCAACAATACGGATTATTTTTTCTATCTAACTAATATTATAAATGCAAATGATTTAGATGGATGGATGGATATTTGTTAGAAGGTATCTCCAGAATAGCTGGATGGATCTCGCTGAAATTTGGTAAAGATGTAGAACAAACCCCGGAAGAAGTCATAGGCTTCTAATTATTTATTTTTTTATTCAGTGCGGACAGAGTCATGGGCGACAGCTAGTATCTATTATTAACAGTATACTTACTTCTTATCATTCTTATCATCTCCATCAGAGTCAGTGTCGGTGTGAACAGGTCTTGCGGCAGTAGCTAGTCTGTTAGCGCGCGCTGAGAATGATCTTGTCAGCTTCCGAGGCACTGCACCGAGAGCCGCAGATTCGCCCGCCTCACTGCCTTTAGTAGCTACATCTTGTTGCTGGAATAATGTTATTCAAAATGCATTACAGAAGAGTTAAAATTTCTGATGCGCGCATGCACTCTCTCTACGCACCGACTCTGATATAACAAAGACTAAGAGGGGAACCAACGATTAAATGGCTAGGCCATAACCAACAACTAAGTGACTAAAAACTAACTGAACGAGTAAAGCGACCCTGAGTAAGGTCCTTAAGTTGTTTGCTGGTTAATTAATTAACACAAATGACATTCATGACAGCAGCCATTATAACAATTGTTACTTTCTTTATTAAGAATTTAATGTCTTCTAATAAAAACGAATTTTAAGTTACTTATGTTTTCTTACCTTACTAGATGCTGTAGCTGGTTTCGTTTTAATCCCTTTTGCATTGTCTTTCTTAGATGTTGGTTCACTATCACTCTCAGAAGACACAGATTCAACTGATGACTGACTAGATGAACAAGATGACGCGCTTTTATCTTCAACCGCTTTCTTTGCAGGTGGACCACTATTTCTACTACTTCTACGTTTAGCGTTTTCTTTTACGGTGGTATCTTCAGTGGCTGGAACCGCAGGTTGTGTGGCTGGTGTTTCCTTTTCATCGCTTGACTTTCTTGTTACCTTTTTATTAATAGGGGACTCTTTTGCACTCGCCTTCTGTTTGTCTTTGTTCTCAGGTTCCGATTCAGAACTATTGTCCGGGGAAAATATGCTTTTCTTTTTTAAAGAGTTATCAGTTTTTGGTTGAGATTTGGGTAGAGTTTTTGAAATGGCTTTTGCTTTCGCACCTGTTGTTGTACGAGGGGCTGGTTTTGCTTTTGCAAGAACTGCAGTTGCTGCCTTGGCTTTGGCTGAAGCCCTACGTCTTGGTGGGGCTGCTTTTGGACTTGCCACTTTAGGTGCTTCTTCTTCACTTGATGATGTTTTTGTCTTAGACGCCCGTCTTGGTTTCTGTTCTTCTTTCTTCTTGGCTTCTTCTGCTGGTTTTGTAGGTGATTTAGGTGGCACTGCAGCTGCAGTTGCCGCTGGAGTCTCAGAGGTTGAGGAGTCTGAGTCCGAACTGCTAGAACCTGACCCTGAGCTGGTTGAAGAGCTCCCACTGCTGCTGGAATCCGAGGTGGAACCAGAGCTACTATCTGTACTACTGTTGCTGACCTGGAAAAGTGAATATGAGATGGTTTAATATTTAAAATAAGAAATCAAAACTATCACATAGTTATTATATTAATCAACATCAAGATCTTATTTGCATAATAACTTTAGGTCTGTAAAATTTCTACGAGCTAACCTAACCTTGCTCATTATGGCTGACACCAAGTAGAGAAATTGCCTATTGTTATGCTTGTATGAAATATTGCAAATTGGTGATTAAGATTTATTCATTATTTAAGTTTTTCTATCATACTATACCAATACACAGTTGTATATAAATGCAAAACACAAATCTTTTTTAGGTTATAGTGCATAGCAACAGCACAAAATTATTCAAAAATGATCTGTAAGTATATAAGAAAAGCGATAATAAGCATGTATGCAGTTATTATGTATAAGTTGGTTTGGAAAGTAAGGTTTGAAGAAATATATTCAAGTTTATTGATTCAATTCCTAAGTATTCAAATTCATAGATTATTGAGACTTGGCTCAACAAGCTCAACCTCATTTGTAAAATATGCATATTACATAGGTTCTTTAATCCTTAATAATATGCACCATAAAAATAAACTCGTGGATTATGAAATATATTTTTTTAAGAAATATTTAAATGATACTATAAATCAACACTTACGTCAAGATTCGTCATTTTATATTAGTGTGAAGTGAAGTTGTGTTCTATAATGATTTGAATTTATTGTCGTATTCCTGCAAGTAAATTTTATGTTTTGTTTTTAAATAACTGGATTTAAACAAAAATAAATACATAAACGGCGTCCACTGACCCAAATGCCAACAAACTTGACATTAGATTGACGTTGAAGTTGACAATTTTCACTTGACGTGACGTTTTAGATTTCTGGTGTTATCATTTATTTTACCTAGCGAATAAAAGTGTCATTGAAAGTTTTGTGAAACTTAAAAAAAAAGGATTTCTTTCTAAAAATAACTATATCCAACAATTTGAAACTTAAATGAAAATCTAGATATAAATACAGAAGGCGCTAGCAATTTCTTGGTTATTAAAATTCATAACTGAATATAGCAACCTTAGCAGTCTGTCTACGATATAATTATTCCAATAGTTTTTTTTTTTACTCTTTTCCTTTAAACTATGCTCCATTGTTTACCATTCACAAAAATAATAATATAAAATATGGATTTAAATTGGCAATAAGTGGTTTAGCGAATTACATGAGGTTTTCATTTAAACTTCCTTTGATTTATGTGTTGTAAACAAAATGTCTTCGAGTTCCGCTGAAGATATTCCCGAGCAGTGTAAAGTAAGCAACTTCTTCCTCAATAGAATTATTGTTTAGTTTTGCCACATAATTCTGACCTTGTAGTTTATCGGCGCTAGATCGATATGTACTTTAATTAAGGAAATTTTTCATAACATGGAAACTGCGTCACATCATGTCATAGTGCTGTGGTTTATTTGTTTACGATTCGTAATATTTATAACTTTTGAACATGACTATTTATAAATTTACATTATAATGATGTATATGTGTTAGTTTCTAGTTTGAGAAAAAATAATTATAAAGTACCCAACCAAAACGAAAATAATCATTTTGCAATACCCTCTTTGTTTGTTGCACTAGCTTTTGTAGCCAGTATGTGATTAATTATGATTGAATGATTTTTTTTTTGCTATAAATACCTTTAAGGACTTCTCCACATTGTAACTGAGTTAAATTTCATGTACATCTTTTCTCACAATTTCCTTAAAAAGTTTGTACCCCAAAGTTTTACTTCGCAATTTTTTATAACGATAAATGTTTCAGGATCTGTTTACACAGGATGGAGTATTGCTTAAGTCATGTATTGGCCGTTCAATTAATGAGCTGAACTCTATTGGCATGCTCTGTATAGTGCAGATTGCTGATAGTACTAAATACATAGAATGGAGACCAAATGATTTGATCACAATTGACTCCGACACACAGGATCAGGAGTGGGCAGTTGTTAATACTATTGGTCAGTATAATATTTATGTAACAAATACTTAATTTATATTAATATGTACAATAATATTTTTAAATAAATTAAATAAGTGTTTGGTTGTTTTACTTTTTATAAAAATTGTAATGTAGTGTGAATGTTCTTAAATTGTTTAAACTTCCGTGAGACATATTAATAAATTAATTTAGATTGGCTTAACTCACATTTGATCATCTGCTGATTACACCGACTAGTTTCGGAACTGTTTTTAAATTAATGTTATATAAACTATTGTTCTTATTAGAATAATAGTTTTGTTAATTCAATCAGTATTTTTGCTTTGGTGTGATTAAAAAGAAATTGCATGAAATAATGTCCGATATTTTAGGTCGTCGTCAACGAACTCTAAGTGGAAATATGACATCGGATTATGCAACCCTAAGAGCGCGAATAATAAAAATACCATTGAGCGAACTAAAAACATTCCGTGTCTCTAGAAACAATCAGCAGATGCAATTCTCCACCAAACCTGGTACCTGGCAGATGTCCTTTTATTTCCAACATGGGAACGCAGAAATCTTTGTAGCATACCTAAAGAATCACGTCAAAACAGCAAAAGCGAGAAATGATAAAAATACATACATAGTTGTGGAACCAAACAGAGAAACACAGGTTTTGAACAAGTCTTTTGCGGAACTAGAAATATTTACTGAGAATCCTACTGATGTTGTTTGGAGTTTGGTATCAAATTTGAGACAAAGACCTTATGAAACTACTATGGAGGCTTTTTCAAAACTTACTGATATTGGTAAGTATATTATATATAAATAACTATCCATGTTATATGAAGTATTTTTTAAAAACACTAACTTCTCAGGAACTTTATAGAAAAAATAATTTGGTGTTTTTTTTTATGGGGCTTTTGTTTATTGGGGCTTGAGTAATTAATACTTTTTGTTTAATTGCAAACACTGTACAGAAAGTGCTAGTGGTGAGTTATATCTCAGGTTTGATAGATTCCATTGAAAATAGCATCATCATAATGTTTTTATCTATTTAAAATTGTTTTATATTTTCTTAAAATTAACATTCATACTGTAAAACATATAGTGTAGGTACAATCAGAGCTCTGTGCGGTGTTCCACTTACAAAAGAATTGCCTCATTTCATGCAACCCCATTTTACAAAATAACCATTTAGGTAGTAGAGTTGCACAAACAATGGCATAATATTAAAAAGTTATTGTGTTCCACTCAACCACCTTTTTTTGTACAGACACATTTAAAAGCTGTTAATGTTGAAACAAGTGTTGCTTTATAGTTGGAACACCGCTAGTTTCCTCAGTAGTACATATAGTAGCTTAAAGTTCAATTACCATTAAATTAGTTAATGTTGTCTAAGTAATTAGTTTTCATAACTTATTTTTGAACATTTTACCTTGTCCACAAATTATTTATTTTTACCAACAATAATTTCTCATATCATTTAAATAACTGTTAATGTTATTACATAAAAAAAAAACAATTATTGTCTGTTATAATTTAGTATTCCCTTAACTTTAACATTTAGGTAATGTATCAACAAATTGCAGTGTATTACGGTAATGAGGCTTTGAATGGCAAACGAGATGTGTCAGAAGAAGTAGCTGATCTATTGACAAAGAGTATGAGTGCAATGGAGGATAGTACAGCGGTCACTAGGAGTGATGAATACGAAGTCATCAGTGTTAAACCCACTCTACCACCAAGACCTTGTATTCCCAGGTTTGATTGAATAGATTATTTTTTTTACAGTTAAAAAATAAGCTGGTTTTTCCTTTTATATGTCACTTAGCAATCTTGAAAGCTGCTTGTTTGTAATTTGTCTAGGCGCAGAGGTTTCATCTATTTGCCAACACTACAGTGGACCAGCGGTTAATTGTCATCAGTGCCCATCATACTGTATTTCATTATCAGCTGTACAGGATGTTCTTGGACCCTATTTTTACTATTTACATATATATTTTCATTTTAGAGGCACACCATTATCAACGGAGAAATGGGATGGCTTACAAGACACTGATGGTCGAGTGACAGAAGTGGAGGGAGTCAAACAACTTATATTTAGAGGGGTAAGTACACCTTTTTTAAAATAGTTTTACATAAATGTAAACATTTAAATAATTTTGCTATAAGTTCCATTTCAATAAAATAAAGTGTTTAGCACTCATTGTATCAAAGTTCAAAAATATAGGTAAAATTGTTTTTTTTTTATATTTCAAGGTGGCAAACGAACAAGATGCAGATGCGTTGCCTACCTTCAAACGACGAAGGAGGAGACGCACAAAAAAGAGATTTATATTTAACCTTCCTATGCATCTCCTCCTCCATCAAATCCACCTCTCCTTCCCATCCTTTCCTTATAAGAAAAGGGTTGAAAGGGAAAGAGGACTAAGATAAGGCCTCTGGCCCCACACTCATCAGACTGTACGCGGAATTACTTCCATTTGACGTCTGTCTTCTGTGTGGTTGTGGTATTTCACTAAGCGAGGCCAATTCGTGCAACAAATGTTATTACTGGTGTCTATTAACATTATTAACATTGATTATTAATATTCTTTTTAATTATTTCCAGGGTGTAGCACATTCCATACGTCATTCAGTGTGGAAATATTTATTAGATTATTATCCATGGACAATGACTCATTCGGAGATAAAAAATCTACAAAGACGTAAGACGGAGGAATATTTCTCTATGAAGTTACAATGGAGGTCAATGACCGAAGGACAGGAGTCGAGGTTCTCAGAGTACAGAGAGAGGAAGAGTTTAGTTGAGAAAGATGTTAATAGAACGGATCGAACCCATCCATTTTATGCCGGAGAGAATAATCCAAATTTAATTGTGCTTCAAGATATTTTAATGACATATGTGATGTACAATTTTGATTTAGGTTATGTACAAGGAATGAGCGATATTTTGGCGCCATTATTATTATTATTAGGCAATGAAGTGGATAGCTTTTGGTGTTTTGCCGGTTTCATGGAGAAGATTGTAAGTACAGTGCGAGGTAATCTTTTACACAAATAGTTTACTAACATAAATAAAACTACCACATGAAGTAGTAATTTATCTTTAACAAGCTGTCGCCCGCGACTCCTTCCGCGTGGATTTAAAAAAAAACTTAATAAGTATCCTATGTCTTCTTCCAGACTAAATTCTACATCTGTGCCAAATTTCATCAAGATCTGTTGAGCCGTTCCGGACATACCTTCAAATAAAAATAAACATTCGTATTAATAATAATAGTAAGCCTAGATATGTGTGGTGTAGAAAAACTAACGTTTCTTCTATATTTTATCCGAGATCAAAAAGACCTTATCATCCCAACGTATGCTTTTTTATTTCATATATCAAATAATTATTATTTGCTTGTATTATTCTTCCGAGTATTCGTGTGTTTTTGATATTTCTCCATATTTATCATCATCTCCTCAAGGAAAAGATCAACCTTTTCCCACTTACGTAGGGACGGTGCATCAAGTTTCCGTCCTCCACATCAATCTGTCTGCCATCATCTCCATTGTCATCCCCTTCTTGATGTCACCTTTCAAACCATCCATCTCTTCCTAGGCCTACCTTTACCGGTATATTTCTCCCTATTTATATTTAAAAAAAAAATTATGCATTGATCAGTTGTAAGATGATTGTAAGTGATAAATGTAAAAATTCCAGGCGCCTAACTTCGATATGGATCAGGCGGGTATGAAACAGCAGCTGTTGCACCTCCAGCAGCTGCTGACGTTTGCCAGCCCCGAGCTGGCTCAGCATCTCGCACAGAAAGACTCTGGCAATATGTATTTCTGCTTCCGATGGCTACTTGTTTGGTTCAAACGGGAGTTCTCGCATAGAGATATCATGAGGTCAGTGTAATTATCTTGTTTCAATGACTAATAAATAAATGAGATAATTGTATATAGAGTAAAAAAAATAGAAAATAAAGTCAATATTTGTTACAAAAATACATCTTATGTTATGTAATTTTGTATTTTATAAACAAAATAAAATATTAGGTCCTTACATATGAAATTGGCGTTTTGTATGGGAGGAACAAAAAGTCGAATATTTTTTAATATAATATATTTAATTAATCAAAGTATGAACCATTATTTTCTATGCACTTTTGCCATCTCATAGATAGTTCATTGATCCCTTTATTAAAAAAAAACAGTCGGACGGGAATCAATAAAATCTTTGAAGGCGATTTGGACTGCCCCATCGGAGTTCAATTTTTTCCCTTGCAAGAAGTTATCCAAATTTCGAAAAAAATGGTAATCTGTTGGAGCAAGGTCCGGGGAGTACGGAGGATGTCTTAGACTTTCCAATTGAAGCTCTTCTAATTTAGTAGCCGTCTGTTGCGCAGTGTGTGGTCTAGCGTTGTCGTGAAGCAGCAGTGGCGTGGAGCGATTGACCAGCCTAGGTTGTTTAGCCGCTAGCTTTTCCATCATGGTTTGCAATTGCTGACAATAGACATCAGCCGTAATAGTCTGGCCAGATTTGAGAAAACTGTAATGAACAATACCGGCACTAGTCCACCAAACGCTTACAAGTAACTTTTTTGGGGTTAATTTTCGCTTGGGGCAGTATTTGGCTGGCTGACCAGGATCCAACCATTGCGCTGAGCGCTTCCGATTATCGTAAAGAACCCATTTTTCATCACAGGTAATGATTCGGTTTAAAATACCTTCATTATTGTGCCGGTTTAGTAATGTAACGCAACAGTCGACGCGCGTTTGCCGGTTTGCTTCAGTCAATTCGTGAGGTACCCACCTTTCAAGCTTTTTAATCTTCCCAATTTTGTCAAGTGAATTAAAACAGTTTTATCACTAACATCGCAGCCTGCAGCTAACTCGGACGTGGTTTGCGATGGATCCGCTTCCACAATAGCCTTCAACTCTTCATTATCAACTTGAGTCTCAGGCCGTCCACGGGGCTTGTTCTGCAGATTGAAATTTCCAGAACGAAAACGTTGGAACCAAAAACGAACTGTGTTTTCTTTTGCAACACGACCGCCATACACATCATTCGCCCTTCGAGTCGGTTCCGCAGCACTAGTGCCACGGCGGAACTCGTACTCGTAAATAATGCGATATTTTAAGTTTTCCATTTTGTAAAATGAGTGACGCAAACAGAAAAAACAGAAGAAAAAAAACAAATGAATGACGGTCATCGAACCACAAATACATGAGTCTATAGCTGTACAAATTTGAATTTGGAATTCCTTACCAAAGAGGAGAAATTCGTGATTAAAGTGGCCAGTACGAAAAACCCCAATTTCATATGTAAGGACCTAATATTATAATGTTTAAAAAAAGATGTTACGTAACGTAGTATTTAATTTTTTTTTAATTTTTTTCGCTGAACAAAAATAATTGCACCAAATCTTGTTTTATAATAAAAAATATTTTTTCAATTTTCAGGCTGTGGGAAGTGCTCTGGACGGGGTTGCCATGCGCTAATTTCCATTTATTGATATGTGTTGCCATTCTCGATACAGAGAAAGATATTTTAATAGGCAAGGATTATGGATTTACTGAAGTTTTAAAAGTAAGTTATTTTTTTAATTTAATTTAATTTGCATCAAATATAATTCCGCGCGGACGGAGTCGCGGGCGACAGCTAATATAATAATGAAAATTATAGTAGCCACTAATAATATTATTTTTTCAGCATGTCAATGACTTGTCAATGAGGTTGGACGTTGACAAAATTCTGAGCACAGCGGAAGGCATTTACCATCAAATAGTATCAGCACCTCACTTAACAGACCAGATCCGAGTCATACTAGGTCTTCCTACCATCGGAAGGTCATATACAGAAGACAGTCACTCTGAAACAGAAGAAAAAGAAGCTAGTCCGAAAGCAGAATGTTCTAGAACGAAAGAAACTTCTAGAAGTAACGCTACCACAAATGGTAATGGCACAGACCAACGTGTTCTCTTTACACCGGAAGCAGATGAAGTTATGTATCAGATAGGCCTTGATATGAATTTCTGAGAGCGGTGATTATTACTCTCTCTGATTATATATGTATATATTTTTGTATGTATGTGCTTTGTATGTCATTTTGAACGATTCACAATATACATGATAATGTATATGCTTCGTATATAAATTAAATGTACTTTAAAATTATCTATATCGGTCAAATTATTTAATTTAACATAAATAAATAACTTATATTTGGAGTTCTCTGTAAAAAAAAATTAAGATGGTAATTTTTTTATTTATTTTTTGTGAATTGTTCAATTTTTTTTGCATGTTATTGCTTAAATACAGATTTTTACTGTTTTGTAGTTCTTTCCTATTTCATCCACAGTATATTATCTTTGTAGTTTTTTATTTAGTGTTTGAAAAAAAACCTTAATAGATATTTTTTGTGCACTTTGTAAATAACATTTTCCTAACATAGCTCGTATTTTTTTGTAATAATTAATCTATTTAAATGTAATAAATATGATTTTCTAAAAGATTGTGCGTTTTTAAAATTATTATTTAACTAATTTTAGTTAGTTTTATAAAATAGTACTACAAAAAAAAAATAAGAGACCAATTTCTTAGAAGCCAAAGCATTGAAAATGTCCCAGTTCTGAGTAGCAATAACCTTAGTATCTTTTAGCACCAAGAGTAGATTTAAAAAAATATATATTTCAAATCTATGCAGTTTTATTTTGATATATTATCTAGTTATAATCCAATGAACTAACACAAGTAATTTAGTATTTATAAGCATTGATTTCTATCTAATTATAATTTAAAAAAAAAAAGTTATAGCATATAGTGCGACAGACTTATCTGGCCTGGTTAGCACAATCTAATATATAAAATTCTCGTGTCACAGTTTTCGTCACCGTACTCCTCCGAAACGGCTCGACCGATTCTCATGAAATTTTGTGAGCATATTGAGTAGGTCTGAGAATCGGCTAACATCTATTTTTCATAACCCCCCCCCCCATTTTTTTTTAACTGCGCGCGGACGGAGTCGCGGGCGACAGCTAGTTGAAACTATAATAATCATTATGTTATTTGTGTCATTTACTTTGTTTAAATTTTCTGACAAAACTAACCAATAACAACGCTTTCCTTAACGGACCATATTAGTTTGTATAACTATATTTAATTTTTATTTTGTTAGGTTGGTACCAAGTTTTATGCTTTTTCTTTGTAAATTATTTTTTCTAAGATAACAATAAAGTTATTCTTTTCTATTGCAGGTTACACTCGAATATAATGGAATGCAAATATCTATTGTAACAAAAACTGTGTGGGCTTTACTGGCCTAGTACAAGTGTAAATGTTTGTATATAACATTATATACAATACAAAGCTTGATATAAACTACAGAGTGATATTTTTTCTAATTTTCTATAGCACGCTTTATAAAAAATATATTTATGCCACTGGTGTTGAACCGGAATAAAAAATTTCATTTTAAAAGGTACTCTTTCTTGTCATAATCTTTGCCATTTTGTAATTTTCTCATCAATTTATAAAAAAAAAACGCAACGAAGTAGTTTTTTAATTAATTGTAGCATTTTTAAATTTCATTATTCGTTGAATTATATTGTTTTTTTTTAATTCCATCCAACTGGTAGATATTAATTTTAATAGAGATTTGTATATTATTGTTAACACTTTGAATGCCACAGAATTTTTTTACGTCTTCTTAGACAACAAAAAATCGTAATGGCTTGTAATGTATTAAATTGAAATCCTGAGGATAAACAAAGTAATTAATCTATTTGCACTGACAAAATTGTGATAGAAATAAGATTATGTTTTATAGAATTATATATATTTAGATATTTAAAATATGGTGCATTATCGTCAATTTTTTACGAATCAAAACCAGTTTGTATTTTTGTATTATAGCTCTATTCATTCTCTTACTTATTTAACCCTAAATGTGTTAATTGTCACTTTATTTTTCAGTGTTTAGTTTAGTAGTAGTTTAGTTTTTGATTTTGTTTGGTTCTTTTATAATTTGTAATATAGTATTTTTTTGTCCAATTTCACAGTTCATTTATCCAGACATACTTAATAAATTTACTTGTAATTTTATAGGGAAGAAATTAAAATTGTTTTTTAAATTAAATTCAAACATATATGATGACGTTTTTTATTTTAACCCTTTGAGTGCTATCTTATTTGACATTTATCTAATACTAGCTTTTACCCGCGACTCCGTCCGCGCGGAATAAAAAAAAATGCACACAAGATAAAAAAGTTCCTATGTTCGTCTCCTAGTTCTAAGCTACCTCCCCATCAATTTTCAGCTAAATCAGTTCGACCGATCTTGAGTTATAAATAGTGTAACTAACACGACTTTCTTTTATATAGATGAAGTGAATACCTTTTTTGGGGAATTTAATAAAACTAAGTATTAATAGTTTTTTTTATTAAATATATTATAAACTATACTTATAATTACTATAAATATTTGAAATACTAATAATAATATAATTTCAAATGGTAAAAAGGAAAACTGGTTTAGAAGAGGGTGTTATGACTAGAATAATTGTAATGAGTGTACTTTGAGGTCTCACAACCGGAGCCTGAGCTTTTAAGTCAAAATATTTTTACTACACTTGTTGGACATAGTGTGTGTAATATTTAACTGAGATCAAATTAAAGTGAAAGAAAATCTAAAGGAAGTTCATCTTACATAACTTTATCAAATCTCAACTTCATGATATGTAAATTCAACAAATTAAATTAGTTTCACATTTAGAATTGAATATTGTATCTTTAGAGTTTTTATTTTGCATTTACAAAATTAATTTCAAAGTAACAAATATCCACAATTATTTACATGACGTATGTGATTTTAAATGAACATTCAACCCATACCTAGTTTGGTATGATTTGACACACAAGTGACAGTGAAAGTTTTTGACACCAGTATGTGTTAGAGAATGTCGCTGCAATTCCGACTTTGAGAAAAATCTCTTTCCGCAACTTTCACAACCATATTTCTTTTCTTTTAGATGACTCTTACGGATATGTGAACTGCGAGAACTTGATGAAATAAAGGTAGCATTGCAGACTTCGCATTTGTGATTTCTAACTCTCTTGTGGTTCCATAGAATATGTGAATGTAGACCTCCGGGGACTTTAAATCTTTTCGGACAGTATTTACAACTGTACGGACGATCATTACTATGAGTTAACATATGGATTCTAATGTAGCTTGGTGGATAAGATTTACCACATTGGTCACACTGCCTCAAATCCTTATCAGATTTGTTCTTATCTTTATTATTGATATTTGGTTGGCAGAAATGTGTTTGCAAATCTTCAACATTGTAGAATCCTTCCCAGCAGTTTTCACATAAATATGGTTTTAAATGTAATTTTCTATGTAGAACTAAAGAACGAAAATCTTCAAATTTCTCATTACAATATTCACATTCTCTGCCAATGACATTTTTTACAGGATGATTTTTTAAACAGTGCTCATGCAAGACCTTAGCTGAATAGAACATCATTTTACATTCAACACAGTATAGATTGTTGGACTGGCATTCAGAATTAACTGTGGACTTTCTAATTTTCATTAACTTTTTCTTTTTATGATGTTTTGGTACATCGTAATGATCTGGTTCTAAACTAGATTCAAAATGTTCATTCGTAGGATTTAATACATTACTTTCAGCCAATGTTTTCGCACTTGACTCTATCAAGATTTTAAATGAGTAAGTCAATATAAGTTGGTGAACACAGTTTATACAAATATTCTCTGGTAGTGCACCTTCAGTGACCTGGAACAAATACTTAGATTAATAATATTTACAAGTTTCGGTAAATTTAATGAAATGTTTTCATAATCACCTTGTAACTATAAAAGTTTAATAATATGTCTGACAATAATACACTTTCGCCAGAAATGGAAATTTTTGTATGTACGTGCCTCATCTCTTTGTCACTGCCTAAACATGTACGGCAGCGATTCATGTTATATAAATTGTTTTACGAAGTTATAAATCTTCCAAAACAATAAACAATATTATTGATTTTTTTATGACAGCAGCAGCAGTATACACAATATGTCAATGTCATAATATATTTGTTTTTTTTTTCAATTTATTAAGGCATTGGATATCGGTGTTCTTTAGCCTATAAAAATATTTGAGACTACCAGTGCTACCAACTCTAATTGTGTGTTGCAAGTGTTTTACGAATTTTAAAAAGTGTAAGAAGGTTTGGTATTCACTTATTTTAAACCAGTTTTGAGAGTTAAGTTTAACAGATAAAATGTTAGCCCACCTCTGCTATAGAAAGCAAAAATTAATGATGTCTGTGACTTGTCAGTGGTTTAACAAAATCTGCTCCTTTGATCTTGTGATGAATCCACATATCATATTTATTTTTAAATGCGATAGTGATCCAATGTAGGGATATACTTTCAATTTATTAATATGCTTTTGATATTTCTTTCTATTATAATAAAACTTTAATCTTAGGTCTAATGGATGGGAATGATATAGAACAAAACTGGGAAAGTGTTGAAAATCCTGAAAATGTCCTAAGGTTTCATTCAAGAGTGATCTCTATAAATAAGAAGCTATAAAGTTATCAACACATTTATTTGGAGAAATTATAAAAAATAATATCTTGAAGCTAATAGAAAGATACAATATGCAGTTCAAATTTACTTCAATTTATACGATTAAATGAAACTTATATACCTACAGGTTTTATACATTAAATTTTATAAATAATTAACGCAAGTCTGGAAAATGTGCTTTTTAATAAATGGAAGACCAAAATCTCTGTTTGAAATGTTTATGTATGCGATATATTATGTTGTTAGTAAGTCAACTAAGTTATTGATAGTTTGACATTTATTATGCTCTTTGGTTCGACAAAGTGCACGTACGACAGATGACACATGACAGCTTTTAAAACCTATACGATGTCACAACAATTGCCCGACAAACAAAATAAATGTGAATCAGGGGTAGGACAGAAAAAACCGCGAAGAAAACGTAAAAAAAAGACCAGTGGTAATCAAAAAACGGGCCGAAAAGATATAAGGAAAAAGAATTCAAAGTTATCCATATCGATGAGTTTATGGGCGGAAAATTTTGCTGTGGCCTCAACATGGCAATTGAAGCACCAGCTAGCGTATTGGAAGGCGAAGGCTATTGGTTTAGAGTACGAAAATAAAGTTTTGCATGATATCATTCGGAAGAATCATTATGTTGATGATAACTGTGTTAATTCTGAAATAGAGACAAACGAGTGTTCAGAAAATGAAGAGTCGGGTGAAAATGAGAGAGAGGTAGAAACTTACGAAGAATGTAATGATGAAATGGATTTTGAAGTAAGTGAGGAATTTATACAGTTTTTGGCGGCTAATGCGAAGTACAAAGAAGATGCTAGGAGGGAAAGAGAGCTTTTAAAAGCAAAACATGAACAAGAAGAATTAAATGTAACGCAAGAAAAATTAGAGACTTCTGAAGAGAAGGAACAAAAATTAAAAGAGTTGTATGGTAATCGCTGGCAAAGAATATCGGCTATAGAAGTTGCAATGCAATCACAATTTATTAATGAAATTGATAAAGATCAGCCAATGTATTGGCCAAATATACCATTTAATTTTGAATTTAATGTTGTTTGAATGTGAATTCACATAGTTATGGATATGCAGGTTATTAACTGTATTGTGCAGTTATTTTTGAACACATTCAGTTAAATTCATAGATATAACCTATAAATTGGGTTTTTCATAAAACTTTGACATCTAATCTAGAGTCAAATGTTGCTTTATAATTTTGTATTCTAAATAACATTAAGGCTTCCACAACAGGCCTCCGGAGCACATTTGTTCTTCGGAATAGTTATTCAAATGAACTTGTAAAGCAAGTTGGTGGCACTGTGTGTGTTAATAACTTCATATTTTTTTTTTACTTAAAATGTTTTTTTTTTATTTTAGGTTTTTGGTTATGTAATATAATTTTTTTTGTACATCCTAACAGTTAACATCTTAAATACAATGTGAGTAAAGAGAATAGCTGTAAATTTATTATAAAAGTATCAAACTAATATATTTGGATCCATCTACAATTTATATCTAGTTAAATAAATGTCTAAAGTTTTATAAAAGTTTTTTATTTTATTTTACAAATTGGAAAAACTTTATTACAAATTATTAATTTATCCTGATGAAAAATTTAAATCTATGTACTAAATGTGGTAAGTACCAATAAACATTGTTTTATAAAACAAGCAACAATCAACATGTCAATAATTATAGAATTTGTTCACTATATTAGTCCAGTGGTTTAAAAATGCGGCAACAATAATCAAACATTGATTTGTATAATAAAAGAAGATAGGCTCAGATGCAATATCAAGAGATAGAGCCACAGACAAGCGGGAAGTTATGTAAAAATAAATGAGTGTCAAGTCTATCAGTATGTATATATCTTAGTAATATTATAAATGCGAATGTTTGGATGTATGTTTGTTGGAAGGTAACTTCAGAACGACTCAAAGGATTTCGACAAAATTTGTCATATATATATAACATAGTCAGAACACATAGGCTACTTATTAAGTTTTTTTTTAAATTGCGCGCGGATGGAGTCGCGGGCAACAGTTAGTATATATACATATGGAGCGTCGGTGGCGCTGTGGTTAAAAACCGGATTTGTAATCTACAGGTTCAGATAACCCGCAACGTACCAATGTGTTTTTCGTATTTCATACAGTCGAGGACGTTTATTTCCTATCCATGGGGTGAAATGTCATTTGAAATGATTCATTTGAGATGAATAATAATCATAGTCATTATCATGCTAGTCACATGGGGTCGGCGCACAGGGTTTTATAAACTTTAAAGTTTGGGCTTAATTTTTTAAGGCCGGTCACCTGCCTGTCACCAACCTTGTTAAACTAGTCATAGTAACATATATACTAGCTAATTTATACATCTAATTTTCGCAATTTTAATCAACTAATTTATTATTTGGTGAAAACTAAAATTAGTTGTAATATTAAAAAGTAACGTGGCTACACCGCATATTTCCCGCGATCACAATAGAGAACTGTGATTGTAAATTAAATTGAAGCCTCGCTGTATCGCGATTGCGGACAACAATGTAAGTGCTTGCACGCGCACGCGCAGGCGCAGGCGTAGCTTTGCTCCTCCTTTTGCAATATCTTCATCATTTAGAGTAAGGTGCCGTGTAAGTTTAGAACTTAAGTGTATGTACTGATGACATCTTGAATTGTACTTTCAATGTTTTCATGCTTGTTATGCTTTGGTTTGATGTTTAGTTTATAATTTTTTTGAGAAATTATAAGTAGGGTAATTCTACATAATCCTACATCTACATAAATGTAGATTGAAATAAGGTAATCAAGATATGGGAAAATTTAGAGTCGATAAATTGTGTTTTAGCAGTCTTGAATATAGTTGAATAATCCGGGAAGTAAGTAATAGTTTTCGCTGAGATTTTAACTTATAAAAAAAAGCAAACATTAGTTGTTCATGAGTTGTGAGAAATATACATGAAAAAATGATTGAATGGTTTTTACGTTGACCTCCTTACTACATATCGCACGCGTTGATATCTTTTACTTGTAGAAAATGAAATCTTTTAAGTTAGGGATTTTTATTAAGTCTTTTTATTCAACCCTAAGCAACAATATACTTTATGGGCGGAAAAAGAATGTAGGTACAGTTCAAGTACTTAATTTTTATGTGTTCAACAGGTAACGCACGTGGTTTAGAGTTATGTAATTAGGATGTAATCATGTGGGATGATATATTAAAACTTAAAAAAAAGACAAATACAACATCATATGTGGAACGTGTGTAATATAATTGTCGAAGGCTTTATCTTTTATCATTGGCTGAGCGGATCAGGCGTCCCTATCCAGAGGAGCTACGAAATTGGCGTTCAAACGGTATGCGAACGCCAAGCACAACCTGTTATGAGGGGGGAGCGTCCCGGGGGTGCGGGGCGCGGCGGGCGGCGGGCGCGCCAGTGCCTTCGGTGTCTCGGCCGCGATCAGCCGCTCTGTCGCGACTCTAAACTTAACGCACAAAAACACGTTTTCAACAAAAGTGTTAACTTAAAAGTGTCGACATTCTTAACATAACGTAAACCGTGTATTCGGATTGCAGTGTAGTGTTAATAACAAAGAAATTGCAATCATTTGTGTATCAGTGTTCTTGTTACGGGCTATTTCCGAAAAAAAAAAGTTGAGATAAAAAAGAGGAATTGATTATGTTCGTGAACGAAACTGTGTTGTGTTGAGGATTCTGGAGGTTGGTTCACTTTCGATGTTTCGACGGAGCTTAGGGCGCGAGCTTAGCGGGAAAGTTAGCTGGACGTGTTGTTAGTGCTCGGCTAAGTTAAAGCTTCGAGTTTCTCAACGTCGCCTCTATTCTCGTTTCATTATACACCTGTGTTATTATAATATAGTGTCGTACTTTATTAATATTTTAATTCGTGATGAAAATCAATACAAAATAGTAGAAATTGTTAAAATTTATTCACGTTACTTATAGAAGAGTACAAAACGTCATATGGTGGTCATGAGTGTCTTAAACATTTAAACCTGTACTCCAAGATGGTATAAATCTAGTTATCAGCGAACGTCTGATTTGATTAGTTTTGACACAAATCCATCTACAATACGATGATTACAATAATGACATAAAAAAGACATCAACGCGTACGGTATGTTCGTGTTGAATAATTTTTTAGTAAAAATATTGCAAGCTATATATGAATTTCACTTCAAATATAAAAGATGAATACATATTAATAAAACCATGTTGAAAATTGAATTCTTATGAAAGAAGTAAAATTTAAAGTATTCTTTATATTTTTCTTTAAATCCGTCGGGCGTAAGCTACCATATCGGCAAGTGTTTTTAACCAAAGTCGCGGTTTTATTAGAAGTAAAGAATACTATTTAAAAATTACAATCAGCATTACACAATGAACAATAAATACGTTTGAGAATATCCCCTCTAAGTTATCTATCATTACGGAGAATCGTTGACAAGAAAATGATTTGAAGAAACACTGAACAAAAACCACTAAGAGCGGCCAACGGGAATCGAACCGAGAATAGTTTCGAACCGCACAATATAATGGAAAATGCGTTATAACAATTTAGAGATAGAGAACAATTGGATAGGCGGTGAACACGGCTGAGAAACGACGGATATATTAATATATACACTATTATGGACAACATATGATTTCTTAAATATTATTAAAGATTTTAAAAGAGTATTTGATAATTTGCTATATTAACATTATACATAGATGCATACATTGAATTTAAATCTCTACACATTTTTCAATTATGTTACATTTTCTATAATTTAATAATACATACGTATAGTTTTATTATCTTACAAATATTATCTATGTTTGTTTGAAGGTATCGATAGATCGGCTCAACAGTCTTGATAAAATTTGGCACAGATGTAGAACATAGTCTGGAAGAACACATATGCTACTTATAAAGTTTTTTTTAATTCTAGTGGATTCGCGGGCAAAAACTATTAAGACATATAAAATTCAATACAATTCGATATTCAAATGTTTTACTTCATAATTTTTGTGAAAATGTAGATTTTAAAATCTTTCTCTAAAGAGGTTAAAAGGTTGAGAGGTTTTATACGAGTAATTTACCAGTTTTAGATACAGTTTTAAAGTCACCGTTATTTTAATTGGCATTTCATAATGCTTACTTAATACATTAAGGTTATTTAGAATAATGTTTCTTTACATATGAGAGGAAATCTCAATTACAAACAAGAATAATATGTCAAGTTAAATATAATTCGTACATTTGTGAAATGACTGAAATGCGGTAATATGTCAGTAGAAAATGACAATTATAAACTAAGTAACTTAAGTTTCAAGTTACAGTTTAAGTATATTATTTATTATTTTAAACTTATTATAAATATCATGATTTAAATTAATTAATGTTTTATTTTAGGCATTATTAAGGTAATTTTAGTTGAAATGGGATATTGTTGTAGATTAAGTGACAATTATCAATTTTTGTTTCGTATTTCAATAGGATTAATATTAATTTTATTAAATTTCATACATCATTAAAGGAATTTCAACTTAACATACTAAGTATGTATAATGCAAAAATAAATAGGACGAGTTTTAAAAAGGCAACATGAGTTAAATCTGTAGTAAATCTGTACACAATAATGTTTGACCTGTTGATGTTAACATGGAAATTATTTTTATAAGAAAAGTAATTTTGGTTACAATTTGGGATGGTCTTTTACATTTCGTGTTATTTTGTTTAAACATAAAATCGTCATTCAACTGCGTCGTGTTTTGTTCTTGTTGTTAATAAATCGCGATAAGAAGATTAAATAAATCTGTTTTGTGTTTTTGGAGCTTTTGTTTATACTTTTGTGTGCTCGATTTTGTACATTAAAAAAATCACAATTTTTATTTTGTTAAGTTAAATGAATTACCAAGATTTGAAAAAGAAAACTTATTAACTTTATTTTTTTAGCATAATTTGTTTTGTTTTTAATTTGTAAAGTGAATTGTAGAACGTAACATAATCACTAAATTTCAATGGACGTTTTACCATCATACTGAAGTAGTGTTTATGATAAAACTCTATATTTTCGACATACTATAAATATCTGTAACACGATTATCCAACTAAATCGATTACTTACAAGTGTACATAAATCTCGATTCAAATCGATTGTAAATGTAACTAACACGAATATAAATCGATCCTTAAATTCTTTCGAATTAAGAATAAAATAAATCGACTGACGAAATTTATTTCACGTGTTAACTCTGGCCGGTAATAAAAATAAGAAGGAAAGTTAAATAAAATCAGCGGGCCGAGGCCCACGCGCAAAATTTCAGTATGGCAATATAATTTTGAAGTACTTTTAACCTTAATAAGTTAATATCATAAATGATTTAAAGCATCCATGTTATTTTAAATTTTCTATCTAGACATTTTCGTATTGTTATAATTTTCCGTTTAATAATTTCAAATTAAGTGTTTTTCTCGTTTTTTAATAAAATATCTTGCTGATATAGCCTTTTATGACTTAAGTTAAAATTTTCCTTTATATTTATTTAATCATAAGAACTCCTTGTTGAATACTCAAAGCTTAAATATCTTAATCTACGATAAGGGTGGACCTTAGTAACCATTTATCATCATCAACCTGCCCTTATCCCTATGGAGGGTCGGCACAGTATGTACTACTCCTCAATACATCTCTATCAGCCGTCATATCTGAATTCATCCCCTTCTTACGCATAACCTATACTTTCTTTGTTCTTCCTTTACCTTTATAGCCATCCACATTCAATGTCATTACTTTTTTGTTGTTATGATGTCCATTTAATTTATAAGGGTTCTAATTTTAAAATGTTTGTAATCTCTGTTTACCGCCCATCGCGACCCGTCTTAATACGACATGCGAATCATCGATCGATAACAATCATATTCAATGCAAAGCAGCTCTGTTAAGTCCTGAATAAGTGAGCAACGTTGCTTCGACTAAAGTACTTATTGTTTGCCTTATGTACTTTAGCGACGCAAAATTGAACATTGTCCGCTTGTGAACTTTTTTATTATCAAATAATTACATGTATAAGTGCTTTATTGTGCTTGATTTACGATTGCTTATCAAATTGTGAGAAACTTCAATATTAAGTGCATAAGTTTGTTATTTTTTTTATTACTTTTTTAACGAGTTTAGCACATCTGTTACACAAAACTATAGATGATTATATAAAATAGAATGGAAAATAGTTCTTATTCAAAGTATCTTTTTATTAAGTAGGATACACTTTTTTTTAAATAAATGTTAAAAAGTTTATTTTTTCTAACCTTTTTGGTCGTTTTCTGAAATGATAAACTACTAGTTGTATACGTTATATTTATACATATTCATATTGAAAACTCATAAATGTATTGTTTTTAATTCATGTTTTTATATCATAACAAAAACAGTTTTGTGTTTAGCAAATTAACATCACTATGTAAACTTCGGAGGTCGGTCGGCGCCGTACTTGCGACGAATCTGACATTAATTAGTTAAGAAAGCATTTTAAAAATTTTCGACGCTTTACCTCACGAAATCGGATACTTTTACCGTCGGACATTTAGTCTCATCGGTTTGCCTTTCCTAGATTATATTACGGCATAAAGGACAACGGTTTTAACATCTTGTTATTCAAAACGTTTTGCAGATGAAATTATAAAAAAATGAACTAAATATATTTAAAAAATTGTGAATAATTAATTCAATTTTACAGATTTATTCAACGTCATGTAAATATTATCCTGTCCTTTCTAACAAATCTAAGCAAATATCCAGTAATACATAAATACATAAATCGTTAATAAATTAATAGTTGAGTCAACCGCCCTAACAATTTGCCACAATTGCAATATAGTGTTTGGTACATAAATTTCGTTAGCCCTACATTTAGTTATATCGTTAAGCCTTTACAGATTACCTATTATAACATTAAAGTATATGATTTTTACTGGAATCAAATATATATGTTAATTAATCAATATATGCATCTGTGAGAGAGGTCTTGACAAATATATTTATTAGGAATCAAAAGTGTCACTTTCCTTGAAATTCTGCTTAAGTAGACTAAAGTGCGGCAACATTATTTATTCGTTATTCTGCTACGAGTATATCCATGTATTTGGTGTGAAGTGGAAATGTGGAGAACATACCAAAGTCTTTAAATTGCAATCTTCGCATGTCTGAGTGTTTCATTATTTAAAACATCAAAATATCGAGAATATTATTTAATAAAAACAGTTTAATTAGTCACTATTTGGTTATATTATCCTACTACTATATTACTATCTTACTAATATGTACGCGTGTGTTTAGATGGATGGATGGATGTTTTTAGAAGGTACCAGATGGCTCATCGGATCTCGATGTATCTTTGCATGTATATAGGACATAGTCTGGTATAATACATTGGCTACTTTTTTAATTTGCGTGGACGGTTTCGCGGTCGAAACCTAGTTATATTATAGTTGTTAAAATATCGCCAATGTTTTAAACTTAAATTATTAATTTACGAAGTTAATTTAAATCAACTTATATGTAGTATTTTGCTTCATTATCTAATATCCATTTATCTTTTAAAGTATTTCAATAATATGTTACTTTTTATGTGAATGATAAATGTGTATTACGATTTAACACATCCTAATATTTATGTAGTAGGTAAAGTTGTCGGCCATTTTGTTCTTTTATATATTACAAGTTTTTAATTTTTTATAAAAAGTGTATTTTTAAAACAAAATCCTGTATATACCGATAATTAAATTATTTCTTTGAATTTTTAATAGTTATAATATAACGTTTAGTTTTTAGGTGGTTGTTTTGAATAACGTTTGTTTTTTTTTCTATTAACGTCTTATAAAAACCCTTTCTTTTTGTATTTTTGATATTTATGTCATGATAAATAATGATTTTTATCGATATAATTAGGTTTTCAAATAATTTTTTAGTAGTTCCTCAACAAAATGTATTAAGCTTAATTAAGGTTTGTTTTTTTTCTACGCGACCGAAGACGCAAAAAACAGCTAGTATTATATAACATAGAGCTGTATCAAATTCATATAAAATGTTAATCCACATACGGAATGAGCAAGACCGGTCTAACGATGACAGCTCTATGAATTATGGCTAACTAATCAATGACGGCATTTCCTTTTGAATTAACTCTAAAAATTTCTTAGTAACGTAAAATATTACTAAAAGAAACAAAAACCATATTAATTCTATTAAATATATTTTATTGATTTGTAAAATATTGAGCTGAATAGCTTTTAAGTTAATTTTAAGGTTATGTTTTGTTAACAATTTATTAATTTGTTTTAGATATTTTTCTTATATTTAACATACAATTGATTTATAAATTCGAATAAAATTCATTTTTTAATATTTATTTCTTTCTTTTAACTAATTAAGTAATATTTCGTAAATACTGTTCAAAATAGAAATTTAACATTTAGGCAACAAGGGTATATTTGGTTGGGTTAATTGGTTTTATAATTTTCTAACAAATGGCGTTAGGAATACAATAAAATTCTAATTTTTTTAGATATTTTAATATAATAGATTTTTACGCTAGAGAATACGTCTAGAAATAAATCGAAATTAATGCGTTTTAACACATAAATCTGTTTCTTTGTAAAATTACTACAAATATGTATACGTTGTGGTATAGTGTGAGACTGTCTTCGCTCGCCATGACAACAGATCATTTGAAAGTGTAACAAGAAACTTGATTAGATATTAAAGTTGATTAGACAAACGACAAAACAAAAAGTGTTAAAACATATTTATGTTTATTTTGTCGACTCTAAATCATATTGTTAATTAACACTTTCACTAACAAGACTCGCTATAAAATAAAAGAGTTGACTTAGTTACAATACTCAATTAGTTTTTGAACTTTTTTATTTATTTGCATAAGATAAAACTGTTATAGAGATTGCTAATTGCAAGTCGAGACGGTTCAGTGATAAGTAGTCCTATTATGAATATGAAACGGATTAGAATCCTGAGAATTATCCTTACAAATTAATTAATCAAGAATTCTCAATATTTTATACATACATATTAAAATATTTTTACTAAAGTTTACATAAGTTATGTTTCTTATGAAGACATATAGAGATGCTTTATTATTTTCACCACCTTGTAAAAATGTTATTAGCCGCGCGAAGGTTTGCCGATGACCCCCCCATTAGTAGGACTAACACCCGCGCTCGTCTACTCAATGTCTTCGATTAACCCGTGACGTCATGACGCCATGAGCAAAGCTTCTTAGCACGGGTTAAACATATTCCTCAAATCATTGAAACTACTGGAGAGCAAATTAATATTTTAAAATATTAAAATTGTTGTTTTTTACGTGTTCGTAATAATATATCATTTCTTTTTAACATCTAAACTAAGTCTGCCGTGACACGTTTAGTTGCATTACGGCTTATCTGTAAACACATCCTGTTTATCGAATGCGTTTCAGACGTTTCGCAACTCACCACTTAGATGTTTAAAATAAATAAATGAATAAAGACAGGCAGCAGCACAAACTGACAAGGGTTCAAGATATGCTAATATTTTTATTCGTTTCGGGTCAGTGTAATGAGAAAGGATATGGTTCGTGTATAAGTGATTCTTGTTAATAATACATTTGTTATTTGTAATTGCTTTTGTTTTTTTTCCATTTAAATTCTTAGAAGTAACAAAAATTATGTTTTTATTGTTATGAATTGAAATTGAGTTATTACTAAAATTAATTGTGGTTAATCGTTGATGAAATAGAAGAAAATAGAATCAAAAGTTATTTATAGCAGGGCCATATTTGACACTTAATTAAATAATAAAGCGGGCATAAAATATTATTTATTTTTTCTTTTGTTTTAAGGTAGAACCGCACAATTGATTAACTTTTTTTCAAATTTCAATTACGTAATTGTAATCGAACGAATCGAAAAGTTGTTACAATGTTGCGTCAATGTCTTTTTCTATTTAAAAACTAAGGATGTTATAAATAATCGAACTAAAAACATCGATATTTCATAGCAACTGAATTCGACTTGCTTATGTTTGAATTGTTAAAAGGTTTAACATTTCTTATGCATTCTTATGTTAAATATATACTATAAATTCTTTACGCAAAAACATATCATTATACGGAGTATGGATGTAAAAGTAGTCCCCACTTGCACTGGTTTTTTTTATAATTTGCGTAATACAAGAAAGTAAAAGCGTTAAATGTTTTCACCTACAACAGGTACAACTTGCTTGAGCTTTAACTTGTTCAGGCAAGATTTCACAAGAAATAAAGTATTTTATACATAGTTCATGTTGATATGACGTAAATGTTTTCTTTGCTTTTACAGTAGATGGAGTTGTATTTAAAATGATGTAATTGTTACTAAATAGGACGTTAAGTGCGCCAGCGATCTGGTGATAGTTACCGTGGCCTATTTAGGCACTATCTCGCATAATAAGAATCTAATGTAGAGTAATTTAGGGTGGGGTCCAGAGAATATAATAGTTGTTGCGTATTAATGCCTTTTAACCAAATGTTTACAACACAGTTAAATGTAAATTCGTGAAATAATGACATATCTTTTAACTGGATCGGAATTGTTAAGTTGGAACGGTTCTGACTACTCATTTACTTCATTTAATTAATATGAATTTATGTAAGTTAAGAAAGTTTACTAGACGTTTATTATAAAGGTTATTTTTTTTTTCAGGTGTGAGTGAGGATGTGCGAGCGGTGAGAAGAACAAACGCGCCATGTTGCGCGTAATCACCTTGCTAGTGGTGGCCGCGGCCGCGGAGCACGTCCGGGAGTTCACGGTGCGAGAGAACGCGCGTGCTGGCACGCTGGTCGGCCACCTCGGAGATGAGCTTCCTGATGCCGCACCGCCGTACACGATAGTACCAGTTCCCGGCAGCGCCGTCAACGACGACCTCAAAATAGACCCCCACACAGGAGAGATACGTACTCGGGCGCCTCTAGACAGAGAGAATAGAGATCAATACGCACTTGTTGCTATACCCGCTAGTGGCGATAATATCCGCGTTGTTGTCAGAGTTTCAGATGAAAATGACAACGCACCCACTTTTCCAACACCAGTTATGAATGTAGAGTTCTCTGAGAACACACCTAGAGACGTTAAAAGAAAGCTAAATCCGGCTAGGGACCAGGATTTAGGTGTTTTTAATACGCAAAGGTATAATATAGTGTCGGGCAATACGGAGAACGCGTATAGATTGTCTTCCCATAGGGAATTAGACGGTGTTCTTTATTTAGATTTACAAATCAATGGATTTCTTGATAGGGAAACTACGGACCATTATGAATTAGTTATCGAAGCGTTAGATGGCGGTACACCACCACTTAGAGGTACTATGACTGTAAATATTACAATCTTAGATGTAAATGATAATCCTCCAGTATTTGCTGAGAGTGTATATTCTGCGACAATACCAGAAAACGCCACGATAGGTACAACTGTTTTAAAAGTCTTCGCAACTGATTCTGATGCAGCAGAGAATGGACTGATCGAATATTCAATAAATAGAAGACAAAGTGACAAAGAGAACATGTTTAAGATAGATCCTGATACTGGAGAGATTACTGTAAACAAGGCTTTGGATTTCGAAACCAAAGAACTGCATGAACTTGTGGTCGTTGCTAGAGATAAAGGTGCACAACCTTTGGAAACAACTGCTTTTGTTTCTATTCGTGTAACGGACGTGAATGATAATCAACCTACCATAGACGTTATATTCCTTAGTGATGATGCTACTCCAAAGATATCTGAATCTGCGCAGCTAGATGAATTCGTAGCAAGAATATCTGTGCACGATCCGGATTCGAAAACGGAATACGCAAATGTTAATGTAACACTAAGTGGTGGTGATGGACACTTCGATTTGCGGACGCACGATAACATTATCTACTTAGTTGTAGTCGCGTTACCCTTGGATAGGGAATCCAGAGCTACCTATACTCTAAACGTAGTCGCTACTGATAAAGGATCACCTCCTTTACACGCCTCGCGTATCATCAGTCTTCGAGTGACTGACGTGAATGATAATCCTCCAGTATTTTTGGAAAGTGTATATAAAACTAGTGTGCCAGAAGCTGCCGCGCCCGGTACACCCGTCATTCAAGTGTCGGCATTGGATGCGGATGAGGCAGAGAATTCGGAAATTAGGTATTCGTTGTTACCAACACCGCAATCGGATTGGTTCGCGATCGACGAGCGTTCAGGATTAGTGACGACACGTTCTCGCGTTGATTGTGAAACGAATCCAATGCCAAAGTTAACAGTGGTGGCTACCGACCGCGGTACGCCGCCACTGTCGTCCACTGCTACATTGTTGGTGACTGTGTTGGATGTGAACGATAACGAGCCGATCTTCGACCAGTCCTTCTACAACGTCACCGTGTCAGAGAGCGAGGCAGTCGGCAGCTGCATTTTAAAGGTAAGCTTTTCTTCAAATTTAATTATAATCGTATTCCTCTTAATCTGAGCATCGCTTTCTAATGTTCTATTGTAAATAAAACAAATAACTCTTGTCAACGTTACTACGCTTGTGAACTTGTAAAGTGTTAGCGCATTTGCAATTGTAATAGGCACGTAGAATTGCCCTCGGCCCTTACCTGGAGGAAGATGTGACGCGATGATAAGTCTCCAGCTTATTGTATCATTGTGTTCGACAAACTTATTACTACAAACGTATTTTATTTAATTACGTAACATCTTAAAATACTTCATGTAAGGTACCAAGTTGATTTATTTTGGCTTTTTACATTTGTTCCTCGTATTTTTGGTGTGGACATTTTTATATGACGGGTGATTAAAAAAATCGATTTTAAGTGTCAGCTTAAATAAAAGTCAAAAGCCAGAGAAAGATGCCATATTTTGAGTGCGTGTTAATTTGCATTATTTTAATAAAGCGTCGCGAGTCTGATATCGTCGGAGCGAGTCGTACGGGATGACAACGTACAGGATTGATTACGTGTGATTGTTAAATCAATTTGAATGTTATAATTGATCGCGGCTGATAACACTTATACGTTTCATAATTTATTGTAAAAAAAAAATTAAAATTACCTTAATTGTATGGTGTAGAATAGATGAATTTATTCAAGGATTACCTATAAGTTCCTAAATTAAAATATTCTATATTTTTATTATGTTAACACTATCTGTAAGTACTGTCTATAAATAGTATAAAGTAATATGGGCGTTTAAACAAGAATAATCAGTGTAATACGATATTACACCGACGGAGATATGAGAACCTATTAAACTCGAATCAATGTAATGGATTTTATCCGCGCGCGGTATTCATTATAATTAGCAACCAGAAAAGTAATTTAAACGGACCCGTTACAATAAAAGCTATCGCCGTACCGACGTTCAATTACTATAAAACAAGCATACAACGCGAAAGAACGCAAATTAGTCACGTGGGACAGATTCTCTTTATTTTCAACGGGCCTTCGCCCCGCCTGCGCCTGACGAATTTGTCGATGCAAAAAAATCTTCGTAAAAATTTCATTACCCTTATCTACTGGATCCGATTCACTCATAACTTATATGAGTTAATATCTTTTATAATATGCACACAATATAGTACTATGCCATAAGTGCAATAAATCTATAAGACGGGTGATGCGAGTTTGGGCGTGCGTCGAACGCATCGCAAATTGCGATCTAAATTGAAAATTAAACAGTGCTCGGTGCCCCGGGCGCCCCCTACCGGCTCTCGGCTGTAACAGCGCTATCGCTTTATTGTAAACGAATTAGCAACGAAAATTAAGAATCCAATGAGCTTAAATGATTGTTTCTCAGTAATTGTTATCAGAACATATCTTTTTTTTACTTTAAATAATTACATCAAATCGAAATAATCTTAAAACAGCGTTAGGTGATGGTTCATTCCAGTAATCCATTTGCGAATTCAAATCCAGGACAATATAGCAATATTTTTTTCTCCTTAACAGCTTTAAAATCTATGTATATTTTTTATACTCTACTGATTAACTCTATTAAGCTTTATTATATTGTTAAAGTCAATATAGACCGATTAAAATGCAACAAAGTGATATAAAATCTTTTATCTTGTAATGCTAACAAAACCAAAATGAACAATTGCCGTAGCAAATAACCTTTTGTTTATATACGGAGCGGATAAGCCGAGACTTGATCGTAATAAGTTAAGATAGTAGTGGGACACGCACGGCCCAGTGATGCGATTCCAAGATGCCTTCGATTGTTTCGATTCCCTCGATTGTGTTCCCTGGAAATCGATTCTTGGAGTCCTCGTAGAAAATAAACAGTATGCGATTTACGAATTAAGTCGGAATTTAACTCGAAATAATTGAGAAATATTTCGAATGTTTAGGAATTAAATCGATTAAAGTTTTTGCAGTGTATTCATTCAAGTCGGACGCAAGTGCAAACGTGTCCGATACGATGGGTGACTACTAATGCCGAGTATTGTTTCTGGAATGAACAATGAATATATGAATGGTTAAGTCACGTTTTGCATAATTATTATATAAAAGTTTATGATTTTTTTGTTTTACCATAGATATTAACAAATGATTTTTCATTTTTTTTTTACTATAATTACCGCTTTGGTAATAAAAGAAGATTAATTATGATTTTTGCCAGTACGTTTTGATTAGCTAGAGAAAATAAATAATAAGAAGTAATTAAAAATTGGATAAGTTTGTTCTAACAATAAATTTTTACACGACTATAAACCTTACCGACTATGAAATAAAGTTAAGATTTTGTATGAACTTGACCATCTATCTTTGGATAGGCGTAACAAATTATTGTAACATGCGTAATTGCGATGTAGATTTTATCAAAAGTTATAATTGGGTTGAATATCGCAAATAGTTAATGAACTACATATAGCAGATAAAAAAAGTAACGTAAAAAAACAATTTCAAACAAAATGCACTCAAAAGTAACGTAAAAAAAACAATTTCAAACAAAATTCACTCAAAAGTAACATAAAAAAACAATTTCAAACAAAATGCATTCATAAGTACCATAAAAAACAATCTCAAACAAAATACACTAAAAAGAAACAAAATAATGTCATGAAAACTTCTTTCTTTCTTTCTTCTCTCTTTTAAAAACCCTCTAAACTCTAAAGAAAGTTCTCTTCTTTCTTGTAACATGTCTATATTGTATAATTATTGTTATTTCGCAGTCGGTGTCGGCCGAAGTAAATAGGTGACATTTTATATTTGAGATGTATTAGACATACTTACGTTTATGTCCCTACTTAGGCCGAAACCGACTCCAAAATAACAATAATTATACAATATAGACATGTTACAAGAAAGAAGAGAACTTTCTTTAGAGTTTAGAGGGTTTTTAAAAGAGAGAAGAAAGAAAGAAAGAAGTTTTCATGACATTATTTTGTTTCTTTTTAGTGTATTTTGTTTGAGATTGTTTTTTATGGTACTTATGAATGCATTTTGTTTGAAATTGTTTTTTTATGTTACTTTTGAGTGAATTTTGTTTGAAATTGTTTTTTTTACGTTACTTTTGAGTGCATTTTGTTTGAAATTGTTTTTTTACGTTACTTTTGAGTGCATTTTGTTTGAAATTGTTTTTTTTTTAAGTTACTTTTGAGCGCATTTTGTTTGAGATAGTTTTTTTTGTTTTGAAGTCGGCTTTTTTTTTTTCTTAAAATGTTTGTTTTATTTCTCAATTTTTAGTGAATTTGAAGTTTAATTACAAATTTCCTTAATACGTATAAGGACATAAATAAGACAAATAAAGAAAAGGACTTTCCTATTTAATATGTGTGTACTTCAATTCAAAAACTAATTTAGAATACACCAGATAACCACTTATCCTTTAAACAATGAAATAATTATCAAAATCGGTATACAAATTGAAAATTAACGAACTAATACATCGTAGCGTGCCTTTAATTTTGTCCAGCCGCGCGCCGCAGTAGCATTTTTCGAATGCGCGTAGTTTTTAATAATTTAATATCTTCCAAACTATTGATCAGAATTACATAGTTTAAAGGCTAATATAATCTGCATTTAATACTCTAGCCATCAAACATATTTATTTGGATAAGGATTCATATCGAATATAATATAATAGCGCCGTAAGCTTACGACGCTGTTTTTCGTGTGCAATTTAATCGAAGTTTGTTCATAATAACATGGTTTTTGTGAGACATCCATAGATGATAGATATATGCCACCTGAGACTTTTATTTAGCAAATTTAAGGATCTATAATTACTCGATACATCATTTTAATGTAGGTTATATAGTTTGACCTACGTAAGCCCAGAAAGCAAATTTGTGCTATTCATTGTAACGCGATGTAGCATTTTTCGTTCCCGCGTAATTTTATTCTTACGATATCTCCTAAACTATTAGACAGAATGATATAGTTTCAATTGCAAATATAATCTACATTAAATTCTCTTGATAATGAACATATTTATTTACATAAGGGTTAATACTGAACTTGAATAATAGCGTCGGAAATAGGGCAAGAATTTAATTAATGTTTCGTAAAGAAAAGAATGGTTATTGTGAGAAAACTATAAAAGATAGATATATGCTATCGCGGACTTTTATTTAGCACATTTAAAGAGCTACAATTCGCCATACGTCATTTTGATGTAGGTCTTATAGTTTAGCCTACGTAAGCGCTGAAAGCAAAAATGTCCCTAATTTTCGCAACAAATTTTGAAGCTTATTCAAAATCTACTAGTCTTCTAGTTATTTAAAAAAAAAAACAAAAAAATGGGACCCACCTGCAAGCACTTCCTTTCGATTAAAATAATTTTTATCAAAATCGGACCACCAGGGGCGGAGATTCGCGGTAACACACATAAAAAAAAAAAAAAAAAAAAATTCAGTCGAATTGATAACCTCCTTCTTTTTGAAGTCGGCTAAAAACTAAACCAGCTTCATAGGGCATTGACTTAATACTTACATATCATACCAAAATCCGTATGCAATGTAGTTAAGCCACTGTAGACCACAAATTAAGCCTTATTTTCAACAAATTATACAAAAGTTGCTGTCGCCTGCGACTCCGTCCGTGATTTTGTCCGCGCGGAATTAAAAAAAATGATTAGTAGCCTATACTTTCTTCTAAGCTACGTTCTACATATATGCAATTTCAGCCAAATCCATGCAGCCGTTCTAGAAATACTTTGTAACAAACATCCATCCATCTAAATATTCGTATTTTTAATATTTATTATATTAGTAAGAAGTAAAATATAAATTTTCACAATAAGAAAATGAAAAATATTATTCTTAAAAAGAATTTAAATATTTACTCTTCAATTGATAAATTTTAGTGTTTATGGTGCCTTATTGGCATATGGCAACACTCGCGTATAAGTCCTATCGACAGACTATATAATTTTTATTGCATGATTAAAAACAATTAATAGGAAATGACTTTGACACTTTGACATGCGGTAACTGATATTAACTGGTAGTAATTTCTGCATACTGGTGGAATGCAGCATTGGATCTGAGCTATCATGGCTGTTCAACGGAAATTAGCTCTCAAGGAGCTGTCAAACAGCTTGCATTCATCTGATTATTGTAATGCGCTATAACGATGGTTAGATAATTGCAAAAGATTATGTAATATGTGTTAAGATTCTTCCATAACGTTAAGTTTTAAAAATTTTATAATGTTTTATTATTTTAAAAAGTATTTTTTGGCCAAATAAAAATATTTGTCAGAGTGAGCACCATGTGGAACTTTAAACAACTTGTAAAATTAAAAAGAACACATACAAGATTATACACGGGGATCTTAATTTAAAATATTGCTGCGCAGGTGAAATCGCAGGTTGAAGTTTGTATTCAATAACTTGATAAGACACACCGGCCATTTTGAATTCCGTGGCGGCTCGTTGCCATGGTTACCGCTTGCTCGCGTGCGTAGGCGCATCTCGGCTGACATTTTTGTTTTTAGTCGCTGACGGTGTTGCAAGTTGTAAATTTCCCATTTAATACCGACGTTAATGTGCGTAATAATTGAGTCTCAGGATAATGTATTTTCCTTTAATATGGCACTATAAGTCGGATACTGTAAAATATATTTTTAATGCAGTTAATAATACTTTAATTAAATTCAAGCTAAATGATCGTAAAACATGACTAAGTTCGGATAGTTACAACATATTTTAAAATACACAACAGTAAAAAAACTAAATATTGCCTACAACCATACAAATGCTTTCAATTTTATCAGCTATGGCTACGATGAGCATGATGCTCTGAAATTCCAAAAATTTTTTTATATTCAAGTTGGATAAGATATGCGTTTTAATCCTTCGAAGCTATTAGATAACGGTTGGGTCTAGTTATATCAGTGACGTCGACTTACTGAAACTTTAATTTAGTGTTCATCAATAAATTAGTGCGAGAAGGCTTAAACGGTCGTAAACACCCGGGGACATCTTAGCTTATGGTTCATAGTCACGCGATACTTAATGATGTAACGTACAGATTTATGACACTCGAGTACGACCAGCCATTAGCTTCCAGATTCAGAGGAAAAAAACCTTATCAAAGATATGCAAAACGTGTTTATCAGAAACACGTCGCACTTTTAGGTGTCGTAAAGCTAAAAAGGAGAAGTAACACGAGATAAATAATAAATACTAACAGCCACTAATGGTAACTAAGAATATATTAATATTTACTAAATGTTAATTTCACTATATTTTTTTTGTTATTGTATTATTAACAAAAATAATTGTCCTGGGGAAATCATGTTTATTTATAATGACTGACATTGTAAAATGTATTAAAGTTTTATAAATAATAACTTCACGATAACTAATTAATTTTCCGCCATTTTGCGTTAAATTTGTCGTTTTAATCTTTGCCAGATGACATTGACAGTTGTTTTTTTAATGTTGCCATTGACTTTATTCTACGCATTCGTAAATAAACGTTTTTATGAGCTGATCACTCTCATTATGTAAATGCGATTGCAATGTTTACTTTCGTAATGCATTCGGTTTCTCTTTCAACGTCGGCGGTAAACGAAGTGTATCAAAATAGCACGCTATTTTTTACACGATGCTCATGTTAACAATGTCTCGTTAATAGAAAGTTGTGAGCTAATTTCTAAGATATTATTATCTTAATATTACCTTACTTTTTCATATCGTACTGAAGCCTAGAAAAATTTAGTTTATTTCTTCTTTTAATTAATAGTGTAGCCCACCGTTTATATAGTTTATTTTTTTAATGTTCAATTTTAATTTGACAGTTACGATTCGATACTAATGTGGAATTATGAGCTGATGAATTGTTTACTTATCTATAGTTCTATATAAAAACCTTACAAATGAGTCTGGTAAAATCGATACAATATATAGGTAATTAAGAAGTTCATATTCTTCTTGTTTTGTATCGAGATGTATATTTGTATTACAATATTATAATTACACCATGTGTGGTCGCTATATTAAGGTTTTTATTGCTATGTAATAAAAATTGAAATTTAATACGACTCTAAATACTCGAAAGGTAAAATACACTTTTTGTTTTATCATGGTAAACGATTTTAAATACTTCATGTATAAGTCAATATGTCTGAATAGGAACTTGGTAATTTCATTAAAATTGTTAGTTTTATTTGGTTCAACTTTACCCGACGTGTGATAGATAATTTAAAACATAACAATTTTACTAATATTTTATATAATATATTTTATATTATTTATGTTTGATTTTATAAGGTTCAGTTTTGTAAAGTACACTATTTTTTAATAAGTTAAATAAAGGAAAAGATTACTGATATTATAAATTGTCAATATTTGGATGGATGTTTGTTACTGCCTATCTTATATGATAGAAAATAATATCGATATTTTTGTAACTCATCAACCTTGCTATAAATATGTTCTAATTATACAAAATGTCGCGGAGAACATTTGATGTTTTTTTAAAGGCAAATCCCTTTTTAAAATATTGCCGCGCCGTAAAACGCTTGATCGATTATGCGCGGTCGGCTCATTTATTTGACATATATTTTATAAGGTTCTTATATTCTTGGTACAGATTAAAACAAGTCTATGATGGCTTTGTGTGACTTTTTATGTTTTTTATCGGTTTCATAAAAACTCGGTATTAACATCCATCGACAACTGCAGAAGTGTAGCGATAGCTTTTTTTTTGTTTTATATTCTTGATGTCGTTGAAATATTTTATGACTAACTGTTTCCATTACCGAAACTTATATGTACATCTCTCTCTTCCTTTAAAATAAATAGAGATAACAGTATTTTTGAAGAGGTGTTTCGGTAAATTAATTGATTACACATGTATCCGAACGTGTTGTTATAATAATTTTAATATGCAAATGAATTATCTTTCTTTCTTTCTTTCTTTCTTCTTCTATCTTGCTTCAATTGTGAAGAAATCAGTCGTTCAATGTTCCATTAAAGATAAATTAACATTTTTAATTTTTTAAATAGCAAGATCGCCAGTGATCACGGCCAGGCAAGTGCTTATGACTTTTGCTTTTATTGGACGCTTCCATCTTACGGGGTTCTACGTCCAATTTATTCTTACGCATGTCCGCCATATTCTGTGGGGTTACCAGGTGGTGCAGAAAATCTATTTCATTATTACATTACTTGTTGAAGAAAAATTGCTTGTAAAAATGGTAATTGCTATGTCAGACGTATCAATCCATGATGTCACTGTGTAATTTCATCATACTTTTACATCTTGTAAAGGACCAATTGTTTTCATTTTTATATTGGCCACACTGTCAAGATATTCGATGAATAACGAAGAAAAAAGCTTCCTAAATTTTAATGGCTGAATTATACCACATATTTCATAATTCTAATATGTTGTTACTCATGTAAGCATAAAGTAAACATAAATATATGAGGAATGTCCCACGGAATGTGAGGCGGTTGGTATTATTAACATAGACGGCTAATGTACCCAGCAAAAAGATTGCATTACCTGATACATTCCCACAGCCAGCAATATTCGCTTTTTACCGTCCTAGGGTTGCGAAACATGTTTCTATAACTCGACTTGTCCTTAATTGAAAGTTTAAAACATAGGTCACACCATGTTTACACGTATTTTGTTTATTTTACATACTTCATTTATTGTAAGAATTATTTTATATCAAATAAATATGATTGGCCATTATATAAGTTACACATTTAAGAATAAATCGTATTAATATTAAACAGTTCACATCCCTACCGGGAATATATTCCAGCCGTCATTTACTTGAGTTCGCACGTGGCAAGCCGCGTCCAAAGTTGTCAGCGTGTCGGTGGCGAGCCGCCATCTTGAAAGAGATGACGTCTAGTTATTCGTTCGGATATTTTCAACGTACTTTTTATTTTAATCCAATTATTTATATTTTTATAGTAATTGGTGACTATGAAAATGTCAAAAAATGTTAAATGTAAGTTTTGTAACAGAATAAAGTGGGTAGATCACTGAGGAGAAAAATCTTGCAGTTCGATAGATCGCTCAATTAGTGTTCTAACTACTCTGAATTCACAGCATCTTTAGGTTTCTGTAAAATTTGTATATTTTAAATTCAAAGCGAATTATACGTTTTATGAGATAATGGTAGAAATTTTATCACCAATTTTATATCTACAAGCATCTGCAATGTAGAAATGAACTAGAAACTTTGTATTATATTTCCATTTCCTGCTTCTGTCGATCATAATGTTTATGCGTTCACGAAATCTTATTTGAATATATTATTTATTGCGATTCTATGCTTGCAGAAACATAATTCTGTTTCTAAATTTTATTTAAGGTTATTTATATTTCATCTGTTTTCCGTCCGAGCAATTACCGGTTTGAATTATGTCACAATGTCTTATTGATGTAGCGCAGGATTTGAAATATGGGAAAACTATGTAAATAAGTTTTTAATTAATAATATTTAACATCTTTTTATTGTATAAAAAATACCTACATGGAAATACACGGATTTATTTAATATTTAACAATTTTAATCAAAGTGTAAATTATGCTATGTCGTCTTTTGTTTTTTTACATTTTTTTGTGGTGATCATCAATCTGGGTAAAACTAACCATTCATTCAGGCAGTAACAAACTTTTTTTTTGTTTTTTTTTTTTATTTAAACTACTGAAATATTTGTAAAAACGCATATAAAATATTATATCTACTTAACATTTCTAAAAAACATAGTTTTTATACAGAACTTTCGGCATAATTCGTGGAAAAGTTTTAATTCTGAAGTCTGATACCATTTTTTGTATTCGTATTTTGATTGATACTATCCTTAAAGACCTTATATCGTTTACAATTGCTGTTAAACACAAAAAGAATCTCAAGTATGATAGCTACGGATGCGTCGGATGAAAGAGGAACAAAAACCAGATCAATTATCTACATACGGGAAATCAACAGCTTAATACCAACACGACATTTGCATAGTTGCGTAACTCTAACGTTATCTAAAGGAAAGACGGTCTTTGAATATTGCGTACAGTTTTTAATGCATTTTTTTTATCGCCATTCAATAATTATAATGCTTCAATATCGTTTTAAAGCGGATTGAACAGCTCTTTCTTTCATTGACAATTTTGTTTTCATTTCATTTTGACCTCTTGGGCCTTAAGTGTCTAATTTGATTTTGGTGATTAATACCTAGTTAATATTAGTATGAACGGTTTCTATAAATTATATTAAACACTTAAGAATCAAAATAATTTGATTTTTAATTCTGAAAGGTTTAAAACAAAGAAGAAAATCGTCACCAACAAATAAAAACTTGCCAGTATAATTTTTACGACAGCCTCTATGTTGCCAGTATCAAAGTAATTTTTCGATAAAATAGTATTAATAGAATCGATAGGTTGCCAGTAATTAACAGTCAGTTAACGTTTTTAATCGAGCCGCATCCTTTCATTCCGTTTCTTAGATATGCAAACGTTCCGACTTGGGGTTGCCATAATAACGGTTGCCAGTATAAAATTTTAATGCGCATTAAATAATTTGCGCATTTTAACTCTGCAACTTTGCAAGTTGGATTCCATAAACGATAGGTCGTATGAGGTTTTTATATTTTTTTTGTATCGTCCTCTATTTAATGTACTTTATTAATGAACATAAAATCGATTTTTCTGTCTTATCGATTACTTGAGAATAGCTAAGCTCATGAGTTTGAATGTTTACATCACTACAAAAAACTAACAATTCAGTTAATTTTTATTCAGAAACAACTTTTACTCAAGTATTTAAATTTGTCTTAACTTCATCTTAGCATTGTTGGAATTTATTCATTCTATTCCTTATTTGTAGAGTCATTACTTGTCAACAAAAAATTGCCTTTTGCGTGTAAGATACATTCAAATGTTCAAACCGTCAATAAATATAGCTTTTCTACTTCCAGTGTTCACAATTTTTCATTTAAACAACCTTTTCTTTATTTCATGTAACCAAGTTATGAACATTATTAATATAATTTCGCAGTTCATGTGTGGTTTGTTGGAACAGTAACATGTAGTTTTAAAATGAGCGTGTAAAATAAAATTTACTACGCAATAATACGTGTAAAATCAAATTACGCCCATATACATGACTCTATAACCGTCGATGCTTGATTGCTTTTATATAAAAATAAAAACGACTAAAATATCATATGCGGCAAAATTAATCGAATAACTCTTTTATAGTATAATATGATTGGGTATTACGCGCGAATCAACTTTAATGTGAACCTATTCATTTAGATTCTGCAATGTAAAATATACTCTAAGCTTAGATATTAAAATCGAATCTAGCCTAGCAGTGTTTCTGAGAAGATATTTTTATTCTCTAGGCTTATACTCCGATGAGGTCGTTGGCTGGAATCTTGTTGCATGCATTACTGAAACAATTTAGTTGACAGCCGTACGAAATCCCGTTTGTATTTTATATTATTTCATTCTTCGAATTAAAAAACTCATATCTTTGCTTAAATCATTAGGAAGATGAGTCGTAGTGAGACGTTCCAATTTATCTTTTTCACTTTTAAAGTTTCTACAATAAGTGTAAAAGGTAAAAGACCTTAAATCATTTAACCCAAAAAGATATTAATTTTTTTATGGACCCAGTATACTAACTTGCATATATTTGTCCATTCCTTTTTTACTTTGAAATGTGACGTTGCTATGATAAATAATTTAAATAATATGGCTTTTTAAATGAATTAACATTTCTTTTACGTACTATGAAGATTATACATCGCGACAACTGTCAGAACGAGTTTAATAAAGAATGAAGTGTGAAATGAAGGCCGGCTCAATTACTACAGCACTATCGAGTATCGATAATCGATAGGCGAGCATCGAGTATCGATAATTCGTAGCACCGCACGCATGCACTTACATTACACGTAGCGGTAATTAAATGTACCAAGAAAAAATAATTTTAACTTTGTAAAATGAACAACATATATTAATTAAAAGTGAGAATATTCAAGTTTTTTTTAATAAAAATATAGACTCAATTAATTTTGAGACATATTATTGAATACAAACTAATTTATTTGTAAACGAGAATTCTCCATATCAGTTACAATAAATTTGGTTAAAAAATAATGTTCGCACTGGCGAAACATGTTTATAACAGACACTGTTTTCGGTAGGACTTATGAAGAGTTAGATAAGAAATGAACCCAAGGTTCGTTTCAGTCGTCTAGTAAAGCAAACAAGTTCTCCACAAAACTCGTCCCCTAAATCCATTCATTTTCAAACAACGGCCGCAGGAGAACCAGTTCTTGTATTCTATTCTTTTTACTTTTAAATGTTATATGAATAAAATGATTGAGTTGAATTGTTTTTAAATATAATTGTTAAAATAAAATACAATGTAATATTTGTATTATTAACGATTAATGTTAAAGAAGAGAAAATGTTGCGTAATATAAATAAATAATAATGTACGAAATTAAGTACTTCTGCAGTTATTTTTAAATAAACATCTTTTTTATACACTTAAATATTCTTTGAATCATATCTTCATAGTATCTTCATAGTTTTACTAATATCTATGTTTGGTCGTCCATGATTGTATTCGTAATTCGAACTCCTAAAACAATCGTGTGCCAATTAGTTCAGTGCATTCGAACACCAAAAAAAGTACTTAATTCCGACCAAACATCACAAATATAAAATGCAGCATAAAAGTTTTTTGACGAAACTCATTTCGTACGAACGTCTTCTTTTATTATAGACGGGGCGGGACTCTTAGGAGGAAGGGGGACAAAGGGGAGGGGGAAATTATAGGGTTGTCCACGTCCAACCGCTCCTAATGATGGATTGCGAACAAAGCTTGCTTGTACTCGTTTAATGAGAAATGCAGTGGCAGCCCTGTATCGTTCGCGGTTCTGCTATTTTTAACATAATGTTTTCTTTTTAAATTACACTCACGATCGCCGTAGACAAATAGGTGTGGAGTATTATTAAAAAAGGAATCTGTCTTTGATGAGAGTATAATAATTGTGTTATCATTTCTGTGACGTTGATGAAATAGACGACCATTTACTGTCGCACGCAAAGTCATTTAATAATTATTTAAAAGGTGCCTTAAATCTACACTAAGTACTGTTTCTTAGTCACCATTTAACTCTTCAGTTAGACTGAAACTAACTCCGTCAAAAATTTATTTGATATTTCTAAATATTTTATTGGGTTACTAAAAATAAACTTCTTTACTTTTATTACAGTTTTGTTGAAATTCTGTCAATAAACTAGAACATTATGAATATATCGGCTATTTCAATTTTATTAGTATTAGATTTAAAATGATTGAGTTTGAGTTAACGCGAAAGGCATCAAACCGTTCCTGGAACGTTTCTATAAAATTTGCCATCAAATATAAATACGTTGACATCGTAAATTCATGCAAATAGACTCTGACGGGGGAATTCTAGAATATATAGATTCAGGATATTGTCGTGTCCTATACTTTTACAACGCATTTATGTCACCTTTCATTTCGAGAATACCTCTTTTATAGTAGAGGTCGTTTTAACGTCGCAATCATTTCACTGATTTTTTTTAATATGTTTCCGGGAATTTACATGAAAGAGATATGGAGATCGTAGAACGGGATGTTTTGAATAACAATTTAAATTAAAAAAAAACCCTGAATAAGTACTAAATCATAGTAAATATCTCTAGTTCGTATCTCTACTGTTATTTTATAGCTCTTTCACGATAAAATCCTTATGAATTCATGTAAACAAGTCTATTAAATTCAAACTGATTACCAGATAATCAAATTGGTATTATAAGTTGTTAAAAAAAGAAAATAAAAAATGAAAGTCAAACATTCCATTGATGTCAGTTCGCTTAACAAAATTAAATTAAAAAGAAAGTAATATGATGTAAAAAAAAAGATGAAAGCGATGCGAAATTATACACTTGGACAAAAACTTACAAGCAATATGTAAAAAAATAAAAGAATGTCTGTTAAAAGGAAATGCATCAGTGAAAGAGAAACTGTAATGCTTTATCCGGATCATAGATAGCGTATCTAAAACCTCAATGGAACATGAACATGCGAACTTTTAACAAGAGAGTAATAAAAAAACAACGGCTGCAATCACACCGCGTCCTCGATTTATAGACTGGGTTTACGTTATTATGACCATAATATGTAGGCATTTTGTTAGGAATTCTATGTTTCAATTAATTAACATAATGTTAATGCATAATATGGGTTATTCAATTTGTTAAAAATACATAAAACTAAATTAAAAAATCAACTAATCTTCTCAATTCCTCCAAATGGAATCTAGACCGACACAATTTTGATCATTTGACATATGTAATGCAAAGAAATAAAGAGCAATTTAAAGAAATTAATGTTAACAATAAGCGCCATCTATTGAAATTAGTATTAAATGTAAACCTTATTTTTTGCTGAGAATTAAATATTATTTAAGAACACGTATTAAAAATATTATAATTTTCCACTGATATTATTATTCAAATAATATTGTTCGTGAATTTACTATTCATTTAATTTTGTCCTGACTGCACAATCACATGGTTTCTCTATTCATATGCCAATAACTCAGCTGATATTTGGTATCGTCGCGATATAGTTCCCGTGCGCCCTATCACCGCGTAGGACCTAGTGTTCCCGTGCCCTATCACCACATAGGACCGGCTTAGTTATGCTCGCGGGCTATCACTTCGATAATGTCGTACAGCCGCCCGATTCGCTCACGACGCACTAATGTAAAGATAGATTTCGGACTTTTGTTTGTTTATGATTCTCGTGTATTATGCATTGTACGTTTTAGTATTTACATGTTATATTTTTGAAATGAATCGTAGAAAGCATGGTTCTTTATACTAATATAGTTCTTATTAAAGTATTTTTTTAATTACCTTTAACTTGTACCTTTTCTGTGCATTCTATTACTGTAGATATCTCATATTAAATCTAAATTAAGGTACTTGTTCGCTATTTAACAACTTTAAATGTAATAGTTTAATAGGATTAAGTATTTTGTAAACGTATTTATTATTATTTTTGTATTAAATAATTGGTGCTCAGTGGTTGTAATAATTTGAAAATTTAACAACAAGCGGGCGCGCTCATACAATTTCTAATTAAGATAATTATAAAGAAGCATACAATTACGTCGTGTTAATCTAATCGCTGTAATTTAATAACCCCTTGTCATTGCGTACACGGTTGAGCGGTGCAGTGTGAACCATTTCTCGTATTAAAGACCATCAAAATTACAATATAACAGAGAGTGCGTTGCCCCCGACGACCAGAGAGAGGCAATTAAATCATAAATTTCACGTCGATACAACGCAACCAACAATCACACTGCAGATAATATTACGAATCGAATGAAAAAAAGCATTCTCATAAAAGTTGCGTGCAATTCTGTTGGTCGTCGGGAAATTAGTGGGATCAGTTCATCCTTTTAGCGGCCATTACTAAATCGTATTACAAATTTTAACAGAGACGGTAAAATAATAAATAAGAGAAAGTAAAATTTGATTTATTCGTATTTGGAATTGACAATAATAATAATAAATAATGAAATCCGTTAATTATAAAGAATATTGTTTTTATTTTTGAAGAAAAAAAAAACTTGACTTATTAGGATGTATTTAACATTCGTAATAGTTTAAATTTAGGTGCATTTTCGTGTACTGATCATATCTATTGAGGGTCGATATTCTTTAAGGTTTCATCGGCAAATATTTCACTAAGTCGTTGTCCGTCCTCCTTTGATCTCTGTCTTGATAATATGTAAATGAGACTCCGACAATTTAAAAATAAAAAGGATTAACACGAGATCGTTGTCCCTTAAAGTGACCCAAATAAGATAACAAAATGACATTTTTAGTCTGTGGTTGTCAATAGGTATTAGGAATAAATAAGTTGTCAATGAAAGAATTTTAAAATGTTGTTGTAAAATTTTTAATTTGCACCAATGTTTTATTTTAATTTTAATTTTTTTATATTCATCGGGAATCGAATACACGTTTTACTTATAAATCAAAATAAGAATAATAAGTTTATGGGAAACTTAAATTATAAAAGTGATATTAATTTAGTCAAATTGATTCATACATAAAACAATTGCTATTGTGGTAAATTATAAAAAAAACAAATGACTAGTTTTTTTTTAATAAAGACACTTTATTTATTGACTTGCAATTTACTAGAACTAGATCAATTAAAGTGAGCTGATAGAATAACTCGTTAGGTCTATATGTTATTGTTAATAGACGCTAAGGTTTACTTGTAATAAATATACATTACACAGCCTCTTTAAATGGTGAAACAGTTGCAAGAAAAAGCATTTGAAGCGAGACATCCCTACGGGTGGCTCTCGAACCGAGCGGGGACTAGTTTTTCGATATGGCAACTTTATTATCAGTCGCATTGGTCCTTCGGAAACTGTCAAAAAACGCTCGACTCGCTGTACATTGACGGGTCTGTATACGATGTTTGGATACAAAATAGAAAACGAAACGTAATGTATAACTTTATTGATCCAATTTCGCAGGTTGAATAGTTTGTAGCGGTTGTATAATGACATTTAGTTCGTTATGAGCTCGCGGTTGAACCTTCGATGGCCATCGCGAACTAGAGAAAAAAATAAATGCGGTATGAAAGGACTTCATTTCAACGTTTCGAGCGACATGTTCCGTTTCGCGGGTTTGTTTGTCATGCGGCATGGTCGAACCCACGTTGCGAAGTTCATACAAAAAAACTTGAAATTTGGGCATACTATTTCAAAGAATAATTTTACCAAAGAGCATTTTCAGATTAGATGTAAACTTATTTCTTTTATTTACAGATTAAAGCCGTTATTAATAGAGTTAAAAAAAAAGAGGTGACATGGAAGTAGTTAAGAGAGTAAATTAGCAATCAATTAAATAAAAAGGCGCGTCTTTGATCGTAGAGAAAATTAAAATACAGAAAAACATGTCAATATCCACATCAAAACATCTTTGCTCTCAAATTTATACATATATAGAGTAATTAAAAGAAAACATTCTAGTCATGCTCATATATATGGTAACCTATTGGTCTATCTGGACGTCAGCAAATATCTTTTTCTTGTGGCGTCAGCAGAAAAAACATTTCTATAAAATATTTATGCGGTTGATTCCGTACATGTTTCCAATATGACTTGTCGAGTAAAACCTTTTGAGTCAATCGAGAAATTAATAGCGTTTTTTCCGTTGTCTATTTTATTTGTTAATTTTAATCTGTGTTGTATAAATAAGTGCCTGCAATGAATTAGAAACTTCTCAAGTAAAATATTTATTAATGTTAAAATGATTTCAATTTTATTATAACACTAGCTGTCGCCCGTGACTCCGTCCATGTGGAAAAAAAAAAAATAAGTAGCCTATGTGTTCTTCCAGACTATGTTCTACAACTATGGCAAATTTCATTAAGATCCGTGCCTTTCCTTAGTTGGAATTTAGGTACTAAAAGAAATTAATTATGCAAAAATTATGGAGATCAATTATAATAATTATATTAATAACATTGTAATAATATTTTTGTTAAAAAAAATTTCATCCCAACTGAAATGTTCTGAAAATCGTCTAATATTCTTTATAGTTTGTTAGAACATTTTCACATGAATCTTTATAAATTTGTGATGTTTCATTCGTTATTCTCACTTCGTTCGTTCTTCTCTTAGGGTGCAGTTTCATTAGTTGATAACTAAGTTGTTAAACAGCATGCGTGGTGCGAGAAATTTCTTGTTCACGCATGCCATAGCGTTCGTATGTGAGAATTATAAGTCGTTACCATCGAACGATAGTCTTTACTTTACCGCGCATTGTACGAGTTTACGTCAACTGAGTTACCGAACGAAGCTCGCTTTACATTGATCGAACATTTTCATTTATCGTTAGTCTGTATGCGGGGACTCCCCGCATGCTGTTTAACTAGCAAGTTATCGACTAATGAAACTACGCCCTTAGAACAGTTGAAGTACAACTCGTTAGATACGGCTCTTGCAGTATCTATAGTATGTTCAAGTAACCGTTATACCTCTTCACACCTCGTTTCGTAAACAACTCGGCATCTTTGAGGAGTTTTCGCGTATTTTTACGACCAAACATTGATTTATGATCCTAATCGATCTAATCTAAGACCGGTACAAATTTAATAGTACAGACGTGAAAATTAATCAAGCATACGTTTAGTTTTATGTTGTTAGTTGGATAACTGTAAAATAAAAGTTGTTGTATACTTCGTACGTTGCTTGATCGATTTAGTTTTTTTGTTATTTCTGTTTAGTGAAATGTTAACATTATTACATAAAATTTTATGATTCTTGTCAATAGATTTGCAACTATTATTTTAGACATGATAACGGATCCAATCAATTGTAATTCCTGAGTTTATGTTCTAAGACGAGTAACTGTAAATTATTATGGAGATTCTTAGAGGTCTATCACTAATACATTTAGATACATATGTTGGTTTATGGATGGAATAATATGGCTTAGCACAATATTATCAAATATCTTAAAATGTAATTATCACAATAAAATTAACATAGTAACTAAACTTTCTTCGTTTTTTTAAATATAATTAGGTGGCAAACGGTCACTTGAATACGCCTAAATAGCGAAGGGACCGCTGTCCATAGACATCTGCAATTGCAGATGCGTTGCCTACCTTTAATCGACACAGGAAGGGATACACAGACAGGATATATCCTCTTCCTATTCGTCCCTCCTCCGTCAAATAAAAAATATAAATCTTAAAAGTTACAAATTTTAATTGACCTTAATTTTAGTAAACCTGCATTTTTAGCTTGAAATGGGTTTTTGAATACTCGTTCTCGCTCTAATGCTAAAGAAGTTTATGAATAAATAATTAGTTATTTAATTAATTAAAACTTTTATAGGTTAATGACTAACACTTGATATTTAATGGTGTGGAGTGACCGCGAAGTTTTAAAAGCTTTAAATTAACGACTTAGAATCAGATGTGTCACTACTAAATTTATTATTTTAAACTATTTAACCCTTAAAAGTTGCATTTTGGTATTAGAAAATGGTCATCATCAGCTTACCCATCGAGTGAGTCGGACCCTAAGTCAAGGGGACTAGGTCATAATACCACGCCAGTACGGGTTGCTTGACTTCACATATATCTTTGACAAATACATTATCAGATATGTGCAGTCTATTGATCTCCTTGACCGTAAGAACGTCGAATAAATGTAAAAAGAAACTAACGGTAATACAAATATATATTTTTTACAAACAATAATCAAAATTAATAGTCTATTATGTGGCAACTAAAACACATCTAAACCAGTTCTCGTATATCGAGATTTCATTATCGATAACTGTTAAAATAGTTAAGTTAAATACTAACATTTGGTTGTACAAATGCGAGTACAGATTAAAAAAAAACTTTAATAAATCATACGCGTGTATGAAGCAATTTTGTGTGCGCTACAATTTATGGACGTGGCAATATTTTTGTCGTCATAATAATCGAAGCGGACTCACTGGCTGAATAGGCATTGACCATAGAGTAAATAATACAGATTTATATTACTTAAGACAAATTAAGGAAGAGTTAAGTATTTTAATTTTTTTGTTTTTATTTGGCTGAATATAGCATGTGTGCACGTAATTCTAAATAAAAAGAGGCCAGTCTAAATAAACAAAAATCTGCATTACTTTATTATTAACACATAAAGAACAGAAACACTACAAGAGTAGTGTTAATCATTACATCTCAATGTTGTAACGAAAAAGCAAAAAGTTTTATAAAACAAACTGTTATCTTTTATATTCGTTGACCACTCAACACATCTATTATTTAAAATATATATTATTATGTAAATAACAGTAACAATTCTTGTATTAGTTCGTATAAATTATTTATTTTTTAGCAATCAATTTATTGCTTAGGTTATGTTTTGAGGTTATCTTTATTACGTTTGTGGAAGTCGATATTAAGTCATAGAGTTTTATAGCTGACAATGATAGGTTCTAAATGTTAATTTAAAGAAAATAAATATATATAAATGTCAAATAGACGTAATACAGTATTTTAATTTCAAAACATTGACTATATTCTAAGAATGCAATTTATACAAAAAAAAATGGTTAATTGTAACGTTTAGTTATTTTATCTTTAAGTGATATAACTGTATTCTATATACTGTGGCGGCAGTCATAACGCTGAGCGTTGGCTACAAATTTCAAATTTACTATCGTCTCACGCGTGGTCCACATTCCACATTGCCGTTCGTATCATTTTTTTAGAAAGCTTAATACAAACTCCATCTGTCAGATAATTCTTAACTCTAATGTTTAATATTCAAAGTCCATTTTACATTGTACACTCTCGAGCTGTTGTAATTAAGGCCCGTGTTCGTCCAGACGACATGATATTGTTTTTTATGGTTGAATAGTGGATCCCATAGATTAAGGTATTCCACGTCCGCTCGGTAGAATGAAGAAAGAAGTTGGAACTCTATGGTATTGTATTACAGACTATTTTAATTTGTACTTTTCGTAATTAAATGTTTGATTAGAACATGAAAAGTTCATTTGCGAGTAGCAATAATATTGGCTTAAATATAGTCATTGTAACGAATGTGGTTCACGTATCATTGTAAACAATTATATACCAGTTGTATACTGAAAAATAATTATAGAATTAATTCAAATCATATAAGTCCTACATTTTTAAACCATGTTTACAACTGTTAAACAGTTTAATATTGAAATGGTTCATGGTACTAAATTTAAGTATTACTAAGTATTGATAATGTATTCGAACTTAAATACTTTAGACTGGAATTTTAAATAATTATTGGTTATCAAAATGGACTCAATTCCAAACACTTTACCGTTAATTTACTAAAATACTTTAATAACTTGAATAATATAGAAACAAAAAGCCCGACTAACTGAAGCTCTAATGGTAGCGCCATCTATCGGGTGCTTTTTCAAACAAAGATTTTAATTTAAACTAAAAAAACTATGATTTTTAAACATTAAATACTAATACTCAAAAAATTGTTTTGTCAAAATAGTTACGACCAGTGTGATTCAAATTCACTGTTCGGAAAAACAATTTGTTACATATTTATAAATGTTTGTTCCAAACATTTTTTTCAATCTATGTCTTATGAATTTTGTAAAGTTTAGTTTAGTTTTACAAATATTACGAGAGATGACTCTAAAGAAAATAGTTTAGAATATCTGTTACGTTCTGTTTACATCAACTTACGTCTTTACCATTTAATTTGCAATTCGAATTGTGAGGCATCAAGTGATTGATAGGAACAGAATTTATTTCCTTCGCGCAGATAAGCAATGCCACCAGGGGTAAGATCCTATCGCAAATATCTGACCTCAGTAATTGTGTATTGCGGCAGTAGTCAGTGATGTTCAAATGTTCACTTGGTACGACTATAGAATGACATGTCTCAAATATTTTAAAGCGTTTTTTGGGATCTTTCTTTATAGTACGAGTATAAGAAAATTATATCGAGTGTAATTGAAAATACGCGAATCACATTTTAATATTAAAACAGCAAATATGTTTATAATAATCATTAGATTGATGCCATAATTGCTGTGGTACTGTCAGGATAGTTTAAAAATGTCATGAGCTCTTATTGCCATTGTGAAGTAAATTCGATACTGATCGATACAAATCTCTATATAATTTAACTATTGAAAATTGTACACTTCATTTGGATAGCACTTCGTCCTTGTAATGTCTCGTTGAGTATAATTTAGATAAGAGCTTTACATTTAGGTATACATTATCCAACATTTGCATTATCGTCCAACTGTTTGTAATTTGCAATTGTTAAGGTTGGCCAAGACGAGATGTTGATTCGCAGTCTGACGTCATCACACACCTGTCATGTGATCAGTATCTATTGTTAATTATAAGCAATAATTGTAAAATTTAATACATACGTTGGCATTACATTATATTCGTGTAATGTGCCATAAAATAAATAATTTTATTTTGAAATCCTCGTGTACGTTAAAAATACAATAATTATATAATAAAAACGTTACGTTAAATAATTTGTACATAAAGTTGGATATGTAATTATTTTGAACACTTTCAACATTTTCTTAATTAATCAATATCTTCCTGCCGTTTTCACTACGTTAGGTCAACACAGTAGATATATTAACGATATGATAACGATTAACGGATTAACGAGTTAATGCCCAGCTCTGAATTTTATATATTGGATATATCAAAGCCACCATTTTACAGTAGCATGATAACAGACCTTGCTCCATTTGAAGTGACCATTTGTTTAACTCGTTATGTATCCTTTGTATTAATTGAATTATTTACTTGTATAATAGATATAAGATATCGCAAGCGCAGTTGTATTTTGATTAGTTTATTCAGTGTTAATTAGCGTAAAATATAACTTGTAGAATTTGTCCGTTCTAGTTAAATTATTAATACAAGTTCCTTGTTTAGTCAGACTTCTTTTATCTATTATCTTATAGAAGCGCTAATAGCTCAGTAGTTATGATGTGGACATCCGAGCACGTGATCGTCGGTTCGAAGTTCATAGTTTTACTATAAGTCTAGCTTGGTTAGAATTATAACAAGATATTAAAAAAAAAAAAAAAATTCCAATACTTTGAAATTACAAAATATCCCTGTTTAAACTGTATGTATTATGTAATCAGAAAAATCGGATTGTTTGAAAATGGTTGTTGTTACTAAGATAAAATTTTCTTTTGCTAACCTTACCTTCAAGTCAATAAGTAAATCTTATCTCAAATCTCGCAACGAATTTAATCAGAAAAATACTTTTCGAACACGCACCACGGTAAATCGACAGTGACGACGCATTAAAATTTGACAAGTGTTTAATTCGAAACATTCCCCATATGAGTAAAATATTTGAAAATTTTATTTAAATACTACAAACGAATTTGTACTTTAAAGTAAGTCCCTTTCAGTGTAAATTAGCTTGAATTTCATCAGTTGTCGATCTATTCGTGTGTAACCTATAACATTTGAAGTGATAAACACGAAGCTTTATTAATTACAGCAATCACTTACGCTCGTCAATAATGGCAATCAATATTATTTGTCAATATGACGCTGTTGGTCGTGTTAGACCGGCGAAGGTCACGTGACTGTAATTCACTATTAGGGCTGGTTCACATGGTGCTTAACTATACTTTATTATATATATGTTCCTAGTATACATACCTTGTACATTCTCTATACGTCTATGTACATTGTATATGTGTAAATCGATTATTTATATTGCCACTTTCATGGACTATGTTCCCGTTTGGATCTAATCCTTTCGATTTAAACCTTTAAGACCTTTTTCAACGAAAATTAAACGTAAAATAAGTCGTCGTGTCAAGTTAAAATCGAGCAAGACATTTACAGTAGACAAAATAGTTTTTTGAGTTCGTTTAAAACTAAAAATGTAATTGCGCAACTGTAAATATTATAACTTGGGCCGTGATTCGGATGTTGAAGGAAGTTTGTCGAAGTACTACGCGCACGTCTGTCGACGGCTGTCGAGAAGACATAAAATGATAATTGTCTCGGTACAATTTAAAGCAATAACTTTTGTGCGCTTCGTTTCAATACTTTATTGGCGAGCCGTTCGCTAATTTCGCTTCGTAAAAGTGTGTAATAAAATACTCATCAGACTTAAATTAATGGCTTTTATTTCAATAATTGTTGTCGATGTTTTTTATAGCTTTGGATGAATACCCTTTTATTTTATGTATTACGTAATGGGACACGCCTTATCGAAAATTTAGGGCGCGCCACCCTGAAGAAAGGATTGCAAGTTACGAATAATTGTTACAATTTGAAAGCATTTATCTTATAAAAGATAACTTTATATAATTAACAAAAGACAAGCGAGTGTTGGTCACAGCATCGTTTGAATTCGGAATTTAAAACTATGACCAAAGTACGAAGTAATTACATATTCGGTCTCCAGTCATTATTATAGCTTAAAATATGTCAAAAGCATTCACTTTGTGTTTAAATTAATATGATATCGTTTAGAAAACAGAAATAGTTCGAGAATAACATTTGCCCTACAAAAGACTTCAACGCGCTTATCCAACGTAATACGGGATAAACAAGATAAATAAAGATTATCGCACGTTCTATTTATTGATCGGCAATGAATTACGTTCTTAGAGGCCTTTTAGGGCGGAGTTTATTTGGCTAGCGTTATGCCTGATAGTTTTCTGCCCACGAATAAACTTATTTATTGTTAATAATAGTTGTGATTATTGGTTAACATACAAAAGTAATTGATTAGACAATTTATATTAGTTTTGCGCGGGTTAATTTAATAAATTGTAGGATAGAGCACAATTATTCCGCTAGAGTGAGCTATTGTTCACTTAGTGTGTTCTATTGCACATGTTTATATGAGCTTGATATTTACAAAGAATATAACGTCAAAATGCACATATAAAATTGTAAATCCTAATATTATAAAAGATTGGCTTTTGGCTTGAACGGCCACCTGAATTCGCCGAAATAGCGAAACGACTGCTTCCCATAGACATACGCAATTTCAGCTGCATTGCCTACCTCTGATCGACAGAGGAGAGGACTCACAGATATAAAATATTTCCTATTCCTATGAATTACCTCCTCCGTCACATCCCCTTCCACTTCCCATACTTTCCTTAAAAGTAAAGGGTGGGGGAGGAAGATAAGGCTAAAATTAGGCTTATTAGACGAAACGCGGAATTGCTTCCACTTCACGCCTGTCTTCTGTGTGGTCGTGGTATATCACCGGGCGAGCGGACACATTCGTTCGACAGATGTTGTTGTTGCTGACGTCTACCACCGTCTCATTGTTTTTACAATATAATATACTTTGCCAAGTACAAATTGATTTCCATTAGTATTACAACACGAGTTCCGGTTAAGTTATATTAATTAAACAAAATTAAGTTTAATTTATCTATTTGATGGCTTTTGGTGGTTGGCCTTAATTATACATAATTGTACATTAGCGTCATTTACGTGGCCCGGAAGCCTTTTGATCTGAGTCCCACAGTTACTTGTGAGATAACGAACTGAACCAAATCGGGCCGTAATTACGTTCTCAGGGATATATTTAATCACCTATTTAAGGGATTTCAATGAAAAGTTAGATGTATTAACCATTTAATGTTTTGTAAATAAAATATTAATTTATCTTTATTAATTATTATTAACTGATTATCTAATTTAGATTGAGAGTTTAAAAAATTATAACAATTTAACTTAAGGTTAGAAGGAAATGAAATTTTAAAATTGTGCTGCTTAGTTTTGACGTCGAGTGTATTTTAACAACCTTACAATCCTTTTATTTCAAATTTCTTATATATAATATTTACTAATTTCGTTAATTCTTGTATTTAACTTTTTAATATTATTCACGATTTCCGTTTAACACTGTCGCTTAACACTATGCTAGTAGTGGTGCACACAAACGTCAATACACGGCACAGTAATTATTTCTAATAAATTTGACCTAAAGCTGACAGACTGAATGGCGCACGCGCAGGATCCAAAGTTACTAATAAGTTAATATCATTTAGACGCATTTAAATATATTACAATTAGCTTAATTCAAAATACTTATTGAATAGAATTATTTATAAAAGACTGAGTTCGTATTAGAAGTAAAAAATACTCTTTTTAACTATTTTGGAGATTGCATTTCTCTTTAACTGATATATGTAGCTTATAGTTTGATTTCTCTTTGACACTTATAGCTGTCAATATGGTCTCACATAATACGATAACTTCTTTCAAGTATCAATTCTATTTATATTAAATCGGCATTCAATCAGCATTCCAAAATAAGTGAATAAACTGAAATAATAAAAATTAAAACAAAATACCATAACAACTTCAAGGGACGGTGTTCAAGCATATATCATTTTTGTGTAAAGGCTCAGTTGTAAGGGTCGGTATGCACTATAGCCCGTCGTCTTTTCTACGCTGCGTATGCTAATTTAATATCCGAACACAGATGCGAGCACGGAATGGAGGAGGTATTTATGCAAATCTGTGTCGAGAAATGGAAAGTTATGCTGATTTTTCACTGATCCAGTGTCGGCTTTGCATTTTTATTTCTTTGAACATAGCTTAACGCTTTTCAGTTGTTTTTTTTATATAAATCCACCGCCTGTATTTGAAGTTCCCACCTGATGGCATGAAGATTGAGACTCGGATTTCAAATGGCTTTAGTTTAGTCTTTTACTTCTAGCATAAAGAAATGTTTAGTTATCACTTTATGCTATATTTATAGGCTTTTTTATTGTTTTGTAAAATTTGAATAATATTTCAAATACCCTAAGCCTAAGCGTTGTCCGCGGAGACTATAAAAGTAGAATTTTTGCTTGTATTTTACGACTTATATTCACAATATTTCTGATCATAAATGACTTAAACTTATAACTTGAGATTAATTTTAATGAGGTCAATAGTTAAAATGTCATAAATATTTTCTGTAAAATTGATAAAAGTTTTTTTAAAACATATACTGTATAAAAAAGTACATATTTAAATGCAGAAAATATAATAATGTAACATTAAATAAAATGACGTATCCATAAAAGTTCGTGATGGTGCTAACATCCTGGGAACAAGCGATGACGGTGGGAGATAGCGTGAAATCATAAATATAGCTTTTACTGTCCACCACAGCTTTGTTTTCGCTTCCTTTTTGCCGTGTTTGCTCTCTGTCTGTGAGGATATGCAAAGCGAAATACCCTTTCGTTTGTACTCAACTACACAACGGTTCTCGATTTCCTTTTCTATTATTTTGTTGTAGATCACGATTATTTTACCTACACGATAAGACTGTTAACATTAATAAATAATTAACAATAATATGAATGTGAATAGCTATGAAAATAACATAAAGTGTTTTTTTCGTTAAAGGATAATTTTAGTAACGCAAAAAAGATAATACTAAATCATATTTTATACTGGCAGTTTTATGAAGAAATCGTTAATATATTAGTAAAAGAAGGGAGTCAAAATTCAAGGGGAACAATTGAAATAATTTAATCATCTAATTTTACTTATTAATTCTAATTTTAACAACGAATGACCCTATTTTCAAATCGATTTCCTGGTAACAACTGAAAAATAGCTACATTTAGAGTAATCGCTTAGAAGTAGGACTAGAAACGATATCTATCACTCGTTAAGCGGTGCCAGGGGCGCGTCTTTTTACAACGCGGCCGCTCAATCACGAGCACCCACGTCGTCATGCGACAAGCTGTTGTTAATTAAAATAAATTACAGCCACGCACAGTGGATAGATGACGCCAGTCGCTCTGATTAAAACGGACCTTAAAGCAACGCTAATGTACGCTCACCATGAATTTAAAGTGCTCCAGGATTAGCCTGTAAATATCTGGGCGGTAGTTCGTAATTGTCGCTGATAACTTACGCTTCGCTATTACGCAAGCTTAATTACCTTTCTCAAGTCTTTAGGAGTTAAATGAACAGACTTGTGTATTAAACGATGCAGAAAGCCTTTATATTAACCGCAAATGGATAGACGGACTTAGATGTCTAACGCTAAAAGTTTAAAATAAATCCTGTGCAATAAAATCTTACTGTAATTTTTCTTAAATCCATAAATTTTAATGGTAGATTCTTATACTTGATGACCTGAATTTAATTTCAGTTATATAGTTAACATAATGAAAAAAAAATCATATGTAGTTTAGTCAAGAGTAGAGTGAATAGGCATCTACAAAGCTAGCGCGTACCATCTTTAGACCACAACTTCACCTCATCGGGTGAGATCGTGGTCAAGCGCTAACTTTTTCAATATAAAAAAAAGTTTAGATGCTATAGTATAGTTATAGTTATATATAGTATAGTTATATATATATATAACTATGCTATAGTATAGTTATATATATATAAACTTTAAAAATGTAATCTGTATAAGACATTAAAATAAACTTTGTGTCTAATATAATATTCATTAAATGTGCCTTTAAGTATGGTTTGTAGGCAAATTTTACTCAAAATAATGGTTATTCATTAAATCCAAACACATCACAGTAAGTGAACAAAGAAAACTATATAGTCACAGTTAAAAGACAGTCCGCATAAAATGGAATGCATGGTTACTCTACATAAATGGCCCGGTGCTCACTCTTTACGTCTCTGTTACCAAGTAGGTACAGACATCCTTCTTTGGCCCGTGACAAGAACGTTTGTATGGAAAGTTTACTATTGCAGTAGTAAATACAATTCGAACGTGAATACATTGAAGTGTTATTTTTATATGGATTCGTATTTCAATAACAATCAAATTTCAGTGTATTTGTCATGAAAATGTTAGTTTACGTATCTGTAAAATTAGTTCACAGCTTCAGTTTTAACTGCACGGAATTAACTGAAAGGTACAAAAAATGTACAGTGAACGAATTTCGCGGTGTTCCGCGCGGTGTCCCGCTCACTCTGATGATGGGCCCCCGATGGGCTCGAAACTAGTCGGTGCCGACACCGGACAAATGTACGTGAGTGTTTTAGCAGTTTTCTATAGTAGTTAATAATAATATCTCAAGAAAGTTTGTATAACTTAATATACAAAATAACTTTGTCCAGGACAATTGACATCATAATTTAGGTTATGATAATGTAAGTTTAAATTATCGTTCCGATCTATAGATCAAGTTACACCGTATTACAATGTTATAAGCAATAGATTCGTGAACTCTATTATCGTGGCTTTAGCGAGCAATTTTTAGTGAACGTGTGGAAACCATTCTTCGTTGATACAAAAAGACAATGCTTGTTTGATTACCTTGTTCTTTTTTTAAATATCAGAAGTTTTTTTATATTTCTCGTAACTATTCTTATTACGCTTGTACTAGAATATGGTTCACAATAATAGTAGAAAGGCGAGAATCTCACCCACTGCCACGTGATTAGATAACCTTGTAATGTTATGGAGATGAATGTATGTTTGTTTGAAGGTATCTCCTGAATGGCTCAACGGATCTTGATGAAATTTGGCACAGATGTACCTATTAAGTTTTTTTAATTACGCGAGGACGGAGTCGCGGGCGACATCTAGTTATGAATATAATAATAACTATGTCTCTCTAATAACTTTTTTGCTACAAAAATAATTGAAAAGTTTGTTTTAGTACGACAGAAATAACATTAATTATAATAAACCGGATAAGAAGATCAATAATACAGAAATGCATAAATAAACCAATGAGAAAAATAACAGCATACTTGTTTGATTAATTATCATGCAAGAGCGGTCGTTGACCCGCGATCTTTGACGCGTCTGATTAGTAATTAGATATAGGAAAAAAACAAGATTGAAAAGTATCAAACTACTGCCACAGAGTCTAAAGCTATTCCTTAGTGGAGATTTCTTGGCTAAATTAAAATTAAAGCTTCTCTTCTGAGGGAATTACACTTCCACAAAAAATTACTTTAGTTATTATATTGTTTTTACTGTCCTTTTAGGTGACTAAATGGTACAATATACTAAGTTGTGATATTATTTAGGTAAAAATTTTATTATGAATTCTGAATTAAAAACATTAAAGGACATAAGAGTACTGAACTCTTGTAGTTTTATAAATAAAAAACAAAACTTACATTGTACTAAGATAAAGAAGTATGTAGTATAGATAAAAGATCTAACATAAAGATCCTTGCTCCGTCCATTTTGTGGTTACCATTGTTATGTCACGATGTAGGCGTTGAGGCCGGGCCACGCCGGATTAAGATAAGGTGGGTAAACAACTGGGCACTTTAAAGTAGGCAGACTGTCTCAAACGAGCTTTGCCTTTAAATTGACATTTTCAAAAGTATTTTGCATCGATTACGAGAATGCTGGAAAATTACTGGTCTTTGTTTCAAGAAAATACAAATTTTATTAAATGTTCTTTTCATTTATCTGTCCACTTTAATAACAGTTAAAGTTATTTTTTCGAAAAATAACTAAACTACTTGATAAAAGCATTTCGATGTAGAAATTTCACGGTTATTTCATACATTCTATTGCAAGAAGACAGAATTAAAATGCCATATGTTTAAGAATGAAAGATAAAATTTATAAAATCATTATACTTAGTACTACACTTTGTTCCCAAGCACCTGTATAAATAGTGTTTTGTTTAATTAGGCTACTACCGGTGAAGGTTCATCCTCTACTTATCTCATATCAAATGAACAGTGGAAGTCCCGATTTTTTCACGTCATAATTTTAATATTAGCTTTAGGATAACATGATTCATTGAATAAACAAAAGCATCGTTGTTTGAAGATTATATGATACAATTTATATCTTTTTGAGAATTAAATTGGGTCTTAAATTAGTATCTTTTGGTACTCTAAAAATGCACAGACGTATTGAGTGATTTCTCTTTTCGAAGTCGGTTTGAAACAGTAATTTTAATTCTTTGTCATATTAGGTACTGTATAAATAAATATAAATGGTCTAACGAATGCATTTTAAGATATTGTATAAGTTTTGGTACGTTTTCACACATTTTATGTTAATTTAAATTAAAAAGTAAGGTAACGAAGATTCGAATGGTAATTGTGTGAATAGAGTTATACATGTTTAGAATTGAACAGGCATTAAAACGTGATTGGGCAACGAAATATAGGTTCTTTCATATCACAGCAACAGTGAATGTACATTTATAGTTGGGCCGTTCACGAATTTGCATGCAATTGCTTCCAACATTACATTAGTCAGTCAATTATATGCCAAATTAGATAGACCCTTGTGAACTAGAAATGTTATACGTGCAGTACTAAACTGTAGCGATCATTTTATATTGGTTACATATCAATAAAGTTGTAGTGGGCCCGTCAATGCGGAGCGAAGTGATTGACAGGCAGCGGAGGTCACGATATTGTTTCGGGGAAATAGTTCGCAGGTATTCGAATAAAATTTATCGAATGATTTAAGTGGTACGAAGATCAAGCTTTTAGTCTAATTTAAAGTGGTGATACAATTGCATTTAAAAGGCTACATGTGATTTGATTGTTTCTATTTGCTTCTTGTCTTATATACTTAACATTCTCATGCGAGCAACAAGTTTAAGAATAAAACACGTGTCTTTTGAATTATGTATTTTCAGTATTTGAATTTAACATAATGAGTAGCCTATGTGTTCTTCCAGACTATGATCTACATCTATGCCAAATTTCATCGAGTCGTTCTACATATAACTTCAAACATCCATCTACCAAGACATTGACTGATATTACATTTCACATAACTACGCACTATATCTATTATTACCTAGTCACTTTAAAAATGTCTTCTTAAGAAAACAAAAGATAGAGCTAGAGAGTTATAATTTGTATTTCTGTCTATTCAATTGCTATTTAGTTTCTTGTGCAGTAGCTTACCAATGACTGCATATATCAAAATATCTTGCTACAGTAATACACGCCCTATTCCTTTGTATTAGAGTTTAATATTGCTTATTATTTGATAGAAATATTGATGTATATTTAATATCGCGAACAAATACGACATCGTCCTGCTAAGCGACGTATAATAGTACCGTTTTCACAGTTTTATTTTTCGTTATGAAACCGCATTGAAACTAAATATGTACCATTAATCATGGCCGCCAGTGAATGCAACGATGACTTTAATTCCACAAACCAGATCATTAAAAAAAACATAACAGAATTACGTATGTGAATATCCCTGTCAATAATGATACCATGTTGTATATTGTAATGAAGCGTCGGTGGCTCAGGGGTTAAGCACTTGACTGGCAATCTGCAGATCCTGGGTTCGAATCCCACCATATGCCAATGTGTTATTCGTTATTTTAGATTTACATATGTACATTTATCTAACGTTTTTACGCTGAAGGAAAACATCGTGATGCAATCTGCATGAGAAGAAATTCAAAGATATGTGTGAAGTCAACCAACCCGCACTGGGCCAGTGTGGTTGACTATGGCCTAGTCACCCCTAACTTAGGGTAGGCTCCGAGCCCCTCGGTGGGGACGTATAGTTAGCTGATGATGATGATATCGTAATGAACACAAAACTAGAGTTTCGAATAAGCTAGAGACATCCATGTGTTGAGTTTTTACGACAGCAACCGGTGTTTTTTTGTCGCTAGCTAAGTATAGGTAATGCGTTTTGTAACAATGAGCGTAGAGCAGGTACCCAGGCCTCGTACCTGGTCACGTAATAACGGTAATTATTTCAGGTACAATTTGGGTACGGATAGACAGGTAGGGCAGTTGTGTTCAACCAGTGGTTCTCAAACTTCTAATATGATTTATCAATTGGATGAGGTTGTTTATTCTCTTTTCTGAAAAAAAAGCTCTGATATGTAGTTTTTAATTGTTTTATAATGATTTAGGTGAATATCAAAATTGTGTAAAAAAAATTGAGAATGACAACATTACGTAAAACTACAATACATTTCTTATTATTTTTTATTCGGTTATGACGTGGAGTGGTTCTATGTAAAGTAAACAAGACAGAATTCCGAATCAACTTTTCAATCAATTTAATTAATATTTATTTTTGAAATAAAATAGTACTTTGAGTATCACTGAACGTACAAAGACATATTAAGGGACGGTGGCGCCAAGCGGTCACTTTTTTTTTTCAATTCGGCTGTCATTGGACAATTCTTTAGACCCTGTAATAATATGGTGCTCGAGCGAATCGAAATGGAAATCAAAGAAGGAATGAATGTAGAATTTTAAAAATAAATATTCAACAAAATCTATGTAATAATACATATTTAAATTTTTATACAGTTGAATAAATTTATTAAACATGAAGAAATAATTTCTTTTTCTAAACAGTTTGTAAAAAAAATCAAAGAATACCCAGTCTATGAAAAAGAAGAGTTATAAAGGAATTTTAATAGTTATAATTCTGCTCAAATAAATGTAAATACACAACAATGTAGATATATATTTACTATGGTTAATGACGACAGGCCACTCAAAGAGGCCGCGTATTAAGGATTGTAAAGATATAAAGTGAGTCTCTCAACTGCCATCACCATCGGTAGTAAACGGACCGAAATTGACTGAACATGTTTGTTGAGTGTAAAATATATGGCTGAAAATATGTTAATATTACAGTATTAACTGACTCACACGGCAATTTTGAAATTGAAAATAAATTATTAAGTGTCAAACGAGAAATTTGGATTTTTCCACTATATGTAACTTGATATTGGAGTAAATTCGTGTTTTAAGAGTAATTTGTTAATTAAACTATATTTTTATGTTCAAAAACTAGTGAAATTAATCTAATATGTTACTTAATTATAGGATCAAGAATAAATTATAGACTAATAAGACCAAAATTCATCGTCGGCTTCTAAGGTTCCATTCTAACCCGAGTCAAACAATTGTATTATATAAAGTCTTTTATCACACATATTTATGTAACGCGTTTCAATTCTTCACCGTGAAATGAACCTAAGGTACAATAAAAGCATAAGAAAAATAAAAGCAACCCAACAAAATTAGTAACGTGCGTAACCAAGAATTTCCGAGAAACAATCACTAACTCCGAAATTGGTGGGCTCTCTCTAAACATACGACTCGAAACCCTACTTTGCTATTAAAAAAACTTTGGCCGCTCTATAAAAGTAATTAACTCTGACTGAAGATAATTGATGAAGCTCAAAGATTGCCTTGGTCTTCTAGTTTTGATAACGAATGAAATTCAACTTTATATTTCGTTTATTTAAAGTAGAAATTCGGTTGAAGTTTATGTAGACGGTAATAAAAGCATTGGCTCGGACGTAGGGGCAAACGAATAGTGGAATATATTTTTTTTATTTAGTAGTTATGAAGCACTATACGCTTCCCCTTTGGTATTATTATAATATCGTCAAGTTTGTGGTTCATTTTTGTTTAAGTCGCGTGTGACGGATGATGTTTTGACTTCGTGTGTGTGTGATCATAATTTTAGTTCTAGTTTTGTCCGCTCCAGGGCCTTTGATAATATATCTGCGTATAATCTCGTCTATTTTAGAGCTCTTATTAGTTGTAATATTTTATATGAGTTGTTTTTTCTTACGGATAATGATCTGTCGGTATTATGATATGATGAGTTTATTTTCTAGAAGGCAGCAGATTTTTAATGAAGTATTCTGTAGTGGTGTAGATTTTACGATGTGAAAATTAATGGTACAAACCTGTAAACTTGAGCTAACAAGGCATTCAGTTTTAAAGTCTTTTTACACTTCTCAAGCGATTGCCTCAATATGGTCTATTTATACGAATAAGATAAGCCAGAAGTGCCAAACCTTTTTAGCCAAATCTGATTCTAGGAATGTTTTATTTACATCCTAGTATGATGAAGGGACTTAATCCAAAATGGATTGTAGTAGACTGTCGATACCTCGAATTTCAACACAATTGTAAATAGCTTCTACATTTTAGTCGTTATATTATACGAACTTTACCTTACACAATCTGATTTTTGAAATCCAAATTACAGGGAAATAACATTTTAAATAATGTCGAAATTTGAATAATTCGAGATACCGAGTACTTAAGGGTTCAGCGGAAGTGAGCGGCATTTTTTTTGACTTACTGAGGATTTCCAATTATCAAGTTTCAAGTTAAACACTAGTCAATACTCGAATCGAATAATTAATTTAAAAAGAGATTCTCGTATTATTTGACAGAATTTTCTAACGTTTCGCATATCATGTAATTCCACAAAAATATTTTAATGTGTCGCTATTCGACACGGGGTAAAGGGCTTTTGTACCTGCGCGGGAGTGGTTTTTTATGTTCTCAAATTATTCTTGAATCCCAATACAACGCCGCTGGCTGCGTTAGAACCACGCCTAGGAATGTATGCTCACGAAGACAAGTTCTATCAGCATAATAAATTTAGTTTACAATTCCAATTGTTTCAAATCGTAATAAATAAATCTCTCGTTGAAAGCATAACTGCACGTTTTTGTTATTTTGAAACTTTTCTGTACCTTTTCTGTTTGTACGATTTTATTTTAAACAACTTGTAGCTAATAACCTGAGATGAAGGAACATATATCGGTATGGAACGAAGACATACGAAAACTTGGTGCTGACCCTACGTGAGTGGGATAAGGTCAAGGTGGGGTCAAGGTATGATAGCTTTCATTTAATGGAGCTTGACTCCTTTGAATCAAGAGACGTCCAAGACAAAACAGAATAAAAATTTAATAAAATTATAATAGAATACGACAGAAACTAACTTTAAAAGAATTTGAAGAAGATGACATATGCATAGACCTTTGAAGCCGTTTACACTTTTTCATCACACTGTACTCATCCGTAGTAAGAACGTGTTAATAAGCGGCCCCTTAGGACAAAGGGGTTGGTTTTTTACGCCCCAGGGTTGGTTATATAACCCGTCTTTTATGCATTTACGATGTCCGTCTGTAGAACAGATATAACCCATTAAGGTTGTAATTTTTTTCATATTGTTTATTGTGTAACTATGGAATTCAGGTAGCGGTGATGACATTTGGTTGTTACTTGCTAAAACATACATCTGTGTGATATTAAAAGGACGATATCGGCTTTACTGCCATGGGACATTTTGCTATTCATCACTAATCTATGTCCAAGTCTATATATGGAAACAATTATTTGATATTTTTACAAAGTACTTGCAAAAGCTCTCCCTAAAACGTCACTAGTACATAATCTGGTGAAATTTTATCATCTATTTTTAAACAGCAGGAATCCTTAAATCTATTGCTTTGTTCAATTAAACTTGTTCCATGTAAAACAGGTTTAAAGTAAGGAAAAGTTCATTTAAGTCAGGAAGTAAAGAAAAACAGGCTCATCAAAAGGCTTTCGCGTTAGAACGTCGTAGGAACGCGACGTTAAATTGTAGTGAAACTTAATAACCCGCGCGCTCCGACAACAGACCGACAACACTTCTTCTACATTGCGACAAGATGTCCGTTACATTGGACAGGGTATTTTATAAATTTATGTACTGAGATTAAAGGTCGAACTCTTACCGTCGCGTCGTTGAATTAAACATGTTTTTATTATTTAAAACGATTTAGTGAAGAAAAAACGAAACATATTAAAAAAAAATATATTGAAACGTCACTTGTATTTAACAAACGCGATACTGTTAAATTCTTTGTATATTTGTATACAAAATAAAATATTACATTTTTATTAAAACTTAAAGGCAATCGTTAGAATTGATGCCATTTAATTTTATACTTAAGCTTCCGAGAATTTAATACATTTAACATTTGTTGATAAACAAGATCTTTTAAAGAAATCTTACTTGTTACTAATCTTACTATTATAAACGCGAATGTTTCGATGGATGGATGAATGAATGTATGGATGTTTGGTTGTAGTTATGTCTAGAAGGGCTCAATGGATCTTGATGAAAATTGGCACAGGTGTAGAACAGTCTGGAAGAACACATATGCTACTTATAAAGTTTTTTTAATGCCGGACAGAGTCGCGGGCGATAGTTAGTATTTTATAAATACCGCATCCGATTGCTACTCACATGTGTTTCGCTCATCTGGACTAACTAACCTACATATGCGGCAGTTAATTGCGCCCGTGTAGAAACTGAAGCATAGTATTCGACGAGTAAAACATTGAGTTTAATGACTTCTTGACTTTATGTGGTGCAAATTGAAAGGAATATATATCAATAAAAAATATTATTGGCGTTATTAGAACGTAGAATTATTTTCTTAAGTCGCATTTAAAATATAAATATGTATATTTTTTTCGGAAGAAGTGAAAGTTGAAATGTTTGTAAAAATACTATTATTGTTTTTTTTAACAAAGACTACAATAAAGGTAACAACTTTCCAAAAATTCGCGAATTTGCTCTTAATTATTTCAATTGTATAAGAACAATAACAGAAAGTAGGAACAAAGAAAAGTAAAAGTATACATTTTGTGACATTTTAAAGAAAAGAAATTATCTATCTATATATATAAAAGAAAGTCGTGTTAGTTACACTATTTATAACTCAAGAACGGCTGAATCGATTTGACTGAAAATTGGTGGGCAGGTAGTTTAGAACCAGGAAACGGACATAGGATAATTTTTATCCCATTTTCTATTTTTTATTCCGCGCGGACGGAGTCGCGGGTAAAAGCTAGTTCGTAATAATTTTTTATCAACAACGTTACAATGGTTTGGTTGTCAAAGTACTTAAATAAATACATTCTATTTGAAAAAATAGAGACAACAATATATTATATGTCATGCTTGAAACCCACTTTCCGTTGTAGCGTAATCCAGTTGATCGTGAAGCAATGCAATTTCTGTTATAGCTAATATCAGCATCATTTAACACGTCCTAGTCAGATAAACCGCCTGCTTTTCGGATGGCTTGAGTAACAGGAGCTTATTGCGCTCTACTTATCATTTATTTCGCTTGTTGCCTTTGTTATGACATTTTAGTCGGCTCACATTACATTAGAGATAATATATGTACTAAATAATTACATGAAACTGCTGGTTAATGGAAAATCCTAGTTTTTTTAAATTTTATAAGGTGAGTACTCTTTAGGCCGTAAAGTGCGGTGAGAGTTAGACAAGTGGGCCTATTGCCAATATTTGTGACAAACGCCATCATATTGTTATCAACAAAATTTACGCAGCGCCCCCTATCGGGCGCAAGGTACACCAAAGATCTACTAAATTTGACATAATTGATAATGACGATACGAAGGCGCTTGTCGCAACTATTCGTGCTAGGTCCACAAGAATTGGAGAAGACGTAGGCCTTACAGTACACTGACATAGGTTGAGGATGATAAAGTTTTTTTAGTAATGCTTTTGGAGAAGAAGATAAAAAAACTAAAGGCTCTATATTATTCGCTGTTTTTAAGAGAAATATTTTTGGATCTTAAACAGAATAGTTAATGAAAAACTTTTAATGGAAATTCTTAAATGACCAATGACTTCTGTAGATAAATTGCGTGATGTCATAAATTATATTTGCAAGTTTTTTTTGTAGATTTTTTATTAAAAGTTCTGGAATTAATGTATCATATATATTACATTTCCCACAGCGGCGTACTTTGAAGGAACACCTAAGAATAGGCAATTAATATTCTCTCACAGGCTTTGTTATTGTGAGAAATTTATATCCAGTGATGAAATTATAGTGCTATATCTAACCTAGATTTTTTGAGATTATTATTTTTGATATGATCGTATATTCACTGAGTGTAAATTATTGTTTAGTCTTTGAATTAACTTATTATTTTTTATTCATGTGCCTTGTGCATTGTGAGTTCGATTTTCTAAAGAAATTCTTCCACTTAAATTATATTTAATGTATTCTACTAAGATATTCATTATCATCATCATCCTTTAGAGGTCAGAGATTCGATACAGTATAAATTATAACTTAATTCACTCCCTTCATACACATATCCTTTTTCATACAGTTAAACAATAATTCCTTGTTTTAAATGAAAGTGCGCCAAAATCTAAATACCTTTACTATCAAAAATCATGTTTACATGAAAAATAATCTTAAAAGATTAAATGTCAATATTATTTCTAGATATTTCTTTCATAGATATTAAACTTAGGTTTCTTTTATACCAAGCTTCTAAAGATCTAATTGTCCAAGTGTACCTGTACTTTACTATTTACAGTCTTAATATAAACATGTCGTAAAAACAGTAAAGGGGCCCCGGATCATAGATAGGTGAAAGCTTAGCAAAGCTCCGCATTGAGCTTTCTAAGCTCGAAGCGATGCGACCAGATACCGCATCTCATTTACTAAGTTTAATCGAGCCCTCAACTTTAAGGGATACGCATCTTTATCATAGAGATAAAGTGCCGTTGGATTTTAATAGGGTAAATTCAACGGCTTTTTGCAGGGTAAATGAGGACAAGCGTGAATCTATTGAATGCTTAAATTTAACATTATATTTTATTTAAATAATTTTTAACTATATTATCAAATTTCAAGCGTAAATATGCTGTAGAGAAGCCTTGTATTTGTTAATTTAAAAACAAACAAAAACAAGTAAATACCGTCGAATGAGTATTAACTTAATAAACTGATTAATTAAAAACTTACATCTAAGTATAACAGTAGTCTTTCAATGTCAAAATACTTGTAGAAAATCATGATATCGTTGCTCATAACTTTTTTAAAACTAATATCAAAAGGAATTAAAAAAAATAACTATAAAAAGGTTAAAATCAGCAAAATAAAAGTAAAACAAATGAATAATTTCTTGATAAAATCCTTTAAAGGTAAAATCTTGTTGAAGTGGACAGAACAATAACGCAATGCTATTTCGCATGCAACAAACATACAATCGTAAATCTTTTGTATGATGACACCGCAGAAAACATTCCGATGTTCCCGTAAGATTTTAATGAGTCGACGTAGAAGTAAATTTCATTGTACCGGAAAAGGTAAATGGTTTTTAATTTGTTTTTAAAATATAGAAGAGTATAGTGGAGTGAAGCAATATATTACATCTAACTAATATTATAAATGCGAATGCTTAGATGGATGGATGTTTGTTTGAAGGTATCTCTGGAACGACTCAACGGATCTTGATTAAATTCAGCACAGATGTAGAACATAGTCTGGAAGAACACATAGGCTACATATTAAGTTTTTTTTTATATCGGCGCGAACAGATTTGCAGTGATAGCTAGTTAGAAATAAATAGTATGGCAAGGAAATCTCAATTTAAAAAAATCTATTTTCGGATATTTTGTACGAAAGCGTAAAATGTAACAGAATAATGGAATTAACAAGTAATATAAAGTTGAAACAATTTTATAATAAATCGTTTTTAGAAGAATAATCCGCTTTTGGAATACTAGGAATTACGTACATTTTTTAATTTAAAAAAAAATATCAAAAAAAAATAATTTTGTTCTATGTAAAAACTTTACCATTTAGTTAATAAATGTTATAATGTAAGTAAAGTTTGCAATTCAAAAGTAATAACAAACTATTTATGCACCACAAAGATAGCATATCTGTAATGATTAGTAAAGCCTACATTCCTTACGAACTGAGTTCTGATAAGTCGAAGGCATTTATTGATTCTTATTTTCCGTTTCTGTTAACTGTGATTTCTAATTTGCATTAATAACTTTTAAATGAAAATTATATGTTTATTTATTTGGCAAAACGGTAAAAAGATGTTAATTCCGAGATAAAAAAAATCATGTTCTATAAAATGCTTTCAAGTACAGATAAAATTAACAGTTACAATTACAAAATCATTTCATGATTTTAATTTGAAATTATTTAAAATTACTTTTACAAGAAAGTCGCATGCGCATTATAAATAAGCAGGCTGGTAACTTTGAAATCAATTCAAGAGATAATTTTGTAATCTATGCCCTTTACAGTACCAAATTTGTATTTAAAGTCAAAACCGATAATAACAACAAAAGAACCGACAATACTCAGTCGTTATAAACCGATAATTTACGTTTTGTTTATAAGAGTTTGTGATGATCGGTTTTGGGTACTTCAATATGTGATATTAAGCGATTTCAGCTGTATACCAAACGAGAAAGGAGCGCGTTCTAATGTACAACATTGATAACATAAAGTACCGTTCTAATACTACGTAAACCGGCTGAATAACTAGCAGCCGATGAGGTGTAAAGTGAACTTACGCCGAGATACTTCCACCATACAATGTGTTTATATGATAATTAGCTTTCATTGTATTTATAAGGCGAATCCAATGACTCATTCTAAAGGGAAACAGTTTAATCCCACTTTTTATCCCTGTCAAACAGGTAAGATAAGAAAAGGATGTATACAATCCTGTCTCATTAAACTAGCATCATGGATGTCCGTCAGTATGTATGAGTTTTAAATGCGTTCTATGAATCATTATTTATTATAGAAGGATCAGAAAAACACTCTCACGGATTAAACACAGACAAATAGCTTCTGGTAATGTTGTTTGGACTTTCATTATTACATATACAAGTGTGTTTTCGTTTTTTTACTATTACAAAACTTAAGAATTACATAGTATCGCTACTGTTCGAAATCGAAAATTCTATTTAATTCCGCGTGAAGTATTAAAATTAAACTTGAATTTTTATCTTTCTTTAGATTACATCACTAACATATTCTTTAATGTTTTATTATAGTTCAGTTAAGCTGTAAAATATCTATCGTCCATACATTTATCGATCTACTTTGGTTTTTTGCAACCATATGAGGCTTACATATTTCAGTAGTGGCGTTGTATAGCGCGGAAGTGGTGACATTGCGACGGTCGGACAATGTAGCCTACTATATTTAGTGGTCCATTCAATAGTCTTATTAATTATTTACCTTCTGATAGATACGGGGTTTTATGGCTGGATGTGTGAGATAATCTATTTAAGAACGCCATCATTAAATTAGATTTAAAGCGGGTTTATTAAGTTGCAAATAATATCTATTTTGCGAATCAGTAAACCATTGTACTAGTACCAGTTTTCTCTCGAGAGCTAGTATATAAATACAGCCTACGTCACTCGAAGATAGTGTAGCTTCCAAACAGTGAAAGAATTTTTCAAATCTGTTCCGTAGTTTTGGAACTTATTCAATGCAAAGAGAAGATCCTCTTGAAATGAAATTTGGCACAGATATACAACATAGTCTGGAAAAAGACATAACCTAATTTTTAAGTTTTTCGTTAATTCGGTGCGGAAGGAGTCGCGGGCGCCAGGTAGTTTATTATAAAAACAATGTAAGGTTTACTATTCAAGGACTAACTTAAGACATATACCAAAGTAAAATTTACATGCGTAATGAATAGTAACAGTGTGTGGTGTTGTTCATTCTCTGCTGCGTTGTCCCCGATGTCAGAGACGAAGTACATGTGCGGAAGAGACGATGTTAAGTACAAAGGAATAGCTTTGTCATTGGATTTCGTATTGCAGTAATATAATTTACATTTATTTATTGTTTTATTGAAAATATCTATGAATATCTTTTTTGGTTTGTAAATTATAATAGAACTAGTTGTCGCCCGCGACTCTGACCGCGCGGATTTAAAAAAAACACTTTTTTACTAGCCTATGTGTTCTTCCAGACTATGTTCTACATCAATGCAAAATTTCAGTAAGATCCGTTGAGTTGTTTCGGAGCTATTTTCAAACAAACATCTATACATTCATCCATACATTCGCATTTATAATATTAGTAAGATTATTTGACGAGCTTTCAATAATTGAGTAACACAAATGTTTGCTTGTAACAAAGATGTAGATTTAAAGATTTATTATAATTCATGTGAGGATTTTAAACTCCTTATTTTATGCATTAAAAAATTATTTAATATGAAATAGTTTTTTTTTGCTTCACTAGAGTTGATACTCGCACAGTTAAGAACGTAATTAAACTATTTACTAATGGAATTAAGGATTACAATATCTTTGATATTTATTTTTTTATATCATAATGTGGCAAACGAGCGACCAATCACCGAAACAGCGAAGCGACCGCTGGCAATATACATCCGCAATTTCAGATGCTTTGGTAAACCCTGATCGACAGTGGAGGGGACTCATATAGAATATTTCCCCTTCCTATGCATTCCTTTCTCCGTCAAATTGTTATGGTCTACGTCTTGATAGTAACAAGGGTGAATACGTGCGTGCAAAGTTATAGTATATTTAGAACGCGTCAGTTTTCGATCTCAATTGGATTACGCCACACTAACAAGGCCCAGTAATTGTTAACTTTATAACAAAATGCATTCTTCCCGACGACACGGCTCCGTGTGGATGGGTCGTTACTGTAAATTTGATAAGGATCTCTATTACAGAAATATGCACGTCCTCTCTACGGCACTCGTGTGCTTTGTCTATTTGCTACAATACTTGATATCAAAATCGTCTCTATTGGGTTGTTAGTCTTCGTAAATTGTTTGGTGATTTTCCTGCCTGAAATTTAAAGTATGAAAATGGTTTTACAAAATCGTACTTTGATATCCAGAAACGTATTTTTTAATTACTTATTTTAAATGAAGAATATAAACCTAGAGTGGTAATTCACACTTCTTAAAATCTATATATATAAAAGAAAGTCGTGTTAGTTACACTATTTATAACTCAAGAACGGCTGAATCGATTTGACTGAAAATTGGTGGGCAGGTAGCTTAGAGCCAGGAAAAGGACATAGGATAATTTTTACCCCGTTTTCTATTTTTTATTCCGCGCGGACGGAGTCGCGGGTAAAAGCTAGTACATTTTAAAATTAGGAAAATGAAATTATTCCCGTTGTACGAAATAAGAAAGTTCATTCTTTTAATCTCTTGTTCCAAGGAAAAAACAAATATCTTCAATTTTTCAAATCATTCTCCATTTATATTCTAAAATTATAATCTAATCTCGCTTCACAATCAGTGCCTGGACATAATCGAGACCGGTCTAAGGTCTAGTTCAAATCATATACGCGAAGATTTATCGCGTTGCCTTTAACTGTAATTGCGTACACACGTAATTGACTTAGCATGCTTAACAGTCGATATAACGCATAAACCAGTACACCAATGTACATAGATTACTCTGTGTGCAGAGCTTATTGTACAGAGTACTTTGATAACTTCATTTAAAGATATGCGAAGTCATGGTTGGGGGATATGATAGACTATTATTTGCTTTATTAGCGTGTTTAATTGTTCGTATTCAAGACTTAATTAACAAGTAACAAATATCTTAATACAGTCGAACTTGGTTAAGTAAGAAACCTCTATTACCGAGAAAAATATCGTAGTTTCTTGGACTCTGGCTTATCCAGGTTTGACTGTATTTAATATTTATATAGATAATGTAATAGTTTTACAAATGTACCGTAAAATTTATTATATTTACGATCAATAAACAAAAATCCTTGGGTTCCAAAAGGTTTTAATTAAAAAAAAAATTCTGTTTAAGACTTATGTATAAGAACTTGTAAGAATGATAGATATATAAAAAAAATAAAGGTTAATTATTGCCAACATAGTGTAAGAGCTAAGCAGGAAGGCGCACAGTCATTGCGCAGAAGGAGTTAACTGTAAAGTGAAGAACGCGGCCATATCAAGCCGAGATCGGAGGCACACAATAGGCCGCGAGTATGTTATCCATTCGGAGTCCCCTTCTTATACCCGTCACCAGCAAATCGTGTACTCTGCCCGTATTTAATTTGTCCAAGCGAATCGCTTAGACTCTGCAAATACCATATGGAACGTTTTTATTTACAAATTAAATTGTTGAATTTCACCACTTTGTAAAGATTCAACTTCATTGGCCATCATTTTCAATAACATTTAATAAAGAATCGCTGGCGGGCACTGATGATAGTACGACTACCGACGAAACACCTTTACAAATTGCCGAAATATAACACGTCAATTTATGAATGAAGTCGTTTGAACAATTAGCCGAATCTTTATGATTTTCCCAGGCGTTTTATAAACAGTCTAAGTATACAATTTGCTTGTGACATTATACCCATTGCCCGCCGGCGGTGTAACTGTATGACCGGTGTGGAGTCACTCGCTTACCTCGCTATTATGTAATGAATGGACGCTTAAATAATACAAACAGTGTCTTGGAACAGCTAATTTGTATAGCGTTTAACAACTGTTAGACGGAGATACTGCTCTTGATAACTCCGGTGTTCTGAATGTAGGAGACATCGTGTATGCTGATGGAGTTTTAATCTTATGTTACAGGCTGAAATTGTTTATTTAAACGCATTGAAAATGTTCTGTTAGTGCACATATTTACTCGTTTTTATACTGGGAAATTCCACTCGCTAATACTTAAAAAAATAAGCAACATGTATTTTGACTGCATGTAATGTATATCAACACTTTAGCATATAAGTCTTTGTTGAAAAGATGACGTTGTGTACGATTTATTTTGTTGTATAATATTCAATATGAAAATGTGAATTATATTAATACAGCCCTATGATAGACCGTAGCGGGCTTACGAAGTCTCAGTAAATTTAGTTACGTTGACCGTCGACTTATCAATACTCAGACGTTTATTGTAAACGGGCCGTGTTCCAGTCTTGTTTAATATACAACAGATGGCTCTGCGCGTCTTAGCCACTAAATTATATATGACGGCAATATTGCAATGTACAATTCAGGAAGGCCACTTGAAATATGAAAGATTTATCGGTCTAAGCCTCGGGCGTGCCGGGGTTAAACGGAATTGACAATGCGTGCCCAGTCGTGTCCAACTAGTACCAATAATTATGACATCTATAGATATTAAAGCAAATTCACACGATGTAAGCTGGTGTATATGATCGTATTATATTCGTATTAATTTAAATAGATTAACACCATTTACATTAACAACAAAAAAAAAACAAGTTTCAAGGTCAAACGCTAAATGTATTACTTTCCAATCTTGCAACTCTTCGTTCCATTCTTACATAAATGTGTCTTTCTAGTGAACTAGCTTACACCCGCAACAACGTACACGCGGTATTAGAAAAAAACTTATTAAGTAGGTAGTCTATGTGTTCTTTCACATTATGTCCTGCATCTGTGAAAAATTTCATCGAGATCCGTTGAACTGTTCTGAACATACCTTCAAATAAACATCCATCCATTCAAACTTTCGCATTTACATTTAGTAAGATATATAGGTATTTTGGCACGGTTGTAGAACATAGTCTGGAAAAATACATATGCTACTTATAAAGTTTTTTTTAATGCCGCGCGGACAGAGTCGCGGGCGATAGCTAGTATAAAATAATTTTGAAGTCTAAAAAATGTCTACAGCTCTATGGTAGAGTAGGCAGTATTTGCTTTAAAATTAAGCTGTAATTTTTTCTTGCTATATTTTGTATTGTTTTTTTAATTTGTAATTTTTAAAGAAGGAGATTATCGGATTATCCGTTCCTTGATATTATTATAACTGAATTAATCTATAATATCTTTGTTTGTTTTGTGATTTAAATTTTATAACAGTGTAACACAATACGATTCTTTCACTCGTGGGGAATCGAGACGTTATGGTTTCGAATTAGTCAATTGAACGCGTTGTATCGAAAGTTCACGCTTCATCGAATCGATGCCAGTAAGGTTTCCGTGGGCAGGCTTTAGGAATTTTTTTTTGTATTAACAAAATTTTTACATCGCTTAAAACCTTTGTAACCTTAACTTTGCCAAGTCATCTGTGTACTTCTTAGCTCTGATAGTAGGTGACAGGTGCTTTTTGTAAAATTTCTTAAAATCCCATGATTTTAAAATTTTGTTACTAGGGTGGTAAGTAATGTGGGGGCCCTGATTGCCTTATTAAATGATCTCGGTAACATGGCAAAAAGGTGTGGGTTCTGAGATACCGTATAGGTAATTAAGAGAGGAGGTGATTTCCCGTAGTTCGTGCAGAAGCAGAGAGTCCTGGTGCGTTCCTTCGGGGATCTTGGGTTTTTACCAGTTGCACTTGAGGATGACCACTGAGGGGCTTTTAGTGAATCAAGGGTGGTCAGTGGCAAAACGTCTTAAATATTATTCCAGGTGTTAATTAGACTAACCATTCAATCAAACTGATGTATGAATTCTCAACAACTATGGCACGTATTAATTTTGTATACACAAATATTTTATACATAGAATTGTACATTAAGACAAATTTCTCGCTGTCCTTACGTACTCTACTGGTGGTATATGATGGTGGAACCCCATGTATTATTTATTTTAATTAGTTTCCTATTTGCAATAAAATATATTCCGGGAAATTGGTATATTCGTTTGCAACTTCAATGAGGTTATCGTCGTTTTAGAAATTATTCGCACGACCCTGGATCTGATCTCTGTGGTAGTCGATAAGCTGTATAAAGTATGTTCATATATCTTCACCGTTTGTATAAATATCGTCGGCCATCTATGAAATAGAGACGGCGTACACTGCTGCCTTTCTATGGTGAATAAATAAACGATTGTCGTTTGGTGAACGGAAACTGGATTCTGTAACAAATTCCTCGATACAATTGTCAAGTGAGTTGTAAGTTAGTGCTAAGTTAGCCCAGAAAAGTTGGCGTGGGTGGACGTAACGCGACGACAGCGCAAGAATTGTTGCGATTTGTTTCATATTAATTTAGAATTATATGCACTGACTAAAAACAACTGAGTTGCTACTGTGTTCTGTTGTTTTTAAGCAAATTACCACTGTTGGCCTTTTGGCTCGATGTAGTGCAGCGTACAAGGAGCATCGCTTAGACATTTTTAAGAGTAATTGAGGTATAGAGCTTCCTCAGAAGCTTAGTCTCAGGCAACTATGATTAGTTTTAACGAGTTTAACATTAATACCTGTTGGTTTTTGAGCTCTGTCGTGTTTTGAAGTTAACAAAGTACATTTAATAATCACTAATAATAAGGTAATAAAGTGAATACGTAGATATCTCAATAAGAGCGTGTATACAGGTTTATAAAACTAAAAAGTAGAATGGATTAGCTCTTGAATAACATTCCAAGCTGTTTTAATATAAGATATAAGAAAAGAACGCTATTGTGTCATAACTTCCTCGATTAAAAAGGCGACAGTATCTTATTAAAGCTTAATATAGAGCAGACGTCTAAGAGGAGTGTGATTTTACATTCAACTGATCAGTTCCGCGTTGTTCAGCGGTCGAGATAAGCTATTAAGGGGTATACCATAGACTTATCCCACATTAGTCCTTTTCTTTTTGAAAACTGCTTCTTTTGGCAATTTTTATTGGAGCAATTTTTTAAGATTTCCAAACCTTATGGATGGAATTGGAATTTTGTTTGTAGAATTTATATTAAAATCTATAATTCTACAAATTCAGGTTCAGCTGTGTTTTGTAACTTAAATAAGATTATAATATAAAGAGGAAAGATTTGAATGTTTGTTTGTTTTTTATTTTGATTCGATTTATAAAATTCTTTCACTGTTTGGAAGCTACATTATCCCCGAATGCTATATTTATTACTAGATTTTTTAATTCTGCGCTAACGAAGTAGCCAGAAACTGCTGTATTTTATGAATAATTTGTAATAAATTTTACAACATTTAAATATTTTATTCAATTTCCCATCAAAAATAATTCTTAACTCTGAAAAACACTAACAAATAAATGTAGCAAAAGTTTTCAACTACTTTACATTGAATGTGTAAACATTATCAAGGCGAGCTTTTACGCAGCGCAAACCTCGCAAGTTCTAAGTAAAAAACCAACAGGCTATTAGCCAGGTCGTCTACGGGCAGTTATAGTGTCTCACTCAGCTATCAGCTGCATTTCACATCAATAAATAGCAGGAGCTAACGGCGCGCGCTGAGTAATGCGCGGTAGACGCGAACCGCGGCCTAAGTGCATTCTATGTTGCTAAGTGGGGTTTAAATTGATGGGGGTCTTGGTACGTTTAAGATATAGATTTGTGTTCGCGTGTCGGTTAACTCGGATGCAAATTTAGAACTGTTTTCCAACAGATCGGAACGTTTTGTAAGTTGTGTTACTTCTAAGTGATTTCTCGTGTCCGCTGAATATGCATGCAAGTTTCATTTCTGTGGACTACGCTTTTGCATACGGTAGCACGAATATTGAGTCTTTTGTTTTTAAGATAAAAAATAAATAAAATCGTACTCATAGTACCCGGTTAAGTTGGCACGTCGGACAGAAAAGTGATCTTGTTCTCGACGTGTCAAACTAAATGTACTATAATATTGATTGATGACATTAGATGGCTAACGTGCGTAGTCCTGGTTGTTTAATTAAAGATTAGAATTAATGTAAGCATAAAATATTGTGCAACGAAACTGAACCAAACCAATAACCGTTAAAGAAAATGTATACCGCCCGATTCGACCCTCATTACGATAGATCTAATATCATTTCTAAGCTATCCTCTTAACCCACTAACGCTGGAATCGGGTTACTGCGAGGTGTTGGGTCGTTAGACTATGGTATTAATTTACGCTTTGAATTTCCTCGCCGTAACTACTTCTACCCTTTGACTTTTAAGAGACAGGACATGTAAATTTGCTTCTGTACACGTTTTATGTAAGTATTTTTCGAGACAGTACACATACGTAAACACGTTCAAATTTTGGGTGATTGTTATCTTAACCTCACTTCCCGCTAAAAGTGTCAGAAGTTAGTAACACGAGCTTTTCGCCTAGTCCGTTTCTCTATAGTCAAAGACTCTACCGTTGCTATATACGTTATTATTGGTGTTTTCAAGTCCACTATTATGTCCATAACTTACAACACCTTCCTTTCTCGAAGATACGGTAACTTTTCACTGATTGAGGAAATTGTTCTAACCTTTAGTTGGTCGTTCGAAGTGTTAATTTCTTTTGCAATTCTATGTTGCTTTTATTAACGTTAAAATTCTCGTGTCTACCAAATATGGAGATTTTGTTTTCCAATCAAGTTCATTCCAGTATAAACGTTTATAGTAGGAAATAAATAAATAAATAAAATGAATAAAATAACATTTAATCCTTCGCACCATTTTTTAAATCGGAAATTATTTAAACAACTATCCTAATGAAAATCTTACGTTACACAGAAAGATCATTCTAGACTTAGTTATAATTTAGAATTTGGCATATATATGTGCGGTGTAATTGACTATCTATATATATAAAAGTAAGTCGTGTTAGTTACACTATTTATAACTCAAGATCGGTCGAACTGATTTAGCTGAAAATTGATGGGGAGGTAGCTTAGAACTAGGAGACGGACATAGGAACTTTTTTATCTTGTGTGCATTTTTTTTATTCCGCGCGGACGGAGTCGCGGGTAAAAGATAGTAATATATTACAAGTGACGTAACACATTCGTCAATTGTTATGAAAACAAAAGAATGTCTCGGTAGCATAAAGAAAAATTGCACTCCTTTAACTTAGATTATTCCAGGCATATCTCACACACGCCCACTTAGGGGCGAAGGCAGCGGGCACCGGACAAATGACCGGCGATCCTTTACCGGCACTCTGTCACCGTACGTTTGTGAAAGTCGCCACTATGTAATCTCACAAGACTTAATAAATATTAAAAATAAGTTGTAAAGAAACGTTTATAATTTGGCGTGCTTTTTTCTCGACAGTCGGTAATTCAGAAGATCGTACACAAAAAAATTATTAAAAGAGAATTTGGTTGATATTATAGTCTGGTATTTAATACATTAAAATAAAATCTCAAAACGAATTTTTACCAAAGAAATAGTTGTCTTTGCTTCTTTACAATTATCAAAGATTTTGTTTAAAGTTGTTGTCAGATTTTAAAACGCCTAGTGATACCCAAAACTGCCCGAGTTCAAAATCTGCTGGTGACACTTCCACTTAGATTCAACTCAGATCTAAGAATGAGTCGTTTGTACAGAGTGGCTTTGAAAAGGAGGGATTAAAATGTGATTGTGCCGCGTTGAATGAGGAATGTTGGTAGTTAGCGGATCTAATGCTCGGCAGAACAGGGCGGGACGGGAAGGGAAGGGACAGGAGAGTACAGAACGGGATAGGATAAGATTTGAAAACGAATTTCTCATGCTTTGTTGAATGTTTATGAATTGGGACGATGTGCGCATTTATAACCTAAGAATAAATTTATTTTATGTATTATATATTGAATTATTTATATATTATATATTGTATTATAATTTTATTTATTTAACTATGAGATTATATTTTCATGGTAGAAATGTTTTTAATGGTAAAATCACCGTTTAAACTGCTACGATGCTACTGTTAGTAGATTTGCTTTGTTATAGAGAGAACTTTAAATATTTAGAAAATAAGCACAAATTAATGGTAATTATTTTAACTAATATATAACTACTCGTAATAATATCTAATATATAAAATTCTCGTGTCACAGTTTTCGTTCCCATACTCCTCCGAAACGGTTTGACCGATTCTCATGAAATTTTGTGAGCATATTCAGTAGGTCTGAGAATCGGCCAACATCTATTTTTCATTTTTTTTTTAACTGCGCGCGGATTGAGTCGCGGGCGACAGCTAGTTTCTTATAATATTTTCAAGTATTGTATTGTATTGTATTGATCTAATAAACAGGAGAACCTTCTACATTAATATAACTTTGTGGTCTATCATCATGAATCAAAGAGTGACCTTAACTGATCCTTGCGATGTGGTGCTTAATTTTCTCTCTCATTTGTATCATTCCAAGTACAATAGTTATAAATGATTACCCTAACTTAATCTACCTTCTCTACAATATGAAAATGTATTACACATAGAGTCTTTTTAACTTTGTTGTGTAATAAACAAAAAACGGTAAGATAATAAATAAACTTTTATCAAATGTGTTAAGAACATTTTTAACAGAATAATAAAGAACTACTCATAATTAGTAAACCTTTTACAAAAAATCATACTAATATTATAAATGCGAAAATTTTAAATGAATGGATGGATGTTTGTTATTACGGTTTTTCAAGACACCTAAACGGATCTCGCTGAAATTTATCATAGGTATAGAATATAGTCTGGAAGAATACATAGGCTTTTAATAAGGTTTTTTTTTAATTCCGCGCGGATAGAGTTGCCGGCAAAAGCTTGTCTGTAATAAAAATAACTCCTAAATTGAGTTTTAACCCTTTTATCATGTACATCTGCTGATTACTAAATGTGTAGTTAGTTTATCCACTTGACATAGCTTTGCATTTATTAAATATATATAAATTAAATTTAGAATCAGGCTCTTATACTCCGTGGTCCGGATCAAGGTCACACCTTGAAACAATCAAAAATCGGGACCGATGTTTCCGGTTAAAACTAAATCTAACTCGAGTGCTTTCCTTCGAGCGCGTCGGCGAGCGGGGTAACCTGCCTTCACAAGCTTTTTCTGTTTTTTTTTTCTACCCCCATTACTTTATTGCACCTTATTACTAGCGTTGTAGAGTATAAAATCCTTTGTCATACATTCCTACAACCATCAACTGCACTCACTCTTATTTAAATAAGGTAGTCAGTGTGAGAAAGGGATGGACGCTGTAGTGATGCGCGAGGAAGTGAGAAGAAGTATGGCGATGTTGCCGCGCTTTTTAATAGTGCTTAACGGTTCTTTGTCGATAATTTATCTTGGAATTTAGAGATATACATTATATGATTTTAATGTTTGCGTTCATATTAATTATTTTTTGTTAACAATGTTCATTTTGAATATATTTATCAAAAAGAGGAATTTCTTTGAAATATAATAAAGTTAGATTAGGCTCAAATTTTTCATTTCCTTCACTATAACAATTTTTTTTGTTTGTTTGTATTCTCCTACTTTTCCATGTTATCCTTTTCATAAAAACGATTAATGTTTAGTTAATGCATAACTGTGCTAAAGATATCTTTTATTTTTATTAATTAAAGGCTTTGAAGCTATTTAATGTAGTGAGTTCCATTAAACACTATCAAAAGCAGTAATAGTACTGATAATTTTCTATCGATATCGATACTTTCCCAACACTAAGTACCAGATGGCGCGGACAGGCGGCCGCGAGCCGACGAGATGAATTCGGGCGGCGGAATTCTTCTCGTCGCTGCCTCGCGTGAGTCGCGTGACGCATGTGCTTTGCCTCCCTCCCCTTCACCCTCCCCAAATGCCAGTGGTCAACAACTGGAGAGTAGACCTTACATCCCGGTACTCTTTGGAACCCTCAGTATTTAATAAATCAATAACAAATGAAAAACATAAAAGCATAACTTTAAAATTATAAAAAAACAAGAGACTTAACTTTATTTTTAGAATTTTATTCAACTTTCTAGGGAATTATAGACATTAATACAATAAATGAAAGGTTTGACTTAATTTTTGCAGCCGGCCCTCGGCTTGTTGCCAACCCTACTTGAGAGGAATACATAAAAAATAAATATTTAATTGTAAACTTAATAATTCAAACTATAAAATTAAAAATAAAATATATGTTTATGTTTTATTTAAATGTTGTGTTATTCAAAAGTCCGGTAAACGTTTGAATTCCAAGTGTTAATTGCTTCCCTGGGCCGCGTGCTCTCCCCAAGGTAAACAATATAAAAATGACGGGGGCGAAGGCTTACCCACCTCATTTACACAGTTATGAGGTGTAAGATAATAGACCAGATTTAGGAGTCGTGTGAGGGAGTAGATTTGATGCGAAGTAAAAGGTTTTTGTATTGTGAACCTTTGTCTTATCTCTTACTAATTTTCGGTGGCATTTGTCGGCCGATAGCCTCCAATGGATTGTCTTTTACTTTGTGTTTGGATTGTTGTGTTGTTTTATCAGGAATTTGAGCTTTTTTGTTGGTTTATGGGGTAAGCTTTTTTTATAAGAAATGTTAATTTTCTCTTTATTGTTAGTACGGATAAAAAAAAGCAATTTGCACACGTTTTGATATTACGCACAACATTGTTTAGAGATACGTGAACATAATGTTTGTTTAGTTTTACTATTTTAAAACCCAGTTTAAATGTGACGATGTATAAGTTTTCAACCAAATATTTTGCAGAGTGTAAATACTGGTGTATACTACAAATAAAATTTTCGAAGTAAATTTTGAATAAAAATCCTAACTAATATTAATTTTTAAAGAATTACATTTTGTTCTTTTTTCACTTAAAAAAAAAAAACATATAAAAAGATAGTTGACAGTACGTTAATAAAACATAGAGAGCGCCATTGCAGTGGTTCGGTAGCGGTTGATGTTTGCGTAGCTATTAGCGCCCGCTCTTACCAGCCACACAATAAAAACTGTTTCAAACATATCCATTTTGGATTGAGAAAGCGTTGCTTAAAATATTTACAGAGAACAAAGAACAAATTATTTTGCCGCTTGACTTATAATTAAAAATGGTACAGAAACGAAATTAACATTTACATATGGAATTTACTGTTTTATGTTTGTGTTAAGTCTGTTGATATTGGAACTTAATTTGATATATCACTACTTTAGTATCTAATTGCTGCACTCAGATTTAAGTTATCACTTAGAAAGCTTTATTGTTTAAGTAACAATTAAATGAATTCAAGTAAGATATGTTATAAGAAACATCGCTAATTTGTAGTAACTTTGAGTTTAGACAACAAAGATTTTTGAAATACAAAGTTTAGAATTTTATGGGATTTTAATAGATTCTTTTAACATACGCTTTAGGCCAGTGTTACTCAAAGTGGGCGATAACGCCCCCTTGGGGGCGTTTGAAACCTAGAAGGGGGCGATAAGGGGCTCAAAAAATGGGGGGCGTTGAAATGAATTAAAGTAATGAAATTGTGGTTTTTAAGTTTTAGGGCTGAATAAAAATTAGGGGGCGCTGAAATATGATTGATTTTCAAGGGGTGCGCTGAAAGAAATAAGTTTGACAATCACTGCTTTAGGCTAACAATAAATTAGCAATAATCATTGTTTCATAATTCCAAAAACTTAAATTTATAACTGACTTGATTATGAACTTAACCCAAGTTAACTTTACACGTAGCTTAATAAATAAGATGTAGGTTTTTTATATTTTTTTAAGAAATCAAAAAATCATCCCACGTATGACGAGGACGTAAACACGTACAGGGCAACTTGGAACTTACGATTCTACCACAAAAAAGGCATTCAGGATGTCGTGTCGTCGTAGTAAAATATTTTTATTATTAAAACAATGATAGAGTATGGCCCAAGTTACAAGAATTAGCCTTTTTTATCCACGCAATTGTGTGTAATCTAGATATTTAATTTTAAATAAAAAAATCTGGACACTCTTAAACTGCTTGTTGTATTTAGCAAGATTCTAAAAATTTTACACAAAGGATTCTAAAAATTCTGTTTAAAAAATTAAGAACCTTGAATATCCATTTGTCATTTCTGTTTAAACATCATCTTATCAGTGGAAACTCACAGTAATGTTCAAAAAATTCAAAAAGATATGTTCAATTCGAAAATATATTGAGTACTAATACAGTATATAACTAATCAATTAAATCTTTTTAAAGTTTGAGGGCAACATATGTCTATATATTAGACGATATTATGTATTTTTTTAATTAATAATTATTATAAATTTGTATTTGTATAGATACTAATTTTCGTTAACAGTACTTTAGCTAGAATTTTGCTAAAGTTTATGTTTTGTACCGCACGCAATATTGCAGTTCCCAGTAAAGTCTATCTGTTGAGTTTATCATACACGTTCATCTCGGTTCGTGTGCGCTGCGCTCTTTTTGTCTGCGCTCAGGTTATGAGAGGATTTAGGAATTTGATGATGCCTAGATGATTTAAGCGCTTGCAGTCAGGCACCAAGCCGTGTACAGTTAAATTATATGTATCTTGCCGTTTGAAAGCATTTGTTCCCATATAAACCATTGTAACGGAATAACATTGATTGATCGAAGAAAATGTGTTAGATTTTACTTACATTTAAAAAGACCTTCCTATCTTACAATTAAATAGAGAAAAATGTTTTTGGGTGCAACTGTACAATCCGTTCCAATGTGAACTGTATTCACTGAAATACCGAGGCGACCGCGTCCTATAGACGTTCGCAATTGCAGATGCGTTGCCTACCTTTAATCGACGCCGGATTGTATGCACAGAAAGAGGACATATTCTCTTCCTACTTGTCACCTACTCCGTGAAATTCCCATACCCTTCTTATACTTACTTCATAAGGAAAGGGTGCAAAGGGAAAGATGATGAAATAGTTCTCCGGCACCACAATCATCAGACTGTACGTGGAATTGCTTCCACTTGACGCCTGTTTTCTTTGTGGTCGTAGCGAGCTGGTCCATTTATGCAACAGATGTTGTTGTTGCTGGCGTCTACCACTATGAAAATTAAAAGAGTAAAGTGAAATTTAATCTTTTTTTTTTTTATCTGGATTTTCATAAAATTGTAAAGTATCTGAGTCTTGTTTGTTTTGGATTCGATTAGATTAGTTATTTAAAGGAATGAACGTTTTTAATTAGGATAACGTTATCTTAATAGGCAATATTGTCAATTACGATTTACTTTATTTGTTAAAATTGACGGAATGTAAAGTGAACAAGTTGACTGGCCTACATTCCAACACAGACTAACTAAAGCCGACTTAGGCTTATTATAAATCTATTTACCAAATCGAGATTTATCGATAAATAGAATATCGATTTGTATATATTAAGATGATTTTGAAACATGGCACATATAAATGCCTTATTTCTTTTTTTTTATATTATGACGTCACAAATTTGGTAGAGTTCAAGTCTATCGAACTCTAAACTGTAAATCAAAACTCTAGTCGCAAAGCAATTATCGCTGAAATGTTTAACGACTTTTCCAAGCATTAAATCTTAAACTTAACAAAACGTAAGCTTTCATCTATTTAATTGCTAAAACCTAATTCTGTTTAAAGTATTAATAATGTTAAACTTCTAAGAAATAATAGTTTTTTTTTTGTTTGCAGGTAAAGTAAAGATGGACTATAATGATACTAACATTCCTTCGCAGTCTGTCGTAGGGGGTGAGTATTATTAATAAATTCTGACCACGTATGTAACGGTTTCGCATTGTGGGAACTTACATTGAATGTACTTAGTACGCCACTATTGAACTGCATTAATTTTGAATTCTTAATATGTTAATTGTCTTTGCTACGACTGCGAATTGATTCAATTGTATACTCGTAGTTGCTATTCAAACTGTCAGTTATCAAACATAATTGAACAAAAATACTTTAAGTTAGTATAACATTTTGAATTATTTAGTATTAAATTTTGTATTTTATTTTAAAAAATAGAAAACGGGGTAAAAATTATCCTATGTCCGTTTCCTGGTTCTAAGCTACCTGCCCACCAATTTTCAGTCAAATCGATTAAGCCGTTCTTGAGTTATAAATAGTGTAACTAACACGACTTCCTTTTATATATATAGATAGATAGATGAAAATAAAGTTTAAATTCGGTTCATAATTATTATTTAAAATTAAAGAACATCATCAAACGATTCTATTATAATTTATTCTAAAATGAATAGTAACAAAAATTTATAACGTACTAAAAACTTAGATATTTTTTCTTACATATTCCAAAATATTACATACATTAATGTATTAACGAATTCGAAACACATTTTGATTCTAAGGTATTTTAATGCGTTCATTGTTATATGTACCATTTGTTAGGTTCTGTTTACCTCGTCTCCAGTACCGACTCTTACGTACACATCAAACACTTGAGCATACAACTTTAATATTAGCCGTCGTGCATTACTGCATAATATTGACCAAAGTAAGAAGATCCTCTTTGCAAAGGTGGGAACTATCTCATCTATTATTTTATGTGTTATTTTTTTTTTTTAATATATGACATTTCACTATCTACATTTGGAAATAGAATTAGTAATGTAAAAAAAAACGATACTAGCTGCCTCCAGCGATTCCGTACGCGCAGAATTAAAAAAAAAACATAATAAGTAGCCTATGTGTTCTTCCCGACTATGATCTATATATACTCGTATATGCCAAATTTTATCGATATCCGTTGAGCCGTTCTGGAGATATCTTCAAGCAAACATCCATCCATCCAAACATCCGCATATTATTCAGTGAATTACCATTTATGTCTAAAGTAAATATTCTAACTGCATAGTTTTGAGTATAGTGTTGTTTGAATTTAAAGTATTAGTCATTCACAAAAAGTCATTCATAAGAGATAGCTGTGTACTACAACGAATTATTCAACTTACGTATTTTACATTTAGTTTTATTATCATTTTATTTGAATTCTTTAAAATGCCGATGTTTTTTTTTCTTTTCATTGTAACTCGTAACAGATCCTAAATAAATGGCCAAACGCATTTATGTCTTTTCTTTACAACAAAGACCATAACAAAAATTCGTCTCTGTTCGTCCCCGACGCGGTGTGAATAATAAAATCTTTGTGTGTTTGTTTGTTTGTCTAAGCTGTCGAGGTGTTAATACGAAGTCTTCGCACGTATTGGTAGATATGAATTATTGATAAGTCGGCGCTAGAGAGTCGTGTCTACTATTCTCTATTTTTTTTTTAATATTCACGAAAATCTTATCTAAGTTGACAAAGTTTTTTGTTTTTTTTTTTCTAAACGATGCTTTTTTTTAAATTTCGATGAAAGAAAAGAAAACTTTTTTAGTTATTTAGTTACTTAGACATAGAAAGCAATCGATTCATTTTATATCAAGATGTTTTTTTTCGCCAGAAGTAATTTTTAGGAGCATAAAAAGTTATTTAATCACATTAAATAAAATCTCGGTTTTATTTTTTATAATATTTTATTTTATAAACTGTTTCATTATTACCCGTCTACCAGGATACCATATCTGAGCGAAGTGTTTAAAACGATGTACCCTTCGCGTATGTTTTGTACATTGCAGTCAGCGCAGTCAGTGCAGTTAGTGAAGTCAGTGCAGTTAATTCGTTTCAATAAGTCCGTCTTGCGAGCCGCGACCGGTGGGTGTATAACTTGAGCGATTAGAACTAGACGTAACATGGTAGGATCTCGTTTTGAACCGTTCCACCGACAACAGGTTCCACGACATTTTTAACTCGATTACTCGCGAACGAGGGTGTTGTGTAGGTGTCAGATTGAGATTTGTTGTCTTCCTGATGTCAACTCCGATAGGTTACGTGCTTCACAACATAAATCCTTACGCACATAAAAGCCTGGTTTAAATTTTCTAATCTGGTCGTATTTCTTCATTAGTTAGTTTTTAATCGAATCTTTTTAAGTCTTAAGTTATTTCGTTAAATTTCTGAGTTTAGTTTTGTAAAAAATTCTAACAATGTACAAAATCAGTTTTGATGCTCAACTCAATGTTTCGAGGTTTATACCGTATGCTGCTTAAACCTTTTGTGGTTTAAATTCATGTCATAATTATGACATTTTCCTTTGTTTTTGAATAGTTTTTTATTATTAAACTTAACATAAACAGGTAATGTCAACAAGTTTGAATAAAGGTTCATCTTTTTTAACTAAAAAGTAATTTAATTAATTCTCATCCAATCATGAAATGAAAAGCAAGCAAACATCGAAGTTTAATGACTAAAAGTCACAGCATCCGCAAATAGTATCAAGAATGTTCAGCGGGTAGGTGTGTCGTATCTGGCAATGGATCAAGATCTATACGTCAACTAACGCATGTCGTTACTTTTAATGTTCTATGAATATTTTAATATGTTATATACAATAATATTGTGCGATTCTAATATTCTCGTTAGTGGAACTAGTTTGTCATGTCTTTCGCTTATGGACCTGTAAAAGTCTGACGATTCTATTAATCTATATAGGTTTATAATTAACACTAGTAAACGCGTTTTTACTTGCATCTTTGTCCGATTATAAAAATCTAGTTGTCGCCCGCGAATCCATCTGCGCGAGATAAATAAAAAAAACATATTAAATAGCCTATGTGTTCTTCCAGACTATGTTTTACATCTGTGCCAAATTTCATCAAACAAACAATCGCATTTATATTATTAGTAAGATGGGATGAATATGAGTTCATATAATAATTATTGCCTGGAATTAAGCAAAGATTATGGATTATGTTAATTTGATAGCTTATAAAAGTCTGTTGTACATATAATTCTTTTATCTTACGATTTTTTCTTACGTAATGTGAAAATACTTAAAGAATTAAAAATGAAATAAGTATGTTAAAAAGATAAAAAAGCAGTAAAGGAATCATGCAATATGTTTTAAAATCGGCCATAGCATAAATACAATAGTGTTGTACAATTAGTGATCTAGTTCGAAATATCGATATGTCCGGCTCCGCCCCCAATTTCGATCTATCAGGACGTTACAACGTATAGCGTACGCCTTCTTATAACGAATCGATTAATAATTACACAACCTGCCACCGTGACCTGATTTTGGCCTAACAAACTTGTTTCTCATATTCGCTAATGAGAAAATAGAAAAAAAGTCGATCATGATTGTTTTCTCGCTCGCACTTTTATTAATGCGTGACTAATAGACGTTAGGATTTTAAACTTTAAATCAATATCGTAATTAGTTTCATTTTTAAATATCAAAGCAGTTATATACATTAGTAAAGACTACGATTAAACGATGAAATAAAAAGAACACTTTATGTTTTTCATACTTTTATTTATTAATAGTTAGTTCTTGCAGCTAAACACTAAAATAAGTATTACTATAGACTGTTTGTTAAAAAATGTTTCTTAAAAAATTATATTACAAACTAATAGATGTTTTGTTTCTAAAGCATTGATCATGTTAAAATTCCTATCTGGCGCATGCAGTGAATTGTTATATGTATTGAATTTTCGGCGAACAAGCGACCCGACCGACAAACGTAACCAGATACCATACCAAACTGGTCTTTAAAAGCTAATCAACTAAAAATGACTAAAAATATAACTTTTTAATTTTTAAATTAAAGATCCCAATCATAAACTCGATCATGCATTTGAAAAGTTACCCTTAATATCGATGTTAAGATTATAAGAACAGCTTTAATAACTCACATTCAACTTAAGTTCAAGGCTGATAACGAGATCTAAGCGATTGATCCAAGCCATCGTTTTCCAGTTTCACAGTACGTATATAGTAATTGCCGATCGTCGGTTCATCTTTTTTTAGCCGGAAACCTGACACCATAGAGGTGGACTTAAAAGGGAAACTTAGTAATACCTTCACGGCAGTCGAACCGTATTTATGTCATGGACACGAGTTATTTTTTATATCGATACAACGCTGATTGGTGCAACACTAGTTCATTTTAATTGGCGCCTGGACTGGAAGACGAGTTCCAATGACTTTATTGTTTGTAGGAATGTGATGCGATTCTTGAAGTCATCATTAATGGAGTTATAGTGATGTGACTCGGACATTATTTTTAACAAATAATGATACGTATATTCATATTAACTAATTTTAGTTTACCTAGATCTTTTTTAATTTTCTAAATGTGAATTTCTGCAAAATAGATAAAAATGCTTCAAATGAATTTGTATTTTAAATCTCCAAGGAGCAATGTGGTTGCTACAAAGGAACTGTCTACAATTTTGAGCTTTTTATTTTATGTCGTTAGTGGTTCTCCGTTTTGCGATAAAAGAAAGAAAATAATGTTCGTTAAGACAAAAGGTATTTATTCGTTTTCAAATTAAAGCAACAATGTACGGCGTCGAGAAACAATTTCGGAGGCCATTTGTGGTGCCACGAGCAATTGGACGGTATTATTCGAAATGCACTGCGGTGTATCGAGGCTCTACAGTCTGCGGTCTGACTTACCCCCTCAAGTTAGCAGTTGACAGGAACATACGTTCCTAATTTTTTTTAATTTTATCTTTTGTTCTAATTTTATGTAACAATATTAACTCATAATTATAATGTGCATTTTCGAACGTTTCGTTAAACGAAGTTTTGTTTTTCCAATTAACATACTGCCAATCAGTGAGTTATTAATGGACGGCGTTATGCAAAATGTCACAAATCAAAAGTTTGTTTACGTTATTTTCATCGTATTGTTGTACTGGAAGTACAAGTGTAAAAATATATTTTACATGTTCTATCCGCTTCAGTTTATGACTTAATAAGTTGATGTAGAAGGACTTGCATTAACTTTTTTTGTTTCAATAATTCTCTGAGTTGCGGTGTGGCGATAATGCTCCTATCAGAAATCTTTTATGAACGTCGGCTAAAGAAATCATTTACAGTCAAAAGAGGTTTCATTGTGAAACAATTAACTATAAAAATAAGATCGTGACCTTTTAACTGATCCGGGCTGAGTATCAATTATAGACGTGTTAAAGATTAAACCTTTATGCGCCTTACCGAGATTTTGCAAGTCATTATATCTCTTAAAACATGACTTCGATTCAAACGTTGCATACTTCCAATCTTGAAGCTGTAACTTTAGTACACTGGAGTCTCTCTGTAGAAGAGTTGAAGAACATTTATTATAGAAATGAAGTAAGAGAGAAGGTCGAAATGGAGAATAGTTGAAGTTTGCAGAATTTCACATATGTCATGAAATGAAGTAGTGAAATCCAGAGTACTGCACGAATAACCGTTGGTTTATGAGACCAACATCTTTGTATACATGTAACATGTCGTCATCCTTGTCATTATCTTTGACAAAACAGAGATAACAATATGTTTTAAACTGAGTTTACGGTCTCAGAAATCAACGATTAATCAGAAATAATAATTGTGTGCAGAATATTATTGCAGTTGCTCACTCAATTATTGTGTAGAGCGTCGGTGGCTCAGGGGCACTTGATTTGTACATCTATCCGACGTTCTTACGATGAAGGAAAACATCGTGATGCAACCTGCAAATATCGGAGAAGAATTTCAAAGATATGTGTGAAGTCAACCAACCCGCACTGGGTCAGCAAGGTTGACTATATCCTAGTCATAACTTGGGGTAGGCTTCAAGCCCCTCAGTGAGGACGTATAGTGAGCTGATGATGTTAAATTTACTAGGTATGCTAGTTCTAATATTTTAGTGTTGTGGGCGGCTTAACCTTTTCTAAAGTCAAGAGTGATAAAGAAATTATCATTGACTACTTACTCTATCAATGTTAACGTGTCAAAGAATTCGACCGAAATCGATCGTAATTGATTGATCGATTTTAACCAAAGCATTGTCGTTCTGATCGATCAGAATATGATTATGATTACGTCACAACATAGATATGAAAGTAAATTTCAAGCATGTTTATCATTTACAATTTTTTAAAGTTTCACTACCGGTCAAAGGCATTGGGTTCTGCAGGATATATCACAATGATATTTGTCGTATCAACTTTTAAAACCGCACAAGATTCTTGTAAATATAGAAATGTTATTTTAGAAGGAATTTGTATCGTGCTCTTTATATCTCTCTCGATATCAATATATTTTTATAGCATAAGGGGACAAACGAGCTGCGAATCACCTAAGATTATTTGATACGACGCATATAGACACCCGCAACAACAAAAGAACCGCAGATGCGTTGCCTCTAAGGACATTATATGCTCTTTTAATCTTGATATTTATGTAGTTTGTAGTATAAAATGTATTTTTTTTTGTTTAAACTTTCATTTGGTATACTGAGTATACATTGTATTCACAAGCTCAAGTAATAAAGTTATACGTTTGTTGGAGTACATGTGCTGAGTGAATGACGCGCGGTTAAAGTTTTAATATTGCATTGTGCAACATATTTGCATCTTCATATATAATTAAGCCGCTGTAGCATTTCGGTGAACCACAAATTATACATTCTAACATTAGCCCATGGCGTTAAGAGCCCTTTGTTTCTGGCAATTCTAAGAATTGCTCGCGAAAGTACAGGCTTGAGGAATAGTCGGTTGTTTTCTAAACGATTTAATTGTTGTTCTTATGCTATAATTATTGCCAGTCTAATTGAACAAGGGGTGTTTTAAATATGTTATTGAAGTGTTTATGCAGTGAAAAACTGTAATTGCCAACTTAGAGCCATTTAATGATGACTTACACAGTTCCTTAGAGCAGACACTTTGATATTACATGAATAAATTATTTTGAAGTCGTTATTAACTTAACTAAATTTCAAGAAACTTTGCTGTCAATAATACATGTATGTTGCGGCCTCGAGGTTGCATCCATACTTTTTACTTAAGCCTTTTTGGACATTTTAAAAAACGTTGTTCTTTTTTTTTACATATTTCGTTTTGACGTTTTTTTTACATCTTGTTGTTCACATTTTAATCTTGTGTCTTTTTGTATTAAATTTATTGTTTAAATATTTAATCAGTCCATTCTACAATTTTCAAGTATTCAAATTATTTATTGTTGGATTTTCTTTAACGCTTAACCTTTCCTTAATTTTTTAATTAAGATGTGCGGATATACATTATCAGTATCCCATAAGAACATTTACTTATCTTGATTGACTCCGAAACAGTATGAAAATTAGTTACATTTCTTGGTAGTAGATATCCTGTTATACGCTGCCCATGTCACTGACCACAAATACATCGAAGTAAATGCGTGTACCTGAACGTATTCGCACCAATTAGTGCAATCGTCGTGAAGATAGTGGATCATAAGAGCATTTAATACGGGGCCATGAGATTCGCGTGTTGATATAAGCTATATGCAGTCCGCTATCATTCTCGTATCCGCTGTTAACATTAAAAACTGTTAATTATTACGTCTCTACTTGGTTATTAATAGTGTCAAAGATGAATTTAAGAAACGAAGTGTTTTATTTGCGTGTCATTTTTTATTTCCCCTACGTATTAGTCTTTGATTAAGAATACAAATTCATTTTAAGGCTTGGAGCATTTTCTTATTATACAGGATGTCCAAAAAAATTTTTTTTTATTAGTATATATAATAACATCGACTTCTCTTCTCAAATTAGAGTCGGAAGAAAGAGTGCAGATTAGACGGAAAAAAAAATATTTTAAAAACACATTGAGTATAAATTAAATTGAATAAATACTCATTCTAATAAATACTATTAAGTATTCACTTTCACTAGATTATTCTGTAATAGAAAAGAGAACAAATTAATGTGTTTCATGGCCCCATTTTATTAGAAACCCCGCCGGTTCGACAATCTATAGCTTAGATCTGTGAGCGAGGAATGCGATGCCGATGGATTCTGTTCGCGCAACAAAAAAAAGCTTATTCATCTATTATCATTTTTTACAACAAACAATATGCCATTTGCAGTAATTGCTTCCAACGATCAGTAGTGCGTAAAATGTACTTTTGAAAAGGTTCATAGTTAAAATAATAAAACAAAAAATATTTTAAATGTATTTCAGCAAAACGTAAAGTGTAGTACTTTATTTGCAAATTTTTAAATATTATTCAAAAGTTTTCACTGTATTTAATAAGAAAACAAAATAGTTACAGGATTACGTAGTTGTTATCTTTATTATTAAAAACTAGTTCTCGACCACGACATCGTCCGCGAGAAACAATATTAAGAAATAATAATAAGGGGGTCACATGTCCAAAATAGTTTGGGGATCCCTGGTCCAAACATTCCCATTTATAGTATTAATAAGATTAGTTAGATAACTTTCTTTTTTCTTTCATAAGCAATAAATACGTCGGTAATTTAAAACTGAAATTAATGTCGTAATTAACCAACATAAAGTTAAATTCATTCAATAATACATCTAAATTTTTGCTCACACAAACTAATATTCAATCATTACACAATATTAATGACTGGAGCTCCATTCTGCAACACAGTTGCAAATTGACCATTAACAAATGAGCTTACTTTGTTTCAATTCAATCCTAAGGTTTGTGCCTGCGAGTTTATGAATTATTCTAGTGTTAAGATTCACTGCAAACGATTTTGTTTAACACTTCATTTTGCAAGTGTTTATGATGTACCTAACACCATTGTCAGTCCATACTTTGTCAACCACTGCACTACAAAGAAAGTGTTAAGAAAAAAATAATCAGCCAATATCTATCTATCTATATATATAAAAGAAAGTCGTGTTAGTTACACTATTTATAACTCAAGAACGGCTGAATAGATTTGACTGAAAATTGGTGGGCAGGTAGCTTAAAACCAGGAAAAGGACATAGGATAATTTTTACCCCGTTTTCTATTTTTTATTCCGCGCGGACGGAGTCGCGGGTAAAAGCTAGTTCTTAATATTCTCGAGTCCTTTTAGTTGCAATTTATGTGGAAAAAAGCTCATTCTTTTTAAATTATTAAGAAAGGCCGAAACAATGCAAATATTTTTTTTCCTTTAAGCTCTACTTCCACTGTAAGCTAAGATAATTGCTATGTCTCATACTTTCCAGTAAGAATTTACGTCACATCCTCCGGCGACGGTCGTGAAAAAAATAATAAATTAACCAAAGATCATAAAAAATCTCTCGCGAAGATTTATATAGTCTGTGGGCTTGATGATCTGTAAATTATTATGTATTTATTATATTTAATTATGTTTTTCGATTTATTGTTGTGATATTTAACGTACTCTTAAAGTGTATTTTTAATGACTATGGTATGTTGAAAGGAAATTTTATAAATCTTCCACGAATAGAAACATGCTGTATTTAATATTTCGGCCCTGGAATTTGAAATGCAAATTGTTAAATCAAAATGAAACGACGTTCTTTCTAGCATAATTAAGTTTATTTTATGGACTAAATGGACTCAATGCAAAAAATGTTTCTAGTTGGCCGATAGATCGATAGGCTGATCGGTTCAATGAAAATACCTATTTTTCCATTCTCATTGTAGCGTATTTTGTTATTATGTTGTATAAAATTATACTAGGTTTCCACTGCCTTTACACTTAAATAAATATAAAGTATTACTCTGTTTTTGCAAAGAGAATTAAACTGACGACAATAATAAAAAAGAAGAAAGAAAGATAATAATGAAGCGCTGGTTTTCAGCTGGCATATTAAATAAAGTTAGAATTAGTTTAACAACAAACAGCGATTCATAATATTAAGATAGCCTAAGCCTAGTTAGAGTATGTAAAAATTCCCTAAATAGTAAATTAATAATCTAATTGCAAAGTTCCTTATCGGACAGTATTCATTTCCTTCTCCCAACATTCATTTTATTTGCATGGAGTTTGTGTTAAATTATTCTTACAAAGTCTTCCAAATTACAGCTACGTGTTTTATTTTCGTGGTATGTAATCATTTTTGTTTTAAAACATCAAGAAGTCTTACAGGTATACGACTGAACTGGAATTATATAATTTTGATTAAATAAGCCGAATTAAATTGGTTATTTTTTTATCCTTTACAGAGATCGTTTCTGATATTGCAATTAAGTTTTTTTTCGGTCTAAAGATACCATTTTATTATTTAATGTTGTACAAAATGTTTTGCATGTGCAGCTTCCTGAAGGAAATACTTCATTTAATAACAATATTTGGAAAATTAATTATACTACTGGTAAATGTAGAATTAAGAAAAAAAAGTTTCATTTATACATATTAATAAAATTGGTGTGTCTGTATTATACATAGATAAAAAAAAATATAAATCGTACACATGATGTATTAGCGATGCTGTAAACGAACAACCATTTAAAACAAATTGTCTGTTTGTCTGTCCGCAAGACCGCGTTTGTACAAGGTAATCTGCGGAACGGATAGACCGATTATGACGGGACTTTCAAGGGAATGTAGCTGATGCACCCTAGTATGTCATAGGCTATTTTTATACGGAACTTAAGAAGTTGCGGGCGACCGTAAATTAAAAATATATTTTGTTCTAATGACAGTTGTAATTATGATATTAAACAGTAATCTCTTATGTACTGGGATGTAATAAATTAAGCATTAGGTTGCATAGTGGTCTTGCATACACGTTTATTGTTGGATTCGCTGCTTAGTTTATTGTGAGCTGTTAACCTTACGCACGTGAGGTCGTGTCTTATGAAGCTAGCACGTTGTGTAACCGTTGGCTCAATGATTAATTAAAAATTATTATGTGAATTTACTGTTTACAATTTTATAACTGTTAAACATCGATTTAACAGTAGGAGAATAGTTTTGATTGCTGTTTTTGAATTAATAAGTGTGTCCTGTCTGTTGTAATAGTTTTGTAGGAAATTATAATATTAAAAAAGAACGCTTACTTCTTTGATTTTTACTATCACTATGTGCAAAAGCTCAAAGCTTTGTGCTTTGTGACAAAAAAAACTAATAACTCGATGAATGAATACTTAATAAAGTAAATAACATCCACCTGAGTTATTACGCTTATTTCATAGTTGTGAGAGCTTTAACATTTGTGAAAGCTTTTTTCCTCTCCGAGCTTTAAATATCTTTCGGAAAATAATATACAAAACCAGTAATACGTTTGGTTTCTACCTAAACTATAAACATAGATGGTTATATCCAACTAAATATAAATGTAAAATTATCTATTGTCTTAGAATTATCTTTGTATTAACCGAAAATTTAACTTACAACGTAAAAGTTTTATTTTATTGCAACGTGTGGTCTAAAACTTTCCTTTTATATTTCACAGTGCAAGTTAAATTATTAATATTCTTTGAAGTTAAAACTAACAATGACATATTAATTTTAAAATACTATAGTTGTTATTTCGTGTTTGTTTTCTGTAGGAGTCAATATTTATAGATGAGCATTTTCATTGTAAATTGTTTGAAGGCTTACTTACTTTATTGGTTGCTATGTGATAAAGGTTAAAAATGGTTTTCTTATTTTATGTATTAATTTACTAATACGTCATTCAGTAATCTTTTTTTTTTTAATTGATTTTGTTAAAAATAATTACTCTGGAGTTTTTAATCATAAATGTTCTTGTTACTACAATAAAATCTCGAATTCCTAGTAAGACGTTATTATTTTTTTCTATATTCGACTTACATAGACTGATTTTTGAAACGAGTTATCGAGTATAAATACGTAATAAAATAACTAAGCAGTGAAAATAACATTTTGTTCGAGTTACAAAGTTTAAATAATTCGAGATACCGAGTTTATGAGGATTCATCAGCTCACTATATGTCCCCATTGAGGGGCTCGGAGCCTACCCCAAGTTGTGACTAGGAAATAGTCAACCACGCTGGTTCAGTGCGGGTTGACTTCACACATGTCTTTAATTTCTTCTCATATATGTGCAGGTTGCATCACGATGCTTTCCTTCACCGTTAGAGGATTCATCGGTAGGGAAATTTCGAATTAACAAGGTTATAGATTCTATTGTAGTATATTATATTATAATGAAAATCAAACTGAAAATAAACAACGCTATAAGTATGAAATGTATATTTCGATATCCATTTGTTCCATTATCGAAACTTTTAATTAGCAGAATTAAAATACGAAACATTTAAAACGGTAGTACGATGAAAATGTTTCTGTGTAATGTTCATACCCTCATTATAACGGCCACAATCAGTTTACTAATGGAAAATACTGAAGGTCTTTGCCATAAATAATTAAATATGCATCGAATTTCGAAAATGAACTCGCAACGAACGATTGACGAATATTTGAAGGCAATATCGTTTGTGGGGAAGATCGTGATACTGATTAGAACATACGGGACGAAATGTCCACGTACAATTTATTTTAGTTAGAAAAATATTATAAACTAGCTTTTACCCGCGACTCCGTCCGCGCGGAATAAAACATAGAAAACGGGGTAAAAATTATTATGTCCGTTTCCTGGTTCTAAGCTACCTGCCCACCAATTTTCAGTCAAATCGATTCAGCCGTTCTTGAGTTATAAATAGTGTAACTAACACGACTTTCTTTTATATATATATATATATATAGATGTCGTATATAATCTTGATTTGTTTGATCTTTATGTTTATTGATGGTCATTGTTGTTAATATTGTTTTAATTTTTTTTATTTGATAAATTTAAAATTATAGTGATAAGTTTACCTGTAGTTATAAATGATACTGGCCACCAAATCTCGGATATTTGAACTATATTCTTCTTCATTTAATAAAAAAAACCGGCGCACAGAAGGTCGGCGTGATCTGTCGCCGTACGTTGCCCAATATGTAAAGGACCTCCCGTAATGGCGCAGTCGACTTTATGATCATACTAATTGGCAGTACCAAATAAACGTGGAAATACGAAAGCATTAAAGTTGGCGAGACTCGCAGGAGTTTCGACATGTAATGAAATTTACAGCTACGATATGAGCATTGGAAATGCAGTTTAAATGCGAACGGAATCAAATGTTTGAACACAATCTAATATTTAGCTCCTAGAATTGATGATTAAATGGATTAAATAATTAAAATTATAGCTAGATATAATTTCCTATTTAAATGTTACAAATGCTTTGTCAACTCTTTATTTGAAGAAAACCGAGAAGCCTTAAGAGCATCGGTGGCTTAGTGGTTTAGCAATTGACTTGTAATCTACAGGTCCTGGGTTAGAATCCCGCAATGTACCAATGTGTTTTTCGATTCTCGATTTAAATGTACACTCGACGTTCTTACGGCAAAGGAAAACATCGTGATGCAACCTGCACATATCAAAGTTATGTGTAACCAACCCACACTGGGTTAACGTGGTTACCTATGGCTAGTAACTAATTATCCTTGACTTAGGGTAAGCTCTGAGTCCCTCAGTGAGGAAGTATAGTTGCTAGTAGTGCTAGTGGAAGTATAGCTGTTGATGAAGAAGTCTTATATTTCTTTCCTATACATAACACATAATAGTCACATTAAAATGAATGTATTAAATATACAATCATGATATGAGTACATATTACAATACGCAAAGTTATCAAAGAGTTATAATTAACAGTTGCCTGTGACTTCGTTCATGTGGTATTAACTATAGGTATTAAATATAGCCTATATCAGCCTTGGATAGTGTAGCTTCTCAGTGAAAGAATTTCTCAAATCGATTCAGTAGTTTCGGGGTCTATTCAAACAAACAATCAAATCTTTTCCCTTTATATATTACTAGCTTTTACCCGCGACTCCGTCCGCGCGGAATAAAAAATAGAAAACGGAGTAAAAATTATCCTATGTCCGTTTCCGGGTTCTAAGCTACCTTCCCACCAATTTTCAGTCAAATCGATTCAGCCGTTCTTGAGTTATAAATAATGTAACTAACACGACTTTCTTTTATATATATAGATAGATAGATATAGTTTTATCCTATGATACTATGTTGTGGATGTGTCAATTTAATAGTTATATGAAAAAAAAAATGTTTTTAGTGTTGAAAAATAAAGAAACATTGCAAAGCGAACGCCCATTGCAATTCCAGCGCGACATTGTAAGCAAAAATGCAAGGTGTCTATTTACTATGAACGTTAAAATGTAATAATTCTTTTAACAGATAATCAATTTTCTGTTTCATAGAAACGAGTAAAAGAGGACGCTATTTCACTTGCAAGCATCACTTTTGTTGTCGAGACAAAGGTTGCCATTACAGCGTTGCAACTCAGTGGGTATATTCAAAAGGGTAAAATTTAACTTCGCTATGCGTCGCCGTTAAAATGATGGTAAAATTTTATTACTAACGGCACAACTGAGGAGTGAGTTAAGGGTTATTGTTAGTCAGCCGGCGTCGACAAAGACCGATGTAGAGTTAGCATAAACGAGATGATTTCTAGACGACGCTTCCTGTCTTCGGAGGGTAAAGCCCCCTTAAGGTGTCGACTTACTCTTAAATCCAACACATGTGTTATTCAAAATCATAAAACTAATGTTGGTAACTTACATTGTTTAGAAAATACTAAGGTAGTCATACTCTAATAGTATATCGACAACCTAAATTTCCTGTAATACCAGAATTAATACATCACGTCTGAGACCAACTATAGAGTAGTCTTATTCTAAACAAACAGCTTACCTCGTGAGGATGGCAGAATGTTGCTCAACGGTGTACAGAGTAGAGGATATTATGAAAGGCGATGGCTAGAGAAGTGATAGGTAGTATTACAACTAACGCTGCTATGGTAATGGTCGTTTCAATCTTTTCGGCAGCTCAAAATCATCTGCGTGTGACGATGTGACCTACCCCCGCATCTATTTACGCCCCACTACACCTACTATTGTGTCAGTAGCTAGTTGTACGATGTTTAGAGATATTAGGTCCTTACATATGAAATTGGCGTTTTTCGTACTGGCCACTTTAATCACGAATTTCTCCTCTTTGGTAAGGAATTCCAAATTCAAATTTGTACAGCTATAGACTCATGTATTTGTGGTTCGATGACCGTCATTCATTTGTTTTTTTCCTTTCTTTCCTTTTAGGACCTAATATTTGAATAACCCAATATTAAAATGTTATACTGTGTGACGTCACATAAACGCAAATTTTGTTACAATTAAAAATATTGTTACAAAGGGTCTCGGTTTCAATTAATATTACAGCTACAATTATGCTCATTAAGTTTTTAATTATGCAGATAAAAAGGCGACATGACCTCTGCTAATACGATTTAGTTCGTGAAGTCAATAAAGATAACATTTTATTTTATCAATCTTAATGGGTGCTAACATCTGAGACTGACACGTCAGCACATGATGCATTTAGGACGGTAATTATAGAAGATTTGCAATAAACGTGATATTTACGTTTAACACAAGTGATATATATTGAATTAACTTCAAATGCTCCGCAAATTAACTGCGGTAATATTATACAGGAATTACGAGGGTTCGTCTTAAATCGAAACCACCAGAAATGGAACATAAAATACTTTTAGTACACTTTATCTTAATTGATAAGGTAAACTCGTTTTTTTTTATGATTCGTGTCGGTTGCGGATTGTTAGTTATGGTTATTATATAAAGGGTTAAGGTCATAAATGCATTAATTTTGCAGTTCGACGGAATTTATTTTTTGGCATTTAAAGTCACAGTGCTATATTATTCAAGCTTAAGAAATATTAATTATCATATTAACTAAATCTTAATTTAAAAGCTCCACATTTAAAAAAAAAATCGAATCATGTTTTTAAAAAAATTACGCGACGATAAAATATTTTTGTTCAAATTAAACTTTTCTTATCGTTCAATCAAAGCTTGTATGTGAAAAATCAAAATGCCTTTAATAGTTTTAGTAAATGCACAACATCGTTTTCAAATGAATTTAAACTGCGACTATTGAAAATGGAATAATATTCAAATGTACAAGAGTGTATACATCTTGGTACTTGACAAAGGCCGCTCAGATATCAATAACAGTATTTTATCGCTTGTGTACAAGCTGAGTTTTGAAATGTCGATTTATATGGTCGCTTCTTCGTTCTAACAACATCCGCGTATCTAGAAAGGACCTTGTTAGTTCTCTGTGGGCTCGCATAATTCAAAAGTAGGCTGTAATGCGGGCTCATCTGGGGTAAAGGGCAAGGAGGGAAGGGGTATGTCTGTGAGGAAGTGAGGCGCGTGCTTAAATCGACACCTCGGCTGGGATTGGAGAGAACCTGTTGCTTGTCATTTGATGTCCGCCAACCCGACCATTCGGACCAATGGCCACGTTTCCCACGATCCCTGATATCGCTTGCAATCGTCGGATCTCGGAATTGACACCCGTCTCGCCATTTTTTGATACAAATTTAATTCGTCAATTAACCGAGTGGATCGATTTCAGTTGTTGAATTGGTTATTAAATTAATTTTAAATGTATTACGGAATACAATTATGGATGTTGAAATGTTAAAGCCGATATGCAATGTTCATATTATTTTATTTTTTAGTATGATGGACTGCTCCAAACATAATTTTCTTTATGGAAATTCGTACTGCATATTTATGTTGAAGTTCAACCATATTAAATTGTCTTCACCTTTTCCAATGCTTGTGTTATATTGATGACATAAATTGTTATATTTACTAGCTCATTCATAAATCCGAGGTTTAAGTTCGCTGTTCGACGTAATAAAAAACCGATTGTGCGACTATTATGGGTTTATTGCGCCATCTCAGCGAATAGTTCCCTATTGTGCTGTGTTTCGGAGTTGAAAGTATTCCTTGTTTATTTTCCATGAGGCAGATAAAATCTAAAGGAGATTTCGCTATTATAGCGAAGAACTCGAAAGCACCAACAAGACTCTACAGAACTGAAATACATTAAATAAGGATTTAAATACGCTACATGTGCCGAGATTGTTCCTTTCAACCTCTGACTGTAATATATCTGACACACGGATAGTAATTACCTTCGAATATTTTTATAATTTATCAATTTAAAAAAGTTTTTTTGGTATGACACAATACTCTATATCAATAATTACCTTTGACAAAATAGAGATAACAATATGTTTTAAACGAGGTTTTTGGTCTTAGAAACCCACGGTTAGTACAATAAGCCCTTAAACATGTAATCCCATGATAAGAGAGTGAAACATTAAATTGTTTTAGATACAGATAATGCTCATTTAATTTAAATTTCCAGACACAAAAAAGAACAGATTTATAGTGAGATAGCCGATAAGTTTTTATTACGTTTAAGAAATAGAAAGGAGCATATTAAGTACTTCTATCGTTTTGTAGCAAAGGTTGTTCAACCGCTCTGTCCGTGTGTCCCAGTAACACTCTCGGTGGATCTTCGGCAGATGCACAGACGCACAGATCTCATCTGATATTGCGATATAGTTACAATAGTTGTCGTTTAGAGGACAAAACCTTGTTATTTGGACGCCCACGGTCACATTTTACATTGCCACGGCCGTGTGGATGGGCCCACAGAGCTATTAAGTTGCAGACAGTCGTCGATAAGCAGCTTTTGTTTCAGGTTATTACAATAAATATGTTTTGTTACACACTAAATTGTATGTTGTTTGATATAAAATATGTTTAAAATTCTAAAGTACCATATATTTTATTTCACTTATATCTAACAAAACAACCGTTAAACAAGTCTGATAAAAAATCATTTATGTGGTATGTTATGCACAAAATAAAGTGTAATTTAATCGTGTTAGATAAAACGTTTTAATTTGTTCAAAAATAAATTACTATCAAATACAACATTATACTTTGTCTGTGAAATACAACAGCACTCGCAAATAATTAGAGATGTTTAAATTACTCGTACATATAACTATTTACGCGTTTCTAACCTAACTAACCTCACTTGACCATATCTCCCTAGATATGGTCAAGTGAATGTTTATTACTCCCTAGTAATAAAACACTCGTAGGAGTGTGACATTTGAATCAGTGTCGCTCCAATCGCATGCCAAGCGCGTCTCGTGTTGGCGTGTGTTATTCTGATTATCCGACTTAAAGTGAAATATTGTGCCAGCTACCAGGACTTTTGAAAGCATTTATTACGTTTTTATATACCTTGGTTTCATTTCTTTTATATATAAGTTAATTTAATTGATATTTAAAGAAGAACTTCCCAGTAGGATATAGGTGTATTTAATTTTTTATTCCTTATTATTTCCGACTGTTTACTTAACACTCAAGTCTCCTTAATTTTTCCTCTTATTCTCCTCAGAATCTAATGTTATAAATTTTTAGAATAGACAATTGTATATTATAAATTCAGTTTAGTTCTTGAAATAAATCATTACATTTTCAAACGTCATCTATTCGACGTTACGTGTGTAAAAATTAAGCAATATTGCCAATTCTATACATTCTTAGTTCTTGCATGTGACACACGCGGTATGTCCGCAAGTTGTGCCGGCGCATTATTTCTCGCTATCGCCAGAGCTCAGCGGCCGCGCGTCTTGCCATGTTACTGTGTCAAATGTTACCCTTTTCAAAGACGCCATTTTCTTTTTATTGGTATATCGCACGCACGCGTTCTCAGTCTGTTATATCATAAAAACAATGTACATACTATTTGTTATTTCTCTTGTTGTATGTGTTTGTTCTTTTGGTTTATTTTTGTTTAATAGATGTACTGTGATCGAAATTAAAAGATGACAAAACATGAGGAACGAAGATTAAAGTAAAATGAAAATCTAATACTGAGAATATATCTAGCAAATTAAAAAAATACACTAATTGAATTTATATATGTATGCGTTTCAACTAGGAAGCAAATAAGATGTAATAAACAACAGTTTTAGAAAATGACAAAAGATTGTGTGAAGATTGTGTTTAAAATAATTATTTTGTTTGAGTAAAGCAATATAGAGTAGATAAATAAAGCAATATAAGAAAAAACTCTAAATTGTTTCAAAAAAACTAAGTGTTTGTAAAAGTAAAAAAATAAATAAATGCAAATTAGTGTGAAAAACGTTAGTGAAAGCGTCAGGGCCGCATAAGGATGAGGTCACAGTGTGAAGAGGTCGTAGTGTTGTTTGAAGCTGTCATTTGAACTTTTGTACAGAGATGGGAGCTTAACAATGTGTGTAAGATATTTTTAACGCAAGTTTATTATGCTTTAAAGTTCTCATTGTTTTTGCTATCCCTTTTAAAATTGGTTTATATTATAAATGTTAGAGTTTTGAGTAATTATGACAAAAAATATATGGAGTAGTCAGTTCATAAACATGTCAAACTTATTAACACATCCAAATTCTATAATCGAAGATTCTCCGAATCCAGTGCTCTCTTAACGTATGCTAATACTGGTCGTTTTAAATCGTTTTCGATTTATACCTTTTAATTTTTGATTACTTTTTCATAGAAATGCATTGCGTGCGGCCACTTTTTGTTTAGAATAAAGTTGCTACTGTATCTGCATATAAATATTAATTAGGTATATTTCAATATTATAGTAGTGCGTGATAACAGAAGTGGGGCTTTGTAGAGGATGTTGAAATTTGAAGGTGAAAGATGTTTTTATGTTAAATAAAGATTTTTTTTTATGGTCGGATGCTAAAAAAAAGTTATGCGTTAATAATTCAAACATTTGGTAGAAATAAATGAAGGAGTTCGCGTCAAAGTAATGGAATATTCATTACTTTAAATATTATCTTACTTCCTACTAATCTTATAAATGCGAATGTTTGTATGGATGGATGGATGGATTTGTTAGCAGGTATTTCCAGAACTTCTACATGGATCTCGTTGTAATTTGGCATAGATGTAGAACATAGTCCGGAAGAACACATGGGCACATAATTAACAATACGAAATTATTTTTTAATTTGTTATCGAAACTTTCAGTGAATCGATAGATTCTTTTATTTTAATTTTTAATTTATATCTAGACTGAGATCCTATCTATGATCAGAAACTAGTTTTTTTTTTACATCGATTGGAAGCATTTATGCGTTTCTATCGGTAGCGGTTCGTTGACCTCTCGTCTGGTCTGGTATTGGCGCTCTACCTTTTTGTTTTAATTTCGTATCTAATTTATGTAAACGGCCACTAATAACATATTCAAGGTGCCATTGCTCATTCGCTAGAGAGGATTTTCCATCGCCATGTCTAATGCTACTGGGTATGTTTATCACACACGATTGGATATTTTCATGCAACGTTTGTTATTTATAAGACCTAATCTGAAGGAGTAATAGTATCTTAGTAAAATTGACATAATTGTAAACATTGTTGGATATGATTGACAAGAATAAAATGTAATCACGAGTAAAGAGAAGCTATGTAATTTACGGCCATCATTAAAATCAAATCTCCAGACTTATTATTGAACAGCACCTGCCTAAAAACTAAAGGCAAAGCGACGGCTGAGCATTTCGCGCGATTCGGAATAATTGAAAAACGCACATCCCGAATGCGCCTTGCATTCTTACAAGACTCTAATAACTTTGATTTTAAAAATAGATTCGATTGTGAACCTTAATTCGTGGGAATAAAAGCGATTTGCACAGAATAGTATTGGATGCTCGAAGCACGCTCGGTGTAGTTTTTTCTGACACATCTTCACAGAAATGCCGATCATTTAGTACCGACGACACGATAACGACACGCAATCCCGAGATATTTGTCTTATTCCTGTGCAACGGGTACGATGATGATGAAGATGTTCCATTTTATTGCAAACACTTTCAAATTATTGTATTTTGTTTTATTTATTTTGAAACAACGTTATATAAATGCACAATTAATATTTTGTTTCGTTTTGATTTATTTGGTCTCTTTACTAGATTGTAATAAAACTTGAGTAATATATAAAACTGTAGTATATATAACTACCATGAAAAAAAAATAACGCAATTTTATTTTGCAGTAAGTTTTTATCGCTCTAATGTTATGAAATGATCTAAAATATTTTCGTAATTATTTAATTTTTATATAAGTTTAATGTCAGAATTTTGTATAAAAAGGTAAAATAAAAATTTCATTGTGAAGATTTATCATTCAGCCCATCAGACATGTTAATATTTTATAATAATCCCTCTTTCATTGGAATAAAATTATTATAAAACCGACGACTTATATCGCTATTAAAAGATAAAAACAAAACAATAAAATCTTGAGCACTAAACGTCTTTATCGTGTATCGCAAAAACTTGGATGAAATTCTACATTCCCGAGGTAGCTTAGATCGCGTGTAATTTATATCGCATCTTAACTTTATTGAATTTTGTATCATCAGACCTTTGTTTAGAGTTCAATTTAAATTGTCTTGTGACAGCGAGTAGATTTACTTCAAAAAGAATGTCATATTACATGATATCGAATTAATCACATACGTATTTACAATTGTACGTACATTATTAAGTTTTATAACATCGTATGACATAGATAATACATGTTACAGAGACAACTATGCGTAAATAGATGTTTTCGATAAGTCAAAAATGAATAAGGAATACAAACGCTGTATATTTCTTGCCTATTGATAGCTCTATTGTTTAGTTACACTGTGTTCTGTTAGCGTGACTAATGAAGCAATTGTATCGAACAAAAAACCTATTAGAATTTTCAATGAGTTAGTCTGTCTTCCCTTCTTTATGGGCCCGTTAATCGGGTGAAGTACATACAGCCTCCTTTTCTCGTGAAAGCTGAGAGACTGCTTTAAATTACTCGGTGTATTACACGCCGTTGGAACATAGGCTCCTTCGTCAAATGGATATTTAGATTAGTAAAAGAATCAAAAACTGGTATAAAGAAAATTTATACGTACGTTAGTGTAAGTTAAAAATTGAAACGTTATTGAAAGGTATTTTCATTCATTTATTAGACTAAATTTTGAATGAAGCATTCGTACCAGCGTTACATAATTGTGCGTAGACAAATCTCTCTGTCGCTACTTACTCTGTGATTCGATTTATGAAAATCGCCTCAATAGGAGTATGCTCAGTGTTCTTGGCTAGTGTAGACCCTCTTAGTGCTATTACGGAATCCGTTTATTGGCCAATCAAAGACTGGTTCGAGATAAAACAACTAGGGAGGCTGGTTTCCAGTGAGCGCTCACTTTACATCTATACGCGTACATCAAGTACCGTTCTGAACTACGTGCATATAACTCACATTACTACGTCAAAGCAACTTCAATCTCAACAACAATATCAAATGTAACTTTTTAATTTATTAAAAGACAAAGACAGTAAGCTCCATACACCCACAGCAACATACTGGCAACTGTATTTTAAAATCTTACTAATCTTATCTATCTATATATATAAAAGAAAGTCGTGTTAGTTACACCATTTATAACTCAAGAACGGCTGAATCGATTTCACTGAAAATTGGTGGGCAGGTAGCTTAGAACCAGGAAACGGACATAGGATAATTTTTACCCCGTTTTCTATTTTTTATTCCGCGCGGACAGAGTCGCGGGTAAAAGCTAGTATATATATAAAAGAAAGTCGTGTTAGTTACACCATTTATAACTCAAGAACGGCTGAATCGATTTGACTGAAAATTGGTGGGCAGGTAGCTTAGAACCAGGAAACGGACATAGGATAATTTTTACCCCGTTTTCTATTTTTTTTTATTCCGTGCGGACGGAGTCGCGGGAAAAAGCTAGTATTATATAAATGCAAATGCTTAGACGTATGGATGGATTGATGGATGTTTGAAGGTATCTCCGGAATGGCTCAACGGATCTTGATGAAATTTGGCACAGATGTAGAACATAGTCTGGAAGAACACATAGGCTACTTATTACGTTTTTTTTATTCCACGCGTACGGAGTCGCGGGCGACAGCTAGTTATAATATATTTCTAATCTTTTATTTTTAATTTCAGGTAAGACCAATAATATTCTAAACAAGTATTGGAAAACAAAGACATAATGGACAGGTAAGAAGGCAATACGTAATATAATTCAAAGCATACTGGAAAAAAACATAGAGAAACCCTATTTTAGTGTTCAGATATGGCTATATTTCTAATGTTTGTAAACCAACTTGTATTAGATGATTGATCAATGCTCTAAGCTTAAAAAATCTAAAAACAAAAAAAAAAAAACTTATATTCTTTTTTCAAATATTCACATCGTGTGTTTCTGTGTCGGATCGGTGCACAAAAGAAAATCATTTATTCCATTCAACACGGTACCGGAGCGTTCATTTGTCTCTCTTTTTTTCTCGTTTAATATGGTAATGATAGATAGAGATAGCCTAAGTCCCACTAGTTTGACGAGGCCGGAGGAGCGTGTTGAAATACTTACAAGGGATTTGGATTAAAACTCGTAGACCAGTTGTAGCGTTAGCAGGTAAAGTTTGAATATTATAAAGTTCACTTAAATAAAGTAGGATTTTATCAACTGTAGTCAACGGATATGCTCTTCTTATTAACTTGATTATCAATAGTAAACCTTCCAAGTAATGGGTCTAATATTTTAGTTATCATTCTTGATTCATATTTATGTACTTCTTTAGCAAAAACTTATATAATTTACGTAACAATTAAAAAATTAACCTTACGTGAGTTCGGATGCTTCAATTTTTCATTTACAAATTTAAGAATTAATCTTTTTTGCTCACCTTACTCTCTTTTGGAGTTTGGTAATTAGATTCTTTTTTGTTTTGTTGTACATAGTTGAGAGATAGTGTGAAGCGTTTGCCAACCGTACCGTGAGCCCCTAAAGTGGTAAGTGTCACATTGTATTGTATTAAACATGATGTTATCAGCGTGCTATCGGATGACATTATGCACTGATAATAACTAACTATAATGATCGATTGAGTCCTGTTACTGATAAAGGTCGTGCCCCAATGGTATACTTGAATGTTAGCTATAAAATATGGGTTTGTAACTGCTACAAAAGTAATTGAGCGTTATAGTGTCCTTTAGTAAAGATTACTCTGAAATCTTTACTCAGGGAAGGGAGACCTTGAATTTATAAATACCTCCTCTGGATTTATTTTCGGCTGTTCCCTGATAGTTGTGTTGGTCAGTTTCCTGTTTTACTTATAGATGTTGGAATATTCTGACGAATAAAAAACAATAGTTCGAAAAACAAAAAAAATATGATATGAATATTCGTTGAATATTTGATATGGAAGCTGGTAAATTTTATGTGACTACCCTACCAAATTTTTTTTCATTCGCCTTGTGAAATGTAAAAAACCGATTTGAATGCGGTCGGAGCTTTCGCTGCGAAGGGTAGATATCTACAATAAAATCCGCCACGCAACACATCAAAGGCAGACAAAAGCTTTAAAAATAAAAGCTACGCACAAACTGAAGCGCAAACATTCGTACCTTTTCACAAATCTGCTCTTTTTTTTTTCGTTCATAAACACCCCTATTCTGAACGCCGCGCGCTTCCTTTTTAAGTTTTTTATTGAGTTCACACTCCGTAGAACAAAAGCGAACAAAACATAGCGACGCCGCTAGCGACACCTGACGAAGTGAGAACGAAATGTGATACTGCATCTCACAACACCGAATGAATTGTGTCCCTTAAAACTATTATAAATAAAGCTCAATTTGTCATACACGTAAAGCTTAATATTATCCAACAACATCCATATGAATTTCAACCTTAATAGTGCATGTTAGAGATGAATTTGCATGAACAATTTTACGATATTAAGATTCAGAGCGTACGTGATATCGTCTGCCTTTCGCCAAGTAGTTTTGTATTGGAATAATTTTATAGTTATTACATGTTATTAGGACGATATCGCTAGAATGTTTAGAGGGCAGGGTTCGAGAAAGAACTTAGAATTCAACTGATAAAGCAACAGACGCGATGTTCGAAAGACAGGGGAATTTATTGCGGCTTCGCATTGCATTCGTAAACAATACGACTAAAATAAAATGAGATATTTTAGTACAAAAAAAGAGAAAGATATACGAGTATATTAGGTCTGGGCCTTCTGATAAATGTGCTTGTATTAAATAATACGATTATCTAAAATCTTACCAAATGATTTTATTGTAAGACGAAAATTCGATAAGATTACAGTTTAAGCTTTCAAATAAATTTAAAGAAAAAAAAGTAGCAATATGTAGTAGCATTTAGTTACTTTGATGTCTGAATTTTGAGCATATTACTACGAAAGAAGTAGCTTGCAGAAGCAAATTTTGTAGTAAAACTTCACTTTAGAACTCACAATAGTGACCACCAAATGGTTGGAATTCAAAAGTTTGTGGTAGACAGACCCCAGTTATAAGCGGTTGATATTAAATTAATAATCATTCGATCCCCGCCATTACGGGTTTATTCTGATCGTCGAGGCTTACGTTATCGTTTGAATTGCCTCGTCGGTCTCTCGCCGGCCGCGGATGAAACGAATTTAACGTATCGTAATGCTCTTGTCTTTTAAAAAGCATTATAAAATCAGCCACCGGACGGGGCTTTTGACCTCGAGACACTAATTTCGTGCAATAACCACTGCTCCTCATCTTAATTACTATTTTCGACCATTTTTACTGTATAGCTTTAATATCGTAATGGAATCGCATATCTTTTGCATTAATAAGGCATCCGGTCTTTTGACATAATTAGGTTTTACATAACACCAAGGTTAGATTTAGTTTCTTTGGTAATTTATACAATTGACCTGTTTTTTATATATTTTTAAGTAGTTTATATTCAAAGCAGTATCTTATAAGAGTTGACACTTCTGCGACAATCGCATACACAGTATCAATTTATACGAAAAAGTTTTGATACTCGTATCTTCGGTCGATCAATTTCGAATTCTGAGGACACTGAATTTAATATAAAATTTATTTCTTATGTATTATTAAAATTGACTCAGAATAATATATCGCTATGTTGACAAAGTCGGCAATTTTATTTTAGTTTGTCAGAGAGAGAGTGAGAGAGAGAGTGAGAGTAAGAGTGAGAGAGAGAGGGAGAGATAGAATTTGGAATACAATACCAAAATTGAGGCAGTATTTGTACAAAATAAACTTTTTAAAATTAAACCTGATTGTTAAGTCTCATAGGCTGGTTTTACAGTCACGCCGCTAGACGCGCCGTTGGACAGCGCGCTGTTGGACAGCTTCGCTTCGACCGCGCCGCGCGAATAGGACGCGTTCAACGAACGGCGCTGCTCAAGCGCGCGAATTTGAAACGCTACTAATACCCCAATACATATCCGAGCGCGCGCGCTCCGACGGCGCTGCCGAAACGCGTGACTGTAAAACCAGCCATAAAAATTACTCGCAATTTTACGTGTCCAATCTTTTGTCCGTCCTCATTTGTTCAAATTTTATCTCGAACACTACCACACGCCGACACTGAATCCATTACTAACGAAAATACCCCCCCCCCCCCATATATTTCATAGTCCTCGTAATGGAAATAGATAATCTTTAGTATGTAACTTGTTAATTGGAAGTGCTTTCAGAAATACAAAAGAATAGAATACGTGTCTAACTAACAAAGAAATTTATAACAATATTTTAAATCATTATTTTTTAACCTCGAAGCGGTGAGAGAAACATTAAATGTTGCAAATTTGTTCTATCAATGTTTTTGAAATAAAAGCATGCTCCACCGCGTTTGAGCTTTTCGCCTCCAGACATATTATGTCTTGTTAGACAAGTAATTTCATTCAAATACGCCTTTAAAAACAGAAATATACTTTATCTGAAAACAGGTAAGAGTATAAAATTACTGTTGTGATAAGAATTATATTTTGAAATAAAAAAAATTTAAATTTTTTATTAAAAATATGTTTATCAGTATGACCTTTACATCGTATATACTGAACTAAAAGTTGTACGTTTGTAATTAATTAAATAATAATAATAACGATGTCTCCAATCTCGTATAATTATTGCATTATTATAATAAATTAACAATTTTAAACAATTCTATGCACACATTACAAATCGTCATTCCGTTGGTAATACATAAGGAATTCACATTAAGCGAAATCGTTACGTAAATCCAATATCTCGATCTAACGCTGCTTTAGTTTGTGTTAACGTTTCGCAAAACCATTATCGAGCGGCGATGGTTATTGATGAAATAAATAATATGGAATACGTTAAGCAAATTTCTCAGCATTCGAGGCGCATAAAATAAATTATCTTAAGTTTTTATAGCCATCCTACTGTTTAACAATCTAATGCGATGTATCATCAGAAGAGCTATCTTTTTTCTATGTGAATTAATTAATGTTGTGTAGATTTCGTAGAAATGAAATAAATAAAAATGAAAGCTTAACTTACACGGCTGTAGTCCTCTATTTGCGCAAGAATTTATAATGTCTTTCATAATTCCTCTATAATACATTTAGTGTCACATCCATTTCAAATTTTTTTGCACATTTCGAGCCACGCTTTTACATCGGAATTTCTTTGTATTTTACGCGTCACAATTGAGTTAACGTTAAGTGACTCCCCCTATAGCAATTTGCTTTTATATACTCGTAGGTGTCAATTAGACAGTGCTTTTGTGGTGGACAATTAACGTGGCGGGAATGTCGCGATGCGATTGTATCTCGTGACCTGGCGGGCTATCTGCGCGGGTTCGAATCCTGGGCTACCGTTGCTGAATGCGGTATTCGTGATTTATCGCGCGCTCCCACCGCGGCCGGGTTAATTGAACACTCTTTGTTCGTTCCTGATATTCCGTGCCTTACGTTTCCCGCTTCAGCTAAATGACATGACATCAGTCAGGAACATTTCCACTTTGTTAATATTATTTAGTAATATAACCCCGTTTTTAACCGTCAAAGTGCGTTCTGTTCTGTGTGAATGTTCCGTCAGTTCATAGCATTGTTTTGTTTTTTTTATAAGATAAGGGTGAAAACGAGCAGAGGCACACCCAAGAATATCTGCAATACCAAGCGATACACTCGCTTCTTGTAGGACTCTAAGTCGTAGCGGTTTGCAAATAATGCCGAGGACAAATCATTCCACAACGCGACTGTGCTAGCCAGAAAGTATCGCTAAAACCGCATGGTTGTAGATTTTGTATATTTGTATGAGAGAAACTTTCCTTGAATTAGTAACCGAGCTTCTAAATTTAAATTCAATTACAATGCAATGTACTTACGATTTCCTTTTAGAATTCTCATAAAAACTAGATTGATTCTGACAGCGGTGCGATGTATGAAGACAAGTGTATGTGACAGTAATAAACAGTTGCTTACAGATGGTCGTGAAATATTAGACAAAGTCCAATTAAAAACTCCCTCCGTATTCCCGTCTCGTTGATGTTATTAATTTATACGAGAAGACTCCGCGATACCCGCAATAAATAGAATCGCAGACGGATGAAAGTCTGCGTACATCCCATAAATATTGCCCAACAACATTAATAAGCGTCTTAAATCTCTACCCCATCATGCAAAATTCGACTCTATACTAATGGCTGAAATTTCAAAATCGAACGGCGGTCTCCTTGTCTCCTACTGCTTAGATAAATAAACGGAACCAAGACAATGCTCTGTCCTTTTTGGAGACAAGTGAAAAGTCCCGCTTTTGGGAGTTTAATTCGCGAAATCCCGCGGCGGTCTCGCAATGGCGGATGGTACGGGGATGACACTGACGGATGCGACGGGCTCTATACACTACTTTTATTTTTATTCTGTCTCGGTATTATGAGATTTATTCATAAGAATTTTGAAATTGGCACAGGAAATGTAATACTTTTAGTACGTAATAACGAAGCAGATAACAGATATATGTATGTATTTTTAACGATGATAGAAGCCAGCAATAACAATATCTGTTGCACAAATGAGTAGGCTCGCCCGGTGCAATACTACGACCATACAGAAGACAGGCATGAAGAGAAAGCAATACCGCGTTTCGTCTTATAAGTGTGGTGCTCGAGGCTTAATTTTATTCCTCTTTCCCTTCTCACCCTTTTTTTTTATAAAAAATAGGATGGGTATTTGAAGGAGGAGGGGACGTACAGTAAGAGGAAATATTCTATTTCTCCCCTCCTCCGTTGATTATCGGTATGCTGCAATTGTGGATGTTTATAGGCAGCGGTCGCTTCGTTATTTCAGCAAATTAGGTGGTCGCTTGCTCCTATGTAAAAAACCTTATAATGTAAAAAAATGTTTACTTTAGATTGGAAGGTAAGGATAATATTGTGTTAACTTGTGACTTAAATACATTTCATATTTATTTGTAAGCATAAAATCTCGTACCTAAGAGTACCAACAAATAATTTTTGATTTTATGTTTTGTTTATTAAACAATAATTTGTTAATGCTTCGTAAAAGTTTATACAAACACTTAAATTTTAATGTTAGTATAATCTTCGTGTAGTTTTAAATTGGACTTTATTTCGGGGCCGACTTTACCTGCTTTTATACTTGGAAATGTTTTAGTACACTCGCGTACGACAGTGTTAAGAAATATTAACAAATATTCGAAGGAACATGTTTTTAGAATATCACTGCTCTGCGTATCAAGATGTCTCATAACGATCTGGAAGTTATAAACTTTGAAAGAATAAAATTCATATAAAAAAATTATAGATCCCTTACTATGTTGTACAGAAACATAAAGTAGCTGAAATGTTTCGATTACTTTCTAATATATTATAAAGACAATATTAAATTATTTATTTATAATAACAGTTGTCCACACGAATATACCAATGATAGCCGTTACGGATAACAGGAGTTATCTGATTGGCGGAGCCAATATTTGGCTTGAATTATGTTATTGGCAGGCAACAAGATCCCATTGCGAATGTTCATTGTTCCGGAGCCGAAACACGACCAAATGAATATAATAATTATCCATACTATCGTAATTGTATTGTTTATTTAATGTGCACTTTAGTATGCGATTTATACATTATTGTTGAGAGCTGAGTTTATTATACGTGAGATAAACCCAGTGGCCTGTTGTGGTTGTTTGAGCATTATTGTAAGTTTTGACTAAGTCACCATTAAGAAAGGTTGAAAGGAATGTTCTTTTGAATTTCAAAATATATCAATAATTTAGTGTTGAAACTAACAATACAATTTTCTTATTTAGATAAGAAGTAACTATTGTAATTATTATTAACAAAGTTATTGACAAAAAATTGTATTTCGTTAATTAAGTTAATCCTTAATATGTAAGGAATTTAAAGGATTTTTGCTTCTTGACCTCTCAATGTAACTAAAATAAATTATATTTAATACTCGTTATATTCTACTTATAAAAGAATAACTACGAAGCACACCTTATGATATTTATCAAATTCAAAATGACTTCATTAATGAAGAGAATGCTGCATGCAAGCACACAAGTAGCTTGTTACCAGTAATCGGACACAAGGCGGGCAAGCAATTGCTCCAAATACCTTTCGTATCGTTTTACACACGAGACGCACGTATGCATGCGGAGTGAATTTACAAAAATGCCTCATCACACCCCATTATGGAACAATAAGCGGAATCTGCGTACAAAAAGGAATCGAGAACATATGAATCGGCAGTCGTATAAGACATTCTGCCTCTGTTAGAGATGGCAATAAGTAGCCAGCGTTTATTCCGAATGCCGGTCGGTCTCGGAATTATCAGTGGGCGAATCGAAAAGGCCCGCACTGTGTCGATGCGAAAAAAAGCAATGCGACCATTGGAACGGTGGACAAGAAATTATGATACTACCAAATACGCGGTGAAAAAGTCGATTGTATTATATAGCTTTGTGTGCTCTGTGTGCGACTGTACAGAGTGCCGAGCCAATTATATTGGCAAGCCGTCTCCTTCACGCGACTCGTAGTAATATGACAACAATTTTTCTATTTATATTTTACAAAATTTTGTTTAAATAAATGATCCGCAACTTCTATTTGTAATGTATAAATTTTAATTCAGGGCACTAGCTTACTAGTGGGACGAAGGCATGGATACTTCTAATCCCCGCGGCCCTCGTGAAGCGCGCAAAACACCTCATTAAACTAATTAGCTCGAAAAAATCCTCAAACATAACGTCTATCAGGCTCCCGCGCAATTCCGGGTACGGAGTGGCTCGCGGTATCAAGATGGCTGGCCGGGTTGCACTAATGAAAAGCACCTTGTACGCTTTATTAACTCTAATGTATGCAGCCGATGGGCTAGGAGATTGCGAGCTAAATGTCAACGTGTGTTTACTTGCATTTGGGCTTAGAAACGCGCCCTTTGTTGTCCGCCTTCGTGTCGACACTAGTTTTTTTTATTGCACTTAAATATTCAACGCCGTCTCAGTTACTTAATTTATACCAAGGAAAGGAATTCTTGTGAACGATGAAAAACATCGAGTAATACGTTAATATTGAAGTTACTGGTTGTTGACTTTTTTAGACATTTTTATATTATTATGAATGTTTGTTTGTATTTAATTTAATTTTATCTGATGAATATTGGGAGTCAAAAAATAATTTACAATCTCTGTCTAATCTTTCGTGACAACATTCGGGTCGAACCGTGGGTTTCTGAGACCACAAACTCTGTATAAAACACACTCGTCATCAATGTCGTTATTTTTGACAAAACAATGTTTTAAACGGACATTTTGGTCTCAGAAACCCACGGTAAGTAATTTCCTAATTGTAAGTTTTCCTAAGTTTCCTAATTGTGTTGTTGTGTAAAACACATATAAATTTGTCCATTTAAAAGCTCTATTTGTATTATTTCTATCTAATACGATACAAACTACATGAAGAAATCAAAGTAGCGCTTCACCCATATTGAGTTTAGATACTTTAAACTTTTAAGCGTAAGCTGCGCCTTCTCTGGCCAACACGAAGAGCCGCAATAAATCTTGCTTTTATGTGAAACTACTGAATTTAGCTCTTTATAACATACTAGCTATCGACCGCAACTTTGTCCGCGCAGAATTAAAACAAAATATTATTAGTAGCCTATGTTCTTCAATACTATGTTTTACATCTATGCTAAAATTCATCGAGATCCGTTGATCCGTTCCGTATCTCCGGAACGGATGAAAACTGGCACAGATGTAGAACATAGTCTGGAAGAACACATAGGCTACTAATTATTATTTTTTTAATTCCTCGCGGACGAAGTCGCGGGCGACAGCTAGTATTTCATAAAACTGATATTCAGACAGTTTTTATTCAAATTTAGCAAATTTTTGCGCAACAGCTTCTGTTCTTGCATAATTAATTTGCACAACTAAAATGCAATAAAAAAGCCTTTCAGTGGAGACGGAAGTTAGACATTATAACATAACTATGCTGGATAAATTACATATAGCTCTAGATAGCGGTCTCTGATTGAAAGTTTCAATTAATGTAGGCGTTTTAACTACCGGTGAGCGTATCTGATGCCTTAAATAGCAATCATTAAAGCCCCTTTGGCTTTTATTGACATTCGTGCGCATTATCCTAGATATGCAGCTATCAAACACGCAATACTAGCAAGATAAAATATTTAAAAAATCAATTTCCAAAAGTAGAAGTGTTGGTGCAATTTTAAAATGATCACGTTTTTTCCTCGCGACCGCATTGACAAATTGCAATCGACATCATCTCGGATTGGCCGACAAAAAGTCAGTGTAGGAAACGATGTCATTAGTGTATCCTTTTAACGCATTCTAGCTCGTACCGTGTACACAGATGATATAGTGGCTTGTATGACCATCAAATCTTCTTTCTTTAAACATTTAAATAATTAACATGGAAAAGCTCTATCGCTTCTTATCTTGTTTTATTTCTTTTTGTTATCTACTTGAATTTTGTTACTATGTTCTATATTGAATACTTGGATAGTCGTTAGAGACTTTGGTATAGTAAATGGTCGTTTAACTATCTATAATAATAAATAGATCAGTCTTTTAAAAAGGTTTCTTTAAGTCTTATTATTCTCAACTTAAATGTTTTTAATGTAGCATAATCGTTAACGACTTTTCTCTGTCTTGTACTAATTGGGATTCAATTAGCTGTACTTAAGTCGTTACTTTCTGTTTTATTGTCTAATTATAATAGATCTAGTCCAAAGTTTTTTTTTAAATATTGATCTCCTGAAATAATTTAGATCATTTCCTATATTGTTTTTTTATTGAATAAAAAGTACATCTACAGACGCTTGGTCCGTACTCTTTTTTGCATTGGTTTTAGTTATCTTTTTTTGGTTTATTAATATTATCCCTATGCTACATAGTTTTTTTCCTTCTTAATACATATATGTAACTTACTTATAAATACATAAAACTTAACTTAATTTTTTTACCCCTTATTATTATATCCTTCCTATATTGTTTCTGCATTAGAGTCTTTATCTTGAGTGAAATAATTAACAAACCTTTTCTGTATGACAGATTCTTTGTAACATAAACTTTTCAAACAAAATATGAATTAATAAATCTCCTAAATTGATAGTGACACTTTATATCTTTGCACAAAATAACAAAAAAAAAAAAAAGTTTCACATCGATGTCGCTAATTTAATTTATACGATTCATGACATCGTATATTTTTTTTCTTTCGGGTCGTGCTAACGCGCTGTCGCGTTTTACCTTTTCGTTCAATACCATGTGGTCTTTATTCTCGAGCCTTTTAAAAGATTATTATCGTTAGTCATTTAAACGAGTGAAATTTTTAAACGCTTTTCGAGGAAGTTTTAATTTTCGATCTTTATGATTTGTATGTTAATAAACTTTTTTTTAGGTTTTAACTACAATTTGATGTTTTTAGAGGTTCAGTGAACTATCTTTTGTTATACATCAGCGTGTATTTTATTATTGGTTGTAAATTTATAAAACAGGACAATTTTATGTGACTTGGACTGGACTGTAAAACGAAGCTGTAAAATGTATGCCGATGAGTTTTTATGCGAATTTTAATTGTAATTTTTTGTCTAGACGGAATAACTACTCATAGTTGGGTGGTCTAAATTACTTTACTTAATATGGGTTTCATCTACATTTTTTACAAGTTGAAAAAAAAACTCTTGTAAAAATTCAAGTTCGATAACTTAAACTGCATTTAAAAGCTAACAGTTGAGGGTTTTATTTTTATTCATATTGAGAAACATACTTCATAGAACGTATAAATAATCGAAAGGGTGATTTAGTTAATATTCGTTTCAAACATTGTTTCTTTGTTAAATTGTTTGGACAATAACAGAAGCAAATTAGAGTACAACGTAAGCCGTGTAAACGCGTTGTTTCGCACGGTGACATGTTGCGACACAGACGCAAATTAAACTGAACACAATGCGAAGTAATTACCGTAGCAAATAATAAGTGCAAGTAACATACCCTCCCCTTCCCCCGCCCTCCCCTTCCCCCATCCATCCCTCAGGCAAAGCTCCCGACTCGGCACCCGCTCCCGAAGGTAATAAATAATAAACACAATTTCTTACAATAGAAAAGCATAAACTCAAAAATGTCAACAAAGCCTTTGCGAGCACGTACTCGCAATATTATGTTAGCACAATCTGTAATCCTTATTACAAGTGTGTTAAGTTTCAAAATGGTATATTAAAATACTATTAGAAGTTGGGGATCGTAAACGACTAAGAGTCCCGAGGTGTACTATTGCGGGTTTTAAAATATTTTCTCTGAAAGTAATTTGTTTGTTGTGCGCAGAAAATAGATCAAAAGTGTTTGCAATGGACCGATGATTGCTGATATTATAGTTTTTTATGTTCTCCAATGTTACTGGAATATTGTAAAAAAAACCAATTCAAGTTTAATGTTCTGTAATGTTATACTGCGGCGTTACTGCTCACTTACAATAATATTAAAGTGTTGTATTACAACAATACTGAATCGACAGTTGTTTTAGTAATTCAAATTGAAATTTATATATATAAAAGAAAGTCGTGTTAGCTACACTATTTATAACTCAAGAACGGCTGAATCGATTTGACTGAAAATTTGTGGGCAGGTAGCTTAGAACCAGGAAAGGGACATAGGATAATTTTTACCCTGTTTTATATTTTTTTTTATTCCGCGCGGACGGAGTCGCGGGCGACAGCTAGTATACAATAAAAAAGTAGCCGTCAGTTTTTATGTGTTGTGGAAAATGATTGTTTGTTTGTCTCGATATATTAAAACAAGTAAAATCGGTGTTTTATGAGAGCTCTAATAATCTCTAATTCTAAATTATCATAATTAGAAACATTTCGTAATTTATATTCTTAATCTGGGTTATTATAAATATCTTATTGGTTATATAATTTTCTAACAGATGGCGTTAGATACACAATAAAATTGTAATGAAATAAAATCTTAATTTTTTAAGTATAAAAATTTTTATGATTGATAAAACATCTAGAAATAAACTAAAATTACTATGTCAAAGTGTAAGTCCGAAAGAGTAATAGTTTTTTAGTAAATTGTATCACACAATTGTAAACTTTGTGGGATAATATAGGGCAGGGATTCCCAAAGTGGTCAATATCGGTTTCCTAGGGGTCGACATAAACGAAAACTGATTTTGGGGGTCGACGAGGTCTAAAAATCGACTCCTATTAATAATAGTCTGCTAATTTAAAACATTGCTAATTCTCACTCTGTCTTCTTGACCTATGTAAGTCAGAATGAAAAATAAAACTCTGTAGCAGCTGTTTTAAGTTAGCGGTCCATTTTGATTAAGGGGGTTGATCTTAAAAGTAATTTGGTCTTGGGGGTCTGAGGTAACAGTTCATTTTGGAAAAGGGGTCACTTACCCAAAATAGTTTGGGGATTCCTGGAATAGGGCTTCATTCGATCGCGCTGAATGAAACTATTAAAAAAATAGATACTCTTTACTGATGATCTTGAAAGTAAATGTTCTTTTTAAAGTAAATATATCAAGCGTTTTACTTTAATGGTATTAACAACTAATACGTTATTCATTTCAAAATCATGTACAATTGTTTAAACATGAATCGAACCTAAACTTCGTATAACAATATGAATTGACGCGTCACATTTTGTCCGGTTTTCGTATAAGCTCAACGTCACCATCAGTGAAATTAAGTCGTGTAATTTCAAATACCGTTCCAGACTTCAAATCCTTCCTAATACCGTAACGCAATAAGGCTTAACCTAAACGGGCTCGCCAGTGTAGATGTCGCATTGGAACTGGACGGTTCAGGTATTCCTCTGAATTTCCAATTACTGCCATATAGGGTGGCCGGCTATTGTACCCTACCGACCACTTGCTTACTTAGACGACAGCCCGCCTCTCGATATGGTTATAACATCAAAATTTTGTAGTGTGCGTTTTAAATTTGTATAATTCTAATCCTTATATGTTTTATTTGGTGCTTCTCTACAAAGACTCAGTAACTAATTCTTGGCTAACTGCTGACACATAATACAAGTAAAATCATAATTTGTTGACTTTGCAATAGTAACGGGCATGATCTTCACATGACGTCTTCTACCGTTCTTATGATAAGTTGTAGCAAGGAACATGAAAGTGGCTACTTAACTAATAGGCTTTCAAGAAGAGGTTACTACGTTAATTGTCTGCAACGTGCCAACGTACGGCAATGATCAATTAACATTGTCAGTTACTCTATGTTCCATATATGGGACCTTGTAAAAAGGCCGCTCTAAGAGTATTCAAAACTATCTCTGCCTTTTCTGTTTGTACTAAAACTATGTAAAAACTGATGTATAAAAGTTGTATGAGTTCTATTTTATATGTTTGCGTTGTAAAATAAATGGTTTGTGCCCGTTGAGCATAGTATTATATTCCTGTATATAATGTAAAGATAAAATTGCAAACAAAAAAGTCAATGCGAAATCGAACATCCACCCTTTCCCGACCTAACACCATATTTCCCACTCTGCGCGATCGGTTAGCCCCTAGGCGTGACTCTCACCATTCAACAGGCCCCATATTTGGTGCCACTTGGTGCCCATTTAGTGCCTAGTGACAATTAAAGCTACCGTGGTGGCTCTCTGGAATCACGAGCTCTTATTAGCATGTTCAGTTTCACTTTATTTATCGTCCTGCAAACTGTATGCGTAGAATCAGTTCTAGATAGCAGCAGCAGATAATAGTAGCTAAGATTATCTTAAAGACTTAGTTCCAATTTGTTATTACCATATAAAAATATATTGATGAACATTTTCCATTGTTTTTTTTTATGAATTGTACAAAATCTAATATATAAAATTCTCGTGTCACAGTTTTCGTTGCCATACTCCTCCGAAACGGCTTGACCGATTCTCAGGAAATTTTGTGAGCATATTCAGTAGGTCTGAGAATCGACCAATATCAATTTTTCATTTTTTTTTAACTGCGCGCGGACGGAGTCGCGGGCGACAGCTAGTTAATTATAAACATTGTAAATAGATACAATTAAAATGGAATTTACAAACTAAAGTCCACGACTTGATTGCTGTAAAAAATAACAAGAATTTTTATACATCAAAATAATTTTATTGTGAATAATAAAAAGTATAACATTGTATTTACATATTTCAACCTTGAAGGAGTCAATTATGGAATGAATTAATGACTTTTAAATGCTTAAACGCAATAAAAACTTATATCCATTAGCACTGTAGTAATACTACTATGCTAAAATAAAATGTAGCGCCTACGAAATGTATACTTCAAGAGACTGTCGACATTTTAAATGTATAATTAACAAAGGTTCGCTATAAATGTGCAATGTTCATTACGATTAATTTGGCTTCGTACAATCTAGCAATTTGCGGCTCTCTTATAGTCTCAGAGTCGTAAAACCTACCGATTATTAAAGTTAATAAACATTTTATAAAGTATAATTTAATGACTATGTTGTTTCTTTTTTTTCGATCGTAAATTCATCTAATTTTGTTTGCTTTTAGTAATTGCGAATACGACTTTTATGGCTTTTGAGTCAGTTTTATATTCTTTTTTTTTAGATTATTTTAATTTTAAATTTTAAATATTCCTACAAACAACTATTTAACAAATATTATACCGCGAAAGTTAAAATTAACGTCGTAATATGACATTAAACAGTTTTGTCAGAAAGAACGACATTTTTTTTATAAAAAATTACATCATTTTATTCTCCTTTAGACGAAAGCTTTTTATACGTTTTTATTGATATTAAATACTAGCTGTAGCCCGCGACTCCGTCCGTGCGGAATAAAAAAAAACATAAAAGTATGTCTATGTCTTCTTCCAGACTATGGTCTACATCTATATGCCAAATTTCATCGAGGTCCGATGAGCCGTTCTGTAGATACCTTCAAACAAACTTTAATCCGTCCATCCATCCATTCATCCAAACATTAGCATATTATAATATTAGTAAGATAATATTGGTCATGCATAAAAACCATTCAACGTTTGGCTTATTCTTATGAAAATAAATTGCAGAACACATCTCATACACGAGGCCGTCTTAATTAAAGTCATGAACACAGTCATTAAAGTTTTTTATGGATTAAGATCCTGCAATAAAGTTTATAAATTACAGATAAAAGAAAAGGTGGTCTGCAGGAGCAGCGCAGCAAAAAAAAAACTAGTAAGCTAGCTACAAAATAAAATTGAACTTAATATCAAATGTGTTACAAAAAGAAAACTTAAAAACATGCAATTTCTCTCAACTTTTATATGCAACATACTAACTGTCGCCCGCGACTCCGTCCGCGCGGAATTAAAAAAAAACTTTATTAGAAACCTATGTGTTCTTCCAGACTATGGAACATCCGCCATTCTCAGTTTTAAAACAGTTTTAAATAAATGTAAGGCCGAAAATTTAAAAAAGCTTTTCGTGCTTTTAAAATCATTACAAGTCGTGTGTCTAATGCTGCATGACTATATAATAGATTTGTGCATTTAAAAATGAAACTAGTCATCTAAGTAGTAAAGTTGAAATTCATTTATTTAAAATGTAAAGTCCGTCATTGGTACGGTCGAGATATGACTTTTTGTTCTTTGGAGCTTTTTTATAAGCCTCGCATAGTGGTTAATGGTCGGTACAGTAATTTGGGTACGGGGGAAAGGTGGAAGGGAGGGGGAGGTAATTATAGGTCTACCTGTGTCATTGTCGGTGTTTGTTAGGCACTTCTAATTCTGGAACCGAAATTGAAAAAAAAAAAAAAATCGTATCGTCGTGGAAACGCATCTTTGTGATTTGATTTTATCCCTACATTAGGTTTAAAGCCGATTTTCAAATTATATTTTGATTATAAAAAGGGCCCACTTTGTATGCTCACTTAATAATAGTTGGGTTTGTAAGGAATTATTAGCAGATGGATTTACAATGCGATGGAACGCAGTTGATTCGATTTTAATTGTTTAAAAAGTTAACTGCAATTTAATCGTTGATTTATTTTGAGTATTTGCCTGCTAAAGATCGTGAACGTGAACTAAGATGAGATGCGTTCTAAATGTTAAACATTAAATTGTTTGAATATTACCGAGCCTATAAATGCTTAATATGAATAGATAAGGTACATCTGTGCAGGTGTGGCAAAGGTAAGCCACGCCTTTACAGAGCACGAAAGTTAAATTACACAGTTTTATGCGGTACATAAATAAAGAGGAATCTTTTCACAGATTATTTAATAATAAACATTTTAAAACTAACTTAAACTGCAAGAAATGTATATTTATTTTTATATTAAACTAGCTTTTACCCGCGACTCCGTCCGCGCGGAATCAAAAATAGAAAACGGGGTAAAAACTATCCTATGTCCGTTTCCTGGTTCTAAGCTACCTGCCCACCAATTTTCAGTCAAATCGATTCAGCCGTTCTTGAGTTATAAATAGTGTAACTAACACGACTTTCTTTTATATATATATTACATATATATATATATATATATGTAATACGAATACATGCTATTACTGTCTACACGGTAAAGCTACATATTTTCTGCTTCACGATTTTGTAACAAAGACAAATAATGTATCACGAAAAGGCACACCTAAGCTCAAAACCTCTATTATATCTTGAAACAACCAAATGATACACGAATTACGCAGCTAGGTATGTTAATAGGCTTCCAAAATCCGATGCCTTATAATTTTGTTTCATATCATTACGCGGCCGGCTCACGGGATCCGGATGGATAATGACCCGACGAAAAAACCTTACAGTAATGACGAATCGCATAGATTAGATACACACAGAGTGTTTTATTATTTTTTTATATTTTTATACGTGTGTTATAAAAGTTAAACTACTCTGGTCCTAGTAAAGAACAAATGCGTTTACACAATAAATAAGGAAACTTTTCATTCGTACGTGAGTTAATACTTGACAACTGTTGAGTGGTCGAGTCTACTGCCGTGACATTTTTATTATATTCGTAGCATATTGTTGTCTTTGTTTTATTCGAATAGAGTAAAAGGGATGGCAATATATTTCATACGACAGCAAACCCACTGTAAGATTGACTCTAAACATTAATAAACTTATTTGATACTTAGTCGGAAGTTATGAAACGTTTTCTTGTGGAATATTAATTTGCACCTATTTTAGTGTATTTATGTATTTTAGTGTATAAATTTCTGTTGACATTCATGTAATATTAAAGTTAATCAAAATTAACACAAAAAAACCTTGTTATGAAAAGCTTAAGTGAAAGTTAACATGTTAAGAATTCTTAATTTGTAAAATCGATCTTTACTTCTCGATAGCATCAAATAAAACTATAACATACATTAAACTAAGATATTCAATATAAGATAATTTCGTATCAAAATACAAGTCCACGCCCATAATATCGACGTCCGATCACTTTATTGCGATAAAAAAACCAAAATGGTTACTGGAAAACGCAACTCGAATATAATTATTTTGCAATTTAAGTGCCTAATGTTAATAATTAAGGTTGTAGGTCACCTTGACAAGTGCTTTTTTGTGAATTGGAATTTAAATTTTCATAATTTTTTTATTAATATAATCTTTTGTGTCGAAATTAATGTGTATTAAATTGCAACAATGTAAATTATTTACAGATTTAGTTTTGAAATTGTCACAATGATTATAAAATTGAAAAAAAATAACTAGGTACCTCAATTAAGGTTGTGAAAACACGTCCATGAGGCTCAAGTGTTGTGTATTTTATGTTTAATTCGAGTATTGCGTGACAGAAAATGCTTTTTTTTATTAAATAATAACATGATTAGGACAGTTTACTGTCACGGAGTGGGATTAAGATGCAACGTTTTGAACTTGTCTTACAATATACTTTTTTTCCGTACAGACAAAGTTGCGTACAACTGCTAGATTCAATAACAGTTTGTTGTCAATATAGAGGTAATAATTGACTTTAATTATTTAATTTTGAAAATAGAATATATTCTTTTTTTATATAAGAGAAAGTCAAATGAGCAGTGGGAACACCAAAGTGTTCATCGACATCCATGTACATCTGCAACTTCAGAGGAACCGCATACTTGTAAAAAACCTTTTCGTGTGTCTGCTTACCCGTTAATATCTCAGTTCTTGTTGAATTTTATGGAAGTGAACGCGGATGCCATCGACATACAAGTGACTTTATTTTTACTTACATTTTAATTTAAATTAAAAAGCTATAAAATATGCAAATGAAGTAGGAAGTTGTAATTGCGTATGTCACATTAAATGGCGGTCAACATTAATGTATGCACCATAAATAGTAATAAAGAAAGGGCATTGTTTGATGACAGACAACAGAAATAGCATAATATTCAAGGTGAAAGATTTGCATCTTTTTAATGTTATTACCAGCCCCATCGGTGTTAATGTCGTTGTTAAGTAAAAACTTGACTTTTATAGTCTTGAACATAACCATTTAAGTCTTGATATTGCAACGTATAAGTCATGTTAAACTGATTTTTCAATTAAGAAAACGAAAATATATTTTAAACCGCCGTTAAGATGCGTCGTTTATTGCAAGATAAATTTTAATCATATTTTGTTTTTTATAATGCCCGTTATTCAAGCATGTTTTATTTATCAACTTCATATTATGTATTTTTCTTGAAACGAAACGAAAGACAATAAGCCTTTGACGATAAGAAAATTATGGAAAAATCTATTTATGAATAATTTTTTTAAACAAATAAAACGTTTAGTTAGAACAGATGTTTGATATATATTTAAAAAAAAATATGGATAAGAGAGATCGGACAGATGGATAATGTTTTTCAAAGTTGTGTTGTATCAATCAATCTATTCTGTAGTGACCTTATGTAACCTAAAAGCCTACAACGATTCTAGTTTGTCATTTTTTTTTATTATATTATAAGGTGGCAAACGAGCAAGCGGTCACATGAATTCGCCGAAATGGCGAAGTGACCGCTGCCAATAGACATTCGCAAATGCAGATGCGTTGCCTACTCTCAATCGACGAAGGAGGAGACGCACAAAAAGAGAATATTTAACCTTCCTATGCATCTCATCCTCCATCAAATCCACCTCCCCTTCCCATCCTTTCCTTATTAGAAAAGGGGTTGGAAGTGAAAGAGGACTAAAATTAGGCCTCCGGCACCACACTCATCAGACGAAACGCGGAGTTACTTCCGAAAATTGTACATATTTTTCAATGGAGTGTCATATTGTAACAAAGCCTTGTATTATTTAGAGGTAATTTTATGTGTTGTACAAAAAAGGTTTTCGTTCATTTAATTGTTATTATTATATCATTTGTAATTACATAGAAAAGTGGATACAAACAAACAAAATATTAAAGTTTTCGTTCCGGTGTTTACGTGAATATTTTAAATAATACGAAGTACGTCCATGGGAATAGGAACACAACCAAATTGTTGGCAATCAGACTAACGGTAAGTGGGATCGGTTCATTTCGTTTACAACCAAAATTGATTTTGATTTAAATTACATTTAAGGCGAAGGCGGGAGTTAAATCTATTTTCAGTTTTATAATTTGTTACAATCTCTTTGTAAATATTAATTCCATGTGATTTGAGTTTATTTCAAATACTTCTAGATGTTATAAATTATCATACTGACTGGTTCTTAGATTCGTAATTTGAACATACTATATTTTGCTTTTATATGTAACTAGCTTTTACTCCGAAAATAGCATATTTATATATACAATTTTTATTTAACCCTAGATAAAAAATTATCCTATGTCCGTTTCCTGGTTCTAAGCTACCTGCCCACCAATTTTCAGTCAAATCGATTCAGCCGTTCTTGAGTTATAAATAGTGTAACTAACACGACTTTCTTTTATATATATAGATAGATGTATTTGATTGGAGTATTTTTGCCTGTAGAATTACGATGAGCACAAAATTAAAATTGTAAAAAAAAAATACTTTATCTTTTACTGAAACGTGATTCCATATTAATTTTAAAAATCTAATTTGTATTCCTAAACACTTTTTCCTTTTTAATTCACACGTTAATCCAAGTTAAGAAATTCAATTAACCATCTCCGTCTTAACCGAGTCGGCCACATCAAACCCGGTTTAACTCTTCGTTATTAGCAATTCGTTATCCCCGTACAGTATTACGACGTATCAATAGATCCGTGTGCTCAATCCAGCATTTACAATAGTTTAATTGCCACAAATTACTCTTAATGGCGATCCGCTGTGTTGATGAGCTTAGAGCAGGTGAAAACTTCGACGAGCTTGTAAGTGTAAGATTACGAAGGCTTACAATTATACCCTTTTCAACTTGTTTGTACATAATTATATATATTTCATTTTAGAATATATTGTAGTTTAGTATGTCGGAGGAAGTCATTGAAGGAGTTGCTTGTTGATTGTACCTTTTGTAAACCTTAATTGAATTTAATACGAATTTTTACATTGTTATAATTCCTAAAACATATTTCTGAAAACAAATTTGTAATTATAAGAGAAACTAAAGAAAGTAGGAAGTTATCAAGTCGCCGTAGTCAAATGAATTACTTTGTACGCATAATGTGCAATGTTTAATGTTTATTGAAATTTAAAAGCTTTTCTAATCATTATCAGATTCTAATTTTAATTCGATTTTACTTTATTAGTTACGTTTTTCTTAGATTAAATAACAATATGATTGTAATTTAAGTAATGACCAAAAAGAGCAGAGCACTTGGCTAGAGTGTGGTCGAGGCGCCATCTTTATATAAGGTACAGTTGTGAGGGAGCTCGGTGTTGTTGTGTGGATGCGATCGAGTTGGATCCTTGAAGTTTGTTCGCTAGTGGTGTTAAAGATTGGTGCTTTGAACTCACTGCTCGGTCTTAAAAGTTATAATTTCTCTTTTCATTATTAATTATCGATGTACATTGAACTATTAAGTACGTGTAACCTAAAAATAACGCGTAACTGTGATTTTTAAAGTGATTTAACGTGCTCACATTAAATTAAACATTTTGAAAGACTGTATAAACGTGTTTTGTGCCCGCACTTCACCCTCATGACGCCCACCAAGTCCGGAACTCCTGCAAATGATGTCGCCGAGAAAAGTATTTCTCCGACATCAGAAGTGGGATCGGTGCCGGCACAAAATGAGGATCTACGGACACCAGCAGACGACGGATGGAGTGCACTATTCGAGGCGCAGCAAACCAGCATGCGGCTGCTAGTGGAGGCGCTATCCAACCCACCGAGAATGGAAGACAAGACCATTACGCTGCCTAAATTTGAACCGGAAGATGCAGACAGCGACGCACGTGCCTGGTTAGCAACGGCGGATATCTGCTTATCGGACCGCGATATACAGGGAAGTCAATTAGTTCTTATACTTAGTAAAGCCATGAGAGGTTCAGCTGCAACATGGTTTTCTCAAATAGCTTTTCCTAATATGAAATGGATTGAATTTAAGGAAATTTTTCTTTCCCGCTTTGATACGCTTGAAACATGTGCAGCGACGATACTAAACACGCTTAATAGTAAACCACAAGAAGGTGAAAGCCTCGCTGCATATGCGAGTCGTCTGTTTACTTTGCTTATGTCACGTTGGGGTAGCTTAGGAAAGGAAGAGATAGTGGTGTCGCTAATACTTGCACATATGGGGCAAATTGAGCCGCGACTACAACGTCACATATTTTCGGAGGATATAACTACCCGTATTAAAATGCAGCGACAGCTGATGGCCTTTTCTTACCGCAAAAGAAGTTACCAAGAGGCAGCGAAAACTGTTACAAGCGCCGCACATGATAATAAACGTCCTAGTTTAAGTTCGATATCAACCAAATGTTACTCTTGCGGAAAGTTTGGTCATAAATCTTTTGAATGTTCCAGCCGACCGCAAGACAAGCAGCAAACAACTCCGTTCTTCGAGCGCCCCAACACGGCCGTTGCTTCACGGACCTCTGTCACTTGTTTCAAGTGTGGTGTTGAGGGCCACGTGGCAACACGTTGCTCAAAGACATTTCCGGTAGCAGGCAGCAGCTCCCAACCCAGCGTTGTGAAGCGAGTGGACATGTGCGATGTGAGACCTGTCACCGGAATAATCACTCAATTTGGTGAGCAGCTCTCATTCTGTTTCGATTCCGGTGCTGATTGTTCCTTAATGAAAAAAAAAGCGTCTCTCGCAGGCTTGTTGGCGTATTACAGCATGCAATTGTTACATTGACCGGTGTAGAAAAATCTAGTGTATAATGCGACTCGCAGATCTTATGTAGAGTCACTCTTAGTGGTCATGACGTAGAAATTTTATTTCACATTGTACCTGACGATTATCTAAACAACGACGCTTTGATAGAACGCGACCTGTTGGCCTTAGGGTTATCAGTACACATAACGAGCGATAAACTCACTATTGTTGAGAAACCATTTCAAGTCAACATTTGTAACGTAGGTAGTGCGGTAGTTGATTTTCGTGACGTAGATACCGATATGCCTGATGATCTCAAACCACAGTTTCTAGAAATTCTTAACATCTTTAAAGGCTCGTTCGTCGAAGGTACGCCTACTAGTAGAGTAAAAACTGGTGAACTAGAAATTAATTTAGTAGACCCTTCGAGGTAATTGAAATACTAGACGGTGACAGGTTTCATCTCAAAAGTTTGAATTGTAATCGCACTTACAAATACGCTAGAGATCGCTTACGTCCACTTCCCCAATCTCATTTCCCAACTGAGCTAGATCCATGTCTCTCAGATGACTGTGATGGTAAGACTTCCGTATAATACTTTCTGTTTGAATGACTGATTATGAGTGTAGTGTCTTGTGATCAAACCTAGTAAATTTGTCTAAGGTACTTTAGCACCGAGTACATTGTTGAAGTTTGGTGTAGTTTTGTTACAGGCGTGGTGGCCATTGAAAGTCAAACCAGTTAAGGGCGAGGTGGCCATTAAATTAACAGTTAAGGGCGAGGTGGCCATTAAATTAACAGTTAAGGGCGAGGTGGCCATTAAAAATCAAACCAGTTAAGGGCGAGGTGGCCATTGAAAATAAACTATTAGAGATAAAGGCGAGGTGGCCGTTGAAAGAAATAAGTTTACAAAAGGCGAGGTGGCCTATGGATGTTACTGTTATTATTATTATTGTACTTCTGAGGTTTTTATGGTTGTGATATGTTTGTTTAGTCAACAGTAGCCGAACTCTACCGAAATATTTTCTTATTTCAGACAACGATGATGCGCGGCCTTCAACATCACACGAGGCCGTGTGATATGTCAGGACGGCCGTGTCGGAGGAAGTCATTGAAGGAGTTGCTTGTTGATTGTACCTTTTGTAAACCTTAATTGAATTTAATACGAATTTTTACATTGTTATAATTCCTAAAACATATTTCTGAAAACAAATTTGTAATTATAAGAGAAACTAAAGAAAGTAGGAAGTTATCAAGTCGCCGTAGTCAAATGAATTACTTTGTACGCATAATGTGCAATGTTTAATGTTTATTGAAATTTAAAAGCTTTTCTAATCATTATCAGATTCTAATTTTAATTCGATTTTACTTTATTAGTTACGTTTTTCTTAGATTAAATAACAATATGATTGTAATTTAAGTAATGACCAAAAAGAGCAGAGCACTTGGCTAGAGTGTGGTCGAGGCGCCATCTTTATATAAGGTACAGTTGTGAGGGAGCTCGGTGTTGTTGTGTGGATGCGATCGAGTTGGATCCTTGAAGTTTGTTCGCTAGTGGTGTTAAAGATTGGTGCTTTGAACTCACTGCTCGGTCTTAAAAGTTATAATTTCTCTTTTCATTATTAATTATCGATGTACATTGAACTATTAAGTACGTGTAACCTAAAAATAACGCGTAACTGTGATTTTTAAAGTGATTTAACGTGCTCACATTAAATTAAACATTTTGAAAGACTGTATAAACGTGTTTTGTGCCCGCACTTCACCCTCATGACGCCCACCAAGTCCGGAACTCCTGCAAATGATGTCGCCGAGAAAAGTATTTCTCCGACAAGTATATCTGCATGTCTGTTAGAGTAAACTGTATTGAATTTTTTTTAACTAGAAATGAAGAGTTTTAGACATAGCCTCAATGGATATCTCAAGTAGTTGAAATATGATCCAAGCCACTTAAGATAGTTGTATATTAAGCAAAGCTAAATTCATTAATCCAGCCGACCGGCCCGTCAATGCTGACTGACAGGGCAATTGACGTCACGCGTCGAGATCGACCCTAAGTGGGCGATTGTGGCAAGATTAATTGTGTAAAACAGTACCGTTAGTCGGTGTTGGACCAAAGTTCTAGTGGAAATTATTTTAAGACTTAAATAAGTTGTAGTTATCGTGGCACTATGGAAACAAGGATAATCTTTTTGTATGTACTTTGTTATGAAGAAATGTTTTTTTTGTGGCGTCTTGTGTCATAATAATCATTAAAAAGAAATCTAGACAGTAGTGTTTTATTTTGAATTATTTGAATGGAAACATCTGATGTCTAATCAGGATTATTTATTCACGAACCATAACCCCTTTCGCAAGACCCAGTATGGATAGGTACATAGTCGTATAAAAAATAATGTTACAAAGTGTTTATTGGTGAAGGAATTTTCTGAATGGCCATAGTTGTTTTTGATTCAAGACACAATAAATGAACAAACAAATTTTCACTCACTTCTTACTAATCGTACTAATATCATAAAGGCGAAAGTTTAGATGGATGGATGGGTGGATGGATGGATGGATGTTTGTTTAAAGGTATCTCTAAAACGGTTCAACGGATCTTGATGAAATTTTGCACAGATGTAGAACATAGTCTGGAAGAACACATAAGCTACTTATTACGTTTTTTAACTAAGCGCGGACGAAATCGAGGGCAAAAGCTAGTTTTAAATATTTTCAGATTTGCCGACTTGTTTACAAGCCATTACACTATCATGGCTTATATCTAAATTACATATTTGTCTTGTTTACAAGGCATTAGGGTATCGTGCCTTATAAATAAACAAATTCCTATATTTATCTATAAACGATCCTTCAAACACGTGGCGTCTTTATTATCCAAGGCTCTTGTTATTCCATAAAAGGCTTTAGGAGCGCTAATAGGAATCCCGAGCAAGTAGCATGCTCAGAAGGTGGCTGTGCTTTAATTTGCCATTAATTACACTATAGCTGTAACGTAAAAACAAGTAACTAGCCTATTATGTCGACTATAGTTCCCTTATCTAGCGCTTGATGCATATCATTATATTTAATTTAAACTAGCTTTTAATGCGGTTGCGTCCGTTTCGTATGATTATATTTCATATAAGTAACAAGCATTTGTTTTACCATACGTGCGTGACAAATAAATTCAAAAACTACTGTGGCCCTACTACGCATGTTTATGACAATCTCCAATTTTGTCAAACTAGTAGAGATTTTTGGTGTATACGCCCGACACAAATTTTGTCGATGACCATACAATGACAATTGTCACAAATGCTCATGCAAGGCCCACTGGTCTGGTTTCGAAAATTTTCACTTACTAAATGCTACTTTATCTTTGAGTAATAAGGGCCATATTTATTAGTAGCTGTGCGTGCGACTTCGTCCTCGCGAAATAGTGTCTTTGGGTAGCATATTTGTATTTTACACCCTTGAGGGTAAAATTATTACAAACTTCAATGTCATATTAAATTATATCCACCTAAAATAAGTTTCAAACTTGTAGCTCTACAAATGACAATAATCCGTACATTTCTTCATCCCCTTTTTACCCCTTAGAACCCTTTTTTCGCATTAAAAGTAGCCTTTGTACTTTCTCGGGCTTTACAATATCTGTGTACCAAATTTAATTTAAATCGGTTCCGCAGTTTTGCCATATAAACGCGACCGACAGACAAGTATTGGATTAAATTATTAATAATTAAATGGGCACACAAAGCCGGGTCATATGCTTGTCATTAATATGTATTCAAGTCGCATTTGATGTCGCATGTTTAAAGCAATGAACGACTGTATGTCTGTAAGTCGCATAATAAGACAAGTCTAAGTTTGTATTAGAAAAGATCTGATTCCATGACCAACTTATAAGGGTATTAAAGTTAATTACAGACGTGGATGGAATTTTAATTTTGTGTTAGTTTTTATTTGGTTCATTATGTTTTGTGCGATCTCACGTCAAGTGTGAATTTAGCAATTGTATTTACTAATGACTGTTCTTCAAGCGAGTTAATTTTGTTTTCTTTAGTTATTTTTATTTAACTAGAAACCATACAGAGAATTGGTACTCACCGTGTGTTTTTGAGACCAAAATCTCTGTATAAAACATATCGTCATCCTTGTTATCTTTCACCAAATAGTGATGACAATATATTTACACGGAGATTTCGGGCTCAGAAACCCACGTTTAATGACTTTTTTTGTATTGTTTATTTTTATTTTGCCATTGAAATGGTCATGGCAATTAAGTTAATGATTTTTGGAACGAAGTTCCTTATTGCGCGTTGTGAAAGGGGGCTAGACGGAAAAAATTCTTACGAAAAGTTGTCACGACACTTTTTGTTATAGTATGTTAACGACGAATGAGCGTTACTTCACCATGGCAACGACGTGACAATATATAACGAAAATTCATATAAATAAAATGTACTTTTTGTGAAGACTTAAGTTTTTTATTCATAGAATTATTCCTTGGTTCCTTCACTAATTAATAGAAAAGAACTTCGTTCCATCCGGGTGTCCCAATACACCTCTCCAGTTTTTTTTTTTTAGAATAATAGCCACTAATAAAGATTGTTGCACTCTATCTTAGTTTCATTTAACTTAAAATTTTAGATATAAATTTTATGTTTAGAAATAAATAAATTGTAAGCGCTTGAAAGGAAAGATAACAAATAAAATTAATATAAAGATTTCCCAGTAAGCTTGAAAAGTTATTGTAGTATTTTATACTTTCTGCCTATCGTTTATGGTTCAATTTAGTATAACAATAAATAAGTGACTTCTTTACCTACAGTTCTAATAAGACAATTTGGATGAACTCCGGTATTTGCGGGCAATTGTTAAATCGAACACGTTTGACTGTGACAGATGAATATATGATGTAAACATTGGTTTTATTCATTGAATCGTATGCAAATTAATTTTAAATCCTGGAATGAGTTGGAGAAAAAAAAAAAATCGGGAGTGAAAAACTATTTTGTTTCTTAATTTGACATTATCTTCAGCCCATTCATTTCTTTTAAAAAAGCTGAGTTACCAATACACCACGTTTATCCACTTTAAATCTTTACTTAAAGTCATCTGTCAGTAATAACACATTTTGTCGTAAAACTGTATAATTTCGTTCATCGAATATGTAGTAATTAGTACAGTTGCGGACGCTAGCGGTGTCCCGCTGCCGGCATGGCGGCCATGTTGCCGCCGGCACGGGCAGTGACACAGCGACGCGTGCTCGCCGACCGCGCCGCGCATAATTGTACAGCGCTTATTGTTCGTGCCAAATGACCGCTCGCAGCGTCTCTGATTTGTTGTTGAATGTTGTGACATTTTTTTACTTTCCAGTCTATTTACTCGTACATTGTAATCAAGATAACAGTTTTTAATTTAATTAAGACAGTAAAAAAACCTTTTAATATAAATGTCCTGATTACAAACTATTAACAACAAAATAACATGAACAACTACAACACAACTTACGCCCCTTAATAGAGCTACCTATTTCACCAATCAAGTCGGTTTAATTGTAGGTTTCTAGACCAAAATCCCTGTATAAAACGTATTGTTATCTCTGTTTTGTCAAAGATAATGTGAGGGATAACGATAATATGTTTTTACAGGGATTTTAATCTCAGAAATCAAGGATACTTCCGCCTAATTCTAACTACTATATATAGCAAATGTAATCTAGTCTGAAATTCTCATAAAATAAAATATTTACATACATTTCTAGTTGCCTATAAATTAAAACACTTAACCGAAGCAGTGGACGTGTCTAAACCCAGATTACATATGATAAGTCAGACCTTATTTAAATATTTAAATTTAGACATTTAGATCCTGTTTACATCAGAGTCGTAATAAAAAACTAATTTAATTGATATATTTTATCGGAAAACGCCCGAAGTCTGATTAATTCGTACTTTAATACTCCCCTTTCATTAATTATTTGAAACATAAATCAATGCTTGCATTTTTATATTTGCAAATTCTTTCTTAAATATATTATCTATTGCAGAACTATCTCGTAATTTACAAAAAGTGACTACTGATTTTTGAAGCAGTGCTAATGAATTTTGACTTCGGTTATTTCAGCAATCATTCTTATGTAATATAGATGTAAAAAGTAAATGTTAACTAAATAAATTAATTTCAGACAAATAAAGGCAATCGAAAGTCTAGTCTAAACTAGTTGCTAACAAGTTTTTTATAGTGCACTTATAGATTCTGTTAAAAAGTATTTTTTCGAGTGCTGTAAAAGTTTAATCCAGTTAAATTCATTCATCAATTATTATGTATTACTAGCTTTTACCCGCGACTCCGTCCGCGCGGAATAAAAAATAGAAAATGGGGTAAAAATTATCCTATGTCCGTTTCCTGGTTCTAAGCTACCTGTTCTTGAGTTATAAAAAGTGTAACTAACACGACTTTCTTTTATATATAGATATAGATATGAAAAGTAGAAATATATTCAAATCAAACGAAAGCTGATTAGGTTATTATTTATTTGGTCAATATCATTACAACGTTATTAATGAAAAATAAAAGCTCATCCTCGCAGACCCCCCGTGGCTGCTTAAGTTCACAATTTAAAGTTCCTGCCAAAAATAATTTATCAGGCCACCGCATCGGTCGATTATTCACGCTTATGACAAATGGTGGCGACCAGGGATATTTCACGGATTTGTGATTTGCAACTTTGTGCGTAGTCATGGATACCGTCGACGCATTGTATGAATTCTTTTACGTTTTTTAGAAGCTCGAGTGTAATTGATGATTCGATTAATGTATTCCTTAGGATATACGACGGTCACTCGTGTAGAATTTTATTTATTGTGTGATTATCTCAAAGGTCATTGCGGAGTTCGTTCAGACCTGAGATGTGATTAAATGCGATTGTTCGATGTTTTATTGTCGGGTTGCAGTGCAAATTTGACATATGATAAAGGAATTCCGCTGTATCATTGCAAAGGGATCGGAGTTTATATATTTCATTGATGTACAATTGAAACAATTTCATATTTACCTTAGCTTGTTAAATTACGACCAAAATATACCAGATTACTAAATAAAAGTATAAAAATATTCTGATAATTTTAAGCCTCTGGCTATTTTACTTGATTGCAAAAATCACTTCACGGATTTTAAACAAGGTTTCAAAATACTTCTTAAGTTTCTCTTCCTATTAAAACGTTTATAAATAATGATCGTCTAATTTAATATTAGCGAATTTGAATATAATTATGTATATTATGGTTATTAACATTCAAGATTTTTATCTGTGCATCTTTCAACAAGTAAGTATTCTTTATTTAATGTGTCGTTAAACAAATTATAATTTTATAAATGAGATTAATGGAATTTATAAAACGTTTTTGTTACAGAGATTCTTTGATTGATAAGAAATTATCTTTAATATCACAGTTCAATTTATAATTATAGAAAATATATTTTTATATATATTTTTAATGCAGTATTATTAAGCATTTATAAATTGATATACTAATATTTAAAAAAAAATCTAGCACTAATTAAAACAAAAGACAACTGTAGACCTATTTGTAATTAAGTTTGTTAAAAAAACTTTTTTAAATGTTCTGAATATATTTTCCAGTGTTTCGATATTTTTTTTCATAACTAGATTTAATTATCCATTAACAAACATTTTCATTGTACCAACTACTGCCATCTAGTAGCAAAACTTGATATCACCGGTTTATCGTCCCCCGAATCAAGAGGGCCATACGTATTTTCAATTTATTCTCATCGGTATAGGGTCAACGTATTCACCTTATCTCAAAACTGAAGGTTACTTGGGCTTTTTATCTAATTTGATATTAAATCACGCGCGGCTCGACATATCTGGGAAGACATCAGACATCTATTGGTAATGAGGGTTTAACAATGTTCATTTAACTTCAAATAATTGTAATGTTACGTTGCTTTATAAATATTTATTTTTAAAACGTTTGAAAGAGCCATTCAATGCAGCCCATTTTACTCTATTTAGCGTTTTTGCGTTTTTATTTCACACTAGCTGTCTCCCGCGACTCTGTCCGCACGACATTAAAGAACACTTAAAATTAGCCGTGTTTTTCTAGACTATGTTCAACATCGGTGCCAAATTTCATCAAGATCCGTTTAGCCGTTCCGGAGATACCTTCAAACAAACATCCATCCATCTAAACATTCGCATTTTATAATGTTAGTATGATTTAATTTTTTCTCTTTATTCCTGAGTACATTTTTTTAACCCTTTTATATTTAGTTGTACAATTTCTGAGTCTAATAACTAATTTTTCTTTACATTGTTTGTAAAGAATAACATAAATTAAAACTGTATGAAATAACTCTCGATTGAGTACCTTACAATGTAAGATACATAACTGTTGTTATTGTAGACAGCGTAGTCCATTGCTGCGCTAGTGTAGGAGAATGCGTAATGAGCCTAGGCTATATTCAATAGATGCGAAAGGCGCGATAGCATCGTAGCTACGATGGGATGAGTACACTAATTATGTTTCTATGGCGCGCGGGGGGTTGGCATTCCATTTGGCCGATGAACTTCGTACAGTGCATGTAGATAGTATAATAACTATTCAGAAATATTTAATAACGTAAGATAAATTCTAGTCCAACTCAAGAAGGGGACACTTTCCCTTCTCATCCTTATTAGAAAAGTGGACTTGGTGGAGATGATGTAGATGGAGGTTGACAATGGCTTAGTAACCCCTAATTCAGGGTATATAGTGAGCAGATGAATATACGTATAGTATAGTTTAGTTTAATGTAGTAGTAGTGTAGTGTAGTGTAGTGTATATATACGTATAGTGAGCTAATGATGATAATGTAAGCAATAATTAATAAACCTTAGACATTACTAATAATATTGTAATAACATTTCGTTGACCGCTTCCGTGCAAATATAATTTAAATACATAATAATCAATCGATCAAAACATCTAATAAATTATTTTAGGCAATTTTTGTATGTTCTGACATCTTCATCATATGATACGTACGCTATACTATGCTGCGAGATACGATAAATCATTTGAACTTTTTGCGCATGTCGCTTCTTATACATATAGTCATAAATAACTCTTATCTGTTGACTGTAGTCGACAACTAACGGGTGTTAGTACGGACGTACAACCTTATAGATTTTCCTTGATCTTATAACTAAAGGAAGTATACATACTGTGACCTATGTAGCACCATAATTTTCTTATGTCACTATTTTTTAGCGTATAAGTAAGGAAAAAGGTTCATCTTTTGTTAAGACCTTTTTCTATTCTATAAAAATGACTGCACCTTAAACAATTGCAACGTTATCAAGTTAAAGTCTAGTTCCACTATGAAAACTTTTATATAAGACATATTTTTCATACCTCTCATTCATTGCATAAAAATAGAGACAGCAATATGTGTGATTTTACGGTAAAATCAAATCATTAATAGCGAAAATATTTAGGCGCAAACTATCATATTCGCGTAACTTAGTTATCTTAGAGAGCTTCATTACAGGGCTCCTGTTAAAGCTGCATGTTGCTTAACACATCGAGATTGTTATCAGTAACTAAAGGCAGTCGGCGATCGCTCGCTAATTAATTAAAATAATATATCATTAAGCTCATCTCCGCATTCCAAGCACATAATGAGATATTTAAACGATTCTTATCCAATATATCCGATTTTTTATATTTATTATTGCTATTTAGACTTACTTAAATAGATACTGAGTAAGATTTTTTAATTTTAATATAAATTTAACTAAAATAAATATGTTTTGACAACTAATGCCCCTTTATTTGCATTCCATTTTTTCCTTATGTTCTTTATTTTCTGTTTAAACTATTTCCCTTTTTTGCATACTTCCTCTAAAATGGCTTTATTTTGCTAAGCTATTAGCTTATTCCCGCGTCTCCGTCCGCGCAGAATAAAAAAAATCTTAAAAAGTAGTCTGTGTTCTTCCAGACTCTGTCTTCCATCTATGCCAAATTTCATCAGGATTCGTTCAGACGTTCTGGAGATACCTTCAAACAAACATCCATCATTCTATCCTTCGATCCTACCATCCATCCATCTTTTTTTATATTAAAAGGTGGCAAACGAGCAAACGGCCACCTGGATTCGCCGCAATAGCGAGGCGACCGTTGCCCATAGACATCCGCAAATGCAGATACGTTGCCTACCTTTAATCAACGGAGAAGGGAACGCACAGAAAGAGGATATTTCTCCTTCCTATACGTCTCCTCTTCCGCCAAATCCACTTCCTCTTCCCATCCTTTCCTATAAAGAAAAGTATGGGAAAGGAAAGAGGACAAAAATTATGCCTCTAAACTTTCGTATTTATAATATTAGTAAAATTTGCGAATGTTGATGCGTAGAAACATCTCGTGACCCGCCAGCTGTTATTAGTTCCCATTCGTTTATATAATATAGTAAAATATAATATAGAAAAATTTACATATTCCAATATTACACGTCAGCATATCATTATTTATGAATTATTGACGAATTTAATGTTTACCATCTTGCATTTCGATCCAAGCTTTAGCAGTAATATGAAAAAATTAATCAATAAAATATGATATTTATCGGTTTAACGTCATTTTTAAGACAATAAATTTTCTAAACGCCCACGACATTTTTTCGTACGTCAGCTCTTACTTGCGAAAAATATGAATAATGGCAATACTGAGTAATTTATTTATACAAATGCTATTAAATAAGCTTCAGATTAAGTGTGTATAGCTTACGTCATCAATTTTCATACGCGTCACAAAAACACAATAAGAAACATGTACTAAACTGGTTAAGATAGAATCAATCGGGATAGATAAAAACATCGAAGTATATGATGTTGGCATGCCGAATTAAAAATTCATTAAATTTTTTTCGAACCTCCCGCAAATGGCTTTGATGACTTTTACGTTTTATCGAACAAATTCAAAAACAATTACATCAAAGCCGATCTATTGAAATGTGTTTTACATGTTACGGTGCTGTGTACGTGTGGGAACAAAAAAAGGTCGGTCGATAGAACGTGGATATAAAACGAATGTAGTCCCGTTGTCTATATAATAAAGCTCTGTCATCGATCAACGTCTCGCCGTTGACCTTGGCCGGAACGCAAATCTTTTTATGCTAATCGAAAAAGCTTCCTAACAGCAATACAATACGAGTGGCTTTTTATCCATTAAGGTGAAGGCTTACAATTCTAATATGGCTTCAACAATGAGCTTAAAGCGTGGCTGGAGTTTTGAAGCCATATTTGATAGTGTCAAAGATCGAAAATGAATCATGAGAAGTATACAAAATTACTGCATATGCAGATTGTACATGTGTATAAAAGTTGTCTAACTACGTTTTCAATTATTAATCTGATGCATAAAATGTATCAAAATTATTTCCGATATGAGTTTGAAACAAAAACAAATTGATATTTACCCAAACCTCTAATAACAGTACCTGAAATAATGACTATAAGTGACAATAACTACAAAAAAAATGTATAGTCTTTTGCATATAAAACTATTCTTCTTCTTACAGTGCCATCTTCTTTCGAAGGTCGGCGATAATTACGGCAACTTGTACCCTTGACACCGCGGCTCTGAAGAGCGGTACTCTTTCCGAACCACTGGCGCAGGTTTTTAAGCCAGGATGTTCGTTTTCGACCTACACTTCGCTTTCCTGTGATCTTTCCTTGCACGATGAGCTGCAGCATATATACGCAAATAAAACTATACGCGTCTGCAAATCCTAACTTACCGTGGGTTTCTGAAACCAAAGTTTACTTTTAAAACATGTTATTTCCTTTTTGACAAGGATGATGATATTTTTGCAGAGTATTTGGTCTCAGAAATTCTAAGTAAGTCTTCAAAAGCTCTATATTGAGTTTAAAACTTCATACTCCATAAAACAAAGCAAGTATGGTTAAAATAAAAACATTTCTTTTTATAACCTGCTACACTACATCAGGGCTGACGGTAATCTACTTAATTCATATAATCACGATCTATAGAAGCCGTGGCTTCATCTCGGGCACATTCCGAGTACTGAAATACAGTGTTTAATCCACAATATTTATCCGGCGAGTTACTTTCTGCGATGGCTTTTGGAAAATGAGTATCTTAATAATCTCGCATTACACTTAGACTTTTTCAAATGCTCTCGAGGTTATATAAAAAAGTCAATTTCGAGCTAACTACAGATTTTGTTAAGTAGATCAATGATTTACGAGTATAATAGTTCTATTTTAAAAGTGTAAGAAAGAGAAGTATCACTGAAAAGAGTGAGACATTTCGATATATATAAAAGAAAGTCGTGTTAGTTACACTATTTATAACTCAAGAACGGCTGAATCGATTTGATTGAAAATTGGTGGGCAGGTAGTTTAGAACCAGGAAACGGACATAGGATAATTTTTACCCCGTTTTCTATTTTTTATTCCGCGCGGACGGAGTCGCGGGTAAAAGCTAGTAATAGAATAAATTTGAAATTCATATTTCGTGATATTAAAGGGCTAAATGTTTAGTATGAGCAATATCGCACTTGATGTAATTTCAGTATTGGATATTAAAATTGGATAAGGTACTATTTAAGTACGCAATAAACGATTATCGTATTATAAATGGGAATGTTTATGGATGGATGTTTGTTTGAAGTTATCTCCGGAACGGCTGATCGGATCTTGATGAAATTTGGCACAGATAGATAGTCTGGAAGAACACATAGGCTACTTATTTTTTTACCGCGCGGACGAAGTCTCGGGCGACAGTTAGTAATATATGAATGCCAAAAATTAATTCGAACATTTGTATCCCTTATACGCATGTTACGAGTACACAGTACAGAACACAAGTATGGCGGACCTTTCATTAATAACAGAGAATTGCATTGCCCAGTAATGGACGGTCGGACACCGCGAGTCTGTAGTGTTGCTGACTTAGAAATTAATTAGATACGCTTCGCATGCCGACCTACACAGTGTACAGTCACGTGCAGAATCCGTTTATGCGACAATTTTTATTTTAACAATTTTATTCTTGAAGGTACTTCTATTCATTTGTTATTATACAATTTTTTGTTTTCTTAGAAAAGGTTATCATCGTTGTGTAAAACCTAGTCAATACCTTAGTTATAATGAATAATATTATCTTTTTCATCGTACATTTAAAATGTTGGGAATATGTTGCTACTTGAACTTATATGTACAACATATCTAAACAAAGAATGTGTGAAAAAAGTGATTGATAACATTTCACTATTGAGAGAATACGTGTACGAGGTTTTACTTTAGCACTTTTGTAACGAAGTGTATTCCATTTGAGTCAAAGAAAAAGTAATTATAAGATGGAAAAGGTATGAAGATAATCTCGAACTAGTCAGTACTGTCGAGTGCATGATAAAAACGAAGCGAACGAGATCCTGACCGGTGTAATGATCTTGTTAATTTATGAATGAGAGTAGAGATGCTGACTTTGGTTGGTGATGGTTTTCAAAGAGTAGCAATTGACAAGTTGACAAGGACTGTACCAAATTACTCAATCAACAAAAGTACGAGTATCTCACCTATGTTATTACTAATTGCAGTTTTAAACACTAAAAATAAAGTCATAAAGTTCATAAAGTCTGAAGTCAATCTTTGATGAGATCGTATATCAGTTGACGACAAGTTTAAAACACAGGAAGATTTTGTGAGAAAGTTTGATCTGAAAGGATAATTTCATTTGAAACCTTTTATTTCACCAAAAATAAAACTGATCACATTTAAATGTTTTTTTTTTATTATTCACAAAAAAGTTACAAAAAAAATCGTATCTATCTGAAAGTTTGGAATATTCGATTTTGAGGACAGTTTAAATAACGCAAAGGAAATCAGAATTTGCTTGGAATTCATTATTTACGTTCGGACTTCGCTAAATGCGCGTAGTACTTTATACCTTTTTTTATTACTTCTCAATAATGTCCAGTTATCGGTTGGTAAGAGATCTCTTTTTATGATAAAATCACCGATTACTATAACTTTTTACATCTGACTTCTTTAAATATCTCTCTCATATATACAATTTATGGGTTCTTAAAATCTTGATAAATTTAAAATAAATAAATTAAGGTGATAAAAGCTTATATTTTGGGATAACTGTTCATGAAAGTAGCGGATTACGGTGATAATAACAATATTTTTTTTTATTTAATTTTTCGCAGACGGAGTCACAGGCGACAGCTAGTATTTAATCTATTCACAATTGTGTACATACAATACGAATCTGCTTATATAAGTCGATTGTCATAAAAATTCATGTTAGGCACATATAAATTATTTCGGTTTCTACACGTTGTTCTAATAGATAGTAATTTCAGGTTTTTTTGTTTCAGGTAAATAAACATGCTGATTTATTGCACCACCAATGCTACGGTGTTAAAGGTACCCTTTACGATAATTATAGTAAGTTCATAATTATTAAAATTTCATATTCATTTATTATCTTATTATTTATATAATACATTTTATAAAAAAAAAATAACAAAATATATTATATAAAAAATAGTATACCACCGGCTGCGGAATCCCATTACTCAAACAACCAGTGGTGAGGGCTACAGAGACAGGAACCTCCTAACTATGCGTGCGGTTTCTAAAATAACTGCCTTTTGTATCAGGCCCTTAATCCAACTGTTTAGCGAGAGCTTCTTAAGATGTTGGTCGAAGCTCTTCGCTATCAGTCCATTCACCGATACGACTATCGGAATAATGGTAGTCGATTTCATACGCCACATGGCGGTAATCTCGTGAGCCAAGTCTAAGTATTTTAGTAATTTTTCTTTTTCAGCTTTCACGAGATTCTCGTCATGTGGAATAGTGACATCGACTAACATTACACAACCCTCAGACCGGTCTATTATTACTATATCGGGTCTATTGGCAGTAATAGTCCTATCTGTCCTATTATTAAAATTATTATTAATAAGTTTAATTTAACAAACGAAAATAAACAAATCATGAAAAACATTGTATTTTAAATTTAATTCAAAGAAAGGCGTAGCAAATCATAGTCTCTGGTATTCCCGTAGTGTCGATAAAGCGTAATGTATTGTCGACGAAAGCCTACTATCAGTTATAAAAGATTAGCATTAAAAAGCGAGCCTATAGGCTGCGGCCTGCCCACATATTCGTGAGTAATGGTGGTCGGAGGATAATCTCAGTATACTTCGACAGTTCAGTGCGCTATGTTTCCTACCAGACCTATTTAGATATTTATAATTCTGACATCGAATTTATTTCCAGTTTTACGAGATCGTATTGAGAATTCTAGATTTAACAAGATAGTCGAATAAAGATTTTTATTTTATTAAATTTAATAAAGTATGCCAATCAAAATTTGTCTACCATTTAAGACGTATTGCGTATGCTTTGCAAATCGTTTTATCATCATCATCAGCTCACTACACGTCCCACCGAGGGTTATGGTGCCCACCCTAAGTTAGGGTTGACTAGGCCATAGTCAACCACGCTGGCCCAGTGCGGGTTGGTTGACTTCACACATATCTTTGAATTTCTTCTCAGATATATGCAGGTTGTATCACGATGGGTTATCGTTTATAGACTTGGAAATAATTATAACATACCTATTGTAGCGGCCATTAAGGTCAATGGTGACTGTTCTTTTGTAGTTCTATCTAAAGTTATAGGACATATTGGGTTATGTGCCTTTGGAGGTATAAATTACTTCTAACTACATCATAATTAACGTGTTTACTTTTGTCTTAATTTTGAGATACTATTAAAATGCATATAAAGATCATTATTGTTAAGCCTTAATAAATAATTACCATCGTGTCTACTACCTATTATTATGAAAAGTTTACATATGTATAAGGAAATATAGTCCTTGTGGGCATTGCAATGCGTAGAACTATGCAAATGACCGCCTTATCAAGCCCCCCGCTTGGTCCGCTTTATGACGGCCGTAGTAGAGAGTTATAACTCGGTACAAGACCAAGATTCATATGCGATGTTTATTTTATTCTGTTGTCTGTAGATTGAAGACATAATGCGCCGGTGGGCCGTTTGCTATCTAGATTTTGTAACTTTTATAGGAACATTTTTCTGCAAACGCGTAGGTTGCTTCGACCAAGACCAAGTACAATGTTGACGCAAGTTATGTTAATTATATTAAAGTTAAAATCTTAACTGTTAATCTTTTAGTACTGACAAGTAAATCTTAAGTAAAGTAATTGTCCAAATGTACAAATATTCAGTTAAACAGTTATAATGTTCTTTCTATATACAAAACTATTTTATACTTATACTACTCGTATAACTAAGAAAAAACACAGTCGTAACCTATACAGAAATTATTGTCAAATCTTGATGATTATATGCTTTCTTTACAGCTAAACACTTTAATTTCGAGTTCCCTTTTAAACAGGACTTTTTTAAGGATAAGCCATGTCATTCGTCTAGGACATGGTTAAAGTTTATCTCGTTGAAAAATCCCACATGTTGTCAGTATTATGAACGAACACAAATCATCCTATCTGATGACACTGCGGCGAACATACCGGCACTTCCTTCACTAAACACTTGCTCGAACTTAAGTTACAAAACATGTTAACTGTTACTTATGAGATGATAACGTCAATACAGGACTTTACTTTGATTAATTGACAAGGATGTAAAAAAAAGCTTTCAAAGCTCTGTTAGGTTTGAAAGCTTTTCTACGCGTATTCTGCTATGATCTTTGCAGGTCCAAAATGGATTGTTACTTGTTTTGTATTATATATAATGTTTTATATTATATATGTTTTTTTTTAATTATTGCAAATAAGTGTTACAAATTTTAAATGATAAATCGGCTAATAGCAGAGCTAATAGGCGTTCATTATGATATGCCTAATAATTTTGGTAAAATTTACTTTATAATCTGTTATATAAAACGCATGCAACAGATCATCTCAGTGATACGAAGTTTGTGGTTCTTTTTACAAGTTTCGAATAAAAATTACTCACATTTATGTCGCTTTTTTTGTTATTGGACCAGTTTTCATAATGTCCATATAAAATCGATATTACTTTTGATATTCGAGTAAGTTTTAATGTAAATAGAATAGAGTGGACATTTAAAATGTGTCACAAGTCGTCCGTCAACATTTTAAATTTAACTCCGCTGTCACATGACGCGTCTAAAGATTGTGTTAAAATATTTTAACAAGATACTTTATCATCTACGTGATAAAAAATATCGAATTATAGACGATATGACATTACAACAGATATCAACTTTGATGAATTTATTAATACTGAAATGACTTATAGCAAATATTTTTTCGAATTTTAAATATATATCACATATTTTTTTGTTTTAAACAACTTGCCAAGGCGTTGATGTGACAAGAGCATGACGTTAATGGTGAAGCTTTTTCTCGAGCATTACAATAAACAACCCAATTACCTTTAAATGCCTGTCAATAAAGTTCATTTTACTTTGTATAAATGATTTTATGATCTTTGTCGTAACTAGGTCTAATTTGCGATTGCATAAGCGACCATAAGTAGTTGTGATAAAGTTTTTATTGGTTTGTATTGATTTATTTAACGTTGTCACATCAATACGTCGTTGACAATGACCACCGATTGAGCGATCCGATCAGAGAGTTTGAGATAAGAGATCGGAATCAAGAGGACGATTGAAAGACCACGTCTCGTTATTTCGGACAGTAATTATATTGATTATATCGGGATCCATTTGCGCAAATTTCAATGTACACTCGTCTACAGAAACCACTGAAACATACTGTTACAAAAATAAGTCAAACACAAGTGTATATTCTTGAAGTATTTGTAAGATACTAGCTATCGCCTGTGATCCCGTCCATGCGGAATTAAAAAAATAATAAGTAGATTATGTGTTCTTCTAGACAAGGTTCTATATATATATGCGAAATTTGATCGAGAACTGTTAAGCAGTTCCTTAGATACTTTCGAACAAATTTCCATCTATACATTCATCCATCCATTTAATCTTTCGCATTTTTATAATATAAGTAAGACTATCTGTCACCGACGACTCTGTCCATGCGATATTCATCAAGAACCGTTGAGTCGTTCCGGAGAAACCTTCTAACATCTATCATCCAAAGGATTCATTATATTTTTAAGTTAAAATTTCTACTTCAATGTAGAATAGTCTGTTTAAATTACACTATTGGTCGCTTAAATAAAATGAAATGTCTGTCTTTCGATACTCTTCATATTACTAATATTTATTTTCCAACATGTCTGTATCCATTTCCACTAGTACTTATTCAACTCTCACCTACACGTAGTAAAGAATACTTCGCTGTCAATACGTGTTCCCGTCACCAAGGTAACTTTTAGCTCTGACACTAAAATACCAACTTACATTTTGCGGTTCACATTTAAGATTCATTGAATTATCGACTTTATTTTATAATAGAATACGGCTTAACATTAATTTTTTAATTGAAATGCAATATTTGTTGGTAAAACCACTGAAACCCGACTCTGTTCTGCTGTACGGGATCAAGGTACAGAAGGCTACCTGGCTGAATGTACTCCGGATAATTATTATACGATTATAAGTTCTTTTAGTAAACATCATAAGGTGTATAATTGCTTGATTGTAAATACAAGCTGCGATGATCCAGAGATCATTGAACATTCGTTAAGTTGCGTATAAGTTCGTGCCTCGAGCGATTCATTAATTCGAGGTTAGTTCTATTAATGAATTAGTAGTCAGTCTCACGCCATGCCCGGCTTCATCGACACCACGCTGTCCGCTCGATAACTTAAGGTTCCGGGTTCTATATAAGTACTATTAATATTAATGTGGAATTAATTTCAGGATTATTAGTGCTACGGTTGAGCATTATTTAATTTCTTAAATCATACGGGTAGTAAAATAATCACCATTTCATATTATGTAGCTGAAAATGTAATGTCGCAGTTATCCTTGGTTTTCTTTTTCTTTTAATGCTTACTATTAAATAAGTTTAGTATCCTTATATTGTAGGGCAGACTCGTACATAGCAACTGTTATTGCAGTCTACAGCATTTTTTTAGTATCTTTACAGTTTCACTAAGCCTTTTTTTAACTAACTTGACAATTATTAAGTACACTACACCGGCAGAATTAACGGAACACAAAAAATAGTATTAACATATTTGTTTCAAATTAAAATTAAGTATTTTCTATTCTCCCTTTGTTTATATTCCGTTAATTCAGTCTTTGTTTTAAGTATTGCATGTGATTAATCTGTTAAGATATCGTTCTAGTATAAAAGCTCAGTGTAAAGTTTCCGCAAATTCCCGCCATTTTCACATGACGCCATCGCACTGATGACGGCGGTAAAAAGCACGTCGAGCCACGTCCAGAGCCGTACGCCTGCTAATTGGATGCCGTGAAGCAAGCCTCCTCATTGGGCGAGGGGCGGCGCGTAATTATTTTAATAACTCCACCCCCCACCCTTTAATTAAAGCCTTGGAAATGCAATATGATATGAAGTTACGCGCTGTCATTTTTAGAACCGTGTGAAAATCTGCATAAATGTAATGTTTGTTTGGTTTTGTGCTGGGAATATTTTCAAGAGAACTTCTATATTTATTTACATATTGGTAAATTCAATGTAGCAAGTTGTTTTAAAATTGTATTTAATTGAAGTAAGAGTTATTTGTTTGAGTAGAACTTATCCCAATTTTTATTTAAATTACAAAAACGATGTAAAGTTTGCTTAAAATATGACTCATTTAAGGTTCGTCTTGTCACTTTCTGAATTCTTTCTTTCTACGAATACTTATTGGCATTTAAGATGCCATATCTTTTAATACACCAACTATGATTAAATTTTACGGTATATTTAAAATTTAATATAACTGTAAGATAATTTTAATTAAGTTTCATTATTAATGCAGGTGTTTCACTGCATCGCAATCTATCGAACGTATCTGATTTGGGTGGGGCTGTATTCTATTATGGTAGTGTGTTGACCCTTAACACAGATGTTAGGTCTTCTAGGTTAGGTAATAATCGTTATGTTTAATACAAATCGTATGGTATAATGAAGAGGCGTTTGCATCATATAAATATAATAGTTGTTGCCCGCAACTTGGATCGTGCGGAATTAAAAATAAAAGCAAAAAGATAGCCTATGTCAACCGGTGATAGTGTAGCTTCTCAACAGTAAAATAATTTTTTAGTTCGGTTCAGTAGTTCCGAAGCAAACAAACAAACAATCAAAGTTTTCCTCTTTATAATAGTACCAACTGTCGCCCGCCACTCTGTCCGTGCGGCATTAAAAAAAAACTTGATAAGTAGCCTATGTGTTCTTCCAGGCTATGTTCTACAGTCGTGCCTAATTTCATCAAGATCCGTTGAGCCACTCAGGAAATACCTTCAAACAAAGATCCATCTATCCAAACATTCGCATTATAATATTAGTAAGATACGATAGATAACTAGACTAACTCTATTTAGTGATTTAGTCACGGATTTATAACCTTGAATGACTTAAAAAAATATAATTTGTCATTGAATTATTGAAATCTTCTGGTTTAACCCTTTAAAGACGAGATGTCTTAATGTTTTTTGAACAATAGATATTTTTTTTTGTGACAACATTAGCACCAAGTGTCGGTGCGCACATTAAACAGTTTTGCGAATTATAATTCGTTGAACGTATTCGCGGAATTCGATGAACGTATGTTTATAACATCATAAATACAAGCTAAAATGTACTTAAATACAGTGTGAATAAAGTGTTATTTTCTTTAATCTAGTAAATAATTTAAAAACGTTGGTGACAGGCTGTACTTGAATGGATAAGGGATTCACACATGTATCATAAGTATCCGTGAGTTCCCGGTACTTGGAATTTTGCTACAATTATAGAACCTACGTAATTTTATTGTACGAACTATTACTATATTAGGTTTTTATTGGTCTTGATATTCATATAAATAGAATTCTGATTGACATGACAATCACAATCATGACAAAAAATCCAACATCTTTAACAGCATATTTATATTTCTAGGTGATATGATATTAAACATTTAGTAGTTGATTATTTTCTCATCTCAAACAAGTTGAATGCAGTATTACCATAATCATTAGAAACCAAGCACAAGCTAACAGTAGCTTCATATCAGAATTAATATCGAAAAATATAACCAGTCCCATTTAATTGTCTAGCGTCATAATGAAATTGCACGCTCCGACCGCGAGCCTAACCCGAAACGAAACAAAGAAAAAAAAACAAAAGCTTCAAACACACCAACGACCAGTAATGGAGATCACGTAGCCGCACCATCCCTGATAACTGCACATCTCTCGCTTTCTTACATGATTCCGTAACGGGTGCGAGAGAGATGTATTTAATAATGGCGTAACCACAACGAAGACTATCATTAGGCGGTGTTTCAACTCCGAGAATAACAATAACACGGAGTCGAAATCGACAGTTGTCAATTCTGACGCACCTCACTCGTTCAACTTCGCTGCGTTCAAACTTAACACGGTGTTCGTTGCTGGAAAACCGGACAGGAAAGCGAGGTAGGCAGACGTTGCCGCTGTAATCATGGCGATCGAGAATTGTAAGAAATAAATGAATTTTTCGGTCTTTTTTGCGTTGTACTGAAGTTAAATCGGTTTTTATTTATGTTTCGAGGATCTCGGAATGATTGCTGTGGGTTTCGTTATTAAGAGTAATTTGACGGAACGACTGTTATCAATACTGATTTTGTAATAACTTCTTAGTTGGACAATATTCTTATTTAAACAATGAATTTTATAGCTTTTAAAGTAAACAATAGTTGAGCTAATCAACTGATGTTTACATCATCTATGATTTAAGGCACAGATTCTTTGAAATGATAGGAATAGAATAAGACAGATAGAAGTAAGTCACTTATATCCGGATATATCCTTTTCCTATGCGTCCCCTCCTCCGTCAAAACCACTTCCCTTTGTGAGGGAATATTGACTAAAATTAGGCTTAAAATATTGTTATTAATTTGATTTATTACTCCAACAGACTAAAAATTAATTGCACACATTTGATGTATTTTGTAGTACTTGTAGTGGTAAGAATGCAGTTAAATATGTACTCATATAGTATTCGGATTGGTAAGTCCGGTCGTGATCAGTGTTGCCATGAGCTGCCTCGATATACAGCGGTGCAGAGGAATCGCTCATTTTGTATCACATATTCTTGTATAATGGAATATTTGCATTTTAAAATGAATTACAGACTTATGATTTTTATATTTGTTATATAGAATTACTGTATTATAAGATATTTGATGCAAAAGTATTTTAAAAGAATTAAGCTTACAGCGAAATAATGAATTTAACTCTACTTCATAATAATCCTCGTGTAGTATAAACTCAAACCGAACGTAAATAAACAAAAATGTCAGACGTTCCGCAATGACAGATGGAAAGAGACTTATAAAACCTTTTGTGTGGCTACCCTCAACAGTCCTAACAGTATGTTATTTGCAGTATTACTATGCCTTTTCAAAGAAAACTTCTGTCCAAAGAAAATATAGTTGTATAGCCTACGTACTGGTCTCTTTAAATTAATCACTTGAGTAAAGAATATATTAACAATCATAAGTTCTTTTGTTTTTCTCAATATTAATATAACCTATAAGAGCTTTTTTTGTTTCGGAATTATACCATTTGTTTGTTTAAAAATCTCATAAGTCGTATAAGATTATCTACATCATGTTTAAATACATCGTTTTCCTGTATTCAAAACTTAATGCAATATCAAAGGAATACGTAACTAAACGGAGATATATTCGCAAGCTAAATATATATATCAATATATGGCCCATCTATCATTGGTCACGATTTCCCCAAGATATGCACGGTGTTCCCATGGGGAGGGTTTATTTATGAACTGAAGTAATGGAGGCACGTATCGAATATTTTACTTATCCTTGTCATGGTGGATTTAGAACATCTATGTTCGGTCCTAGGGCGGAACACAACTTATGCAACGACCTATCTTGTTTCTTGTTGCGGGTCGCGACTACATTGTTTTGTTTCTTAGACTAAATATTACGTTATAATTAAACATTTTATAAAGCAGAATTGCTATTGCTTTGCTGGTCATACATACATATTTAAAAAAATTGTTTCATCATCATCATCAAGCTGCCCTTATCCCTATGGAGGGTCGGCACAGTATGTACTACTCCTCCATACATCTCTATCAGCCGTCATATCTGAATTTACTCCCTTCTTACGCATATCCTCTTTCACACAATCCATCCATACTTTCTTTGGTCTTCCTCTATAAAAAAATGTTTGTTTGTATGTAATATGGAGAAAAAAAAATCAAAATTCATACACTTGACTTATTTGTGTTACTGATAATGAAAAACCGATTTATGTATGTCTGTCAGTGCGAAAGCCGCATTTGTTCCGTGTAATCTCCGGAACAGCTGAACCTATTTTCATCGGACTTTGATAGGATAGTAGCTGATGCATGTATGAATATTATAGACTACTTTTGTGAAATCGCGGCTGACCTCTAGTAAAAGAAATAAACTATATGTTCTTGACAATTAGGTTGAATTAGATGGTGACTTTATCTTGGTCTTAGTAAGTAACCTTCAGATGTTATTGAACTTCCCAATAAATATATTGTTAAGAATTTAAACAGATAACACACATCCATACCTATTGATTTGTACACAGGTGTCTACGTTAACAGAATAATAAATTGTGTATTGTCTAAATTTTACAATTTATGTACTTCGTTATGACATTGGGTTCACCTTACACGTTCATAATAACAATGAGCTTAGCCACTCCTGCGCAGGTCTGAGTGCACTTTAATTTTTGCCTTTGATTACAGATGCCTTTCGTGCTTTAACGACTTTATAATGGTTACTCCGAATATCATTGGTTTCGTGAACAAATTACATTTTTCCCGCGACATCCGTTCTTTGATTGTTATATTTTTTTCTAAAATCCTGCGGTAAATGTTGTGGTGACTTCAAATCATGATAATAGCATCTGGTTTAGATGGCAATTTACTGTTATTATTGTTTTGTGGGATTTTTTTTCGAATTCGATAATGATGGAATGAGAGAAGGATTTTTTAATATCCGGTTCATTTGTTTTTGATAGGACCAATAAAAATCAGATTATTTTTTTTTTCAATTCACGTACCCTTTAGTAAGTAACTCCAACAAACCTATCTAGCCTGATGAGTGCCAGTATTATCGTGGTTACTGTCTGTGTCTACTGTCTACTGTCAGAAAATATATAAAACTTAGGCATATGAAATTACATACGAAACAAGGCGTAACATGTCTACAATCCTACATTGATCTTGTGACAACTTTTTTAACATTAACAAGCCCCCTAACGAGCTATTATAATTTAGTTTTTTTTCCCATCAAGTCATATAAGTATGTAGGTCATAGTTCCAAATAACATCACGTCTATATTGAACTCATATAAAATCATTCAGTATTTATAGGTAGGCATTAACTTCTCTAACAAGCGGCACATACAATTTGACTTCAGTCGTGTTCTAGGCGCGTCCCACAAACCCACCTGTTCCAAACGTCACGTGCAAGCGACGTGAGAAATGCTCTCGGTAAGCTATTTCGTAAATGCAAGCTACAAAACGCTTCGTACTGTACTCCGACATACTTTTGAATGATAGTTTGTGCATATATTTCATAATTATTCGTGACATTGTATTTTTTCTTTTTTTTTTGGAATAGATAACATCACTTGCTTTTTTGTTTATGAAACAAAGATGCAGGGAAAAGATAAAATGTCTTGGTTATACTTATGAAAATTTCAACTGCGTTATAATAAAGTAGGGGGATTGTTAGTATATGCTAAAGTGGTGAATTTAAATATTAGATTTGCTTTTAATTAAAGTATCAATTGGCTTAATTTTATTAAATAGAATATAAAATACAAATATGTCTCCGTAAAAAAATCCTATCATCAGTTATTTGCTATCTTTAAAATCTGTTGTGCAATTCAGAAGATACCGGTTCTGAAGTACTGTAGTTAAGTACAAAGAAAGCCGGTACGGATATCAGCGATGCGAATGTACGCTCAGATTGATCTATTATCAAAGCTTTTAGTAAAGCTTCCTGATAGATAATGTTGTATCGGACAGTTATGCTCACATGTTATGTATAATTAATTCTTTGCCAAGTTTTTCTTATGCCCTATCACTTATATTCCTATTTCAAATTTAATTCGAATCCATTTGACCGTTCTGGAGTTACGTAGTAAAAATTCATACATCCATCCATCTAAATATTCAATATCATCTTCATCAACATCATCAGCTGGTTACCACTACGTCACCACCGAGGGGCTCGGAGTCTACCCTAACTCAGGGATAACTAGGCCAATTCTAAACATTCTCATTAAAATATTAGGAAGATTTCTTCTCTGTTTTCAATTATTTTCGATAGTTTTGTATGCAATTTCAGACTTCTGAGTCACTGCTTTTTAATGATATTGAAGTTACGAATGTTGTTCTATTTTGCAAACTGTAAATAAATTATTCAAATGTTATTTTGCCAACCGTACTGCTTGTTGACGTCACATTTGCATTATACTCAAAGAACCATCACTTTTATTTGTTTCGCCGTCGAATGTCAGTTAACAGCTTGTAGATTGGAAACATAATGTCATAAGTACATCTCGCTACGTGTAACAAGACACGGCGATGTAATCAATGCTCGCGGTTGGTGATTTTGTAAAATTATATCTCATTCTAGGCGAAGGCGATTTAAAGGTTCGAATAAATTAGATACTAGCTTGCGGATATTTTAAGAGGACAAGTAAATTCGTAACTTTTTTTACTTTATTATTTAGAAGTTTGCTTTTGTTTGTATCTTTAGGAATTAAATAATATGAAGAACGAAAATATTTCTCAATAAACTTTACTTTGCAAATTAAAAAAATTAATAAATTTAACGCTATGTTTATTTCATAAAAATTTATGTTGTGGCCAGTATTTTATTCAAAAGTAAAATCCAACATCCTTCAGAAAATGTAGTAAGAAATTATGGACTATTGCAACTAAATTAACTAGTAGCACCTTTCGGTCGCCATTTCGTGTACGCGCGAAATTGCATAACAAAATGGCCGCTAACCATTTCGGCTTACAGGAAACGCGTATCTGTCACCGTGGTCGCATCTCAAGTGGCCATTGTATGATAATAGCAAAGCACCGACAAAGTTTTAACGTTGACGCTTTTAAACGAGCGGGTGACGACAAACGTTGTTAGGTGAACGTAGCCTTACTTTTATATTTTTCAGGTAACATTTAATTGGCACATGTCTACTTAAGATACACTCTTTGTGAAGTTTTGTGTATGCCTTATTGTTTTTTTATTTTGTCTTTTGTTTGATGTAACACCATCACCTTTATAAGCTCTAAGTGCGTTTTACGACAAAACGTTTTTCTTTTGTTATGTTATTGTGTTGCATACAAATTTATTCATTTGTTTTGCTAAAAAGCAAAAAAAATACTTGTCTGTTGAATTCATATTTCGAATTTACCGCTTTTTTGAAGGTCCCCTCTCGAATTCAAATAAATTGATAGCAATTTTAATGCGCGGGAAATTAGCGCTAGTTCTCTGGCCCGATGTAATTCTTTACTCGATCAGTTTATTCCCTTATTGGATACGAAATATGTTTTTGTTATTATTGTTGGCTCGTGATACGTCTAGATTATTGGCGGGAAATAACTAGTCTATGCGGTGTGATTTGCACGTAGTGATGAGACATCGATAGTTATAAAGGAAATCTTTGATGATTTTAAAAATATGTTATATTTATAGAAATATTAATGTGATTATAACAGATGAAATTTAACTACGATCTAATGTTGATATTACAGTTCATTATTTCTATTTATCGATAGTAAGAAGGATATATGTAGCGCCGTCTTAATAAGAGATTAGAGTAGCCAAATGATGTCGATAAAATTTGGTCTTTTAGTAACAATTTTTCTAGTAAACTGCCACCATCTATTGTCGTTTTACTTGTACTATTTGATCATCTGTCAGATTACACGTGTACCCCATCACTACGGGCTACATAAATATTTATTGGTTGCGGCAACACTGATATAGCTGACTGGCTGACGATCGTGACTGTCGCCGGCGCTTTTTGCACGTCCACAGCGACACCTAGTTGTAGTTAGAGTGAAACTAACCGTACAACAGCCACTACAGAACTTGTACTATTATTGATATTACTTTCGTAATTTTTATTTAATGTTGAAACATTTTACAAGTTAATAATCTAGCTAAGATTGCAATGCTCTTTATAGATGTAACAGAACTTTTAGAATTTTTTGGATTAAAAATAATCTAGTAGGCAAATTGATTAATGCGTTGCTGTAGTTATCAATTTTACCACATTGTCAGAAATATCCCAGGAATTATGTATTCTATGAGATTATGGATTTGAGCTCAGTAATACGTGTAAAGGGTTTTATAGTTACAAGGATTATGTAAAAAAATAACTCTAACACTAACATCCGGTACAGAGCCGTGCGTGCCGTGTGCGTGGTCGCCGATTTGATTTGCAGATGAACTTGCGAATTTGACGTATGGTACAATGTAACCGCTTCAGCGTTTATTTGAAAGTAGAACACTATTGCTATCTCTGTCTCTCTAAGGGAATGATAGGGAAGACATTATTGGTGTAACATGTATTACGACACTAGATATTCAAATGTTAATACTAAAACTGGTACAAATATTGCTGTTTTCATTTTTTAACATGGATTCTAATTTTAAAATTCCTTCCATTTTTAGCCTGATTTTCAATTGTTTTAAAAAGTACATCAATTAGGTATTTAATTAAGAAACTGTTGTGTACTTTAATAAACTTGTAGTTCGGAGAGCACCAATAAGGCGTTAGCATAGACATATTTATGGCAATTTTATTATAATTTTAAAGCCCACGCTCACATTGTGAGGTACTTGTGATGACACATTTGCAACTTGTACCATGAACATGACACAAAGGCACATTTGCAGTTAACGCCCCTTAAAAAAGATTAATTAACTTCATGAATTGTAAATTTAGAGATCATTTTTATATATACAAGTTGACGCACATACATATTTTCATTGTTAGACCCCACAGGCCACAGTCTTACAGTGGAATCTCAAACAATATAATCCATGACGTAAGGTAATAAAAAATAATAATGTCAAAGAGTTAACGATTTAATTGTTTAAATTTAGACGAATAGATATTGTAATATGTATAAACAATTTGATATTAATTTATTTTATTTTATTTCAGGTAAGAAACAAAACACAATCAATAAAACTTAAGGTGAAGTATGTACAAAGTACAACTAAACAATTTATATTATCAAAAAGACGACTGATTATAACACTATAAAAATGTTTTTCCAAAAAACTACGACCTAGGGCCCTTAAAGAAGCGAGCATATCATCTTCTCAAATGGCAACGCATCTGTAGTTTTACTGGTATTGAAGATGTCCTTTGTTGATGATCACCTCGATGTTCCCGCAGCTCGTTTGCATCCTTCTCTTATAAAAATGTGAGAAAGAATACAAATAGAATACAATAAACATGTAAAAGGATTTTGATTTTCGTATCAATATTAATTAAATGCAATATTAATTAATTAAATAATTGTAACATGTTACTGTTTCTCGGACAACATTTCAAGCTGTAGGTAGTTGGTTGCGATAGCGACCGATTTGACTAATTAATTCGATTTACATTAGTAAACAAGAAGGTTTGTATTCAACATAGATTCAATCGATGTCTGCACTGCTTGACACCGCAATGACCCCGGTTCGATTCTCAAAGTGCACGAGAACAACTTCGACTTAATACTAATTACTACTGATTAACGTAATAGTGTTTAGTTTCAACAAGAAAGCAACATAATTTGATTTTCATTTTAATTGTATAATTAGTTTCAATTCTTATGTAGCAATTTTGTTATTTATTTTTATATATTTTATATCTAATATATAAAATTTTCGTGTCGCGGTGTTTGTGGTTAAACTCCTCCGAAACGGCTTGACCGATTCATTAAATTTTGTGAGCATATTCAGTAGGTCTGAGAATCGGCCAACATCTATTTTTCATACCCCCCCCCAGTTTTTTTTAAACTGCGCGCGGACGGAGTCGCGGGCGACAGCTAGTATTTATTTAGATATGTTAATATTATTTTTTTCAGGCTAATTATAAAATTGGTTAACATTTTACGTACACAAGTAATAGTTTATTTATAATTTAACCTAGAAACGTGCCATGTTATCTTATATTGGGATATATTTATTTCTACAACAAAATTGATTGATTTTTCCATTCGTGTCGTTTATTACAAGTACACAGCCACACCTTTAATAAACAGTATTTTTATATCCACATTTGCAACAACATTTCTGACTAATGCCTATTTCACTCGTGGGCGGTAATGTGGAATAAAACATTTTAGGTATAGACATACGCTTAGATAGTGCAATTTCGACAGAAGTTCAATAGTGATACTGAAGTCTCTACTGCTCTGCCTCACAGTTCTGCCCTCGTGTGTAAATCGACTAACCAAGTTAAAGCATAGCTCCGCAGTTAGTGGTTATTTATGTCACTTATGTGACATGTCTTTAATCAATTATGTGACAGATTAAGTCCATACTCACATACGAACAAGAAAAAAGTCGACCATTTGAATGATGGGAAAATTGCCTGATACTTGTTTGAAATGCAAGAATCGTTACGACATTATTACGCTTGGGTAAAACTTATCTAGGTTTACAATGTGCGCACAAGTTTGTCGACAAATTACATACATAGCGACGATGTCAAGGGATTACTTGTGTGGAGTGTTGTTTGACTCAGTCGTGCTCTTGATTGAAATCGACGTGCTTATTGGTGATCATTTGTATCGCTTGTATAATACTTACTATGTAATAATAGTACATCTTTTTCTTACTTATATTATAAATGCGAAAGTTTTGATATAAACGGCTCAAAGGATCACGATGATAGTTGGCATGAATGTAGAACATAGTGTGAAAGAACACATAGCCTTTAAATTAAGTTTTTTTTTTGCCGCGTGGACGTAGTCGCGGGTGACATCTAGTGCAATACACGTAAATAAATTAATTTAATTCAAAGTCAAAATAGTTTCTTTAAGAATTTATACAAAATGAAATATTCCAAATTAAATATGTAATAGCCTTATAACCTACCTATAACATGTTCAGAATAGTAAGAAGGATTTTCATTGTCTCTAAGTTCCACTTTAGGTTGAAGTAATAAAACTGACAATGTTAGAGAACTAATTTATAGATGACGTTCATCTTTTATAAACTACCGACGTGAGTTACAAAACCTGACCTACCTTTCATCTTTCTATCTAAATGCAGTCGTACGCGTTTCCAACATACGCAGAAATTTGCATACTTTGCATTGAATAACTTAACCTTAAAGTAATAACTTAGAATACAGCAAGCATCAATCTCTACTAATACAATTACATCTAAGAATTATTGTGTACTCTTATTTTCTTATACAAAATGGACTTGATCCTAGAATTACCATAAACAAGAAGAGGACATATAGTCTTGTCTTTACATTAGAGTTTAAAATCGTATTATTTTCTTTAAGTTACTAACTTATCTTTTCATACCACCGAATTCACTAAACATGTAAATATTATAGTGAAACTGAACGTGTGGAGTATAAAAAGGTGTTAACATTTTAAAACATAACTCATTAAATGTAAAACTATGAATAAGATATATTGAACAACACATGAACCTTTTGTTTTTGTTGTACTGTGAGTAACACAACTTTTTAAAACAATGATACTTGACATTGGCACATGAATTATTTAGTAAAAAAATTCCATAAAGTACATCGGCATTGTTCAGTAAACAAGTTAAATCAATGACTAAATATTTATGCTATGAATACAAACAAACGCCATTTAATCAAATATATAAAATTAAATAATAAAATTAAAGAGATATATATTTTAGTTATAAAATCATCTGAAGAAAGATTGATCTATTTGACGGAAGGCTTTGTTTTTCCACTTTAACCGTGGGTTAACTGCAAAAGCATATTAAAAAATGTGAGATGAAAACATGCTTTAAATGCTAACAATTTTTCGAGACCAATATCATCACAAGCGTAAAATAATCCTCTAGAGAAAGAAAATTTGTTACGAGCAAAGCTGCGTTCCGCGCTAATGTCTTTCAATAAATAATAAATCAATTGTTCGCACGGCAACAACAATAGCTGCCGTGCAAGCGCATTCAAAATGGTAATCCGCATATATAATGTCCGACCGCGCTCCGGCACCACGGTTATATTGTGTTCGTAAAAATATTAAATTATATATTTTCACTGCCTATAATATGAAATAGTTAAAACGGTTCAGAAATAAATTACTATTTAACGTAAGATACAAATGACCTCTAGATAAAATAAAAATGCTTCCGAGTAAATTTTTAGGGCAGTCCTGCACCGATTTGTTTTCATTTTCATTAAATCAAGGGAAGAAAAGTTAACAAACCAATAATCGTTATTTTCTCACTTTATATCGTTACTTCTACTATCGTTCTACTATCGTACGGGTTAATCAAAAACGGGAACTTTTGCAGACCATCAAGATGAGAAAAGTATCTTACCTCGGCCACGTGTTCAGATTCAGATACGAACTCCTCCAACTCATCTTGATGAGAAAAGTCCCCTTTAAAAGGTAAAAGTAAAGGTAAAAGGTAAAAGGAGTGTTGGTCGCAGAAAAAAATCCTGGTTGCGCAACACCCGAGAGTGGACAGGGGTTACGAGTGCTGCTCAACTGTTTCGCCTCGCAAGAGACAAAATAAAATATGGCGAACAGATCGCCAACCTTCGCTAGTCGAAGAGGCACTTCAAGAAGAAGAAGATATCGTTACTTGTTATCCCAGAGCTATATCTTTATTTACTGTACTTACTTGTTTGTGCTTCAAGTTTAATTTAATGCTTAAAATTAATGTTAGTTAAAACGAATAATTTAACATTAGTATTGTTTATGGTGGGAACAGAAAACCCATAACGTTCTCTAACTTTGTAATAACTATTAACGGTACTAGAGAATGCGGTTCTAGGCATTCTAATGTTTGTCTACCTAGCATATACAATTTGATTACAAATGACTACCACATATCGCTCTCAATGGAAATCGATTTTTTACTCGTCTCGAATTTGAATTTGCGATCCTCCACGTCCTATCACATATGAATGCTAAAGCGCTGTAGTAGTGAATACATATTCACAAGTATAAGACCGTGGAATTGCATAATTTGCCATTTTATTGCCAACAATAGTGCTATGAGCCGCGCTAGCGCATTGTACGCCGAATCTAGGCTTTGCCTTAAGTTATAAAATGTAGCGGGATTGTTTTTTTTTAGGAAATTAATTGGAATTATTTGGAATTTAAGATAGATATTTATAAATGTAGATACATATAAATGATAGAATGAACATATCATCTGATGTGTATTTTAAAGTCTACGTCTTAAGGAACCACGATTCCTACAAACTACTTGAAATGACAAGAATTTTAAATTGTTAAATTAAACATGATAAAATCTGACGACCTTTTTTTTCAAACTTAGTGTTTAAAAAAAAGCAGCAATCTGTTTCTTATACTATGTTTAGAGGAGGTAGTCAATTATAGTAGCGTCCAAAAAAAACAAAGCGGTCAAAAATACTTTAGTAAGCTTAAACAGGAGTCTGAAATGTACCATCTTATTTAGCGGTTTAGTATAATCGCTGTTTCTCATCGCGTGCACGTCTAAAGCCCTCCGAGGAATTGATTATCATATTAAGTTGTGACGTCACGTATATTTTATTTTCAGTTTATATTCGATAGTTCCAAGCTTACACTTTCGATGCGTTTTACATAAGTAATTATTGATTGCTTCGATACCAGCCAGCTCTTAGTCAGTAATAATGTTTAATGTTTTAAGTTAGTTATGTTAATATTTTAAGTTAGTTATTGTTTAAATTTAAGAACTACGTCGTTCTTTTCGATAGAGCTATTTCCGATACTCCCTATTTTGTATCTTCTAATAAAACACAATATCCACTTTTTCCTTTATCTGTTGCGTATGTTTTTTGTTTGTTATAATATTGGTCATATTTTCTTTTACTCTGTCTGTCTTCCTGATTTGTGACCTTTTCGACCCAACTAATTTTTTCCATACTTTGCCAACACCGTATCTCAAACGCCTGAGGCCTTACCCTTTCTTTACTTTATCTCTATAAAAAATAAATTCATTTAATAAACATAGAAGAAAAATACTCCATTCAATTCAAATATTAACTGAACTTTGGCATTGGAAAGAATCTCAGTATCAATCAAAATAATATCAAAAGCCTAATCAAAACATGTCAAATAATGTCAGATTTTAGTACATAATTTCTTACATTTTCCAATGATTTTTGTCAAAACAAATTAAATTAAAAAGTATAACACTATCTCTAATCAATAAATGTTTAATAAACATAACAAAATCTTCGTTAAATCAATTGCTATTGCCCATTAGTTAGATTCATTGTACACTATACAGGGGAATAATAGTAGGATTATGAATATAGTAGCATTAAAAACCGATTCCTGTCTCATTGAATAGGCATTGCACCGGAGGAGGCACATTACCTGTAAATCACACTACATTAACGCACTCGCAACGACATTAAGAAAAAAAAAATTACCTATGGTGAACTAGTTCTGACAGTGTTGTGGATAAACTCCTTGTTTGTAAACTCTTTACGTTGCAGTTTCACGTTATTTGTAATTTAGAATTCGTTTATTTTAAATTTAGAATTCGTTTATTTTAAATTTAGAATTCGTTTAATTGCTTTTTGAAATTTGCATTTAAGAGATGCATGCATGTGATATGTCGTAAATTATATGAGATTATTTGGTAACGTAGATTCGAGATCAAGTTTTGTAGTTTTAGTATTCAGGATGTTAATTTTTTTATTGTAATTTATAGTACAATGCACTAATATATCAATTTTATTGATCCTATGTTAAATATTTTAAATTAATTCAAACTAGTTTAATCTTAAATTCGATTAAAAAAACTCCATTCATGGGAATTCAATCAAATAATTAATATCACTAAAGTTGCAATCAAATTAAATAGAAATCTGATAACAAATCTTTTAGAGCCGATCCACCAATGAGCGCTTCCGAAAAACAGAGAAGCAAACCAAATTTCAAAAGCTATCGACATCATATTACTAAAATTGGTTATAATTTAAATCATAAAGCTAATAGCAATAAGGTTCAAATTAGACCAAACTGAGAATAATAACGCATTAAACAATCCCATCTCTATAATAGTTAGCACAACATTAATATTAGATTTATATTTAATACTAACTAGAGTTCAATACCAGCCCGTGGGTGCAAGAAGTGAACTAAAGAATACGGAACCCATAAACTGAATACGTTGGAAATCGTAATATTTAAGCATTCATTTAAAGATTAAAATTCCAAATAATATAGCTTTAGGTTACCGAAACAATTTTATCGACGCAATAAACGAGTAAGTGGAAAATATTTAAACGTCCAGCACAGATAATTTACATTGAAATATGGATTCTAAAGTTCCTGACGTAGTGGATTCAAACGACGATATCTGTGACGTAATAATGGATATTAAGGTCAAGTATGAAGGAATATTTAAAGTACAGTACTGTTAAATGCTTGTCATCACTTAAAGGATTTTAGATAATTCTAACATCAATATGTAAAAGCTATTAGAAGTAAAAAATAAAAGACTTAAATAGAATAGAATAGAATAGAAGAAGAAATCTTTGTTTAATATCAACATTGTTTAGATTTAGTAAAATATTATTGGTGATATTAATTAAATTAAAAACAATAAAGAAAGAGACTCTCATAAAAATTGTTTAAGTACATTTTAGAAAAAAAGTAACATTATAATTTATTACAATCGATGAGTTCTAAATGTAAATATATCATGTAGCTACGTTTATCAATGTTATAAAGGAACTATATATCCTTTAATGCATAAGATTTGGTTTAGTAGCGAGATTCTAGAAAGCTACAATGAATTACATGGTACAATATTCCCACACGGGTCTAAGAGTCTAAGTGAAAGCCGTATAGGGTCAAGTTGTTGGTAAGTTACGCGTGCGATGGTACGGTAACGCAGTAATGGGCCCGGTTAATTTGCCTCACGAGGATTGTAAATCAGTATTGTGAAAGTGTTTTCCTATGGGCCCGTTATTGCGAAACTACAAGCCGCCGGGTGTGTACCTATTTAGATCGTGCCTATGGAGAAAATGAGCTGAGTTTAATTTAAATTTTGTGATCAATAAATGCAATTTGTGTTAACGTTTAATTTCCTTTCTTAATGTCTCTGGAATTTGAGTTCTATTGAATTATTGTGTAAAAGATGAAAGGGACACAAAAACAAATATAGCACATATTTTTAAACTAGCAAAACTTATAGATCTTTATAATGTAAAAAAAGAGACTAAATAACTTGTAAAAAAAAATTAATTCACAAATTGCAACATACGATGTCTTCGTATAAAGTACACAGCAGCGGCAAGTTAGAACTTACCCTTATCTTAGTATCTGATAAAAGAAATAAATCTAATGGTAGAAAAAATGTCAGGCACTTTAACGATCAAGTACCAGTCAATAGCGTAACAAAAAATCTACGTCTAGTCTCAGAGCTGTCTTACATATGCTGAGAATGATTTTCCTTTCGGAGCTGGATATGGAAAAAGTTCTGTAGCAGCTAATCAAAGTGGTTAGAACGGACGTTAAAACTTGATATATTGTAGGAGCAGTAGTATTTGTTCTCATGATATCTCATTAAGACTTGTATTGCCATCTTTGAGTTTTTTCTTACTTACTCATTCTTTTGTTTTATTTCTAATCCCTTTTTCCTATTAGTAAAGTTTAATTTTTTCTAGTACACCTTTGAAATTGGATTTGTTATTGCTAGTACACTATTAATTTACATTAAGAACGTATTCTTTAATCGTTAATGTCCTATTGAGCAAATGTAATTAATTTCCGTGGTCTAACTGCTTCATTTGTTAAGCTGATAAGACTAAAATTAGTAGAATTGTTAAATTCAAAAATTAAATTTTGTATTCAACCTCTTTAACTAAACGAAAAAGACACTATCTAGTTGTTGTATCAATGAAGAGGGGTTTTGAAAATCCATACAGAAACACGTCTAATAAATAATTGCCTGGAATTTGTAATTTATTCAGACAAAGTCTTTGGTAGATGCTAGTCTTATATTAGCAGATGCAGTCCTATTTACAAATACCGGGTAAGTTTAGATGTATATCTAAGTTATAAGAATGTACATGCAATCGTAACTTAAGAGGTATATTAAGAAGAGATACCGCTTGCTATTTGAATATTTTCTGTTATTATCTTACTTGTAATTGCAAAATCTTTCTTTTATAAATATGCACGATCTGTTGATTATTACTGTATAAAAATTATTTATATAGTTTAATGTGTTTTGCACTGTTTTTTAACAAAGTATGGGACGGAATATTAAACATTGTGAACGCCTACCTGTATTCAAAGTAATAACTGCTGCAAAGTAATTCTACTTGTTAAAGCATGTCTTGTTGTTTAATTACAAGACATTAATGCAATTCATACAAGCTGGTTAGATAGAATACATTCTAATACTTGTATTGATTGAACTGTAGACAAGTGTGTTCCCGTAGACCGTTGGTGACTCAGGGGTACAAGTCAAAACACTTTGACTTGTAATCTGCAGGTCTTGAGTTCGAATTCCGCCATATATCAATGTGTTATTCGATTTACATATGTACATTTATCAGACGTTCTTACGGTGAGGGAAAACATCGTGATGCAACCTGTACATATCTACGAAGAAATTCAAATATATGTATTAAGTCAACCAATCCGCACTATTCCAGCGTGGTTGACTAAGGCCTAGTCGTCCCTAACTTAGGGTAGACTAACGTAGGAACGTATAGTGAGCTAATGATGATGTTGAAGATGTTCCCCTACGCCTATATAGGTTAATACTGACTCAATAAACTGTTATTGGTGTATATATAATAATTTTTTTTTTTTTTTTTGAAAATCATAAATGATTGTTTTCTTTTCTTTTGTCACTAAATGTAAAATAAATTAATGATGATGATAATGGGGGAAGGGATTGTCTCCTGAAACACAGGGCTTTGCCCAAGTTCAGGAACCAAGGCTTCCACATAATTGTGTATATGAGTGTTACAATAAAGCAGTTAAAGCAGTTAAATATCGGCAAAATACTATTAATACAGACTCATCATCAGCACAATCATACGTTTAGGACGGCCTTGTCTATGTCAATGTCAATCTCTTGATTTCAACGTCACTTAATGTACTTACAAATTCAATGTACTATTAATACAGACTCAATATACTCAGATAAGGTCTAATTGAGTGTAAATTGTATTGCAATGCATCGCAACTTAACCCTTCGCACGTTTTACGATAATTTTCTCATTAAACTTCCAGTTATTTACAAATGTGCCGGCAATAAATACCATAGAGAATTGTACGCTCTTATTTTCTTTTCGACCGCACATATAGTGAATATTTATGATCTAATTAAACATTTAAGTAGTTTCATTGTGAACAAGTTCTTTAAATAGTAAAGAAATAGTGTTACTTATAGTATTGGATTTAAACATGAATAACATTAAGTTTACAACAGAATAAATGAGTCAAAGAAAACAATTTTTAATCTAATTTTTGTTCGACAAAGGGTACTAGACATTTGTATAGGTTTCAAATTAATAATAAAATTCATTCCTGTAATGTTAGGGGCTGTATTATACATTATTTAAAAACTAAAAGCACAGCATATCTTTACCTATAATTCATTAGAGTAGTAAGAATTTTCTAATATCCACGAGACCATCAAAAAGCTAACAAACTAGTAACAATTAACAAAGAACGATTTATAGTGTAGGGAAGCTTAATTGGCAAGAACCATGCGAGATTGATAAACAGAAAGACTTTAAATGTTTTACTATTTAGTTCAAAAGACATGAATGTTTAGTTTGAACCATTCCTTTTATTGAGATCCTTTAACTTAAGTAATAAAACATTTGTTATGTAAGATTATGTAAGATATTATGTAAGTATTAGATTTACGTAGACACAATCTACAATATGAAATAAATCAGCTCACTATACGTCCCCACTGACGGGCTCGGAGCCTACACCACGTTATGGGTGACTAGACCATAGTCAACCACGCTGGCCAAGTGCGGGTTGGTTGACTTCACACATATCTTTAAATTTCTTCTCAGATATGTGCTGGTTGCATCACGATGTTTTCCTTCACCGTAAGAACGTCGGATAAATGTACATAGGTAAATCGAAAATCTAAAAACTCATTGGTACATGGCGGGATTCGAACCCAGGACATGCGGATTGCAAGTAAATTTCTTAACCCCTGAGCCACCAAAGCTCTATATGAAATAAATACATGTAGATTATCTTGATCATAGAAAAGAAACTTGCAAAACAAACACACTTTCACTATTTAATGTCATCAATAAAGCAACCTCGTTCCATTGAAAGTTCATATCTGACACCAGTCGCCGCTTATCGTAGATATTCAAATAAATCAGTCATTTACTGATAAACGTCTAGTCCACTATCAATGTGCCTTTAATCGCAAACGTGTAGGACCGGATGGCAATAACTGGGGCAATCGAGTGATTGATTATTATACACTGGGTCAGATCTGATATAATAATTATATCTATTGCAATGATACCGGGTGTTTAGATCATTAGACATTTTACGAAACCTAAGACACACTTCCTCGATAATATTTTGATTGTGTCAATGCTTCCATTGTGTATCAGTACAAACATTTCATTATTTTTATTGTGAAATAACAATTTATAAATGAGCATCCTGTAGATTATCAACCTAAAAGTTGATTTCGTTTTCACTTATTGTTAACCTATAAAATCATGCAGTCTATAAATTCTACGTAAATTTTTCCCCTCTTTTGTTTATAAATAAATGTATGTTATTTAAATCCAAATCATTGAAAAGTGTAGCTAGCTGCAGCCAGCACCAACGCGGGTATTTTAACATTCATTAAAGCATTCTTGAGTCGCCTTGTCACCGCCAACTGACAGAATCTAGACGTTTAATAGAAAGTTGAAACCAACTTAAGCGGTAATGCAAAACCTTAGTATTTAACAGATTCCATTCAATCAGGCGACATAAATAAACTGGCGGTGGTAAATAACATTAAATTACTGCATCAAGTTAAATTAAACCGTATTTTGTCACAAACCTATCTCTATCTACACCTAGGAGCTATCGCAACCCTGCTGTCATAAATCACGCCGATTTCTCGCATCTCACTGCCAACAGCCAAGTAATAATAGGGCGATTATTTATCACCAAGGAATTATTTTATAAATAAGCGTTAATTTGTACATTTATTTAAATCTTTCCAAATAATTCCAAACAAACAAAAATTAATTCCAATTTTAATTTGTTTTCTTACAAAAAGTCATCGTAAGTTTTTGGTGATTCAATCTTTAGTAACTCAAATCTTTTAACCAATGCTTTTTCCTGCTGTTATATTTTAGTACAAAGATATTACTGTGATTTGTGATGTTTTAAGTCGCACCTCTTTGCTAATATCACTTAAATCGTCGTCCTGACTTCAGGTCACAAATACGTTTTCCTTATCTTTTCGTATAATGCATGAATGGAGTCATCTCTTATTCGTTTATCTTAAAGAAGCAAAATATATTCTTCTAAACAATTCCATGTCGGATTATATCGTCACGAATGTCTCTATAAGTTCTTGGAGCTTATCTGAAGTTCCGTCACTCCGTTGCAACTCCTCAACAATACCCACGACTGAGTCATTGACCCACTTAACCTGTTTGTTGGCTACTGTTCAATACGATCTTTGTTTCAGCATAAATAAGAACACGTTCGCCATTGATTAATAGATGTTTGTACTCGCATGCAGCAAATACGACTTCTAAAGCTAATCCCTACTTCCATCGAATCTAGTTTCGTGTGCCATTATTACACTACTAGCTGTCGTCCGCGACTACGTCCACTCGGAATTAGTAGCCTCTATGTTCTTCCAGGCTATGGAGACACTTCCTAACAAACATCCACCCATTTATACATCCAAACATTCACATTTATAATTTTAGTAATATTCACCATTTCGGAATGATTTGAAATAAGGAGTCTTATCACCAAGGTTTAATACACTATTACTGTAGCCTTATTATGTTCTATGTTCACTTTCAGTTAATCTAATTATTGTTCATTAAGTTTCTAGATTGTCATTAGAGAGTTTTCAATTAGACATAGATATTTCTCTTACTGTACGTAGTCATGAGTAAAAAGTGGCAAGTGTTAAGTTTTTGTGCACTCAGAACATAACATATAAGGTAAGTACAAAGTGTGAATGTGAAAATAAACAGACATAAATAACAAAACTCCTTGTATAGTTTGCAGAAAAAGCGAGTTTGTAAGCGCTGCCGCTCACAATTAGTTGAGAGTCGATCCTGCAACCACCTGACGAGTCTGACCCACATTCCCTTCCAATTTATTGCCCACTCTCGCGTCTAGGCGTGCGTAGATTTTATGCGTTTAGTGCATTGTCGATGCTTTATTGCTATCTTAGGATTTTGTGAAATTTCTGAATAGCGATGTTTGATGTTATTTCGTAATTTGCTCATCTTATGTTGATTGATTTTATACCTTTGAAATCCTTTTGCTATTTTTCACTTTTAAAGTTTACATTTTTTTATTTTCTATAAAGTCTACTAAATGTCTTACAAGTTTACTGAGTCTTTACTTTTATTTTCAGCACTTTCGATAGATAACAACTTTATTTTCGCTTCTAAATACCTATCTAATATATAAAATTCTCGTGTCACGGGGTTCGAACTTGAACTCCTCCGAAACGGCTTGACCGATTCTCATGAAATTTTGTGAGCACATTGAGTAGGTCTGAGCATCGGCTACTATCTATTTTTCATAGCCCTATTAAGTTTTTTTAAACTGCGCGCGGACGGAGTCGCGGGCGACAGCTAGTTATTTTATAATTATTAACATCTACAATGTAATTCGTTGCTTACATAAGATTTCTAGCGTAATAAATTAAAGGTAGTTTTTTTTATTTGATAGTGTCTTCTAGTATGATTTCCTTGGCGTCTCTTGCGCGTTTCACATAACTTTTATCGTGATCAGAAATTGTTTCATGCTTGCCGCTTGCGTTCATTCTACTTCATTATATTTCATTATTAATTAGCGAATCGTGTGTCTCTTGCGTGTTAAGATTCGCGTGATCGTTTCCCTCTTAATGAATAAAAAGTCACCCTGCTTTAATACCAGTCACGAATTTGATCATATATATGTATATTTATAGGTATATTTCATGTAATTTATTCTTATCATGATTATTTAATATAAATGCTACATGACAGAATCTTTGTTCAGGTTGTGTATTACTCAAATCTTAAAATCCTGTTCTGTAATTTTCATTCAATTTTAAATATTCATTGTTAAGTTAATACTTACTTACTCCGCTGGCGCAGCGACCCGAAGTGGGTCTTGGCCTCCGACTTAAGAGATCGCCAAAATCTCCTGTCCCGCACCTACTTCTGCCAGACCATCGCTTGTAGCTTCCGCAGGTCCAGCTCTACGGCGTCTCGCCAGCGGTATCTGGGCCAGCCGATGGGTCAGCAGCCAATTTGGGTCCCGAGATGCGCTGCTTTGGCTTTCCGAATAAGCTTTAAGTTTAAAGACATAATGTTAAACGTTGATACTGATAAAGTTTTTCCTCTTTGCAAAATGTCAGCTAACACTTTGATTACTCATCAAGTATTATCAATTAAAGCTTAGTGTGCAAAGATAATTTTACTATCTATTTCAGATTTATCAACATTCCTTATAAGTATAAGGTTGTTATTAAAATTATTGTTGCCAGCTAAAACGTTAGTTTAAGCGCTAATTCGATTTATTTGCTTTGAAACTAGATTGTTAGATTAATGTTCGACACTACTTAAGGTACTGTTACGAAGTGCATGCGGATTTGTTGTTTTAACAGATCTGCCATGTTAATTTACTCTTATTGACAGAACTTAATCGGCCATGTTGTGCATAGATATTGTAATAACTGTCAGTTTTAATATTGTTTATAATTTAACTTTAATGAGGCATGGGTTTAACAGTTCATGCCTCAAATATTTTTCCTTTTTTCAATCATAGTGTTGTTATTCATTGATAATTAATCAGAATCCATGAAAATTCTAGGTTAAAAATTAGTATAATTTTACTGGTAAGCGAAATTTTATTGGTAAAGACAACGGTGTTCAAGTCGTTATGAGTCCGGTGTAGAAATTTGTCTATGTCGTAAGCATTGACTAATTTAGTGCAAATATCGAAGCGGCCGGTGTGATCTGGTCACCAGATGCAATAAATAATGCGCTAATGTTTATTTATTAGCAGAAACAAAGGGCATACTGTGCTATCTGATACAACTGATATCTCTTGCGTTTCCATATTCTAGGTATGACAGTTTGATTGACAATAAGCTCTGATGAATACATAAATTAGAAATGTTTAGTTTTACTAAATGCTTGGTATTTATTAAGCATATATAATTTAAATTGTTTTAACTTTCGTAAGACATTATCATTAACTTGTATAGGAACGGCTAAAACACTCACGTATATATATCCGGTGTCGGCACCGACTAGTTTCGAGCCCATCGGGAGCCCTTCATCAGGGTGTAAGTAAATACATAATATAAAGTATATAGATATGAGTTCGATGGTTTTAAAGAATCTTTTTAATATTCTCTGAAGTCTGTACTTTTCCTTGTCTTAACAATAGATAACAATTTTGTTAGCTTCAACGTTTATATCTTTATCTTTGTAGCTTAATTTGCTGTCTGTTTGCGTTTGCGACGTGTGAGCGAATCATGTTCGAGGTCAATATTTGCTCGGCTCAGAATTTGTTTGTTCAGGTACTACACTGCAACTGTGCCTCTGTATTTGATCACACTTAAGTATAGTACTACTTCACACTACACATGGAATTTTACCTTAGTAATGTATCCAGTTTAGTGATTTGCTTGAGCCTTAGATGATTTTGAAAATTATGCATAAATAGCAATTTCAACTGACAAAAATGTAACCTTTGCTTATCATGAATTCTAACCTTTAATGTTTTTTATTTATTTCTACTAAGTCTATGACAATGGAGGACTGCAGTCAATCTTTTATAACATACTAATATTATAAATGCGAATGTTTAGATGGATAGATGTTTGTTTGAAGGTATCTTCGAAACGCCTCAACGTATCTTGATAAAATTTGGCATAGACATAGAACATAGTCTGGAAGAACACATAGCCTATTTATTACGCTTTTTTTAATCCGCGCAGACAGAGTTAGTATAATAATAAATAGGATAAAAATTCAAGACTTTCGTTGACTTCACAAAACACATTGTCTGTAAAAAATCACATAAATCTATGTTTACTTCTATAAGTATTGCGACGAGGAAAGATTATGTTAAGTGATGAAACTCGAAGCACTGGTCAGAGTATAGCATCGTGTAATATCTCGCCTACACTGCGTATGAATGGATGTTCATATAAATCACATCGCAGGTTCAATCTACTTCGAACCTTGTACTAAGGGTTTTATTCCGCTTTGTATTCCTACATTGCTTGTTGCTGTAACACTAGGGTTTGGTTCCAGTTTTACACGAATGAACGTTACAAAAGAATTTATGAAATCGGTTTTGTAATATTAGTAAAAAACAATTGAACGTCACAAGAAAAAAGCTCGTATAATATGTTGATAGTAATAAAACAATATAGTTATAAATATTTACCCCTCGTTTACACGGGCGTTTTTTATTGCACGTTAAAAAGCAGCGAATGCAATACCAATGCAATATATATACGTTAGCGCTTTTAAAACGCGACGTTTTTTAGTAGTGTTACATTTAGAGCGCTGGGCGAACGGAAAAAGATTAATTTTAACGTGTTCGACACTCGAGAGCCACCAACGCAGAGTTTTAACGTGACGTTAAAGCATCCGTGCGAATAAGGCCTAAGCTGTGTTTGCCAGAGTTATAAGACATAAATAACAAAGTTGAACAAACTATAACATCCTGTGTACAATTTGCCAATATTATGTTCATTTGTAATGTTACAACAAATTAAGTGACAAATTATAACAAAACGCTAAATCGTGCTTTAACCTTTATCTTCTACTAGCTTTTGCCCGCGACTCCGTCCGCGCGGAATTAAAAAAAAATAAAAAACACAAACATCTGTGCCAAATTTCATTGATGTCCGTTGAGTCGTTCCGGAGATACCTTTAAACAAACATCCATCCATCCATCTAAACATTTGCATTTATAATATTAGTAAGATATCTTTAGTAATTCAAGTTAAAATATTTACCGTGTATTGATTTAACAAGATTATTTTGACAGAGGTATTATACAAGTACTAAGTTTTACATTCAGATTAATGCGAGTAATTTGTTTAAATGCTTGAATATTATGTGTTATGTTTATATTTATAATTATTAATCAGTTCTCTGAATGATTAAGGATATGTAATTTGTGTTGTGTGTTCGTGTGTACGGAAATTATATTAATATAAAAAAAGCGAATTTTTAGATGGATGGATATTTGTTTGAAGATCACCAGAACGGCTCAACGGATGTCGATGAAATTTGGATGTAGAATATAGTCATTAAGAACACATAGGATAATAATTATGATTATTTTGTATTTCAACGCAGATGGGGTCACGGGCGATAGCTAGTATGTTCATAAATATTTGGGATATAGTTAATGGAATTAAAAACAAGTTTTATTTTTTATTTTTCAAATAAATACCAACATTTTTTTTCTATAGGTATAATTTATTAATACTCTATTAATGATAAAATTTATAGTTTAAATACAACCTTCTTAAGTATTTTGTAAACATTTGAAGGGTTAATCTGTTACTCATATAACGGAAGCATTGAAACGGTTATTTCTGATTTTTATGGTGATTTGTTAGAAATGTAATTCTATTTTAGAATGCGGTACATCGTGCGCCGTGTAGGTGGACACTCGTTTCCACCACGTATCTAAATGGACAGCGATGCTGAACATTAAGATAACGTCTACGCTAACAGACCGGCGGTTTCTCAACATTCGCCGGTTCGGGGAAGATATATGTGTATATTGGATCGCTTGAGAAATTTCAATTTTATTACACAACTAGCTGTCTCCCCCGATTCTGTCCTCGTGGAATAAAAAACACAAAATAGTAGCCTATGTATTCTTCCAGACTATGTTCTATATCTATTCCAAATTTAATCAAGATCCGTGGAGCTATTCTAGACATCTAAACATTCGCATTTATAATATACTAGCTGTTGGCCGCGCGGAATTAAAAAAAAATAGTAGCCTATATGTTCTTCCAGATTATGTTCTACAACTATGCCCAGTTTTAACAAGTTCCGTTCAGCCTTTCTAAAGCCATCTAAACATTATAATAATTATAATAAAAGTATAATATTATAATTAAAAATTAACTTTTAACCTTAAATTTTGTTTAGATCTATTTAGAAGCCAAATTCTTGCTCTATATTCAAATAATCAAAAGACGTATTTACCCAATCACACAACATTTATGATTCTGTTACTAAAACACTTAAGGAAACGAATATTTTCATCTTATACTTATTCAAATATGTTAAGTTACTTATCTTTAGTTAAGGAAAGAGAGAAGTATCTACTAGTATCAATACAGTACCATTAATCCATTGCCTATCCGACAATTAAAGATAGATTGCAATAAAGTTAACTTAGCAGGTGTTGTACGCAATGTTATCAGGTAATGAATGCGTTTCGATCTTTCTATAGGGATCGATGTGTAATCGGCTCTCAGTACATCTTAGAAACCGCGTTAATTGATAAGAAGTTACTAGTACATGGATTTAGTCCGGTTCGGAATCTTTTTTGACTTATACGATAAATAGAATAGGAAACTAAATTTCAGATAACACGCACTTTTTTTTGTACTACATTTCAAGGATTCTAGCACTATCTTTAAGAACGTATTAAATAAAATAAGCCGTTATTGCTGATAATAGAAAGTTTTACAATAGTTTTACAATAGTGTTTTTTAGAAAAAAAAAACACTATTGTAAAAGAACGTATTACTAAAGAGGAAATATGTATTAAATTTGATTTTTCATATTATGAACGTCATGATTTTTTGAAATTCAAAAAAAGGAATCTTTTTATATCATATTTCAAAATTAGGTAAAAATAAAGAAGAAAGAAAGAAAGAAAAAAAAAAGAAAAAATATTTTTGAAAAAACACACACATCAAGGAACAAAGTGTGGCAAATGGGAGCCAGCTCAGCGAAGCAGGGACAGACTAAACTGCTCCTGCGCTGGTTTTAAGCTGGCACCTTTATAAAAAATAATAGTAATAATAAAAAATTAAGAAAAAAACAAAAAAGATAGAATTAGATTAACAACAAACATTGAGATAGCCCAAGCCAATTTAAAGTGTTTAAAATTACAAAGTTTTCTAAACAACATTTTACAAATTACTTCTAAAAGTCTCAATAACATGTACATTAACGCAGTCAACTTGATACTTTGTACATATATACAAGTATATTAATGTAATCAGTTTTGAAACTCCTAATAAATATACTTCAACCAGTCGACTGACAGACAAACAGTACCTGTAAACGTTTCACATTGATTGTATAAGCGTGCATTGACTTTCAAATTCAAGAGACCGATAGCTCATTAAAATTGCCACGCAAAATGCAATGCATTAACAAATGAATTACAAATTTCCCTTCCTTGTTTAGATCACTGGACAGTCTGGGGATCTAAAAATGACAGTTAACAATTGTTAAATACCATAGAGTAACAATGTACTCGTACAACTTGTTCTATATTCAAATATTAAAAATATTTTTTTTTCTTGTCTACTCTTCTATGATCAACGTTTTTAAGTTTATGACGACTATTAGGTTGGGCACATCACTGGTTTTTAAATGTTAGGCAAGGATGTTGCGTCATTGCATACTTCTTATAGTTTTTTTTTTTTAATAAAACATTGTTCGCAAATTGATGAAAGAAGGTCTTTGTCCAGCATCGACCTACAAGACTTTAAAATCTAATACATATATAAAATTCTCGTGTCACAGTTTTCGTTCCCGTACTCCTCCGAAACGGCTTCACCGATTCTCATGAAATTTTGTGAGCATATTCAGTAGGTCTGAGAATCGGCCAACATCTATTTTTTATAACCCCCCCCCCCATTTAGATTTTTTTTTAACTGCTCGCGGACGGAGTCGCGGGCGACAGCTAGTAGACTATATTTTTATTCTTCATAAATAAGAATATTTTAAATGCATTTTTTTTTTAATTTCCAGACCTGTAGACCTTTTAGTTAATTACATCGATTTACAAAACTTCCGTCAAAACACTGGAAAGATAATAATAAAGTTATTATTCCGTAGATTACTTTTGCGAAACAGTGAATCACAAGGATCAATTACCAGTCCTGTCAATTACATATCAACGTTGCTACCTATAATTTTATATCACAAGAGAAAAAAAACTACATATTCCCAAAGAAATACGGAACAATGTATCGGTAGTTTGGCATAAAATCGACAATTATACCGATTAAAAAACGGTGAAATATAAAATACGCGGTAATAATGTTGAAAATTAAACGCGTAAATTGGATTTGTATGAAGATTATGCTGTCAGTTAAAATATGATACGCGGATATTCGATGTGCATAACTGGATTTATAGGCCTTGCTTTTCGCCTGTTTCTATGAAACGTCTTATTTTGTATTCAATGCGCGATCGCAAGACTTCGGTTCACGAATAAATCCGAATAAAATCCACGCCAGATGACATGTTATGTATTTATTTGTCCGCTTTCCTTCTTCAGATGATTTTTTTATTTAAAACACTCAGACTGCGTATAATGAAGCGATATAGATAAGAAGGTAACATAACTAGTATAGATAAATAATATTGTAAAATAAAATAAAGTAAAGTAATACCTCTTTAACCATAATAAAAAGAGACTACCTAATTTTATTTTATTTTCTGCATTTTTCACAGCAGTATTTGATTAATTCGTTGCTATCTTTTTATTTTTTTTTAAATGAAGGAAACTTAGGAAAAGAAAGAAAAGAAAACATATACCATAAAGGAAATGGAAAAAGTTATGGAGACTACATCACTCGTCCGTGAAACGCAACCTTAAAATTGAAAGGATTATAAATTTAATGCATATTTTTAAATACATAGTTATAACTTTTCAAATGTTGGATTATTATTATTACTAAAAGTTCGGTTCGACAAATCTTGATTTTAATTCAACTTATATTGACAGTGTTAAAACAATTTGTTAATTTTAAAATTTTGCACATATCTTTTGTGTGCGTAATTTTGACCTCAATATAATGTAAGTGTGAAATCATAAATGTCAATTAAAATACCGTGATACGCAAACTTCCTTATAATTAAGAGAAAGGAGTATTTTATGTCTTGTATATCTGTCGACATACAAAATGCCGTCAAAGAAACATGACCCTTACGAATAAGGACATTTAGATTTCTCGAATTGCTAATTTGTTGAGATAAGTAATACCAGATAAATAATAATGGGTTAATTTACAATTTACTGATAAATAGTTGGGTCTGTGAACTCGATAAAACTCGTAGGAAACTAGCAAATGATTATTCGTTCGCAGATGCATTTATGTAACGGTCATTTTATGTCATTTATTGATAAAATAGTCTATGATCTAGCATTAATTTTATTAATTTATCAATAAATGTATACGTACTCGTTAAATTTGCAAACAAGTGTAAAAGCTTTACTATTTGTTTATTGTTACTTCTTACATTTAAAATATTCATAAAGAAAAAATTGAAACGAAATAACTTTTATATAAAACAAAAGAAAAAATACAAGAGGCCAGTATTCAAAGCTCTGAATTCAAACGTCAGATTTTCCATCTGCTTGTCAATAAACAACAGAGAATGGGAACCTTTTTTGTAGGAAAAAAAAAGAAACCAATGCGCCGTTATCAAATATTAGCATACAAAGTCCCTTGTCGTGACGAAAAAAGAAAAGGACCTCGGTTTGAAAGTTTCAAAAAAGTTTAAAATACATTCTGTTCCCGCCACTCACTAGCTAAGGTTATAGAAGATCAAATGCAAAACTTTTACTGTTGACAGCGCGGTACATAAACTATGTCATTTTATACTCGTGGAAAACACAGGTTCTTTTGTCTTTTGCATGTCGTCCAATGTTCGTACGAAGTTATTTTATTCCAGCATCGGTACAGACAATAAAAATACTTGTATGAAATCGTGCAGTTTAAGAAAACTGTAGTACAAACATCACATTTTATAAACTCCTGGTAACATACTTCTGATACTTATTCAACTATGATATTATAAAAGCGTATATTTAGATGGATGGGTGTTTATTAGAAGGTATACTTATCCAGATTAGCTTAACGGATCTCGATATAATTTGGTATAGTTGAAGAACATAATCCGTCAAAATCACAGGTGACGCCTAGTAACATTATAAGTGCAACATTTTAATGGATGGAAAATTGTTAGAAAGTACCTCCAGAACGGCTGCATGGATAAGTACTGCCTAGAGAACACAGTCTACTTAATTTATAAGTCTTTTTTTAATTCCGGCCTCATGAAATCGCGAGCATAAGTTAGTTATTATAGCAGTATGTAGATTTCTCGAGTGAGATGTGAGGACAACAGACAAACAAGGTTTTTATTATTTTTAAAATAAACTTTTATCAGTACAAATGTATTTAATGCTACGACTACTTTTAATGTTAATTGATTATTTAAATTTATAAAAGCATTTCTTAACATTCTTGTGCACCTGTGGAATATCGTGGAATATTAAATATTTGTGAGCCTCTTTCCGAGATGGTCTATGGCCGATAGAGGCAAGTGCAATACGAATGGAGATTTAACATTTCGTGATGATATTCTAAAATGATATTTTATACGTACTCTTTCAACATTACAACGTTTCATGATAAAACTAGTTACGCTGTTTAGATTTTAGTATTTACAATGCTTCTTAGATTGCTATTGTTTTATTTATAAATGCAATTGTTGGTTGTAAAGTTATGAACAAATTGTAATATGATTATTTAGTACTTGATAATCTACTTATTAAAGAGCGTTGGTGGCTCAGAGGTTAAGCACTTGATTTGCAATCTGCAGGCCCTGGATTTGAATCCCGCCATGTACCAATGTGTTTTCAATTTACATATGTACATTTATCCGACGTTCTAACGGTGAAGGAAAACATGCACATGCACATATCTGAGAAGAAATTCAATTATATGTATGAAGTCAAATATTTCACTTGGCAGGGTGGTTGACTATGGCCTAGTTACTCCTAACTCGGGGAAGGCTCTGAGTCCCTCAGTGGGGATGTATAGTGAACTGATGATGATTATGATGAATCTACTTATTTATGAAGTTAATAAATATATGAAGAACGATCAATTAATATAAAAACATTTTATGATAACTATGTCGGAGATATATCAGAGGGTCTAACACGAAAATTAGCGAGAAAGTATTCATAACGTCATCGACAAAGTATCGGACGTAAAGTCCAATGACAAATCTCATAAATATTTTATATATGACGTTACGAAAACGCATATCGCAAATATTCGTTATAGACTCTTAGGCATAGCGGACTCTCGGAAAAAACTAGGAAATTCTTGTACCTCAGATCATAAATCTATTTTTTCAAGACAGCTGTTATAATAACGCATATTAGTTGAAGTAACGTATCGATATACCGAAGAAAATTTTAAATGTAACATAACAAGGAAGTGTACGATCACGTATTATGCCACCGGTAGATTGCTAATTACGTAGGTTTCTAATAAATCCAAATTGTGAAATGGTCAAATTTTCACTTGACCGGTATTTCTAATCAATTTGAATGTGTAATATTAAAGTCAAGTTGTCGAATTGTGAACTCATATTTTGCTATTGTATTTGTATTAAAAAAAAAGTAATATAGAAAAAAAATTGGTCGGTTAATGAATTTACAGTTAATAATTTCTGTCTGTTTCTAGTGATATTGTTAACTGTTTAATTTCACAATTTTATGGTAGCAACATAACATGGAATTCAGAATACCGTTTTTAATTAAACTCCGCAGCGACGGCAGCGCGATCTCGCGTCGGAAAGTATTAACTCAAAGAGGGCGGGAGAAAATTGCGTACGCGCTTCCTCTGCACTTTATTCTCGGAAATTCGAATAACATAAATATCAAAAACAAAAAGTAAAATATGTTTCAGACGAAACATTTGATAATTCAGGTTCCTTTTGTTGATATATCTGGGAATGTTATTAATAAAAATGCTTCATAAAAGCGTTCATCTTAATTGTCTAAAATAACGAAAGTAATCGCTGCTCATAGACGTCAGCAGGAATTTGAATACCTTACCTTTAATGGGCGGAGGAGTTGCCATATAGAAAGAGAAAAGCAAATCAAATTTTATTATGTTTTGAAAAAAATATCAAGTTGCAATTTCACATAGTATTGATATATATTAGTAATTCCTTTTATAAACAAAGAGTTAAAATAAATAAAAGGAATCTCTGTAAAATCCTTTTCTGATGAGCTAAACGGCCCCCTTCGGCTTCCCGTTGACGTGGCATATTAAAATGTAAGAGCGCTCCGACAGCCCGTTACCTCTTGACATGCAATTTTCGGACCTTCATTTATCATGCGGAGATGGACTGGGATGTCCTAGGGATCTACTTATCGATGTCGATACGTTTAAATATAACTAATAATTAACTACATAAATCACAACATTTGTTACAATTTTTTTTTTGCTATTTTAAATTTTAAACTTAGTCCCTAATTACTCAAATGTTTTTTTTTTCTGGCGTTAACTAAATTATACAGTAAAAGTTGTCTATATGTGTAGATTGCAATTTAAAATTATAATCTAGTAAATATTATAAGGTTTACAACTAGAAGAGAGTATCTAGGTGTTATTAATTTATGTCCACTCTGGAATGGTGTAGACTCAATGCCACATTAGTACTTCTTTCTTTTAAAACAAGGTTTAAGTTTAATCGTTTATAATTTTATTGATATTCGCGTTCTGTTCTAAACATTGGCGTAAATGGTAAGCATACATTATTCTTTAATTACCAGGTTTTCAATATGACGTTCTTAAGTGATGACCAGCTATGTTAATCAATTTCAGATTTAAGGTTTTGAGTTAAAGCATACTTACACCTATATCTCTGATTGTTATATCAATCAATATTTTGTGCACCGCTTTATTTTTCTGCAAGAATGTTTTATACTTGCTAAATTGTTTTACAGGTTTACTTAACTTTCACGTCAAAAATTTCAGCTTAACATTTCCTTTAGAGGATCCATGGTTTTATAACTTTTAAATAATGTGAATTTAGAAAAAATATTTCACTATTAAATTATTCAAACTTTCGTGAGACATTATCACTAACTTATATAGAAACGGCTAAAACACTCACGTATATATATCCGGTGTCGTCACCGACTAGTTTCGAGCCCTACGGGGGCTCTTCATCAGGGTGAGTGGGATTGGTATTATTTCGCGGACGCGGCCCGTCGCTCACGGGCCGCGTCCGCGAAATAATACCAATCCCACTCACCCTGATGAAGAGCCCCCGTAGGGCTCGAAACTAGTCGGTGACGACACCGGATATATATACGTGAGTGTTTTAGCCGTTTCTATATAAATATTTCACTGACCCAAAATAAAATTGTAAATCTTTTTGGCCAAAGTTTTCAAGGATAAAGAAGTATAATTGATGATTGCGGACATTGAACCCGCCGACCGAGTCCTGATTGACCAACGCACTAATCAAAGAAACTCAACGCATTATCCTTTCGCGCGCAAACCAAATTTCGTTTCGCGCCACTTTTTCGTCTCATCAAAGCTCGAGTAATGTGAATCGCCATCAATTTTTTTTAACCTTTCTCGGGCATCATTTTGAAAACAATTTTCTATCCCATATGATTATGGGTCATTTTGGGCCTCACTGTAAAACTATTATTAATGTATTACAACGCATAACCAGTTGGTCATTATTTTTGGTTTAATATCGTTCTGTATTCATTTGCGATTTTATTGTTACGACTGCTCACGGGATTCGAATCGTAATTATTATGACATTTACCTGAAATTGCAATTGTACAATTACATGAGCAAGGATAAAAATACAGTAAAAGAAATGCTAATCAAATTTAATATCCGTATCTTATATACTGCTACGTTAAAGCTTTATTCTTAGTCAGTTATTTGTTGTTTTTGTATGTTTAAATATATTTTGTAACAATAAAGTATTTAATATGATATGACACAGCATAATTAATTTTTTTGTGGCTTAAAAAATCTCCTATACGTGATATAAATTACAATAACCAGAACACAGTAGCAGGTAAGGTTGTACCTTTTGGTAATAAAAAAGAGGTTTTAATCTACTCGTGTCGGAGCGGATAATTGAAAAATCTGTCGGGCTTGTAATGCCCTCCCCTTGTCTATTCTACATCGGAATGCCTCCATTGTTACCGTTATATCGTTTGCTTTCACCCGACATAGATTATTAGGCATGTCGTCGCTATGCCCGGAAATATATGGGATGTTTGAAAATAGAATTAGAAAGCTAAACAAATGAGGATCAATAAAAAATCATTTGTTTAACCTTTGTTGTTTTTGTTTTGTTTATTCACCCTTATTGTAAACTAGTTTTCGACCGCGACTCTTTCCGCGCGGAATTTACAAAAAAACTTAATGTGTAGCTTACGTGTTCTTTCCGTCTATGTTCTACATTTATGCCAAATTTCATCGAGATCCACTAAGTCGTCCTGGAGATACCTTCAAACAAATATACACCCATCCATCCATCTAAACATACGCATTTATAATATTAGTAAGATGTAGTATCCGATATGTACCCTAATGAATTGCATCAGTTAGTATATTTTCTTTATAATTGCTTAATGTGATTAAAAAAAACTTTATTTTTTGCCTATCTATTAAGGTGAATTATGCCGATTATAGCAATTGATATAATTAAACAAAAATTTATATAGTGAGAAGAGATATGAGTGTCATTGTGTCGTGTGAACCGACCTTGACTCACATTGACTCCGTTTTATGTTAAAACAAAATACTTACGGAATATTTTTGGCATATTTCAAGTTCGAAATATCTGTCAACTATAAGTAAATGAAAATCGCAACAAACATGATTTATTGTATGTTCAAAGTAAAAAAAAAACTACAATGAACTGAATTATAATCATTGAGATGGTACGTTTTAAAAATTATGAATTTATTTCAAATTTTAATATTTAAACGTTTTTGTGGTCGCAAATAAAAGTGAGAGGGTTTTGGTAAACCGCTTGTCAAAGCGCATTTTAACTTCAAACAGGCTAAGGCTTATAAAATGTACTAATTTAAAATTCATAAACATGAATAAATGTATTACAGAAATGTTTTATGTCGGATATTGCATAAATTGGATTTTTGAATTGTTATCAAAGTTTTATATTCGTCTAAAACGGATCCAAACTTTTATTGACACTTAAATTTAATGTTAATTTGAACGCAACAGTTGCGTAACAGATAAAAAAGATTTTAGTGCTGTATATTTGACTTTTAAGAGACAGGACCTGTCAAGCGCACGTTTGACCTGCTGCCAAAGAAAAAAGAACAATGAATTCCAAACTTGTTTGCTTGTTTCGTCGTTTTGTGAATCAGTATGCATGAATATGAATATCATCACGCATGTGATTGTCATCTTAACCTCACCGTCCGTGAAAAGTGGCTGAATTTATATAGTACAACAGCGATTCTTTGCCTAGTCCGTTTCTTTACAGTCAAAGTTTATTATTCATTTAAGAGAGCCGTATACCGGTTTCATATTTATTGTCTGTGCTATCAAAAATAGAGTTTCTCATGACGAGAGGTTGAGAGGCAAATTTATAAATAATTATTATATTTAAGCTCGGAATGAAATGACAACGTTTATGGAATTAGATTTTAGAATATAAAAGGTTATATTTAAATCTGAAGTATATCAGTGTACAGTGAAAAATAATAATTATTAAATAAATTGAACTGCAAAAATAATTCCATGATTAAATAGAAATTAACCATCTAAAAACATTATTTAAAGTAGCCGGTCGATTAGCAACCAAGTATTAGTTCAACTATGTCTTTGCAAATTGAAATTTTGACTTTATATGAACAGATAGATACCAATAGCGTTGCCAGTCGTCCGGATAAAGCCGGACATAGGTAGGCTTTTTGCCAAAATAAACGGTTTTCCGGCTTTAGTTAGGCTTTTTACATTTCCCAAACGAGAGTGTACCTATTAATACTGAGATACATCCTAAATAAGATAGGGTGTCCGACCTTTCTACCCAAATGTCCGGCCAAACTGGCTCTGGTCTGTCCGGCTAGTAGGTTTGGTGACCTGGCAACCCTAGATACCAGTATTCAATCCTTTAGAAGTAGTGGTACATTAGTTCCGTGTGTAGTATAACACAAAGCATTTAAAATTAAATCACTCTCCATTTTTATCACCTTTAACACAACATTAAGTCGTGCGATTTGGTTCGATAAAATGAGCTATAATTTTATTAAGCTTCTGTTTTTATGGTTTTTTATTGAAATATAAAATATGAGTCACAAAGTAATATGTGAAAATTGACACATTTTTGTTTATTTCTAATGGCAACTTTATAGCTTTACATTCGTAGTTTGACTCAAATTTCATGGGCTTATTTGAGAAATGAAGCTATTAATTTAAAAAAAAATATCTGGTTCTTAATTTAAAATCTTTCCTCATAGTTTTATAATTAATATAGTTCGTATCATCATCAACAAATTCAAATTAATTTGCAACTATAACGAACTCGGAAATGTTTTAACATTTTAAAAGTTCACACGTTGTAAAATATTATATACAATCTAGAAACTGTTTATTAAATCCATATTCATTTTTTTTTCGTACAATAAGGTGATAAACGAGCACCGACTGATTCGCCGAAATAGTGAAGTGACCGCTGTCTATACACATCCGCAATTTCAGTTGCGCTGCCTACTTTTAATCGACGGAGAAGAGGATACACAGAAAGAGAATTTATTTATTTCCCTTTCAAGAAAATGGTGGGAAGGGAAAGGGGACTAAAATTAAGCAATGTAATTGTGTAACAATTTATGTTTGGAAAACTTTATAAACAGTCGATAACTAATCTCGAAGTCAAATTGTCTCCTTTTTATATCATGAAACAAAAGAAGAGATCGAATCTACTTTTTTAGGTTCGAAACGAACAAGTTTCCCAAATTTCAAAACCACATTCCATTTTTTAAAAATAACGCGCGGCGATCGCGCGGCTAGTGATGTGCCGGTGCGGCGCTATCGGGCGAGTGCAGTGCCCCCACCGACCTCCTCTAACGGGACGAGGCGTCAATCTCGCATCAACAAATTATTTTTTTTACAACCATCATCTATTATTTATAGTCATAATCCCACTACAAAAGGTACCATTCTTAGTAGCCGGTAATTTTCTAAACGCAAACGTAAGATTGTCGAACTCGCTAAGGTGTCAGACACTGACGTATGGAGTCACAGAGTATACGTTCGAAGTTTGATTTGTTTTCTGTTAGTCGTCTTTACGATTGGACGTAATAGTCCCGGTTTTTTTTTAGTTAACGACAGGTTAGACCTCCTTAAACGAAGCGAGTAGGATCCGAAGCTCTTTGAAGCTGACCGCATGCGTTAATACTTAAACAGGTATGAGTTAATTATACATCAACTCTTTCCGCTGGTTTGAGTTAATTAACTAATTTATTTGATTCGTAATGACGAAATACGGACTACTATTTGATATGGTGTTCATGGTATTAAGTAGTTAGCAACAAGCGTCTTCTTAGTCACCGTAAATGATTTCAAAGTTAGTATGAAGTTTTTAGTGGGGTACCCCGATGGGGGTACAATTCGCTGCACAATTTTTAATACAAATAAACGATGGCAATCCTCACAAATATTCGCTAAGCCTACAGATTTCCTCAGATAATAGCATTTGAAAGGACCAATTAATGATTTCATTTCTTATATTAAAATAGACCATCATGGAAACATCTTATAATTTCATTTAGTCGAAAATTTCCAAAATGATGAATTAAAGAAAAAACAAATATTAATAATGTAAGGAATCTTGTCATAATATTCTGAAACCAAAATTTCTGTATAAAACATCGTCATCTCTGTCATTATCTTTGACAAAACAGAGATAACAATATATGTTTTTATAAGGGGTTTTTGGTCTCAGAAACCCACGGGTAGACACAATACAATACCTCGTGTTTACATAACGACATACAGATTTATAAGGGAACAGCCACATTACCATGAGGTTGTGTCAGCAATAGCCCAATATGACCGTTTGTTCGTGCTATAGACAAAATCAAACGATTTATTCAACGTAGCATCATATAATGACCTTTAACTTGCATGTGATAAAGTCTATAATGCTATAAAATCGTCTAAATTTGAGTAAAGTCTGGAGACATCGCCTTGTCGCCCGCACGCATTGTAAGGGCGGCGCATCATGGTTGTTTTTTTGTCTCGATAAATTATCTTTTTTACTTTCTTTTTAAATTCTTAATAGATTTTTGTTTGTTGCCAGTGATTTTGTTACTTTATTATTCATAAATTCTTTCATGAAAGTTTTTCAACTTAATTCGCGGATAATCAACAATAGATCTTGCCTATACGTTAATTATTTGTCTTACAATTTAATCACTTCTTACAGTCGGTATTTAAGTCCCACGTTATCATGAACAAGCTACTTAAATTTCTATCCATTCCAACCTATTTTTAAGTTGAAATAAAATTCACATCTATGGCATAAAATTTCGTTGTCAACAGCGCTTTACAGTGATCCCGGGGTCCCGTGTGGGCTGGTAAGCTTGCACCGTTAAGGATTCCTTCTTAATCTACAATCGGACTGCAGCAAGTCGGAGCTCGGACAAAGCGACGGATGAGTAATGCTGGCATGTTTGCAAATGTCACAGCTTGTTATGATGTCTATTCGCCTCGGATGCGACCCGCTGACGCTGACCATGGAGGTTGTAAGGTCGATAGGATTTACTATGGCCCCTTGTTTGCTCTGAAGGCATCAAGCATAATCTATGAGATTGTGCTGTCTTGTCTGTTTTATAACTACTCTATGCTCTCTTTATCGATTTAAGAAAATCAATGCTTTCCAGATATTTAAACATATTAACTTTACCTTATAGTCGTTCGAAGCACAAAGTTGTAATTATAAAATGAAATGTGCCATTACAACATCGGTTATATAATAACAAAGTAGTTTGCAAACTATAAAAATCTTTACTAATTAGTTAAAGACCTCGATGCCTAAGTATATTATACTAAAACTAAACGATCGTAAAATACTAAACTAAGCATGATTTAATGCTGATTTCAAGTAATTTCATATTATTAAGTTACGTTTACCGGTAATTTTATATTTCATAGTGAAATGTTACCATCTGAAAATAGCATAGTTATTGAACGTTTAGTATTGACATTAAATTTTAACTGCTTTGTAAATAAATTAATATTTGTAAAATTACTAATAAATTAACGTTCGGACATCCTTAGTGCGGAATTTTAATATTAAATTAGCCATTAATATTAATGCATACATTAGCTACCTTAACGTTAAAATCGTTCCAGTTGTTGCAGAGATTACCTGGAACAAAGGCGAACGTGCGGACAGGCAGACAGACAAACAAACAGGGGAAGATAAAAAATTGGTTTTTCGTTATAAGGAAACACCTTCGGCATGTTCACGACATATTTTTTTTCAGATATTACATACAGATATACCAATTTTATTAATTGTATAGATATAGTTTACAAGCCATTAGTACTATTCAAAGACATTATCAAATGGATCTTTCTTACCATAGATTTAGACTGCCGTCAGCTTCCTACATGAGGATATTGTCATTTGTTTTTTCCGAGGAAGTGAGAGAGAAGACAAGACATTAAAGGGTTGTGCACAGTTACGAAAGTAAACAAACGTATGATTATTACCTGCCAGTAAGTTTTATAAAAACCATAAACTAATTGCAATAAACGATTTTCGGGAATGTTTTTTAAAAGAAGATTACAGAATAATTGCTGTAAGACCATATATATGGCATAAGGTAGATAACGTGTCTTCACTATGTTCTACCGAATGCTTCAATTAATAACGCATTAGTAATATGAACATTATACGATACAAGATTTCGTTAATACAGACTTCCCGATCATATATAATACGTGATAGGAATATATTGTAGGTTACTGTTTTATTTTAATCTTCGTCAATTTATAATCTGCCTACGTTTATTATTAAGTGACACAATATTGTGCGCTAAATGAATTATTGCCAATTTTACTACAATAAGCGCTAAAAACCTATACGTTTTTTGATGATAACTTAGCTTTCTAAGAGCAAAATTTCATCTAAAGGTTCATATTCAATGATATTCAATTAATAAATAACTTGTCAATTTAACTACGATACTTTATAAACTGTTTAGAAATTAAGGATTGTTTAATTCACACTTGGACAGTTTATTATTCTGCCTGGTCAGATTACATATTGATGTATTACACAATTCATCGGTGACATACGGTAAGTAATAGCGATTGTGGGTCTATAATTTCGATAGTACGCGTATCCCAACATTCTCGTTGCAATTACGAAAGCGCGGTGCCAGAGCCGGCTGTAAATAATATTAACACATCGCGATTGGCCCAGTGCGACATTTGCGGAAAGCACGAACGCGGTATTTCGGTATCTTAGTGCAGTCCCACTAACAGCGGATAAAGTGACCCTTTAACATGAACATGACATCATGTAATGATGTACCTAATATTCGTGTTCATGTATTTATATTTAACATGAAGGGAATAAAATTGAATGAGTGGAAAATAAACGAGTAGCGGATTGTCTATTGTTAATTGATTAGCAATCTAAGACATTCGCAGCACCAGAAGAGCCAAGTTTTTGGGAAGGAGTACGCTTTTCTTCACGGACGTTATGTTACGTAAGTCGTTACGGTTGAGAACTATGGCTGAGGATAAATTTTTCTACAAATCTGGAATGCAAAAATGTAAGTCGAATCATATTAAAATCGCTAATAATATGACCGCACATTTATCAATCGTGTTTCTATTTGATCAACGAAGAAAGATACCTGCCCTTTGGAATATCCTGCTAATACAAGACGTGTTCGGTCGTCCCATACACGTGCCAGATCTCACTGCTTACAACATTATTTGGTTGCATCAACAATCGGTCCTTTAATGTTTGTAAGTTACAAAACGTGAATAAATTGATTAGTCATACTGAAAGTGTTTAAACGTATATATTTTTGCTAAGTTTATGCTTCTATAAGCTCGATTTATCTTTGGTCTCTGAGACCAAATTCCTTGTATAAAACATATCGTCATCCCTCTCAACCAAATATATAAAAGAAAGTCGTGTTAGTTACACTATTTATAACTCAACATCGGTAGAACTGATTTAGCTGAAAATTGATGGGGAGGTAGCTTAGAACTAGGAGACGGACATAGGAACTTTTTTATCTTGTGTGCATTTTTTTTATTCCGCGCGGACGGAGTCGCGGGTAAAAGCTAGTTATCTATATATATAAAAGAAATTCGTGTTAGTTACACTATTTATAACTCAAGAACGGCTGAATCGATTTGACTGAAAATTGGTGGGCAGGTAGCTTAGAACCAGGAAACGGACATAGGATAATTTACACCGTTTTCTATTTTTTATTCCGCGCGGACGAAGTCGCGGGTAAAAGCTAGTTTTTGATAAAACAGGGATAACATTATGTTTTATAGAGGTATGATACCAGAAGCTAATTTAGCTGAAGATAAAGGATTTTAATTTTTTTAAATTCTCTAAACGTTATTATGAGTCGACTAATCCACTGCTGAATACAGTCTTATTCAATAGAATCGAAAAAAATAATCGAATTCCTTAGGTTTGTTTACATTGTAGCGGTACACTTGCCCAATCTGATTACTGCCTAGTTATTTAATTTATTTTAATTCAATTCTGATTGAACAGACAATGCTGGGACACGGCCAGCTAGAAGCTAGCAGATTAACGGACTTAGTTTTAAACCTGGATTGAATTCTTAATGTTTAGATTTATTTTACATTTGTGGTTAGGGATGTGTAATTCATATTACTTATTATTACAAATAAATTAGTAGTTTCACTGCCAAAATAGAAACAAAATATCTCAATTTTGAACAAAGTAATAGACATATTAATGTGTAAAACAGACCTATGTTTTTTTTTATATAAGAGAAGGGGGCAAACGAGCAGCGGGAACAAGGAGTTCATCGACCTATGTCCTTTATAATCTTACTAATATTATAAATGCGAATGTTTAGATAGATGGATGTTTGTTTCAAGATATCTTCGAAACGGTACAACGGATCTTGATGAATTGGCACAGATGTAGAACATAGTCTAGAAGAACACATAGGCTCTTTATTAAGTTTTTAAAGGCCGCACGGACAGAGTCGCGGGCGACAACTAGAAATAAATGTATGTAAATATGTTATACTAATCAAAAAATCATTTTTTAAACGATACTTTAAACGGTATAAATATGGTGTCCCGCAGACGTTTTTAAGAGCATTAACTTTCAATTTAAAAATAGCATATCTTGAGAAACTGTAAGATAGTTAGCGGCACGGCATACAAGCTGCGTTTTGCTAGATTTATTTTAAAGCAGTTATATAAATGTCAGCATATTGCGCCGGACCGCGGAGAAATAATTTTATCTGTCCGTAGTCATAAATATTAAATGCGTTTCGTTTGTACAACACCCTGTATTGAGGTGTTGATTTATAAGCGGTAGCGGGGAGACGATTTGATTTAGAAATAATTAGATATTTCTGAAACATCACTTTATACGTAATTTACCCGGTAATTGACTTACATAATATTTTTTTCTTGTAAATAAAACTATAAATTTAACCTCTCTCTATTTGCACTTGTCCAATGTAAGTCGTCGTCGTTGTCAGCTCATGAATTATTTATTATTTATTTATTTATTTATTTATTTATTCACAATACAATAAAAACCTAAAATAGAACTATGTCCCACAAAATTATATAACATAATTTATATCTCATAATTTATTTATGTCTCCGTCCAGAATCTCTTAGTTCTACCCTAAGTTAGGAGTTACTAGGTTTTCGTAGTCATATTAATTTAAAGGCTAGTACATTTTAATACGTAAGTCTCCTGTAACTTGGACCAACGTATCCTCTCCTTACACGGTTTGAAGTAAACTGGAACACTTTACCAAGACGTGCGTAATAATTGGCGTAACAGCAACGTGAGGATGCATCTTTTGCTCTTCTTTAAATTAATAAACAATTCGTTTTTGCGCCTCTATTGTATTCTTTTTTATTCCTTGTTTTTCATAGCTTACATTGGTATATTATTTTTATGTAATTGGAGGAATATTATTGTCGCAGATTCTCACAGATACAGTTTTTGCAGTAACTCAGTTTTTGTTTATATTTAAATATCATAAAATATTTCATTCCTCTTATTTTCACTGAATTGTAAATTAAAATTCCTATGGAATATTCAAGCAAAAGGCAGAAGGTAAGCAAAAAGACGTGTAATTGTTTACTCTGGAATCGTATTGGCGTGAAATCTGACGGTGCAGGGCCGGATTCGGGCGCACAATGGCGATCGTTTTAAACGTAACCATCAACTTTGACCCCGGAGAGTAGTGCGGCCGTGTGAATGCTCACTGGCTTATAGTACAACTCACTTAAGACTATTGACTATTTTAAATAAATCTCTTATTTTAATTTATATTTAGAAATCAAATTAATCATACCAGTATTCATTTGTTTATTAGAAGTTAGTGTTACTATTATACGTGTATAATAATGTCCATACTTTCTCCGGCCTCCTGTGCGATTAGAAAGAAAAGAAATGTAATAAAAAAAATTTCGTCATCGTGTCGAAGTCGTGATGTTGACTTATCGCATGACTTATCTCGCTCATGCGACCGCGTGCATGCCGACTTGACGACTTCATAATCCTGAGAAACCTAGTATCTAAACTGCAATCCAACATAAATGTAGTACAAATGATTATCTTACAACTCTACATAAGATTTTATATCTCTTTTTATTATTCGGATGGTTTTTAATGTTTAAATATTTATTCGCATTACTGATACAAGTATTTTATTTGTTTATGTAGTGAGCTTTCCATTTAGCCACTATTCAATAACTATTATGAAGATATAAAACAATTGCTGTTTGAGTGTGAAAGAAACAGACGGGATCTTAAACTAATTTTTCAAGTGTTCATTTATTCAATTTTATCTGACCCGATTATAAACGCGGCTGTACGATTATGACCTTTCATAAACCGAGAGTAAATCACTATCCGATTGACATGTTCTATACGTTCAAAAAATCCGTAAAAAACATGTATTTAGTAGTTGTATTTTAATTTAAAACTAAGCTAACGTTATTTAATTTTTTGTTTCAGGTACTTTCGACATCTGTGTGTGGTATCGTGTTTGGTATGACATTTTTAGTATAATATTGTAAGAACACATTATTTATTATACCTACTTAAGTACTTGATCACAATCCATTGAAGTATAAACAAATGGTAAGTAAAGGAATTAATTCAATTAAATCTAATAAAGAATTTAATTTAAATAACAAAATTTATTACTTCAATATTATATTAAAATACCAAATTATAGCTTGGTTATTCGTTTCTTCAAAAGTAACACAAACCTATAACATTCACATGAAAAAAATCTACCGGAGTACCACAATCAGGTAATATATTTACCTATTGTTTATATCAAAAATGTCATCAGAGCACAAATATTTTCGATGTAAACACACAGTCGTAACAAACTAAAATCTTATCCGAACAAATTAATATACACCACTAAAATGCCTATCATGGCAAAAACTTATCTGTTAATTTTTTATTATTTCCGTTCTTTATACTAATGAACTATTGATGGTAATAAACTAAGTTTTTTTTTTTAAAGATTAGATGAGATGAAACATTTAGAGTTCGTTATTTATTAATTAATACTTGAAGATAAATTGCTTGATTACTATTTAACGTAAAAATTAATATCCTAAGAATATTACTTCGCAGAATTTTTTATCCTGATTCTGTTCTTAAGCACGAACATTGCTCCATCAATTGCTTGCAAGAAAATGTTTGTGAATTTGTCAGCTCTGATGTTTACTCTGTGACAGGTGCAGTAATTCTTAAGATTTTTTCCCCAATTGATATGGACAGTAATAATTTCGTACATCAATATTGATTTTTGTATATTTATATATTTTGTTTAACAATAATGCAAATAAAATATATGTTTAAAGAAGGATATTAACATAATGTATTCCTATGTCTCCTACACTACATTAAATGTTTGTCGACTCAACTTGGACCTGCGAAGGTTGCTCCCTGTCACGCTTTGAAATAAAAAAAAAGAAATTTCCTATTCAGACGGCGCAAGCACGAAGTATTGGGTTTGGGTGCTTTTACATTACGCGATTTTCTAAATAAAATAATATTCGTTTGCTTCTAAAACATTTTTGAAATTATTACATTTATTTTTAAACAACAAAATAGTTTGAGGCTTTTATACTTCTTTCACAAATGTAATAAAAATTATTGAAGTACTTATACGTTATTATGTTGCCTATATTTGAATATGAACAAACATTATAGATATATAAAGTATGTTTATAATAAATTGACGAAGATTTTGTACACAGTAAACATTTTGCAATTAAAAAAAAACTCATTAAATCTCAAACTCATATTGACGATAACATATAAAATAACGCTCATAAAAAGCTTATGACCATTAATGAAGCAAAGTCGCCGCTAAGCATAAATAATGCGCGCAATCTTACATTGTTGCTAGACGTAATGGCGAATTGATGAGATTTAACGCCTCTTTTTGTTAGCTTAACTTACAAATTGCCTCGCATTTAACCAACAGTACATTTTATAAAAACCACCTTATCGTCCAAATTGAGAGAAACGATGTGTGATTTTTCGTACGTCCGTTTCATTACCTGTATCTTATCTAGCCAATTCACTTTGTACGGCTTCCGAGAGCGATGATACAAAAATGTTGCGTAATAAACTTGAAAGCTTTTAACGCGTTACAATCGTATCGCACGTCGACGAATCGTGCCGTCGCCGTGTGTTGTAAACGACCTCTTCTAACAGAGAAATGCTAATTGATCACTTTGTGAATTCCGCTCGCTAAGGACAAAGTTAACATGCAAAGCTTTTTTGCATTCCACCGAACTCTACCCGAGGGAGGCCGCCATTGGTCGACTCCACATAATTATAGAGATGAGTGGAGATTTTAATTGGAAAGCCAACGAAATGATGTATTTTATTGACTTTAAAATAGACGCTGAAATGTTAGCCTCGCGCCCGTAAGTAATTTGTTGCTGGTGCGATGTAGCTCGCTTATTTTTCTTTGACAGCCTTTTTTAATGGCGTCGAGAGATATTTCTCGAGCGAGCCAACACGGGCCGTGTAAAAACCGAGCGCCCGATGACGACTAACGCAATTATTGTTCACTGCGCAAATTGAGACGTTTTAACAAGTTCACACAGCTCACTTTCTTGCAAATATTTTCTTTTTATTACTGTAAGGGAAAGCTAAAGTAAAACATAAACTGTTTTTGTGCAATAAAAACAAAAACAAGTGACTATCTCTCAATATACAATCCAAAGCCCAACAAAACAAAAAACACTGAACTGAAATTTCTTGATTTTTTTTTTCAATTTACAATTAAACACACAATGAAGAAAATACATCAACGAATTTTATAATTTTAAAAACAAGATAAAAATACAATTATATTTACCCTTAAAAAGTTGTATTTTTAGTTAACACGTAGCTAGATTACATTATCAAATATAGCAAGCAATTAAATGTTTCTCAACATTATTTAATAATTACATATATAGAAGTACTATTTCAAATAGTATATAGATATTTATATAGATGCAGTTTTTACTGATCATTTTTCGTATACAATATACTATTTATTCAATAACTATTAGGAAATGAATTAATAAATTAGTTAATGAAATGGAAAACTGTATTGTTAACAACCAATTTCTTTTATTTGGTCACTAATCGTCGGATTCTGAGACTAAAATCCCATAAAACACATCATCCCTCTTATAATCTTTAACAAAACAATATAACATTATGTTTTATACAGGTATTTTGGTCTCAGAAATCAACGATAAGTGTATTAGTGTAGTTTTGTAATGAGAAAACTAATGCTAGGTACGATTTATCTTTGTAGTAGAAAGTTGAATGTAACTAAAACCAATATTTCTTTGTAATATTCTAAAGCCTACAAACAATAGTCTTGTATTGTAATAGTACCTAATGTACGTGCTAGTAATACATTAAAACAAGAGGTAACCGCTCCTTCAAATGTCAGACGGAGAGATGGAGTAAGCGAGTCAACATTGTAGAAAATACCCTCGCAGACAGACCAACATACATAGATATATGTATGTGAAAAGGGAACATACTTAAACTCGGTGCGAGTCGCTTGAATAAAGCTTTCAAACGAACAGTTCGCAGTTTCATGCCGCTAACGCTAGTATTGTGATTACATCAGCATTTAAATCTAACAGCGATTTTAAACTGTCTTTTTCAAAATTCGCTATCTCTGAATCGCCTCTATGTTTAAATCGTATGTCTTTTGAAGTGAATAAATAGCTAAACGTGTACTGTTTGAAAAAAAAATGTAAATGTAAAAAGAGCTGCATTTTTTTCGGTCTTCTTAGTAAGTTTTGCTCAATATAAAATTTATTTGATTACTTGAAATCTTACCAAATTATTAAAGCACTAGAAACATAGAGTCGTAGAGACTTCTTTGTCCACACTCATATGTTTACAATCTATACAGATTAAAATTTTAATAATAAATTTAAATTATTAAGTAACTCGCTGTCTCTTATGAATAAGGTAGCACCCGATGCGGTAGCGAGGCGGGGGCGCTCGTAAAAACCTGCATTTACAAGGCAAATATAGATTTGCGGACGCCATCTTTTTTATACCCTTTCCGTCCATTCTCACATGCGCAGGAGTGAAATATGGCGTTTTAAACGTAACTTGGCATGTTCTTGCTCCACTGGCGCACTGTTTTTCTAAATACACAATATTCAATTAGGATCTCAAGTCACTTAAAGTGAATGTTTAGACTCAATTGTAATACGTTAATAGTTAACTTCTATAGCCTTTTGATTTATGTCTCTGCCTAGATATTAGAATTAATTTCAATAGACGAAACAAACGGTTAATTATAGCAGATATTGATGACTTAGTTTTCTTTGAGTTAATTGGCAAGGATTTGATAATTTCAAAAAGTACAATATATTTTATTTATTTACATTAAGTACTGTTGCAAAGAAAACTGTTATTTATTTTATATGTTAATCTTATAAAATTGAATAATTATTATTTTTTGATAATTAATTTACATTAAAAAGACACGACTACACAGAAGACAGGCGTGAAGTGAAAGTAATTCCGCGTTTCGTCTGATGAGTGTGATGCCGGAGGCCTAATTTTAATCCTCTTTCGCTTCCCCTTTTCTGATAAGGATGGGAAGGGGAGGTGGATTTGATAGAGAAGGAGATGCATAGGTTGGTTAAATATTCTATTTTTGTGCCTTTCCTCCTTCGTCGATTGAGGGTAGGCAACGCATCTGTAATTGCGAATGTCTATGGGCAGCGGTCGCTTCGCCATTTCGGCGAATTCATGTGACCGCTTGCTCGTTTGCCACCTTGTAATATAAAAAAAGGACAAGTAAATTTACATATTTTAAAATTTATTTTAATAGCAAAAGATATTGAAATGAAATATACCTAATCGTATTAAGGGGCAACGAATTGTACATCCCATAAATCCTTCATAGGAATAGATACTAATTGATGTACCATATCTCGATAAATGACTTTTATATATAGTCGATTCAATAAAAATAATTAACCAACGTTAAAGCGAACAAGTCGTAAATTCTAATTTATGCATCGGAAACTTGTTTCGCGAGATTCGTACTTATACGCGTTTACCATTGTGCACCGACACTTTGCCGAGTTGTGTTGATAAATAGTTTTTATCCTGAGGGTTGTTTGATTTTGTAATGAATCAGTTGAGCTTTGTTAAAATTATATTTGTACAGTATAATGTTTATCAAGTTTTTTTTTGTTTCTATTTTTTTTTAATCTACATTTTTCATCTATTCAAATATTTGTCGGCAAAGTTTTAAATTAAGTACATTCCTTTCTTCTTTTTTTAAATGTAATTTTCATTTCTAAACGAGTAACTAAAAATATACGCAAATATGTGTTACGTTAATCAATAACTTTATATTAAAGTCAGTCAGTTTAAAAAGAATGAGCTGTTAAACATATTGAACATCGCGCCCGAGTTCTGTAGGCCTAGCACGAATATTTGTGAGAATGGACATCTTATCGTTATCGACAAAATCTGTATTAAAATTTGTGCAGCGGACGTAAAGTACACCAAAAATTTCATACTAATTTTGACGATTGTCACAAATATTCGTGCTAGACCTACTGGTGACAAATTTAATAAAAATAATTAAAAGTCTAGAAATTTATAAAAATATTGTAACGTATAACCAAGTTATAAAGCAATTTACACTTTGAAATTAACAATCGAAGGTATACATTCCAATAGCATCTTTCTTAGTCCATTTAAATACCACAAAGCAATTACTTCGCATAAACGTCCGCGCCGACATTATATTGAAACCGAAAGCTCTGATCGGAGTTTAAAAAAAACTTTCTCGAAAATCTTGATAAAGGCTGCGTGGGGCGGCGACATCGGCGAGTAAACAAATAAAAAACTTAAATACGAATCAAAAACGCGCGTCAGCAGTGAACAGGATGATCAATTAGTGGGTTCTGTACTAATTATACAGTCTTATTTTATTAATGAAAATCAATTAATCGAATTAACAAATTAAAAAGCTGGAGTGGAACTAAAGAGCAGCTTAACATATTTATTAAAATATGTTAAGCTGCTCTATGCATAAAGAGAGAGAGTATACTGCAAATATAAAAACCAATGATATTTATGAATTACATTTGTCTAGTTATTTGTAAAACTCAAAGATAAATAGATGAAATGTATCAATAAACGTTTTGTTTATTTTAACATTTTCTCACTTTTTATATGGCCAGTTCAATGGGGCCGGTTATTGTGGGCCGGTTCAATGGGACAATCGCACGGGGAACCCTAAAACCGTATGAAAAAAACAAGTGGAGGTGTCGGTCGGGCCGTGTCGCGTTATCTTAGTTATGAACGGCGATCAATCAACGCTACGTTTGGAAATTAAAATTTGAAACAATAAGCTGACCGCTGAGTTCGTCTGACCCTCACTTTATAACTAAGGCTTCGATCACATGTTAGCAGATAAAGAGATATGACAGGATCTCTTAAAATATTTGATCTTTTCCTTAGGTATGCTTTGTTTTGTAACTTCATTTATGAGAGTATTCTCAGTGTATTATTATTTATTAATCTTAATAGTGATTTATCAAACGAACTTTTATATCATTTATAACATATTGCGTAGCATGTTTTTCATATTAATGTAAAACGGATGTATGTTTTAGGACAGAAAAACAACAATTTGAAGAATATAGGTCGAACTCTCCTTTGATTTTAGAAAACAAGTAACTATCCGTCACCCATTCGTATCTTAAGAGTTACTCTCTATAGTGTTTAATAGAGCTACTATTATTTATTCTATTAATGAAAAATTTTAATTATAATACCGTTTATAATTCATCGAAAGAATAAAATCATCTCGCAACACCAGCAAAATTCCGTCGCCAATTTGAGAATGCGACGCGAAATTCTGCGCTAATGTTGCAATTAAAAATTACGTGTGACAGCGACAAGGATCGCAAAAAATTGCTCACACCGACAACGCCAGTTAAAAACAAATGCTAGGGTTGACACAAAGACTCAGATACTTTTGTAACATTTAGGCCCTTTACGATGGCCACCTTTTTATTCTTTCGTTGATATCACCAGTCGCTTGCAAATCTGTTTTTCAAGATCGTCGTGAGAAAAATCGCTACGATTTTCAAGATAGCTGAGTAAATCTATACAGTTGAAAACTAGTCGCTATTCTTGTACTGACCGAATAGACGACTTTCGTCCACGATTCAACATTGTGTGCACAGAGCACGCGCAACGTGATTAACACGAAGGAACCATACAATATTATTTTCGACGATTTAAATTGCCTTGTGTACGAAGAGCTTTAGAAATAAACTTTAGATTAGAAATTGGTGATAGCATAACATTATGCATTCACGTACATTGTTTATATAATCCTTAAGATTTTTAGTTCGTCACGTATTAAATCTGTTCTCAAATAAAATTGTAAAATTGACAACCCTAGAGTAAATCTTGAGGACCCATTATGACTAATTGCTTAATCACTGAGGGGATAAATTCTTTTTATTATGTTCTTGCACGGTGGAGACTTTGATATGCGTATTGTTTTAAACTCGTCTTCGTTTAAAACTAATCGGGATCTCGTAAATTGTGTTTTTATTTAAACGATCATGTTAATTTAATTTCGATTTCAATAGCTAAAAAGACTAATACGTATTATCTTATACTAGCTATTACCAGCGACTCCGTCCGTACGCAATAAAAAAAACTGCATAATAAGTAGTCTATGTGTTCAGACTATATTCTACATCTGTGCTAAATTTCATCAAGATCCGTTGAGCCGTTCCGTACCTTCAAACAAACATCCATCTAAACATTCGCATTTATAATATTAGTAAGATTGCTTATCTATATAATAAAAGATAATGTTAATAGCATTTTGTCTAACCCTGCGATCCGGAGCCTGTGATGTTCCAACAAATAGGACCACAGGACGGCGTAGTCAATTACTAAAACGTGCAATTTATAATACGACTGAAATACTCGAGTCTCACATGCATCGCTTGCGTTGTATGAGTTTAACGCGATAAATCATTCCCATAGTATGAAAATAAAGAAAAATCCTGACAAACCCGTAATGGCGCAGCTCCTCCCGTGTAATATTTCTTTTGTCTTTAAACGCCTGTTTAAGTCAAGGAGTCTGGCTTTGATTAATAATAATAAGTGCCCTCCGATAGTGCATCGATCCGCATCATTTGTCACGGTTCCAAGGCGGGGATAAACTGAGTCTGTTCATTTATACCATACCTTTATCTATCGAAAATTGTTTTCAACGTATGATTATGTCTAATGGCATAAAGCAACTACAACATTCTAAGTGCCTTTGCGGTATTAAATTTTTTGTATATAATTCCCATAGTCTACAGTTGAACCTGGATAATAGAGAAACCTTTGTAAGTGAGAGTCACTGTTCGGTACTATATTAGAGAGAAACTCTGGTAAGAGAGAAACTTCTATAAGTATATTTCAAGTATTTCAAATTGATGAGATAGGACACAGTTTTCTTTTGTTATAAAATATATGACTAAAGCTACTATATTTCATTTAAGTTTTCAAAAATTACAGATCGTCATCTGTTTTTTTTATGTTACCTTTAATGAATATTATAAATTAAATTATAAACAAATGAATATAGTGTTGTAATTAAATTTTATCGTAAAATCAGAAAAATCTACTCAGTTCTCTCTTTCAGTTGTGATTGTGTAGTGCAAGAAAGACAATTATAGGCATTATATGTGTAAAATTAAAGAGCTTTATATTATTCCTTAGGTAATAAACGAGTGGAAATATAAATTATTTTACGTTACAGAAACCCAACATTAAAAGTAATTGCAACGTATCCATCCTATAACTATCCCATCGTATCCCTACTCTAGTAATCCCGACTTGATAAAGTATACTGAACGAATCAGTTTGTTATGCGAAGGTTTTTAATCGTTTCAGATACAGAAAATATCTGTATCCAATTTGTATCCAATAATGTTGCCAGTTATAATATCGTCTGATAAATTCTTATACGGATAAATGTGCAATTAGTTCTTTCAGTGTTGCCAACATTAGTAAGACAAGAGAAAATGGTGTAAGAAATTTGATTATTTTCATCAATACTCAATTTTTTTTATGTGTTTTCACTGAAACTCAGTAATTTTATTTACATTATGTAATTATCATTACATGCTTTTGTATACTTTATATATAATTCCGAAATCTTAGTAATGTTATAAATGCGAATGTTTAGATGGATGGATGCTTGTTTGAAGGCATATAGAACATAGTCTGGAAGAACACATAGGCTACTTATTTTTTTTATAACCCCGCCGGACGGAGTCACGGTTGACAATTAGTATACTAATATATCTATTCGTGACGCTAGTGATGTTCGTTTAATTAGAACTTAAGGCATTTTATTAATCTTAAAAACATAACCTATAATTATTTCGCAAGTTCGTTAAAATAATTCATCTAAATTAATTATAGACAAAGATTACTTTAATATGTAACAGGAAAATAATTTGTAATATACCCTTCGCGTTTAGTACAGCCGGTAGAGAATAAACAATATGATAGGGCATCTAGGCAATCTTATAATTTAGTACCTAACAACCTCTTTCCTCTCAGATGCTTAATTGAAACCGACTATTCTGTGGTTCATAACTTCGTTACGCGACTGACTACCTGTCATCATTGCTATTATGTTCATACCCAAGATGTAAACAAATTAGTTACCTTTTATTTGTTTGGAAATTATCCAATTTCAATCTTATACCTATTTAATAAAGTTCAAATTCGCTTAACATTTTCGATGTTAAAAAAATTGTTGATATCAAAGGGTGCATAGTGATGGAACGTATTAGATATTTTTATTTATGTAGATCTGGATGTTGATAAGATCTTTGAAGGTGTTAATAAGTTCTTTATTTCCTATAGAGTTAAGTAAATATGGTCTCGTTTTAAATAACTGAATATTTATTAGAATAAATATTTAATTTTGAGTACTCGTAAAAATAAAATAATAAACATTGAGATGTAATTTTTAATCTATATATCTATATATATAAAAGAAAGTCGTGTTAGTTACACCATTTATAACTCAAGAACGGCTGAATCGATTTGACTGAAAATTGGTGGGCAAGTAGCTTAGAACCAGGAAACGGACATAGGATAATTTTTACCCCGTTTTCTATTTATTTATTTTTTTATTCCGCGCGGACGGAGTCGCGGGTAAAAGCTAGTTATAAATACATCTTAAGTTAAAAAAAAATTTTAAACTCAATATTATTAGAAAAATTAGTCATTGGTTTTATTCACAATGAACTTAATTAAAACATGTTTAAACTATAATAAAGTTTATAGGACATAACTCTGCGTTTCATTTAAATTGAACGGATTATTTCTAGATTTATTGGATTATTTAATTAATTGAATTTAATTGAAATACTTTGAATCGAAAACCTATTTGTCATTTATTGTTTCGTAATAGATTATACCTTTAGGCAATTGATTATAAAAATGCCTCGGGGATAAACAAGAATAAAGCCTACATCGTTTCACAAGACACCTTTAGTGCTGTTAAAATAATTTAATATTTAAGATTACTGGCTGTCGCCCGCGACTTTGGCCGCGTAGAAATATAAACTCAGTCAGTAGCCTATACTCTCTCCCAAACGGAAGTTCCAAGTTTTGAATGATGATTCCAAGAGTATAGGTTATAACAGTTTGTTATCTGTCGCTGTTCCGAATTACATCCAGATTCATTCAGTCGGTCTGGAGCAATAATTTAATTAAATTAGACGTTAATAAACATTAAATTCGAAAGCTTAACTCGCCGTCCTTGCGAACAAGAATCGCTGTAGTCCGTACAATTATTGAGGAATTTGTAAAGATCAATGTACAACAGAAATGTATCCCCGCAATGCCTAATAGTATGAGATCATAGGATTAAAAGTAATGCCTCAACTGCCCGCTCTGCCGATACAATAGACTGTGTAACGGACAAGTAACCAAAATATGACTGTGTTAGTGCGTGTTCATATTTAACTAAGAAAAAACACTTTAGGGTATGCACGTGTTTATAACATTTTTTTTATATTATAAGGTAGCAAACTAGGAAGTGGCCATTAGAATTCGCTGAAATGGCGAAGCGACCGCTGCCCAAAGACATCAGCAATTGTAGATTGCGTTGCCTAACTTTAATTAATACAGGATGAAATGCACAGAAAAGTGATATTTAGTCCCTTCCTTTGTTAAATTCACTTTCCCTTCCCTTCCTTCCCTTATAAGAAAAGGGTCATAAGAGAGAGAGGACTAAAATTAGACCTCTGGCACCACACTTATCACACGAAACAAGTAATTGCTTCCACTTGACTGCTGTCTTCTGTTTCGTGGTATTTAACTGGGCGAGCCCGTCCATTCGTGCAAAAATTTTTGTTGTCTACCACTGAAAAACGAATACAAAATGTTATATACAATAACATGTAGATAGAATGAATGTTCCCTATAGATTTATCTTCTCAATAATCGTAGTACAGGTATGGGGCGGCTATAGTGTACAGGTCAACAAATCGAGTTAACCTCGCTTTTAGATAGCGGACAAAACATGTTTCATTAAATTGGCAATATTAAGGAGATGTAAGAAAATATTCAATAGTCATATATGTGGAAGACATTGGGAAAGGCTCATGCCCAGCAGTGGGCAAATAAAGACTGATGATGATGATGATAATATTAATATTCAACATAGAAAAACAGGGTAATTACTTAGTTATTAATAACGTGTTTCTGAGACCTATATCTCTGTATAAAACATATCGTCATCCTTGTCATTATCTTTGACAAAACAGAGATAACAATATGTTTCAAACGGATATTTTGGTATTAGAAACCCATCGTTAATATATTAATTAAGAAATAAACATAAGCTTAAGTTAAAATTATAAAAAAGATTTCGATAAAAAAAAAATTAAGTTATGAATAGATTTTATAAACATACATATATTATACACTAGCTATTGCTCTCGACTTTGTCCGCGAATAAACACAACTATATTAGTAGCCTATGTGTTCTTCCTGACTATGTTATACATAGTTATATGCCAAATTTTAGCGAGATCCCTTGGGCCGTTTTGGACCATCATTCATCTAAACTTTCGCATTTATATATATAAAAGAAAGTCGTGTTAGTTACACTATTTATAACTCAAGATGGGGAGATAGCTTAGAACTAGGAGACGGACATAGGAACTTTTTTTATCTTGTGTGCATTTTTTTTATTCCGCGCGGACGGAGTAGCGGGTAAAAGCTAGTTTATAATATTAGTCAAGTTAAAATAAAATTCAACATAAAAACAAATGCATTTCATTTCGTAATGATTTTGATGATCGAATAATCATTGCAGAGCTCTCACAAACAGGTCGGTTAATCCAAGTCGCTTACGGATGTAAATTTGATTAGCTTTAATCGAATAACAGTAGTCGGTAAAAGTACGATATACAGGGCCTTCGAAACGTCTACTCCGTAGGTAACTAGACTGGACAGCCTTATGATTGTAAATCGAGGTGAGAGCCGACCAAACTCAATTCAGATAACCTCAATGAATTTTGAATTTCTCTCGACTAATGCACGGTATAAGCCATCATACGGACGTAATGGGATGGACACCGGTTTTCGCCTCGAATATTTTTTTCCGATAAGCCATAGAAATATAACGGCTTTCGAATATTATTTACTATCCATCTGTCCTCGACCTTTTGATTGGTCTGTAATGACCACCATGAAACTATTATAAAATATATGTTCTTAATTGAATAAAAAGTGCCTTATCGAGTCTAACGTAGGAAATCCCTCTGAACTTGGTACTCTGTACAAAACATAACCATAGATAAAGTTTGATTTTCTGTTCTCACAGATTATCGATCTATTTATCAAGCTGTGAGATATTTTGTGAGAGTAAACCTAATTATTATGTACACGCTAACGCTAAGTTTAATGTGGGAATTATGACATCCTGTTTAATACGCCCTAATTTAGGAGTCCCCCTGAAATGTAAAACTTAAATATTTATTCTCGTTGTAATTATTCTATACGGAACTGCATCGTCATTAACGCCAGGGCTGCTGACGTCCGAGGCCCGCTTTCTACGCCATAGAATAATGGACAACGATTAATATTATTATACGATGACTATTTAAAACGAAACGCAAGGAAACGGTTTGTAGTTAAGCTCGTTGCTACAAAACTAAATGAGTATTAATTACTTCACCTCCGGCGCCGACGTCTTGACTGGGATCACTTCGTCACGATCGTCTTTTAGAGAATGTATGTATTATTTCTAGTAAATTATTATAAATATAATAGTGTACACGCTGCATACATTTAAGATAAAACTTATTGAATCTGGCATTCGTTGTAATGTCGAAAATAACGACAAATTAAAAAAAAATCAAACATTAATGCAAGAAATATTGTCATCAAAAATAGAAATTAAAGAGGAAATTTACTAAATTAGTAATTAATAATTATTTCTATGTTTAATTTCTTATTTCTGCTTATGTTAATAACAAGAATGTTATGATGAATTCAAGTCATTAAGCATCAAAACTTTCCAGAGATTGTACATTTCTACAAACATTAGTAAACGTAGAATATGTTAAGTTTATGGCGAGCATTGATTTATTTGATGGCAACACGCTTAGGGTTCGTTTGTACAATTGCGATTTAAGTGTTAGATTATAAGTCCGCTAAGTCGAGACACGCGAGGGCTTTAAGATGACCTAGCGTTTGATAGACCGAGGTGCGATTTTCAAAACGTTGTTTATACTCTAGGAAATTATATTTTGCAAGCATTTTGTTAGAAGCATTACAAGATAGCTTGAAAATAACTGTGTCCAGTTGTTAAGTTTTCTTCCGATCGTTTATTAATTTATAATAAGATGTAGACTGTCTGAATAAAATTTAACGCAAATAAATCTTGTGCCCAAAAATAGAACAAAAAATCTAAAGAATAGCATAACGATAAAATATTTTTCAATGTAACAAAATACTCGACTATTCTCCGCTTACGAGTTGCAAACTTTGAAATTGTCCTTTATATGTAAAACATTCTAGTTTCTGTTTGAAAGCAGTATAGGCTTTTTAAGATGGAATTCTTCTACAATGTTGAATGTCACAGCAGAATACACTTTCTGTCAGAATAACGTATTTTTTATTTGTTTTAGTAATTTAAATTCAGTCAGTTCTTTGTTTTTGTTTTTTAACAATAATGATGTAAAGGTGAAGCACTAGAATAACAAGAAATAAGTTAATATTAAGTTTAGCAATTCTTTGAGCAATGTTTCTAATAGCATATAATATAATCCTCCTCTCACTGCATCATTAGTAAATTCCTTACTATGAAGGGCCATGAGTTGAAATTGGAATGCCAGTAAAGTACAAAAATAATTTAGAAAAAGATAGATTAAAAAAAAACAGTACAACGATAGAAAATTAATAAATCAGCGTAATTTGTATGGAAATTCAGATTGAGCTTTATATTTGTTTATTTTTTTTTTGATGACGATATATCAATAATTTTCAGAAGCCGAAGCATATTTGCTATTTAAAAGTAATTTGTGTCAATTCCCTGCAAGTTGCACACGTTCTCGCATCGCCATATTGATATGTAAATGCGGCGCGACATTTTTCCCCTTGTTAGTTTGCATCTAATATTTCACTAGAGGGCGCATCTTATTTATACGCCGTTGAATAAGACGTATCTGTCCGCAGTGTACTGGTTTCGGTCACTAATGATCCGAACGGAGGCCTTTTTTGCCGTGTCTAACTAAATAATGTGGACGTGAGCTGGGTATTTAATTCTGCCAACCAGTGTACGGGTTACTTCGGTCATTTTGAAGGGCTCTGGCTTAGTTCTCCGGTCTCTATTGGATTTATTTTGACTTCCCAAACGTCACTTAGGAAGTTGAATGGGTCCGATGCTTGTTAGTCGATAGAACTTATCTCTAATGGACAGCAAATCTAAGATGAAGCTATTTGAATAAGTACTTTGGTTTTCTTATTTATGGATTTTTTATTGAATGTCTTCTTTATTATCATTTGATTTTTTTCATAACTAATATAACTTATGAGACTGAATGTACCTTTTATTTTATAAATACAAATGTCGGCTCCATTGCTTTCTTTATTTCGTACTTTATTCTTCTGGTTTTAATATATTGTTTCTAGACGTTCTATAAATATCACCAAGAGATGTACAAAAACAAGAACAGGTTGTCTTCAAGTATGTTTTATGTTTTTGTTGAAAACTTATTCAGTACTATGTCAATCTACAAGTTCACCAATGCTCAAGTTAGTCTCTCCATATCGGGAATGTTTTAAATTTTCAATTTCACCTTGTTTCTATGTAAAGCATTTGAGTTGGTAAGAACGTTCGAAATGAAGTCGTCAACGAACTGGTTCTTCGTTTGGTTAATCGGATTTATACGAACGTAACATTGTCAGGAATGCAGTATGAATTTGCTTTTGAAAACACGCACGGAATGGAGGTGTCAACGAAATTTAACAGACAAGTTGTCGCCTGGCATAAAAAAAAAATAGTAGCCTATGTGTTCTTTAAGAGTATGTTCTACATCTGTGCCAAATTACATCAACATCCGTTGAGCTGTTCCGGAGGTAACTTCAAACAAACATCAATACATATTAAACATTCGCATTTATAATATTAATAAGATAAGATATTTGTGTTCACATAATTTCAATTATCTAAATAAGTTTTAAAGGTATTCATACGAATTTTATAAATGTTTATGAAAACACTTTTCATTTTTCAAAATATATTGTTGAAAAATACCTATGCATAGTTTTAAATTTTCGTAAAATTATTCAATTATAGAAATCACAGTGTCACAACATTGGAATTGAAATAAAAAACTGCTAATGGCTTTTTCAATTTACTTATTTTAAATTAATAAGTAAGAGGTAATTTGAAGTCAAAAGGTAATAAATTTTATACGTTTAAGTTTACCGGCTTTTAAAGGAAATAATAATGATTATTATTTAATTACACTAAATAGATATAATTGAAGCAATTTCCTTATATTCACATTACATTACTTTTAATATTACCGCCTTTTAAAGTTAACTGTAAGGCTATTACACATCTATCCATTTATTATAAGTAAATTATAAAATTGCCTCCATTTGACGTATCGAAGACATTATCTCACATACAACCAATAAGAGTAACATAAAGTCAAAAACTACTATAAAAGTTGCGACAAATAAATTGCTATAACTAGTTTTTTTTTTATCGGAACATTACTACGTCATAGTACATCGATGTCATGGAACGAAGGTTTCTTGTATACAGTTGAAGTAACATATTTTTGTATGTTCACATGTTCTTATACTTTTAAGAGTTATAAGGAGATTGTTAAATTACTTTACGGTATAGAAATTGTCTTTTTTTTTTTTTAATTTAATGCCATATTTTCAGTGTTTGTTTTACAATTCTGTTCAGATTATTAATTTGAAATATAATTTTGTTAAACGATGAATTACGAGAATTAATTATCAATGTATTCTAGACTTCTGAGAGAGTACAAGCTTAACTGTACCAGCCTAGGGCTACCAACTTTGACTTTTAAGTGACAGGACCTAAAAACATCGTGTATTCATCTTTCAATTAAAAAAGAACATTAAGTATTTGCTTGTTTTATATGTGTAAATTTAAATTAGTTTGCTTTCATAAATACTTACATCACTCCCTGCGTAAATTGGCAAGTATTTATTTAATTCAACGACGGGTCTATGCCTAATCCATTTCTATATAGTCAAGGTCTGCCAGCGACCGAGTTCCTAGGGCTGCGCGGGCGTATGTAGGACAGATCGTTCATTCTGACAGCGTATTTATAGTGTATGCAACATTAATTTGTTTCGATATTATTAGGTATTTATTAGTTAACCGTTAGATTGTATTTCGATACGCATCTAAGATTTCCATAGTTTATATCATTTACTTAATCATAGTCAAGTTTTGAATGGAAACATTTATAATTAAATATGTAATTGTAACTAGTTATATTGATAATATGTTTGAATTGATTATTTAAATGAAAATTATTCCAGTTACAAACAATTTGCTTTATAAATTGTTACTAAATATATTTAAAATTATTTGTTCAAATATTAAAGACAAATTGTTTTTCGCAACCAACAAAAATTAAGACACAAAATGAAGTGAATAATAAAAGTAATTTAATTAAGAATTGTTTAATCACATCGATAAAATGTGATTTATCGACATATTTAATACATCGATAACTCGATATCGATATTATATCGATATTTTATTAGTTGGTGTTGCCCTACATTCGGACAGTAGCCGCTTCGCACTTACCGCCCGTCGCCCGCGGCCTTTCTTGTAAATGTACTGTCGCACGCGTAATTCGATAGCATTTAATTTCAGATATTTTATTATTCTATATTAGCTTTTATAAACGGTTATTCGTTATCTAATATCGCGGATACAAATCTTATTTTCAGACAGCCTTACTATATATAATCAGATTAGCTCAGTATATCATCATTTTAGCAAATAAATCTATGAAAAAAAAACTATGCAATTCTAATGACTAATGTCGTGTTTTATTCAATACTTCAAAGTTTACTAATGAAGTAATTTTAATTACAAATACAGTTCAAATTACAATTAAAATGTATTAAAGTACATAATTCACTTTAATTAATAAATAAATTATAGATTTATCAACGTGTATTACGTTATGGTTTGCATAAATCTTCATAACAGTTTCTCTCAATAGAAAACAACTCTTCGATTTCGAATCTTTAGATCACTACGCACCTTTAAAGTTATTGCTAATGTTCGCTTGCAACTGTGAAAGTGCCAGGGAAATAGACCGTTCCAATGTAATTGATTATTTAGTGATCGTGGCAAGGAAGGGAAACTCGGCAGTAAAAGTTTATACTGTGAAAGTTATATAATGGTGTTTTGCAATTTATCAAACTGTAATATAAATATATTTAGTGCGTAGTTTTTTTATTCGTTGTCAAAATCTGATCTTTATTTTGATTTATTGAATAATAACCGATGTTAGTATAGATTAGCCTTATGATGTGTTTTTTTTTTTTAATTTTTATTACACATATTTTAAATAAAATTAGTAGTCTTGTTATAAGTTTTTAAAATATAATTTTCTGTAGATTATCTTTTTAAAATAGATTTGATACTAATTATCTAAAAATTAACATAAAAACTGTGTGTTTTTTCACAAAACACACAGTTTTTATGCAAAACACTTTTCTTTTCAACTGTACCTCTTTGTAAAATACTGATATTTCACTTGTGCGTTTTACATAACGTTGTACATTTATTCATAAAAGTAATTCAACTGTTAATATTATTCAAGTTGTCTAAACATTACAAAAATATTTATAATACGGCAATGAGAGTTTTATCATCGTCAAGTACAGTCAGTATAAACTTCGCTAAGTGGGCGGTGTATAATTAGTTTCATTATGGCTAAGTGGTTTTCTTGTCTATGAACAGGCCCTTGTTAATTGTAAACAAGCTGTTTAATGAAGACGATATTATTATTTAACAAACACTTATTTAATTATTTAATCTGCCATTTGTTACTAGCTGATGTCGAGATGAGAATCTAATAACTGTTATATTTTTTCTATATGTTTAGGACTTTAAATCTTACTAATATTATAAATGCAAATGTTTAAATGGATGGATGGATGTTTGAAGGTATCTCCAGAACGGCTCAACAAATGATGAAATTTAGCACAGATGTAGAACCTAACCTACTTATTATGTTTTTTCGCAGGCGACAGCTAGTTTACTTATATTTCTATCCTTAGCCAACGATATATTTTACCTACTATTTATTTTCCTATACTTTCCAATATAGATAAAAATCATTGCGAGGGGCGCATTAGATATCTTGCCCTACACAACTTATTTAAAAGCAAAAATATAATATTCTGTTAAGCACCTAACACTCAAAGCTCCTTACATCTTGTATGAAGGTTGTATGTATGAAATTTACCGCATTCACTGGCCAGTCTTTCATCCGCACTATAATGCATCATTGTTTGCGACGGGGGGTCGGAGGAGGACGGTGGGGGGCGGCGGGAACCGATGTGTTAATACAACATACATTATTTATACGCCGTCTGTCCTTCAAGAGAACATTGTTGCAACGAAATATTAAAATATTAGGAAGAAAATGTATTACTGAAATTGTATTCCTTAGTTACTACTCATTGCAAAGTCTTTGAAAAAGGTGTGATATAATTTCTTTGTTTAGATAAAAAGAATATTTAACAAATTAAATTATGAATATTATCACACACTTTGCTAAAGTTGGTAATATTTAATTAAAATAATTTAAAATGTTCATGAATACAATTTCTAATTCTATTGGTTCTAATGAAAGTTCAAGATTAGTTGTTTACAACTTTAATAGTAAAAACAAATAAAACCAAATAGAAAATTGTTAATCTTTCAACAAAAAACTGGTGTTTGATTTCTAAATACATTCCATAAAAATATAAAATCACCATATCCATTTAATCACATATTTCCTTGTCCCGACTCCGGCGAGCGCGACCAGCTCTTTCTAATTAAGCAACTACCCTGAGATTTATAACATATGGGAGCATTAACGCGATTTATGCCTAGTACTGAATAATGAGATAGTACTAATGGTTCACTGTACCAGTGAATCCCAAACTTTATATAACTACGACCCATCTAATAAAAAATAAAAATTCCCAAGCACTTGACTGTCACAAACAAGGAACATGTAATAAAGTTCTTGTAGGGTTGGTCGTTTTTGTTAGCGAAACATAACGGTGATATGCGTTTTCAACTTGTTGATCAATCAGTTGATTTTATTAACTAGTTAAAAGATTTCTATGATATTGGATATCAGTAAGGTCTGCGTAAGTACATACGTTGAATTCAACTAGTTGAATGAAAAACTGTTGATATGCTGAAAGGGGGATTAATATTTGAGGGCCCTTGAATCGGCGCATCTTATGTTTTAGTTGACACTCATTATTCGCTATCCAGCAGTTTGGGAACTTCTATTGTATACAATTAAAACACGACAAGTGCGATATCCGATGGGAATCGAACGATTATTGCTCTCAATGGGATTATAATCAAATAAAAACTGTCTTATCTCAACCTTTCGTAACTGATAGTTTTTTGATACGGTATATAAATTATTAGTAACCCGGATGTCCACACATTAAGCCTTAAATGTTTTTATAGTGTAACCAAATAATTATAATTAATTTAGATTTAAATTGATAATTATTACTCTTCAACGTGTAGTACGACTGAGGAATATTGAGACTTGAAAATTTAATGTGAGGGGAAGATCGAAATGTTAAAAGTAAACAAGAAGCAAGAAACATATTCAACGTCATATTCGTAATTCAAAAATAAAATTATCAATTTATTAATTCAACATTCATTAGATAGGAGTTTATTGTTATTATTATTTTTAACGATTTTAATTAATGTAAAAAATAATTTTTCAAATGCTAAAAAGTTTTAATTCAATTGTAAAAAATAGAACATTCTTTATTTAACATCCATTAAATGTCAAGTCAAGTCGATAATGCTTAATATGATATAATATTTTTAATCTACTTTTTGTGGGCGCAATTTGAAACTGTCGAACAAGTCAGTGACGGATACGTGGGTGTCGCTAATCATTGACATTTGTGACGAAATTCGGCCGTCGATCTGTCGGTATTTTTAATCCCAGTTCACAGTTAAGTTAGAAACCTGTTAAATAATGCGGCATTAACATTAATTCGCTTTTTATGCTTTCGTTATGTTGATAGATTTCAATTCTTGTTTCTTTTTTGTATTTATATATACTTGAAAACAAAAGACAATCTTACTAATAATATAAAAGCGAATGTTTAGATGGATGTGTGTATGAAGGTATCTCCGGAACGGCTCAATGGATCTTGAAGAAATTTGGCATAGACATAGAACATATTCTGAACTATTAAGTTTTTTTTAATGCCGCGCGGACGGAATTGCGGACGATAGTTAGTTTATTATAAAAAGAGTTTGATAAGAATGACCGCAATGGATCAATTTATTATTTTCCTATATTCATCTTGCTAAATTCTTCAATTCAAATAACAAAATAGAGGACATTTGTATGAATAATACAAATGCATTGCATATCTTTTAACGCTTTCGTGCTTAACGCTTCGACACATTCAATACTAAATTGGCATGTGTTCGTTCTGGATCTAGCATCTATTATCATATTATTAAGCGCTGCAAAATAAAAGTCTGGAATACATTTGTAAAGATAGGACGTGAAGACTCTCGTATTGACTATTCTTAAAGTGGATTGATTCCTTCTTTTCGATAGTTGATTGGCATTTCGTGTTCTTTTGTTTTAGTGAAATCTTGTTCTGTGGATGCGTTTTATGAATACTAGTTCTTTTGTGTTTTAGATTTGTTTTATTTTGAATCTTGAAATTTCCTTCGATTAATTTATTTTCTTGGACTTAAAAAAAAAAGAAGGTGATTCTCAATTCATCTTTATAGTTTTTAAATAAATAATATATCTATTTACGTAATTTTAATACTATTATAATAAATACGAATAATTTGTAATACATTTCACAGAGCTAGTAATTCCATCTAAGCTCATACATATGAATTCGTTATAGTTGAGGCATTTTAATATTAAGTATTCTTTTTTTAAATAATTATTAATAACCAGTATTAACATTGATGTACATAAAAATCCTTTTAGGAATAGAGAATAAATCACATTTGACATCTGATTTACATGTAGCATATTGATTTTAATAATCTATTTAATAATTTGGAATTTATAATTAGCGTGGCTCATTGAACTTTTACAATATTTATTCGTTGATATTTAAACAAAACACCCACTGTTTTAAATTGTTCCATTATTAATTTATGAGACGGAATGTACATTTGAAAATTGGAACAATTTATGTTCCAATTTTAAAATATGATAATAACCGAGTTTAATTTCATAAAGTACTATCTCTAAGTTTTGTGAGATGAATAAAGAATTCATTATATACAGTAGTAGACGCCAGCAACAACATCTGTTGCACGAATGTTTCGGCTCGCTCGGTGAATTACCACGACCACACAGAAGACAGGCGTGAAGTAGAAGTCATTCCCCGTTTAGACTGATGAGTGTACATGTCGGAAACCTAATTTTGAGGGAAGGAGGGAAGGGAAAGGGGACCCTTTCCCTTTCCATCCTTTTCTTATAAGGAAAAGATTAGAAGGGGAATTGATGGTGAAGGGGACGCATTGGAAGAGGAAATATTCTATTTCAGTACGTCTCCTCCTCCATCGATTAAAGGTAGGCAACACATCTGAAATTGCGGATGTCTATTGCCAGCGGTGGTTTCGCCATTTCGGAGTATCGAGGTGGCCGAGTGCTCTTTAGCCACCTTATGTTATAAAAAAAAGGTCCTAGAAATGTCACCGTTTTATTCCAGTTATGCGTTATGACTACTGACTAATAAAGTCAGCTAGTAATCACTTTTTTAATGCGTTTTTTTTTCAACACAATATGGAATAACTTCGTTATAAGTGTGAACAAATATTCGCTTTAAAAGATTGCATCTTTTCGTATTATATTTAATATTAGGTCCTTACATATGAAATTGGCGTTTTTCGTACTGGCCACTTTAATCACGAATTTCTCCTCTTTGGTAAGGAATTCCAAATTCAAATTTGTACAGCTATAGACTCATGTATTTGTGATTCGATGACCGTCATTCATTTGTTTTTTTTCTTCTGTTTTTTTCTGTTTGCGTCACTCATTTTACAAAATGGAAAACTTAAAATATCGCATTATTTACGAGTACGAGTTCCGCCGTGGCACTAGTGCTGCGGAAACGACTCGAAGGGTGAATGATGTGTATGGCGGTCGTGTTGCAAAAGAAAACACAGTTCGTTTTTGGTTCCAACGTTTTCGTTCTGGAAGTTTCGATCTGCAGAACAAGCCCCGTGGACGGCCTGAGACTCAAGTTGATAATGAAGAGTTAAAGGCTATTGTGGAAGCGGATCCATCGCAAACCACGTCCGAGTTAGCTGCAGGCTGCGATGTTAGTGATAAAACTGTTTTAATTCACTTGAAGCAAATTGGGAAGATTAAATAGCTTGAAAGGTGGGTACCTCACGAATTGACTGAAGCGAACCGGCAAACGCGCGTCGACTGTTGCGTTACATTACTAAACCGGCACAATAATGAAGGTATTTTAAACCGAATCATTACCTGTGATGAAAAATGGGTTCTTTACGATAATCGGAAGCGCTCAGCGCAATGGTTGGATCCTGGCCAGCCAGCCAAATCCTGCCCCAAGCGAAAATTAACCCCAAAAAAGTTACTTGTAAGCGTTTGGTGGACTAGTGCCGGTATTGTTAATTACAGTTTTCTCAAATCTGGCCAGACTATTAAGGCTGATGTCTATTGTCAGCAATTGCAAACCATGATGGAAAAGCTAGCGGCTAAACAACCTAGGCTGGTCAATCGCTCCACGCCACTGCTGCTTCACGACAACGCTAGACCACACACTGCGCAACAGACTACTAAATTAGAAGAGCTTCAATTGGAAAGTCTAAGACATCCTCCGTACTCCCCGGACCTTGCTCCAACAGATTACCATTTTTTTCGAAATTTGGATAACTTCTTGCAAGGGAAAAAATTCAACTCCGATGGGGCAGTCCAAATCGCCTTCAAAGATTTTATTGATTCCCGTCCGACTGGTTTTTTTAGTAAAGGGATCAATGAACTACCTATGAGATGGCAAAAGTGCATAGAAAATAATGGTTCATACTTTGATTAATTAAATATATTATATTAAAAAATATTCGACTTTTTGTTCCTCCCATACAAACCGCCAATTTCATATGTAAGGACCTAATATAAACTTTTAAGCCAATTTATAAGATCTGCTTAAACGAAAAAAATAGGTACACCAAAAACTAGATTTATTAGTTCTATAATTGAAGCGTAATTATAGTGTCAATTAAAAACTAAAGTTTATTCTATAGATTTACACAACCGTACTCCAGTACATTAACAAAAGTAAACGTATTATAAAATAAATAAATAAATCAAATTGAAAGTTCCAAAAAATCATACTTGAAGTACTGGAATTCACTTCATTGTAGTGCAATGATTATTTTCGTAATACCGAAGGACAGATTTACTCCAATTGCAAATGTAATTATAAGATACCTGTTCCAAAAGTTCAATATACGACATTTAAAAGCAATTTCATGTAATTTCCAGTTTTAATTATCTCTAGCAAATTAATGGAATTTTTCTTATGAATGTTTTTTATGTAGAACTAACTGTCGACCGTGAATCAGTCTGCGCGGCATTAAATAAAAACTTACTAAGTAGCTTATGTTCTTACAGACAATGTTCTACATCTGTGATAAATTTCATCAAAATCCGTTGGTTCTGGAGATACCTTCAAACAAACATCCATCCAACCATCTATTCATCTAAACATTCGAATTTATAAGAATACGTACAAATTTTCTTCTGTTCTCTTTCTGTTTCAGTTAGAGATGTCAAAAAAGGCTGAACACACAAAAACTGTTTGTTTGAAACATTTAAACGTATTTAAATTTTAAAACATATTTAATATGTGATAACTACCCGTTTAATAGTTTAGATAACATCTAATATATGTATTTGATAATATAGTGAAGATAAGATAGTGATTGTACCTAAAAGATTTGGGTCCATTAAGTTTTCAATTTTCTCTAGTTTGAAGCGACCGCTCGCTTATTATCTCATATAGGAACTAACAAATAACATAGTACGTATTATATTACAACATACAAAACTACAGGAGTTATCGTACTGCCATTAGTCTGGCTCCAAGCGCGCCACTCACAAACATAACGTCCAATTTTCTTTCTAAAATCTTTATGAATCTCGATGGAGAGGCGGCGGGCTCAAAGGTCATACTAAATTTCAATTTAATAGTTACCCAACTCTCACACATTCATAACCTCGCCCGTCGTTTGTCCTGCTCCCACACTGCATGTTATGGGAACCATAAATGTTTGGTCTAATTCATGGGAGATAGCGAAGGTAATTAATTTGCTGCCAAATTTGACGTAGCTTCTCTTGCATGATTAAGGACTAAAGTATTATTGTTTGCATATTATACTCACGTAATAAAAAATATTTTTATTACTTAAAATAAGCCTACTAACGCAAGTAATAGCAAAGTTTTTACCAATTTTAAATTTTCATTACTTTGAACAATTTCCAAAATTTGGTTCCACAAGTGTCTACATTCCACAAAATATCGTGTTCCATTACATCATTAGTTAAAATTTACAGATCAATCATTTACTTCTATAATATATACATAAGATATAGATTAAATAGTGTTGTTACAAATCGCTTATAACTTGTGCCACCGTCATAATTTTAGATTATAATGAGCGGCTTGCATCAATTAGCGGCCGGGTGTGGGCTTCAACACTTTTTAAAATTCATTACGTGGTAATACAACTAACGCCCCGCAGCCACCGGATTGTCTGGCGCAAACTACAAACGCTATTGTAATGAGGCAGGCGAATTGCGTATGGAATAATTGAACCATGTAATTCTAATTACCCATATAACTGACTTCAAGGGGACCACTCGTGGACGCCGTGCTTGAGCCGCGGTGGGTGCATAAGCGACCGTAGTCAGACGTTCACAATCATAAGTTAACGAATTTGTATTGAATAATAAAGTTCTTTAGATGTAGGGTGACATGTGTGAAATTCATTTTATTGAGATGTGAGAATTTCTATACCAATTCCAGAAAATTTTATAAACATAAGCATACCCAAATATCAATTCCAAAGATACAGAAGCTTTGTTCAAAGTCTTTTTGTTATTCTATGGCTTCTAATAGATTAGTATCAAATATATAACACCAAGTACCAATATCAGATTACTTTGTACTTGATACGGCTTGACGTATCCTATCTCATATTGACCAAGTGAGAAGTATCGCACGACGACGTCGATCTGATTCCTCGTCAATGCGTCTTTATAAATTGAAAGAAATTCGATCACTTTAAATGTGTACGATGAATCGGTGAATGGATTCTCTAAGCTCATGCCAAAGGAAAATCGATGTTATTCGTAAGAGACTAAAGTATAACCATTTATCCGGTGTCCGTTCTTCGGCCTTTTAAAAAATTCGTTGACATCAATAAATTCAAAATGTCTCATGATTTTTTAATTGATTTTTTTTAATTACTTAATACTGTGAAGATTTTTCGTAATAGACAGTTATGTTTTGCTATCAGCGTAAAAATCAAATTCTCTTTTCCTAAATTTTTACCTGATACTTTTATTAGAAAATTAAGAAAAAAAATTATAGACAACAGTGAAGTCCCCTGCACCACAATCATAAAAAAACTGTATCAGCCCTAACCTCATTATTGTAAAAGCGCGCGCAGGCATTATTTCGTCGACATTAACCCAACCGCAGGATGTGTACACACTACACCACAAGGGTAGGCACGTTGTCACTTGTCACCGTCATATTGTGAACTGTGTAAAATGTATTATCTCACCATCGGTATCATACAACCTGTTGAACGGAATTTTTCACATTTTGACTGTAATTTTTTAATCTGTTACATTTTTATTGTGTTTTCTTTTTACTAATAATTTAGTTCTTATAAAAAAAATTTAATACACACTTAAAGTTTAATGTAAGTAATAAAAATAGTTAATTTCAAAATATTATGTAAGTCTATGTGAATAACAATAATGTCTAAAATTCGACGGTGACACGCACACTACACAGGTTGAGTACACACTACACCAGAAGGTGTCGGATGTCCCTTCCGCAAATGCGTTCACACCGCGACACTGCTGACATCTGTCGGCACATCACTTACCCGAGAAATTTGTATGGGTATGCAGAGCGCGTACATATTCCGTAATCGTATGTACTTGTCAAATTTATTGTACACCCTTCGAGCTTCCAACAAAAGTTAACTTTTGTTCATGTTTGTGCAATGATGCAAGAATTTAAGAATGCTTATTATTACTGATAGAGAAGGAAACTAAAATAAAAGCATTTCCCTAACGTAAGCAAGAAGTAGAAGCGTCTAGAAATTGTTATCACAGAAAATCTATTTTATTATAACAAAAGTCCTTGAATGGTGGCCACGGATATATCGACGCAGCGTAGGTAGACCTCCCGCAACATAAACTGATGACCTGGTCAAGGTTGCGGGCGTGCACTGGATGCGGGCGGTACGGAACTGGACATTGTAGTAATCGAAGGTAGAGTCCTATGTCCAGCAGTGGGTGAGCCCTGGCTAATAATGAAAGGGAAAGAGGGAAACTAGCAACAGGAACAAAGAGGAACTACAGTTTCGTTGCCGACCTTGCATCTCTTAAAAAATTTATTACGAAATCTAGGTTTTATACGATAGAATATAGTGTACTTTTTAAGGTCCGAAAATAAAAACTAAAACAAGCTCAGTAATGTAAGAGCAATTTAACCATTACTGTCCTTAAAAATTTATTCCTCCCGACATTAAATGGGCATAGTCTTCATTCCGGTAACAATGAAATTCTTATGCAAATAAAGGACTTAATTTAAATTGTAAGATGAAAAATATACAATTTTGTATCGTTTAAAATACAATGAAGTGTTTAATGAACAAAACGAAGGGTTTGCAAAGGTCAGCGAGAAGCTGGCTTGTAAGGACAATTAAGAAACCACAGCACCGGTGTGTTGTTTATTCAGATATAGTTCCCAACATTTCCCGTATGAAAGCGATAAATGAACAATCTGATATAAAGGTACTTTAAATGCTTTAGTATTGAAGACTATTCGAATATTCATATATTTAATTTGTTTTTAATATCGTACCAGTACATCAGATCTCTGACGCCGAAAATTTTCTTGCGAGACTGAGAAATGAAGTTATACAATTTAATGTGTACTACTCGTACATACTGTTTGTTTTAAATCTTTATTATAATAGCGAATTTTTAGATGGATGGATGGATGTTTGTTTGAAGATATCTCCGGGAAGCTTCAACGGATCTTGATGAAATTCGGCACAGACGTAGAACATAGCCTGGAAGAACACATAGGCTACTTATTACTTTTTTTGCGCGAGCGGAGTCGCGGGTGACGGCTAGTATTTCAATAAAATCTAAATACGCTTAATTACTTTAAAAACATTTTAACAGAGATAGACGCCAGCAACAACATCTAAATAACGACCAAGATGAATACCATGACCACACAGAAGACAGGCGTCAAGTGGAAGCAATTCCATGTTTCGTCTGATGAGTGTGGTGCCGGAACCCTAATTTTAGTCCTCTTCCCCTTCCCATGCTTTTTTTATAAAGGAAAGGATGGGAATTGGATGGGCATATTTCAGCGAACCAGGCGGTTGCTTGTACGAGTACACCTTGCCACCTTATGATAAAAAAACAGATTGTACATTTGTCTCACTTTGTTAAAAATGATTTTGATTCATGTCAATGCTTTTATCACCACATAAGTTTTTTTTTTTATAAAAGAATAAATTTTACAATTTCTATTTTATTACTAACACAGTAATACCTTTAGAAATTCAAACTGTACAATAATAGGATAAGATTTATAATTACATAGCCTATTTAGAATACAACTAATGGCTACAAATCTTTCCGAGGCCAACCCTGGTATTGTCCTCCAACAATTTTATTTGCTCCTTCGACTACTGTCGCCCATATCTTTTTCTTTTTAACGCGGACAATTTTTAAATGGCTTACGTTTGATTCCATTATTGTGTGCCAATCACTATGAATTACAATGTCCCTTTACTACGGCCGAAGTAAACAGAACTGAGTGGGAATCCTTATTATTTTTGTTACAAATATTTTTTTATATGTTTTTTGCGTCGAGTAAACAAGGCATCTGTTTTATTTAGGTGATACGAGACTTGAATGCAGCTCTTGAATTTAAATTTCTTGGATTTTGAACTAGTGAATACTCTCTGACATTTTTAATTTTGTTTTATATTATTGCGTCTACTTTTATCTGAGATACAACTTAAGATAAAGTAAAACTTTATAATCCTAACAGAAACAAGAATTAAATGTAGACAGAAAAAATATACTAGTGATTGATAAAACATCATTCGTAAGATCACAATTCTGAATTTCTCGATGACAAAATCAAATTTAATTTTAATCTTTCAATATGATTTTTAAATACAGAAAAATTGTCAGCTTCGATAAAATACCTAATTGAGACGCGTCATCGTTACATTTCGTATAAAGATTTTTAAATACTCGATGTGTTGCAGAAAGAATGCAATAAATCTCTTTACGGTTGCTCTTATCTTTTTTACTGAAGTAGTCGATACAGTCAGCGTCAACTTGCAAATTTAAATATAAACAACTTTAGTATCTGCCGCCGCCTTTTATATCTTTGCCGTCATATTTTGAAATGCTGGTATGCATAGAATATCTATTTCGTTATTTAGCGATGTTTGTGTAGGGTTGTAAAGAATTTAAGAAATAAAAATAGAACCGTTTTCCACCCCGTAGGGAAGAAAACGATTATTTCAGGTCTTGCCGAGGCTTGACCTATCGGAGATTACCTACCTTTCCTAACAGTACACACAGGCTTACTACTTACGTTCCGATGTCTCTGAATGTGTGAGTAATGCGAGTCGCAGCGCGATGACGCGGTGCAGGGAGCGGGAGCGGTGGCGGCAGGCGCGCGAGCAGGGCTCGTCCGCGCTCTTGTCAGTACGTACCTCCGATAGCCGGCAAGGACTTGCTTAGGTCAAGCCTCGGCAAGACCTGAAATAATCGTTTTCTTCCCTACGGGGTGGAAAACGGTTCTATTTCAGCTCTGTGCCTTCGGCTTGACCTATCGGAGACGTGTTTCTAATCTGCCGGCGCCACTAAGCGTACTGTGAATATAACTAGTAGGTATGTACATACCAAATAGAGTATTTTGCGGCATTAAAACAAGAAGGATTTAATCCAAAATTATTCTTTATTATCAACTTAAGCATTTATGGCAGGTATGCAAGAAAATCTTTTAACCAAATTGGAACATAAGAAAATCAATCACAGTCATTTTCAGTCTAACATATTGCTTAGTACTAAATCAATTCTTACTAACTAGATATTTGGTAACAATATGGGTAACATTAATATGAAATGCCTTCTTTAAAAACCGAGTAACAAAATTAAACAACTGCAAACGAGTCATTTAGGATATTCCCATTGATAGTTTTTGGTTTCTCTACTTTCTTACAATAGTGTTTAAAAAAGTTTGCGGATCCTTTCCAGTTTCCACGTTTAAGAATATCGTCCAACGGCACGTTATGTGCGAAGTTATTAGAAGCTACTGCTGACCTAATTGAACCTGGCCCAAAACGAATCCCTAAGTCTTGAAATGGTTCTTTTAGCCATCCTGCAATAACAGCTCTCGATGCGCATTTAACTTCCCCTCTAGTTGTAATAAATAAACTATTTAGGCCATCGCGCGCTTTTCTTCTATTGGCGGACAAGTCAATCAGGCAATTTGTCCATTTTACTAGGTCTAGATCCGGGTCTTCTGAGGAAGTCAAATGCCATCCTGATTGGCGATTATGAGCATTATCAGTCTTGGAGCCAAATTTTGGCCAAAAGGTTACATATGAGTCGGTTCTCTTACAATGATCATGATCGATACATAATAACGTAAGATCGTGAATGCGGCGCCCTGAAGCTAATAAGAGAAGAAAAGCTAAGTGTCGAGACACTTGAAAAATGCTATTTCCATCTGGAGTGTGGGATTTCAGCCAACGTAGCAAATCCTCGATGTTCCAAATATGAGACTTTGAAGAAGAAGATATGCATTGTTTAATGCTAATTGCCTTGATCATAGCCGCAACCAAAGGATTACTGGCTAACTGCTTAGCCCGCGTTGGGTCAGCTAAAGTTAATATGACTGATTTATGAACCAAAATTGTTGGCGGAGCTAGCTTCCTAACCCTAAGCAGGTACCCTAAATAAGTCGCTACCTGCTGGGGTTGAGGACTGTTGGGTGTTATTTTCTTTTGCCTGCACCATAAGACCCATTGCTTCCAGCTGGACTGGTAAGTGCGCCAGGTAGAGTCTCGCCAAGCAGACTGCACTAGTTGCACATCATTAGGATCTAAGTCTTTAACTAAGTCACTCCACCCAGTATCTTCCAGACCTCTAAATTTAATTTTTCCGTCTTGGGAGGCGGCAGATTCGTAGACAGGTCTATTAGGTTCTGGTTCAGGTTGAATATTCGAAACGGAGCCTCTCGAGCTCTGCATTTGAGATCGGCTCTCCAAAAGACTGCTTCCCAACGCGGAACTACCACAAGAAATGTCCCTGATGATTTGTTGAGGTGTTGTAAAACCCTTGGTATCAGTGGTGGTGGTGGAAACACCCAAGCTAGACGATAATGCCAAGGATGACTGAAGGCATTGATGAACTGTGCTTGAGGATCGCTTGCATCTATTGACACATAATTTGGAACTACTCTCGATCGGTTTGTTGCAAATAAATCTATTTGAGGGACACCCCATTTTCGGAAAATCCGATCCCTGATACTCTTGCTTAGATGCCAGTCGGGTAGGCTTTTCGCCCTTGACAAGCAATCTGCTATTGAATTGTAACGGCCTGGTAGATAAAAACTGTGAATGGTTACTCCGAGACTCGTCGCCAGATGAAGAATCTCTTTCGTCAATTGCAACAGTGCTAATGATCTTGTCCCTCCTTGATTTCTCAAGTAGGATACTACAGTTTTGTTGTCGGACTGCACCATTATTGACTGACCTCGAACAATATCTTGAAATTTGCTGATGGCTATGAGGACGGTATAAAGCTCCTTCCGGTTTATGTTCCAATCTACTTGCTCCTCCGTCCATTGTCCTGAAAGATGGTGATCGTTGATCTGGATACCCCAACCCTTGTTGGAAGCATCTGTGGTCACAAATATTCCTGGTTCCGGAAGAAAAATAAAACCTGGTGTTTTGACATTCTGAATCCACCAGTGGCAATCCTGTAAGGCTTGGGTAGAGACTACGACTTTTCGTTTGGGTTGGTCTTGAGAGAGTTTTCGACTGTTTCGCTGTAAATTTCTGGAGTGCATTCGACCTAGCGGCGTTACTAGGGAGGCAAAACCTATCCTGCCTATTAGGGCTGTTCCCGATTGCCAAGACCACATGCCGGTTTTTAGGACTTCCGCTAAGTCCTTTGTTATTCGGTCTATTTTCGTAGCTGGAAGACTTTTTTGATTTTCGGCAGTATTCCAAATAATCCCTAGGAATTCTATAGACTGAGTTGCCTTTAATACTGATTTCTTTAGGTTTATACACCAACCTAGACTTTGTAGGAGGTCTACTGCGAAAAGTAATTGTCTCTCTAGTTCTTTTGGATCCTGATGAGCAAATAGGAAGTCGTCCAAGTAGACTAGGACTCTGTGTCCTTTTTCTCGTAAATAGGTTGCAATCCACTTGCTGACGCGGGCAAAGGCCAGTGGCGCGCTGGAAAGTCCGAAAGGTAGAGCTGTCATCTGATACAGCTTTTCCTTGTAAACGAAAGAGAGAAATCTGCGATGACTCTGTTTTATTGGTATATGGAAATATGCTTGACTGATATCCAGCTTGCCTAAATAATCGTCTTTTTGAAGGAAATTGGGAACTTGACTTTGATTTATTAAGCGGAACTTCGGGGGGTTGAGATAAGAATTTAGTCGACGAAGATCGAAAATCTGTCTCAGATTTCCATTTGTCTTTGGAATAAGGAACAGCCGAGACAAAAACCCCCTTGCACTGTTCACTCGTTCTACAACTCCTGATGCAAGAAGATTGTTTAATTCTTGTGTCATAGCTAGCGAATTTCTTGTCTTGAATCTTAATAAGTTTTCTCGAAAGGGAATTGATGGTGGTTTCTTTACGAACGGTATTGAATAACCTGTAATAATCTTTTGTACTATATGGGGGGCTCCTAACTTCTGCCAAAGTGGTAGGAAGTCTTTTAACTGTCCCCCACGGAAATTGTCAATATTTTCGTTCCTTTGGTGGCTTTTTATCCTTTCGAAAAGTATTCCGTTGCCTAAATGCAGGCTGATCTCCTGATGAGCGGCTGGTGGAGGGTCGTCCCGACGATGAGCCTCGTGAACGCCAAGTCGCCTGCTTCCCCTTTGAAGAGGAAGACAACGAGGGTTTGTGAAAGGTTTTAATCTTAACCCTTCTTACAAATTTTGGAGAGTTTGAAAAAACTTGAGCTGGGCCGCCATTATCTTTTATAAGACTGGTAAGTTGTTTCTCGTCGAACAGATGTGTTACCGATGGATTAATACTGTGTAATGCACTATTGACGACTTCATTTTTACCTTTAAAGCTCTTCCTCCTAATTTCTATTAATTCTGCTCGATGGGCACAGACGTATTGCAAAACATCATCGGAAATCGTTTTAAATGAAGATTCCTGGGATAACAATGATTGTAGATCCTCAGCGGCATCTGGATGTTTTTTGATTATAGAATTTAAATTCTCTGCAAGAGCTTTTCTTTGCAGGAGTAACCCATGCGAGATTGTTCCCAATACTCCTTCCTGCTTACCCAGCCAAGGGGATGGTTTACTAGGAATACTCCCAAGCTCCATATTTAGTTTAAGTGAACTGAAAACTGGAGAGGCATGTAGGCGTTTTTCCACCTCTTTATAGCGGATTCTGTTCCATCCGCTTTTATTCAATCTCTGGCATTCTATTCCCATCTTTTTTATATCCGGAAGTGGTTCCGGTATTAGGGGATCTGCCTCTTTCACGCTGGGCGCAAATTCTAATTCCTTTACGTTGTCTTCAAGAAAGGGATGCAAAGTAGGTGCACTCCATCTAGAATCTGCACCCGAGTCCGAAGACACTGAGCTACAATCTGAAGCGTCGAGTACATTCTCCTTATCGGAATCCGTATCATCTTGAGGAGAATGTCCCTCAAGTTTTTGAAATAGAAGGGAAAACATTCCATCCATCTTTCTTTCCAATGCCTCGATTTTAATATCAGCGGAGGAGGGTGATATTCTCCTTTTTTTCGACTCTGTTGTCGCAACGGAGGAACTCCTTCGTCTACGACGGGTTACTTCGGACTCCGACCGGTCCCCAGAGAGAATTTTATCAGCCTCAGCCCGAGTGTAAATAAGAGGTTGAATCGACTCCACTGCCTGCTTAAACAATTCTGTACGGGCAGCGGAGCCCCTTATTCGGTTTGCAATTGCTGGAGGACCCAGTATTAAGGCTCTAGCAAAAGCCCAATCTAGTAGTTTACACCTCATCTCTCTATATCCTTTCTCAGAGAGATGGTCAGCCTCCGGATTGAAGGCCCTCGCTATGCCTACTGTAGGTAGGGCAAAAACAAGCTTGTTAAGGACACTCGCTTCGAGTTTGTCTCCGAATATTTCTTCTTTTGTACTTCTCAGAACTTCCCAGTCGATCCATCCGTCCGGTAGATGCTCCTGAGCCAGGTTCTTTATTCGTTCCAAGACTTCGTCATCTTGATCACTTTCTCCGTGCTCGTCCAAGAGACAGCCGAGTGTGATAAAACTTTTTCCTTGTGCCATCTGAAGCAATAAATTACTTTTAGCTCATTTGAAAAATATGGATATGCACAGCTAAAAGAAAGAGCTACGCCGCTCAAAATCTGAGCCGCGCCGCTCAAGTCGAGCCGCGTCGCTCAAGTCGAGCCGCGCCGCTCAAGTCGAGCCGCGCCGCTCAAATCGAGCCGCGCCGCCCAAAATTTGAGTCGCGCCGCCCTAAGTTTTTGGCCGCGCCGCTCAGAGTTTGAGCCGCGCCGCCCAAGGTTTGAGCCGCGCCGCCCAAAGTTCGAGCCGCGCCGCTCGATAAGTGAACCGTACATCTACAGAACACTATCGGCTGCGATCTTAGTCTCAGCAGACGGTCAGCATCTGATCCGTACGATAGTAGCTAAATGGCTGACTATCAGGATTATTTATTTGTGGATGGGATGTCCGACAAATAAGAGCCACAGTTCAGCATCGAACTGAACTGCTAAATAGCATGTTATATAAACATAATATCTAAAATAATCGCATCTAAAAACATCACACAAAAATTTAATAGAGACAAAATACAAACCTTTGATAACACTGAATCTATTCGCGAACGTTACAACAACGTTAAATCTCGTAACTAGTAGCGCGTGCGTATTGCTAAGTGAAAAGTAGCGTACTGACAAGAGCGCGGACGAGCCCTGCTCGCGCGCCTGCCGCCACCGCTCCCGCTCCCTGCACCGCGTCATCGCGCTGCGACTCGCATTACTCACACATTCAGAGACATCGGAACGTAAGTAGTAAGCCTGTGTGTACTGTTAGGAAAGGTAGGTAATCTCCGATAGGTCAAGCCGAAGGCACAGAGCTGAAATACCTATATAAGCTATTTACTAACATTTAATAATCTAAGTTCTTCGTAATATGAAGGAGACTTAAATGTATAACTAATTATGTAAAAAAACATTTTATTTATAGTAAAGAATATTTTAAAATTAAACATCTAATAAAGCATTATTTTCTTTGTATGAAAATAAAATATAACAGCGGAAATTAGAGATATAGTTTCTAAACTGCGAAAATAGATTATTTAATACCTCTGTTACTGACGACTACGTTAACATTTTTAAACAATCTGAATATGTTAAATAAATATTTTTACACACATGGATATAAACATTAGTATATTTTTTGTTACTAATAGATAGTACTATTTTGTTTGTTGCTCATTTTTCCACCACGTGAACAAGATTTATTGTTCCTCTCCGCATTATTATATGCAAACTACTTGTGCATTTCAAAACGAACGAAACAAAAACCAATTCGTTTTGTTTCATCGGATGTGTTCGCGTTTTGTTTTTATTGTTCAGTTTAACTGTCAATTTGTAAGCTGATTGTACTGGCCGGCTACACTCGTATAGACAAGCCATTTAAAATAATAACAATTCGAATGTCTTTTGTATTTTATATATAGGAATAATAACCGCGGGAAATTGTTTTTTGAATTTAGAACAGAGAGTCTAGCACGAATATTTGTAATTCGAACCTTCATAACAATATCGAGAATATATGTCAAAATTTGTATGAGATTTATTGATGTATACTTTACGTGCGGTATTTACATTGCACAATTTTTAATACAAATTTTGTCGATTACGTTACGAAAATTTTCTCACGAATATTCGTGCTAGACCCTCTGTATTAAAGCTTATTCGTATTAACTGTGTATACTACAGTGACACTTATTTTCACTCATTATTTTCATCTCTTTCTTTTTCCTTGACAAAACAGAGACAACGATACAAGTGTCATCGCAGTGGAAACCTACAGCTAGAATAATTTTTAACACGTATTTCTATTGCTTAAACTAATTTGAATATTATAACTTAGTTTTATCTAATTATTATCTAAATAAAAAAGGTAATTATATTTAAAATAAAATGTGAGAGTAAAGATAACTATTTTACAGATATAATAGCTCTATTTTTACTAATTGAAACAAATTGGCCATTACTTTATAAGGTAATTGGGGGACCAAAGTGAATTCTCATAAAATAACAATTCTTTCTAAATTCTCTCAGTTATGTTCGGTGTTTTTGAATAAAACATTCTTGAATGCAAATAATAACGTCTTAATTCTTTAAATTTCTTATTGTTATAAAATACAAAAAGGCAAATGGAATTCAAAAAAAGTAAAGTAAAGTTTCAACACTATCTCTATCTAAACACTAGCGCTAGAACAGCTTGTATATCTCATGAAATTCTTACGTTGACATTAACGAGGAAACAATGATAATCGCTTCATATGAGATGAAAGCAATATGTATAAACGAATAAAGACAACAGCAGAATTTACGTGTAAATGGCCAATACTTTACCTTACCAATCGATGCCATGGAATTATAATTCTTATAACAAAACACATAAAGCGGAATGTCCCGTGAGATAACTTTGATTTCGCAAGAACGACAATTTATCTTTACACTGGACGCCGGAGCAATTAATCAGCATGCGTTGTCATGTACAAACCCCGGCTTCGGTTACAAAGATTGTCAATAAAATGCATACAATTTTAATCGTTATGATTAGAAAGTTAAAGGCTAATATCGTATGTATTGGTCGAAGTAGAAAATGCTATTCGTTGTGCGATCTGTACGTAGTATTGGCTTGATAAAGAGAAAAAGATGATTGCTTGCTAATTATCAACAGTGTTGTATTTATCTTCGTTTTTTCGACCACTTAACACCTACGACGTGATCGTTCGTTTATTTTTTTAAACCAGATCGCTAATAATGATCACTCCACAATAAATCGCCTTGAGACCTCTGATAGCAAATTCTTAATTCAAATTTTAATTATACCTATGTTTTTTCAACTTTGTTAACTTAACAATCAAACAATTATTGAAGACTAGCTTTTACTTGCGACTTCGTCCGCGCGGAATAAAAAAAAATGCACACAAGATAAAAAAGTTCCTATGTCCGTCTCCTAGTTTTAAGCTACCTCCCCATCAATTTTCAGCTAAATCAGTTCGACCGATCTTGAGTTATAAATAGTGTAACTAACACGACTTATATATATATATATATATATATATATATATATATATATATATATATATATATATATATCAAGATCCTGGTGTTACGTTCCTTTTACCGGTATTTAAAAGTTCACTTCTGGATTACAATTATTTTAATTGTAGCTATAAATCAGAACCAATATTCTGATATTCCGATTTCGATTGATCGACAATATCTGCAACTTTTTATACAGTCATAAGTATTTAAGGTATCACGAGAGGTCTAGAACATTCGAAATAAATTACATTATCAATTATCTTCATAACAGACAAATTACAACTTGACTATAGCAAATAACCTTTTGCCGCTTGAACATTGAACAATACTGCTCGGTTACCGTTAAGCATTCAATCAGGAACTATAGAGTAATAGAATTCCATAGCCCTACAAAATGTATAGAACTCCCTTTATAATAAGGACCCCACAACTACTTGATTATTACGTTATGATCCAAGCAATTCTAATTATTCATGATCTTTATCAAGCGCTTAGCAATCTGTAGAAAGTTTGTGGGTAGGGAATTGATACCTTGTTGGGATTAAGAAAAATTCCAGTTATGTTAAGTATAACTGCTAGTTAATGATTTAACATTAGATTTAATTAACTTTGATTAGGTAATCAACTTATTTTATATTTTACACTACACCTGTTGAAGAATTGTGTTTAAGAAATAATGTTTTTTTTTGTTATCCTTGTAATATTTTACATATTAGTGTTCGATGAATTTGTACATAAAATGAAGACGCTTTTACATTAAACAAATGACTGATACGAATATTACATTCCCATTGGTTAGGAATATACAACCAACACTTACCTGTATTGTTTTACTAGCTGTCGCCCGCGACTTCGTGCGTGCGGAATAAAAAAAAAACGTAATTAGTAGCCTATGTGTTCTTCCAGACTATATACTATATTAGCTTTTACCCGCGACTCCGTCCGCGCGGAATAAAAAAAATAGAAAACGGGGTAAAAATTATCCTATGTCCGTTTCCTGGTTCTAAGCTACCTACCCACCAATTTTCAGTCATATAGATTCAGCCGTTCTTGAGTTATAAATGGTGTAACTAACACAACTTTCTTTTATATATATATATATATATATATATATATATATATATATATATATATATAGATATATATATGCCAAATTTCATCAAGATCAGTTGAGCCAATCTGAAGATACGTTCAAACATCCATCCATTTAAACATTCGTAGTTATAATATTAGTATGTTTCTTTTACTAGACATGTTCTTACATCAGTCTACTGTTCCACAGATGTCAGCAATCGATCCGGACTGCGGTGTGAACGCGATTGTCAATTATACTCTGCCAGAACAAGCATTACTGCGAGCTCAGTTCACCATGCGACCAGATACTGGCGAACTTTGCGTCGCCGCTCCACTAGATCATGAACTCAATAGCGACTTCGAATTCCCAGTTGTTGCTACTGATAGAGGTAAGTCAATTACTGCGTAAGTTGTCTAATGCATTGTCTTAAGTAAGAAGTAATGAATAGAAATACAATGCTGGAAATATAATATTCCTTATTGATCGCATTATCTCGCAAAGTAACGCATTACTCACTCACGTAGGATAAAGCTACTTGGTATATTTTGATGTCATTCTGTTAATAAAAAGGAATTTTGCAAACAAATGTGATTCAAAAATCGTGTTTTGATTGTCATATAATTGTAAAAGTGTGTTTTAAAAGAAGATTATTAGTACAATGATTTTATGTAACTTTTTTATTAAAAGTTGCAGTTATTCATAACCGCGAATACAAGCGTATATCATCTTACAGCAAAAGGATAAATGTTAAAATGATAAACATTTCTTTTTAAAAGTCTATAAAAGAAGAAATGGTAAAATAATACCGACAGGTGGAAGTTTTGCAAACTATAAATCCATATGCAGAGTTTCAAAAATAAAGCGCCGACGACGCAGCAAGTCGCGAATAAATTCCGAAAGCGTCCGTCGGCTGTTGTCTCTACTACCAGCTGATTTATGGGGCGCGAACCGTCCAACTATTACATACCTCGGCTTTTTATTTCCCCCCAATCTGAAGCGTCGGCAAACCTTCGCTTGGGAAAGGAAATTTCGGTAGTAATTTCACTCAATAGGTAAACAAGCGTCTTTATTTAACAAAATTGGTTACACTTTAGCCTGCCAAGATCCAACATTTTTGTGTAAATTAAAAGACATTATTAATTCACAGTCGTATAATTTTAGTTCAGAGTGGTAAAAATAAGTTTCTTAGACGATATATAGCTTTATTTAAAACGACTAAGATGAATCTAGATAAAGTAAAACATAATATCTTATTTCAAGGGTGCCTCGATAGCAATAAATTTTAAGAATTTGTGTTTTCTTGTCCCCGTGCTAAGGATTCTCGTTAATCAGTTAAATCCATTCCGTTTCCTTGTTTCTGTCATGATGCAATGTAAAGTCGAAACGCAGTGGAAACTGGTTTGCTCGGAATCGCATTTAAAGAATATGCATCAATTAAATTATTGCCAAGGACCAGCTCGTGGTTCAAGTCAGTATCACAAAACTCGTACACGGAGAAAACGCGTTGACATCAGCATAAATCAAGCGGCTGTCAATTAAACATAACATTACAACAATACACAAACAATCAAAAGACCAATTATTTATATATTCGCAGGGGGCCTGTCCACGACCGCTATGGTGAAGATCCAACTTCTCGATATAAACGACAACGTTCCCGCATTCACTGTTAAAGATTACAATGTATCTTTAAAAGAAGGCAGGATATCGTCAAATGAGCCGATCGTAGCTGTCACAGCCACAGACGCTGATTCAGGGAGATTTGGAACCATTACTTATAGAATTATCAACGGAAATGATAATGATGTGTTTAGAATAGACAGAAGTACAGGGGAAATATTCGTCACGAAGCCTGCTTTGATACAGTCGAATGGGAAGTTTGATTTAGAAATATCGGCGACAGATGGTGGTGGGCTTACAGCGCCTCAAGGTGCTACGGTACATGTCAATGTGATACCCACTGGTGTTGGCTCAGCATTATTTGACAAGCCACGATACAATTTCCGAGTCAGAGAAGACGTAAGAAGTGGAACTATTGTTGGCAACTTGAAAGCAACTGCTGGAGGTAAGATTTTAATTTTTACATTTAACTAACTATAGTATCAATGTATTAACAAAGTTTAATTAACAACTTCTGTGTATCCAACTGTTACTAAAGAACAAACAATATACGTTGAAGTAGCCTCGAATAATGATGTCAAAAAAGTTTGTTTACTATACTCAATGCACTGATTCAATAGCATTCCAGAGATAGAAAGATCCGTAAGCAAACTAACAAATAAACGTTTAAGATTACATACAAAGAAAGTCACTTAGAGACAGAGTAAATATTAATGTTAGAATACATCTAACTACCGCTGAATCGAATTACGTTATAGCTTTATTTCGCTTTAACAAATTTATAGAAATCGTGCCACACTAGTACGCATCAAGTTACAAGCTATAGCGTTAAAATGAACGTTCATTATCATACGTTTATTATATCTGCATTATCATATAATGAAATGTCAACTGCTTTAAAAAAAAACAATTTAAGAAAGTTTTAAGAAACCTTAACAAGCAAATCCAACTAAATAAATAGTTAAAAGAAATAAATAAAAATTCAGAAACATACTGGCAGATTAGTGTTCTTTTATCACCAATCAAATAAGAAGTAAATTTTAACGCCATTATTAAGATAAAAGAAGTAAAATGAAAAGATCATTTTATAGTTTAGTTTAAGTTCTTCCTTAATGCGATAGTCGTGACTTGGTAATGTTAATACAAATGACAATTTTATACAGAAGCCATTCAATATAACACTTCTCGATCGCTTCTCGTTTGCACCAAACAGTGTGGATGTCTATGCACAAATAGGTAATCGCCTATTGTCCCGGCGGGATCACGAATGTGTGCATTGTATGACTTCCCTTCCACCTCTTTTATAACTTCGCTTTGTATTTTGTATTTAACAATCAAAGCACGTGTCTTACAATGATCGAGTATGATGTAGGAATCGCGAATTTATGTTGTCTTACTGCGGTCTTTTTTTAATTAACAAAAAAACATTGCATCCAGGACTAAGAGATACATGTTGTTACTAAGTCTGTAAGCAAAACAATAATAAACAATTCACTTGCATGTTCGGCGGATATAAAAACCAGCAATTCTGACGCTACATTGAACCTTGTTAATTGTTACGAAGAAACAGCTACGTAAATGCCTGAATTTGGCAATAACGAGAACGCGGAAACACCTAAAATAACCTTTAAATTCAGTTTTACGAATCACACAGATTTATTATAACGATTCGAAATGCACGTTCGATTTGGGGTAATTAAACGATACCGATCAAAAATATGTCACACTGAAGTACGTAAGTGGTTAATAAATTATTAAATACAAAAGTTAAAAAGTCAAAATGTTAATAAATCAGCTAACATAGTACCTTTGCTACTACAATATTATTAAAATTTTGTATTAGGAAAATATGCAGCTAAAGTTTTTTTCGTAATAAAGAAAACATGTCACTTTCCATCAGTCTGATGGGTTTTATTATTATTTCACATTGGACGTTATATATCAATGTTATATTAAAATGTATATTAAATCAGATTTTCCCGTTACATTGTAATCATTTAACAAGCTTCAGTATTGACATTAGTTTTAGATTATAATTTCATAGATTCATTGAAACATCGTTGATAAATCAAAATGAAGTCAATAAAGTACAGTCGCTATCTCACTTGGAGCGGTTGTTGTTCTACTAATATTTATTCTTTGATTCCTCCCATTACACCGCACGTATAAAATACATGCTAACACCAATAAAACAAGTATTTTCTTATTATTAATTAAAAAAAATCACATATTTTCCATATAAATTTATCAATCACTTCATCTCAAATCTATCGAATATTGCGTAAACTTCGAGTATATAAAAATAACAAAGAAAGCTTCGATTAAAAAATTTAATAAAAACTTTATTTTATAAGTGCAAGAAATACGAAACCATATACTTATGAAATAGCTTATCAATCAACTTTAAATTCAATTTTAATTAGTTCGTCAGTTAAAATTTACCTGTAGTTTGTCAGCGTTCAAAGCTATAAAAAATTTGAATTCGATCTAAAAATTATAAATATAATTGACTTAAACTGGTAATAAAACCATTCAAATCATTTGCATTAAAATGCACGTCTCGAAATTCAATTAGCGTCTTTAATACGATCTGGTTTGTTATTTTGATGCCGTAGTCCGAAGGCCAAATAACTATTTTGTCCGTCATTACGATGCTAAACGTGAGACTATTCAATGTATACATTATTAATATATTTGTTACTGTAATTAGTCTAAACAGTCCTACGTGGATAAGAAATAATTATCTCTGATTGGTTGATTTATATTTCAATTTTAATAGAAGGAAAGCAACCTGCTTATGTCGTCAGTTTTAATTGATTAGTTCGACTGTGACGTTTTTTCAATGCGTAAACATTTTGTGAGTTTCTAAAAGTTCTCAATTTAAGCTCTCCCTTTCATTTTAGAGATAACTAGCTGTCGCCCGCGACTCCGTCCGCGCGCAGTTAAAGAATGGGGGGGGGGGTATGAAAAGTAGATGTTGGCCGATTCTCATAGATACCGGATAAGCACAAAAAATTTCATCAAAATTGGTCAAGCCGTTTCGGAGGAGTATGGCAACGAAAACTGTGACACGAGAATTTTATATATTAGATTAAAAAAATCCTTAAATCTTATACAGTATACAATGGTGTAAGAGGCGGTCGTTTCATATAACTTCACGTTTATTCTGTTGCAAGCAGCGGCCCTGTAAATCACTGAATTGCAAACTTCACCGTTAGGCTGCGTCGCACTTGTCTATGTGAATTCCGCTATTGCAGCGCCATTGTTGTATTATGAGATAGCGGACCGAGATTCATACTTTACAGGCATTATGTATTGTTTTACTGTAAAATGGACCACACTCCTCATGCCGGGATTATCTTAACTTTATATCTATACAAAGATTGTAAAGACTTTACTAATATTAAAAAATGTTTGGTTAAATCATAATAGATTAGCTTTTACCCGCGACTTCGTCCGCGCGTGATAAAAAAAAATGCACACAAGATAAAATAGTTCCTATGTCCGTCTCCTAGTTCTAAGCTACTTCCCCATCAATTTTCAGCTAAATCAGTTCGAACGATCTTGAGTTATAAATAGTGTAACTAACACGACTTTCTTTTATATATGTAGCCTAGCTTTTACCCGCGACTCCGACCGCGCGGAATAAAAAATAGAAAACGGGGTAAAAATTATCCTATGTCCGTTTCCTGGTTCTAAGCTACCTGCCCACCAATTTTGAGCTAAATCAGTTCGACCGATCTTGAGTCATAAATAGTGTAACTAACACGACTTTCTTTTTTATATATAGATATGCATATCATCAGTGACAGAATCATAAACTAAGGTTTGGCTTCAGTAAGATTCCTAACTTCACTTTCAATGAAACAGATATAGACAAATACGATTTCAGTATAAAAGACAATTCTTTCCAATTCTCTATGGACGATTAATAACGAACTGATCGTTCGCAATACTAAAATGTATCTTTCTACAAATTGTCTCGTGAGATCGCAGTATCGGTTTCAAATCGCGCCAATAACTTACTTGTTATCAGCACGTATGAAAATTCCGTTTCACTCCGGAAACCCTATCTATGCCATACCAGGTGCCGTGGTCACCATAAATCATTCTAAAGACAGTCAACAAATGCGCTATTATAAAGTATATATTGATTGCAAATAACTCCGAGTTACAGTTCGTATTAATGCATGTTATAAATATTTAATAATTGAAGTGAATAAAAACATTGTTGCAAATCAAATCTCTGCAATGGGAAAATACCTATTTGTAATGTAAACTTAACGTGTAACTGCGTGGTGCAAAGGTAAAGCGATTCGCTTTTAATAAGTGAAAACAAAAGACGTCTTTTAAAAAATGCGCTGGAAAGAAAAGTACAAATTTAAAAAAATATTCACAGCAATAATTTCCGAAGTCTGAGTAACAGTTTTCAATAAATATCTAATAGGGCAATACGGTCTATTATCAAATTTTCTACAACCTGGAAATCGGAATAGCTTTTGTTTCATAATTTTTCAAAGCTCTTGTACGCTATCTTCGTATAAATTACATTTTAGCTGGTCCATCCGATCCCGATATTTAATTAGAAAGAGCGGTATAACATTTAAGGCCAATGTTCATGCGCACGCCCTCACCCGATTTATGAGCTATTCGCCTCGAGATAAACATCAATTAATTAAAAAAATATATCATTTAATGACCATTAAGACGTATGTGTTCACTTGAACTTATGTCATAAATCGGACAACTTGCACGACCACTTCCCTTCAGATAAAATATTTTACTTCTATCGCTTTTATTATTTAATAACGTTTAATTAAATTAATAGAATTATATTTATGGGACATACCATGAACTACTTTTTATTTCTTAATATCATGAAGAGTACAAACTATTGGGTAAAACGGACTTCTATCGTCTTCTATATAAAACTATCGATAAGATTGCAATCAAAGACAAGCAAAAAAGAACATAAATATTACGTTTTTGTCTTAACATTACTACTTTAAGTTTTACCACCTTATTACACTGCACTTTCCTAATCAAAAGGAATTTAAATAGCCTCAGAAGTCCCTTTCGCTTTTCCAAGAGCAATGTATTAAGAGCCCTAATACTATATAATTTAATTTACTCCGGCTGCGAGCTGCTATTCGTCTTTCCGTCCGTTACTGGACAGTTATGATTCACTATAGATGAAATACGAAAAACAGTTACACAACACGTTAACTTCGGTACAGTAGGTGTGTTTCTAATCAAAGTTCGATTTAATTATTTTATTGACTCGCAGCGGCACTCCGTTAGACCACACGCAGTCGACGTAATTTATGACCCGCGAGCAGATCTATTGAAAACTAGTAGGTGCTATTTAATCGACGCGACGATTGATTCTTTTACGCCATTGCATCGAGATCTGGTTCACGCTTTCTTTTGCCCGTCGCTGAAAATTTGAAATTCGAATCTCCGAGAAATCGAAGGATACGGACGGGGCTCGGGCGCGCGGCAACCGGCCGAATAAATCCAATGGAGGTCAACAAACCTCTCTCGCAACGACAGTTTTTGTAGGTGCCCTTCTAGACTTCTTTTTTGAAACCCCCGCACCTCAATTATTTTAAAACTTTTTACGCCGCGTTATTTGGAAGTTGGGACTGAAATTGTTTACACGATTTATGTATTAAATGCTCTGAATCGCTGACGATGGTACGTCTTCGGCTTATGTAATTATATCTTTAGCAAACCCGAAAGCTACGAGGTTTTAAAAGAATGTCACGTCAAGAATGTAAAGCAGTATGCACTTCAAAGCAATTAGACATAATTAATCCAATGCGGGCTATTATTGGTAGTTATTGTTTTATTATAGCTCACTATCGATAGAATTCCAAATTAACCTTTGGTCTTATTTATCTCCATATAATTAACCTTCGCGGCCGCTCCGGCAGAATGAGACTTGGCCCTAGATACAGTTCTTAAAAGATATCGTTGCGATGCTAGATGCTAGATAAGTGCACTTTCCCAGGTTCATTCCGTATGGCATTTAAAGGCCGGAGATAATCGAACTTTAAGATAATTAATTCATTTAACTGAAATCGGAGATCGTAACAATTCACATAGGAGATCTTTACAAGTCTTAATTGAGGGCCGGTGTTGGCGCGTGAGCCAGATAATCGGCGGCGGCATTAATGATTTCAATTTAGAGAACCGAGTGCGAATAAATTTTCGTAATGACGTGGGACAGGTAAGCCACGGCGGACCGCACCGCCACTGCCTTTAATGAGCTCCGGTCAAAAAAATACATTGCGATGATTCTATTCCATTGCCGGATAATTATACAAAAGCTTCTGTAACTCACAATTAAGCAACAAAAACACCCACACTCCTTCTTAACATATACGTATTAACTCGCCGGGATAGACAACAATTAACAACTACCTTGTAATGTAAGCCAGATTTAAAAATAAACTTATAACATTTGGAGTATGTGAAAGTTAGCCTACATATGGTAATGATAAAATGATAAACAGTTAATACAACGAAGAAAAAGTTTTTCGAAAGAAAAAGTTCCATACACAAAAATATAAAAGTACGTTTACTGTATTATTAACTAAACTTTAAAACATCAATATCTGCGATCGCAAAATTCCTGATTTTATTAATCGAAAATCATCCATAGCAACACACATAAGAACACCGAAAAATCTCAAAGCGAAAACAAACACCGATCACCGCATTAAAGGCGGGCCCCGTAAAATCTCCGAAAATAAGACGAAGTCGCGTCACCGGCTGTATAAAGAGGAAAGACAAAGGGACATCGGGGCGACAGGACGGGGCCGGGAAGGGGGCGAGCCCGCTAGGGACCTGTTACAGGGACAAAGACTGCCGAGAACGTCGGTGAATAAGTCAGTATATCAATCTCCTACCGTCAACCGATCTGCCCAAAACGGCCGGTGAAAAAACTCGACCACAAAAAATGGACGACCCGAAAAAAAATGGCCGACGACATTGAATCGCTTATACCGCCACGAGAAGTGCCAATTAAAATTTTGATAGAAATAATGCAGTTTTAGAATGAAAGTTGGATTTTACTGATACTCAATTTATGGATAAAGCAGATGTATGAAATTCACAGAAACCTAATTTACTCGTTCTTCAATACTACTCGTATGTAGAAGTTTCTACGTATGCAGTCTCATACTTATACGCCATGTTTTAGGTTGAATCGTTAATAATTATAAAAGACTTTATCTTCTACTAACTAAATTCTATATCTACTTGACTTTTATTACATTATCTAATTAATTTGATTTTTTAGGTAAACACCTAGTCCGGTACAGTATAGTGTCAGGCGACCCAGACCATCATTTCAGTATTGAACCCCATACGGGGGCCATAAGAACGGCGTCACAACTGGATAGGGAGGTCACCTCGTCATATCTGTTGAATGTTCGAGCGGCTAATGGGAATCCAGCCAGCTACGATCAAACTCAGGTTAGTGTTACCTTACGCTACTTCGGTGTTCACGCGTTACGAAATTATTAAGTTAACAATTTATGTACATTAATGCACTTCTATAAAATAGACTAATAAAATATTATTTAAACTGCTTTTATTTAAACCCGTTTCGTTTCTTTTTACAGGTTCAAATAACATTAGAAGACGTAAACGACAATGCCCCTGAGTTCGGAACATCTTCAGTGAGAGTATCAGTTGCTGAGTCCGCGTCTATAGGGTCAGTTGTATACGCGGCCAGAGCCACAGATGAAGACGAAGGAAAGAATGGTCAGATCACATACACTCTGCTATCTGCCACTGGCCCACCTAACACATTCGCTGTGAATTCACAACACGGATTGGTTACTTTATTAAGGTAATTAATTCAGAAATTACATATCTGTTGAATATTATCTATTTTAAAACCAACTTATAACATCTACCTTTCTTTTGAACAGGCCTTTAGACTACGAAGATCTACTGAGGCATACATTGATCATTGCTGCTAAGGACGGAGGAACTGCTCCGTTAAGTGCCAATTTAACATTAGTAGTAGACGTCCAAGATGTTAATGATAACGCACCAGTTTTTGAACATAATACATACAGTGCTAATGTTCTGGAGTCTGAATCAGTAAAAACAAAAGTAAGTAAAGAATAACTCTTTCAAAATTGTTAAAAGTCAAATTTCAATTTGGTGGGGCATTACTAAAGTTTAAAATTTTTTCAGATATTAGAAATCCAAGCAATAGATAAAGATACTGGTAATAATGCTCGAGTAACATATAAAATACTGTCAGAAAATAACACGAACGAAGAATATTTTAACGTCCAACCAGCTACAGGATGGGTTTACCTCGCCAAACCTCTAGATAGAGAGACGACAGCAAAACACAAGATGACTATAATTGCGACTGACAACGGTATCCCGCCTCTTTCAACCACTGCAAGTCTTGTTGTGAATGTAATTGATGCAAATGATAATGATCCAGTTTTTACACAAGCGTCTTATGAGTTCCAAGTCGAAGAGAATCGTAAGGCAGGAGCGTTTGTAGGCAAAATATCTGCGACAGATGCCGATTTGGGTGACAATGCTGTCGTGAGATATAATCTCTTTCCATCAAATACCAGTTTTATTGTAAATCCAATGTCTGGTGAGTATTTATTTTGTCACCTATAGATATTTTAATTTGTATTTATATTATAAATTTATTCGTATAAAAGTAAATTGAATTTTTTTATTTGTTTGTATTTTTACCGAAATTAAATATACTACTTTGGACAAAACATGTTTCAAAATAATTTTAATGCAAAACATGTCGCGTACGTACACATTTGACGTTGTTTAATAAACAAGAATAAGAATAAATAAAATAGCTAAAGCTGTTGCATTTGCTATGTTAGGACAATGCGATACCGTTATGCCAACAAGTCGAGAGTCCTTACTAATGTTTGATTAGCCAAAGAACTATTTCGCTGTACAGTACCCAACCTCTCGGCGCATTGTTTACGTTGCCGGCACTTTTGAAAGCTAAAACCCAAAGTATGTTGTGGCTTAAGACTCGTCAACTGAGCAAACGTATTGTGTAAATACGTATACATTAATACCTGAACAATTTAAAGGAAAAAGGGAGCAGTGTGAAGAGGGTGTTTGCTCTTCAATACCCATGAATATTGCCTTCGATCATAGAATTTAAGACATGTCTCAGTGTACACGAATAAAGAAATTGATTCATAGAAAATAATTCATCGTTTAGATTAGAAAAAGCATAATCAATATTAAGTAATATCGAAAAGAAATAAAATAGTAAGTCGTTAGTTATTTTCGAGTTTAATACTTAGATTAAATTATTTAATTAGAAATGTTCTTCGAAGCTATTAGGCTTTGCATGACCAAATTTGTTTGTGAATATGCTGATCTGGGATAAATCGTGAGTTTTTCCTTTCTAAGTATGGTTGTTCACAAAAGACGCGAGGATATATCAGGCGGGTATCGGCTTCCTTAACTGACTGATGAATAGTCATAGAATCTTTTCATCTCGATTTGGAATATTGGATATCAACACCCCGTGCGCTAGTTAGTGCATCTTTAACTTTACGATAAAGTTTGAAATCAGATCTGTATATGCAATTATTGCTTTAAGATCATACATACATTTTACAACTTCAATGTGCCCTTTTCAGTGTAATAAATATAGGAATCTAAGAAAAAAAATCAAATCTCAATGTTAAACCGCAACAGGAGGCAATGAATTTATGCGCGTCAATTTCGAGTTATAAACGTCGTCGCACGCGCATGCGCCGTGACCCACCATTAACTATTATTAAAATATTGCTATGTTGGAACTTCGCTATTCTCTTCCATGTTTTATTACGACTCCGACCAGGCCAAGATACTGTCGTCGGGTATTTAAAGCTCATACGTTACAAGTGTACATGCAAGACGTCCCTCGGATCTACGACTAGTTACCTTCGTACCTTGATGGATAACTTTTATATTAAATATAATCGGATAATTTATTTATAAAATATATTAAGAACTCAATCGAGATAATATGACAATAAAGTATAATTAAATAAAAATCATCGATCAAATTAAATGAATCGTGAATAAAAATAAAAGACAGTATGAATAACGTCACTTTAATTTTATTCGGTTACTCTTGTTTCGGTATAAATCTTCTCCTTGTGCAAGGTATTTTCTTACTTCGCCGTCAGTGAGACGATATATGTTATGTTGCTGCGCTGAGAAATATCGACGAATATTTTTTTTAGTGGCCGCTTCAAATCGCTCATTACGAGGCCCTCTGCCACATCTTATTATCTTTCGACAGCTTTATCTCGATCTGCGGAAATATCAGCTATATAGACATGGTTAAGGACTGCTTTTGGGTGAGGCGATTTTGTGAAATCACGCTGTCGTCGTTTCCAGTTCTGTCATCGCGAGTTTTAGGTTCCCGATACGGAGCGGTCCGCTGGATAATCATAGACATTCTGCCGCGAGCGTTTCGTTTTATGAATACTTAATTTCAAGCACGTAGATTCTCTTTATACGTTTTGTTCACTTAAAAAATAAAATTGTTACCCCAACCTAGGGTCAAAATATTAAATTATGTTGAAATTTGTACCATTTATTTAAGCAATATGCGTTTATTAAAGACATAACGCTTTTTGTAATTATATTGTTATTGTGTTTTACTTCCTAATACAATAACTACAAGTCTATTCCCATAAATCTCATTATTGAATTTTACTTTAGGGACAAAAATTGAATACTTTAAATATTTTTTTCAGGTATAATAACCACACGAGAGGTGTTAGACAGAGAATTTAGATCATCTTACTCAGTATTTGCTGAAGCAAGAGATTTAGGAAGTTTGCCGAGATCAAATAGAGTTCCTATTGTCATTAAGGTTACAGATGTCAATGATAATTCACCGGAAATTATTGATCCTAGAGAAGATGTTGTCAGCGTCAGAGAAGAACAACAACCTGGAGCAGAAGTGGCTAGAGTCAAAGCTATTGATAAAGATAACGGTATAAATGCGACGGTAACGTACTCTATCTTAAACGAAAGAGACATGGATGGTTATGGCGTATTTGTTATTGATTCTAATACTGGAGTTATCAAAACAAGTACAGGTAAGGCAATAAATATTTACTTAAAATTATCTTTCGCTATTTGCTAATTTGAATGTGACCAATTTGTTTTTATCTAGCGTAAACTGATTGTTTATAATTTTACAATTATTAAAGTTATTTTATGTGATTTTTTTTATATTTACAGTTCTTGATCACGAAGAAAGATCAATATATCGTCTAACTGTAGCAGCAACAGATAGCGGCCTACCTCCTAGACAAACTGTGAGGCAATTAAAAGTTGAGGTCTTAGATTTAAATGACAATAGACCCACTTTTACAAGTTCAAGTTTATCATTCAAGGTAAGGCAGTAATTTTTATAGAAGCTCATTTATAATAATAAATATGTTGTGTATTAGAATCGTAAAGGTCATGGCATTTCACTAACAATAACTTTCCCTTATACAGGTGAAAGAAAATGCCAAAATCGGTCACGTTGTTGGCACAGTTGGCTGTTGTGACAACTATTTACAAGATAATTCAATAAGTAACGAAGAGGAGCGACAAATATCCTATCTTTTGATGCCGTTGACATCTGATCATTTGCCTGGCACTTTCGAAATTGATCGTCGAACTGGTTCTTTGGTTGTTGCAAGGGAATTAGACAGAGAAATCCAAGAAGAATATAGACTGGAAGTAAGAGCTTTAGATACCTCCGCAACAAATAATCCTCAAAGCAGTGCTGTTACTGTTAAAATTGAAATAATCGACGTTAACGACAATGCACCGCAATGGTCTCAAGACCCTATAAACATTGAAGTTTCTGAGATCACATCAGTTGGGATGATTGTTTATAACTTCACAGCTCGAGACGCAGACGCTGTACCTAACGGAGAACTAAATTTTCGTATCGTTTCAATGTTACCACTTTCAAAAAATGTATTTAGCCTTGATCCTTTAACTGGTACTTTAACTCTAACAGCGCCACTTGATTTTGAAGACATAAAAGATTTTTGGCTGATAGTTGAAGTAACTGATCTAGCAACTAATATATCTGAAAGAATGGCAACATTAGCAACAGTTCACATTTCGGTCACAGATGCAAACGATAATATTCCTTCTTTTGTCTCAAATAATAAAGTTTCAGTAACTATGAACACAATATCGGGTGTCTTATATCAAGCTTTAGCTGTGGACGCTGACTCCGGTGATAATGGGAGAATATCTTACTACATTTCCAGTGGAAATGATCATGCCTACTTTTCATTGGATTATGACTCAGGAAAGTTGACGTTATCGAAAAAATTTTCTTCCGACACTACTAAAGTACGTTCCGGACAATATAAGTTAAATATAACTGCATCTGATCACGGAGTACCATTTCCAAGACAAACTCATATGACACTAATTTTAAATCTGCAAGCATCTACAAATATACCGCCTAGATTTACAGAAAATATGTATAAAGCAAACATTAGCGAAGATATACGTCCTGGTAGTTTTGTTACTAGATTAAGTGCTAAGTCGTCTAGAGGTAATATGGGTAAGTTTTAAATTTAAATATGTTCTGAGTGTTAATACCTCTTTTTTAAGTACTTGAAAAATGTCTAATTTTGTAATTCATTTCAGGAAATCTTACTTATATGATTCCACCTGGATTAGCAGATGACAAATTTACAATTGAAGAACGTCTTGGTACAGTAACTGTTAAAACTAAGATAGATAGAGAAGAAGCAGATCAGTACATTTTTCCAGTTTACGTGACAGATTCTAGCACTTTTCAATCAACTACAAATTTTGACGTAGCAACCGTGTCAATAAGTATTTTGGACGTCAACGATAATCCACCGTCATTCAAACCTGGTTCGTGTTATCCGTTGGCTGTCCCGGAAAATAATGAGCCTGAAATTATCCATACTATAGCAGCGACTGATAAAGATATCGGTGCCAATGGAGTTATAACCTATAGTATCATTTCTGGAAATAATGGAAACAAATTTTCAATAGATTCCACAACTGGAAAACTAACAGCTAAAACATTAGACCGCGAGACACAATCAAAATATGATTTGACTATTGCTGCATATGATCATGGTTCACCAGTAGCTCTTCAAGGAACGTGTAATATCTCAATTCTCGTTGAAGATCAAAACGACAATGACCCTGTCTTTGATACTGGCCATTATTCAGCAGCCATACCCGAAGATGCACCAATTGATACATCTATTATAAAAGTTAGAGCTACTGATGCCGATTTAGGTTTTAATAAACGAATCGTGTACTCATTAGCTAATGAAAGTCAAGGTCTTTTTCGAATAGATAACAAAACTGGAGTGATTTATACCACCGGGTAAGTTTTTGTTTATACAAAATTGATATTTCAAAATTATTAGTTTAGTGCAATAGGCTTATATTCATGTATTACTTTCCTTAATTTCAGATATTTTGATAGAGAAAAAACTAGCGTATATCACTTTGAAGCTGTCGCTACAGATCAAGGACGTTACGTTGCTCGATCACAGCGAGTTTCTGTTGAGATCACCATCAGCGATGTTAATGACAACAAGCCAATTTTCACCAAATATCCATTCAAAGAACAAATGGCTACATTGACACCACCTGGGCAAAGTTTACTACGTGTTTCTGCTACTGATAACGATATAGGAATTAATGCTGAAATACTTTTTGAGCTATTAGACACTGCTAATCATAGATTTCGAATTAACCCGACAACTGGAGTCCTTACAGCAACCCAAAGTTTAGCAAGTGAAAACGGTAAATTTATCCACTTACGTGTAGTGGCGAAAGACAAGGGAAACCCACCGCAGAGCTCAGTTGGACTTATAGAAATTCGTGTAGGTGATTTTAGTGATCAATCACCGACTCTAAACTTTCAAAATATGACGTATAACGTTACCATTGAAGAAAACCTTGCATATGGGAAAGAAGTATTACAAGTTACGGCATTAAGAAGTGATGGACGTCGACAAAGAATTATTTACGAGATTGGAAACGGAAACGATCAATATGCTTTTGACATCGACTCTAATACAGGTGTTATAAGAGTAAATAATTCAGCAAATTTAGATTACGAATCATATCCAGGCCCCAGTCGACAACTTGTTATTGTTGCTCGAACAGAAGGAACGCAAAATCTGTACGCTTATTGTGACGTAATTATTAATTTATTGGACCAAAATGATCACGCTCCTCGATTCACACAACAACAATATATCGCTAACGTTCTCGAAGGAAATACAAAGGGAGAATTCGTTGTGCAACTTGCCGCTAAGGATGACGACCGTGGCGCAAACGCAAGAATCCTTTATCATATTGTTGACGGCAACCATGACAATGCATTCATAATTGAACCGGCCTTTTCTGGGTCAGTTAAGACAAATATAGTACTCGATCGAGAAATAAGAGAAATGTATAAGCTAACAGTAATTGCAACCGACGAAGGAGATCCTCAAATGACAGGAACAGCTACACTAAGAATTAACGTCGTCGATGTTAACGACAATCAGCCGACGTTCCCGCCGCCGAACGTTATTTCAATATCAGAAGGTACGTTTGTATTCGCGTTTTTGCTACCATTTTCGTATTCCCTTTTAAATTGGTGTAGGGCGGCCGATAGCTTTGCGAAATAAATTGGTAGAACAAAAAGCACTTTACAAAGAGGGAGGCATTTTACATAATTTGTATTCCCGACTATACGACTGGCTTACATTGCGACTTTGTGATTCCAGCGACGAGATTAAATAAAAGGGCCTCCTTTAGGATCAATATTTATTGGACGGTATTACATTTTTTTCGAGTGCATGTTTTAGCGGTGCCTCCCCAACGAACGGTCTGCGTTCGATCTCTTTTTGTTTCTTTGTTTTTATATCATTGTACTGCGACGGTGGTTTTGTTTTAAAGCATTTTTTGTCGAATACTTAAAGTGGCAGTCAAACGAGAGAGTATTTTAAACTAAATTTATTCATGCTGATTTATTTCGTTGTTTTAACAGGAACGGAAGTCGGATCGATATTGACATCTGTTACAGCAAATGACGTTGACACATATCCTGCCCTTAAGTACGCCATTGTTCAGGGAGACAATACGTTTTCAATAGACAGATATAGCGGGAAGATTGTACTCAATAAACCTCTGGACTTTGAAACTAAAAAGCAATATGAGGTGAACATCACAGCTTCTGATACTGAACATGTCGCGAAGACTACGTTAACTATCAAAGTCACTGATGTCAATGATAACACTCCAGTTTTTGACGAAATATCGTACAGTAAAGTGTTACCAGGTTAGTTTTATACTCTAATTATTATTATTTTTTGTCTAAAAAACTATTTCTTTGTTTAATATATATTCGATAATGTTTTACTATGTAAAAACACCAAATAGAAATTAAACTGTAGTAAAGACGTGATGTAAAAAAATTAACATTTTCCTTTTTCCTTCCAGAGGGTTCTGGCACACGTGAAATTGGAAAAGTGAGCGCTACTGATAGAGATAGCGGCGATAACGGCCAAGTTTCGTACTCATTTCTCAGTCCTAGTGAAGGATACCACATAGACACTGTGACCGGGGCTATATTCGTAAACTACAGCGCTTTACCAAGTAACCAACGGGATACACAGTTAGCTGTGTTGGCTACAGACCAAGGCAAACCAAACAAAAGTGCAGTCGCGTCTGTTAGAATAAGCACAGGCGCTTCTTCAGAAATCAAACCATTTATTGGACAAGACACTTACAGGTACTTTTTTACATATTTGGGTTAACAAATTAATACAGTATTCACCAAAAGTTATTGAATAAATAAATAAGTAATTACCAATGAATTAAAAATTAAATCTTGCCAAAATGGATGTGAATTAAACTATAAATATAAAAATTGTAAGTTAATAAAGTAATATTCTTATCTTTTTCAGAATCACTGTCAATGAAGATACAGAAAAAGGATCGTCACTTCTCCAAATCGGCAGCATCAATGATGTTCTCAAAAAATATAATCTCGATTTTCATATAATTTCTGGAAACGATGGCGATGTTTTTGATGTTACAATGGAAGGTGCACTAATATTAGTAAACAGACTTGACAGAGAGGTTCAAGAATCTTTTGTATTGGGATTGGCAGCAGTCGAACAAGGAAAAGTTTTGTCCTACAATCAAAATAAAACATCAATAACAATATTTGTAACCGTAGCAGATGCAAATGATAATGCACCTATATTTTCATTGAGTGATTTTGATATAACTGTCAGTGAAAATGTGAAAATTGGTTACACTCTCACGCAGGTATCAGCAACAGATGCTGATCTATTCGGTTCACCAAACTCGGCTATCGTCTATAACATTACATCTGGTGACGCTGAAAACTTGTTCTATATACATCCAACTACCGGTATTCTAACTGTTAATAAAACGCTCGATTATGATATAAATAATCCCAAATATAAGCTTATAATCGTGGCCTGTGATCAAGGTACACCGTGTCTGTGTAATTCGGCATACATAGAAATTGATGTACTCGATGAAAACGACAATTTACCAACATTCCCAGTTTCTGAATACTTTGAAACGATCGGCGAAAATGAAAGAGTTGGAACTTCTATATTTACTGCCAGAGCTACGGATTTAGACAAAGGAAAATACGGAAAGTTGAATTATTCCATAGTTCCTAGCGCATCTAATTATAACAGAAATGATGATTCCTGGAAAATGTTTCAAATTGATTCCTTCTCAGGATTAGTAAATTCGAATGCTATTTTCGATTACGAACAGAAAAATAAGTATGAATTTTCTATCAAAGCATCAGATCTAGGAGGCAAAAGTTCTACTGTAAAAGTACGAATTGATATAGAGAGTCGAGACGAATTCTATCCACAATTTACACAGAAAACTTACAACTTCGGAGTTCCCAAATCTGGATCTTTGCCAATGGGTTATGTTATAGGTCAAGCAACTGCCACAGACAAAGACAAAGGTATCGACGGACGCATTGTATACCAATTATCAACTTCTCATTCGTATTTTAAAATTAATAGAACAACAGGAGTCATCATTCTAAAGAAAAAAGTTGACTCAGTTCAAAGTCTATTTGGATCTGATAAATCTATCAGTTTAGTTGTGACTGCAAGTTCCGGTAGACAAGGGTCATTAACAAATAAAACAGCTGTGGAAATACTACTAGATCCACTAGCAGTGGTTTCCGATAATACCAACCTAATAAATGATACGTCTGTCGCTCAAAGTAGTGGACTATCAGATTGGGCATTAGGATTACTAATAGCTTTTATCTTTATAATTATTATTTTTGCGGCTGCATTTTTATTCCTTCACATGAAGAACAAAAGGCATAAAAAAGTTAACAAGCCAGGCCTAAGTTCTGAAGGAGTAGGAGCCACAAATAGCTACGTAGATCCTAGTGGTTTCGATACAATACCTATACGAAACACGGGACCAGTAAATTCAGCGAATCAGTTTGCTCCTCCCAAATACGATGAAATTCCACCGTACGGTCCTCACACAGCTAGTTCAAATTCTGGTGCCGCTACTACCTCAGAACTCTCAGGATCTGAACAATCAGGATCAAGTGGGCGAGGATCAGCTGAGGAAGGAGAAGACGGTGAAGATGAAGAAATCAGAATGATAAATGAAGGACCATTACAAAGAGAATCTGGTATGCATAGACAAGCAAACGGAGTAGATGACGATAATCTTTCGGATGTTTCTGTGCACAATACCCAAGAATACTTAGCAAGGCTCGGAATAGTTGAGACTGGTGCTGGCGGGGGAGCGTCAACTTCATCTAGAAGATGTTCAGAAAATGTTGGAAACAAAGACACAATGTTACATCATGGCCCTATAGATTCAATGCACATGTTTGATGAAGATGGCGCTCATGAGAATGATATTACCAACCTGATTTACGCGAAGTTAAACGAAGTAACTGGTAGTGAAAGAGCAAGTAGTGCAGATGAAGCGAGTGCAGCTGTAGATAGGGCTATGGCTCTGGGTTCCTTCCCAAGTGCTCCAGGAGAAAATAATGCTGTACCCACCGCTGGGCCTTCTATGACGGGAAGTCTCAGTTCTATTGTTCATTCCGAAGAAGAACTAACTGGTAGTTATAATTGGGACTACCTCCTCGACTGGGGTCCTCGATATCAACCGTTAGCACATGTGTTCTCTGAAATAGCCCATTTAAAGGACGATGCAGTTTCGCTTCAAAGTGGTAATAGTGGTGCTTCAAGTGCAAAGAGTAAGGGGACTTCTATATCGGGTGGAAAAAGTGTACCACCACCTTTACTGACCACGGTTGCCCCAAGAAGTTGTCCGGCTCCCTCCCTATCTTGTCGGCAACCACAGCATTTATTACCCAGGTCTCCTATAAGTCACGATGTTCCTGGGGGATTTTCAGCTGCCGCAGCAATGTCCCCATCGTTCTCGCCATCTCTATCACCTCTCGCTACTAGGTCTCCATCGATGTCTCCTTTAGTAGGTCCGGGACTACCACCTGCACCCGTCAATAGAAAACCTCCGCATTCTACGATGAGAATATGAAATTAGACAATATTTTTTTAGAAGATTGTACATATTATACTCACGACTGTTTTGCCTATAAGTATTGGTATATAGTAATATTTATTGATTACCGATGCAATCGGATTAGTTTATTTGTAATTTGTATGTCATTTTGTGCATGTTATTTGTAAAACTTTCTGCCTGAATATGCTCAAAGTGATTTGTAAGCGCTTATTACCGATTTTTACGGTAAATTGTAAATACTGTCTTAATTCGGGTTTAATTTTATATCATGTAAATATTAGTATATATATTTTAGTGCCTTGTATTATATAAAATGAAGACTGCCATGTTAATTTTACTATAGAAAAAAACGGAAAGCTTTACTCTAAGCTATAAGTGTACTTTAAATATTGCAATTTAAAAATTAAGTAAAATATTAATGGATGTAAAATACAGTATACTTGTGTAAATTTCCTATGTAAGTCAACTCCGTGCCTTTAAATCTGAATAAAATGTATATTGTAGAAAATGTTATACTGTGATTTTCATCTTAGCGTTGAAGACATTTGACCATTTATATCAAATTTTTTACAATATTTTATTTAATTATTCAATTTTTATTTTAATATAAAGATAAGAAATAAAATTCCGTAAAATTAAATTATAAAATATTTAATTTATTGTCGTACCAAGTTATAATATATTTTGTTTTCTGCCGATTGTATTTTGATAATTATTTTTTATTCCCAAAAATTTGAAGTAAATTTGATGTAAATGGTAGTGATTGTAAATACTTATTAATCTAAGATCTATTAGGTTTCAATGATTGGCTGCGATGTTAAAAATAAACACGAATAAAAGTTTAAAATCAATGCTATTGTTTCATTTAATATAGGATCGAACACACAAATCGTTAAAATAAGATACATTATCACAGTTGGATCTAAGTCTACAGCTATTTACCGTGCATTTCCACTGCCGATACATGTATAAAAAACATATTGCCATCTCTATTTTTTAAACAAAAATTAGAGGGATGGAAATATATAGTTTATTTACGATTATTTCGTTAGTCGAAACACATGGTATTACAAGCTCACAAATAAGCACATTCATTGACTAAATGTTTAATGAATCGATATATTTGCTAGTATCAAAAACATTATGTATAGGCCTTGATAACCTGTATTACATTAATTACGAAATATTTTACATAACATTAAATTCCTGCCATTAGTTTATTCTCGCATTTTGTTCATTTACTTTCGATACTAAATTACTTTTTAGGTATCCACTTTAAATTCATTTTTTACACTTGTTTCTCAGTGAATGATACTTGTCAACTTAACGTTAATAATAATATAGTTAGATATTATCTTACTATCCCTTCTTTACCGTTTGCTCAATTTATTACATCACCATCATCAGCTCAATATACGTCTGAGGAGCTCGGAGACTACTCCAAGTTAGGGGTGACTAGGACATAGTCAACCACACTGGCATAGTGCGGGTTGGTCGACTTGACACGCATTGAATTTATTCTCAGATATGTGCAGGTTACGATGTTTTCTTTCACCGTAAGAAAGACGGATAAATGTACATATGTAATAACACATTGGTACATGGCGGGATTCGAACCCAGGAAGCAGATTGCAAGTCAAGTGCGTAACCCCTGAGCCACCGACGCTCAATTTTTTACATATATATATATATATTTGATAATTTACCTTCTAGGTGTTTAGTTTTAAATTTTTTATACTTCTGAAATGTTTGTTATCTCATTTTCCAGTATTAATGAATATTCATATTTAAATTAAAATATTCTACAACATTATCATTAAAATATGTATACGAGACATTAATATATCTACGAAATACAATAGTAATTATAATTTACATTATTATCATAGTGCAAAGGCAGTATATTGTGTAATGGTGTTAAACAATTTAACATATTTTATTTGTTAATTCAAAAATGGAATATCAAAAATTTTATTTGATATCCACAAAATAATTTTATAAGCAAAATTTTACCTGTTTTTTTTTCCATGAAAAAAAAAACTTATAAAAATTATAAGGCCCCTAAGCGATACACATAATATGTTATAGACACCTATTAATGCCATATTTGAGGAGAGTCGGAACAGTTTAAAGGCCGACAACCAATCTGCAGTTCCTCTAGTGTTGCGGATGTCCATGGGCGTCGATGCACACTTTGGTGTTTCCGCCGATCGTTCGCAAAAAAAAACTAACATTTTGAATTTTTTTATGATACAGGTTGTTCTCGTCTATGTTGTGATTGTGGATGAATGTGATTTATGGATTTTTGTTACGACACTCCTCATATAAACTTAACACAAATGTTAATCTGTAATTAATTTCATAATTATTAAACTTAAAAATAAAATATAGTGAAATGAAAAAGAAAACAATCAATAATGAAAAGGTAATACAAATTAAATTAAATTTAGTTTCATTTAAGAAGCTAAACACAAACATTAAATTAAGAAAGAAAAAGCAAAAAAGATTGCAACTAACAAAACATAAAATCCAAACGCCTTGTCTGTTGTAATTGACCTTTAGACTTTTACTATAAATGCAATACAAAATAATCGGTAAAAGCAAAAGGTAAAAAAGAAGTAAAATATTTTCTAACCATCACAACCAAAATATCTACTAATGGAAAGATCTCTACGATAAAAGAAACTAAACAGGTATCATTGAATTTTAAGAATGTTAATTTAAAAACCAACAAATCTAATAAATCAAGTTTAGTGATCTAGTTGTTCATATACATACATGGAGAGTTAACATCGCATATTTGCTAAGTTCTAGATTCCTATGGAAAATTGATATTTCGTATAAGTAAAATGATTACTAAAAATTTTACTCACTAAATAACATTTAAAAGACCCTTAAGCTTTATTGTTAGATGCAGTGGAATTCTTCCTTAAATGCATATCGATGATGACATCATCAGATGCTATAGATTTATTCCCAGAAGTTATGATCTCCAGGTCCACTTCTGTATTTGAGGTTTGCAGCAAGCCGTTAGATTCTGTTGGTTCCTGGAACGAAATAAGAATTTTAGATTAGATTAGAAGTGCTTTAGTTAGAAGTAGAATTAGTCTATACTCAAGCAGTCAAATATTCTAAACAAAACCAAATACTGACCGTCAAAGCTGAATCACAGGCCATGAGCTCCTTCTTCGAGAGATGCTCTACGACGGCTGCAGCATAGCAATCACCCAGCATGTTGTTAGTAGTGCGGATACGATCTCTGTGTATATAATATTAAAAATGCATAAGTTGAAATAAAAGTCCTCTAGTATTGTCGAAACAACATTGTCGATATTCATAAAATTTCAGACGCACTCCTTGTATATGTAATACACTATATATAACACTATTTGAGAATATTATTTTGGCTACGAAAAGCCCATACCACAATAAGTTCATAGATAGTGCAACTAACAATTAATAGGTAAACATGTAACTTGCACAAGCCAACTATTAAACGCAATATCGTAGTATAAAACTCACACAAGCCAGTCTACGGCAAAGAGTAGAGAGACGTCCTGCGTGGGTGCGTCAACCGTGGCCAGCACGACCAGCAGCAGCACCATCGCTGCTGAAGGCACCGACGCGGACGACAACGATGCTGCGGTAGCCGATAAGCTATAAAAACATATGCTAGTAGCTAAGACACCATAGATCAATTTAAACTTTTCAATATTCAGTAAACAATAAAAAAAAAATAGGAATTAAGTGTATTCTACTAAAATTAATACTTACAGTATAGCAGCATATTGGGGAAAACCAAGATCCATGTCATTCATCTGACATATAAAGAGACTGGATACGGAAAGGAACAGCGCGGTGCCGTCCATGTTTATGTTACAGCCAATAGGCAGCACGAATCGGGTGATACGCGGATCTACTTGCAGCCGACCTTCCATACTACGGAAGGTTACTGGTAGAGCTGCAGCTCTGAAATAAAAATATGATTTCTAAAATATATAACTATTAAAAAGCAATAAGATGTTCTTTACCACTTGAAGTACAGGATCAGTTGTGTCATCAGCTTATTACGTCTCCATCTATGGCTTCGAGACATATGTACTTAAGTCCTGCGAAACTGACGCTAATAACATCACGATCAGTCGTACTTAGATTATTTCTTGGAAAGAATTCTTACGCTGAAGCGGTGGCTGCAGCCGTCAGCATCGCATCCGACAAGCCGAGGTAGAACTTGTAGGGGTTCCGGCGCAGGAACGCAAAGTATATCAGCTGCATGATGACCAGTTGGTACAGAAACACGCCGATCGTCACCGTCATTATGAACCACGCCAGCTGGGATAACATTTGGACTGTTGAAAAATGTTTATCTTAGAAGACGAGAACTATAATTGTGAATTTAAGCAATTCAACTCTCATCTTTCTCTAACACTCCCTCTTGTATGTATGTATTTGTGTTATTTATAAAATTGTCTTGACAAGCTTGTTTCCTCTTCAATAAATTTTTATTTTTTAGAAATTGTAAAAATGTAGACAATGAAAAGAACCTTTTGATATAAGAAGGTCAACGCCGGATGAAATAAACTAGGAAATTTGCTCACTTAACTTTTTAAGGACCCTCTCCAATTTATATTTTAATTTATGAAACAATATGTTTAAAACAAATTTTAATACTTTACCAACGTTACTAACGCCCAATATTTTGCCAGCGATTATACTGCTGACTCCCACAGGAGTGAACCACATCACAGCTGTCACCATCTTCATTGTTACTTCGAAGATCGCTTGGAAGAAAGTAATCACCACCTGACCCTTGGGCCCTAGACTTCCGAGGACACTGCCGAAGACCAAACAAAAAAACACCAACCCTAAAGTGTTGGTACCTGCCCTGAAAATAGTGTTAACAAAAAATATAGTTAAAGAATGATATTTCCCTCGAAACTTAGTTTTATAATCTATATATCGACGCTGGAAAGCATAAACGCTGTAACCCTTATAGCAACCCTTACAGGGTTACAGCGTTTATGCTTTCCAGCATCGATATCTATATATATAAAAGAAAGTTGTGTTAGTTACACTATTTATAACTCAAGAACGGCTGAATCGATTTGACTGAAAATTGGCGGGCAGGTAGCTTAGAACCAGGAAACGGACATAGGATAATTTTTAACCCGTTTTCTATTTTTTATTCCGCGCGGACGGAGTCGCGGGTAAAAGCTAGTCTATATATACAAAAGAAAGTCGTGTTAGTTACACTATTTATAACTCAAGAACGGCTGAATCGATTTGACTGAAAATTGGTGGGCTGGTAGCTTAGAACCAGGAAACGGACATAGGATAATTTTTACCCTGTTTTCTATTTTTTATTCCGCGTGAACGGAGTCGTGGGTAAAAGCTAGTGATACATATATAGTTCTATCATTAAACTAATAGAAGAGACAAAGAAGTTATAAAAGAACTAGTTTTTTCTTGCATGTTCTTCCGCGCGGGATTAAAAAAGTAATTCATAAGTAGCTTATGTGTTCTTCCAGACTATGTTCTATGAAAAAAATTATCGAGATCGGTTGACCCGTTATGGAGATACTTTCCAACAAACATCTATCCATTAGTAAGAAGGAAGAATTAGGATTAGTAAGATATGAATTCAATTTCAATGTATATTGTCAAAAAAATTGACAAATAAAAAAGGAATGATTATTACAATTATTTAGAAAAAAAATGTTTCGGCAATGTGAACTCAGTGTTAGAATGTTTGCTAATATATAATACTAGCTTTTACCCGCGACTCCGTCCGCGCGGAATAAAAAATAGAAAACGGGGTAAAAATTATCCTATGTCCGTTTCCTGGTTCTAAGCTACCTGCCCACCAATTTTCAGTCAAATCGATTCAGCCGTTTTTGAGTTATAAATAGTGTAACTAACACGACTTTCTTTTATATATATAGATATAGATGATGCGGCAAAACGTTACCTTTCAGTTACAACTCTGACGAGGACTGGAACTGTGTCGTTGCCAGTTATATTGCTGGCAATTAATGTCGCCGGCCGGTACACGGTGTGAGATTGTTGGAATGTAGCTTGCACTATGTTGTCCGGAAATATATTACTGAAATAAATTAAAATATTTATTACAAATTAAACTATATTTATTACGGTTACAATCATAACAAAATATATATTTATATTTAGAATTTTCGGGAAACCGATTGGGAGTGAACAGTGAGAAAATAATATTACTTAAAGAAATCGCAACATGCAACGATGGCATCTGTTTTAAACTGTGGTGACACTTGTTTTGACACATATAGACCGACAAGACTATCAGAACATCTGAACCGATGGTCTGGTCTGAAACTAAATTATAAGCGTTATGTACTTTTTTAGTTATTTTCTACATATAAGTAGGTTTTATATTCTGAAAAAAACTAACCGCCATAGCAGCCTCTCTCACCGGTTCAGATATCCTTGTTTGAATATACGTTTTCTTTTAAAAAAAAGTGATATGTGTCAAAACATTCAGTTTAGTGAAAACCCATAGTAAGGAACGAACTTTATTCTCGTATGATTTTACACAACTCACTTGTTGGTCACCTTCAAATTGCTTATCATTTCTTATCTTATACAAATCATTATTTGAAGTAATTCTTCTCAAATCCCTATTGCAGCAGTAAACAATTGCAGCATGGATAACAATTTTATTCAAATAAATAAATAAATGATTGTGTAATATGCATCTTAAACACAGTCATTTATTTCTTTTACAGTACAGTGTAATTTAACATTTCATTTGTACTCTTGTTCTACTGCTTTATTGTTATTAATCCTAGGAACTCTAGAACTCATACCACCTCATACCACTTGTTATAACACAGGTGTTTCGGCGCGGATGATTACGAACACTTGATTAGTTTTTCTGTTTAGTTCATCATATTTAAAAACTATGTAACGATTGCATTAAATAAAATCAAACAGTTACTAAGCGAAAGATAAATATAATTATCCTTTACAAATTTTATGACGCTGAAGTAGACATTACGAGCTCTTTCCTTTAATTATTTTAAACATAATCGTTAATTATCTGTCACACTGTACCGATTGTACATCTTCCTGGGCATACGATTTTATTTGTAACTAGCTGTCGCCCACGACTCCGTCCGTGCGGAATTAAGAAAAAACTTAATAAGTAGCCTATGTGTTCTTCCAGACTATGTTCTACATCTGTACCAAATTTCATCAAGATCTGTTCAGTCGTTCCGAGATACCTTCAAACAAACATCCATCCATCCATCTAAACATTCGCATTTATAATATTAGTAAGATGTCCCGTCTATTGACAATATGTAAAATTACTTTGAGTACATAAATGAATAACTCACCGACCAATATCAAAGAAGCTGTCCAAGATGCTATGATCTCGTTTATCCTGCACCCCATTGGTCTGATCTCGTAGTTCCGGTTCACCCGGATGTATCAACACCGCCAATAGAATACCCAGGAAGGCATTAAACAGAGATGTTAGGATGAAGTACAAGAGAGTCCGAACAGCGATCTTTCCACTCATCTTCGCATTCAAACTCGCCGAGCCAGCTATCAAACTGGCTATAATTAAAGGTAGAATCATCAGCTTCAGTAATCTCATGAAGATTTCACCCGGATAAGATATTATCATCAACATATCCGGCCCCAAATGATACGGTCGAAGTCCGAAACCTGCGGGCGTAAATAAACACGGTTCAATTGCCGTAAAAAGGATCCTAAAATAGCTAAGCTTAGATTTATCATACAAAACCTACACTAAGGCCTTAGGGGCGTCTTAACTACTCTGAGTATGGCTGTATTGTTCAAAATTTAAACCAAGTAATTGCCTCAAATGGTTTAAAATTTACGATAGCGCGAGTGTCTTTAGCTATAAAATAATAAACTCGATGTTTACCTTCCCAAATAAGTTCTGAATTTTAATGTACACATTTATATTCTACGATTACTACACTTGTTGTGGCTTTATTGGCACGGCGTATATTTTTCTTTTCGAATTAATTGAAGTTGATAATTAAAATATTATTTCTTGAAATATAGAGGCGATTAAGTGATTATCATACATTTTAATAAAAGACATGCATTGACTTACCGATTGTAATGCCAGCAATAACTCCAATTAATGTAACGACCAGCATAGCATTGTCTACCAGACATTTCCTGAGGCCGGTTGGCTCGACGGATGCACACCGGTCTTCTGTTGTCTTCGGCCCTCGGTCTCCCGAGCCCATCGTTGCAAAAAGATATTCTGAAAGGCGCGCACCTTTCTCCATAACTTGGTAATTCGTACTTAAAAGCCAGATCCTTGATCTGGTAAAAACTCAGCCTTAATTTCAATTTGAAAAACGATTTGTTTTATTAAAAATGAAACCGTAATCTATCCTCTTCAAATTTAATGTGTTTATTTATTTATTCATCTATATCTTTACTATGTAAAATAAAATCGACTGTTGTGACTTAAAACGATTTCAATTTAAGTTTTTTTTTAATACATAAACCTGTTGTAGTTTATACAACGCGGTGTTATCTACTGAAATTTATAAAATGACACGTTGAAACAAAGCGATGGATCGCGCGAAACTAGGAAACAAGTACGTGCAATTCGATGGGCAAACGGAAGCCATATTTGAATTTGCGCGCGCAACCATTGATTATTGCAATGTTTGGTTAAAATAACCTATAAACAGAATATGTGACTATAAAACTACGCTTAACCTATTCTCTTTTTCTATTTAAAGCGACGTACGTGGAGGGGATTATATAAAACGTCACCAATTGCATATAAATAGAAATAATACGTCAAAGGTTAACCTCACAAGACTTATGACAAATATATAAAGACTTTTTACACATCTAGCTGTTTAAACCTTATTCTGTTATTTTAAGGTTCATATTTGTTTGATCAGATGATGTTCAGTGTCTTAGACTAAGTGCAACATTATGACCTGATAGGTATTTAAATTAAATTAAAACATAATTTAATTTAATACAGTTCTAATAACTATAATACATAACTAAGCTTTATAAATTGTTTAAAAATATAATACAAAAAAAATACCTTTGTATATGTCTGTAGAATTTAGATTCGATTTACTTTATAACAATATTTTCACAGTTTAACTTCGTGTCTTTCTTGTTGGTAATACGAGTGTTCAGTTACGTTGTTGAAATTACAATATACTATTAAATAACATTACCATAAAAATTGCACATTTAAACAAAAGATAAGATAATTTTTAAATTGTAATATCAAACCAAACATTAACTATATAACTAAAAATAAAATACAGCTAGTAACTGTTTAGTTAAACAGGTGTTTCAACCCTTTGACCGCTTATATTACGGACGACAACGTGGTTTTAAAAAAGTTTTTTTACTGCTTCCGGTATAATTCTATAGGAAGTATAAAAGAATAGTAGCGACAACAACGTCTGTTGTACGAATAGGGCTCGACCGGTGCATAACCACGACTACACAGACGACACTCTTCACTTTGGTGATGAAGGCCTTATTTTAGTCCTCTTTCCCTTCTCACTCTTTATTAATAAGCAAAGGGTGGGAAGGTAAAGTGAATTTGACGGAGGAGAGGACGCAAATGAAAGAGTAATATTCTCTTTCTGTACATCTAAAAAAAAGAATTTAAACTTTATTTACAGCATTAACATGAGCAGTTTTAGATGTTTTCGTTTACTTAATTTATTGTGAAATATAAAATAAAGATTGGTAATTTCAATTGCTTGGCAATAAAGTGTTCTATCTCAGGGAAGAGTGGGACAATATGAAAGCGGATTTTGAACCTTATAGTCGTATGATTTATACGGCAGGTGGCGAATCTATAAGCCAAGTTATCAAATATTTTATCTGAAAATTACATAACACCTCAGTAATCTTAACACGTGAGAAATATATTGTAATCTAAGTTTAAAGTGTTCCGGTACAGGTACAATACCACAACGACACAGAAGATTGCGTGAAGTGGAAGTAATTCCGCGTTTCACCTGATGAGTGTGATGTCGGAGTCCTCTTCCACTTTCCAACCTTTTTTAGCCGACTTTAAAAAGAAGGAGGTTATCAATTCGACTGAATTTTTTTTTATGTGTGTTACTGCGAATCTCCGCCCCTGGTGGTCCGATTTTGATAAAAATTATTTTAATCGAAAGGAAGTGCTTGCAGATGGGTCCCATTTTTTTGTTTTTAAATAACTAGAAGACTAATAGATTTTGAATATGGCTTCAAAATTTATTGAGAAAATTAGGGACATTTTTGCTTTCAGCGCTTACGTAGGCTAAACTATAAGACCTACAAAAAAATGATGCATGGCGAATTGTAGCTCTTTAAATGTTCTAAATAAAAGTCCGCGATAGCATATATCTATCTTTTTATACAAGAAAGGATAGAATATTCTCTTTCTGTGCGTCACCTCCTCTGTCGATTAAAGGTAGGCAACGCATATGCAATTGCTGATGTATTTTGATAAGAAAAGACGAAGCACACATTAAGAATGGTTTTATATATTTAACTTAAAATTAGCAATTGTAAAGTGAGTAAGTTGCTATGCTAACGGTTGAATTCGAAACATAACACTTGAATTAACATTATTGTCTTTGTTTTCTCAAAGACAATAAGTATGATGATAATGTGTTTTTATAAGTATTGCGACAGTGTAAACCCACACTAAAGGATGCATTTCTCTTCCGTACACGGTTTACAAGTGGAGGTCAACGTCCTTTTGTCTCTTCGTTTAATGATCCCGACGATGCGAAATCATTCATAAATGATTTCAATAAAGAACGACATTTAACTTATGTTAGCTTGAATAACTTAACAATAAGCAATTATACAGAAGTTAAGGTACTCAAAATAACAAAGTTCAATATTTTAACCAAATTTTAATTGGATTTAAAATGTATGATAACTATTGTTGCTTTGAGTAAAATTATCGACAAATTAAAAAGTCTTGATCCAACTTACCTTTGCTATGTTTAATTTTGATATATTTTTATGAACTCTTTATAAAATAAAAATATATTGATCACATATAATCACAAATATCATCCAAGAATTCTATTACTATTTTTTATTTAAAAAAAATTCAACACAAATACTGGCTATCACTAAAATAATTTTGACAGTTCTAAATTCAAACGTGCCTAAACCGACCAATTATATTCTTTTTTATTTTTATACAACTGCCACGTTGTCTTGGTATGAGGGCGACTGCCAACTGCATTCGGACTGCATCTCGTGATCAAGGTTATTTCAATCGACTTCTATTATTTATCAAAGTTTTATTATAGGGCGCGATCGCAGGCGCACCTCATTTCCTCAATTACTGTAGATTCCTACTGTTGATATTGTATTACATTGTATTACCATCTCATTCACTCTCCTCAAAAAAAAAAAAAAAAAAACAGAGAACTGTATGTTTTTGTTTTAACGATCACAGTCCATTGTACACGAAAAGAAAATCAAGCAAACAATAAAATAAAGCAACTAAACATTAACCGTGGGTTTCTGAAACCAAATTCTCTATATAAAACATATCGCCATCCCCGTCTCTTTGGCTTAAAGTATAAAATAGTAACTAGTGGTAGCTCATTGGTCGAAAAGCGACCATCATTCGTAACAAAGACTTTTTATCAGATTTGAATATATCTTTATGCAGTTCCCCTTGACTTAAACTATGTAAAATTTAAAGTTCATCCGTTTGAGCTATTTCCTTTAAAAAGGGTACAAAGTATTCGCATTACGTATTAATTTAATGATATAATATCTAACAATCGTAAAATATATTAAATTTGTTTCAAAAATTTTATTTATGGAATTTTCTCTGAAAACCAATAGCACAACTTCCATTTTTTTTTGTTTCAAGAATTGAAAAAAAAAATCGATTTTGAATTTCGAACAATGGGTTATAATGGGTTATACCTTTAGTTCAAACAAAAACACATTGACAACCTAAAATTATTTTCCTAGTAAATGTTTAAGACACTGCCATCTATCGGGATTTAAAAGAAACATGTTTTAAACCTAATCAAGTTCTTTTCAGTCGTTTTCAGTTTTTAACACAGATGTCGCTACTAGGTTCAAAATGAAATGTTATTCTGTGTAGTGTAAATTATTGTCCTACTAGCTTCATGTGTTCTAACTATGTCTAATTTCAACGATAGCATACAGCCGTTCTGAAGATATCTTCAAACAAACGTCCATCCATCCATTCATCCATCCATCTAAACATTCGCATTTATAATATTAGTAAGATTTAAGGGAATGAATTTATATAAATTGATTAAATGAATAAAGCTACGTAAATGCATTTCTTAATTAATTTTTCTTTAACCTAAAAAGTTTCTTTTTTCTTTAAATTATATTTAACAATGTTGAGGTTCATGTGTCACAGTGCTAAGCGTTTCCCAGCTTATTTGAGCTTATGCGTTATTCATTTTATCTCTACGAAAATAACGCGCTTTTTAATTTAAATCGCCCAGCGTTTAGATTTTTTAAACGAACAAACATATTCCTTATTCATTCATTGTACGATTTAAAAATATAAAATATTTAAAATATTATTTACCTTTACAATATCAATATGATTTTGTAATAAATATAACACAAATTCACAGTTTTATATAACTAAAAAAAACACAAAATACATATAACAAAAAGAAATTTGTAATCACATTTTTCACAAACTGTTACATACGAGTACACAAAATTGTAACGACAAAATACGTTGTATCAAATTTGTTCCGAACAACCAATAATCGAAGATGTACCATTCTGCAATTTTTACCCAAATTTACTTTTTCATTATCACTTAAACATTTACTTACATCCAATTAATTTTTGTGATTTTCATTTAAATAAATATTACAAAAGCAGACACTTTTTCTTTTACATAAATTTTAAACTATTGCTTACAAATGTATACCAAAAAAACTGAAAAATAGAATTTTGATATTGCAGAATATATCACAAGGACCCCAGTCAATTGGATAGCTGCATATGCAGTTTGGTTGACGTCTCATTTCCTTTCATTTATAATGCTCCCCTGTGATACCAGTACATGACGTATCATAATATTAATGTTCCATCTACAGAATAACATAAATTGTACTATAAAATGATGAAGCATGTTTCTGGACATTTACAGTCTGCAAGGGAACATAGTCTTCTCTTATTTCAAGTAGAAGATGGAAACGAGCAATTGGCCATTTGATATAGAAGTGAACGTTAATCAAGTACTCTTGTAATAGGTTTAAAGGTTGCTGATGCGTTGCTATGCTTTAATGAATATAGAACTTTTAGCTGTATACAGAATAAAATGTATTTCCCCTTCATATGCATTCTTTCCCCCACCAAATCAACTTCTCTATTCTGTCTTTTTCTTAATAAAATGATGGAAAGGGCAAGGGTACTGGATTATTTTGTATGGACCGTAAAAATCATTTCTTACGTAAAATCCTTAGATACAATTCCTATCTACTAATTATTATTTTTTTTTATTAATTTTGTAACAAAATGGTCGATGATTTCGTTCTTAACGACGAGACTAAATATCTCTAAAGACCAATTCAATTTTATAAAAACCCAGCAAAAAATGGCGTCTAAAACGGCTTCTAATTCCCTTGACGTAATAGGGAGTGGTAATAACCCCGCTGTAGGCCCATTTTCCTGATTTCTTTTGTTATTTTTTACCCCTATTAAGTTGAAAAATATGCATATATTTGTAATAGGACCCTTGGGTCGACTTTCGCAATTTCTTCTTGTAATTCCGAAAAGGTTTGAGAGTTTTAATTAGGTTTTATTTATAACCGATAACTATTTAAAAGGAAAAAATCTATTATATTTAAAAGTGTTTTTTTTTTTTACTTTTTAATTCGAGCGATGATATACATATGTTTTCTACTAGGTTACTTATGTACATACATTCCTTTGTTTTCCTGATAAAAAAAAGATAAAAGAAAAAAGTATATTTCATAATTATTTATTAATTTCCTGATTCTTATCAAGTTATAATTTATTGATATAAATTCATTGGTAAAAGATTTAAGACTATGTACATAAATATTATTTTGAGATCTGAAATACATAACATTAAGGTAAATAAGACGTATTTTGTACGTCCTGAATATGAATTTTACAAACTCTTCCTAAAGGAATACTTATCCATGTTATTTTCAAAATACGAGCATATTGCAGATTCGTTGTCATAGAGAGGAGTTATACTGTAAAAATCATCCTTTCCTTTATCGATGTCACTTCACTTTCATATCCTTTAGAATTCTCGTATCACTGTATATTGTTTGTTCAGTCAGAATCGTCAGAGAGTTGTACATCTTGTGTACAAGCGTCATTTCCATCTGGATTCAACTCCCCAAGTGAACTGCAACTGTCTATTTCTTCTTGCAAACGTTTCATGTCATCACGCTTTTTTCTTTCAAAGAAATTAAGCTGGAAATAAATTGTTAGAATTAGTTTAATACGTGAGTCTCAGAAATCCTTAATGATTTGGCTTAGTTTTTGCAGCCGGCAGCCTACCTGTCGCCAACCCAACTTGGGATTATTTGGGAGGTAAAAAATAGAAAAATTGAGAATAGGTTAGCGTGGTATGTTATGAGGAGGGAAGAATCGCTTGTGGCAAAGAGAACGTTAAATATGAGTGTGGAGGGGTACACCGGTAGAGGAAGGCCTAGGAATAGATGGATGGATTTCATGAAAGGTGATATGATCAAGAAAGGGGTGACAATGGAGATGACGGCAGACAGATTGATTTGGAGGTCGGAAATCTGGTGCACCGACCCTACGTAGGTGGGACAAGGTCAAGGAGATGATGATGATGAGTTTAAAACGTGACAACGTAGTATTAACACTCGAATCAATAGATATACATCTATGTTGTTAAAATTCATTCATATATTATACTAAAAACATTTTATTAAATTACTAGCTATTGCTCGCGACTTCTTCCGCGTGAAAGTAAAAAAGTACTAATTATTTATTAAACAAAGTTTTTGAGTGATTCGGTAAAAAAAAACGAATCTATTCCACGGGTTCGGGGAGATTTTATTCGCGGAAGGTGCCTTTCTCATCTCAGTCCTTTTTTTTTTAGATAAGTATAAACGTATTTTTTTATAAACCGGTTAAGATGTTAAATCGTTTACGGTTGAGCAACAAAAAACTTTACGCTTATAATTATAGGTTCGTTTTTACCTTGTACAGACCGTAGACTGCTGCTGCTAGTGTCAAAACTCCAGCCACGATTCCTACTATCAAAGGCCAGAGTGGTGTTGGCGGATCCAAAACTAGCGTCGTCACCACTGAAGAATTTCTATAAATACCAATAATGAATCATTGAACCGTTAAGCCGTTTTGGTGATGCCTAATAACAAACATCCATCTATTTATCCATCCATCCATCCATATACATGTGCATCTCAAAGTTTATTAAGTTTTTTATACTTACGTATTTTGGTCCTTTAAAATGATTGTTGATGTTGCATTGAACATTGTAAGTTCTTCTAAGTAATCGCCTAAAACAAATTACACAAATTCTGAGCAGTACAAATTAATGACTTTGGTAACTAATTTAGTTTTAAAAATGATCTTTTAGCTAGAAAACAAAAAGTCATTAAAGCTTCTTTAAGATACATCTATCTATATATATATATAAGAAAGTCGTGTTAGTTACACTATTTATAACTCAAGAACGGCTGAATCGATTTGACTGAAAATTGGTGGGCAGGTAGATTAGAACCAGGAATAGGACATAGGATAAATTTTACCCCGTTTTCTACTTTTTATTCCGCGCGGACGGAGTCGCGGGTAAAAGCTAGTGTAATAATATATATCTGCTTTTATAGTTAAAACAAACAACGTACCATGTAAACTTAAGTTGAATTTGTAAGTTAGAGCGATTGTTTTGGAGGCTCTTGCGGATAGAGACCAAGAGCACTGAAGGCTGTAATTGTCATTATCGCATCCATCTATCTTGTTCGATAGATTCGTCTGCAAAATTACAATTAAAATAGTTTCATATATAATTATCAAAAAATAAAACAAAGACATTCTATAAATTAACTTACCTTATCTGGAATTAATAAAATAGCCGTTAAATTGTACCAGTCCGAAGGTCCCAAATTTTTTATCTGTTGAAATAAGGTAAGTATTTAAAATGTAAAAAAAAATGTAATAACAACTGCTATACTCAGAGTAAGAGTTATCATTGAAGTCCCTTTATATTTGTAATATAAAATACTAGAAATATACACTAAGGATTTTTTAAGTAGTCATTAAGCAGAGAATAGGTGCAAGTGATTCACCTCAAAGTAATGTACGAAAGTCACGCTATCACCGTTGGCGAGACCATCTCTGGGCACTGCAATCGTTTTATTAGGTTGCACTGTTCTGTAAAAAAACATTACGTTAATAACTAATTATTCATTAAATTTATAGTCATGAATAAACTTAAAAATTACATTGCCAAATTTACTACCGAAGTCTGACAATAAACCAAATAGTTAGTTATAAAATAGTATCCTCCAATGTCGAAAATAAAATGAGTAGTACAGAAGAATGGCTTCAGATAACCTGCTTTTGGATTTCTCATTTTTCCAATGAAAATTGTGTACAGCGATACAAAATGCAACCTTGAAATGTAAACCTATAAATTTAATATTTACCCAGTAATATTAAAACTTGCTTCTGGTTTAATAACAATAGTAAAATCTTTAACAACTCTATCACTATCATTATTACTATGAAGTGGATCTTCTAGTATTGCTTCGATTTTTATTTCATCAATCAATGAATTATTCTGTGTATATTCAAATTCAATTTCCCATGTGACTGATTCATTTCTATATAATGGTGCTGGTACATCACATGTTACGTTCAGTTTCTTTAATGCGCATGCGCTTGGTAATCTTTTAGGTAAAGATGGTAACGTTAAATAAACTTTAGCACCGTATGCTGGTTCATCCATATTAAGTACAGTTACTTCTATACCAAATTTGTTATCTGAACCTGGAATATATGGGCTGAAAGGAATTGACTCAGTTATTATATTTAGAATAGGTATTATTGTTAGGTTTTGTGAAAAAACTTTTGATAACATACTTGCTTAATCCTTTTAATGTCATTTCTAATAATGGCTTACAAATGAGATCCTCGCCGCATTCTCTATTTAACTGAATAGCAAATGAAGAATGCAATTTGGAATTTTCCGATAGTCTTGCTTCTTTACGCAAAAATAAAGGTGAATCATCTGAAACAGTTCTTAATTATAATGTATTAAATCCTGACAGAATTAGTGACTTATATCATCATCATCATCATCAGCTCAGTATACGTCCCCACTGAGGGGCTCGATGCCTACTCTAAGTTAGGTGTGACTAGGTCTTAATCAACTACGCTGGCCCACTTCTGGTTGGTTGACTTCACACATATCTTTGAATTTCTTCGCAGACGTGTTCAGGTTGTATCACTTGATAAAACCTGATATATGTAAATCGAAACTCGAAAAACACATTGATACATGGCGTCATTCGTATTCAGGATCTGCAGATTACAAGTTATTGCAATCTGTCTTCCTCCCTTATGCTTAATCCTTGAGCCAGTGATGATCTAATTAATAAGTCTACTTATACTTAAATTAACAAAATACCTTCTAATACGATCCTATGAATCAACTCAAAGTTAATGGTGATTGGTTTTGACAAGTCCGCTGTAGGCTGTAATGGAAATTTATAGATTTAATATCATTGTGTTCACTATATTAGTAATTTTGATTTATTTCTTCTACATGAGATCAAGTTACAAATCCGCGTTACAGTTTATTTTGTTTATATCTATCATTTGTACATTAGTCAGTTTAGTACTAGATATGCAACTCAAAAAAATAAAGATTCTTATAATTAAACCTCACATCACTAACCTTGGGTTTCTAAGACCAAGATCTCTGTATTAAGCATATCATCATCCTTGTGATTATCTTTGACAAAATAGAGATAACAATATGTTTTAAACGGAGATTTCGGTCTCAAAAACCCACGGTAAGTTGCACATCCTTGACGACAAATATTACGTACCTTAATTTGTACCGTTTGCTCCTCACATGCTTTGTTGCCTGGTTTTATAGTAACTTGGTAATCTGCATCGCCTGATATCCATGCCCTGCCCCCTTCAGGATCCACTTGAATTGAAGCATTTAAAACTAAAAAATAATAATGTAAGCTATTACCAGTTTAATTTAAAATGGACTAACTGCTGTACGCAGACTTGTTAAGTCTGTTACCTGTTTTAACGTGGGGCCATTTCATTTGCTCCTTGGCTTCAGTGCAGAATATAGCTGTAAAATTGGTAGCATTGAGGGGTATATTCATCGCATCTGGAACTTTTATGCTGGCGTACACTTCTATTGTCGGCACGCATCTGTATAAGTAAACTGTATCACTGTTAATTGCACCAACAGCTAAATCTGTAACATACAAAGAAAATTTAAATTTAAAGAGTCATGTCTTTTTATAAGGTAGGCCTAGGAACAGAGCGATGGTTTTTATGAAAGATGAACTGATTGAGAAGAGAGTGACAATCTATATGACGAATGATTGATCTGGAGGACGAAAACTTGGTGCGAAGACCCCATTTAGGGGGGCATAAGAACAGGGAGATGATGATCTATAAGGTCATAAGACACTTACCACTACAGTTGTTATTATCGACGTCAAATCCTTTAGAGATTGACATACCGAAACTCTGAGCACCTTTAGCTACTATCTTTTGTATATATTGACTGTTGATTCCCCTTTCACATCCTCTGTAAATGTATACAGCACCGTGACCATCGTTTTCCCATGGTGCTCCGATAGCGACGTCTGAAAAGTATTCCAAGAAAATGCATGTTAAAAAATGCCTCATCCTCAGAAGACGGAGTATTCAAAATTTATGTACTTCATTAGATAACGTGTTTAAACTTTTAATTTAGTTTTAGTTTAACTAAACTCATTTTTTACAAACGAAAATAAAATTTAAACGAAGAGACAATTTTTATATTTACCATTGTATCCATCTCCGTTCACGTCTCCCATATCAGCCATTGTACTGCCAAATCTAGCTCCATTTAAATTAGAACCCGACACAAAACTTTCAAGACGTAATGTGAAATTAGAACCCTGTAATATAAAACTGTAATGATTCTATCGTGACATTGTGGATTTTGCAGGAAGAGAAAATGTATAGGAAATAAAAATGTCCTTTTTATTCATTAAAGGCAGGCAAACGCATTTACAATCTTTCAACTTATAGCAGATGTCATAGGCCAGCGGTCACATGCTATTTTAGAAGTCGAAGTGATCCTTTGCCACTTTCTGGTATAAAAAATAAGTTCATAATGATTTGGTCATCACACTACTGACATACCTGCCAGCTGTTTAAGTAAACAAAGACAGCTCCTTGATCGTACCGCAGTTCCCCTTCTTTGGTAAAAAAGTTTGGTGCTCCCACCAAAAGATCTAATATTCCATCTCCATTGATATCCATACAGCAAAGACTAGCGCCAAAATAAGAGCCAAGTTGTGGACCTTGGAGGATTTTAACCACCTTTATAGGCGTATATTCTCTGTAAGCTGGTTCAAATATGAGAACCTTAAACAAACATAATGTTCTTCCATTCAAATTTCATATGATTTATAACTTTCTACTATTATAAACTTAGTTTAGTCTATTTAAAGCAAAAACAGGTAAGTATTAAACAAAATTACTGAGAGCACTTGGATAGCACGAAAACAAATTAGCCGTTGATGAATTAATTTTTTTACCTGTCCATAGCTAGATTTTGATCGAGGTGCTCCTCCTACGTATAAAGTTTTCTTATCAGGTCCGAAAATTCCTGATTCCACACTGTAACCTGGAGTAAAATAAATTCAAATATAAACTGAAGATAGTATCTAATTTACATTAATAAAATTGCAGAAACTTTATCAGACTTCTAAACTTACCAAAATAATCATCAGGTCCAATTTCTTTCGTGAAGTAAGGATTTGTTGTAGGTTGTTTCGAAATAAACATGGAACCTTCATCTGAATCGTACTTGTAATCAATTATACCACCTGCGTAAAAATAATAGCAAAATGTTAATCAAACTGAAAGTGGTATTATTTCGAGAAGGTAAATTTTAATCAATCATTATTTTATAGTGTACTTACTAAAATAAACAAATTAAAAATCTACTGAACGGCTTAAATAATAAAATTAATGTATACATTTATTAGGAAGTTTGTACCTGCCCATTGTAGTAAGCCAGGAGCCCCGATGATTACTGAATTGCTCTCTGTAACCTTAACTGACATTCCAGTTTGACCATAGGCGTAGAAGTTTAAATGGGTACCATAGTCCCCAAATTCCTTTCTGTGTCCATCTGTTTTATAAGCCTGTCGATCTATTTAAATACGAAATGGTTAGTTTAAATTAAATACATAGTTCAACCAAATGTAGCCTTAGCTTTTTAGACATTTTATTGATACTTTGAAAATAAGTTGATAATAATTTGAGACTTGAAATTACCATATTTAAAAGTAGAAAATGCTTTTATAAGGTAAAACCGATAAAATTTTATACAAAGGTATTGTAAAAATATTGCATATTACGCTTAAATACACTTACTCATTTCCTTTAAAGGTAACATAGCAATTCCTCTTGTTTGCGATAGCAAATAGCATGCTCCATTTGCCAGTATATGCTTGTCTTTGTATGGAGTTGACCATCTCGGAGCACATGCCTACAAATAAGGACACAACTTAACACAAAGTAAATATTGTAGATGTAATAAAAAGATTTTAAACATGTAATCTGTTTGTCAATATTAAAAATATTGTATCACAAAATTTGGTAAATGCGGAATTATTACAATGAGTGCTAGCTAATTGGTTGAAATTCGAACATTATTTATGATGAAAAATATCTTTAATGCATTTCTTTTCCATAATAACATGATGAGTAACTGTCAAATATTAAGTTCATTTGTTCGATAAAATTCTTAGAAAAGGGGTACAAAGATTTACCATTAGTTTTCCTTTAGGCACGTTTGCAATGGTCGCACCAAACCACATATCATCTTTGAGGAAATCACGCTGAATTAAAACTTTTCCGAAATAACTCCCATAAGCTGTAAAACATAAAAACAGATCAAAGTATTAAATGAAAAAGCTTACTAACTATGAGGAGTACAGAATCGTAATTTGGAGGGGAGCTTGAGTCATATTATTGTGGTTTAAGCCTGTAAATACTCACGCTTAGATATACATGAAGAAAATACTCACGATCTATGTTAAGACCGATCGGCCGACATGTTGAATTCCGAATGTCCAAATTCTGCAGCTGACAATTAAATAACAACCCTGGTGATATATTCCTACCATCTCTACTGGCTGCTTTTGGAGCTCCCACTATTAAGCTGAAAATTAAATTTAGCAATTAAATATTGTTTTGAAATTGCAGATGAGTTGAACCTAAGTCTGTAGTATCTCATAATACATTCGTTCTTAAATTATTCATTGTTATATCTCAACTTAACTGTATTCTACTATTATTATTTTTTTTCCTTTCTTTTTACTTATTGTAGTTGCGAATGTTATATATATTATAGATATATACATATTGTGTAGTAGTTAGTTATTCCAAATAAACAAAACGTTTAAGTTTTAGTGTTCTTTAACATTTTTTATTTATGAAAATTACTTCATGGGTTCATAATTTTAATAATAGTTACAGAAACAATTGAAAATCAATAATTTTAACCAAAAACACTTACCCCATCTCACTTAACATAACCGAATAACCAAAATACTTAGAATTGGCATCTGGTAAATAAGTTATTTTACTGCCTTCATGAAAAATAACACTACACTCACAAAAAAACACATTCAGAATAAATATAAATGCACATGAATTTACTTTGTTCATTGTTATTTATAAAAAATATAGAATAATACAAATAATTATGTACATACAAGCGGCTGCAATAAAATAACAATGCACACTGGTATGAAATCAAAGTGTAGTTTAAATCTACCGGTATTTCGCTTTAAGCAAATGTGAACTTAAAACCTGAAGTTATAAGTATTAATTTACTTTACCACTATAAATGCGAGCAACTTACAATAAGATTGTCATTTGTTATTGCTACGATATCATTATTTAATATGAACTAATTATCATCAGTAGTTGGAATAAGATTAAATAGTTAAAGCTCATTTATATTTAACATAAGTTTGAAGAAATAATTATGCTTTAAAATATCATTTCATTATATTTACATAAATAATAATTAATTTATGAGAGAGAAGAGCTGGGAAGGGAAAGAGGATTTGAATTGGACCTCAGATATCTCACGTTATGTAACGTTTCTTACATCAAATAAAATAGTCCGCGACTTTGTCAGTGTGGGATTAAAAAAACTTAATTAATCGCCTATGTCTTCCTCCAGACTATGTTCTACATTCACGTCAAATTTCTTCGAGACCCATTTAGCGGTTCTGTAGATATCTACTAACAAAAATCCATCCATCCATCTTACTATGCGAATTATTACAAATGCGATTGCTTAGATGGATGGATGGATTTTTGTTAGAAGGTATCTACTGAACCACTAAACGGATCTCGCTGCAAGACATAGATGTAGAACTTAGTCTGGAAGAACATATAGGCTACTAATTAAGTTGTTTTTTAATTCTGCGCGGATGGAGTCGTGGGCGAGAGTTAGTCCATCCATACGTAAACTTTCTCATTTTTATATTAGTAAAAAGTAAGATTTAAGAAAATTACTCGAACGGAAAAACGTAAATGATTTAATTAAAGTGCATAAAATTATTTTTAATCAAAAAATAATTAAAAAGATGTTCGAATTGTTTCAATGTTCGAATTTTTTGTCGCTAATTAATATAAACAAATCAAAAAAAACTATGATAAATTACTTTATGTAAAATATAACTTATCATGTCATAATATCTCTTTCCTGTGCGATAATTTTTGCCGCTCGGAACACCACGAACAGTTTGTTATACTTACGTAAGTATAAAGGTTATAACGCACTTATTAATTAATGCAACCAGACATGGCACCGAACTGGTTCCGTCTTGCAGTTGGCACCAACGCGGCGTAAGCTCCATCTGGAAGACTAATTGGAATTTTGGTTGCCGTGGCGTTCATCTGGCGTTGGACGAACTTTCATCCTTTGTCTGCGAGGCAAAAGTACACTGTACCGAACACGATGTAGGCGAGGAGGTACCCGGGCGTGGAGTTGATAAGTGTCCGTTAACCTTATACATCTGTAAATTTTTTCTTCTAAAAGACGAAAATTGGCATTTTTAGTAACTTTTGTTTATCTTTTTCCTAAATAAGACCCCGCTTCGTAATCTTTTTTTGTCTAAAACATACACAAGCAATAAGTTACCCTTTTTTTTAAATAACCTGCCCCTATAGATATCTCCAATACGCAAATAAGTTAAGATGTGTCCGGCACCTGCGGTTTAATCAGGGAACAATATTAAACAAGGAACTTACAAGGTTGCTTTAGAACTCAAGCAATATAAGATGGTAACATATAAATAGGCGTAATTGCATTAAGTGAGTACTTATTGAAATGACTAATTTGTCTGTTAACGGAAATAAAAAATATTCACACAATTATAATGCATGCCAAATGAGTCATAAATCGACTCTTCGAACTGTGGACTCACTTCCACTTGAGCAATGCGTCACACTTTTAATATTAAAAATATTAGCGTTAACATTTTTAATATTACACTTTTCTAATACTGGGTACTTTATCCATCTAATACTGGGTCCAAAATTCATTGTATTAATTATATCTGTACCAGTAGTCGAAAAATAAAGTGTAAAAACGTCTCATTCGCCACATGACATCGTTGGGATGCATTTTGTGCACTTAGCGAATAAGAGTGGTAATACAATTGTGATGTTTAATAAATCAAAATAATCAAATATTCACATCGACAAGTTTAAGGTAGAATAGCACATATAAAATACTGAAATAAAATTTGTATTAAGTTGTGAAAATAAAAATTAACTATTTATTTTCAACAGGCGTAAAGGGTAAGGGAAGCCGTTGCGTGTTTTTTATATATATTCAAGTATATGCTCATTAACAGCAAAGTAAGTAAGGACTTATTTATTTACAACAAAAATAATAAAAACGCCGCCTGCCCCCACCTAGGAGAGGACGGTCTAAAAAGTTCAGGGCACTTTTGATACCCTTATAACATTGTTGCCGATAAAGCTAGAAAGTTGAAATTTAAACCATTAATACATGTACCGTAACTCTCTTATTTTGCCAGAATTGCTTTTAATTAACAAACTATTCAAAAAAAATTAGTAACTTACATAAAGCCTTGGAAAAGAGGTGACATAACCGTTTTGACAGAACGCTCTATTAGGCCCTTTGACACATCGAGGCAACGTAAATCTTCGAAACTCGGCGTTTTATTTTACTTGCTAAGACTCGACTAACGTAATTCATCGTCATAGATTTTCGTACACAGCGCGCGTTGCCAAAAACAACTTGTTTGTCGTAACAAAAGTCTCAACAATTTTCAAATTGTATAAACATTGTTCTGACTTGATTTTTATAGCCGGCCGCCTACTTATTGCTTAAGCTACTTGAGACGAAAAACCGTCTGACAAGCTATCTACGAGTATCTAGAGATCTATAGGCGTTGGTACGAGCGATATATGACATTATTTTGTTATTTTTCAGTGCATTTTGTTTGAGATTGTTTTTTATGGTACTTTTGAATGCATTTTGTTTGAAATTGTTTTACAATTCATGTTCCTTTATAAGATGCTTTTGTTCATTCTTATGTAAGTATTTATGTCAGAATTTTTTATCTAAGTTTCTGAATTGACATGAAATATGAAGTAAATTGTTTTTACAAAGTTTTAATAATCAAAATGTCAAACTTAGACACACCTATAGCCATTGTAATAGATAATGGTATTGTTATTATTCATGAACTAACTGTCACCCGCGACTTCGTACGGTCGGAATTAAAAAAAAAAATTAAGTAGCCTATGTGTTCTTCCAGACTATGATCTATATCTATGCCAAATTTCATCGATATCCTTAGAGCCGTTCTTGAGATACCTTCTAACAAACATTCATCCATCCATCTAAACATTCGCATTTATAATATTAGTAAAACTAGTAAGATTACAATACGACCAAAGATTTATTTTCTTATGAATTTGCAATATTCTCTCTAACATGTTTATTTCTGATCGAATCTATATAATATAAGACTAGCTGTCGCCCGCGACTCCGTCCGCGCGCAGTTAAAAAAAACTTAGTAGGGGTATGAAAAATAGATGTTGGCCGATTCTCAGACCTACTCAATATGCTCACAAAATTTCATGAGAATCGGTCAAGCCGTTTCGGAGGAGTACGGGAACGAACATTGTGACACGAGAATTTTATATATAAGAAGAGGAAGTTACTTCTTACTAATAATAAAAATATTTAAATGTATGGATGTTTGTTTGAAGGTATCTCGGTGAAGATCTTGATGAAATTTTACACATACATAGAACATAGTGTGAAAGAACACAAGTCTAATCATTACGTTTTTTTTAATTCCGCACAGACGGAGTCGTAGGCGGTAAAAAACCGAAAAAAGTTTCGATACAAATTAAAAAGAAATAGAGAGCTTGAATGTTTTCAAGCTCACTATTTCTTATATTCTTTATATTATAACAAACAACAAAGTAAATTTAAAGAATTTTCGATATATTTGAATGAATGTAAAATTATTTTCAAATTTTAAAGCCCTCTGGTACCCAAACGAAGTAACTTTGGATAGAAGTAAGTTGGATTAAAACGTCATATTTTCGACCAAGTAATCTGTGGTACGTTATTCCCGGACATCCTGTATATTTCATGAATGATGTGTCAGTATTCATATATTTTTTAAAAATAAAATGACACGTTTTTTAAATGTTTGTCTCATTAAATATGCACTTACATTTTGTTTTCAAAGTTATAAGTTTGCATTGAAATGAGCATAACATCTTGTATCGGTTTTCCGAACGTGAATTACGTATACAAAATTGTTTATTCATTATTTGAAATCACGTTCAACCGGACGAGTGTGTTTAGTGCTTTAACCTAAGGTAAACTATTAATTACATTGACTACCTAATTTAAGTATTGTAATATCAATAAAATGTTCATATTTTTAATAACTGTCGCCCGCAATCCCGAATTTTAAAATAAGTTTTTTTAAGTTATTAATAATTTTGTAAAAGTATTTTTTTTTAAAATTATATTTGTAGTCTACATGTTGCTCAAGACTATGATCTACATCTAAGCCAAATTTCAATTATAAAGATACCATCGAAGAAACATCCATCCATACATTTAATCTTTCACATTTATGATGTTAGAAAGATAACAGTTTTCGCCCATTGGTCATTGGACTCATCTGCAAGCACTTCCTTTCGATTAAAATAATTTTTATCAAAATCGGACCACCAAGGGCGCAGCATCGCGGTAACACACATAAAATAAAAAAAACAGTCGAATTGATAACCTCCTTCTTTTTGAAGTCTGCTAAGCTGCTTAGCCTGTGTGCATCAGCCACCTTCTCGTCCACGTCTTGTGAAAATTGGTCCAGCCGTTTCGGAGAGTATCCGGAACAATCGCGGCCTTGGGGACAGACATAAAAGACAAATATTTTAAAAAATCGTTTTTTTTTTTTATTAACAACATAAACACGTATAAATGTACAGATTAAAAATAGCTTTATGAAAAGATAGCGATATAAAGCGGTATGTCATCGCTAATTTTTGTAGCACTTTCTGAGATCTACAATTCTCTCATAAATCTTTTTATGTAGTTAATGTACGTATCTAACGCCTACCTGAGCCCAAAAATTTTAAATATTGAAGCGTTCAGAATTGTGTTATTTATTAATATTTACTAAAATTATCTATAATCTTATTAATATTATAAATGCGAACGTTTGGATGGATGGATGAATGTTGGTTGGTAGGTATCTCCGGAACTGCTCAATAGATCTTGATGAAATTTGACACAGATGTAGAACATAGTCTGAAAATAAACATAGGCGACAGCTAGAGAACATACTTTGAAATTCTACACAGTCAAAGTTAATATGCATAAGGTGTTTTTATTTTTAATCAAAAAATTATTTACTTCTACTTCTACTATTAGATTTCGGATCAAATAATGGAATATTTTGACAACGTCGCTGACTTTTACGCGGGAAAGTCGATTTTCATCACTGGTGGTACTGGCTTCCTTGGAAAGGTAAATATTTCATTAATATTTATTTGTGTTAAAACAATACGTCGCAGCAATACATAAACAATCTGTTGTTTTCATTCGTAAACTATCAGAATTAAATAATTTCTCATTTTAGGTGTTAATAGAAAAGCTTTTGTATAGCTGTCCTAAATTAGAAAAAATCTATCTTTTGATGCGTGGAAAGAAAAATGCTACACCAGAGTTCAGGTTACAAAGCATGTTCGAGCAACCGGTATGTATATACAAATAACCATAGAGGAGTTCATATTATGAAATTTACAAGTACAACAACAATATTGTCTTTACTCAAGTTGCGCTACGCAGCTATTTTATTTGTTGGCCGCGACTTGGTCCGCGCCGAATTTAAGAAAAATCAAGTAATAAATATAGTCTATGTCACCATTTGATACTAGATTTTTTTATCTGTATAACGGATGTAAGTTATGCCCTAGACTATAATACTACGATCAAGTACCTACGACATTTCGATTGGAACATATTGTTATTTCTATTTTTTTTACATAATATGAAAACTGAAAATATGTTTTACGCAAGTGTGTATACAGTGGAAATCCACATTTATACCCTGACACCGGATACTACGAGTATTAACTGATTCGATAGACAAATGCCACGACTGACAACTTTATTAACAATTAGTGCTGAATTTTATTCATTGTTAAATACTTAATGCACGAGCGACGACTACTTTACGGGCTAACTTCACGTGTTTAGAATCGGAAGTGGCTTACAATCGTAATTTACATTTTTAAATGTCTTAATACAGTTAAAAAAGCAAACGTAGCGTTTTACCACTCTTCTCATCACATTTACCAGTCTAGGGCATTATTCAGACTCCAAAATAAAGTCGTTAAGCTTAGCCTCAACTGAGTTCATCTATTCTTAGATATTTGAAAGATTGAAAAAAGAAAGAATAGAAGATCTAAAGAAGGTTGTGCCAATAACTGGTGATATTGCTGAAGAAAATTTGGGACTTCAAGAAGATGACCAAAACATTATATTGGAAAAGGTAAATGAAAAATAATTTTATGAGTTACTAGCTTTTACCCGCGACTCCGTCCGCGCGGAATAAAAAAAAATAGAAAACGGGTAAAATTATCCTATGTCCTTTTCCTGGTTCTAAGCTACCTGCCCACCAATTTTCAGTCAAATCGATTCAGCCGTTCTTGAGTTATAAATGGTGTAACTAACACAACTTTCTTTTATATATATAGACTAGCTTTTACCCGCGACTCCGTCCGCGCGGAATAAAAAATAGGAAAAGGGGTAAAAATTATCCTATGTCCGTTTCCTGGTTCTAAGCTGCCTGCCCACCAATTTTCAGTCAAATCGATTCAGCCGTTCTTGAGTTATAAATGGTGTAACTAACACAACTTTCTTTTATATATATAGATTTAACTGTGTATTAGATTCGATGGAAATGGCCTACGACTTTCACCCATGTATATGAAAAAAATGTACCAACATGAATAAAGTTGATACAGTTCACATACCAGGAGGATATGAAGAATGTTGATCATTCAAAGATTTTAAACATACATAAACTCACCTCAAACTTATACAGACTTTCGTATTAATTTAAGGTGGCAATTGTCATTCATGCTGCTGCTACAATAAGATTCGTAGAACCTTTACAAATAGCCATGAACGTAAACTTCGAAGGAACAAAACGTGTCCTTAATTTGAGCAAGAAAATAAAACAATTACAGGTATGGTTGTTTAACCTTTTTTTGGTATCTTGCGATATCTTCAAAAGACACCCTGCGTTATGTGGAAAATACAGGGTTATGTGACTTGATTCACTAAAAACCCCTTCAGTGGCCATCCTCTAGTGCAACCAACTTCTGTGAGTGCCGGTATCCCCAAAGGAACCCACAGGTACTTTCTGCGCTGGGCTTATCCAGGAGTGTGTCTACTCTCGTCTCCTCACATAACTACGGCAACTTTGGACCACACCTTATGGCGTGTTCTCGAGATGTGGTTTATAGCTAATTAATAATATTATTTACAGGATAATTTGTAGGCTTTGTGTACCAAAATTACTTATTTTGATTTTTGCCTTTAGACATTTGTATATATATCAACTGCGTACACTAACTCGAATCGGCAAGTCATAGAAGAAATTATTTACCCTCCACCAGCATCATACAAACACGTGTATGAAATAATAGAAAAGTACGGCGATGATGCTGAACAGACTAAAAAGTTATTAGGTGAGTATCTTACATAGTATATTTTGTATGATTTTTTTTTTTTGTTGCCGCGGGGAATGCATTTACGCACTTCGCCGTCCGTGCTGCGGGGGAAGCAGGGACGGTTTCGTGTGGGACTCCCGGCCTTATAAGGCCGGACTACCCACTAAACCCCGCGGTGTTCTCCTTCGCCTGACCAGGCCGTGGCATCTACGTTAGTTTATCCACGACCCGGCTAGGGGAGTCCCTTGGTAGGGGCTCGACACGTGTTAACGAATTTTGTAACGAACACGTGGGAGGGGCCGGATGTTACGCCCCCTCCCATCACCCTATGATGCCCTCCCTCGGAACACACGAGAGAGGGCATCCGCCACATTCGGCGCAGCAGGCACCCGGGCCTGCCGCGCGTGTCCACCTCAAACTCGTACGCCGGCGGCCCCTCGTTGGGGCCCTGCGGGGCGGCAGCGTTTCGCTGGCGCGTTCTCGTTCCCGCAGGGCTTCTCTTTTGGCCGCCATCACCTCGCGTGCATACGAGGCAACGGCGGCCCAGCTCTGTTCGCTGCCGGCCATCGATCTAACGACGGCCGGCAGCGAAAGATCTCGTCCTATTGCGCCAGTGAGTGTGGCGCGTTGAGCGTCCCAGGCCATGCACACGGCGAGCGTATGCTCGGCCGTGTCCACGGCGCCAGTCGCACAATGGTGGCAACCGGGATCCGACTCAATTCCCACAACCTCGCACAGGTAACGGCCAAAACAGCCGTGCCCTGTGAGAAGCTGCGTCAGGAAGTAAGTCGGCTCCCGGTGCCATATTTTGTATGATTGATAGAACATATTATGCTAAAATTTTGGTAGTTAGCAAGCGCGGGTTTCTGGCACAAAAATTGGTATCCAAAAAGATTTTTAGTGTTTTTGTTCTTTTTTTTAACACGGCAATGGCAGACATATGTTAAAAAAATCTCCGAAATAGCGATGCGACCGTTGCCAATAAACATCCGCAATTGCAAAATCTTTGGCTACCTTTAAACGAAAGAGGAGCGGACGCAAAGAAAGAGAATATTTTTCCCTTCTTTTGCGTCCCTCCTCCGTCAAATCCACTTCCCTTTCACATTCATTACTTATAAGAAAAATGTAGGTGGAAATAGAGAACTAAAATTAGGCTTCCGAAACAAATACTCATAAAACAAGACCCGTAATTGCTTTCACTTCACGCCTATCTTCTATTATGGTCGTGATATTGCACCGGTCCAGCCGGACAATTCGTTCAACAGATGTACTGACGTCTATCATTGTTGCTCCTCCTTTTGTTTCTGAGCGAAATGTTCTTTTTTTGTATCGTTGTTAATTTTGTTACTTTAATTTTGAATGTATTAAAATAGAGGTCGGCAATTACTTACTAAAAGCATGAAATCACGAACACCGAAAATAAAACAGAAAAAGTAGTTTTTTTTTAATGAAATGAATTATTTAACGAATATGGAAAAGATTCATTTTCCTTCGCCTCATTAAGCAATACTTATAGTAAGTTTGCTGTATTTCCAAAATATATCGGATTGTGGATTAAATAGCACGAATTAAGATCGAACCTTCAATGAAAATTGTCTTTTTGTAACTGTTAAATTGGGTATCAATATGGTAAAATATATTCAGGTGAGTGCTATTTAGTTAGTACAACGAAAAGTACCTTGGACTGAGAATGAACAATTATTTGACTTGGAGTGAACAAATAGACTATATAAAAATATTACATCTCGTTGCGTTAGATGCGCAGTTTTTAAATTAAAAATGTACTCACCAGTTTCGTATAAATAAAGTATATTTTTGTTCATTAAACATTTGTACCCCCTTTTCAGGAGACCTTCCTAATACTTACGTGTTTACCAAAGCGTTAGCGGAGAACTTCGTCGCCGAAAACCATTTAAATATTCCAACTATTATAATTAGACCATCCATTGGTAAGTAAATAATAATAATAAAAATTAAACAAATTGCTACGAGCCGGGATTCGAATCAGGATCTGCATATTATCTATTGCTTAACCAATACGGTTTAGAGTAACTGATGGAGATACGCATACGCATAGTGTTTTATTTTATATTTATTGTGTGTAATCTTATAGTAACAGGTAGTAAAAATGAGCCAACAGAAGGATGGATAGACAATTGGGCCGGAGCAACAGCAATAACTACAATGGTTAGTCTCGGTTATCTCAGGGTGTTGTTTGGAAAATCTTCCAATATAATTGACCTGATTCCTGTAGATTTCGTCTCGAACTTCACTATAGTAGCGGCTGCGAAATGTAACAGGTATTTTCTTTGTAGATTTTAAAAAAGGTGTTTATTTTTAAACAAGATTAACTAAGACAATAATAATTAACTTTGCGTACTTACTTTTGGCTTACATGTTGTGAAAAATTGGATGTATAATAGTTTTTCAATTAATGTATTGTTTTAGATCTAAAGAACTGCGTGTCTACAACTGTAGCAGTAGTGGAACGAACCCTTTACCAATAGGCAATTTTTTTAGATCATTCATAAAAGAAGCTGTTCAGAAAAAAAAAAGTAAGTTGTTAAATTAAATTTAGACCGACGTTATCTGACCCGGTGGGCATAAATCAATCTGGTGGCAGTCGGAAAATATGTAAACTAACAATATATTTTGAACAATAAGGGAGCGGCAGCTTAATGTTTAATGTTGCCATTTTCTTAATTTCGAAATTCCATAAAAATATCGCGGGTGATGTACAACATGTAGGTTAATTTGCTAATGTGGTTGGATGTATCAATTTAAATACTAAGGAATGATTACGAGAACTCAAGTCATAAGTTGCAAATCAATTCCTTGGAGTTTGTAATTTTCTAGGCCCGTACAGGTTTTATTTCTGACAGGACAAACCGCGATAGCAGCGCATCTCCCACCGGGCCAGTAACTCTTGTTTGACTATACATTCCGGAGTACGAATTACAATATAACCTTTGTTTTACTTTCAGATGTCATACCATATCCGACAGTAATGTTTACAAAGAGTCACATTATTGCAAGAATTATAATCTTCCTGACTCAGATTCTACCGGCTTTTGTATTTGATTGCTTTCTACGTTTAATGGGGAAGGAAGCGAGGTATGTGTCATCGGGTGTATTCTACCGATTGATCGGTATGCCGATCAGCCCAATGGGAAACAATTGTATTATTGAAATTCTATATGTCCATTTAATATAACAAGTGTTCGCTCATCGTTCGGAAATCAACTATAACTCGTAATCAAAGTTTTTTTTTTTTTTTATCATATTAACTTAAACAGTGACAATTTTCACGTTCATCAGTTCGATCAATTTCCTTAAAAAAAGATAACTATAATTTTTTTTCTAAACGCATTTTTTTATTTATGTAAATAAGGTGGCAAATTAGTTAGCGGTCACCTGACATAGCGAAGCGATCACTGCCCATAGACATCCACAATGGCAGATCCTTTGTCTACTTTTAATTGAAAGAAGAGTAGACGTATAGAAAAAGAATATTTCACCTTCCCATGCATCCCCTCCTCCGTCCAATCCTTATAAGAAAAGAGTGGGAAGGGAAAGGGGACTAAACTTAGGCCTTACACACGCACACTCATCAGACGAAACGTGGAATTACTTCCATTTCACGTCTGTCTTACGTGTGGATATCCCTTTTGTGCAACAAATGTTGTTACTTGCTCTACCACCATTAAAATAATAACTAGCTTTTTAATCCCCTGAAATCAGCAAATTGCAGAGCGCCGGTGGCTCAGGGGATAAGAACTTGACTTACAATCTGCAGGTCCTGGGTTTCGAATCCCGCCACTAGTGTTTTTCGATTTTCAATTTACATATGTACCTTTATCCAACTTTCTTACGGTGAAGGAAAACATCGTGAAACAACCTGCACATATCTGAGAAGAAATTCAGTGATATGTGTGAAGTCAACCAACCCGCACTGGACCAATGTGGTTGACTATGGCCTAGTCACCCCTTTTTTTTTTTTCTTTTTTTTACGTGGGGAAATGCCTTACGCATACCACCCTTGCGGGAACAAGGGTGGTTATGTCGGGCTTGCACCGACTAAAACCCCACGGTGACCTTCTCTTGCCTTGTGCCAGGAACACTGGAACGCTCTCGCACACTACCGTGATCCTGACGGCATAACTCTGCACGAGTTCCGGCACACACTCCCATACCCGCCAGCGCACAACATTAACTGTCCCTCACCGGAACTAGGTTTTGACAGCGATAGGCATTAGGCTATCGCCGCCGGCTATGAGCCTCTCGGTGGGGACGTATAGTGAGCTGATGATGATGAATCAACAAGTTGGTCGTGGTGCTATTAATTACAAGTATAATCAAGTATAAAATCTGCTCCTTTTTATAAGCTAAAAGCTATTTATGTTGTCAACAGGACTGTAAAGAAACAGATGAAGATAGTTAATAGCTTCTACGTGTTGGAATACTTCACGAGTAATTCGTGGTCAATACAATCAACGCAAACTCAATCTCTGTTCGCTTCATTAACAAATTGTGACAGAGAGAAATTTCCATGCGACAGTTCTACTATATCATGGTCAGAATATATACCCGTTTATTTTAACGGTATCATATCTAATTTGTTATAAATATTTTCATTGCGAAACGGGATTTTTAATTTCTTGGTATGTGTTTTGTTTTCTTAAGTTTCATGATTTTTTTTTATAATAAAAAACTTCGTATCTATGTTTTATTTTCCATTTATATATTTTTCCCACAGTATAAGTCTGCATCAAAGCTTATATTTGTATAGGCAATAGGTCGCTCTTCGAACATTCCCCCATTCGAATTATTAAACAAAGTAATAGGTTTAAGCCTTAAAAATAAAATTACAAGAATTATCATCATCATCTCCTGTACTTGTCCCACTTACGTAGGGCCGGCGCACCAGGTTTCCATCCTCCATATCAATCTGTGTACCATCAACTCAGTCGTCACTCCCTTCTTAATCACCTTTCACGCAATCCATCCATCTCTTCCTAGGCCTACCGGTGTACCCCTCCACATTCATAATCAAAGTTCTATTTCCCTCTTACCATACTTCCCTCCTCATATCATGCCCATACCGTGCTAACCTTTTACTTCTCAATTTAAAATAAAAAAAACACAAAATTAAATTATTAGAATAATTACGAATATATTAAAATTAATAATTATATTTGCACATTAATAATAGTTACAATAAAACTAACAGGATGAATTAGTCTATCCTGTGGCTTCAGGAACCATGAGAAACATACATTATAACTATTTTTAAATAAAGAATATTTAAATAAAAAGTTAAATTACAAAATACTTTGTAGATATGACAAAAAATTTCATTATCTACCAATTTTTTGCTATTTCCAAATGTACTCTTACTTCCTAGAATCCACTAAATATCTTACAAGTCCATTAAAATATGTCGGTACGTATTCAGACCATCTCAAGTCTCCAGCATCGCACGGGAACGTCTTACGATCCGGAATGGTAAGAGACGCGTACAAATCAGAAGTGCGTGTCGACTTTATCTTCCAAGAACCCAATTGGAAGTAGCGCATCTTTTCTCGCACTCTAGACTGCTTCTTTTGCACTTCCACGAAGGAAACGAAACTGAAAAATATAATTAAATTATTCAATATGTTACAGTCGAGGATATTATTTTCCTACCCATTAGTAAAATGAAATTCGACCATTACAACACAAACAAACGAGTAACTTTTAGGTCGCGAGTACTAAATTCGCGACGAGCAGGACGGGAAAAAGAACGGGAGCTGAGTAGTACTTTTCGTGTTATGGTAGTAACGGTATGTTGTACGTAAGATTATGGGTGTGTATATTTTGTGTCAAACATGCTTTCATTTGATATTTATTGTATATTTGTAAGTATATAATGTATGAAGTAGTTTGATTAATTTAAAAGTTTTAAGTTTAAAAATTTACTTAGTTTTTCTGACTTGATACAGGAATTAAATTGGAATTCTTACTCCGACTATACAAGATTTTACGATAATGACATACTATTGATTAAAAAAATGGTAAAGCTAACCTCTTAGATCTGCATGTAATTCTAAGCCACAAATCTATCAGATATGCTGCTATGGTCTCTACTATGAAACTAACAATTGTAACCAATACAGCGGACTTTATGTAAAGCACACCGAAGAGGGGAATATCATCTGAAAATTTAAAAAGTTATTTTTAATTATTACTAGCTTTTACCCGCGACTCCGTCCGCGCGGAATAAAAAAAAAATAGAAAACGGGGTAAAAATTATCCTATGTCCTTTTCCTGGTTCTAAGCTACCTGCCCACCAATTTTCAGTCAAATCGATTCAGCCGTTCTTGAGTTATAAATGGTGTAACTAACACAACTTTCTTTTTTATATATAAGATATAGATTTTTATTTGCTTAACTTAATTATCAATTCATTTTTACTTCTAAATTCAAAGTAAATGAATCACAAAATTTATCTGGCTCGATGGAAGAAATTAAACCAAAATATATTATTTGTAAAGTCTTGTCTTCTGTGCCACTTCTGAAGTATTTGCTGATAGAACCGTAACCAGGTCAGATAATTTGTTCCCTAATAATTACATTTATAACCTTTTTAAACAAAACAAAAGTAAATGTGATGTAAAAATATCCTTACAAAATTTTTGCTTTGCGCTTTCTTTAATAAGCAAATTAACAAGTAGACCGGACGATATAGGATTCGCAGAACTGCTACAAATGTTGAGCACTGGTACATCAATGGATCTGGGGAAAGCACAAAGTATTATTTAACTAAATAAATCTTTTCAGATCCTGAAATTAATCTTTAAAAGCCTGTATTTCTCCAAAAAAAACTGTTCGACACTATTAAGGTAAATACGTCCTTTAACCCTTTGACCGCCGCTGATTGATGTTTTTGATATCTTTCACCATAAATATGTATCACCACAATGCTAAAAAAATTAAGAACTTTTGAAGAATACTAATGTGATACAGCAAACTATGCGAACTTGAAATTCGAAACAAAGATTCATGAAGAATTTAATTTACACATTATACTAGTACTCCTGACGTACCTGATATACCAATGTTACCTTTTACATCTAGCAGCTGCAATAATAGTCAAATTAACAACATAGTCTACAGGAATGATGTCAAGAACAAAATTTCTTTTCCCATACAGAACACGAGTCCAGCCTTTAGCGATGGTAAAGAAAAATGTTGTGATCCCCATCCAGTTATCGATCCAACCTTTGAACGGTTCCTCTGCAGCTGCTGTAACTACAATAAACATAAAAATTCAATATCTTTTTTTTATATCGGCTACATTTTATCCATCAACTAGCTTTTGCACGCGACTTCCCCCGCGCGAAATTAAAAAAGTAACATATTCGGTTCTCTAAACTATAGTATATACATTGATATACATTTGCAAAACCCCCAACATGGGCTTCAAATAAAATTCAATTAAAAACATTAACTTAAAACTCAAAAATGAATTGCTAAAAAAAGGAATTGGCTTAAAAAAATAACAATACTTATTTAAAGAATTAGGTGCCTATCAATTAAATCTAGGCAACGGCATCTTTAGCTCGTTGCCGACGTCTATGGCCAGTTTTTTTCGCTTATATTTTTTATTTTATGCTTGTTTATCGCTTTCTAGTATAAAAGTCAGATACATACCAATTGAAGGCCTTACGATAACAGCTGGAACATCTCCGTGCTCTTCTGCCAACATATTTTCAGCCAATGCCTTCGTAAACGTATATGTATTCGGACGACCATCTGTTAAATGTAGATAAAATTTTTAAAAAAAACTCGAAACAAGAATTTACCAAATCCATCTTTGTTGTTCCTATCCCTATGTGGGGTTGAAGCATTTCCTAAATCGATATATCATTCTACCACTGTGCAAATGCTTAAAAAGGGATTGGACCCTTCTTAAACATTTGTATAGTGGTAAAGCTCGCAACATTAATATTTGCGGCCAATTCTCGTTTGCCACTTCAAAATATAAAAATTCATATCGCCTTTCTAGCAATCCGTCCATTTCTTTAGTCCTAATAAAACCGAAGCACCCAATGTTCTTCGTTTAGGGTTACAAACAATACTTACTGTAATATTCAATTATGTCGGTTACTTACTTAGAAATTCACAAAGATCTTCATCAGAAACCTCTTCTTTAATGCTAAACGCATATACTTCGGCTAGTGTTCTAGGCGGGGGATAGATACATTCGTCTATTTCTTTCTTATCAGTATTAGAAAACGCTGTCGAGACATAAACAAATGCCTGAAAACAAAGGAACAGTGAATCAAACTACATTACGAAAAAGACAAATCTTGCTAATTATTACTAATATTATAAATGCGAAAGTTTAGGTTGATAATCTGATGGGTAATCTGTGAGTTGACGAATTAGAAGATTAAAATTGTCTATTAGTATGCAAGTATACTGAAGTCACTTAGGAGGCCTATCAGCGTCTCTCTACCAACACTGGATGCACTGGAACCGTCACGAGCTTATTTCTATCTGATATAATGACGTAACGGCGGTCGTTTGTCAGTAAATATTATAATTAAATTTATTGCCTATTATTATTTAAATCCTTTATACAAATATGTTTTATATTGCCGGCACATCAGGCTGTCAGAATCTCGGCATTTTTCTAGCGAGACGTGACGTGACTTGATGTGTCCTTGACGTGACGGCCTATATGTCTAGCAGTGGGTATAAAATTACCATTATTAAGAGATTGTAAAGATTTAACATATTGTAAATTGCTACTTACGTCCAATTTCGATTGGTTTTTGAAAGCCCTCAGAACCTCTCTTGTCCCCTCCAGGTTTATATTTAAAGCATTCTTAAGAGGTTCGTCAAATCTTATCGTTGCTGCCAAATGAAATACAACGGAAACCTAATTTAAAAACAAAACATTAATTTGAAAGTAATATATTTTTAACGATGATTTTGTATTTTAAATTAAGACAGTTTGTGATCGGTGATTGTGGGTTCGAATCCGTACTTCAGCTATTGTTATTAAAGTAGATGTTAAGGTAAATAATAAATACCTTTTTTAACAGTTCTTCCTGATCAGAAGTTAAGCCTAAATTAAAAACAGTGATATCGCCTACGACATGTTTTATTTTCGATAAGCTCTCTGCCTTCTTCTCTCGCAGTCTAGAGAATACCTAAAAAAATTCTTGTTATCTATATATAAAGTTGTACAAAATAATCGTTAAAATTTCTGTCAACGTATTTCGATTTTCGATGTTTTATTAATTTTCTTTAAGACTTAGCCACTTCGTACACAAGACAACATAAATCTAGGAAACCCGGTGATTTTAATCGCTAAGTTATTTATGCAACACGTCAAGTTCCCAAGTACAATCGCTCGCAACTTTTTTTGTCAAGATTGTCGTGAGAAAAGTCTCTGCAAGTTTACATATAGTCGCTATGACTGTACTGACCTAATACACTGTTCGCGTCAACGACTCAACGTTGTGTGTGCAGAGCGCGCAACGCGATTCTCGTGACGCAACCATACAGTGTTAGTCTTGACGGGTTTACATAGCCTTGTGAACGAAGGGCCATATTGATATAAAATTTATTAAGTTATCATGTGAAAACTTTCAAATTATGATAACTATTAAAATTAATTATTGATGATTCAAATTCTTACAGGACTGTTTAGTAATCGATTACGTCTTTCTTTTGCTCCGATTCCATTCTTCTCTCTCAGTAATATATAAATTGTGTCGATGTTGTCGCAACTGTATAGTAATTTTTCAATCAATACCTGAAAGAAACAAAATTATATATAATTAAACATTTATGTGAAAGTTATGTTAATGTACGTTGATATCCCTTTTATTATTTTTGATAAGGCCCTTCATACACAGGGCAACATAACACTTCGCAACTTTCAAGATGCCGTAGCAAATACACATAGTTCAACAGTGGTAGATCCCGCAACAACAATATTTGTTGGGTACACGAATTGGTCGGGTCGACCGGTGCAATACCACGACCATATAGAAGACAGGCGTTTCATCTGATGAGTGTGGTACCGGAGGCCTAATTTTAGTCCTTTTTCCCTTCCCACCTTTTTCTTATTAGGAAAGGATGGGAAGGGGAAGTGGATTTGACAGAAGAGGGGACGCATAGGAAGAAGAAATATCCTCTTTCTGTGCATCCCCTTCTCCGTTGATTAAAGGTAGGCAACGCATCTGCATTTGCGGATGTCTATGGGCAACGGTCTCCTCGCTATATGGTCGAATCCAGGTGGCCGTTTGCTCATTTGCCACCTAATGATTTTAAAAAAAAAGTTGATATGTTGTCGCTTTGCTATACTGACCTAATAACTCGCGTAGACGATTCAACGTATACGGAGCACGCGCAACGCGTTACTCGCGATGCAACCATACTATATTAATTTCGTCAATTTTGTACGAAGGGCTCTCTGTCTATCTGGATTGGTTTTAAAACATATATTAATACTAGTTGTCGCCTGCGACTCCGTTCTATGCTTAGTTACGACAAAAAACTGTATATAATATTAATTATGAGAATGACTATAGATAAGAAAATTAAATTGAAAAGAATCGACAAAATACGTCATAATTTTTACGAGATTTGTTCGTTAACTTTATGTCAGATAGGGCGGAGCAAATTGTCATGGCAGTATAATTCTACTGTTAAATGTTACTTACTTTTCCAAGAAATCCTGTTCCCCCTGTTATGAAGACTGTCCTGCCTGCGTAAAATTCAGGTATAGATAGGTAGGAAGTTTCAATATTTGCAATATTCATAGTGCCTGAAAATAGTTATTGAAATTTAATAATTTTCCTCAGACTTTTTTTTTATTTTGCTTGTACTTATCCTTTTAAATTTAATTTATCACAAAAGGAACTTTAAAATTAAGCGAAAACCATACCTTTATAGCTAAGATAGTGTTACTATAATGTACTAAAATTTTTACAAAAAAACCGACTGTCTTCACTGCATCAAAAATACATAAAATGCATTCGTGAGTGAATGACCACCAGTGCTAGATAAATAAATACTTTGTAAGATGTCGTATCTCTAAATAAGTAAGGACACTCGCTTTTAAGGAAGGAAAAGGGTATTATTAGGTTTTTTTGTTCAGATTCATGTCTGAATAGCTTGAGAAACAAAAGAACAAGCATTACTTAATTATAATGCATGTAAGGGAAGCATTGTAAGTGGCGTTTAATTTATTTTTTAACACTGTTGTTTAGTATAATGTGCATCCTAATTTGTATAGTTTGCGAAACCCCAAATACATTGAATTGAGACCTGACATTGTGAACTAAACTTTTTCGCTTGTTCTATCTCAATACTGGTTCTATCTGCCAAGATGAACTTTTGTTTGGTGCCCTGGCGTAGGTATGTATATTTTAGTATGGCGTAGGTATATTTTAACGAGCAAACTGGAAATCAAATCATCTTACCTCTGTTAGTAGCCAACTAAACTAGCTATAGGCTCCAATAAATATTGTTAAACACTGTTTAATTAAACACGTGTCTTAACCCTTTGCCCGCTGCTGATTGATATTATTGACGTCAATATGGTGATATGTTTCACCATAAATATACCTCTATATCAACACAATGCTTTCGGTATAAGTACTTCATTATTTATTGGTAAAAGATCGCATTTCGCAAGCCTACGTATAATAATGATCTAATCTAACTAATTTCATAAATGCGAATGTTTGGATAGGTGAATGGATTGATGGATGGATGTTTGTTTGAAGGTCCTTGTGTCCAGAATGGCTGAACGGATCTCGATGAAATTTCGCATAGATGTAGATGATAGTGTGGAAGATCACAAAGGCTATTTATTATGTTTTTGTAATATTTACAATGAAACACGAGTGCGCAGTCCAAGATGTTTATTGCCAACTGGCGTACCAAATTATCGCATCCAATAAGGTACTTTACACACAGTTGTTCTCAAGCTACCTACATTACACTCCTCTACACTAATTAAGAACTATCTTAAAACTATCTTACAACAATATGACAACATACTTAAACCCTAAGAACCTCTTAACTAAGAATTACAAAACATAACATAATAAGAGTCTTACTTAAATAAAATAAAATACAACAGTCTTAATTACTTAGGCTTAACTAATCGGCACTGCCTAATAGGGCGAACTCTAAGTGCGGCAGCCGCGGACACATGTCCTGACCCGCCCGGTGAAGCCGGAGCGGGCTGCGGCTGCGACGCCGGGGGCTCGGCCACGCGCGGCGCCCTCTCTCCCGTCGGCCCCTCCGATTCGTCTTCCTCCGACCCCGCGCCCTCGGGGTCTGATCCTTGAGCGTTCGCACTGTCTAGCTGTTCACCCAACACAGATGGGGCAGACGCGAGCGATTGCCTGCACTCGCTCGGTCTCCTACGCAACTGCTCGATATGTCTGTGCACCACCCCACCGTCGGATCCTCTTACCCTAAAGTTACTGCTTCCAAGAACCTCTACTACCTGCCCCGGAATCCATTTCTCCCCTTTCAGCTACTACCTGTACCAAACCGTATCAGACTTGTCGAATGTCCGGTTGGCCCCGCCAACCGCCTCCTGCTGACGTTGTTGTGCGCAACGCACTTTGCCCTCCCGATCCGGTCTAATTACATCGAGGCGGGTACGTATCGGTCTGCCGAGTAAAAGCATCGCCGGGCTCTCGCCAGTCGTACAATGTTCCACGTTACGGTAGTAAAGTAAAAATGACCACAGAGCCCTGTTTATGTCCCGCTTCTCTTGCAGCGCCTTTTTAATTATCCTCTTAAGCGTTTTAACCGCGTTTTCGGCTAACCCGTTCGACGATGGGTGATAAGGTGGAGTGAAAATGTGTTGTATGCCGTAATACTGGTTAAAATATTCGAACTCCTTCGAAGCGAACTGTAGGTAGCTGTAGGAACTGTAGCTAGTAGGAACTGTAGGTAGGTAGCTTGAGAACAACTGTGTGTAAAGTACCTTATTGGATGCGATAATTTGGTACGCCAGTTGGCAATAAACATCTTGGACTGCCCACTCGTGTTTCAGTTTTATTTTAATTCCAGGCGGACGGAGTCGCGGGCTAGAGCTAGTATCCAATATTTGACCAACATCCGCGGACGCTAGTTTCACGGTATAAAAGGGTTGACGTATGTTTAAGCTAAAATGTATTTGAAACACTGTCTAAATTTTTTATGGTTAGGTCCTTATTGTTTGGTTACATTGTTTACCTTTCGTGACTTCTTCGTTTTTTAAACAAGCTTACGTCAAATAAGACATTGTATTTCTTCAATATTTTTTTCAAAGCCATTGTTTCTTTTTCTTTTTTTCTTTTATGGAGAATGCAGATTTAAATAAGAATGCAACAAAGTTGTATATTTCATCAGCACAGAAACTTAGTATTTATCTTACGTACTATACTGTACTTATGTACTTATGTGTTTCGTAAGGTGGATATTGTAGGAGTCAATTAAACTGAATTTTGAAATTAGCCTATAATTTTAATAATATTATAGCATATGTTTAGATAGATGAATGTATGTTTGTTTGAAGGTATCTCCAAAACGGCTGCATGGATCTTGATGAAATTTGGCATAGATGTAGAACATAATCTGGAGGAACACATAGGCTACTAATTACTCGTAATTTTTATTTGATTGCGCGCGGACGGAGTCATGGTCGACGACTAGTCTATAGATATATGAATAACCTATAGACTTAATTTTTTAGGGAAAATCTTCAATGGTACCATTTACAAATATAGTAAACTCTAAAAAACTTTTTTATTTTTTTATTTATTTAACGACGACGTATTTATAATTGTTATATTTCATAAATAATGATGTAACGCGAAAAGTGATATATCACGGTTTCAACCGTACGAGTTTTTATTATGTTTTTTCTTACTGTTGTATAAAAAGTTGTCGTCCTTTTGTTTAGTTTTTTATTATATTGTATTTTCATGTTGTATTCGTTTTTTAGATAGATGTAAATTATGTGAACACAACCTTCTCATTGTTTTTCGGAGGAGTACGTAATATGTTATGTAACTAAAATATTCGTTATACGCTTGTATAAATACATATTATCGACCCTTTCACTATCTTAGATAAAATAGAGACCACAATATATACTATACGTATCACAGCAGTGGAATTCTACGGCAAAAAATGCGTGATCTTTCCTTATAATACGACAAACATATTTGGCTAGATAAGAGAGGCGGTGGTAACCTAGTGGGCATAATTTGACCTAAATAAATATAGCTCACTAGTGCCCTCCAACTTATATAAAAAAAACTTGAGAGGTGTCAAGGGACACCCGGATGGAACGAAGTTCCTTTCTATTAATTAGTGAAGGAACCAATGTTTATTCTATGAATAAAAAACTTAAGTATTCACAAGAAGTACATTTTATTTCTATGAATTTTCGTTATAGTTTATTGTCACGTCGTTGCCATGGTGAAGTAGCGCTCATTCGTCGTTAATATACTTACTATAGCAAAACGTGTCGTGACAACTTTTCGTAAGAATTTTTTCCGTCTAGCCCCCTTTCACAACGTGCGATAAGGAACTTCGTTCCAAATGTCGGAAGGTTCTTTTCGTGGCGTAGCTATCACTTTATGTTTTTTTATGCACTATTATGCCATTTTCTATGTTCAGCCTACATTGCCTTACATATTATTGACAGAACTAACCGCGATAGCAACGCCTCTATTAGGGCCAGATAACCTTGACTGTATAGTAATTAAATGTCACTTCCACCGGGTCAGATAAGTTTGTCAGTTTATATGTAAAATTTTGTGGCTCAGTTAAAGGTATAACGCATAAATTAATATTTAGAAGGTTCAGTTTCTTTGGCGCTCTAAGTCGTGTTTGAAATTATTTAACGCGCTATTAATTTGTAATCGTAAGAAATATGTTCTTGACAAATGGTTTTGTGCGGCTTTGTTTAAATATTAATATGTCAAGGTACAAGTGAGTATACTATTATCAATAAATCTAAGTAAGAATCAATAACCTAACCTTAATTTTAGAAGAAAGTCGTGTTAGTTACACTATTTATAAATCAAGATCGGTCGAACTGATTTAGCTGAAAATTGGGGAGGTAGCTTAGAACTAGGAGACGGACATGGGAACTTTTTTATCATGTGTACATTTTTTTTTATTCCGCACGGACGGAGTCGCGGGTAAAAGCTAGTTTTAAAATATTTAATTAAAACTCAGTAAATTTTAATATTATATGTAACACTTTTTAAATTAAAGATTAAAGAAATTAAAATCGTCAAAAAATATTTAAGAAAAAAAAATAATTTATGACGAATGAGATTAGAACTTATTTTTCATTAATTTATATTTTTATTTCTCATGTCCACTGTATGTGTTTAGTACCGATTTAATACCCTGTGACCTTCCAGGGAAGAAGACGAATCGAATGACACCTAATTAGTCAAAACCGGTTGAGTCGTTTAGACTTTAGGTCGACACAAAAATTCGCACCCATAAACAGCCTTAAAAATTCATAAAGTCAAAGGCATCAAGTTAAAACGCCATATCCCTTTACGATCAAGCGCCTATGATTATTGTCACTCTACTTTCTTCGGGGAGGTGTGGGAAGTGGATTAAAATTTAGCCTCCGACTCGCACACTCGTCACAAAACGTGGAATTACTTCCACTTCACGCCTGTTCTCTGTGGTCCCGGTATTGAACTAGGCGACCGGCTATTCTTGAAACAGATAAGTCTGTTGCGGACTCTACTAATAATTAAACCTTTACAGGAATGCTGCAACTGTGTTTAAAATAACCAGTAATAAATATTATCATCGGAATGTAGCTGACTTTTACGCGGGTAAATCTGTATTCATCACAGGTGGTACAGGATTTCTCGGAAAAGTGAGAAACTTTGCTAAAATTTTTTAGTGTAATGTGTAATATGTGTAAATTAATACGATCCAAGTTGAATTTAAGTTACTTAAAATTAATCAAACATATAACTAATTTTATAAATGCGAATGGATGGACGGATGGACGGATGTTTGTTTATTTGAAGGTATCTCCCCAACGGCTCAACGGTTTTTGGTGAAATTGAGCACAGGTGTAGAATATAGTCTTGAAGAACACATAGGCTACTTATTAATTTTATTTTTAATTCGCGCGGACGGAGTCCAAAGTCAAAAGTGTGATCAAAGAACTGCATACAAATTAGCCAAACGCCAATAGCTTGATGGTATAAGTTGTAAATCCATCCAAAAAGCCAGTGTGGGTTCGAATCCTTCCACTTAACTAATAACGTGAATCATAGCTCAAGCTTCGAGCTTACTTAGGATTGTTACAAGAAATATTGGTATTGGTACATTCCATATTTAGCTAGTAAAAAAAAATCATTAATGTGGAGAAAAAAATGTTCACTCTTCGACTGAGTGAAGATTTTTTTATAAATAAGTGTATTTTTAGGCTTTTATAGAAAAGTTATTGTACAGTACAGACATTGAGAAAATTTATATACTTATTCGAGAAACGCAGCAATTAAGGGCACATGTGAGGCTTAGGAACATTCTTGAAAATCCAGTAAGTGCTTCATTTTTGTATAAAGTTGTTGTCTAACGTTCCTTATTCATATTATAATATATTCATGATATTTTTTGACAGATATTTTCAAGGCTAAAGAAAGATAAACCAAATGCTTTTGAGAAAGTCGTACCTATTCCAGGTGATATTGTAAAACCTAACTTAGGGATATCATCGACAGATGAAAGACTATTAATTGATAAGGTAAGGATTAGTTTCAGTGGGGCTAGCACGAACATTTGTGGCAATCGCCATCGTATCTATCGTGCGTAAATTCCCGATAGTAAAATCACCAAAAATCTCATACTTACTTTGACATCATTGACGATGAAAATACGAAGGCAATTGACATAAATGTTTGTGATAAAGACGTAATTTTTTTTCACAAATTTCATTTATTTTTCCAGGTTTCAGTTGTTATTCATTCGGCTGCAACAATAAATTTTAATGAGCCGCTATTGAAGGCTTTAGAAATTAATTATGAAGGGACTAGAAAAGTTTTAAGTCTTTGCAAAAAGATCAAAAATGTCCAGGTAGAATATCTGTTATACTACATGACATTTTTTTCACGGTAACTTGAACACTTTCTATGTACTATTCTGATTCAGGAATGGCGTAGTCGATTTTAAAATTTCATGATGTATTCCAGAAGTGAAAAATAATACGAACAGCAAGATTTATTACTTATGTTTAATTAATCACTTGATGAGTTTATTTTTCGAGTTATACGCCTAATTTTAGTCCTCTTTCCCTTCCCACCCTTTTCTTACTAAAAAAGGATGAGACGAGGAATTGGATTTGATAGGAGGTGGGGACGCATACTAAGGGGATCATTTATGTGCGTCCTCTCCTCCGTCGATTAAAGATATGCAATGAATCTCCAATTGTGGATGTCTATGGCATCGGTCGCTTCACTATTTTGGCGTATTCAGATGGCCATTAGCTCCTTTGTCACATCATGATGAAAAAAAAAATGTTTTCAAGACTTACGTGCACATTTCGACGGCATATTCAAACACTGATAAGAAGATTATAGAAGAACATGTATACTCAATGCCGGCAGATGTTAGTCATATATACAATGAATTGGCACGTGTCGGTAACGACAAAGATAAAATTTCAACTTTTCTTTGTAAGTACGGTATACAGTTTTTAGTTGGCACATTCAGAAAAAGAGCACTCTTGCGCCCGACGTGCTCAATCATCTAACAAAATAAGTTGCTTATTCAAATATTTACTTATATAATTTAATATATAAAGCGTATTTGTTTATCATCTCGAAGATCTTTTCGTGATCTGAAACAATCTAGAACTTTCAATAATAATATTTTGTGCCAATTTCCCAGAAATTTACAATTCGTCTATAAAACAACTGCGAAGTGAGTACACAAAGTGGTTTATAATATAATTTTACGTTTGAGATGAACTTTAGTCAACTTAGTTTTTCTTATTTTAGATGGCAAACCTAATACATACACATTTACAAAGGCGTTGGCAGAATCTTTAATTGCTACTGAACACGAAAACATCCCTACAGTGATAATAAGACCAACGATGGGTAAAATCATTTTGTTCGTATATAGTGCGACAAATATATTTGACCCGGTGTAAATAACACATAGAAAAAGACACAAAAGACAAGCAATCCGAAAAGCTCATGGCAATTTTGACTCTGGGGGTGCTAATATGTTTGTACTTTTTGTGTTGGACATTAGCTTCACTGTTGTCATCGGGTCAAATAAGTTTATCACACTATATTTTATATTTTTAATTAGAACAGACCGATTATAAAGTTACGAAGTTTACAAACGGTCTAAAAATACTACTACATATAATTACTAAATTTTTTTATTATTATTTCAGTCGCCCCATCAATCAATGAGCCGTTAAAGAGTTGGTTAGATAACGTATCGCTTCCGACAACATTTTTACTCTGTGGTGCAACTGGAATGAATCGGGTAATACGCGGGAAAAAGTCTAATATCATTGATTTTGTACCTATTGATTATGTGACTAACTTCACTTTAGTTGCGGCGACTACGTTACAAAAGTATGTGTTTACCGAATTTACTCTCTAAATCTGTTTTTTAATAAATACCTCTCATTTAATATGTCATCATCATCCTTTTTTAGAATGCAAATCTAATTTTTATTTCACCAAAATCTTAACTTTCTAGGTCCAGTAAATTGACCGTGTACAACTGTGGGACTAGTTCAACAAATCCTATCCATTTGGATGAAATATTTAATTATTTCAACAAAGCTAATATAAAGTTTACTTCGAGTAAGTTTTTTAATTAAATTGGATAGTAAAATGTACTTGTTGTTCAACATTTGGATACATATAAATAATTGCAAACTTAATCATCTGAGCCCAGAATATTTATCAAATCGTTTATACAATGTCTTAAGTAATTTTTTCATTTTTATAATACTCGATGATAGTTTCTTTTCTAATCCAAAGTTATAAAAAAATCCTACAACATGAAGGTCTTAATAGTTTACTGTAACTTTTTTTTCAGATGACTCACGATTTCCTAAGGTTTTTATCGTAGAGTCACAATTAGCCCGAGATATATTAACATTCATAACACAAATTCTTCCTGCGTATATTTTTGATACGTTACTTAAAATGAAAGGACAACAACCAAGGTAATTTTCTGTTACAATTACAGTGCAATCTCACTAATCCGGCACTATTAAAAACCGGAGGGTGCCGGATTATTGGAATGTTCGGATTACTGGGTTATACTGAAAAAGTCATCGGTAATAAATAAAATAAAGCATTTCATAGAGAGAATAAATGTATGTAATGTATTATGGAACAATTGAATTAACATGTAGGAACATATGTAATTATCTAGTTTTGAAATAATCACAGGCACCCTCTGCCCACGCCTCCCTTTCCCCTCTATACCTGTGCGACCAAAGCGCAAAGGGAAAGGGAGGCGTGGGCGGAAGGTGCCGGATTATTGGACGTGCCGATCTATTGAAGTGCCGGATTAGTGAGATTATACTGTATACTAAAATGATTTAGAGATTAATTAAAACAAAATACCTAACAATAAAAATTTATTTACAGATATGTGAAACTACAGAAGAAATTTATATATACTCGTAATAAATATGAATATTTCAATAGAAATACATGGATTTTCAAAACAGATAAACTTCTAGATATTAACAAGAATATGTCAGAAAAAGATCGAAAGGAATTTCCTTTTAACGTTTCGAATATTATTTGGTCTGAGTACATGATTACATACGCCAAAGCAGTACAAGAGTTATTAAAGCAACAAAGGAAAGACAAAAATAAGAACAAAGCTCACTCCTTTAACCCAAGGGAGTAGGCAGTAATCCATTTAGAATCCACACATCTCTCGTCTCTACTAAAGTTCTTGGAGGCTATTTCAATCTTTATTATTTTACAGTTTTAAATGTTGTTAGTTATATTTTGCATTGGTATAAATCTATAAAGTACAATGTTAACATCTTAGAATATTTATTTTCAAATATGACAATTGATAACACTTGTTTCCACCAGAGTCGTCATGTAGATATAGAGGTAAACGTTAAACTTATGAATCAACAACAATGTGTTTTGTGCTGATGTTAATGTATGTGGGATCAGTTATTAAAATAAAGCAGTTTTCTTGAAGATTTTTATTTAAATTTGCACAACAACAAATCGTAACTTCTTTTTAACAATCAACTGTTTGAGATGACATTTTTCTTAGTGTTGCCAATACAAAAGAGCTACGAGCTAAGAAATAAGCTACCAAAAAGTGTACTAAAGCAAAAATCTTAAATAAATAAAAAACTTGGATGAAAAAAAAAAGACTTGGACACCCGGATGGAACGAAATTCCTTTCGATTAATTAGTGAAGGAACCAATGTTTATTCTATGAATAAAAAACTTAAGTCTTTACAAGAAGTACATTTTATTTCTATGAATTTTCGTTACATATTGTCACGTCGTTGCCATGGTGAAGTAGCGCTCATTCGTCGTTAACATATTACTATAGCAAAAAGTGTCGTGACAACTTTTCGTAAGAATTTTTTCCGTCTAGCCCCCTTTCACAACACGCGATAAGGAACTTCGTTCCAAAAAAAAACTACAACCTCACTCGCCAATCGGTTCATTCGTTCAGGCTAAATTAAACTGACATGGAATTCAAATTCATACAAACTAACATACATAAAAATAGACTTACATTAGCGCGAAGAAAAACCCTCTTTGATATTCAGGTAATAATAAAAACAACAAAAATGTATTTTTTGCCTGTTAAGTCCTTATTTTATTATGTCCTAATTTGATATAAATATTTACTTCTTTTTTACATTTAAATATTTATAAATCCCTTTGAAATAATTTTCGAAATATTCATCAATAGATATATTTGTTGGGTCAAAGGGGAATTGTCTTTGATCCCGCTGTGATAATGTCGCGTACAGGCTGCGCGTGTTTTTTGTTTTCCAGAACCTCGATACCGACGTAAAGTTCTTGAGTAGATCTCGACGTAATATTGCTAGTTTTAGTTCTTGTACGTGTCTAAAAAAAACAATAGTTTAATTAAAAATTATATCCAATTGACGGTACCTCTACCACTATCTCATTCCAGGGAATACGAATCGAATAGGACTTCTCTTAATATCATAATTATCTTTATATCTATCATCATCAACCTTTATCTGCCCACTGCTGGACATAGGCCTTCCTCAATAACTTATACATACTATTCCAGGATTTTTCTCCCCCACGTGGAGTCGCTGGCTCGTCTAATTTGACCGGCTCATAGTAATAATTATACGATACTCGTGAACTAGAATCACTCGATAAGTTATTTTTTTCCGATTCAGGAAATCCTTATCATTTAATAAGCTGTCGCCCGCGACTCCGTCTGCGCGGAATTAACAAAAACTTAACAAGTAGCCTATGTTTTCTTCCAGACTATGTTCTACATCTGTGCCAAATTTCATAAAGAACCGTAGAGATGATCCGGAGATACATTCTAACAAACATCCATCCATCTAGGCCCTCGCATTTATAATATTAGTAAGATGTTAAAAGAATAGTACAGCCCCGTCAACATTCAATAATTTGAAATCAGGTCTTCCCTACTATCAAAGTCTGTACCGGTAATCCTTACCCATGTTAATACTCGTATTACAAATGCGAAAGTACCTGTGTCTATCTGTTAATTTGATATAAATAAATATAACATTTGAAGTTTGTAAAAATTATAAGGAAGGAAGTCGCAGGTATTGTTAGTGTGCAATAGTATAAAATTATGTAAGAGCTTTACCGCGGATTCTTTCCTCTACATCGCAACCAGAAGTCGGCTGCGTAAGCTGGCGTCAATTGAAACAACATCGACACTACAGATACCATCCAAGGTGACTTGAAGAAATAAATTTTCAATGAACTTTTACCTGAAATATGCAACAAATTTAAAATCTATGTAAGACATAATTAATCTCAACAAGCTAGCATTGTAGGGGAAAGGGGATTTAGCGAAAGTGCGGGACGCATGGGAAGAAAGAATATCCTCTTTCTGTGCGTCTTCTTCTCCGATTAAAGGTCATTTGGTCATTTGCTCGTTTGTCACCTCTTGATATAAAAAAGCATTCAACTATACTCGAAGGAAGGTATTGTTAAAGAATGGCTTATTACACAAACTGATTCTAATAAAGAGAAATCTTCATGTTCCGTATTAGATTAGTTTCTTTGTCTACTAACTAACGCTTCGCATCTATTCCTTTTTTCCAAATAATATCAAACTCACCATTATGTAATTTTTTAAATTGTTCACAAGATACTTTCTCTAAATGTCCACAAGTTATGGGATTATCTAAACTGGAGCAGGAATTATAAACCTTCACTTCATTGTTATCACTGAAAACGAAATATTTTCATTTTAAAATTATAAAATAATTTTGAATCGAACTGAACTCGCATAAACAATATATTAAGTAATTATTACCTGCATTTCGATGCTGCAACTAATGCTAGATTAACAGTATAATCTACTGGAATGATATCAAGGACTATATCTCTCTGTCCATGCAAAATGTTGTTGACTCCTCGGCCCATGTCATATATCAATCCAGTGGCTCCATTCCAGTTATCCAACCAGCCTGGAAGTGGCTCCCCTTTTATTGGACCAACTAAAATTAAACCAAAAAAATAACACCTTCATGAAGTGTAAAAAGAAGTTTACAAACTATTTCTATTCATTTTGCACCTAATCGATTTGCTTATTCGATTCTGAAGTATGAAATGTTATTGGGATCATAATCTTTCCTGGAATAGAAGGGTAATGTCATTCGGACTTTTTTTTATTAACTCATCTCTCGCGTAAGTTATCCCACTCACGTAAGGTCGGTACACAAGTTTTTATAAACCTTAAAGTTTTGGCTTATTTTTTACGGCCTGTCTGCCTGTTGTCAACCCTACTCGGGATAATATTTAATTATAAACTATACAATTATAGCTAAATAGTTCAAAATTACTCCTAAAAATACACCAACACTAAATATAAGTAATTAAAACATTATAAATAGAACAAAAATTTAGGTTCTTGTCGCTATTTTATAGTAGCGGTATAATCATAGACTTCATTTTTATTAATTATCAGTTTTAAAAACCATTTACCCATAGAAGGCCGTACAATAATTGTTGGTACATTTCCATGTTCTTCTGCCACCAGCGCCTCCGCCATTGCCTTTGAAAACGTATAATTATTCAATTTGCCTTCTGCAAGTTAACAAATTAAATTATCAATTATTATAAAATTATTACTTTTTTATCATTCAACTTTTTTAATTGCCTAATTTATTACAATACTGAATCACTTTACTTAAAATCTGCTTCATTTCCTTAGGACTGTTGTTATTCTCAAGTAGTTTGTAGACTTCAGATAGCCGGTGTGGCGATGGATATAAGATTTCGTCAATCTGTATTCTCTCTGCCTGGCTGTATGCTGTCGATACATGTACAAAAGCCTAAAAACGACAGAAATGTACATTAAATAAGGAATCGTCCATTAATCATGTGATCTTTTAGAAACTTTTTGTCCTTCAATCTCCTATGGTGAAATATGGTGAAGTTTTAGACTATCCACATATCTAGAAACACGGTTAATTTCTAAATTTAGTACAAATAGTCCGGTCAATTTAGACCAAAAAATGAGAGTGAAGTTACATAAAGTCCCAACAAGCTGAATTTCAGTGAAATTGTTCAAAATTCAGCTTGTTGGGACTTTAACTTCGAATGTGTAAATTGACCGGTCTAAAAGCAATATTGAAATTTTGTACATTTAAGAATTTATTCATTAAAACGTTATCAATCAGATTTTTGGCAAATCGCGGTTTAATATAGTAAAGGAAAACATGATGATGTTTCCTACACTGAAGGCAACCAATCCGTAATTAGGTAGTATGATATTATAGAGAAGCCTTAAGTCCTTCAGTAGTATGAGCTAACGACATATACGTTTAATACTGTACAGTAGAGTAGAATAACTAAATAAGTACCTCTAGTTTATTCATTTCACGACATACGTTCAAAAGTTCCCGCGTTCCTTCCACATTTACTCTTAAAGTATACTTCAATGGTTTGTGGAATCTAATCTCAGCGGCTGAATGAAATACCACAGAAACCTGAAATCAATAAAGTTACATAACTTGAAATTGGCAACCAAATGTTTCATATATGAATAAGAAGCACTGAAATCAGTCACCGAAGAGTTGTGAACCATAATCAAGCTTAGCATATTAATAATTTATAACAAACTAGCTGTCGCCCGCGACTCCGTCCGCGCGCATTTAAAAAAACTTAATAGCGGTATGAATTTTTTTTCGCCTTTTAAACCTTCCCTAGACCTCCACGAACATTTCAAGACTAAGATAAGATAAATCCGTTCAGCCGTTCTCGAGTTTTAGTGAGACTAACGAACAGCAATTCATTTTTATATTCATTTATATTCATTTTTTGTATATATATAGATTACCAAGTATTTTTTTTTTAAATTTTTGGTAAGAGAAGAGAGTGAAAGTACAGGTCTCTAATTACATTCGATCACTTTGCGATAGTCACATTTAATAAAATAACTTACGTTTTCTAAAAGAGTTTTTCGATCATCACTTTTTAGACCAAATTGGTGTGATTCCATATCACCTTCTATAGGAATAATTTTATCTAAAGCATTTGGTCTTGTTTCCTTCAATTTTGAAAAAAGCTGAAATAAGCGTAAGTTGTTAATTCAATGAAAATTGTCTTATAACGATAGTCACGTAAATTTTAAAATTACTTGATAACACAAACGTTGAAAGAACAAAAGAAAAACAGATAAACGTGATCAAAATAATGGTATATGAATTTATAGAAAGAAAGAGAGAAGTAAATCAGAATTTTCCATTGATGGTAGATGGTAGTTGTTTTTAATTATTCATTATAATTACTTACTGGATTGTCTAATACATCTCGCAGTCTTTGTTTAACATTAACACCTTTCTTTTCTCGAAGAATAACAAAAATCTTGTCTATTTCACTACAGTTGAAGAGCAGTCTTTCTATAAAAACCTGGAAATTTTTCATATACAGTTTCGGCCGAAAACAAAATTTTTGAGTATTCAATCAAGGGTGCTAATTAAAAAGTAAATTAATAAACAAGCTATTTAAATTCTGAGCGTTATGTGAATATAAGGAAATATACTACCTTTCCTAAAAAGCCAGCTCCGCCGGTAATTAAAACTGACTTTCCTGCATAGAAATCGGCAACTGGTTGATAACTGTTCTTAGAATGTTCTGGCAACACATCGAACCTATTATAAGAAAGGCTATTAGAATTATTTTTAAACTAAATCCATGCATTCATAGAACAGTCGACTTCAAAATTTTAATAACTCACTAAGTTATTACCACCAAAAGTTTTTAAGATATTTGTGTAGATTTTTGTCATAGTTTTTTAATGGGTCTTAAATTATAATTTACATTTGAAAACCCACTAATTAATTTTGAAAACCATAATTTAAACACAGAGAACAGCATCACTATTCTCCGCAGTAATGCAAAAAAACTCAAACAGCTGAAACGATTTCAGTTTCCAGTAGTAGATATTGCAGAATCCTAAGCCCAAATTAATGTTGCTAAATTCAAATAAACCTTACCTTGATGTAGTTGTTGTATGGATGGTAGCGTAACATTTTAATCTTCCTTCAATAAATTTAAAATCTGCAGACACTAAGCAGGCCAAACGCCGAAACATTTTCAACTATTGATACTGCACAGTAAATTTCCGCGACAGCAGAAAACCGAAAGAACAAAATGTACATTGAAATTACCTTTTATACATAACTTTGCACGTTAAATGTTTTGTGATTTTTCACTTACGATTTTTTTTTCTAATATTATTTACGACACGATGTTTTCCAAAAAAAAAAAACCGAGTGACTGCGGTTCTAATGGATGGTTGGCTGGATTTTTAAAACAAATATTAAAAAAATTAAATAAACTGTAATGTTATGACACTTTTTATTTTTAAAATATCGAAAATAAATTAACAATTAAAAAAAACTTGAGAGGTGTCAAGGGACACCCGGATGGAACGAAGTTCCTTTCTATTAATTAGTGTAGGAACCAATGTTTATTCTATGAATAAAAAACTTAAGTCTTCACAAGAAGTACATTTTATTTCTATGAATTTTCGTTATATATTGTCACGTCGTTGCCATGGTGAAGTAGCGCTCATTCGTCGTTAACATACTTACTATAGCAAAATGTGTCGTGACAACTTTTCGTAAGAATTTTTTTCGTCTAGCCCCCTTTCACAACGCGCGATAAAGAACTTCGTTCCAAAAATATAGCAATCAAGATTTGAACACGTTTTCACAAATTTATAATTTTATTTCTTACGTCCAACGTATGTGTTTTGTGCTGATGTAACATACCTATGACAACCCCGGGACAAAGTCGGTTCGAATGAGACCTAAACAGCCAAAATTCGTTCAGTTCTTTATACTCTGGGCCACCACAATGGGTTTTTGTTCATTTGTTTAAACTCTAGGCCACCACAATGGATTTTTGTTCATTTGTTTAAACTCTAGACCACCAAAATGGATTTTTGTTCAGTTGTTTAAACTCTAGGCCACCAAAATGGATTTTTTGGAGGAATGGAGGAGGGAACGCATAAGGAAATATGATGTTTTTGAGCATCTCCTTCTACGTCGATTAAAGGTAAACAACGCATCTGAAGCAGCGATCGCTACGCTATTTCGGCAAATTCAGGTATAATGTAAACCAGGTATATTGAAATCTGGGTTTAGTTTACTTTCCGACTACATTCATTATAATAATAATCAACATTTTTTTAGTTAAATAGTTGCATCAATATACTTAATTTTGTAAGCTAAAATATTGAGGAAATCTAACATCAGGTAGTTGTAGAATGTGGTATTGGATATTGTGATCCCTGTTTTGTCAAAGATGACAGGGATGACATGTTTTATATAGCGAATTTGATCTCAGAAACCCACGGTTACTTATCAATACACATTCGGTAATACTCGTGTACTATGGTGTAAATGTCACACAAATAAATTAAACAAAAGAAGATAAAATTAAGTAAATTTAGTCATTTAAAAAACACATTATAATCCAAATAGCGTTACTCTCCGAAGACCCGAACAATAAAGCGTTGAGAGTCAGCAACGATCAGTGTTACGCTCGGCCCCGTGCAATCGCCAGCCGCCCGCGCGACTGTACACTCCTGATCTGACTCGATTGTGATACACCTCATTTTATCGAACGAAAGTCCAACCTGTAAAGATACAAGAACTTTACAAACACGTATATATTTATATAAGTGTTTTGAAAGAACTCACATTCACAAGCCTCATAAAAGTTTGGATATTAAAATTACATACGCCATACATACTTGTACTTGTACAAAATCTTCATCAACAATATTTGTATCAACTTCGTTAGTTTCACTGTACATTAGCTGTCTTTCATTGATATTTTCACATGTTCCACACTTCCACATCCCATCAGAAAATACCGGTTCTCCACCTTAAAAAACATATCTTTCGAACAAACCTATGTTGTAAATATTTCTAGCTAACGTTTGTTACTTCGCTCAGGATTAATTAAAAAAAACTTCTTATCCAATGATAATCTATCTATAAATCTATCAATATAGACGCCAGTAACAACAACGTATGTTTTGGGAATAGATGGGTTCGCCCGGTGCAACTTCACAGAAGACTGCTGTGAAGTGGAAGCAATTCCACGTGTCGTCAGATGAGGGTGGGTGCCGGAGGCCTAGTTTTGCATGGGAAGGGAAAGTGGATTTGACGGAAGTGGGGACACCTAGTAAGGTATACTCTTAGATGCGTCCCGTCTTCCGTCGATTAAAGTCGGCTACGCATCGGAAATGTGGATGTCTACGGGCAGCGGTCGCTTTGCTATTTCGTTCCATAAGTGGGTGCTCATTTGCCAATATAACATTAAATGCATCATATTATACATACATGTAGGATAATATTTCAGAACGAAAATAAGTGGCCGGCAATTAATTAGAAATCTTATCTTACTAATATTATAAACTAGCTTTAACCTGCGACTCCGTCCGCGCGGAATAAAAAATTGAAAACGGGGTAAAAATTATCCTATGTCCGTTTCCTGGTTCTAAGCTACCTGCCCATCAATTTTCAGTCAAATCGATTCAGCCGTTCTTGAGTTATAAATAGTGTAACTAACACGACTTTCTTTTATATATATAAGATGCGAATGTTTAGATGGATGGATATTTGTTTGAAGGTATCTTCGGAACGGCTCAACGGATCTTGAAGAAATTTGGCATGGTTGTAGAACATACTCTGGAAGAACACATAGGATACTTTAAGTTTTTTTTTTTAATTCCGCGACAGAGTCGCGGGCGACAGCTATTAAAAATAAAATAAAAGATGAAAATAGAACTACTACTATAATCATTGTAGTGTTGTAAATATAAGATTTTATGACGGAATTACGATGGTTATTGAATAATTAAACTTATAAGAAGGTTTTTTTTTATATTAGTCAACCCCCTACATACATTATAGGCTTTTGCGATAATGATTATTTCACATTAACCTGTTATTTTTATTTGTGTAACAAATTTAAATTTAAAATTTTGTGATAAAATAAAATAAAGACAGAAACATTTTATTCTTTGTCATACAGACAAATAATTTAAAAATGTCTTTGTATTTAAGATCAATGACCTTGAACCAACAACTAATTAGTAGACAAACTCGTTGAATGTCTTTTGAGTTTCATAACAGTCAATTGTGTAATAACGTCACAAAACATCAGGTCAAAAGTTTAAAGTTTTAATAAAAAAATTCTTGTCTCTATGTTTTTAATGTCAATGAGTGGAATGAAAATATAGTTTTTATTCAGATGCTTTAATACTCAGAACTAAATTAAGGTTTACTTAAAAAAAAGTTACTTCTAGATCCGTATCCGATACATACCGATGTTTAAATCATTTTCTGTGTCATAGAATCCCGAAATTTCTGTTTCATTTCCATTCAATAGATAATATATGATAGGGTCGAAATCATTTTCATTACTTTCTGGTACTAAATCGCAAATCACATTGACGAATAGAATCAAATTTACAAACAACAATAAGTTCATCTTCAAAAATTATCCAAATATTTAACACAAACACAACAAACAATAATTATGTTAATTAGTCAATTTTTTTTAAAGTTTAAAAAATAAACATAAAATAAACTATCACTTTCTTATTGCCAATATTTTATATATCCCGTGATTTTATTTCAAACTATAGCCGACCACTTTTTCAATTAGACTAGACGAAGAGTAAAGTGGGAACAAATTATCAACACAATATCATTGACCCCTGAACTGATAACGTTTATTTTACGATACATATAATGATATATTATTTACAATTATAATATATAACTAATAAATTGTTTCCTGTTTCGCTTATCTAACTAATACTTAATTCATTTTAAATACATAATTGAAGACAGTTGAATATTTTCCCAGCAATTATGAGGTTATGACCTTTTAAAAACATGAACATTTTAACCAGACTTAAGTTATACGAATTTTGAAACGAAATTATGTTAATAATCAATTAATAAATAACTGTTTATAGTTAACAGTAAAAAAGAAGAGAGAAGGCAATCGGTAGAGCGTCGGTGGCTCAGGGGTTAAGCACTTGCAATCTGCAGGTCCTGAGTTCGAATCCCGCCATGTACCAATGTGTTTTTCGATTCTCGATTTACATATGTACATTTATCTGACGTTCTTACGGTGAAGGAAAAACATCACGATTCAACCTGCACATATCTGGGAAGAAATTCAAAGATATGTGTGAAGTCAATCAACCCGCACTAGGCCAGCGTGGTTGACTATAGCCCTAATTTGGGAAGGCTCCGAGCCCCTCGGTGGGGTCGTATAGTGAGCTGATGATGATGATGATGACTCCTAAGCTGGGGGAATGATGGCAAAAATCTAAGAAAACTCTTTCCTACAGTAACAATACTGTTCATAATGTACTCACAACCCATTGTTAGCCCTTACATATTGTAAAGCGTGACCCCCTTTTGTGGTGCATCTGTAACAAAGCTGCGACGAATAAACCCTGCATTGTGCTTCTAACTTAACCTAGAATTAGAAATCTACATTGTGAATAACAATAAGTTACATAAAAAGAGGGTTAAATAAAACTATTTTTTAATTAAAAACACAATAAACCTAACTGAATCTACATCTACGAGTAGAGTAGTACTCTAGTACTAGAGTAAAAGTTTGGAAGAACAATCAATTGGGTAATTAATAGCAATAAAAACGCATATTGTCATCACTCTTGCCCTCGTGGACGCAATAGCTAGATACTTTTGTTAAGAGACATTGTAATAATGTAACCTAATACCATCTGTTTTTCGTTGTTAAATTGTTCCTATCACATCTTGCATTCTGTTTCGCGCTTAAAATCTCTCGCTGTCTTTTTTTTAATCAGCTTTTTATTGGTCTACGTGGATTGTCGGTGGCCAGTTTCCGAATAAAAAAATTTACTTAAATAAATATCAATTTGACAAATGTCGTTTTTATATATCATATTACTGTTTTAAATATACTTTCTACATATGTTCCAATAAAAATTATTTTTTTATAATTAATGTATTTATTTTTATAACGCCATCCATTGATCGAATACTGTCTGATCAGAGTTCTGCAATGGCATTCGGGTTTAAATGCCTTTTATAGCAAATTTAAAACTAGCGGAATTTAAAAAACTTAATGAGTGCCCTATTTTTATATTTTTCCCAGGCTATGTTCTACGTCTGTGTCAAATTTCATTAAGATCCGTTCTGCCGTTCTGGAGATACCATGAAACATCCATCCATCCATCCATCCATTCGCATTTTAAATATTAGTAAGATATGTAAGTTCCTTATTTTACTTAATTGCAAAAAAAAATAAGTTTGTTGTTGACACTGCTTACTTATTGAAAGTTTTTTTCCTGTCACAAAAAAGATTTAAGCCTTGGATACTTTAATGTTTTAAAAAACTATAAAGTTAATTTAATTGAAAATAAAACACCAATTTGATTGTTTCAACATTTTATTTAAAAATAAAAATAGTAAATCTAAAACATTGTTATAGAATTTATCAGTTAGTTATAGTTTGCTTAGATTTCAAATACCGCATAAATAAATAAAAAAAAAAAAACATTGTATTTTTCGGAAAGACATTTATAAAATACTTTGCCATTACAATTTAATAACAGAAGATAATTCTTTAAAAAAATAACAAACAGCATTTATCACAAAAATGATAACAAAATTAATCAATATAGGTATAATGTAGAAAAAACATTAACTAAACTCATATAAATACATAATATAATTAAGATAATAAAAACCCCTGTGCATTAAAACTTACATTTCAGTCTTGTTTGTACATAAATTTTCTAATACCCATAAAGTATATAGGTATATACTTAGACCATGTAATATTCGTTGGGTCGAAGGGAAATTCTAGTCGATCTGTAACCGAGAGAGATGCGAACAGTGCTCTTGTACGATCACATTTCATCTCCCAGGACCGTGAAGTGAAATATTGTAGAGTATCGCGAACTAACGATATTCTCGTCTGCATCTTCATGAACCTGATAACAAATATCGGTGGTTATAAATTAAAATCCTTGTAATTAAGTACCCGCGGTCCAAAATCTCCGTTTTGTTAAAGATAAACAAGGATTACGATATTATTTATGCAGAAATTTTGGCCTCAGAAACCAACGGTTAGTTCAGTCACTAATTCGCTAACAAAAGAAATTTCGAAGATTTCAAAGGATAGTAAATAGATTAAATATAATTATAGAAGTAATGTTTTTAGACCAAAATGTACTAAAGTACCTTGGAGGTTTTCCTGCTAATCGTAACCAGCAGTCAGCGACAAAGGCAGGTATCGTCTGCATAAACAACGTTATTATTTTCAACAGCCACTCGTACTGGGTGTACATCAGTGATGGTTTCATTATCTCACCTGCAAAGAATAAAAAATAAGTATAATAAGCTGCCGACTTCATATTATATAGTAGTCGCGGTCGTGCTGATGGAAATGCGATACGCGAATCCATACAAAACCGGATAACTTGTGCACGAGCGATTATTTGAAATTGATACTTAATCAATTTATCCAATAGTCTACGAGTATTGTAAACTGTATAAAGTTCATGCAACAATGTATTGCTAGAAAATATATTGTTGCTAGTGGTCGCCCGTGACTCCATCCGCTCGGAATTAAAAATAAAACCAGACTGTCTTGCATCCATACAAAACTTCGGCGAGATTCATGCATCCGTTTTGAAAATAACTCCTAACAAATGTCCAACCATCCAAACTTTCGCATCTATATATATCTATATATATAAAAGAAAGTTGTGTTAGTTACACCATTTATAACTCAAGAACGGCTGAATCGATTTGACTGAAAATTGGTGGGCAGGTAGCTTAGAACCAGGAAAAGGACATAGGATAAGTTTTACCCCGTTTTCTATTTTTTTTTATTCCGCGCGGACGGAGTCGCGGGTAAAAGCTAGTTTATAATATTAGTTAGAAGTAAGACTATCCAAGAACTTACTGAAATTATTTTTGATGCTATCCTCAGTTATAAGTACGGAGAGTTCACCCATTGTCAAAGGATTCGCGGCGCTGGTGCAGCAGTTGTACACTATTACTTCCTTCGATCTGAAATTATATTGAGTATAACTGTGGTACTTTGGATCATAACAGTTCTAAAGCCAGACCAAAAGCCGACTTCTTAATGAAATATAAAAAAACAGTTTTTTTTTTAGTTACAGAGAAACAGAGTTTATTAACAGCAGGTTCTTAGCGTGCGTATTTTAGTGTGCGCGGTTTCGAGTTCCCATAAAAATAACATCATCAGCTCACTATAAGACCCACTGACGGCCTCGGAGTCTTCTCTCAGTGAGGGATGACTAGGTCATAGTCAACCACGCTGGCCCAGTGTGGGTTGGTTGATATAGAAATAGCAGTCGAACGTGACTCAATTGAGACGCACGCGGTTAGCTATTCGCGTAATAGAAAAGAGATATAACTGTAAGAAACGTACTTGTTACATTTTGCTCCCGCAACAACGGTCAAATTCGATACGTAGTCAACTGGGATGAGATCAACAACGTTACTGCTCTTGCTGATCAATATTCGGTTAACACCTTTCGCAATAGTGGCCATAAGAGCTGTCGCACCAAACCAGTTATCCACCCATCCCATTAGTGGATCATTTATACTTGCAGAAACTGAAACAGATTATATTAAAAGTGTTTTTCTTACCGATTCATCATCAGCTCACTATACGTCCCCACTGAGGGGATCGGAGCCTACCCAAGTTAGGGGTGACTAGGACATAGTCAACTCAGGCCCAGTGCGGGTTACGTGACTTCACACATATCTTTGAATTTCTTCTCAGATATGTGCAGGTTGCATCACGATGTTTTTCCTTCACCGTAAGAACGTCGGATAAATGTACATATGTAAATCGAGAATCGAAAAACACATTGGTACATGGCGGGATTCGAATCCAGGACCTGCAGATTGCGAGTCAAGTGCATAACCCCTGAGCCACCGACGCTCTACCGATTGCCTTCTCTCTTATTACCGATTGCCTAATTTTAAATCTGCTGATCCTACGTCGAGTAAGATTTTATAATTTCGACACGCTTTGATAGTCCTTCTTCTATACCTTTGGTACTGTTAGGAACATTCCCATTATCATTTGCAAGAGCATTCTTCTTTGAATTAAATTGATTGCTAGTTAAATATAATTTTCTCCGTAGTGCTTAAAAATATGTTAACTATGCTTACCAATAGATGGTCTGACGATAATGGTTGGAATGTTGCCATGTTCCTCGTTCACTACGGCTTCTGCAAGCGCCTTGGCAAATGTATATGTGTTAGGTCTGCCACCTAAAAGATACGTTATTGCCTTTTATCTATCTTACTAATGTTATTAATGTGAATGTTTAGTTGAACGGCTGAACGGATCTTGATGAAATCTGGTACAGTTGTAGAATATAGTGTAGAAGAACACATAGGCTACTTATTAAGTTTTTTAAATAGAGTCGCGGGCGACAGCTAGTATATCATAAATACGAGTAATTATCTGTTTAATTTATTATTATGGTAAATATCATAACTACCAATAATCAAATCAAAAATCAAAAGGCCAATAACATAAAACTTTGGTAACAAAAAGAACTTTCGATGTGTTAACTAAATAAAAATGTTATTGTACAAGAATTATAAAAAAAATATATATTAAAATTAAAATCTTTCTCCCTCTCTCTCTCTCTTTCTCTCACCCTCTCTCTCTCTCTCGCTCCCTCTCTCTCTCTCTCTCTCTCTCTGCGCATCGATTCCTCACTCCCGAGGGTCGCAACCTCTCCTCTTAGCTTAAAAATCTTTCACTTACATAATAATTTATTAGATTGTTCCTCGTTAAGATCGTCTTGTTCAGTTAACCTTATCACATCTTCAACGGACGCAGGAGGTGGGTACACAACTTCCTCGAGAACTTTTTGATCGGTGTTTGAGAAAGCGGTTGATACATATACGAACACCTGGAAAATAAAATAAAAAATTAAAGCCAATTAAAAGGTACCTTGTTACAACTATAAAAAGTTCGCATTCGCAAAGTATAAGACAGGATCGCATTGGTGTACTTTACAAAGATCGACAGGAATCTTGTCTTTTATCTGTCAAGGTCATAGCTCATCTAACAAGGCACCAAACCCCTGCGCCACATATGACAGGCCTACTAGTGTTTTCCGTGTCAGATTGGTGTGTGTAGGTGCGTGATAACCTTAACACTTTTAAAGTATAACTAAGTTACCTTATTTTAAATTACTTACTTCTATATTCTTCATAAGATGACACAAATTTAAAACTCTTCTAGTTCCTTCGACGTTATCGTTAACAGCAACTCGCAAAGGTTCATTGAACTTTATGTTAGCTGCGAAATGAAACACGTGGGACACCTGGAGGTCGCATAAATAACATTTATTAAAGAAAATATTAAAACAACTGTAAATTGAAAATACTTGCTAGCGTTCATAACAATTTCATCATCATCATCATCATCAGCTCACTATACGTCCCCACCGAGGGGCTCGGAGCCTACCCCAATTTAGGGGTGACTAGGCCATAGTCAACCACGCTGGCCAAGTGCGGGTTGGTTGACTTCACACATATCATTGAATTTCTTTACAGATATGTGCAGGTTGCATCACGATGTTTTCCTTCACCGTAAGAACGTTGTATAAATGTACATATGTAAATCGAAAATCGAAAAACACATTGGTACATGGCGGGATTCGAACCCAGTACCTGCAGATTGCAAGTCAAGTGCTTAACCCCTGAGCCACCGACGCTCTTTATTAATATAATAACAATTTATTTATCTATAATTCTTTGTGAATAAAATTGATAATAATTTTAAGTTTTCATAAAATATTTTATGCGATTAGTTTAACGTTTAACCAAAATTAATGTGCACCTACAAATAATTAGTTTATTAACCGTTGGTTTTTGAGACCAAAATCTCTGTATAAAAATATCTTCATCCCTGTCATTACATTTGCAAGAAACAGAGATTTTAGCATTAGAAACACTCGGTTATTCACGTCTATTTCAAGGATAGGTTATGTATTTTAGTAACTCATACCTTTTTTATCAACACAATTTTATTTTCCTCGCTGATACCAAGATTCGGTGAAGTTACATTTCCAGGTATGGCTATAATTTTCTTGAGATCATCAGGTCTTTCTCTCTTTAGCCTTTGGAACATCTGTAACAAGTAGTTGCTAATAAAAATATGTACCCGTACATACTCGTTCTATCTCGTAGTAGTTGCACTCATAGTTGCACTCGTAGTTGCACCTTTATTTTGTACTAGCTTTTATCCGTGATTTAGTCCGCACTGAATTAAAATAAATCCAGTAAAAAATATCGTTTTTTTTTTCAATTTACACAGCAATTTTCTTTTAACTTATTTATGTATAGTTAACAACAATTGTAACTTATATAAACACACAATTAATAATATAATTTAATTTAATATTGAAACAATATCAACTTTAGGCTTAATAATTATTCAAGTTATTAAATGATAACTTTGTATAATATTTTTAACTAGCTTTTACCCGCGACTCCGTCCGCGCGGAATAAAAAAATAGAAAACGGGGTAAAAATTATCCTATGTCCGTTTCCTGGTTCTAAGCTACCTGCTACCCAATTTTCAGTCAAATCGATTCAGCCGTTCTTGAGTTATAAATAGTGTAACTAACACGACTTTCTTTTATATATATAGATAATATGCATACATTTTATATTATTAAATAATATTGTTAATTATTTAAGAACACTAGTGATAATAGACAATCTAAAGCCTTATGTATCATTTGATTTAAATATTTTGATGAATTTAAATCCACAATTTATATAATTTATGTAAACCTTATATACCATAATTATTTACTAAATTATTTATTGCAAAACACGGATATTTAATATATAATTTTGAAGTTACATTGTGTTTACGTTAACACGCAATTTTCGCTGAAACAAAAGAACAATCCATCTAAAATCTTAATCGTAATTTAATCCAACAAAGAATATATTAATACGTAATAAATAATTAATTCTAAGTACAAGTAAATCTGGTAACTATAATTACAAACGATAATTCAAGTGAATCATATTTACTTACCGGAAGATCCAACATTTGTTTAATACGTTCAGTCGTATCCCATTTGTTCTTTTCACGCATCAGAACATATATCTTGTCAATGTTCGGGCAACTATATAATAGCTTCTCCAGGAACACCTTAAAATAAAAAAATAAAAACCTATTTACACAACTACTGTATCAACAACCTAACATTTTAACAATAACAGACACTAGCAACAACATCTGTTGCACGAATTGACCGGCTCGGTCGGTGCAATACCACGACCACACAGAAGGTAGGAGTGACTTGAATTGAAAGCAATTCCGCGTTTTATATGATGAGTGTGCCGGCCGGAGGTAAAATTTTTTCGCCATTTCTTCCACCCCCATTTCTTATTCGGAAGGGATGCGGAAGCGATAGCTCTTTCTGCGCTTACCTCCCCCCCTGTCGATTAGGCAAAGAAGGTGTGATTGCGGATGTTTATAGGCAACAGTCGCTTCGCCATTTAGGCGTATTCATGTACGGCACGCACAATCATCAGACGAAACGCGGAATTGCTTTCACGCCCGTCTTCTGTGTGGTCGTGGTATTTCACCGGTCAACTCGGCCCATTCGTGCACCCAACAAATATTGTGCTTCCACGATCTACCACTGTATAAACTAAGTATTTACCTTCCCTAAGAATCCTGTTCCCCCAGTGACAAACACTGATTTACCCGCGTACAGCTGGTCTATAGATTTGTAGGTCTCTTCTGCTTTCTGCGTTGCCATTGTCTGTAAAGATTATTTTTTTATTTAATACATGTACACTGCAATCCAAACTTGGTGTCGACAGGACGACATAGAATGCGTGGTGGGTGACCCGTGCGTGCATTTTCCTCCTCCTTAAGTAAGTCCACGTGACATCTACCATCGAAGACATTCAACTAAACAATTCCCTAAAGTTTGAACTTAACAATACCTGTATCATCATCAGCCTATGTCTGCCCACTGCTGGACACAGGCGTTCCCTAATTAATGCCACTGTATGCGGCCCTATGCTTTCCGCATCTGCCTGTCGTCCGCACACACAACAGTTACGAGAAATAAATAGATTGATATACAGTGAAACCTGGTTAAGTGAGACATTAAGGGACCTGCAATGTCGTTTCACTTATAGAGGTATTCCACTTATCCAGTGTCTCAGATATACAGGTATAAATAAATATCTGTCTCATTTACAGAGGGTTCCATTAATAGAGGTGAGAATACAGGTTATTTCAGTTATTTCAGTTTGACATTTTTCAAATAAACATCTGTATGATAGTAAAGCAAAACTAAAACTGAAGGTAATTGAAGCTCAAAATTTGTACTTACGTACTTGGAATTACGTGTGGAATTTGTGGGTAGAATAAGAATGAGTAAACAAACAATGTTATCTCAGTTACAGAGGTTTATGCATATAAAATTTACTCGCTGTCTCAGTTATAGAGGTAACTATGATGATAAATTGAAAGAACAAATCCCAGATATAGAGGTTTACCTCGTCCCACTAACAGAGGTAATTCAGTGCCAAAGTGTTGGGACCTCAGCATGAGTTCCAGTTATGGAGGTTTCTCACTTATCCAGGTCCCACTTAACCAAGTTTCACTGTAAATAGTCGTAGTGTATTTAAACTACCAGTAAATAATTGTATAAGATATTGATTCTTCCATATCTTCCTATTGAGTGGACTTTTCCCGACTAAGCAAAGTTTAACCATGATTTACTACATAATAATGTTTGTTCGTATAATTATTATTTTTGTCATTATACAATAAGAATCCATATTAGATATTTATGTTACAACTAAAAATAAATTTAATTATTTTTAAAACATACATTATTATATTATTCACATACAAATTAACTACAAAACAGTAAAGTAGATGTCGGTTAAAATTTATAGTCATGTTTATAACGCAGTCACGTTTTAAAAATAACTATTTTACATTGTTTTTCCACTGTTGTGACAATTGTATTAATACATATTGCTATTTCTTACATTCTCTTTAACAAAAAAGAGACAACAATTTATACACTATGACGCCCATGAAAAGATGGTAGCACTATACAAAATAATCTAGCCCGCGGCCAGTCTCGCGATTTGCTGCGTAGTGGAAATTGAACCTAACAGTTGGTTAAATGATTTGTGGTGCTATAAGGAATTTCGTTAACAATCTAGACATTTATAATTGTTGAATTAAGTATTTAACCCTGATAAAACAATAAGTAATATTCTTATATTTTTTAATAAACATACGAGTATTTGAGATCGTGGAATACCTTATCTAGTGTATATATTTCAAACAATTAAATAAAATCCAAACCAAATGTTTTAAAACAAAAGTGCATTAAAATGTTAATAAATAATCACCTATTGTTATAACTAAACATGTACATTTTTTTATTTTAGATTAGGTATGGGTCAAGACCCTCGTAAACTGTAAATATAAAAAACACTAACTATAAATATAGGAACCTTGTGACGTTTTAAATACGTTTCAACTATAAATATAAAAACAACTTGAATTGAATTCAATTATACAAAACCTAATTACACTTAATTTAAATATAATATAAGAACTAAAATAAGTCATCAAAAGGTGTCCCTTTAGGCAAGGTTTCGAAGATACTGGCAGCGTTCCCTCTTTGAATGGCTTGACTAATTATTTATCTGTTGTGATGTCGACTAACCTTTTTGATGTTTCCTTTAAAAGCCTTCTAGCGCTAGGACCCCACGGACCAAGGTTTTCGACACCGAATGGGACAAATTCATATTCGAAGCCTAGACCCCTGTATTTGTTAGCTTTTCAGCCGCACAAGCGCTTCACAAGCCGCACCAGCTCTGTTGTTGGTTCTATGAAGATGGGATGGGGACAGCGTGTCTGAACAGGTAGCATCCTATACCACCACCCGACCCATCTTCCATAGAATCAAAGTCATACCGTCCGGTCTCTTGCCATCATCTCTTGCAATACCAGTCGGTTCTAGTAGACTTGGCACGTTGACGGTGGCAAGAGACCGGCGTATGTTATCGTTAAGTGCGGCATGTCTTGAGAAGCGGCCTGCACCTTTTTGGCATGACAGTCCGTGATGTCCTAGAATGTCGACATCACTGCCACAGGGACATTTATAAGGAATGCAGACCGGAACCCGAGCCGTAGTCAGGTTGCGATTCGGAGCGTGGCAGGCTCAAGAAATGTTGCCGTATTTGTCGACGGGTATGCGTGAAGTCAGTAGCCGGCCATGCGTACCCATAGCCATAAGTCTAGCACGCGCCGAATCTGTACTATAGCTCAAAAGATTGTCGTAAGTCAGTTTGCAGTTTAAGTCGTCCCAGCTCCTCTGTGACTTTGGAGAAACTGGAAAATTTTGACCTGGGCATGCAATTAAAAAAGCGTTTCTAGCTACTTCCAAGCCAACAATCTCAAAGTTTGAAGGGGTGATTTTACTTATGAGAGTTGCTGAACTATGGACAGAAGATGGAAGGCTGGTAAAGCGACACTGGTAATTTTGCGAATCCATAAACCACCAAAACGGATGGGTAGGTAGATCCGGAACATAAACGTAAGTGTGTCTTTGATGGTGAGAATTGATTATACTATTCATTTTTTTATATAAGTACTCGTAATTACAAACGTTCTTTAGTTATTTTTTTATCCGATTTCCGAATTCAATGTCTTATTAACAACTACGGGAAAAAAAGCAAAAAAATCGAATGTAGGTAAAACACATCTAATTATTTTAAATTTAAAAGAAACCACAATAATAAAATATTAACCAACTTCCAATGATAACAAAAAAAAAAAAATAGAAAGCGTATTTTTTTAATCGTTAATTAGCAAAAGAAAAAACACTTTCAACACAAATTAAATTAAACAACATTTTTTCCCCAATCATATTCTTTTTTCGAAATTGACAATATTTACGTAAAACATCTTTCAATAACTTGTAACTAGAGTGTCGTATGTTATTATTATTTTATCATTAGTAAAAAAATACTTACATTAATAAATATGTTGTATAAATATTTAAAAAAAAAATATCAAAAATGCGCCTTCCAAACTTGTTTGCTATTTGAGTAACTTTATCGATATGAGACCGTTGATAAAATTCTGACTTATATATAATCTTGAACATTCGTTGCAGTGTTGCGCAGAAACTTTGTACTTCCGGAGAATAGTGTAAGATTTAAATCTACTGACGTCATCACTTGTCACGGCAATGCGTACTTGCTCGGGAAATCTAAAGAAAAACAGTGATATTACATAAGTACTTGAGGATACACGAAATCTTTCATACAATAAGAAGAAAAATCCTCTTTTTTTGGAATAAAATATGTATTTTACAATAGATAATACATCTAGAAATAATTGAAATAACTGTGCCAAGGTCCAAAATAAAAAAAGTAATAGTTTTATAGTAATTGTTTATTTTTAACATTGTGTGATAGCATAGAAGGTAGACCTCCCTCGCTCGCCCTAACAAAACCAAATGTAAAGCTGAAGGTAAACTACGGACATCCAAAAATGTATACATGTTTAAATTCTTGATGTGAGTTTGTCTGTTGTATCTATTTTTTTCCCGCGTAATTTCAGTTTATATGCAATTCGTATTCGTTTATGTATATATTACCTTACTCTCTATGTCATATATTTTATAAATAAAATTAACAAAATATCCAATATATAAAATTCTCGTGTCACAGTTTTCGTTTCCGTACTCCTCCGAAACGGCTTGACCGATTCTCATGAAATTTTGTGAGCATATTCAGTAGGTCTGAGAATCGGCCAACATCTATTTTTCATTTTTTTTTAACTGCGCGCGGACGGAGTCGCGGGCGACAGCTAGTATTATATAAAAAATAGTATATCACTGGCTGCGGAATCCCATGACTCAAGCAACCTACAGAGACAGGAACCTCCTCACTATGCGCACGGTTTCCAAAATAACTGCCTCTTGCCTTTATTACAATAATAATTTAAAAAAAAAACATTGAATTGTAATCTCATTATAAATCAGACATTCAAAATTTTCCAAGAGTATCATGTCAGCGAGATTTGACAATGGTCTAATCATTCATCACCTGATGGGACCTGACGACGACTGCTAAGAATAAGTTAATCATATAAGCCATTATTTATAGCTCAGGATATGTTATAAGTAATAAAAATATGTGAAATAGTAATGACATGATATAAATTAAAGATAACATTAAATTCAACACTACAAAAAAAAATATTTCGTAATATTATTTACGATTAATTCACAGACACTATTAGATATTTTTTTTTTTTCAAATTACATTGACTTGGTAAAAAAAAATTTCGTGATACAAAAATAACTTTATTATCTGTATAAAGAAAAAACAATGTTTAATATTCTTAATTTATATCTGTATGAACACATTTGTTGCTTTATCTGATAAAAATGGCCTATTCTCAGTCTGTTTCCAAAAATAAAAGCGGACTTAAAAAAAAACTTTGACTAGTTTTCTAATACAAACGCTTAGTGATTTAAATAAACGAAAACTAAGACGTAAATTAAAAAAGAATGTTACTTATACGATAGTTTAATTAAGCCGTACTCAATCTAATTTGGAAGTTTAACTACGGTTTAACGGAGATAAACTTTCACAATACAGGTGATCGAAATCATTCGATGGCATTCAATTAAAAGTTAAGTTTAATCGATTCGCATTTCGTCTTTCAAAGAAGACGAAGAGGGACGAAGTAATCAATTTTAACTAATTGCTATTAAAGTTTAGCTAATCATACGCCAACATATTTCGCTTTACCTAAATTCAATACAAATTAGATTAGTAATTTTAAGTTTACAATCGATAAACTGTGTTAGGTTTTTTTTCGAATAGGCTGCCCAGAAAAATACATTTCTTCGTCATATTACGGAATACCTACGGAATTTCTTGTCTTTCAAAAGCAATTTCAGAAAAAAAATAGTTGATGTGTTAATATGCTGTGAAAATTATTATTAGTATAAACCATTAACGTTGGATGTTATTAAAATGTTGGATTTCATTTTGAAACTAGCTGTCGCCCGCGACTCCGATCGCGCGGAATTAAAAGAACACTATCAGTAGCCTATGTGTTCTTCCAGACTATGCTCTACATGCCAAATTTTGCCAAACTTCCAGACTTTGCCAAATTTCATTAAGATCCGTTGAGTCATTCCGGAGATACGTTCAAACAAACATCCATCCATCCAAACATTCGCATTTATAATATTAATAAGATGAAATTAAATTGCTTAAACTTTCTTGAGACATCATAATTAATTAATTAAGAAACGGCTTAACTCACGTTTGATCGTCCGGTGGCGGCACCGACTAGTTTCGGACCCTCGCGGTCGTGTCTCGCATTCAAGTCCTCGGATTAAACACTCGCCCTGAAGATGGACCCCCGATGGGTCCGAAACTAGTCGGTGCCGCCACCGGACGATCAAACGTGAGTTAAGCCGTTTCTTAATTAAGATGAAATTAGTTCGTTTATTGTATTAACATAGATGTAAAGTGTTGCAATATCAAGGGAGATTGTGGCGCCCTCATAACAGGGTTTTTATTTTGTTGGTCAGACTTTACAAGACTTTTAATATTAAGATTTATCATTAATCTACTATTACTAAGCTACCGCGTACCATCTTTTGACGACATTATCACTTATTCAATATACAAAAATATGTTTCTACACTTTCTATTACTCTTCCATGCATCTCTATCAGCTATCATTTCTGAATTCAATCCCTTCTTACGCCGATTTCCACAAAATCTATCCAATTTATCTATCTTCGGTCTTCCTTTACATTTTTTTAAAAATTGAATGTTGATTTAGTTACAGTATATTTACATTTCGATTAATGGTTCTATAAAAAACAGAACTTATTTATCATCTAACGCCTACGTCTATCGCCAGTAGAAATTCAATTTTAGAAGCAAATTGGATTCGACGCAAAGGCTTGTTACGAACTTGTAGCTATTTTCAACTAGGGTTGTTAATTATTTTAAATTAATAGGTAAAAAGTCTTAGAATACTATAAAAGAACAAATATTTTTTTTACAAAATTGAACAAAAATTTCAGTCGATTTTATGAAATTTGTCCTTTAAAATTAACAGTTATTGACTAAAATTGATTAATCAGCACGAACAAAGATAGCCCTAAAGTGCTACACAATGTTTATAATTTTATGGTAACATTGTACTAAGAAACTATTACCCTTTCAGATTTTTTATATAAAAAAAAAATTGTGCTTTGGTACATTAAATTCAATTTATTTCTAGATGTGGTTCATATTAAAATCCTATTTTATACTAAAAAAAAAATTAATTACATTGTGTTTTTATTGTATTTTTACGTGTTCGAAAGTTAAAAAACCAATAAGATATCTTCTATCTCTATATATACAAAAGAAAGTCGTGTTAGTTACACTATTTACAACTCAAGATCAGTCGAACTGATTTAGCTGAAAATTGATGGGGAGCTAGCTCTAAGCTACTAAGAGACGGACATAGGAACTTTTTTTATCTTGTGTGCATTTTTTTTTATTCCGCGCGGATGGAGTCGTGGGTAAAAGCTAGTTTTATACTAAAAATAAAAAAATAATTACATTGTGTTTTTATTATATTTTTACGTGTAAGAAAGTTAAAAAACCAATAATATATCTATATATATAAAACAGATATAACAATATGATTTAAACGGGAATTTTGGTCTCAGAAAATCAAGGTATGTGATTTCAATTTTTAGCCGACTTCAAAAAGAAGGAGGTTATCAATTCGACTGTATTTTTTTTTTTTTTTTATGTGTGTTACCGCGAAACTCGGCCCCTGGTGGTCCGATTTTGATAAAAATTATTTTAAACGAAAGGAAGTGCTTGCAGGTGGGTCCCATTTTTTTGTTTTTTTTTAAAATAACTAGAAGACTAGTAGATTTTGAATATAGCTTCAAAATTTGTTGCGGAAATTAGGGACATTTTTGCTTTCAGCGCTTACGTAGGCTAAACTATAGGACCTACATAAAAATGATGTATGGCGAATTGTAACTCTTTAAATGTGCTAAATAAAAGTCCGCGATAGCATATATCTATCTTTTATAGTTTTCTCACAATAACCATTTTTTTCTTTAGAAACATTAATTAAATTCATGCCCTATTTCCGACGCTATTATTCAAGTTCAGTATTAACCCTTATGTAAATAAATATGTTCATTATCAAGATAATTTAATGTAGATTATATTTGCAATTGAAACTATATCATTCTGTCTAATAGTTTAGGAGATATCGTAAGAATAAAATTACGCGGAAACGAAAAATGCTACATCGCGTTACAATGAATAGCACAAATTTGCTTTCTGGGCTTACGTAGGTCAAACTATATGACCTACATTAAAATGATGTATCGAGTAATTATAGATCCTTAAATTTGCTAAATAAAAGTCTCAGGTGGCATATATCTATCATCTATGGATGTCTCACAAAAACCATGTTATTATGAACAAACTTCGATTAAATTGCACACAAAAAACAGCGTCGTAAGCTTACGGCGCTATTATATTATATTCGATATGAATCCTTATCCAAATAAATATGTTTGATGGCTAGAGTATTAAATGCAGATTACATTAGCCTTTAAACTATGTAATTCTGATCAATAGTTTGGAAGATATTAAATTATTAAAAACTACGCGCATTCGAAAAATGCTACTGCGGCGCGCGGCTGGACAAAATTAAAGGCACGCTACGATGTATTAGTTCGTTAATTTTCAATTTGTATACCGATTTTGATAATTATTTCATTGTTTAAAGGATAAGTGGTTATCTGGTGTATTCTAAATTAGTTTTTGAATTGAAGTACACACATATTAAATAGGAAAGTCCTTTTCTTTATTTGTCTTATTTATGTTCTTATACGTATTAAGGAAATTTGTAATTAAACTTCAAATTCACTAAAAATTGAGAAATAAAACAAACATTTTAAGAAAAAAAAATAGCCGACTTCAAAACAAAAAAAACTATCTCAAACAAAATGCGCTCAAAAGTAACTTAAAAAAAACAATTTCAAACAAAATGCACTCAAAAGTAACGTAAAAAAACAATTTCAAACAAAATGCACTCAAAAGTAACGTAAAAAAACAATTTCAAACAAAATTCACTCAAAAGTAACATAAAAAAACAATTTCAAACAAAATGCATTCAAAAGTACCATAAAAAACAATCTCAAACAAAATACACTAAAAAGAAACAAAATAATGTCATGAAAACTTCTTTCTTTCTTTCTTCTCTCTTTCAAAAACCCTCTAAACTCTAAAGAAAGTTCTCTTCTTTCTTGTAACATGTCTATATTGTATAATTATTGTTATTTTGGAGTCGGTTTTGGCCTAAGTAGGGACATAAACGTAAGTATGTCTAATACATCTCAAATATAAAATGTCACCTATTTACTTCGGCCGACACCGACTGCGAAATAACAATAATTATACAATATAGACATGTTACAAGAAAGAAGAGAACTTTCTTTAGAGTTTAGAGGGTTTTTGAAAGAGAGAAGAAAGAAAGAAAGAAGTTTTCATGACATTATTTTGTTTCTTTTTAGTGTATTTTGTTTGAGATTGTTTTTTATGGTACTTTTGAATGCATTTTGTTTGAAATTGTTTTTTTATGTTACTTTTGAGTGAATTTTGTTTGGAATTGTTTTTAAACTAGTATTCCATCAATTTTTAATAGCCATTGTTATCTCCTGTTCAACAACTATACTTGGTATCAGTGTCATTCGATCCGTTCTTAAAAATAAACATTACGTTTTTTTTTATCTAATTCTGTATAACTTGTAACATAATATTAAAAGAAGAGTATTCTATATCTTTCGTTATCTTTGAAATTTAATATTAATTTATGAATATCAAGGCAGCTATTTTAAGTGCTTTGAAGTGCAGTTGTCTTTACACTAATTATATTAAACAGGAACGTCCCCGTTTGCAGCCATTGCTACTTTTTATGTTCTTTTCCATAATAAAATTATCGTTCATTTCGTACAAAATGTTAAATTGATCCTTAGTTCTCCTGTTCTCTTTATATTAGAATAGATTTAAATCTATCTTTTAGTAATTTAAAGAACTTAATTATAACTTTCAAGAATCCCAGGCACCCTTTTATTCAACTTTTACCCCTTTTTACATTTTTAAATTCTAATTCTAAAAGTTCTAAAATTGAACGTTTTCGTTCCAAACTTTTGCGACGACAAAAACTTTTTGTAAGAAAATTATTAAATTATCAATGTCCTTTTCAAAATCGTTAGTTTATTAATTTATATAAATACATTAATTTTAAAGTTAATCCTTAGAATAATTAAAATGTTATTTAACCAGAAACATAAAATTAATAAATGGTATTTTATTCATACTTAGAAAAAAAAAACTAAAAACATATACATACAAACATGACATAAATTGTCAATATTTTTACGAACGGTCAATAAAATATAAGAAAGTGAAAGTAAACGCTTTAGTTGTTCTTTTATTCCTACATCGAAAGTATAATTTGTAGTTCGAAGCTTCAGTACAGCTGAAGCTCTCGTAGCGGATGCTTGCTACAAACTCGCGGCACGAGCTACGCGTGAAAGTTCTACGGCGTAGCAATATTTTAGAGTATAAATATATTTAATTTTTTGATTAATATGTGACTAAGTGAAAATGTGATGAACAACATTTAAATGTAATGAAAATATTTGGTAAGTTATTTTAATTTTAAACTGTGCTTTAGTAATAACAAAAATAAAATTACTATTATTTCATCAAACATAAAGATTTCCAATAGATGTTATATTTAATTTTTTAAATACGAATTTCATTTTTAATATTTTAACAGATCCTTATTTATTTATTCAAAGTTAAAAGTACAGCGACCAATTAAGAAGTAAGGCTTGAAAATGCGAAACAAATGCGGTAGTCTACATCACAATCAACTCCGCTTAGTTTTTATGTCTCGGGCGTTACGTTTTTCTTTGGTGTCGGTTCGCTTTCAAGGCAATGTATTACAAGCCTTGCTGAATAAAAAAGCATTGGTAAAAGCTCAACTAAGATTGCCTTTTGACCTTTAACTTCTTTCAAAATGTAATCGAATAAAGTCGCTGTGTCAGTTACATTCTCTTAGAATTCAAATAAATTAGTAGCAACTAATCTAGTACTATTACTACTAGTAGTAATAGTTACTACTTTGCTTCTATTTCGATTCACAAAAACAAATACTGAGCTTACATATCGAACTACATTAAGCACTAGGTTGCACGCGATTTCGTCTGCGCAGTATTTTAAAAAAGAATGAAAAGTATCTAATTTGTTACTGAAGACTACGTTCCTATATCTTTGATAAATATTGTATTGTTTTAAAGATTATTAGTAAAATAATGATTGTATTGTTGTACACACACAATAATTTTATTAAGAAAATTAAACAAACATTTATTTTCTTGTTTCTGAAATAACTAGAACCTTGGTTTCCTTTGTAGACTCTCTAAGGACCTAAAGCCACTTGATTAAAATGATTGAATACTTTATTTGAAGTCTAGTTCGGTATTCCACAAAATTTAATTGACTTTACTTTGCACAAATTGTTATAAACAAAATGCTTCTATGGTTTTCAAATCTTAGGATTCTGTACAAGCATTTATTCTCGGACATACATACACTTCGTATTATAATTTCTATAAACTACTGAATACTTTTATTGTTTTCTTTTTACTTAAATCTACAGTCATTTATTTTTTTTATTTATCTTATAATAACTATACTTCACTATTGTAAAAACAAATAATTAAACTTTATAGGGTATATTTACAACAGAGCGTCGTTGGTTCGAATCCCGCCATTTACCAATCTGTTTTTCGATTTACTTATATACATTACCTCACTAGAGAATGATAGCTGCGAAGAAATTCAGATATATATATGAAGTCTACCAACCCGAACTGGTTAGCGTGTTTGACTATAGCCTAGTCACATCTGACTTAGAGTAGGCTCCTAGCTACTTAGTGACAACGAATAGTAGTGAGCTGATGATGACGATGTTGACGTGATGACTACATAGTGTCCCTTAATAAATCGTGTATTCACAAACAATAACGTGCAAATCCCATTCAAATATGCAGTATATTATTTATATAGTGATAATAAATAACAAAACCACTCGTATTCTGTCTATTTACTTTCACATATCGTTATAATGAAAAGTAAACGAACTCATCCACTTTCTAATTACATTAAAACTTGCGAAACTAGAATGTCAATAATACAGCACAAATAATCACGTTAACAACTAGAATATTTATTTAAAAAATAAACACATTTGGTTAAATTACTTATTAATATTTATTATAACCATTCCAAATAAGCTTCAAGATTTGTTTACACGTTTCTAAGGCTCTAGACCAGGGATCCCCAGACTATTTTGGACAAGTGACCCCCTTTTCCAAAATGAACTGTTACCACAGACCCCCCATGGCCAAATTATCTACTTTTAAGATCAATCATTATTATTATTCATTCTGACTTAGGTCAATAGAAGAAAACAGAGTGAGAATTAGCAATACTTTAAATTCGATATCCTTTGGGTATCTGTCTATCTGGGTATAGTATCCCAAAGGATATCGAACTTAAAGTATTGCTAATTCTCACTCTGTTTTCTTCTATTGACCTAAGTCAGAATGAATAATATAGTCAACCACGCTAAACAGTTCAGGTTGGTTGACTTCACATATATATCTGAATTTCTTCGTAGCTATCAGTCTCTAGTGAGGTAATGTAATTAATTTTAAATAAAAAAAAAAACAATAATTAACTACCTTCAACTGTTTTAACGATTGGTATTCACTTTAAATATACATTACATACATACAAACATACATTTTAAATGTATTTATACTAATATAATAAAGCGTAAACACACACTTATTTATAATGCAGGATCGTAGCAATCACGGTATATTTTTTAATAATTCTTTTGGAAATTTAAAGGTATGTACTTACAAGTCGCTTTAGGCATATATTTTCACACCATTAAACTTATAATGAAGCCGTACGGAAACAGCTAGTCTTACTTATATTTTTATTATAATAAATATACTCGTACATATTGGATACTCTTTTACGAGGTACCTCCAAATTGCTGCGTGGAGCTGGATGAATTTTAGAACATGATCGAACTCGAAAAATCCAGTCTGGAAAAGCATGAAGGCTACTTTTCATTTATAGAAGTTTAATTTTTCTTAAAACAAAGGATCCTTTACGATGACCTTAAATTTACATGTAGGTAAGATCAGGAATTCATGAATAAAATGCTACAAATTAAGTAATTCACGGACAATAGATTTGTGTTTTGAAAAAAAAACTGTCTATTAAAATTTGCGTCATTTGTTCAGACAATCAACTATGATGGGATATTTTTCAACAAAAAAGAAAACATCGTATGACGTTAAACGATTGACTATTATAATATTTTTTAACAATATCCGCTACTTTTTATAAAAGAACTAGCTGTAGATCGCGACTCCGTCTGCGCGGAATTAAAAAAAAACTCAATTAGTGAACTCTATGAGTTCTTCTAGACTTTGTGCTACATCTATGCCTAATTTCAACTAGATCCCTTTAGCCGTTCTGAATACACCTTCTAATAAACCATTTAAAAATCCATTATAAATTGAATTTGCAAATGTACTAAGTCAGCATTTTAGATTTTAAAACAAAATATGATTTAAGTTTAACACAAATCCTGACTTCTTTACTAGTCCTTACTAATATTATAAATGCGAAAGTAACTCTGTCTGTCTTTCTGTTTGTCTGTCATTCTTTCACGCAAAAACTACTAAACCGATTTAAGTGAAATTTGGTACACAGATATGGATCCCTTTGGGAATCCCTACTCTATACTATCTGTGTCACTCATAGAGTTCACTAATTGAGTTTTTTTTTAATTCCGCGCAGACGGAGTCGCGATCTACAGCTAGTTCTTTTATAAAAAGTAGCGGATATTGTTAAAAAATATTATAATAGTCAATCGTTTAACGTCATACGACGTTTTCTTTTTTGTTGAAAAAGATCCCATCATAGTTGATTGTCTGAACAGATGACGCAAATTTTAGTAGACACAGTTTTTTTTTAATAAAAAACACAAATCTATTGTCTGTGAATAATTTGAAGCATTTTATTCATGAAAATTAAACTTCTATAAATGAAAAGTAGCCTTCATGCTTTTCCAGACTGGATTTTTCGAGTTATCATGTTCTAAATTTCATCCAGCTCCACGCAGCAATTTGGAGGTACCTGGTAAAAGAGTATCCAATATGTACGAGTATATTTATTATAATAAAAATATAAGTAAGACTAGCTGTTTCCGTACGGCTTCATTATAAGTTTAATGGTGTGAAAATATATGCCTAAAGCGATTCGTAAGTACATACCTTTTAATTTCCAAAAGAATTATTAAAAAATATACCGTGATTGCTACGATCCTACGTTATAAATAAGTGTGTGTTTACGTTTTATTATATTAGTATAAATACTTTTAAAATGTATGTTTGTATGTATGTAATGTATATTTAAAGTGAATACCAATCGTTATAACAGTTGAAGGTAGTTATTTATTGTTTTTTTTTATTATTTCTTAAAACAACAAACGTTTGTAGTTGTAAGACCAAAAGGTTAACAAACACGAGTCGAAACAAGTTATATATATGGTTTCCTCATTTGACTTTCTTGTAAAGCACTTTGTTAATTAGCATATGAAGTTATAATCAACAAATTAATTAGTGCAGGAGCTAGCAATTAATTGCGCGTCACATATTTACTTCCAGTACTTAGTTAAAATAACTATTTTATTATTATACAAAGAGAGTTATCAGTCTTCCTGTTACTATCATTGACAAAACAGCGATAGCAATATGTTTTAAATGGACATTTTGATCTCAGAAACCCACGGTAAAACATCCAGTAGAAAAGCCAGTACAATTTCTCATTTCCATTAAATTCCACTGTACATATACATTTATAGATGTAACGTCGATTCTTAACCTTTACTGTGGATTTCCAGTGTTGAAAAGAATAAAATAATATCACTGAATTCTATATACATTACTACAATATATAGGACACGCTTGCAAGCGTCAGTTTTTCCGTCCAAGTACGACGTGGCCTTCAAGAGTAGAGTGAATAGGCATTTACAAAGCTAGCGCGTACCATCTTTAGACCACATCATCACTTCATCGGGTGGGATCGTGGTCAAGCGCTAGATTTTTCAACATATAAAAAAGGCTATAATCCTTCGTATTTTGTGCTTATTGATTTTCGCGATTTTGACGCTGATGGTAGTGTATGCCAGTGATGAGGATTCGTACTATTGTAGAATAAACTGTCAGTAAAATTAACAGGCGCTTTGAAATCGGAACAAAGCAAAAGCTATAATTTCCAAGTATTTACCAGTTCATATCTTTAAAGGTATGTAATATGTTTTTCTACAGCTGTTTAGTGGAAAACGACGGTTATGTTATCGCTTTCGCATATTAATATTCAAAATGTCACTATATTTTCAATTCACAGAATATAAATATCGAAAGAAAAAATAACATCATATATTTAAGACAATTTTGCCCGAGTTTTACTTAAACGGTCTGTCAACTTCTAACAAACCAACAACTTGGGTAATATTTTATCCAGTGAAATATGGTTCATTTTATTAAGAGTTCGTTTTGAATTGTGTCATAATCCTATTTAATTATTATTATTATAAATTATAAGAGTGGTTTTCCACTCCACCTTATCGTATGTCATTTTGTTTCGTTGTCTTTGAAAACAAAACAACGTGATGTTTTTGTACATTCGTTGTGAATTAACATTTTTTGTAATACCTAACTGGCAATATGAAGTACAATCAGACTTTACAAGAAGAGATCGTGAATTTTACGTTTCAACGTTGTCGTAAGTATTCCTTTTTTTAGACTGACATTAATTTTTCCCTGAGTCAAAGTCTTTTAACATTTTTATATTAATTGCAAATTATAATAATTAATTTACTGTAAACTCATGGACTCTTAATTACGAACAATAGTAAGCGGCCATTCTCTTATTACGTCACACGTCATGGCAGAGGGAGGGGGTCGACGAAGTGTGACATTGTGTGACAAGGGGCTGGCAGGGCTCCCGAATTTCGTGACATCACACTTTTTCAATATTTTGATAAATATCACCACTTTCACATTCTTGTGACGTAATTTATGGACGACCCCTAAAGTCAGCAGACTTGACGGCTGTAATCTAATTTGATTTATTCTAAGCCCATTAGTCTCTAAGCCTAAGTATACACTTAATTTATAATTAAGCATATTCCTTGTGATGTTTTGTTCAAATACTAAATCCACTCAAATCCTGCTTCAGTGTAATGTAATTGAGTTTCAAAGAACCTTTATGTAATTGGAAAAAGGACAAATTGGATTTGCTGAGAAATTTTCCCGATTTAAAATTATAGACATAGTCCTTTATATTCAAACGATTTTTTTAACAAGAGACAGTTGTAGATAAATCAGTAAATGAAGTAAAAATTTGAAAAATCCTATTTCAAATAACAATAATAATTACAAATTGTATAAAAATTCACCCCTAACTTGGGATAGGCTCCGAGGCCCAAGGTGGGGACGTATAGTGAGCTGATGATGATGATGATGAATATTTTGTAAATGGAGAAGATTAAAATATTAGATTAAATATAATACATAAAAACTAAAATATATCATTAAAAGGTGTCCCTTTAGTCAAGGTTCCGAAGATACTGGCAGCGTTCCCCCTTTGAACGGCTAGACTAATTCTTTGTCCGAGGTAGCTGCCAGCTCTTCGGTCTCCTGTGATGTCGACTAACCTTTTTGCTGTTTCTTTAAAAAGCCTTCTAGCGCTAGGACCCCACGGACCAAGGGTCTCGACACCGAATGGGACAAATTCATATTCGGAGCCGAGACCCCTGTATTTGTTATTTTGTAAATTATACTTGTTTTTTTTTATTATAAAAGTAAGGCAATAGATCAAAATATTTTCCATCGTTGTTCAATCACATCTGATTCATTTGCTCCGTGTTTTAATTAGTGGTTAAACAATTTCATACAATAACATGTCTAGAGCATTGTAGCTCTTTGTATTCATTTCTTACCTCTAGCGCTTACATTAATGTTGTACGCATATTATGCTAGTTTTCACACGCAGACGCAGAATATTAATGCGAAAGAGGCAGTTCAGTACTGCTACTGTTTGAACGTACACTATCTGTTAAAACAGTACTGTTATGTTAGGGTGTTTGCGTTCAAATAGTGGCAGTACTGCACTGTCTATTGCTCTACCTCACTATTCGCCGCCAGCTTTGAAAACTGTTCGGAACGCTTGGAACCCTTTTCGAATTAATGAGAGCGTAGTAATTCAGCCACATCTTATGTCAATAGTCATTAAATTTAAATTCCACTGAAAGATCGTTTTAAATTCGTTCAGCGACATTTTTTATAATTATTCCTCGCAATTATATTTTAACATTTAAACAAGTATTAATTTGAATATTGATAATATTCGTTAGACAAATAATACTAAGAATACACAAAAAAAAAAAAAACTATCTGTCATTCTTGAAAGAACATGAATCAAGGAATACTTCTTGAAAAAATAAATAAAGGTCATTTTTCATATATGTATGACAGATATCATATAAAAGTAAAAAAACGTGTTACTCACGTGTGCGTAAATTATGACTTAACGAGTGAACTTTGCACAGGTACTCTGAAGATAATTCTTTACGCGTTACGCACGGTACCTTAAATGTAAAGAAAAAATTATTACTCAGATTACATAAGCATACTTTATGTAAATTTGAAGTAAATAAATTTTTTTGTTCGATTTACGCGAAGTATGTACAAATGAAGTGTTTTTTATATTTTTTAGTATTTTTTTATATACAGTTGTTGTGTATAGTTTTTATCATGTGGCTCAACGCCAAAAGCAAGCGTAGTATTATAGTTATAGCCGCTTTCAATGCTCAACACGAAGTCACTAAACTTGACGTGACGAAATCACTGAATTTAACAATCAATAAAATACAAAAAAAAAGGGTTAATAAATTAATCCATCGTGACATTTGATGCGTTTTCGTGACAAGTATATTTTACCAACAAGTCTTTAGCAAATTTGCTATTTGTATCTGACTGGTGTCTGAACTTGTTTTTACTTCATGTCTTCAAGAAAACAAGTTTACTAATCATTTGATAGATAATTTGCTTAATTTAACTCATATGCATTAATTTAGGTAACATTTAGTTATTTTTTAAGTGTTAAATTTAAAAAAAATTGTAAAAGAAAAATTTTCACAAGAATGAACAATGGATTTCCACGGTGTAAATACGAATACAAAAATATATTATTCTTATGTATAAAATTATTATGTCTTAAAGTTACTCTTCCGAAACGGCTAGACAGATTTATATGAAATTTTATATGCATATTCAGTAGGTCTGTGAATCGCCTTCTATCTACGTTCCATAATCCTTAGTGGTTTGTCCAGCCATAACTTTTTTGGAGATTATTTTTTATAGAAATTACCTTGAAATATTTTACATGGAAAAACGAAATTTAGTTTAGTTTTGATATAATTTTTAAGGGACGATAACTTGTTTTACTACAAATGCTTTGGCTGTGAAATCCTACGTTAAAATAATTTATGCAATATAATTTTCTATCTTTTACAAAATCCTTATTATCGTCATATGTTTTGTCAAAATTTAATTTAAGAACTTTATTTGTCTAAGAAATAAATCTCTAAATAAAAAAACTCAATACTTATTTGAGTATTTGGTCACGTTCATAGCACGAAGGATTAAATGTCGAGACAAGAAAAGGGCGTTAAAAGTCACCCGTACGAAATAAATAAATCAAAATTTTGCACTTTGTTATCTCAAGGTACGTGGCTATCTTACGGCTGCCATACACGGACTGCTTAAAAAAATCTACAGCAGCACCAAACAGTCACCATTCCGGCAGCATTGTCAACAATAAACTTTAACTATATAAGGAAACGGCTTAGGCAAGTGGCATTGCTGTACTAAAATAATTCTGTCACTTTTCACGGGTGTGAAGTAAAGATGAAAATCAGACTTGTGCATATACGAGTAAGTTGACAACTGCGTTTTTATGAACGCATACTGACTCAAAAATTACACGAAACGAGCACTTTCGATTGTTTTAATTTGTGAGGAGAATGAGTGCGTTTGATACATCTGGTCCAGTCAAATACTATAAAATTCTTGAACGCCGACTACTTCAAGGTGTCCGTATACAGTAGCCCTTATTGTATAGAGTCCGGCATTCATGTCACGTATCTTAAATGTTGAGAAAATAAAGTGAATGTCCACGATAGTAAATAATGTTTATTTCGCTTCAGGCGAGTCCCAGGAATTGGGGCCTAAAGATAAAATTATTATTTGTATAGTACTGTGAAAATTATTTATATATAAAATAAAATATATAATAATTATTAGTGCATATCGCATTTATATTTATTTTTATAAAGCAATACCATATTCCTTATTTTGAGGGAATTAAATTTTCTCACTTTTAACGTAAAGTGACATTTTACTTCTAAAAGTACACAAAGAATACAAAAAATATCACAGACTTTAAAAGTGTGAATAATAAAACGTAATAGAATAAAACTCTCGCAAACAGAAGCAGCCGTACAACAGGGGGCGGACTGTACTGCTTTGACACCTTTAAAGCAATTTTAAATCTTTCTCGAAATGAAAATTACGTGGCCAATTTTTCCGTTTAAAATATACCTGATATTGCGAAGTTATTAAAATATCCTATGTCCCATTCCTGGTTCTAAGCTACCTGCCCACCAATTTTCAGTCAAATCGATTCAGCCGTTCTTGAGTTATAAATAGTGTAACTAACACGACTTTCTTTTATATATATATAGATGCTAATCATTACCTATAGTCAATAGAGTTACACTCATATTTTTTTAAAGTTTTTACGTTGCATTTGAAACTTTATTTACCCAATAAAAATACGTATTGCATAATTTATATGTGTATATAATTTTTTATATTTTTTGTTGACGCCTGAATGTTTGCTAAATATCTACAATAAATTGCATTAAATAGAATTCCCTTTGCATTTCATGTTATTGTATTAAAATTTACAAACGTAAAATACTCTTACCTAATGATAATAATTACGCTGACACAGAACAATGAAAGTTAAAGACCCGAAATGCTAAATCTTAAATTCAATTTATTCCTAGTATGTGATTCTTAATTTTTTTTCTTAAGTTTAACTTTATAAAATTCCTAACAGCTTAAGTTATTTTTCAAACACTTACCTTTTAATTTTTTCAACAAAAACTTTCAGTTAAGAATCTGAAACAAAGAAATTTATAAATTAAATATTAAAAAAGTATGACTGTAATTGTATACGAGATCGTACTATAATGTATAAGTAACACCCCATTCCTAATATCCTACAAAGTTTTACAAAGATATCACGATATTTTTTTACTGTAATCATCATTTGAAAATATGATATTTAAAATTTGTAGTAAATATTTAATTAATAATTATTTATATTGCCTTTTTTATATATCTTAATAACTGATAATAGGATCTAGTTAAAACACACCTCTATCTAATGCAAGCGATTCAGACAGGCGGAAACACTTGACTGTCATCGTCAATTGACTCCATTCAAAACATCCCTCATTGTTCATAAGTTTATTTTTAAATTTTGACTAGCCCTTGTTCCGCTTAGAAATAAAGATAACATTATTATGTTACTGTTATAATTTATATAACAGAGATGTAGAATTAGTTCCGTACATATTTGAAACTGAAATATTTTAAAGTCGGTTTACTTTGATAGCTCGTTGTAGAGCAGAGCAGAGCAAAATTAAGACAGGCTCTTAAGTTAACAATACTAGTAATTGATTAGATCAGTTTACGATAGCTTTACCACATTAAATTGTACGATTATTATTATTATTATCTTACTAATATTATAAATGCGAATGTTTAGATGGATGGATGAATGTTTGTATGAAGGTATCTCCGGAACGGCTCAACGGATCTTGATGAGTTTCGGTCAACAGCTAGTTATTTAATAATATATTTTTTACATAATGTAATAGTAATTGCAATGTTATTTCAAAATATATAAACAATCAACTAACATATACATATGTATTAGTCGCATGCATCGTTTGCGCAGCGAACCGTGAAATTGCAAACCGATTTATCTGATACATCTGGCTGTAGTATGAACATGTTTAATTCTAAAGTCGCATTAGTGAATTCCGGGAATCGAACCAGGACCTACAAAATACAAATTAATCACTTAACTCTTGAGCCAATAACGCTCTGATAGCTGCTGAAAATTGCATCATTTACTAAAAGGAAATGTCTACAAGTTGGATATCAAAAATAAAATAAGCTCAGAGCTCAATTTTTCATGTACTACAACATTCTGAATATTTTATTTTCTTATTGTTCAGAACTACTCGAATAGAGCGGACAAGTTGTCTAGAGTTTTAATTTGTTGGAATTTTAGATGTTAGTTTACCAAAAACTTGTGTAACTGATCTCCTTTTGTAAATTACATGTTTTCCTTCTTTCTGAAGTCTAGAATATAGACTGAGACTTTAAGTGTGTTTCGTTTCGTTAAAACAAACTTATCAGCTTCTAAAGAAACCTCTACTAATATTATAAATACGAAAGTTTATATCAATAGATGGATGTTTGTTAGAAGGCATCTTCGAAACGGCTAAACGGATCTTGATGAAATTTGGCACAGATGTAGAGCATAGTCTAGGAGAACACATAGGTCTAGGAGAGTTAGAACGGAGTCGCGGGTAACAGATAGTATTTTATAAAAAAACAAATGTGAAATTTATTACATCGTGGCCATTACAGTTTTTTATATTTTAATCGAAAATGTATTTTTTTTTGTAATAGAATAAAGTGAAACTATTATAATAATGTTAAATAGTAATGTGAGAAAAAGTTTTTTCCGGAAATATATGAGCCGTTTATTTTGAAAGTGACCTAACTCCGTTTTTCAATTTTTTGCCGGTTACCATTGTTACATGTACAACTTCATGTTATTTATTAGTGAAGCATTTCAGATTGCTTATATTCAGAGAAAATACAATACATTTTTTACACATAAGTTTTCCGAATTAATTGAATAACTGAGCCGTGTAGTTTGAAAGTGGCCCAACTCCATTTATAGTTACATCAAGTTATTGTTTCATGCATCTTAAAACATATTAAAAAATTAAGAAGTGAAAAACACATCATAGCTTACAGTGACATGTGCACCGGGCAAAATAGAAACATTAAAGTAGCTTTAATGTGGTTGAAAATTGTCCAAGCTTTGGATAATAATGTAGAAATTATAGATCATAATTTTTTAATATCAGGACATTCGTTTTTATCAATTGATAGAGATTTTGCCGTGGTAGAAATGGCATTAAAAATATAATTTACTGTACTTTCCCCAAGATTATTACAAGATTATTAAAAAGTGTCGGAAGGGTAATAATTTTATTCTAAATGAAATGAGACAGGAAGATTTTATATCGACAAAATTATTAGAAGACGCAATTTTTAAAAGAGTAAAAAATTCTGATGGAGAATCAGTAAACTGGTTAAGAATATTTTGGATGCGTTTTGTCAGAAATGAACCATATAAATTTTTTTATAAGACATCCATGAATGAAAATGAAAATTTTAAAGTTCTGAATTTATTACCACGTCGGGGTAGCCTAGTAAATTGTTTAGCCTAATAAATTTATGTTTGTAATTTTCTATGTTCTGTAATTAAAAAATGTTTTGAATCGCATAAATTATGTTTCCGAAGTGTTTTCAACATATGCAAAACAAATTCCGTATTCTTTTTTTTTCAATTTGAAACATCTTAAATTATGTTGAATGGACTTGGGCACCTTCAAATTTTATGATAAATCTGGCTGTTAATTTTGAAAGTGGCCCAACTCCATTCTTGATAATAAAACGCACGTTATTTACTTAATAATTGCCACTATTTTAACAGGAACTTTAAATTTAACATCCTTAGATACGCTTAAGCAGTATGACTCCTTAGTATCTTATACGTATATTTTTAAATTCATTGAAACGCAAAACTTTCAATATCTCGATTTGAAGATAAATGGAGTTAGGCCACTTTCAAAATAAGCGGCTCATATTGTAAAAGGTGTTTAGAAAATCTCCATTGTGCCGATTGATCAATAGTCCGATAGGTCCAACGGGAAACAACCTTAAAAACGTGCGAGTTTTGCGTAAAATGTGTCATCTATATAATACTGACAATATTTAGAGTTTACTACAAAATTTGTCGATATATCAAACTATACGAACAACACGATTTAGTAAACATTAAACGACTGAAGCACGGAGGGTTTTTCAGTTTGTGGCACAGTCGAGCGTGAAATGGAAATGCATTCGAGCGTTTTTCACAATTGTGCTGCATATATTTTCATTTTCTAAATTCATTAAAAAAAAAAATGTTTTTATTGCACATTTTACACATCTGTTTCATTATAACCATGGCTCATTTACTAGGTTCCCTTACTTAACACTTAATTTAAAAAAAAACACGTAACAGAGTTCATGACCAACTGTAGAAAGGCATGACTGATTTATAAATGGAGGTGTCATTCAATTTGTATTCTTTACTGAAGTGTAAAATAAGTACACTCGGCTTATTTTACAGTTGTTTTTTTTTAATTAAGTCATAAGAATACTTGAGTCCACAACCTTGTATAAGCTTCTTAGTGGTAAAGATTTTTTAGATATCTCGAGATTTGCTGTAGTCAACAGAAAACAACGGCTAATAACGGGAAGTGCTCTGAGAAGCGCTTATCGCCTCTCGGAAAGGCAAAGTGTTGTTAACCTCGGCCCATTATGTCGAGGTTGAAGTTATAAATATGTTGACATTGTTAAGTTATATATTCTTGCTCGACTGTTAGAAGGGGTTGGCCATTTTCTTATTAGGAAAAGATGGTAAGGAAATATACTCTTTTTATCCGTCGTCTTCTCCCTTGTTTAAAGGCAATGCAGCTACATTACGTAGCAGCCATATTGCGGATATTTAGGACAGCAGTCGCTTCGATATTTCAGCGAAGTCAGTTGGCCTTTTGCTACCTGTTAATGTAAATAATGGTAAATATTATAAAATGGTAAATATTATTAAAATTTCTTAAGCATATTGTATCATTGTTACCTCTCGAAGTCTAAATGGCATAATCGATTTTAATTAGTGACGTGTCAATCGATTCGTGTTTTTCTCCGCTGTTAAAGGAGTATTTAACGCGAGGTGACTTTGTTTTACTATTTATGGAAATTTAACACACCTTTAACATCATAGCAGTCTGCATTTTAAGTCGATGTGTCAATTTAATGTCCTCAAGCATGCAAATGTCGGGTTTAACTAACTTACTAATACTATAAATGCGACTGTTTAGATGGATGGCTGGATGTAGTTATGTTTGTTTCAAGGTATCTCCGGAACGGCTCAACGGTTCTTGATGAAATTTAGCATAGATGTAGAGCATAGTCTACATCTATGTCTATATATATGTCTAGTCTAGAATACGTAGGCTACTAATAAAGTTTTTTTTTTAATTTCGTTCAGACGGAGTCGCGAGCGACAGCTAGTATTAAATAATTTCACAATGATTTGCGAATTAAGTGAATTAATAAAATAGATAATTTAAAGTTTTATTCCTAAACAAGTCTAAATAAAATCACAGTTTGTTATTTCTTTTACAGTATTTCATTACATCAGTTTATACAATCACTATGTTCAATTTAATTCTTTGTATCAAATAAAAATAACGTTACGGGAACAGAAAAATGTTCATACAAAAATATTCAAATACATCCGAGCATTCAGCGCATCACAATACTAAAAAAGCACGTATTTTCAAATAGATAAATGTACACATGTCAAGTTAAAGAATTAAATTCGTATCCCACTTAGAATTACGTATAACAAACTGTCATCATAAAAGAGATTTATAGCGCATATTGAAATTACAAGAATCGATCTACATTAATTATCCTACGATCAGTTTCATGATCGATCATGTTCTATGAAATCACTAATTTATATTAGGTCCTTACATATGAAATTGGTGTTTTGTATGGGAGGAACAAAAAGTCGAATATTTTTTAATATAATATATTTAATTAATCAAAGTATGAACCATTGTTTTCTATGCACTTTTGCCATCTCATAGGTAGTTCATTGATCCCTTTACTAAAAAAACCAGTCGGACGGGAATCAATAAAATCTTTGAAGGCGATTTGGACTGCCCCATCGGAGTTGAATTTTTTCCCTTGCAAGAACTTATCCAAATTTCGAAAAAAATGGTAATCTGTTGGAGCAAGGTCCGGGGAGTACGGAGGATGTCTTAGACTTTCCAATTGAAGCTCTTCTAATTTAGTAGCCGTCTGTTGCGCAGTGTGTGGTCTAGCGTTGTAGTGAAGCAGCAGTGGCGTGGAGCGATTGACCAGCCTAGGTTGTTTAGCCGCTAGCTTTTCCATCATGGTTTGCAATTGCTGACAATAGACATCAGCCGTAATAGTCTGGCCAGATTTGAGAAAACTGTAATGAACAATACCGGCACTAGTCCACCAAACGCTTACAAGTAACTTTTTTGGGGTTAATTTTCGCTTGGGGCAGGATTTGGCTGGCTGGCCAGGATCCAACCATTGCGCTGAGCGCTTCCGATTATCGTAAAGAACCCATTTTTCATCACAGGTAATGATTCGGTTTAAAATACCTTCATTATTGTGCCGGTTTAGTAATGTAACGCAACAGTCGACGCGCGTTTGCCGGTTTGCTTCAGTCAATTCGTGAGGTACCCACCTTTCAAGCTTTTTAATCTTCCCAATTTGCTTCAAGTGAATTAAAACAGTTTTATCACTAACATCGCAGCCTGCAGCTAACTCGGACGTGGTTTGCGATGGATCCGCTTCCACAATAGCCTTCAACTCTTCATTATCAACTTGAGTCTCAGGCCGTCCACGGGGCTTGTTCTGCAGATCCAAATTTCTAGAACGAAAACGTTGGAACCAAAAACGAACTGTGTTTTCTTTTGCAACAAGACCGCCATACACATCATTCACCCTTCGAGTCGTTTCCGCAGCACTAGTGCCACGGCGGAACTCGTACTCGTAAATAATGCGATATTTTAAGTTTTCCATTTTGTAAAATGAGTGACGCAAACAGAAAAAAACAGAAGAAAAAAACAAATGAATGACGGTCATCGAACCACAAATACATGAGTCTATAGCTGTACAAATTTGAATTTGGAATTCCTTACCAAAGAGGAGAAATTCGTGATTAAAGTGACCAGTACGAAAAACGCCAATTTCATATGTAAGGACCTAATAGATCAGTCCTGTTGATGATATTAACCATGTAAGACACTTCAAGGGTATAATAATACAAAAAATCACTTATTTCTATATTTATTAATGTATCAGGATAATTTATACAACAGTTACTGGATATATTTCTGGCTATCAAATTAGTAAACAGAACGACCACAAATCACACCTAGCGGTTACCCCATTGATTATATGATAAAGGATTACATTACCCGTTTGTACTCGTACTGTTTGCGTTTGTCGAGTATTTGCCTACCTTAATTACGTTAATGATAATCTAATAATGCTTAGTGGCATAAATATAAATATTTGTTACCAATATGTCTTTCATTATACTTATTTAAAAACTAGCTGTCTCCCGCGACTACGGCAGCGCGGTATCAAAAAAAATAAGTAGGCTATGTGTTCTTAAAGACTATGCTCTACATTTGTGTCGAATTTCATCAAGATACGTTGAGCCGTTCTGGAGATACCTTCAAACAAACATCCATCCATCTAAACTTTCGCATTTGTAATATTAGTAAGAAGTAAGATAGAGACAATCCGAGCGTAAATAACTACTGCTAACTTCTGCTAGAAATGGGGCAATACCAACTGAACATTTTGACATAATCTATCTACATCTATATATATAAAAGAAAGTTGTGTTAGTTACACCATTTATAACTCAAGAACGGCTGAATCGATTTGACTGAAAATTGGTGGGCAGGTAGCTTAGAACCAGGAATAGGACATAGGATAATTTTTACCCCGTTTTCTTTTCTTTTTTTTTTTTTTTATTCCGCGCGGACGGAGTCGCGGGAAAAAGCTAGTGTAAGAATATATCTCAACTTTATACAACAGTGTAATCTTCAAGCCAATCTTTACTGTACTCTTTTTCTATTCGATAGAATTAACTGTCTGTTTTCCATTCTTTAGACAAAGTTTTCTTTTCATTTCGATCCAATTTGTGCAGTATTGTTCGCGTCTCAGGGGTGACTTGCCTTGAAAATTTTAATTATTTCCTTACAGACAAATGTTGTCCTTTTTTACTAAGCTAAAGTGAAATTTAACTTTAGTACAAAGTTTTTAAACACAAATTCAGATATTTTCAAATGAAAAAATGATTGAATGAAATTTTTTATGTTTACTTAAATGATAATTCGCATTAATTTCCATTTGGTTTCAGATTCATATCAATGTTTAACAAATGTAAGAATTGATTTGATTTATTCTTAACGAATTGAAAAAACGGAACACGCAATTTTGGTGTTGCAAGCGTAATTTTAGTCCTCTTTCCCTTCCCATCTTTTTCTTATAAGGAAAAGATGGGAACGGGAAGTAGATTTGACGGAGGAGAGAATGCATATAAAGGGGAAATATTCTCTTTCTATGCGTCCCCTCCTTCATTGATTAGAAATAGGTAACATATCTGAAATTGCATGTGTCTATGAGCAGCTGTCACTTCACTATTTCGGCAAATTATGATGGCCGCTCGCTCGTTTGCCGCCCTACGGTATGAAAAAAAAAATAGGTACAAGTTCCATATACTTTATTCGTCCAATTTGCTTTTTAAAATAGTAAATCCAATAATCGCATCGTGAATTATAACATTTGAATGTATAGTAAAATGAAAAATAAAACCCCTAAAGTCCGCTGAGTCATTGAGATGGAAAATTAAGCGCACGCCTGAACGAGCAACTGTCCACAGAACGTAGATCTCAAATTACTAAACACAAGGGAATCAAAACTAGTCATATCTGAGAAAATCGCGATATGTATTCTAGTATTTAACGTGACACTGTGAAATAGTTATATAGTAAATCATGCCATGCAAAAATTGTCCATTTTCATAAAATACGTTGGCATACATTTTAATTCGTAATTGTTGCGCAAATACCCAAACTTGAAAGAAATATAAATCCGTTTTGGGATAGTGATAAAAAGTTTGATAGTTAATACTTAAAGATAAAAAGTGAGTCATTTAATTCCTTGCTTTTCTTATCACATTAATGTATATAGCAGGTGTATATGTAATAATGAAGCAATAAATTTTGCCTCAAAAGGATTCAAGGCAAATATGACACTATATTTGTAAATAAATTACATATAATGTGTAAGAAAAAGTATAATAAAACAAGTTCACCTTTAATTATGTCTCATCCATGTATTTATTCATCCAAATTAAGACATATATAATAAATTTGAAGTGTCTGTATGTAATGTAAAAGAAGCATGTTTCGAAAACATGGTGTTTGCGTTACTTATAAGGTAACAAGTTTATTTTTTTATTTTTGTCTGCCTGTCTGTCTTTATATTCGTTAGTTCGCGTTTGTTCCGGGTAAACTCCGGAATGGCTAGACCAATTTGAAGAAACTTTGTAAGTTAACTTATGTATGCGGGCATATTTTAAGGGTTACTTTTTCTTCTTTCGCGTCGCGGGCTACCACTAGCATTTAGTATTTAGAAATGTTGTTATGTATTTTATATTTATGTCTAAAATCTAAGTCTATGTATAAAGAATTTAAACTTAGAGTCAATAAGAAAAAAAAAACAAATATTTCTTTTCACTTTTATCTTTTTTTTTATTCCAGGCGGTGCGTTGCTCGTTTGATTCCTTCTCCTATTAAAAAACATTTAAAAAGAGCAAATATGTCTGTTTATACCATAGATTTATTAAAAAAAAAAAAGGTAATATGCTGGATGAATATTTATTAAATGTTCAAAGCAACATTTATAGAGACCAATGTACTTTTACTAGTCTCTGATATTGTCTAAAAGAACTCGTTGCTCTATTATTCTAGACAGAATTTAGCTCTACATCTAATAACTCGACTGAAACATATAACGCTGCCAAAGTTGTTAGACATGTTTAATAAGTTCCGCCGTACTATCCTACGCTTAATTAATGTTCTAGTTGTATTCAGGCGTAAGCCCACCTTGTTATTTGCTATCTTCATATTTTAGCGTGGGTCTCCACCGGCGTAGGACTTGTACAAAAAGTTCCCATTGCATATCATGTCAGAGAATTTGCCTTGAAAATAGTGAGACAAAAATATGTTTGAATATCTCCGCAGTGTTAAGAGTTTGTTCCTAACTAAGATAATAATAATTTACTAGTATTGAAATCCTATCCAAAAAATATGACCTTCCTAATTCTGGTAGTTGGCAGTGAAGCTTTCTATTATTGCGTTTTAAGAAAAAAAAATTCTCGCCTCATTTTGTACAATATACAATATAGTTATAAATATTTCTTTCAATATATTTGGCAAATATTCGATAAGCGAACGCATGAAAACATCTAAAATACGGTTCTCAAATTGTATGCAGCTTATATGACAATTCTAAAGCAGAAAAGTTGACTCCGACATTGAAACAACGACTTTAAACAAAGCAATCTAAACACAAAGTGGTAACAAAACACGTTCACTCATCGAGGCTGAGCTTATAGAAGTTTAAGTAAATGCTGTGATTACACATGCGAGGGTAAAAGTTCGGTCGTTAGAGGGGCAACAGTAGCAAAATAACAATACTGTTTTACTGAAGTTGTAACCAACTTTCGTCGTTAACGCTTTCAACAAATAACAGGTAAAAATACATATGAGGACATAAATTAGATTTTTTTTAATATTTGCTAATTATTTGAAATTTACTAATACATATAAAATTTCTGGCAGCAACAACGACTGAGCTCTAGACTTACGCTTAAAGATAGTTCGCGACAATAGTTGTGAATAACGGGAATCGAACTTACGATCCCGTGAACAACAAAGTTTGCACTTGTCAAGAACTAAGTAAAACTTTTGTTAGCGTACATTTTCGAAAGCGTGATTGCATTAGTGCGCACAGGCTTTCTAAGTCCTAAGGGCTGCCATATACGGACGAATTAGAGTACTCAGTACACAGTCAAGCAGTAAACGTTGGATACGCCGTTATGTTAGCAGACCGTGTATGCCGGCCTTAATGGAACGCAATTAAAATCTACAGAAGCAAATGCAGTAAGCTCATTAAGTTAACGAATGCGATGAAATTACGACTCAAAACGAGCTTCCGCTCGCAGAATTTCTTCACTTGAATAAAAAATACCTCAAGATTCTCTGTTAATTTCTATTTAATTACCATTAAGTTATTTGAAATTATAGTTATTCTTATTCATTTATTCTCTTATTATTTATATAATACATTTTATAAAAAAAAATTAACAAAATATATTATATAAAAAATAGTATACCACCGGCTGCGGAATCCCATGACTCAAACAAGGGCTACAGAGACAGGAACCTCCTAACTATGCGCGCGGTTTCTAAAATAACTGCCTTTTGTATCAGGCCCTTAATCCAACTGTTTAGCGAGAGCTTCTTAAGATGTTGGTCGAAGCTCTTCGCTATCAGTCCATTCACCGATACGACTATCGGAATAATGGTAGTCGATTTCATACACCACATGGCGGTAATCTCGTGAGCCAAGTCTAAGTATACATTATTATTATTCCATATATTTATTTCTTGTCTAATTTTATATATTTTTCTTAATAAAAATTTAAACAATATTAAAAAAAATATAGAAAATCTAAATACGTCGGCAGCGGAGCCTTGGGCCCAAGCTACCGGCGGTTAGGCCTCCAGAGACAGAAACCTCCTCACAATGCGTGCCGTGCTCAGGAGTACCGCCTTCTGTGCCTGGCCCTTCACCCACTTACCGAGCGAGAGCCTCTCTAGGTGGTGATCGAGGCTCTTCGCAATTAATCCGTTCACGGACAGAACTATCGGTACGATAATTGTTGACTCCATATGCCACATGGCTGTAATCTCGTGCGCGAGATCCGAATATTTTGACATCTTGTCTGTCTCTGCCTTCACGAGATTACAGTCATGGGGAATACTTACGTCAACAATTATCGTACGTCTCGCAGATCGATCTATTATCACGATATCAGGCTTATTGGCTACAATAGTCCTGTCCGTGATAATTGATCGATCCCAGTAGAGCGTGATATGACCATTATCGAGAACTGGCTCCGGTGTGTATTTGTAGTACGGCACCTCCGAAGCGATTAGACCATACTTAAGAGCAAGTTGTTGATGGATTATTCTGGCTACTAGGTTGTGTCTGTGCAAGTACTCGGAGTTAGCAAGGCGAGAACAACCGGAAGTGACATGTCTGAGGGACTCGCCGGGGCAGTGGCACAAACGACAGACATCTAGCGTGCCGTCCCTCATAATGTATTATTATTATTATTATTATTGAAATATTATTATTTATAATCACAAAAAAAAATATTAGGTCCTTACATATGAAATTGGCGTTTTGTATGGGAGGAACAAAAAGTCGAATATTTTTTAATATAATATATTTAATTAATCAAAGTATGAACCATTATTTTCTATGCACTTTTGCCATCTCATAGGTAGCTTATTGATCCCTTTACTAAAAAAACCAGTCGGACGGGAATCAATAAAATCTTTGAAGGCGATTTGGACTGCCCCATCGGAGTTGAATTTTTTTCCTTGCAAGAAGTTATCCAAATTTCGAAAAAATTGGTAATCTGTTGGAGCAAGGTCCGGGGAGTACTGAGGATGTCTTAGACTTTCCAATTGAAGCTCTTCTAATTTAGTAGCCGTCTGTTGCGCAGTGTGTGGTCTAGCGTTGTCGTGAAGCAGCAGTGGCGTGGAGCGATTGACCAGCCTAGGTTGTTTAGCCGCTAGCTTTTCCATCATGGTTTGCAATTGCTGACAATAGACATCAGCCGTAATAGTCTGGCCAGATTTGAGAAAACTGTAATGAACAATACCGGCACTAGTCCACCAAACGCTTACAAGTAACTTTTTTGGGGTTAATTTTCGCTTGGGGCAGGATTTGGCTGGCTGGCCAGGATCCAACCATTGCGCTGAGCGCTTCCGATTATCGTAAAGAACCCATTTTTCATCACAGGTAATGATTCGGTTTAAAATACCTTCATTATTGTGCCGGTATAGAATTGTAACGCAACAGTCGACGCGCGTTTGCCGGTTTGCTTCAGTCAATTCGTGAGGTACCCACCTTTCAAGCTTTTTAATCTTCCCAATTTGCTTCAAGTGAATTAAAACAGTTTTATCACTAACATCGCAGCCTGCAGCTAACTCGGACGTGGTTTGCGATGGATCCGCTTCCACAATAGCCTTCAACTCTTCATTATCAACTTGAGTCTCAGTCCGTCCACGGGGCTTGTTCTGCAGATCGAAATTTCCAGAACGAAAACGTTGGAACCAAAAACGAACTGTGTTTTCTTTTGCAACACAACCGCCATACACATCATTCACCCTTCGAGTCGTTTCCGCAGCACTAGTGCCACGGCGGAACTCGTAATCGTAAATGATGCGATATTTTAAGTTTTCCATTTTGTAAAATGAGTGACGCAAACAGAAAAAAACAGAAGAAAAAAACAAATGAATGACGGTCATCGAACCACAAATACATGAGTCTATAGCTGTACAAATTTGAATTTGGAATTCCTTACCAAAGAGGAGAAATTCGTGATTAAAGTGGCCAGTACGAAAAACGCCAATTTCATATGTAAGGACCTAATATTTAGAAAACACCTTAAATTGTCATATATTGTAATTAAATCTCTGTTTTTTCCTACTTCTTCTGATAAGAATAATAAAATCATAAAATGTCATGTCAGTCGGGCAAATATGACATTTCTCATTAAATTGCGAGCAATTAAATGTCAAGGTAAGAAAAACCCGGTGTAAAAAACTTGTATGCTTCGTATATTTTCATATTTTGTCAACATTAAATGAAAAGCTTTTAAATCTACTTGAGCACTCTACATAAATATGTCATTAACAGATACGACCTGTCTGAAAAAAAAAAACGAAGTATTTCATGAAATATAATTACGAACTTTATTTTGCTATAATATATTTGAATTTTTGATAAACGAAAGCTCTCTACGGACTGGGGAAACATTTAAAAAATTCCAACATGAAAAGTTTATGAACATGTAAAGCTGATTGAGAGCTTTCGAAACCATATTTATATTACGAATTAATTTTAATTTTTTTTTCAATATTTTACATTAAGAGAAATAAAAAACAGAATCAGTTGCTCAATAGACAAGCACCAATCTATTAATATACATGTACCGAAAGGTTCTATTTTCGTTTCGGTGAAGGAAAACATAATGTTGCAACTGGCAAAGAAGCTCAAAGGTGTGTGTAAAGGTAATCAACACGCACTGAGCCAGTGTGTTTAAATAGGCATCCCTAAGTGATGGGAGATACACTAATGGCGGCTCTCAATTTTTTTTTAATATCAAAAAGTGGCAAACGAGCAAACGGCCACCTGAATTCGCCCATAGACATCGCAAATACAGATGCGTGGCGTACCTTTAATCATGTTTCATGCCGCAAAGCTCCGCGAACAGGCTTGACTGTAAATATAGATGGTTTTCGAAGGGTTCACATGGATTCACACTTGTTCACACCTCGTTCTCCGATCAAAGTTGGTATTTCCGCGTAGTTCCGCGACAAAGGGTTCGCGCGCCGTTCGCGCGCCGTTCGCGCGTCGTTCGCGCGGCGTTCGCGGGTAACTCATACACATTCATGGCCCTGTACCAGTCTATTTATTTATTTTTTATTTAATAATTATATTTACTCTAAGGATAAGGATGTCATCTACCATGACCTTTTTTTTCCAACGCTTCAGAACAATTTCTTGTTTTTCGACATTTTATTTGTGACCACAGGAAATAAAGTTATTATTACAGCTTTCTCGTTCAGTTCACGGTGAGTTTCACGAACATGTGTGTACATCCCGCGAATGTGCCGCTAATGTAGAACCGCTATGAAACAACAATGGATAAAAAAGGAAGGAAAAAGGAATATTACTAAAAAACCAAAAAAAACTTACTTCACACACAATCATTTAAACGACGTTCAAAACATCAAAGACGTTGGATGGCAGCCGTATGCTTTGATAAAACACATTTTGCACAAAACAAATATGATGCCGTACCAATTTTCAAATAATTGCGTTGTTTGAATATAATTCGGATGTTATACAGAGACTTTACGATATCAAACACGTTATTTAAATTAGGACAAAGGAAAAAAACAATGAATAAGAAATTTCCTTATTGTGTATATTACTGTGCGTTTCCACTGCATTTTCCCTTTCAAATCAATAGATACTAATGTATTTCGAGATTGCAGTGAACTTACAAAGTTGAACGTCAAAATTTTATTTAATATTATTTAATATATGCGAAAGCTCAGATGGTTGGATAGATTGATGTTTGTTTAAAGATATCTCCGGAACGACTCAACAGATCTTGATGAAATTTGGCACCGATGTAGAACATAGTGTGGAAAAACACATTGGCTACTTATTACGTTTTTTTTTTATTCCACGCGGTCGGAGTCGGAGGCAACAGCTAAGTATACTATAATTTTAAGTCAATCGGATAAATAAACTTTAAATCACAAGTAGAATGGAAATCTAATTACAAAATAATGATTTATGGCCCTTTTAAATATTCAATCTTAAACCTTTACGAATAGTAAAATATTTACTAGCAGGCGCCATTTTAATAGATTTAATACGACAGGCACAAAATAACAATTAGTTACAACCGAACCGTCGGGTATTTAATTTGACGCGGGTCGAATGGTACTGGAGGGTAAAACGCCGCCATCTTGTTCTAGTCTGGGCTCTACGCTTGGTCTGTTGTCAGCCCGAGCGTATTATAGCCATCACCACTTTCGTTTCGGCCGGCCATGTTTCCTTGTTCCTAGTTGGACTCACTTCAGACCTACCCTAAGGTGACTAATCCAAGACCACTTGCAGCACCTTATTTGGTTACTGACCGGCGATTCTCCACAGCGTGTAAGAAGCTCTACGTTACGGATTGTTTGCGGCCTAAATGTGCCTAGAATCACAAGGCATCTTTTGGCCGGAGACTTATCATTTACTATTAATACCATTTAATTTATCAACGCTATGAATTAGTTGTTGTCCTTTCTATGCATAGAGGACTATTAATGTCGTTTCAACTAAACAGTTAAAATTAATAAGAAGTTCTTTTATTAAACACAAACTAACAGCGAGCGATGTTAAACAATTTAGTAAATCAAATTAAACAACTTTACTTTAGAACAAACCGACAAACATTTTACGGAATGTTCCAGAACAAATCCATATTCAAAACCGCCAACTCTGGCAACACAATCGGATAGTTTGGCAGTTAAATTATTATCTGTTCTTCATTTACAAACAGACGTTGAAATGGGTTAAACATTGAGCACTATAAAATTATTTTACAGGTAACCGCAGAGATATGTAATTGGTAGGGAAAATTATATTAACAATCCTTTGACAACGTGAAAACGTATATCCGAAAGTGATAATTAACTAGTTGACTATAACCCCAGAGCTCCGCTGCACCGACTTGTATTCATACATATTGACAGGTCTTTAATTATCTTGAAAAATCTGCATGTTTAAATGCAAGTGTCACGCTTTCGAAACTCTGCATTACTCTTTTCTTGTGTTTTTTCATTAAACACATTCACACAATGACAATCTATAAACTAAAAATATAAACTAAATCAAAATCTTCGTTTAAAAATTATTGTTATCTCTGTTTTGTCCATAATAATAATAGGGATGACGATTTTTCTACAGATATTTTAATAACAGAAACCCAAAGTAAAAGAAATACGTAGGAAGTCAGTGAGAGTAAATTCAATAAGTGAAGTAAAATAAAAAACTCGGGAGCTGTAGACGTGAGATCAGATAAAGCTGCAAATAGAGTTATAGTTCAAGTTAACGGTGAGGCTTTTGGGAATTCATTTCCTACGAGAAAACTGAAAGCGTCGTCGAATTTCATGTTCCAAATAACTACTTATAAATTTTATACACACATTTTACAAAATGTATTTAAAATTAAAATAACATATTCAAATATATTTAATGAAACGATATTATTTTTTTTTTTTATATAAGAGAAGGGGGCAAACGAGCAGCGGGAACACCAAGGTGTTCATCGACGCCCATGGACATCTGCAATACCAGAGGAATCGCAGATGCGTTACCGGCCTTTGAGAAGATGATACGCTCGCTTCTTGAAGGACCCTAAGGACCTTCTTTTATTTAAATCTAACAGCCGACAATTTTAATCTTACTAATATCATAAATGCGCATGTTTGGATGTATGAATGTATGGATGTTTGTTATAAAGTTATCTCCAGAACGGCTCAAAGAATCTTGAAGAAGTTTGACGTAAAAATAGAACATAGTCTGGAAGAACACATAGACTACTAATTAAGTTTTTTTTTATTCCGTGCGAACGAATTTACGGGCGACAGCCAATGATTTCAATAAAACAAATGAAACAATTTTGTGTTGGATTTAATAAAGGCCGGCAACTCATCTGGGGTTCCTCTAGTGTTGCGGATGTCCATAAACATCGGTTCAATTGGACGACTCGGCACTCCTTTGTTCCCTTCTCGTATAAAAATAAAACAACGAACTGGAATTTTTTCACAATAAAATACTTCGGCTCATTAAATCTGTCTATCTATGTGATTCGTAAATCGTTCGTACGAGTTTCTTTTTGTTCTATCTAAATCTTCTTATTTTTAACGTTGATGTAATGCTGTGCGTGGAAGTAAAGCCTTGAAAAGAAAGCTCAAGTAAATATCTAAGTGAAAATATAACAGGACCGGACTTGTTCGCATTATATTTATTTATTTTTTAAATGACAATCTTATGCTTTGTTTTTTAGTGCGTTACGTTTGATTTGCTATGTTCAACATTTTAGGAATTAACTATCAAAAGTTAATCAAGGTTTTTTTAAAAAAAAAACGTTATAGTTGACTCCATTTTCACAATGCCCTGTCAGATGGCAGACAATATTACATCAGAACTGCGAAAAATGAAAACGGTAATAGAGATCGAAACCAATTTTTAAGTTTAAAATAAAGTAACATTATAAAGTAATATTTTAAAAGAAAATCTATAACTGAGTACATCTCTGTGTTTGCGTGCGCGTGTCTAACATCGCCTGTGTTAAGAGAAACAAAGTAATTCACGTTCTGCGGTCCACTTGAATTATTTATTGCTGCAGAATCATGAAATTTTGATACTTAAAAAACATTGTAATCACACATATATGTTAGTTACTTATGGAAAAGAAAGTCCGTGTCTTTAAAAATGAATAATTTCCTAAACTAGTGTGTATTGTGATTTGTATACTTGTATGTAAGAAACTCTAAAACTATTAGACTGATTCTAACAATTCTTTTGCCATTAAAAATCTACATTTTCACGGAGTAACATATTTATAACTCATTTTTTTTTAATTCCGCGCGAACGAAGTCGAGGACAAAAGCAAATTTATTAAAAAAAATACATTTTAAAGCTTATTTAGTATCCCCGCCTATTCTTCAGGAATAAATCTTAAATTCCTGCTATAAGAAGGATTCAAAATCAAAGAGTGACTGAAGTACTTAAAGTACCTACATATTCCCTTTGTTCTACACAAAAGAAATAAGAACGAATTTATACTTTTGTGGCTACTTCTGTACAGGCTCAAACATGAGGGTTGAATATATTGTACGATATCCTATGTGTCTGGGGAAGATCTTTATAGCTAACTAGCTGTCGCCCGCGACTTTGTCCGCGCGGAATAAAAAAATTACCATAGCAGCGCCATCTATTGATTACTTACTCAACCCAGTCGAAAGGTATCGACATCTGTTAGAATCATTTGGAGTTAACAGATAATTGTGACTGTCAAATAATAACAGACAAATAATTAGCAATAAATTAAAATTGCGACAATAATTTGAGATTTAAACTATCCTATCTCTCAAGTTGGATCGAACTGCACATGGTGTGCGAATTTTATTATAATCGGTTAAGTGGTTTAGGAGTCCATTGAGGACAAACATTGTGACACGAGATTTATATAATATTAAGATAGATAAAAGAACAAAGCACAAAAATTTGTGACTGTCAGAAAGTATCGTCTGGTTAGTACTTATTAGACACTAGATGGCGCTGAGCGAAATTGTAATGTATTTATATCAATAAAAAATAATATAAGAACACATTTATAATGAAAGGTAATGTATTCTTCAAAATAGTAAATTGTATAATAATAAAAAATTAAGTAGTAATAAAAATATGAATGTATAGTTAATTACGTACTAGCCACCAAGATAAACAAGACAATTAATAAAAAAAATTTAAAATAAACAGGAGATAGCGTGAAAAGAGAAAAAAAAATGTTAGAACAATTTATATGTATTAATGAAAAATTATTTATCAATGGTGCTACTGGTCAATAATATCAAAATTAGTACCAGATTTTTGTTGTACTTTACGCCCGATAGGGGGCGCTGCACACATTTTAATATAAATTTTGTCGATGACGATACGATAGCGAATGTTACAAATATTTGTGCTATGCCTACCGAGCTATTGGCCATAATTCTTTTTAATATTATTTTATTAATAATACTGGCCACTAAAATTATCCAAGAATCTTGAATAGTTTTTGTTTATTGAATTTTTACTGTCATAAAAAAACCGATCTCTTTACTAATTATTCCCAGTCCACTCGAGTAATTTTCGTCTGTCAATTTTATTGGAAAAATAATTTTAATACAATGATATTGGGTTCATTTTTGTCTGCAACAACTAATATTATAGAGAATATCTGAGGGTTCTACTTCAGTGTAAAAAATTGAAAAAAGTTCATAGTCAGCTGAAATGCATTTTTATTCGACAACAATGCTCGAGTGTTCGAGAGCTCGTTGACTTTGAAATGAGACACTTTCCCTACAATAATGAAATTCAATGAAAATGTGTTTTATCAAGTGCCAAAATAAACTAAGTTTACAATAGTTTGAAACTTTAACCAATATTTTAAATAAAGTTTAAATTTAAACTGTTATAATTAAATTAGTAAAATAGGTATTTACAGAAAATAAATAGGACGTTAATAAATCGTAGTTAAATTTTCTCAGGTCAAAAATAATTTATTACTAAACAAACCAAAGAAATCACCAAGTCTGTTATAAGCATATCGCCGTGTTGATTTTAATTGGAACCAAACGAACATAGAATTTATTTATTAAATACGGTATTTTTGAACTAAGAATTCAATCGATCTAAACGTGACCTTATTTATTTAAAACGGTTAATAAATATGAACAATATTTATATTACCGAAAGGCATATTTTATTTTTTTTATAAAAAACCAATGACTCTCGAAGCTTTGTTACTGTTAACCGTGGACTTTCACTGAAAATATCATCACTCCTATTGTGTAAATGGAAATATTGTACAAGTATTACGATAGTAAAAAAGGCCCGCAATAACTAATAACTCACTAATTAAATTCCCTTTCATTTGATATCTAGCGGTGGGTTTCTAAGTCCAAAAAACGTTTAAAACATATTATCTCTGTTTTATCAAACATAATGAGAGGGATGACGATATGTTTTATACAGAGATTTAGGTCTCAGAAACCCAAGGTTAGTCATCTAAATTCGAACTACTCATCTCTAAATACATCACATAAATTCAACATATCCTATACAAAGATTTAATATTTGCTCGCACAGTTATTGAATTCCAAACATACGACCCTTGCGTAAAACAATATGCCCTAAATCCGTACCTCTCTAGTGTGGTGAACCTTTATAATCTACGCGTAGGCGGCTGTCGGGAATTACAAGACTTGGATGAGGGCTCCTCTGATGACGACAGACCATGGTTAGAAATCACCTTTCAGAATAACTAATGACCCATTAGATTTAAATATTTTAAAGCGTTATATTAAGGGCAGTTGACAGCTGTTTTTCTATTATCAGTATTATTATTTATTATTAGTAATTATTATTAATATAAGGTTATGTTCGGTTATATTCTACATCAAATGTCTAAAAAATGGACGGATGGATAAATGGATTGATGGATGTTTGTTTTAAGATACCTCCGTAACGGATAAACGGATCTTGATGAAATTTGGCACAGATGTAGAATATAGCCTGGAAGAACACATAAGCTACTTTTTTTTTTTTTTTTTTTTTTTTTTTTTTTATTTATTTATTTATATTAAACAGGGTACAAAATACAAAGTTATATTAAAAGTGTCTATAAACCCATCGTGGGTTTGTCCAGACACTTTGGTACTACGCTATGAAATATAACTGAAGGTAAGTTTAGATTAATTTTTTAAACAACAACTAAGTGAGATCGCTCATACCGTCATATACAGGGTGCACAACGGGTAATAATTATATAACTCTCAGGATTTAAGATAGTAGTCTTTAAGTATGTTTTTTAAATTTTTGTAGTTTATGTTATTTTTAATTTCAGAAGGTAAATTATTTATTAATGTTGGAATTATATATTCTGATGTACGCATACCATAGACATTGACATGTTCTGGAATTGACAATTTTTTATTTGTTATACTCCTAGTTGTAAGTTTATGATTAATTGGAAGCTGAATTTCATTCCGAAAATATTGTTCTACTAATAAGTAATATTCTACTTTTTTATGTACTGGAATTACTTTACAATGTTTAAATAGTTTTATAGGGTCTTTAGAATAATTCTGTTTTATTTTCGCTGGTGTTATTAGTTTTAAAATGTTATATTGTATATTATATATTTGATTTAGGTATGTTTTATAAGTTCGTCCGTAGCTACTTAATCCGTATGATATTATACTTTCTACAAACGCCATATACATAGTTATTAGAACATTGTAAGGTATTCTATCTTTTATTATATAAAATTTAGCCATGATTGCCCTTAGCTTATCACATGTCTTATTTATATGTCGCGACCAACTAAACCTATCATCTATAACCAGGCCAAGATATTTATGCTCATGGACCTGCTCAAGAGGCACACAATTAGATGTGCACTTTCCACTGTGGAGACACGTGTGACTGTGTGCTAAAATTTTAATAATTTTATTTGGAGAGCACCGATTGTGGCTCGAATGCACATGCATAAATTTAGTTTTGTCAGCATTGAGTACTAAACCAGCATCATGCGACCATTTACAAAGCGCTTCAAAATCCGATTGTATCTGGCGTTCAGCCACCGCGATGTCTCTGTCAGCAGCCATCAGACATGTATCATCCGCAAACTGGTACACAGTGCAATGTTTAATGACCATGGTGATGTCGTTGACGTAGGTCAGATAATGAAGCGGACCGATAACAGAACCTTGTGCTGTTCCTAACGTAACAGGTACACTATCGCTGTACGACGTTCCGACTTTTACTTGGTAGCTGCGATCATTAAGATAATTTTTACACCACTGTAGCAGTTTTCCTCTTATGCCATTATTATCTAGCTTCTCAATTAACAGATCATGTTTAAGCATATCGAAGGCTTTGCTGTAGTCAATAAATATTAATATGACATGTTTTTTTGAATTAAGGCAAGCATTAATATCATCGGTGAATTTAGATAATAAGAGAGTAGTACTTTTTCCAGCTTGAAACCCATATTGCTTCTCAGATAAAACTTTGTGAGATCTGTAGAAATGTTGGATTGTTCCGGTTATATGCTTTTCAACGATTTTATCAACTACTGGTAATATGGTAATGGGACGATATTTATCGTAATGCAGAGTACTGCCTCCTTTGTGGATAGGTCGTACGATACCAGTTTTTAATTCTTTGGGATAAACCCCCGTTTGGATACTGACGTTAACCAATCGCGTTATCACGTGTACAATTTTATCCGACAATTTCATGATATCGACTGCTCGAAGTCCGTCCACTCCTGGGGCTTTTCTAGGGTTAAGATTTTTAATTATGTTCCTAATATCCCCGACCTTAGCTTTCTTAAAGAAGATTGATTTGTCAAGAGGCCTTACATACTCGGATTCGTTTAAGATTTTAATATTACATTTTGGAATTAACCCTTGTACATTATTTTTAAACTCTTGGGCGAATTTATCAGCGATATTTTTATTCGTACCATCTTTTCTAAATGCTTTAGTTATTACGTCATCAACTGTATTGTTTATTTTTCCAGTCATATTGTTTATTATTTCCCATAATTTACGAGTATTTGATTTACAATTGTTTATTTGATTTATATAATACGCATTTCTGGTTCTTTGTACTATTTTATTAGTTTTATTTCTGATTTTTTTATATTTAACTCTAATTTCTTTATTTGTCGGGTCTTTAACTTATTATTTTTTTTAAAGCAGCGCAGACATAGTTGCGGGCGACAGCTAGCTTATTAATAAAATACAACGAAAATGAAGATTCTACGATATTTAAATGCTGTGATTACAAAGTTCCGTAGTTATGAATACTTAGGTTATTAATTTTCGTCTCAAGATTGTTAAACTTTACACATCTTACAAATTGCAACTTTACGACGTAGTTATTAGGTTTATATTCGACTGATGTTGTGTGAACCCTAATAAAATGGGCCATGGTTTACAATAGCACTTGACCCTTTAAAGACGCGACAAGCATCTGAAGTGGCCTCGTCATCACTAACTCAAGTTCGAGTTTTTACTTAATTTCGGATTTACGGGTTTGTTGATATAAAATTGAATTGTTTTGCATTTTTATCATCTTTTGCTAGTAATAATGAACAATTGGAAAAGTGACTTATTATACAATTACTAGCTGTAGCCCCCGACTCCGTCCGCGCGCAGTTAAAAAAAAACTTAACATAGGTATGAAAAATAGATAGAAGCCGAATCTCAGACCTATTGAATATGCATATAAAATTTCATAAAAATCGGTCAAGCCGTTTCAGAGGAGTATGGTAACTAACATTGTGACATGAGAATTTTATATATAGGACTAGCTGTCGCCCGCGACTCCGTCCGCGCGCAGTTAAAAAAAAAAGAAAAATAGATGTTGGCCGATTCTCAGATCTACTGTATATGCTCACAAAATTTCATGAGAATCGGTCAAGCCGTTTCGGAGGAGTACGGGAACGAAAACTGTGACACGAGAATTTTATATATTAGAGATAGATTTAGAATGTTTTGTTAGTCGTGTTATCTAATACAGAAGGTATCCTTGCTCACATTTCCCAAATAATATCAAAACGATTTGTTATTCAGCAACACTCACCGAAGTGTCACTCAAATGTAAATTTAAATCCAAAGATACAAGTATTCAAAAGCCTTCTTTACATATCAAAGTATTTGAAAGTGGAATGTACTGAATGGTTTGTGTTGGTCGTCTAAAACCTTTTTCCATTAGTTAAATAAATATTATTACTTAACATAAATGAAAATAACATACATATGTATGTATAAATCAGGGTATTTGCATGACAAATAACAAAGGTCCTGAATCGACATTGTTTCTTAAACACAAATTAAAAATGTAGATAATATAAAGTGTTCGATATTTCACGTGAAATGATAAAACCTTTCACCTTATTTTATCTTTTTAGCCGACTTCAAAAAGAAGGAGGTTATCAATTCGACTGTATTTTCTTTTTACGTGTGTTACCGCGTAACTCCGCCCGGTGCTCCCCGATTTTTATAAAAAAAAAAATAATTGAAAGGTAGTGCTTGCAGGTGATTCCTATTTTTTTAATAAATTTTTCTTTCAAAAGATTTTCCTAAAATGTAAGATGTAACCAGAAATGTCTACCATCTTAACAGCTATTATTTGATACGTAACAGATATTGTATAAATTCACAAAACAGAAAATAGTGTCTCAGCTGCATTCAAACAAATTAATTTATCGTAGAAGGTAGTATGCAGATTCACAAATTGCTCACCCAACTCCCGCTCGAACAATACAGCGACGGAAATCCGCTACGCCATTGTTTACAAAATCCAATGAGAGTACAAAATATATGCACCAGTTTAGACTATGTTATAAATCAAATTACCTTGATCTTCTACCTTCAGAACGATTAAGTTTCACTTGAATACAATGTTTGTCTTTGATAATAATCGAAGAGCGCGGAAATTGTAGGGAATTTTAAAAAACACACATGAATAACAATAGAAACGCACTGAAACAATTGCTTACAAATTCTGATACGAATACAGAAATACAGTATGTTCTGAAATTTGAATGGTGTATTCCATAAATCGACATGTGACATGAATTTTAACGAAGACAAATATAGCACCGCAATGCATCGTATTTCAAAGCCGTCGGGGAAAGCTTTACTTTGTACCTAACGTGTGCAACTTCAGCTCGCGTACTCCTAGTCACTTTTCGACTACAATTTTGTACCTGCTATAATTAGTTTCCTAAACATGATAATGTTTTACATGATATCACTGTTGATATATACGCATATATTAAGATATGTATATGAACAGTTTATTTTTAAAATTGCAGCCACAATCACAATTACACATAAAAATTCTTAAATAAAATCTTTAAAATGTATGTTAGCGACTTATATATACGTTATTACGACGGCATGAAAAGTTTGTGCCTTAAATAATACGTTTTTTGTTAGAAATTAATAAATATCATTATTAACATTGTTTAATTTATTTTGACTTTGATATTGTAGGTAAATTTATTTTACAAGGCAAGATTACTAACATGAAATTACACGTGAAATCAACGCCTATTATATTCTACACTAACTGCAACCCATCGTAAATGAGTGTTTAGCTTTAACCTCAGCCACACTATGTAATATCTCTATATAAATAGCTTCGTAACAGAATTCACAGGAAATTGCTCATCCGCTAAGACGCTGCCTCGCGGGGATGCACATCCTTACAAAATGGCGTCTCTACGATGTGCACATAAAATTAATACTTGCTTCAAGCAATTTATTAACAAATTCTATCTCCTCTCTTCTTTTCAATACATTTAGACAACCCTTCATTTCATACTAGCTTTTACCCGCGACTCCGTCCGCGCGGAATAAAAAAAATAGAAAACGGGGTAAAAATTATCCTATGTCCGTTTCCTGGTTCTAAGCTACCTGCCCACCAATTTTCAGTCAAATCGATTCAGCCGTTCTTGAGTTATAAATAATGTAACTAACACGACTTTCTTTTTTATATATAAGGTATTATATCTATATATATAAAAGAATTGACTGAAAATTGGTGGGCAGGTAGCTTAGAACCAGGAAACGAACATAGGATAATTTTTACCCCGTTTTCTATTTTTTATTCCGCGCGGACGGAGTCGCGGGTAAAAGCTAGTAGATATATAAATAGAAGAAAGATTGTGTTGTTTCAGATGTTTAAGAGTGATGATAACACCAAGTGAACTGCTGGTTCCTTTGACGCCTTATAAATACGAAAAAATTGTATGGTATATAAAGTTCCAAATATACAAATGTCACTACGTCCAATATACTAAACTCTCGTTTAACGATAAATAACAGGAATGGTTGTAAAGTATTTTAGTATTTTAACTGTGGATTTCTGACATCAAAATCATCGTTATAAACATATTGTTTTCTCTGTTTTGTAAAGATAATGACAGGGATGAGGATATGTATTATACAGCAATATTGGTTTCAGAAATCCACTGTAAGTGCGCTACTTTTCTCATATGTCTGCGCTCCAACAAGACAAATATAAAGTCGTCCTCCATCCTACAGAGCCGGTCTAATGCATTTTCTTTGTAGCTTTGAAACTGTATGTGGAAACAACTGAGGATTAATGTTAATAAATTAGAAAGTGAAAAATTTAAAAGTATGAGAAGAGCTTTTTCTTACTAACTGTTGGTTTCTGAGACCAAAATCTTATATATAAAATTCTCGTGTCACGGGGTTCGAACTTGAACTCCTCCGAAACGGCTTGACCGATTCTCATGAAATTTTGTGAGCATATTCAGTAGGTCTGAGAATCGGCCAACATCTATTTTTCATACCCCTATTAAGTTTTTCTTAAATGCGCGCCGACGGGGTCGCGGGCGACAGCTAGTCTCTGTATAAAACATATCATCATCTCTATAATTGTCTTTGATAAAACAGAGATGTAATACACGTGGATTTTGATCCCAGAAATCAAGGACAAGGTGGATATTTTATTTGTTCTAAGAAGGTTTATCACACGAACTTACATAATTTTTCTAAGCTCCATTTAAATAAAAATATTTTAATATGACGGATGAATGTTTGTTTGAAGATATCTCTGTAACAGCTCAACAGATCTTGATGAAATTTGATATAGATGTAGAACATAATCTGGAAGAACACATAGGCTACTTTTACGTGTTTTTTAATACCGCGCGGACGGAGTCGCAGACAACAGCTAGTTAGCCATAATCTTAAACATCGTTGTTAGTCCAAAAAATTTGTTAAATGACATACATGAAGCTTGCAATGCAATAACTTATAAAAAATTATCTTTTTTAGTAAATCACCGTAAATATAAAAAAAAAAACTGTAGTTTTTTTTTTGTTAATATCTATGAATCGATGTCAATACAATTTACGAAGAATATAAAATTCTGAATATAACAGCTAAGATACTCCGACTGGCATTAAACATGAATGCACGCTGTCACCAGTTTGTCTGCCAAACTGTTTCTGCTTCTTGAATATTTAAACAGTTCCTACTAAATTCGTCTAATAAACATTACCTCTAACAGATTGGTTAATGAAGATAAGTCTTAACTTCATTATTTCAACCAAATTTATTAGGCTACATTTGCGCAGAAAACGATTTATTTTACTTAAATATTATTTTTATATTTTTTTTTTAATATTCAACATCTTCGTACACAAAACATTTTTCATTTTAAATTTTATTTTATATTCGTCACAGATTATTTTTTTTAATTTCTTAATTAATTAATTTAATATCTTTAATTAACAAAATAGAATTCAATGTGTAATCAAATAAAATCAAATCAAACCGACAGCTTTCCTTTATGAGGGAAATAACTGGAAGTTTGAAAACTCGACAGGATGAACCACGACATTGGTTTACCACAGAAATCGGTACAATGCTGCACAAATTGGATCGCGACTAATAGAAAACTTTGATATCGAGGGAAGAGGATCTCAGTTCAGTTAATTCTACAACTCAATAGCAAAGGAAGGACAGTAGGGCTGACAATTTTCGGATAACGTTAGAGGTGACATGATTGAAAAGGAAATGCCGACTGATATATCCTGTTACATATTTCTGTTACACTCTCTGTCGAAGACATTGATGCAACGCGTCGTATCCCGAATTTGCATCATGTTAACCCGAACGATAAAAACTAAAGCCAGAGTGATGACACCCCTAAGTACAATCGAGCTTACAAAGGTTATTTTTCTCTTTTTTAATTAAATATTTTTGTGCTTCATGTAATTTAAAGTGCTCTGAATAATAGCTTCAACAAAATTAGTGACTAAATACAGTCTTTTTAAAAAAAAGGTCCGAAAAGAACGTATTTAATGATCGTTGATCGTAACAGCCAGAAAAACTCAAACACTAATTAACTAAACTACAAAACAGTGTTTACGTAAAACCAATCTGACTTGGTTGTTTCAATTGTTTTAATTGTTGTTGTTTTAATCCAAGATTATTGTTACTCACAAGAAGCTATCTATTAGAAGAATTTTTATAACTGTCATACCAACGTATACCCTTTGTGAAAATTTTTTTTCCTTCAGGCATAATACAAATACAATTCTATTTGTTAGGAAAAAATATTTGTGCTCATTCGCATTGAAATGAGTGCCATTTGAGTCTATTTATTACGTATTTGAACGACATTTGTTTGCATTCGTTTGTTTACCGTTTGAAAAGTAAAAAAAAAACAGCAAAACGTTTGAGAACTATTGGACAAACACATTGCTACGATAACAAAGTTCCAAATTTAAAAAAAACAGACGTAAACTTTGATAATTGTTTGATAAAAATTCAAAACAATTTAACCTCTAACTAAACTCTAATAAGCATGCACACATAATAATAGACAATAAATAGGTAACGTATATTAAATGTATTTCTTTCTTTCTATTGTAATAGTTTAGTAATTCCTAGTAATAAGCAATTTGTATTGTATATTAAAAAATTATATGTAACGACGCCTGGATAAGGCAAAATGTTTAAATAAATTAGTAAATAAATATTTAATAAGAAATTAGAAACAAATTTAAAAACAATTTACCTTTTACTCCAAACTTCAATCTTCTTTTTTTTAAAACACCAAATGTCCTTAAAGTTATTTGAGAACAGAAAATAAACACAAGTTCACTGAAATATTCAGTAAACAAATTATACGTTTAAGTACATAATTTTTATAGCAATATCAAGAAAGCACCGTCACACAACTTCGCCGATATAAATATAAACATTTTGAACTTGTAAAAAGGTATTGACACTGCCGATGTATATTCCCACCAGTTCGCCGTCAGCCAAGTTGTTGGACGATCTTGAAATTTAAAATACTAAAAATTCCGTCCCGTCTCGACCTTATCATTGAAGAAATTGTATACAACCGGTTAGCGATCGCAATTAAATTGCAATTTGCTGTTTATGTATACTTTATTACTTATTGTGTTTTTTTACATCAACTTCCGGATCGATTACGATGTCTCTTTCCGAAATTTTGTCCCTTTTGTGGATAACAAGGTTATTTACGAACTCAAATTAAAATCAACACTGATAATGACAACTCGAAATTAAAATTATGATACGTGTGTTTATTGTAATTCCCAAAAAATAATAACAAAATCCTTCACACTATTTAATATTAGAAATAGAATTAGAAAGTTACATCTTGAAAGTTCACTGTCTTAACAAAGAGATGGCAATATGTTAATTTAAGAGTTCTGACGGTGGAAGCTCACAATTAATTAATTTAAAAAGGCTTTTTAACAAAATACAATTACTACAAGTGAAAAAGGATATGGGAAAAAAATTACAAAATTTTTTGCTACAAACATTCCCCGACCATAATGATTGGTGGTAGCAGTTGTTATTACAAAACTGTCAAAGCTAATTTAAATTCAATTTATTTAATACCTAACCGTTGGTTTCTGAGATCAAAATCTCTGTATAAAACCAATGGTCATCCCTCTCCTGGTCTCAGAAACCTACTGTTAATGTTTCAAGTGTCACAGATTACTGTATCATTGTGACATTAACATTTTACAGTTGGATTGGTTTACCGTCAGCATCTTTGACACTTTAATTATCGGTTATGTCTTCGAAAGTAATGATTCCCATTTCTACTATCATCATCATCATCATCATCATCATCATCAGCCCACTATACGTCCCCACCGAGGGGCTCGGAGCCTACCCCAAGTTAGGGGTGACTAGGCCATAGTCGACCACGCTGGCCAAGTGCGGGTTGGTTGACTTCACACATATCATTGAATTTCTTCTCAGATATGTGCAGGTTGCATCACGATGTTTTCCTTCACCGTAAGAACGTCGGATAAATGTACATATGTAAATCGAAAATCGAAAAACACATTGGTACATGGCGGGATTCGAACCCAGGACCTGCAGATTGCAAGTCAAGTGCTTAACCCCTGAGCCACCGACGCTCTTTCTACTATGTTCCCCAGTAATTCTTCTGTAATTATGTTGTTTTTCCATTCATATTAAATCACGTAAACTCTGGTGACCTTTTATTATGAAATAATTAAAAAAACGAACGAAAGCTGTTGTGAAATCAATTGAAATTAATTAAAAAAAAAAACAGTAATCCCGTCTGACTTTTAATACACGAGAGAAAAATACAAATAGAATAACATCCCGCCCTTCAAAATAGGCTGTTTAAATAATAAGCAATACATATCCATATAACACTGTTATATCCCGCAATAACAATATTTGTTGGGTGCACGAATAGGTCGGATCCACCAGTGAAATACCACGACCACGCAGAAGAAGGCGTGAAGTTAAAGCAATTCCCCGTTTTGTCTGATGAGTGTGAGTGCCGGAGGTCTAATTTTAGTCCACGTTCCCTTCCCACCCTTTTTTTATAAGGAAATGATGATGATGAGAAGGGGAAGTGGATTTGGTGGAGCAGGGGACATATCCTATTTCTGAGCATGCTCCCACCGTTGATTAAAGGAAGGCAACGCATCTGCAATTACAGATGCATTGTTCCATGGACAGTGGTCGCATGCTCGTTTCCCACGTTATAAAAATAAATACAGATACACACAAAATAAATACTTTTGTACCCGCTAAAAATATCCTCTATCGGGCGAGCAATAAAATAAATGTAAAATTAACGCAAATCTAGGACCATAATTAAAGTTCAAAGCGGTACTTAATTGAAGCTTTTAGTGAGGCGCTAAACCTAATTGACGGCCAGGTATAGTGGTTAAAATAGTTACAGACAAACTGAAACGCAAAATGTTGCAATTAAGCAATTTAAAGAACACAAAAAATGCACCCAAGGCTTTTTAATAAAAAAAATAACATTTTAAATTTAAAAAAAAAGTAATAATCTTTAGATATTTGTAGTTATAGTTTTGTGTTATTTAATACTTTTTTTAACGTAAAGAATTACAGAGTCTGTCACTCACAATTTTTGCGTAAGTAAATAAATGGGTAATTAATGTCAATCGGCATTCCATACACGACATGACATAATCATGTCATCCAAAACAAACCTTGACACTAAAACTGTTGCGGGATGACTCAATGATTTATATGGTTATATGACTTACTATATGTTTAGTTTACACTGTTAAAACATTCACATAAAAACATGTTGTGATGTTAGTTTTCAACACGTTTTATGTTGAAAAATGTTTCTATCTATCTATCTAAAGTCTTTGTTTAAGGCCAGCAAGGCATCTGTGGTTCTTCTGGCGTTGTGGATGTCCATGGGCGTCAGATCAAATAATTTTAGGCGATCAGCACCTTGTTTGCCCCTTTCTCCTGTAAAAGATTCAAATATTATTTTGTTTAAATAAATATGAAATATTCTAGGATTTTTTTATTTTTTATTATAAAAATCCTTGAATCATGAAAGACACTAATTTACCACAACAATTTGCAATGTACTTTAATGATTTTCTAAAATATATTTTAAAAAAAGATAAAATATTTATGCAAGGTATACACTTTTATTTATCGTATCAAAGGCGAGGTTAAAATAAATCAACGGAGGCTGATGAGGATGAATTTAATTTATGAACCTTAAAAAAAAGACTTAATTTGTTACACAAATATTTTTCTGCTAAAAGTCAAGGTCCGTGGAGTTATCTACTAAGGGAATAAAATTTAAATAACTCGTAACGACTATGCGTCGCTCTAAGCTCTTATCTCTTAATTAATAAAAAAAACTCTCAAAATTTGACCCTCTCAAGTTAGTCAAACGACAATTTCCATTTTTACAACCAACTAGGTCAACACGGCCTTGTAATTCCCCAAAAAAAATTACAAAACAATCTTACGACTAATGGTCAAAATATATTACTTTAAAAAGCATCCTTACCTCCATCATTATGTCCCATAGCTGGCGCCCCCCAGGACCCGAGCGAAGTACCTTAGGGGTCGGGTCGACCGGGCTTGAATGCTGGACAATGGACATGCCAGGGATCTAAATTAAATACGACTCACTAACCATTATTTTTTTATTTTTCAGAATAGTCGACGCCTGAGTGCCGGCCTGGCATGAGGCGACTTCAGCATCGGATCCCCTCCCTGAACCTTCTCTGCTCACCACTTAGTGAATCAACCTTCCAAATACCCTACACCCTTCTTTTCCTTACAACTATTATTACCTTTCTTCCCTTTACAAAAACACAAATGATTTTAGAAAATATATCTAATCATGTTCTTGAAAATAACACTTTTGAACATTTGAATATTTATAATGAAACAAATTATTTAGACACAGTAAATTTTAACAAACCTAAAGAAAATTTAAGAAAAGAAAATTCTTCAAACAACATATCTATTGAAAACATAGAATATAACTATTCAGAAAATATTAAGAACAACTACACAAAATTCACTATACAACATGAAGAAATTTCAAAAATTACTTTAAATCTAGCTTACGAAAATAATACTGAAACACTTGATACAGATACAGACTTTGATGATAATTTAATAGATAAAGACTATATGACTAACAGAGTATTCAACGAAAGCAATAACTTTTCAACTTCTTTACAATTAGAAGATAACTTAAACGTAGATAACTCAAATATTCATATAAGAGAAGTAAAAGATGAATCAATGGGAAAATTAAAAATCGACGAAGCGACAAGAACAAAGATATTCCACGATTATTTTACAACAGTCAACAAAACTGATTCCAAATTACAAACAAATAACAAAGACATGGTAATGAAAGATTTAAATGTAACGATATATGATAACTTGAATAAAACCGATAAAGTTTTAACCCAAACCAGATTGGATGGTTTGGAAATGTTTTTAAATAATTCGTTATTACATCCCAATACTACCTTTGTTCCACCGATAACAAGAATCTTGCAAACAATGAAGCCCCAATTCACTCAAAGTAAGTAAATATCTGTTTTTTGCTCAGTACATTTACCTTATTTTGTATATTTCATATTCATCTTGGGAAGCAGTACGCTTCTAAATTATTAACGTTTAATATTTTATTTTTGAAACGATATGATTATGAATAATAAGGTTTTTTTAATGCATATCACGTACATTTTAGCTTTAAAAAGCTTATTTCATATCTCAAGGTATCGCCGCCTTACCTTTTAAATTCGAAGTCATTAATGAAGCAGGTAATCAAAATTCGTGAAGATCGTCTGTGATTACATTTGACGATTATGATTCAGAATATGTTTGAAATCCTTAATAACCGACCTTAGTCAATTTAAAAAGTTGAAAAACCCATATTAACATAATGAACAGGAAAGATTTGTTTTTAATGAGTCATCTTACGAGTATATATATAAAAGAAAGTCGTGTTAGTTACACTATTTATAACTCAAGAATGGCTGAATCGATTTGACTGAAAATTGGTGGGCAGGTAGCTTAGAACCAGGAAACGGACATAGGATAATTTTTACCCCGTTTTCTATTTTTTTTAAACTAGTTTATAATGTTAATTTAAATTATGTTAATACGTGAAGCGAAAACTTCGTCTCCTTGATCGAACTTCGACCAATGGACGACCAAATTTAGTAAGCCAATGTATGTAATAAGCATTCAAACTTTCAATCTAAAGGTCAAAGACTAATAGATTTAATTACAAGTATTCTATTATTTTCTATTCATATATGTACATTTGCTTTGACTTTAGTCATATAAAGCTTCATAAATACTTGTTAGTTTAGTCCTTGTAATATTGTCCTATATTATTAAAAACATTACGTCATCATCATCTTCTTGGTATAAATAAAAAAATAAAATCAATTTATGATTATTAATTTCACCTTTCACTTCATAATCATGTCACATTTTAACAAAATACATATATCAATTTCTTGAAATATTCGTCGTATTAGAAATAACTTACGTAATCTTTCAATCAATCCTTAGAATATTGTTACTATACGCAATACATTTCGTCATCAAGTTTGATATTCGGTTCAGCTGAGAGCTGATCAATTAATGTCACTCAGTCCGCTGATTGCTCTCTGATGACTTGTGTACAGAGCGTACGCTTTGCTACTATTAATTACAATCTAATTGTGAATTACAAGCGACGTAGAACTTGTTTAGTTACATATTCTTAATAAGTCAGATTTTACTCTAGTATACAGGATGTACTTTTGTTACAGGAATATGACGGTCCAATTAATTATCATTTAAATAAGTAAATCATTTTTTTAATCTTTGTGAATGAGGTAACAAAAGGTCGAAGCACTTTTAGGATAATTCATAAAAATATTTTAAAAAAAATTAAAGTTATGTTGTTATATTTTCAAGTGTTGCCTTAAAGCCAATACTGGTCCAAATTTTGTTTTTAAACTAACAACAAATTTTCTCAACTAGTATTGATTTTGAAAATTTTACGTTTCAAATAACATTCACGAATAAAAAGTCCTTAATTGGAAGTCAAATATCCAGAGTCGTCCCTCGTATTTGACAGTAAATTGGCTTTACCGGTATAACGAAGCGATCTCTAGTTAATTTTAACAAAAAAAAGCAAAATCCAATACGTAATATGTACGACTCAAATGACAATAGAAATGATAAGTTTAAGATTTAAACCAGAATTTTACGATCAAAGTAATTTAAATAGCAATAGTTACATAAGCATATTAATTTTATATGTTGTAAGGTTTTATTACAAACTAGCTTTTACCCGCGACTCCGTCCGCGCGGAATAAAAAATTGAAAACGGGGTAAAAATTATCCTATGTCCGTTTCCTGGTTCTAAGCTACCTGCCCACCAATTTTCAGTCAAATCCATTCAGCCGTTCTTGAGTTATAAATAGTGTAACTAACACGACTTTCTTTTATATATATAGATAGATAACATCAAATAAAAAGTTTCATAAAAATATAAAGTATTCCGATTTGCTTCAAAATAATTCATTTTATTCCAATGGATACAATTTCCAAGCACGTGACGTAAATAAATGGAAGATGGAACAAGACTTACATTTAAAATGAAAACAGAAATTGTTACTTTATCTCGATTATTTTGTTAATTTGAACACTATGTATGTAAAAACTTGTACAAATAACCCTTTTAGAGTTATTTTTGATGGACAGATCTTAACTCCAAATGCAGACTTTTAAATAATCACTGAAAATTCCGATTTTTTTTTCGGGAAAAGTGTAAATATAAAACCTATATATCACATCGCAGTCTATTTAATTATGAAAAAAACACACCATACATTTTTATATAAGTATCTTTAGATTTATATAGAACGAATTTGATATTAAGAAAACATTTTTAGATGTGTTTTTTAAAAAAATATACCTAATTATATCACTAAAAATGATAAACCTGTCACTAAAATTCAGAATCCAATATCCGTGTAACAACTAAACAATGCACATTGAAATCTTAAAAGTAATGCTAAAAGTACTAGCATATTTTTTAGTTTTAACGCTAGTGGAAGAGACCATTAATATCAATTTGAGGCACATATGTCGGCAGCCGCAAAATGAGACATGAAAAAATGTATTTCATTAAACTAATATATGGGAAGCGCGCAACCACGGAAATTGAACTTCGTAAAGAAAAATTATTTCAAACACGTGTCTCGGTAAAATATGTTAAACGTATAATTTTTTTTCAATATCTTTATGTCGCTTAAATTTAACACGTTTAAGTTGAAATGTAAAAAATCAACGGATAAACTTTTAAATCATTTTAACTTAAGAAAATCAGTTTATATAACCTTTTATTTATATTAAAAAATTTAATAATCAAATAATTTTATATGTAAAAATCTATATCTATATATATATGTCGAAGATGAGACAGGACAGTTATTTTTTAAAAAAGCGCAGAACCGCTGACCTTATCTGGTCATCGGCTCTGCTATAGCTATAAAGGGCTGTATTTTAAACTAAAGGCAAACTTAAGGAATTTCATCAAAATGAAAACAAGTAAAACAATTAAAAATAATAATTTTTTAATCAAACAAACATAGAATCTACTTACAATGTTGTTTCTCCAAAAATCGGCAGAAAAGTGAGCTCCACGCTCAAGTTACGCCTTTTATAAACTTGTTCTGTTCACTCGCGGCAAACGTCACTTCACAAAACGAAACGTTTAAAAACTAGCTTTTAGCTATTTACAAAACAATATTCCAAAATTCAATTTATTTAAAAATAATCATAATTTAATTTAGAAACAATATTCCAAAATTCAATTTATTTAAAAATAATCATAATTTAATTTAGAATCAAGTAATTATCAGATGTTTATTAAGAAATTGAAGACAATTAATTATTAGTGATGTCAACATTGAATAATGTCAAGACTATTTACCAAGAACATCAACTTTAGATTATTTACTCACAAACATAAAACTGTTCTACATATTGGTATTGATTAAACATTTCTAATTTGTAATTAGGTAACTATTCTAAGGCAAATCAAATTAATCATCAGCAAAATAATCTTCGCGGCGACACGGCCATTCTGATGCGCGATGCGTGCTCTGCGTCGCTCCACATCTTCTGTAATAGAAATTTAAACTTTGTGAGGCCTGGCACTTCCACAGTACACTCAAGCCTATATGTAAAGGCTATAGCAGAAATTATAATATTTACTGTTCACACCGTGTGACTACAGATCAATAAAAACATTTATTTTTTATAATGATAACACAAATAGGACTTACTACTCATCTCACATGCAAACAGTAAGCTTAGCTCTGTATGTAACTGTAGGTTCATTTACAATTTTGGTCAATGTTTCTGCTCATTCCACATGACAACAGTAACAATTTCATAGATTTGTAAAGGGAAAGGATAGGTGTATGAAAGGTCGATGCTGTTTAGAACAGAGGTCCTAAGGATAATAATGGGACAGGTTGATGCTGTGCTCTGGGCGGTCTCGTACGCCGTGGTACACAGGGGACATTTTATTCTTTTAGGATAGGATTCATAAATGGCTTATTGGACGGCTCCACACGCCAATAGCATCTTTTTAGCATTTTTAATAGCATTTTTTTTTTTTTTTTTTTTTGTTATTATTATTTTTTTTTTTTTTTGGCTTATTTGACGGCTCCACACGTCAATAGCATCTTTTTTTTTTTTTTTTTTTTTTATTTATTGGACAACCACGCGCCAATAGCATCTTATGATAGAATAAATTAGTTGGCTTATTGGATGACTCATCATGCCAGAAGCATCTTTGTGATAAATACTGACTACAATCAAGACGGTAATTACTTGGAAGGTTCTCACCGTTATTATTATTCATTGTTGTCATCTGCGGGCGTCAATGCAGCTGACGTGGTTTGTAGTTGTAGGGCTGCCCCGGCGCTGGAAGGCCCGGCTTGCTGATCATCTGGGGGCGACACGGCTATCTGGGTAGTTCCTCCCGGTTGTGGTGCACGCCGTAGTTGGTCATGTGCGACCTTGCGAGGCCGTCCATGGTGTCCCACTACCTTCTTCACGAGATAGCGGTCGTTTTCAAGAACCCTGTGAACTTCGTAAGGAGCGCTAAACTTTAGGTCAAGGGAAGTCTGGTTTCTGGGGTTGTTTTTGATCAAAACAAAATCGCCTCTTTGAAATCGGTGAATTCGAGCTCGGCCTTTATCGAACCTTTCTTTATCTTTGCTAGCCGTCTGCGTCATTTTTTGCTGCACATGACGTTCGAGAGCTTCAAAGTTAATTATTTCTTTGTCCAAGTCAACTAAACTTAGTAACTCTGGTGGAACACAGTTTTGACGTCGAGTCAGTAGTGCAAGTGGAGCCACGCCTGTTGTTCTGTGGACAGTGCAGTTGAGGGCAAGCTGAAGGCTTTCCAGTGCTGTGTGCCAGTCTGGAGTCTCATAGTTTTTGATCATTACGAGACCATTTTTCAATGTTGCCATCACTCGCTCCACTTGTCCGTTTGCCCTGCTAACACCTGGTGCTATGGAGTGTATTTCTATATTAAACGTGTCGCAGTAATTTTTGTACTCTCCTAAAAACTCGCGACCGCCGTCAACGATTATTTGCCTCGGAGCTCCAAAAAGGTGGATAACTTGCTTTAGAGCCGCCAGAGTGCTGTGTTGACTCTTGTCATTAGTGTAACGTAGTAGCACAAACTTAGTGAAGGCGTCCACCGTCACCACAACGTACTCTTGTTCATTAAGAGTTCCCAATTTACCCGTGATGTCCATGTGTATGACTTCAAATGGAACCACTGGCTTGGCAATGGGATGTAATTGTACCTGAGTAGCTCCCGATGTTTGCTTTGAAGTTCTGCATACAATACAGTTGTCGACGAAGTCACGGATAGTGGTGCTCATTTTATCAAAATAATAGGTTTCCCTTATTTTATGAAGGGTCTTCTCCCAGCCTGGGTGTTTGAGCGCACAATGGAAGGTATTTATCAAACTCCACTGAAAAGACTTTGGCACGACAATAAGTTTTTGTAAACCTGTGATAGCATCTAACCTCTCAAATTTAAGAACATTGCCTTCGAGGAGGTATCCGGGGACATTTTCACCATTATGCAGAGCATCTATGATGGATCGCAAGTGGGTATCACGTCTTTGTTCGATATTTACCCAATCCAGATTATTGGTCAACACGTTGACAGTCAAAGGATCTGGATTTCTACTTAGGTAATCTGCATGTTGCATCCGCTCGCCCTTCCTGTATTCTATTTCGAATTCGAAATTTTGGAGGTAGGCCCACCATCTATGAATGCGGGGTAGCAAATCCTTTTTGTGTTTTGACGCTTTGAGCGCATTACAATCGGTGATCACCTTGAACTGACGTCCATACAGGAAGTGCCGGAAATGCTTGATTGCTCGTACTACGGCTAGTGTCTCAAGCTCGTATGAGTGGTACCTACTTTCAATATCGGTCGTACGCATACTGAAGTACGCTACCACGTGTTGCCGCCCGTTAATAATTTGAACGAGTATCGCTCCGAAGCCTAGACTACTAGCGTCGGTAAATAGTTCAATGGGTTCTCCCTCTTGGAATATGGTTAGGACCGGTGTAGAAGTTAAATGACGAATTATATTTTGACGTGCCTCTTCATGAACATGAGTCCATTGCCACCTAGCGCCTTGTTTAGTCAATTCGTAAAGGGGAGCCATAGTTCGAGCAAAATCGGGTATGAAGCGGCGGAAATATCCTGCGAGCCCGTTAAATTGACGAACCTGTTTAACGTTAGTAGGTACTGGGGCCTTCAGTAAGGCTTCGACCTTTTTAGGACTGGGACGAACTTGGCCATTTTCTACTACGTTACCAAGGTATTCGATAGACCGTTTAAAGAATAAACATTTGTCAATATTGATCGAAAATCCTGCGTCACGTAATGCTATGAAAACTCTTTCCAAGTATTCCAGGCCAGATGAGAAATCACGACATTTACTAATAACATCATCGATGTATACCTGAGCTACGCTATCATTATGGGCCTTGTTTGCACTACCTGGGCTCAGAAGCGGACCTAAGGCACGATTAATGCATCTCTGGTACACTGAAGGAGCGTTGCATAAACCAAATGGCATGGTTTTATATTCAAACAGACCATCTGGAGTGACAAAAGCTGTTTTCTCTATAGAGTCAGCGGCAACAGGAATCTGATGGAATCCAGATGCCATATCTAGGGTTGTATAATACTGGCCACCAGCCAACTGATCAATTTGGTCTGCGATTAATGATCGCGAACAGTGTTTGAATTTAGCTCACGATAGTCTACGCACATGCGGTCGTCACCGTTTTTCTTTTTTACCAAGATAATCGGACTCGAATATGGAGATTTACTTTCTTGAACAATGTCATTGTCTAACAACTCTTTAACAATTTCTTTGACTTTCTCGCGCTCAACCGGGCTTAACCTGTAAGGTCTTCGTTCCACAAACTTATCTGGATTTTTCAAACGAATCTCCAATTGACCGGTATTTACACGAGTTTTTGAGTAACCGCGCGTAAAAGTCGTAGAATATTTATTGAGAAGAGTCATTAGTTGATCGATCTCTGACGTATTGCTCAAGTCGTGATTTATATCATCAAACAAACCGGCCGTCGGTCGCATGTGCATGACGCGAGGTTGAGAGCATAAAGTCGCGCTATTCTGAGTAACGATCACCGTTAATCCCGTTTTGTTCAAAATATTTGCACCTATCAAAACATCTGACGTCATATCGTAATCGGACAAAATATGAAATTCGATTTCTACGTTAATGTTATCAATAACACATACTGTTGTTAATATACTTGTGGAAACTACAGGAAAAGGACCTATTCCTCGCAAATAATTGACTACTTGTTGTCGCTTCCCAGGCAACTTATTCGCAATAGATTCGCGCATCACAGAACATTCCGCGCCACTATCAAAAACCGAATCAATAATTATGTCACCTACTCGCATACGCATAGTATTTAAGATCTGTTTATTCTTTATAAATGAATTCACATTGGAGGTTATCTGTTTTTCACGACGGTAACAACTGTCAAACGTATGACCGGGTTTTGAACAAAACGAGCAAAACCTACTTTCATTCTGTTTAGGTACCGAAGTTGTCAAGGCATTAGGATTCTTCTCGATTGTATGTTTTTCTGCTACTACCGACGTATTTTTATAACGACAATCACTAGAAGCATGCCCAGGCTTCTTACAAAAGTTACAATAAGGGACGTTTCGATTATCAATAGCGTATTTTAAACGTTTGGATGGTGGTTGATTGGGATTTTGATGATTAGAATTGGGACGCTTAGCACGAATAGACGAGGCAACGGAAATTAGTTCTGGCACTGAGGTAGCTCTGGCATTCATGAGTTCAATCCGAAGGCGTTCGTCACTAATTGTTCCTATCACCGCTTCTACCGCGTCACTATCATCAAGTTTATCTTTTGTAACCCGTCTCCACAAAATCCATGATCGCGATAGAAACTCGGCAATATCTTTGGTTGGATCGTAATTGTGTTCCTTAAACCTTAGCACATCCTTTGAATAACGGTTTTCGGGTTCAAAGGTAGTAATAATATTTTGACGCAGCTCATCCCACGTGGACGTTGTGACAAGCCAGTTATCAGCCCACATTTTTGCACGACCTTTTAGTAAACTAGTAACTTTCATACGGAGATCGTAGTCACTGAGCTCATAATTGGTCTTAGCTAAGGAAATATGATTACACCACTCGCGGACTCCAACGTTACCGTCCGGGTCATATGAAGGCAAAAATACATCAGTAATTTTAACTTTATCGCGCTGCTTCGACAACTTTTCACTCATATTCTGCATCATAGTTATCATATGTAAGTAAAATTCAGGAGGTACGTTACTGCCCTGTGGTTGTAGCGGCGTCACGTTGGCAGATGTATTTGGTCCACCATCGCCGTCGTCTGGTCTGGACACGGTACACGTAGGTACGCTCGGCGCCGTTGATCCATTCTGGTCTGCTCCTTCCATCGTTTCACGCAGGATAATTTTTTTTTTTCAATGCAGGTAGTCTGAAAAATAAAACAAATCGGACAGAAAGAGCGGATAAGTATCCCACTTCTGATGTCGAAGATGAGACAGGACAGTTATTTTTTAAAAAAGCGCAGAACCGCTGACCTTATCTGGTCATCGGCTCTGCTATAGCTATAAAGGGCTGTATTTTAAACTAAAGGCAAACTTAAGGAATTTCATCAAAATGAAAACAAGTAAAACAATTAAAAATAATAATTTTTTAATCAAACAAACATAGAATCTACTTACAATGTTGTTTCTCCAAAAATCGGCAGAAAAGTGAGCTCCACGCTCAAGTTACGCCTTTTATAAACTTGTTCTGTTCACTCGCGGCAAACGTCACTTCACAAAACGAAACGTTTAAAAACTAGCTTTTAGCTATTTACAAAACAATATTCCAAAATTCAATTTATTTAAAAATAATCATAATTTAATTTAGAAACAATATTCCAAAATTCAATTTATTTAAAAATAATCATAATTTAATTTAGAATCAAGTAATTATCAGATGTTTATTAAGAAATTGAAGACAATTAATTATTAGTGATGTCAACATTGAATAATGTCAAGACTATTTACCAAGAACATCAACTTTAGATTATTTACTCACAAACATAAAACTGTTCTACATATTGGTATTGATTAAACATTTCTAATTTGTAATTAGGTAACTATTCTAAGGCAAATCAAATTAATCATCAGCAAAATAATCTTCGCGGCGACATATATATATATATAAAAGAAAGTAGTGTTAGTTACAGTATTTATAACTCAAGATCGGTGGAGCTGATTTAGCTGAAAATTGATGGGGAGGTTAGCTTAGAACTAGGAGACGGACATAGGAACTTTTTATCTTGTGTGCATTTTTTTATGCCGCGCGGACGAAGTCGCGGGTTATATTTACAGATTTAAAAAAATTAAATAAAAAAAAAAGACCTGTGTTAGATATTTTGTTGTGACTAAATAAACGAAAGCACATCAGAAGAAGGTCTTTTTAATTATTCCTATGCATATCGGAAATTTTAACATTCATTGCGAAAAAAAATCTCATTTAACATCAGCAGACATTCATATTTTTTTTACATTCAATACGAAGTGAGATTTAAAACTAAATATTGCTTTCATTAAAAGCACAAGCAAAAGCAAAGCTTGGAATGTAAATAAAAAGCATATATATTTTACATCTGCACTATGTTTAGACTGTACATTTCAATAGTTTTTTGTACAGATTAATGTGTATGAAATGAAATAGTATGTTTAGTAAATAAAAATATTTTTAAATTTCATTTTTATTTATATTCCAGTGCATTTCATTTTTATGATTTTTCTTTTTCATGATTATTTACAATTACTTAACTTTTTTATATCATAACTAGCTGTCGCCCGAGACTCCGTCCACGGGATATTAAAAAACGTAATAAGTAATCTGTGCCAAATTCCATCAAGATCTGTTGTTTAGGAGATAGCATCCATTTTAACATTCGCATTTATAATATAAGTAAGATGTGGCAAACGAGCAAGCGACCTAATAGACATCCGTAATTGCAGATGCTGACTACCTTTAGATTTTATTTGAACTTTTAAGCAATTATTTACTGCACTTAGTTACTAAAAATCTACACCAATATATTGCAAAAAAACTGTTATATCTTCACGATACTTGAACTATAATGTAAATTTAAAAAAAAAAATTAGTTGTAAAGAATCATTCGCATTAAGGGTTCAGTTCTCATTAATCGGATCACATCAACGCCTCGCTGTAATGACAACCTTCCGCCTGATAAAGTTTTAACAGAGTTGAAGGCCGCTCATTGTGATCGGAACTGGGTTCAGATAAGAACTGAGTATTTTCTATCTTTGAAATAAAATTTATATCTACTGCAAAGACTTCAAAGAAGATGGTCTATTATCAAGAGAAAACTTTATTTTTTATTTTGTATAGTTTTAAGGAATAAACTCAAACTTACGATAAGATATCAAAAATACTTCTATAATTAAAATGTTATATTACACTGTCCGTTAGTTAATTATAAAATAATGATATCGTAAAACATCCTCTTTAGAACTAATTAAAAGCCAAAAATCAGACGTCTTGGTGCCTCTATTGAGTTGATAGATCTGACATTCGTTGGACGTAGGTATCTGCCTAGTAATTAGAATTTATATAGTTCAATACGCGTTACAGCAGATTTACATAATTACAATATGTAGATAAGCTTACGAGAATATGAACTCGGTTATAGAGTAATTAAGTTTACGGAATAATCTTTATCACACGGGTGAAGCCAAGACGAAGCGCTAGTTAAGAAGTACTCGTAAATACCTAAATAAAACATTTTTGTATTTTCGTTTTATATATGTAGTTTATTTAAATAATTACATATATTGAAACTGTTTACTGAAGAGTAAATTTTGGACAATAGTACGAGGGGTAAAACACGACTGAGTGAGTTTGATCGTTGGTTAAAATTTACGCAACGTTTGTTAATTCATGTCGCGCTCAAGCATTACATTACCCAGAGTATTAATTAATATACCACGTTATCATAACAATTGAATAACGTAAGATTAATTAGATTTTGATTAATTCGCATTTATAAGGTTAATAGCTTTCACACAAGATTCCGTCCGCGCGGAATTGAAAAATTAATTATTGTGTAGTATTCTTTCCGACTACGTTCTACATCTGTGCAAAATTTCATCATCCATTAAGCCGTTCCGGAGGTACCTTCCAACATCCATCTATCTTTAATTTTTAATAAAGAGAAAAAGAGATTAGCACATTAAAGTCTCTGATTGTCATTAGGAGAATGAAGGGGCGGCATAGCACCGTCCAAAAAGAAATTAAAAAAACATCCTCCCATCAAAACTTTCGCATTTATAATATTAAAAAGATAAATAACCTTTAGCATAGTTGGAATTTTTGTTTGTTCAATAAACGATATTTATATATTTAAAACTTGTCTATATTGAAGATGTAAGACTAGTACCAGTTAATGGTACAGCTACCATGATAAAAAATTTTAAAAAGTTGTTCTACGCATATTTATTAAAATTAGTAAAAATATAACAAGTTCGTAAGGACTTTTTTCTTAGTCATTTTTTTTATTATAAAATAATGCCGACATGCCTTACGCCTGGCATAATAGGGGCGGGATTATCATTTTTTATTCAGGCTTCATTGTTCAAATCTTTTTAAGGGAACATCAGATTGTCTAGAATCATAAAATATGGGTTTACCTTATCCTTGGATTAATTCTAGTTGTCGCTTTAAACGAATTATAAGTCATGTTTTATGCGCTCATAGACATTTAGGAATTATATAAAAAAATGTTAAATTTATTTAAACGACTCTCTATAACCGTTGATAAAAATGTACGTGACTAATAGTTTGTTTCTGAGACCAACATCTCTGTATAAAACATATCCTCATTCCTGTCATTATCTTTGACAAAACAGAGATAACAATATTTTTAAAACAGATACTTAGAGCTTAGAAACCCACGGTAAAATGGGGGGCATCAACGTATTCAATTTCTATATAATAAATAATATTCACTTCATTAATTCGCTTGTAAAATTAAGAAAAATTGCAACAAAAAAATGAATAATTCAACTTATAGCTAAACTAGTTAATGCCCGCAACAACGCACGGAATTTAAGAAAAAAAAAACGTAATTAGTAACCTATGTGTTCTTCCAGACTGTGTTCTACATCTATACCAAATTTCATCGAGATCCAAGCATCCGTTCTGGAGAAAACTTGTAATAAACATCCATCCATTTAAACATTCGCATTTATAATATTAGTAAGGTATAATTTATAAATGTGATGTCTCCACATACATTAAATGTTTGTATAGAATTTCGTATTTTTTTAACTCAACAAGCTAGCTACACGTTAATTGCAACACAGGTTGCCTGTTGAAGTTATATGAAAGCCTTTGACCTTTCTCTCCATTGTTCCGTCTGCAAGTAAATGCGGCAACTGTTGCCAATAACTATTAACCTTTCATACAAGTGCTATAACGTTTTATAACTAGAGCACTACGCTATTTAAAAGGTACATATAAAATACTAAGTACAACATTGAAAAACATTTATTTGGCTAGTGTTAAATTGTTTTATACAAAATCTTTTATTTCGTTGTAGTAGCTCGGTAAACTATCAAAATCTTTGTGAAAAGTGTTTAATTTGTTAGTATTCGGTTTTGTTTGTCGATTTTAACCATATTTGAAATGTTCCACGTATTATCAATTTTTTTTTTAATAGATGCTTTAGTAGGTAATATACACTTATGACTAAATCACTAACTGTGTGTTTCTGAGATCAATTGCTTCTTTAAAACATATTGTTATATCTGTTTTGTCAAAATTAATGACAGGGATAACGATATGGTTTACACAGAGATTTTGGTCTTAGAATACCATGATAAGTTTGTGTTTTTTCTACATATATTAAAAAAAGTAATTCTAAAATCTTCCGATTTGAGTACGATGTAACAATATTTTTATTTAATCTATATCTATATATATAGTGTGTCTATGAATGATTAGTTTGACAACTGATGCCTATGATTGATCGAATTAATTGTGTACGAGGATTAATGTTGCACTTAATGGACGGTGGTCATAGTGTCGGACTGTATGCGCATAACGAACAACTATGAAATATCGAGCATCGGTCTTGTTATAAAATTAATCGAACAAATAAGTACTATAAATTAGGTATTTTATTACTTTTTTAATTTATTACAGTTTACATCAGATAAGTAACTAAAAAAAGATTAAATAGATTTAATTTTTGTTTAGAAGAATAAAGCAGGAATAGAAAGAAAATATATTGTTATTCAAAAAAAAAATAATCACGAAATTTCTGATAGCAAGTTCTATGAGAATAACCATCGAAAATCGATAAGATTTAAAACCGATTTTACTCAACCCATCTCTAGAGAATTGTCAAACTCATCATCCTTAAATAGACGCACTATATCTATATAAACATCGCTAATCGATATTTGACATACACTCTGTGCTTATGAGCTAAGTTGGAGTTCGGCGGCACTTGTCGAGAGGTTGTAGTTTGTGACAGGAGCTCGGTAATTGACCCTTCAGCTTAATTACAACCGGTACTAACTATTGTTTAGTCACCGACAGATATAATTATAGTAGGTGTAAATACTCCTTATTGTTATAATGAATAACTGGCTGTACATGGTTTTTATGTTGTAATCTGTACAATCAGAGAATGTTAGCAACTTGTAATTTCGACTTTTGATCATAAGCGGATTAAGTCGTATGGTGTTGAAATTTAAAACTAGTTGGATTTCAAACGTAGCGTAGATGTAAAATAATGAGAAGATTCTGTATTACTCAATAAAAAAAACTATGTATCTAATTTAAAAAAATCTACTGGTCTCCTAGTTATTTAAAAAAAATCAAAAAATGGGATTCATCTGCGAGCACTACCTTTCCAATAAAATAATTTTTATTAAAATCGGAACACCAGGGGCGGAGTTTCGCGGTAACACAAAAAAAAATACAGTCGAATTGATAACCTCCTTCTTTTTGAAGTTGGCTAATAACTGGCAACAGAGGTAAACTTTAAGAAAGAAAAAGTTAGTTTAATTATTAAAACAACCTGTATATCTAATACGGGTAGGTTTATACAAACTCGATTAGCAGTTGCGAGTCTTCAGCGATCAGCAGTTCCAATAAGCCTAAGCGTAACAAACGCACTTCCGCGGTCGTGTTGACACCATTACATTGCCCTGACATGGCAAAGCCGCTAAGAGCGAAGCCACACGAACGAGACCGTTTTATCGCAAACTGATGTCTATAAACTTGCATCATCAATATGTTTAAACATAATTGTGCTGTCGTAGGTATAGTGCAATAAACTTAATTACCACGATGGTCAAATCTGAATCTAAAGTACAATTAGTCACCTTATCGTCAATGTGAAAAAGTCAAAAGATCCTTCTCAGGCTGAAATGTAACTTTTCATATCTTATACTTTACTAGCTGTGCCCGCGACTTCGTCCGCGTAAAATTCTGTCTTCGGATAGAATTTTTTTTAGACTAATTATTTTACTTAACATAGAGAGAGGTGTGCCAGGACCACGCCAAATGTCTGGTCCTGGGTCTCTGCCTACCCTTCTGGGTTACTGGCATGAATTTTGTTGTTGTGGTATTTTACTTAAACTTATTAAAAATTACAACAAAACATATTAAACTTACAAAACATTCACATAAAATCGTATATTCCCATACAAACTTTCATCCCCTATTCCCTTTTGTAATATTGCAGCGTTGAGGGTAAAACTCTTACAAAATTCAAATGTCAATTTATTTATATCAAATCAGCAGCCTAAAAAATAAGTTTCAAACTTCTAACTGTAAAAATGACGACACTCACATTAAATTTTCCACCCCCACTTTCAACCCCTTACAACGCTTTTCCTGCGTTAAAAAGTAGCCTTTGTCTTTTCTCAGGCTCTAGACTAAATATTGGTAAGGGTAACAGCAAAACATATTAAATGTGTTTTGACATTCACCAAAACCTCACATATTGCTAAACAAAATTTCATCCCCTATTGCTATTTAGCACCCTAGGGGGTAAGCATTTTTACAAAAATTAATTTAATATTTTTATATCAAATTAGCAGCCTTAGAAAGAAATTTCAAGCTTCTAACTGTAAAAATGACGATAATTCCATACAAACTTTCACGCCCACTTTCAACCCCTTACAAACCCTTTTTCGCGTTAAAATGGGCCCTATGTTCTTCCTCAGGCTCTAGACTAAATATTGGTAAGGGTAACAGCAAAACTTATTAAACAAAACATTCACCAAAACCTCACATATTGCTAAACAAAATTTCATCCCCTATTGTTATTTAGCACCCTTAGGGGTAAAAATTTGACGAAAATGTAATTTCATATTTATTGATATCAAATTAACAGCCTTGAAAAAAGTTTCAAGCATCAATCTGTAAAAATAACAATAATTCCATACAAAATTTCACCCCCACTTTCAACCCCTTTTTCGCGTTAAAATGTAGCCTACATCTTTTCTCAGGCTCTAGACTAAATATTGGTAAGGGTTACAGTAAAGCATATTAAACAAAACATTCACCAAAACCAAACATATTGCCAAACAAAATTTCATCCCCTATTATTATTTTGCACCCTTAGGGGTAAAATTTTTACAAAAATCTATATTTCGTATTTATCTATATCAAATTAGCAGCCTTGAAAATAAGGTTCAAGCTTCAATCTGTAAAAATAACAATAATTTCATACAAAATTTCACCCCCACTTTCAACCCCTTACAACCCCTTTTTCGCGTTAAAATGTAGCCTACGTCTTTCCTCAGGCTCTAGACTAAATATTGGTAAAGGTTACAGTAAAGCATATTAAACAAAACATTCACCAAAACCGAATATATTGCCAAACAAAATTTCATCCCCTATTGTTATTTAGCACTCTTGGGGGTAAAATTTTTACACAAATTTAATTTCATATTTATCTTTATCAAATTAGCAGCCTTGAAAATAAGTTCCAACCTTCTACCTGTAAAAATGACGATAATTCCATACAAACTTTCACCCCCACTTTCAACCCCTTCAAACCCCTTTTTCGCGTTAAAATGTAGCCTACGTCTTTCCTCAGGCTCTAGACTAAATATTGGTAAGGGTTACAGCAAAGCATATTAAACAAAACATTCACCAAAACCGAATATATTGCAAAACAAAATTTCATCCCCTATTGTTATTTAGCACCCTTGGGGGTAAAATTTTTCCAAAAATTTAATTTCATATTTATCTTTATCAAATTAGCCTTGAAAATAAATAAGTTTCAACCTTCTACCTGTAGAAATGACGATAATTCCATACAAACTTTCACCCCCACTTTCAACCCCTTACAACCCCTTTTTCGCGTTAAAATGTAGCCTATGTCCATCCTCAGGCTCTAGACTATCTGTGTACAAAATTTCATTTAAATCGGTTCAGTAGTTTTTGCGTGAAAGCAAGACAGACAGACAGACAGACAGACAGAGTTACTTTCGCATTTATAATATTAGTAAGGATTTTATATGCCCAAGGTACATTTTCCTTAGTTTCTGGCAGAATTAAACATTAACATTAATTTTGTGTGACTTCTTTTTTTTTTCAATTTGAATATCATAATAAAAATTTGTTAAATCTACAATAAGGATCTCATTTAGTGACTGCCGCAGTTTTCTTTTCGTTATTCGTAATTCAAGTGGGTTCCTGAACGACAATGGTGCGGCACCGCTCGTGTGGCACATCTCTAATGCTCACAATTTCACATTAATGACATCCCCATCACTCAATTACGGCTGTAATGAATTAAACGTTTATGTACGATCTCACTTCAATGTAAAAGCAAAAGCAATCATTTCGTATAATGTCGAAAGGGGTAATTACACATTGAACAGTTAACGAAGTTGAATGAATAAACTTTCCTTTTGTTTTGATAGCAAATGTTACTCTTACTTAATATTATAAATGCGAATGTTTGGTTGTATGGATGAATTTATGGATGATGTAGAAGATATCTCCAGAACAGCTCAACCGATCTTGATGAAATTTGTCATGAATGTAGAACATAGTCTGGAAGAACACATATGTAGGCTACTTATTAAGTTTTATTTTAAATTCTGCGCGGACGGAGTCGCAGGCGATAAGAAAGAAAGAAAGAAAGAAAGTTTATTTATTAACACAAAAAAGATTAAACCAAAAAACAATAACCTTATACTAACATAAAATTACACATAATTAATCTGGATATTAAGTTACCATTTATGGTTATTTAGGGTAATCTTGTGATGCCCACTCTAGGCATAGCCTGTATCGTGGGCACCGATATTCATAAAGAAATACAATATTCAGAACACAAAATAACAAAAACCCTCATTCACGGCATTTAGCATTTAACAATTATAAGTTACTCCAGTATACAATTGAAAAATAAATAAATTAATTTAAGTAAATGGAAAAAATAATAAAATAAATTAATATAGATACTATAAATATGTATGAATGGTACGGATTTATAAATAGATAACATATAAATATATTAAAGGATCTAGGATCTTCAAAAGGTACTCAGTATCTTTATAATCTAAAGTAAGCAGCCACTTTAGTAAGATAGCTTGTTCAGTTATAATAAGTAAAAGTCATGAATGCTTTTTTTCTTTTTGTATAATATTTTAGATTGCTAGAATATTTTCATTTACAATCGTGTTAAATGAGAATTCTTAATCTCTACGCACCTTTTTTGATTAAGAAGATTTATATATAAATCAATGTATTTATTTATATGCGAATATGTGAAGTACGAGTATCATACGTTCGGAATATGTTTGTTTTAACCAAACAGGAAAACGAATTGTAATTACGAAGCTCTTCGTAGCGAGAAATTAGAATGTCCGAGGGGGATATTTCAAGTGGACGTGTTATTTTCCGGAAAAATATTCTATTAATTAATTTTTACATTACAAAAAATGATAGATAAGCCTTTAAAATTGGTTAAGCCGTTGAAAAGTATACACAAACGCAGTATCACCTCTTATCGGTTAGGCAAAAACAAGAAATGTATAAAAATTATAACTACTTAAAATTATAAAATATAGCTGTCGCCCGCGACCTCTTGTGGAATTAAAAAAAACGTTTAATACGTTTTTTTTAATTTAATTTAAAGGCTTAATGTGTTCTTCCAGACTATGCTCTATATCTGTGCCAAATTTTATCAAAATGTATTGAACCATTCCGGAGATATCTTCAAACATCCATCCAACCAAACATTCACATTTATATTAGTAAGATTAAAAAGTACCCTATGTCCTTACTCAGGCTCTTAACTATATGTGTACTAAATTTAATTTAAATCGATTCAGTGATTTTGACGCAAAAGTGAGATAAACAGACAGAGTTACTTTCGCATGTGTAATATTTGTAAAGATAAAATAAATATTTGAATCTTAATTCTGTTTATGTAAATATTTTATGCATTTGAAATGCTAACAAAAGCGTAGCAAAATCTTATTACTATAAGTGCTCTGAATCTGGTGTTTAAACAAAATGTTATTAGCTACGTAAACGGTTTGTACGGCAGCAAATTGGCTATAATAACTAGATAGTTCAGTTGGAATGTTACGATCTTGGTACAGATTGCTGTATAAGGGTAACAGACAAATACTGCTACAACTTTAATAACTTTAGCCTACTACAAATAGATACTTCGGGATGTCATCGCCCACTGATCTATCCCATCACTGCATAAATAAGTGGACAATTTATTATTATTATTCATTTATTCTCTTATCATTTATATAATACATTTTATAAAAAAAAATTAACAAAATATATAATATAAAAAATAGTATACCACCGGCTGCGGAATCCCATTACTCAAACAACCAGTGGTGAGGGCTACAGAGACAGGAACCTCCTCACTATACGCGCGGTTTCTAAAATAACTGCCTTTTGTATCAGGCCCTTAATCCAACTGTTTAGCGAGAGCTTCTTAAGATTATTATTATTATTTTTTTTTTTATTTGACTAGAACTGAAAAAGTAGACTTTTTAAGCCAATTAGCCAATTTAATATATAATTAAAATCGACCAAGAAGACGATCGAATAAGACGAAGTCGCAGGCAAAAACTAGTGAAGAATAAAACTCTAAAGTAGATTGAATTTCCTTCAGATATTTATCTTATGAAATCGAATTTAGAAAGATTAAGGAAAACGTTACGACTGGCCGAGCTATTTGTAGATAATTATCTTGAGAATAAGAAGCAATGGGAAAGTTGGCGCCGAGCGGACTAATTTATTTCTAAATTTCTACGAATTGAAAACAGACGTCCCAATTTCTCGCTAGAGGGAGCTTCCAAACAATTATACTATCCTTTTTTATTACATTTAAGGCATTTTTATTATCACAATACAAAATGGACGAATAAAGCCTAAATAGAAAGCTAGGTATTACTTACTAATATTATAAATGCGAATGTTTAGTCGGATGGATGGATGTTAGATTGAATGTCTCTCCGGAACGACTCAACAGATCTTGATGAAATTTTGCATATATGTAGAGCATAATCTGGAAGAACACATAGGCTAGTAATAAAGACTTTTTTAGTTCCACGCGGAAGGAGTCGCGTGCGACAGCTAGTATCTAACAATAAAACAACTGATAGAAACTGTTAAACTGGTATTTACAAAAACATATTGTACAATTGTCGATATCACCGGAGACCGAAGAGCTGGCAGCTACCTCGGACAAAGAATAATCTAGCTATTCAAAGGGGGAACGCTGCCAGTATCTTCGGAACCTTGCCTAAAGGGACTTATTTTAATGATATATTTTAGTTTTTATATAATATTTTTTAAGGTTTTTATTTTTAGGTTCTAGCGTAATTTATATTTGTGATTTCCAGATAATACTATAATAAAAACTATTTACTTTTTGATATATAATTACTATGAATAAATCTAGTACAATTTATTAATATTTTACAATAGATATATGAAATATATATAAATGCCATAACCTAAAAATAATGACATTTGAAGTAAACTACTCGACAGTATCAAGAATAATCCTCAGTGGGAAGACGGTACTCTAAGAAATAAAGTACTGTTCCACTGAGAGATTAATTCAATTCCACTAGTAGCTAAGCTGGTTACAACCCAATTATTATCACTAAATGAACAAGGTTTAACCTCAATTAGAGATAGTGAGACTAAAGCTGATTGTACACTAGTTACTGGCCATTTTTCATCCATTAAATTAAGGTTTTTAAAGTTGTTAAATATGTATGAAGACTCTTATTTAAATTTCGAACGAGTACCAATTTATTAAATCATGCCAGGCCACTCAAGTCTTCTTTAAGTTAAAAGTCTTCCTTAGTAAGTAACCTTAGCAGCTTTCTACTAAGGCTGAGTTACAATCAGAAAGGTTTTATCTACGAGTACCATTCAAACGTCATATCAACTTATTAACCAAAAATACATCTATTATTCGACATAGGACATCCCCACACCAGGATAAGGGTCAATTTTTTTAGTATATTTTTGAAAATTCAACTATATACGTTCATAAACTTAAAATTTTTGGCAATAGCTTATTCAGATGTCCCTAAAATGTAAAAAATACAACAAACATGATTTTTATTCTTTTAAAATGCTCTGGTTACGGATAATATAATATATGTTATGGCTTTTAATAATTCACTACTACTTTAATAAGCTAAAGAAAATTAGTAGGCTATTAAATTTAAATGATATTAAAAGCATGAAATGGATTTCACAGGTAACATTAATTCAACGAGTTCATCCGCGCTGTTATAATTCAGTATAATTAAAATTACCTGTCATAGTCATTGTATTGAAATGAAATGAGGTTAAACCTTTGTTTTGTATTTAGGTAAGAGCAGCTGTACACGGACTGCTGAAATTGAAATATGCAATCAAAAATGTGTGCAACATGATTCTTTTCGTACATCATGATTTAATTACAAAGAAATACAAATGGTATAACTTTTAAAAGTAAGTTATTACTATCTATTATCAGACCATTTGACAGTTGGATGTATAACCCGGTGTGCATAAGATTTACTAAATTACTAGCTTTTACCCGCGACTCCGTCCGCGCGGAATAAAAAATAGAAAACGGGGTAAAAATTATCCTATGTCCGTTTCCTGGTTCTAAGCTACCTGCCCACCAATTTTCAGTCAAATCGATTGAGCCGTTCTTGAGTCATAAATAGTGTAACTACGACTTTTTTTTATATATATAGATAATAGCTCATTGACGCCCTCCTGTCAATGTCAAAAGAATGCCACAGGATCCTTTTCATTCTGTAATTTTCATATCATGTTTTTTTTTTTATTTTATGGCTTTTTCTATGCCCAAGTAGGTTTTACATATTTTCTGTCAGAACTAACCTCGATAGCAGCGCCTCTCTCATCGGGCCAGATATTTTTAGTTGACTTCACGATGCATTAGTAAATAAAATACATACGCTAAGAAATACAATAAATAGAAAGAAGTCTAAAAATACGTTATATTTGATTCTTGCTACTATGATAGAACTGGGCATTAAAAATCCATCTTCTCTAATGTGCAAAAGATACGTTTATCATGTCAGATCTGTAAAGACCGTTTGTATGGAATTCTACACGAACTTTAATGTAAAAACTTGAATGTAATCCTTATAATTCAATATAATAAAATTGGTTTGTACGTTATATCCAAAACAAATTATATTTCGTGAACATAATGATGCTTTAACGTAAAAACATTTTTTTTTCTCTCTGTCTTTGTCGACTTTTGTACCGGGTAATCTCTGAAAGGGATTGTTACCTAAACTATACAGGAATATTGTAAGCTACATATTTTAATTTACGATCGGGCGACAGCTAGTGCGTTATAAAACAGTAACCAAAAGTGTCAACCCCGTATAAAAATAATTTAACAAACACGTAGTTTGACATAAAGTTTGATCGTTTTCATTACTTTTTCTTCGAAGTTTGAGCTTTAAAGCTGTCAATCTGTCAATCAATATTGTCATGTGCAAAATTTAAATTTCGACTGTTTTCACTCAGACTATTTTAACCATTTAATAATAGATAATAAATGCTTGAAAAAAAAGAATTACATGTTGAAATTCGCATCAGAAATTAAACAGATAGGGGATACACAGATCGTGTCACATAGATATAGAAGAAGCAATTTATTTCCGAGATTACTTGATTTGGAGAAATAAATCCGAGTTTCTTTTTCGTTTCTAAGCTGAAAATGTTTAATACATGTATATAAGACACCAAAATCTTACTAGTCAATTAAATGCGTAAGTTTATTATTGCAATAAAAATACATTAATTCGTGTTAAACTAACTCTAAAAAACTGGTAAAACATAAAATTAAGCATTGATTTTTATAAATAAACTATTAGCCCCTTTGTACACAAGATAACGTAAAACTTAGAAACTAGTATACGTATCCTTGCGTCGCGAGTATCGCATTGTGCGCACTTCGTACACACAGCATTGAATCGTCGACACAACATTGAACAGTCGTCTATTCGGTCAGTACTTGCATAGCAACTACTTAACAACTATATAGATTTTCTCCGCCATCTTGAAAATCAGCGACCTTGATTACAGGACGCGAGCGACTGGCTTTAGCGATGACAGATAGATATGTCGGCGATCTGTCATATGTACTAATCTCGAGTCGAGTTTTGAAGATTTATGTGGCCTTGTACGAAGGGATTTAGGCCCTTAGGTACAAATAGTTGCAATTACCAAATAAAACCCTCGTAATCAGATTTCTGAAAGGCGATTGTGAAACAATTCCATTTATTGTACATCCGAAGATTCATAATTTACGAGCGGAAAGCAGTTAAATTTGGGATCTTTGCGAAATTGAAATCTTTCATAATTCTATCCAATCGTCTTTTCTTATAAATGTTTTATTTTTAGAACAGAAAGGTTTTGCCGGACTGATTTCTATCAGTTATGTACCTATTGAACGAATTAGATTGTCTATTTTTGTAAGAATATTGTTAGCTTCTAAAAATTCTAGGACAAGTCTCTAGAGAGATCCAGAACCAATACATTATCTTCGATCTTTCATCTGTAAAAGAAAATTTGTTAAAAGTTATAGCTTATTTCATAATATTTTTTTTTGATAATCCTAATCTGATATTTAAGATAAAAGCGAAAGTCTAACTCCAAAACTGCTAAAGGGAAAAAAAATTCGGACAGAAATACTATATTGTCTGAAAACTGTCTTAATTTTATCCCAGAAAAATGTACCTTGGGATAATTGTTTTTTATTTTTAATTAGCTTTTACCCGCGACTTACCATCCGCGCGGAATAAAAAAATAGAAAACGGGGTAAAAAATATCCTATGTCCGTTTCCTGGTTCTAAGCTACCTGCCCACCAATTTTCAGTCAAATCGATTCAGCCGTTCTTGAGTTATAAATAGTGTAACTAACACGACTTTCTTTTATATATATAGATATCTACTTAATAATTCCGCATCAAAATATGTTATAATGTATTTTTTAATTGCGATCGGGGATATATCTTAAAATCGTTACATTTAATAAAAGAGAGTTTAGTTAGCGCTTAATGATTTCACTTCACGAAAGAAAATTAATTTCCGTTGGAGGATACGACGTCACTCGAAGGTATGTCCTTTTTATTACATTCGACTGAAAGCATCGGATTTATAGCTTAAGAGCCAATAAAATTTTATCGTTTTAACTAGCTTTACGATCAAATTGAAACTAGGAACTTTTGACGGTATAATCGAGAATCATATGAGTGGAAATAGAGCATATTTGATGACATATTAAATATAGTTTATTATAAGGATAAATATTTTTAATTAAAATCTAATTATTTATCAATTTTGGCTGTATTACGATAATAGATGGCGGTAATTTAAATATATACTACATCCAGAATATTCCTTGACTTTGAAGACATAAATGCTGTGTTAAAACTACATATCCTTTCTACTATGCACGAAAGGATAATAAACCTAACATACCTGACCGTCATTAAAAGGTGAATATTAAATTTCCCGCCTCCACAGACTATTAATACCGCGTCATTACAACGCGGCCATTGCTGTGACGTCACACATCGGTTCACGGGCCGACTAATCCTCCCCAGCTCATTTTATTACCACAGACAATAAATTATTTGATATCAGTCGTAAGGATGCGTTTATTAATTTAATAAATAACTATAGTCGCCACAATATAATAAAGGCTGGTATGGACAACTGTCAAAGCAACATAACATTTCATTGGCATGGTCCCGTGTTGCAAAAGCTAAGTGTAAAGGGTACCGGTGCGTTCCATTGGATATCTCGGGTCCCTCGCGTCACACTTGAGGATGGCCACCGATGTTTTAGTGAGTAAAAATCTCACATAACCCTGTTTTTGCCCCGAAAAGACATTTTATAAGAATTTCACGAAATTTTGTATCGTCGTATCAACAATGTGTATGAGATATGTGCAGCGCCTCTAAACTTCACTTTGATACGGTGAACTGTGAACTTGACGACCAATAAGAAGTTTTTATAATTTAGAAGTTACGAATCCTTTCTCACCGATAAATTTTAAGCTTCATAGCAGCCGCTATAATTTCCTTCACTTCGCAAGTCCTTAGATTTTCATTAAAACGTTTTTCATATTATATTTATATAATAGCCTGCATATAGAGTGAAATCTAGATGAATATATAAAATTGGACTAAGTTAATTTTGGTCCCTATGTCACTCTACGAGTAATATTCGTGTCTAGACAAATGACTTCCTAAAAGGGCAAGGCCTAAACTTAATTGACGATGTTCCAAGCGTATATTAAATGTCCCAACATCCATTAAATCGTTTGATATTATTAATAAAGCAGACATAAGGCCATTAGAGTAGAGTAGTACGTGTCAGATGGCCAATAACATTCAAGGTTTAATACTTGACCATATTTATTGCTTTATTTCTTTCTAGCTGTCGCCCGCATTTCTATCCGCGTGAAATTAAAAAAAAAAAACTTAATTAGTAGCCTATGTTTCCAGACTATGTTCTATATCTGTGCCAAATTTCATCAAGATCCGTTGAGCCGTTACGGAGATACTTTCAAACAAACATCCATCCATCTAAACATTCGCATTTATAATATTAGTATGATAATCTCTAGTGTTTTATAGACAAAGATAAAACACAATAAAAATGTAGGAATAAACAACGTTAAATCCTCACTATTGTTAGCCTCTGAAATACTACTGCGTACACTGAAAGCAAATATCGGACATAACCGTTTGCTCAAAACGATAAACGACATTCGCTAGTGGATATCTAAAATTAATTTGCCTATATTTAATTTGAGAGACGTGTCTTTTATAACAAAAAAACTATTTTTAAAGTAAGTTCTTAGTTAGAGTGTGTAATAGAATATTTTTTTAATAAAATAAATAAAATTGTAAATAGCTCTCTGACTACATGACTTTCATACTTAGGTCACGTCATGTATCGACTCATTTTCGGTACCGAATTTAGAAATGCAAGTAAATAAAAATAAAAATATTTTTGTGTGCAAACTTATATGTGATCTTTCGATTTACAATGAGTTGTTATCACTGTAAAGTTCAATTAGCTTGAAAGATTTTTATAAAAAGATACGTTAAATAAAACTAAATTTTACGAGTGAATAAAACTACACGACCTTTCTCCGGCCCAAGTAAACCCTTTTCTATATTTTTTTTTTTTTTTTTTTTATTTATTTATTTATATTAAACAGGGTACAAAATACAAAGTTATATTAAAAGTGTCTATAAACCCATCGTGGGTTTGTCCAGACACTTTGGTACTACGCTATGAAATATAACTGAAGGTAAGTTTAGATTAATTTTTTAAACAACAACTAAGTGAGATCGCTCATACCGTCATATACAGGGTGCACAACGGGTAATAATTATATAACTCTCAGGATTTAAGATAGTAGTCTTTAAGTATGTTTTTTAAATTTTTGTAGTTTATGTTATTTTTAATTTCAGAAGGTAAATTATTTATTAATGTTGGAATTATATATTCTGATGTACGCATACCATAGACATTGACATGTTCTGGAATTGACAATTTTTTATTTGTTATACTCCTAGTTGTAAGTTTATGATTAATTGGAAGCTGAATTTCATTCCGAAAATATTGTTCTACTAACAAGTTATATTCTACTTTTTTATGTACTGGAATTACTTTACAATGTTTAAATAGTTTTATAGGGTCTTTAGAATAATTCTGTTTTATTTTCGCTGGTGTTATTAGTTTTAAAAATTTATATTGTATATTATATATTTGATTTAGGTATGTTTTATAAGTTCGTCCGTAGCTACTTAATCCGTATGATATTATACTTTCTACAAACGCCATATACATAGTGATTAGAACATTGTAAGGTATTCTATCTTTTATTATATAAAATTTAGCCATGATTGCCCTTAGCTTATCACATGTCTTATTTATATGTCGCGACCAACTAAACCTATCATCTATAACCAGGCCAAGATATTTATGCTCATGGACCTGCTCAAGAGGCACACAATTAGATGTGCACTTTCCACTGTGGAGACACGTGTGACTGTGTGCTAAAATTTTAATAATTTTATTCGGAGAGCACCGATTGTGGCTCGAATGCACATGCATAAATTTAGTTTTGTCAGCATTGAGTACTAAACCAGCATCATGCGACCATTTACAAAGCGCTTCAAAATCCGATTGTATCTGGCGTTCAGCCACCGCGATGTCTCTGTCAGCAGCCATCAGACATGTATCATCCGCAAACTGGTACACAGTGCATTGTTTAATGACCATGGTGATGTCGTTGACGTAGGTCAGATAATGAAGCGGACCGATAACAGAACCTTGTGCTGTTCCTAACGTAACAGGTACACTATCGCTGTACGACGTTCCGACTTTTACTTGGTAGCTGCGATCATTAAGATAATTTTTACACCACTGTAGCAGTTTTCCTCTTATGCCATTATTATCTAGCTTCTCAATTAACAGATCATGTTTAAGCATATCGAAGGCTTTGCTGTAGTCAATAAATATTAATATGACATGTTTTTTTGAATTAAGGCAAGCATTAATATCATCGGTGAATTTAGATAATAAGAGAGTAGTACTTTTTCCAGCTTGAAACCCATATTGCTTCTCAGATAAAACTTTGTGAGATCTGTAGAAATGTTGGATTGTTCCGGTTATATGCTTTTCAACGATTTTATCAACTACTGGTAATATGGTAATGGGACGATATTTATCGTAATGCAGAGTACTGCCTCCTTTGTGGATAGGTCGTACGATACCAGTTTTTAATTCTTTGGGATAAACCCCCGTTTGGATACTGACGTTAACCAATCGCGTTATCACGTGTACAATTTTATCCGACAATTTCATGATATCGACTGCTCGAAGTCCGTCCACTCCTGGGGCTTTTCTAGGGTTAAGATTTTTAATTATGTTCCTAATATCCCCGACCTTAGCTTTCTTAAAGAAAATTGATTTGTCAAGAGGCCTTACATACTCGGATTCGTTTAAGATTTTAATATTACATTTTGGAATTAACCCTTGTACATTATTTTTAAACTCTTGGGCGAATTTATCAGCGATATTTTTATTCGTACCATCTTTTCTAAATGCTTTAGTTATTACGTCATCAACTGTATTGTTTATTTTTCCAGTCATATTGTTTATTATTTCCCATAATTTACGAGTATTTGATTTACAATTGTTTATTTGATTTATATAATACGCATTTCTGGTTCTTTGTACTATTTTATTAGTTTTATTTCTGATTTTTTTATATTTAACTCTAATTTCTTTATTTGTCGGGTCTTTAACGCAGCGTAAGAAGCACTCATCTCGCTTTCGACAAAGATTAATTATATTTTTATTTACCCAGCCATAGACATTTCGTTTAGATCTACTTAATTTTTGTTTGTATTCAGCTTTATTATAACAATTAATGAAATTATCTTTCATATATTTATATATTTCATTAGGACAATTCATGGTTTGTATGGGATTCCAATCAACCTCATTAACGTATTTGTTAAATATTTTGTTATCAATTCGTTTTATGTAAACCGGAGCATCCTGTATATGCGTATCTGAGCATAGTGCGACCGTCGTTAATCTGTGGTCGGCCAACACTATGCCGAGCACCGCGGCATACGCGTTTCCTAAGCGGGATCTCACGAATATATGATCAATACAACTTTTTGTAACTTTATTTTTATATTTTTCTATTCTTGTATAATCTGATATCCCGCATAGGAGACCGTGTCCACTCATAACATCCATGTATGATTTTTTAACAGAATTTTGAAGTTTTAGATCAATATTTATATCACCCAACAATACAAGATCTGTGTTATTGTAATTTTCAAGTAACATATCTAATTCAAATACAAATTGATGTTTGTTAGTGTTAGGCGGTCTATACACTGCACACAACGTTAACGGCACTGATGAGATAACAATTTTACCTAACAAACATTCAAAATGGCGAGTTATTACATTGATATGCGTAAACGTATAATAATTTTTTATATATAATATTATTCCACCGCCTTTTTGTTTATTTCTTAATACCGTATACATTGTGTAACCGTTTATGTTGTAAAGAGATTTTATGTTATCACTAATGTTTGCTTCTGTAATTATAAGAATGTCGATGTCCGTGCCAGTTTCGCTAATAATCTGTTCTACCCTCCAAAAATATTTTATCATTGATCGAATATTTACATGTGTTATTGTTATTTTATTTTTACTAAACGGTAACCGTCTTTTATATTCAGAGAAATTTACACAATCAAAAATTTCTATAATATTATTATCGACAGAAAAACTATCCATCACATACAAGAAAAATAAAAATTATCTATGGAGTTCCAAGGGCCAGTACGAAAGATTATTAAATATTTTTAGACAAAAGTGTTTGTATATCTTTAACGGTTCTTAATCTGTATATTTTTGAATTTTCATTTTTTCGTGCTAGCACTTTGCCCTCCTTAAACCAGATATATTTGTAACTATCTTTAAGTTCTTGTTTAGTCTGCCATAATAAATGTTTATAATACGGTGTAAGTGGTTCACGTACAATTATTTTTTCGGCTGCCGGCGGTCCCGTCAGACCTGGTACTATGTCCGCTGCGGTGATGATGGTCTCGCGTGTTGCTGTGAGGAAACGTTGGCGAGTAACGTCATCCCGCAGCCTGACGAGGACCGGTCTGGGGCCTGGTCTACGCAACGCAGGTCGTTTAATGGATATAATGTCATGTTTAGGCGCCTTAAATTTTTCAGCAATATTTTGAATAACTTCGTTTAGTTTTAAGTCACTTAAGTCCGGGATTCCGACAATCTCAACTGTATCCCCAAGGTGGTGTTGTTCAATTTCGGTAAATTTTTGTTCGAGGGCTTCGAATTTTGTTTCTAGATAGATATTTCTATTTTCTATATTTTTCTGTTTCCTCTCCACTTCTTTCATCTTAGTTGAGATTGTATTAAGCGACTCAGTGAATTCATCAATTTTTTCACTGCAGTACTGCACCGCGCTGCTCAGCGATTGCAACTCGCGTGAAATGGTGTTACAAACTTCCTTTTTGATGTCTTCCACTAATTTTTTTATATTTATTGACGCTTCCGGTGTTTGGATATGTTCCTCTTCGTCTTCTTCGTCGTCTTGTAACATACCATAAGATTTTCTACGTGAGCAATTTAAATTGCAATCGGTACATGCCCATTCCAGATTTTCTGCGGCTTTAAGGGCATTTAACTGCTTTGCACTTAGACCCGTACATTGTGTTACGGCGTGTACAACTTTTTGGCATCTACTACATTCCAAAATAGGGCTCTTTTTGGTCAAAATTTTACTACAACCAGCACATTTAGCCATAATAATAAAATGAGGGTATTTGCGGGACACTCACTTAGCGCGGTGGGCTTATCTAACGGCGATCGCGCGAGTACTGAAGTATAGTAAGTATATAGTTTTATGATCTAAATACAAAGACTGCTACGCTGATAAAAAGAAAAAGTATTTTATACAAAGAATATATTACTTTGATATAATATTTTCAAATAAAAGCTTCTTTATTTACTGTTTTATTACTTCTAAATAAATATGTAATTTTTAATATATTGTAACAAAAGTTTGGAAAGTAAATTATGTTTATGCCTCAATGTTCCAAAAGTATTATGAACCTATATCTAAATTTCAGACCTGGCGACAGTTTTATATGAACTCAATAAGATGGCCTAATTTTAGTCCTCTTTCTCTCTTTTTAATCCTTTCTTAATAGGAAAGGATAGGAAGGGGAAGTGGATTTGGCGGAAGAGGAGAAGCATAGGAAGGAAAAATATCCTCTTTCTGTGCGTCTCCTTCTCCGTTGATTAAAGGTAGGCAACGCATTTGCATTTGCGGATGTCTATGGGCAACGGTTGCCTCGCTATTGTGGCGAATCCAGGTGGCCGTTTGCTCGTTTGCCACCTTACGATATAAAAAAAAAAAACTTCTACAATATTTCGCGTAATAAATTATTCAAGCAAATTGAAAAACATACACACAAATCCTGACAAATATTTATAAGATAAAAAAAAAAATAAAAAATATCGCCATCTAGTTAATTTTTTTTAAATCTTTATTGCCAGAACTACCGGAATCAAGCAAGAGAGTAGTATCAATCCTGGGTCTGTTCGAGTTGACAGTGGGTGACATGCCGCGTCCAGAGGGCGCATCTGAGCTGGCAGCGGCGAGGCTGGCTGTCAGCCATGTCAATCAGCGTGCGCTGCTGCCCGGATACACGCTGCATCTCATCACTAATGATACCAAGGTTTGTCCAAGATTCATACATAAAATGTGATGATGAAACATTAAAAAGACAATAGACTCCGAAGACAGCTAGGTTAATGTTAATCATATTACGTATGAGGATGGTTTGCAGTTTTTGATATATTCCATTCTCGCTCAAATTTTATACCCAGATATTTTAAGATTCAAACTTTGTAGCGACTCGTCGTTAACTTTGAGTGCATTTTTGCGATTGTTGGCCCACTGAGGATGCAGGAACGGCCTATGCCTAAAATTGTGTATTAATTAAGTGATATTCTGAGCCACCACAAAGTTTGGATAGTACAAGAATAGGACAATCAAAACTATTATGTTTATATGAAGTATACCAATGTGTGGGCAGTGCGACCCTGGCGTGGGAGTGGACCGGTTCTTCCACGCGCTGTACACGGAGCGCTCGGCGCGCATGCTCATGCTGCTCGGCAGCGCTTGCTCCGACGTCACCGAGAGTATTGCCAAGATTGTGCCCTACTGGAACATTGTACAGGTACAGTTGAGAGCTTCGATCAACAATAGCAACAGATGCTATTAGTGATCGAAGGTTGACAGACACAATTAAACATTTTGGTTCAACCTGCAATATCTAATAAACCAACTGGCCTGCTAAGCTGGTGAAATACAATGACCTCTCAGAAGACAGATAAAGTAAACAGTATTTTCTGTTTCGGTTGATAAGTAAGGTGCAGAAGACCGAGTGTTTAATGTTCAAAAAAATTAACGGAAGAGTGAAAGGAATAAAAGGTTTTTTACTGGGGGGAAGGATAGGGAAAGTAAATTTTATCTTTTTTTCATTTAAATGTCTTTTAAGCTTTCAAACTAAGAAATACTGCTGGAAATGCATCTGTTTAGCTTAGAAATGACTTGACCTAAATAGTGATAAATTTAGGAATCAATACATAGTATAAAACAAAGTCGCTTTCGCTGTATGTCCGTATGTATGCTTAGATCTTTAAAACTACGCAACGGATTTTGACGCGGTTTTTTTTAATAGATAGAGTGATTCTTGAGAGGAAGGTTTGTATGTATAATAAATGCATAATATAGTAGAGAAACACTGATAAATCTAAAGGTTTCTAATGTGAACGCTGTGAACGTTGTGTATAAGGACATTCTGTAGTAGGTATATTTTGCATTGCACCCGTGCGAAGCCGGGGCGGGTCGCTAGTATAGAATAAACTACAAATAAAACTCCCAATCTCTATGATTACTTTCCGATGTACAGTGAATATCTTTCATATAGATCAATGTTATCTGAAAAGTTTAAGCAAAATAAGCACACGGAGCGTGGCTTAAAGAACGCTCTTGCGAAAAGATAACAAAGATCTTCTTACATTTAAAGTTCCAATTGAAAAGTTCAAGTAAGATAAATAAAGGCTTTAAAACATCACACATATTACGTATGCAGAGATTTTACTCAAGTTATAAGTATATGAATAAGTATATTTCGTAGATGGAGCTTTGGAAAGGTTTTTTTATTTACCAGACCTGCTATAAAGGTGCGAAGTTAATCGTTACCATTGTCTTTTTTCTAATCATTGTTGTTTAATTATAAGTATTAACTGAACGTATTCGACGTTCTTACGGTGAAAGAAAACATAGTGATGCAACCTGCATATATCTGAGAAGAAATTCAAAGATATGTTTGAACCAACCTGTACTGGGCCGGCGTGGTTGACTATGTCCTAGTCACCCCTAACTTGGGGAGGCTTCGAACCCCTCGGTGGGGACATATAGTGAGCTGTTGATAAATCATGAGTATACAAACGACACCCGACAATCAAATATAACAAATCGGATTAAGTTTTGTTTTATTTGCTTTTTAAAGCTTAAAAAATATGAACATCTCCCTTTGAAAAAAGAATGAAATTTGAATTTACAATGTAGGATATTTTGTAAAAGATTCAAGCAAGTCGTCAATACCGATGGAAAGTTTTATCAGTCAATTCACCAAAACAAACTTTGAACCTGAGAAATAAAGTACCGATACTTTCGTATTCTGAATAATGATTGCTATATTTTCTAAGTTTAACAGACAATATTCTGAAGACTAACTTATATAGAAACGGCTAAAACACTCACGTATATATATCCGGTGTCGTCACCGACTAGTTTCGAGCCCTTCGGGGGCCCTTCATCAGGGTGAGTAGAACTGGTATTATTTCGCGGATGCGGCCCGTCGCTCGAAACTAGTCGGTGACGACACCGGATATATATACGTGAGTGTTTTAGCTGTTTCTATATAAGTTAGAGATAATGTCTCACGAAAGTTTGAATAATTTAATTCTGAAGACTCTTTAATTTTCGCTTTGGTAAGTTCGAAAACTAATCTATAAAGAAGCTTAAATAGAAAAGATAGCAACATGTATTCCTAACTAGCTATGCGATTTAAATGACGTCACCTACTTACAATTCAGTTAAATCACATCATCAACCATATTGTTATCTCTGTTTTATTAAAGGTAATGACAGAGATGTCGATATGTTGAGATTTTGGTCTTAAAACTTACGGTTAATCTATTAGGAGCACAATGTAACCTACACATTATAATATGTTTACATTGCTGGTTTAATGAGGATGGTTTTGGTCTATTGTATTTAATTAGCGTGATGTAAATTAAAAATTATATATGCGCAATGTAATTATGATCTTAAACAATTGGAGCATGAAAACGTCGTCCCTTGGGAATGTAATTACATCCAGTAATCGTAGTGAAAGCCCATCCGCTAATGGTTTCTCAAAAATTAATCTGTTGCTCTGAATCTACAAGTCGTAAACATACGCTCATCTTTAATATGATTAAAAAACGATCTTAAAAACAATCTTCAAAAATGTATTTATAACAATAAAATGGTCGCCAAATCAATAGTATTTTTTTTTTTAATTTTGTCTTTAATTACATTTAGTTAATACAAAGAAAAATAATAATTAGTGCTCTTAATAACTTCTACAGACTATTCTATAATCTATTATTATTATTACACACTTGATAGAAGTCTATAAGAAGTTTTATTGTGTCAATTGAAATAAAGATTCGTAAAAGTCTTGCCCTTATCAAACACTAACTTTTTAACGAACAAAGAAATCAAGTAGAAAGTTTTTGGCCACGAGGAAATTTCTCATTTCTTTGATTCTTTCCACTTAAGAGTTTTAGCATCGTTAAGTCATCTTTTGTATATGTCCCCTCACTTTCACTTAAGTTACGAGAAATTGATGAGAAATACTTTATTAACGAGGTGGTTAATCTACTTGTAATTTTTCTTTTTATTTCAATACGTCATTATTATGACTAAAATTTCATAAAATTTGACTATGTTACTTCACTTGTTAATTAATTTGTTTACTAAGAATTCTATAAATTTGTTTATTAAAAACAATATAAATCTTTTTAGATAGTACCGCACCGTTCCATTACGGAAACAATAGTTTGTTAGCGAGTTCAAGTAGAAATCAATTCGAACAAACTGCGAATTAAAACTTTACATGCTATGATGAAGTTTAAATGGAACGAATTTAACTAAACCAGTCGCGTATGAAACTTAAATCTTTTCACGTATATCACTAGTAGAGTTTTACTAGTGGTAGAGCCCGTAATAATCTTTTCACAAATGGGCCGGCTCGACCGGTGAAATACAACGACCACACAGAAGACAGGAGTGAAGTGGAAGTAATGCCACATTTCCCCATTTCTGATAAGAAAGGAATGAGAAAAGGAGGTGAATTTGTTAGAGGATGGGATGCATAGGAAGGAGATATGTCCTCTTTCTGTCCACTAAATCTACAAATTTGAATCCTTAAATTCACCCTTAACAGGAAACTTAGGTCGACTACACTTGTATCAGAAAAAATGGTATTATATTTAACAAATACATCATTGTGTAGTACTCAGTATTTATTAATAAATGTTTGTTATTTGAACTAGCAAAATAACCAAACAAAAGTACTATTTGTAGAGTTGACAAATTTTGAAGAACAAAAGCAAACTATACACACAAAGCACTGTTTAAATGACAAACGCAGGCTTTCGTCTGCTGCCGGCGGGGTTTTATTACAAAATAGTTCGTCAGCTACAGACTGATTTGTCAATGACAATCGCTAATACTACATTGTTTCAATACTCTACTACTCTAGAGTTCTCTACTCTACAATGCTGCAATAACAAGTTATTAAAAGTGCCAATTGCAATACCACGACTATACAAAAGAGACGCGAAGTGGAAGTTTTTATACGTTTCATCGGATGAGCCAGCACACACAGCTGAAAGATACATTTTAGTTCTTTACCCCTTTAAACCATTTTGTAATAAAGGAAAGATGGGAAGGGTAAAAGGTTTCTGTACATCCAGTCTTCTGACCAGTAAAAGTAGACCACTCATATTTTCTTTTCACATCGTATTTTCTAGGTATCGTTCGGGTCGACTTCACCGGCACTAAGTGACCGTTCAGAATTTCCGCTCTTCTGTAGGACTGTGGCTCCGGACTCGTCACACAATCCCGCAAGGATCGCCTTTATAAGGTAACCTCAAAGAATAAGTAAAAGTTAAAATAAAAGTAAGGTAGTAGTAAGTAAGGTAAAATAAATTATCAAAAAATTAACGAAAAAAGTTTATTTCAAGTTGTTATAAAATTGATAAATGTATAATGTCAATATTAGAACATCGCTTGGTTAAATAATATTCATATTATTGTTAACAATTCAAACAATCCTTGAGACGAGAAGAAACATGTATTAAAAACAAAACATTAGCATAATCATGACATGCTCGTCAAACAACAAAATATGTTGTCAGAAACAAATTGTCGGGCTGACTTCTTTATCTTGTTACAAACTCCCAAGATGTCGGAACAAAATTATTTCTCGATTAACTGAGACAACCGTAAATTTTACAAATTCCAGAAGAATAATTTACATTATAGACGTCAAATCATTTTTTTTATTAACTAATACCGATTATAAATTAAAGAAGAACTACGGTAAACAGATTTAACTGTCACCAATCGTGATCGTGCCGTTTGTTTGTTTATATAACTGTCGCCCGCGACTCCGTCCACACGGATTTAAAAAACGTAATAAGTAACGTACGTGTTTTTTCCAGATTATGTCAAACACCTGTGACAAATTTCATCATGATCCGTTCCGGAGAAACCTTCAAACAAACATCCATATATCCATCTAAACATTCGCACTTGTTAGTAAGATTTTCCAAAGCAAATAGTAAAAGTTTGGCATATTGCATATCCACTATTCAACCCACAACCGCTTCAATCAATGAGCATGGTGTTCACAGACAACACGGTTGGGACACGGTGACAGCATTCTCACAGAATGAGGAAGTGTACTCTCTAGCGGTGAACGAGCTGGTGACGCAACTGGAGGCGGCCAACATCACCTGTGCCGCTTCCATCACCTTTGCCGAATCAGACTTCAAGGAACAACTGCAACAACTAAAGGTTATTTTCATCTAAAAAAAAGCAATTTCAAAATTAATAGATAAGTAATTAATTTCCAAATTATTAGGACTCGCCTCCTCCATTCGAGGAAAAATACAAATTTTAACCGTTTAAGCCGTTAAGTTGTTATTTGATCATTAAGAGTACCTTAAGTAGAAGAGGTTTAATTTACCATTTAACAACTGCGAGATAGTAAAATTGTAAAATTGTTCACAGAAATTGGATATCCGCATAATTATAGGCAGTTTCTCCCAAGAAATGGTGCCGAAGATATTTTGTGAGGTGAGTTGGAATCCGCAAAATGTCCACAACTTAGATATAATTTACTATGGAGTCTAAATAATAAAACTAAAATTTCTCCACTACATGTACGTTTTCAATTTCGGTCACATTTACGACGCGATTCTAGCCTTCTTGACACACATCTCTCGCTTCTTACATTTATGTTTGTTTATTTGATAAGTGAGATATGATGTCGAGATCGCAGGCGTTCAGGCTGGGCATGTATGGCGGGGAATACGCGTGGCTGGTGGCGGGCGTTCCGCCAAGACCGCGCGGCGCCCCGCCCTGCGCCCGCTCACAACTCGCCCGCGCCCTCGAGGGGCTCGTCTCAGTCACCGCGCACAGGGGTATAGCAGGCGATGCCGTTTCTTTTTCTGGTTTAGTAAGTATTTAAATATAGGTAAGCTCTGCTTGAGGTCTTTTACAAATCGGGAAACTACTAATTAACTACATGAAGTTTTCAATAAAACATTTATCATTATTACGTTCCATTTTTCCTTTTTTCCAAGATACATGTTTGTAATAGACATAAATAACTCTCATCGTTCATCCAGAGCTTTATAAAGGTGGCCCTATTTCTTCAAATATCTTACGTGCTCTATCAATGTACCGAAAAACATCAAATATTTCTGATTATTCCTAACTGTTTACAGACAAACAAAATGTTCCATCGTGAAATGGAAGGGTTCGGTGTACCTGTATCTCGTTTTGCCCCGCACACGTATGACGCAGTGTGGGCAATAGCCCTAACTCTCAGGAAAGCAGAGTTACTCTGGAGGAATGCAGAGGCCCTGAACGCCACACTCGATAGACCACTGAGTCTCAGTAATTTTGACTACGATCGGAAAGATATGGCCGAAGAATTCCTCAATCAGTTCGCAAACCTCAGCTTTTTAGGAATATCTGTAAGTTATAATATTGTTAGATAGAACTATTGTAGACCAGATCAGGATAGTAGGAAGGGATCAAAAACATTACCGTAGAATACTTACTGAGCTCTATACTATTTTATAAGTACATCTTTTGCTTTGGAGACTAAAGGACCCAAATGTCCTATTTTATGTGACAAATTTAGAAATTCTAACCAAAACCCTACAACTGAATATTAGCCAAAAAAAGAAGCAAGCTTTTATAGATAACATAATACCCTCGAAAAATTATTCGGCGAATTTGTTTGAGAACAGCGGCCGGAATACATAATAAGGAATGTTTTTTCAGGGACCCGTTGCCTTCAACGGGGCTGATAGAATTGGAATGTCGGCATTCTATCAAATACAAGGTATGTACATATTGAACCCCAATTTTATAACCTATGGATAAAGAAAACAACATGCCCCCATATATTCGTAGGCTTTCAAACATAACTATGAAATAAGGGTGATGATAAATTTTATTAGGCGTTAGAAAAAGAATCTATTCTTTAGTCGAAAATTCCACAGGTCTTCTTAGTCAGTAATAAAATAGAGAGAAAGAAGTCTGGGGTTATCTAATTGTATGACTCGCTACGGTAAACTATTCATAAGAAATACTACCAAACTATCCTTTCAGATATGAATATCAGCGGCACTTTAGTTTCAAAATGTAACAAAGATGGATAGTTGAATCACAGACCTTCCTATAGTTTAATATTTAATGATCTTAATAAACATCTTCCAAAGGTGGGCGTCCGAAAACTGTCGCGTTATACACTCACGGGCGCGAAGTAACATGTCCTGAATGCACGCGGCCACACTGGGCGGGGGGCGTCCCGGCAGCGCGTAGAGTGTTGGTGCTGCGAGTGGACTCGGTTTGGGCGCCCGCGCGGCTGGCAGTTGCCGCATTGGCCGCCGCTGGTGTGGCACTGGCCTTAGCGTTTTTGGCGTTCAACTTGCATTATAGTAAACGAAGGTAAATGTAGATAAGTCATCTAGAGCTGCTACTGCCCTTTTCTCCACTAATCATCGATGTGGGTCTGGTCCAGTACATTACTCCACGTTGGTCTGCTGTGAGATATTTGTTTCCAGTTCTTGACAGTTCCATTAATAGGTTTTATTTCGGCAGATCAATAAAGCTGTCATCTCCTCGTCTTAACAATATGACTCTGATCGGATGCGTGCTGGTATACACGGCGGTGGCCCTGCTCGGAGTCGACAATGCCACACTGCCTTCTTTCGTGCCCTTCTCCGCCATGTGTACTGTAAGTACAGCAGCACTTAATAGTATCCTGAGGCCGATGCTGAAATATCCCTACATGACTTAAATACTATGAGAACACCAAATTATTATCTTTCGGTACTTTTGTTTCCACTTCGTTTCTTTCCAGGGAAGAGTCTACATCCTTTCGGCAGGATTCTCTTTGGCATTTGGGTCAATGTTTGCCAAGACTTACAGAGTTCATCGAATTTTTATAAGGTGAGTATAATCTTTTGCAAGGATCTGTCTAAAATCTCACGCTTTCTTTATATGTTACTGCGAAAACAAATGCCAAACAAATACTAACAATTTTTTAGTTTCAACAAACCTTTCCAAGGAAAAGAACAATATAACATATAAATACAATCGTTTTATGTTTCACTTACAGCAACCGCAGTGGTGTTTGCAAGACGAAGCTCCTACAAGACACGCCGTTGATATCTCTGGTTTGCGCGCTGTTGCTCATCGACGCTCTGATCGTGACGTTGTGGGCCATCCTCGACCCCATGGAACGTCATCTGAAAAACCTCACCATAGAGATCAGCGCCACCGACCGCAGCGTCGTCTATCAGCCACAGGTTTGTTATAACAGGGCAAAATATCAGAAATATAACCATAGCATAATAGCATACAGCTTGTTGAAAAATTCCAATTCCATAGAAGTTATTTTCAACAAAATAGCCTTTAAGTAACACAACCCGAAGGTTTCATCCTTGTTCTTCTTCATACTTACATACTTACAATACATACAAACTTCAGGTTTATATTTTTATTTATATTTAAAAAAAAATTAAGGTTGGTCTTAAAATATTACAGATTTTTAACCACACTCCATTACAAATTTACCTTAGTATCATAGTGATGTATAACAGTGGTGAACTCAGCACTCTTAAATCTCTTCCAGATAGAAGTGTGCAAATCACAAAATATGACTGGCTGGCTGTGTGCCCTGTACGCTTACAAAGGGCTGTTGCTGATCGTGGGCGTGTACATGGCGTGGGAAACACGCCACGTCAAGATCTCCGCCCTCAACGACTCCAAGTACATCGGCATCAGCGTCTACTCCGTTGTCATCACCAGCACCAGCGTTGTAGTCATTGGCACCATCATCTCCGAGCGAGTTACCTTAGCTTACATAACCATCACCAGTCTCATCCTCATCGCGACCACATCCACTCTATGCCTTCTGTTCCTGCCCAAGATTATTGCTATAAGAAGTAAAAGTACGTATATCTTAATTCTAAACTTCTTTAATAAGTTTATTGATTGGTTATTTCTCTAGTTTTTACTTTGTGAAGAAAAAGTTGTCTATATATAAGATATATTACCAGGGGTTAACAATGAATCAACGTGAATAAAGTTAAGTTACATCCTTATGTAATCACTCTAGCGATATTTTATCACGCATAACTTTAGCAAAATCAATTATAGCCATTTTTAACCATTTGGAGAATAGTAGAGAGATGAGCTTTTTAAATTTGCAGCACGTACACATTATTTTGTTTCTTCTTCAAAGTGGATATTTAAATTGATATTTAGCCTAGGCAATAGACCAAGAAATATTCGTGCAATTTAAATGTTAAAAGTTCATATACTTACCAGCAAATTTTTATCATATTTTGATGGTTATAGAAGTCTTAGAATCAATGTTAAATGTGATATTCCAGCAGAAGATGATCCAGTAATACAGAGTATGGGTTTAAGACTCGAATGTAAGACGAGAAGATTCGTCACCGACGAGACTCAAGAGTTGCACTTTAGAATAGAGATACAGAACCGAGTATACAAGCGCGAGGTGGCAGCACTCGACAGAGAGATCGGCAGGTTAGAGAGGCTGCTCGCAGAACCCCTGGAGTCTGCAAACTCGAGTGCCTCTGTAGTGCTACATAGACGGGTAAGTAGAGACACGTATTTTACTAGGTTATGCAGAAGAAAATTTCAGAGGTGACACAAGTTATTGTAGTTAGTGTGCTGTGCTGTATTATGTATAAAGTTTCCATTGTTGAACAGTATACTTAGAGGAATGTGCAAAGAGTTTCAAACGCAGAAAATAGTTTTGGTAGTCAATCCTATTCGTTTCATTCGTATCATCACACGACTACTCTAGACATTAGGCATTAAAGTAAGCCATTATAGAGAAATTATAGATTTTATGATGAGAATTAGATTACATTATTTATTCTAGAGTTGGTAGTTTTTCAAGCCTAGCATTACATTGAACCACAATGTGGTTAGCAGCTTTTCAATTGACTTTTTATAAAACTTTCAGACGGAACTAAACAGGGTGGAGGAAGAAGGCAAAGGCAATGGCGGGTTGGAGAAGAGAACGCCGAGCATCAGCGGTGGACTGCCCATGCTACTGCTGTCGGTGCTGCCGCCGGTCATCCCGCGCGCGAGCTGGCCCTCCGCCGAGGCCTGCCGGGGCAGGAACTCCGTAAGCTTTAGCTCGCAACCCAAACTAAACTATAGGAAATCTCAGCCGGCGATAGATCTCTACAACCTCTGCCTAAACAAAAGAGACGAGAACCACGGCTTCCTCAGTAGATTAAAAAATTTCTTCGGTAGTAGACCGTCGAGTAGAAAAGCATCCACCATGTCCATAGCGGACCCCACCGGGCAGAGCATCGCGGCCGCGCTCCGCATGCACGTAGGCATGATCGCCGGCCTCGTGCCCGGAAACAGGAAGCATTCCATGGTCCTCTCGTGTAACACCCTAAACGTGCCCAACCCGGAGCTAAATTTAAGAAGACAATCGTACGCTAAAAGCGGTCCCATCATTAGAATCATCGACGACGAACCATCCTGTTCGAAATATTCGTCCGAAAGAAGTATATCGTCGACGAACAAGTACGTCGCGGAGCCAGAGACTAGAGTAAACTTCGTCCTACCCACCAGTCATAGGAAAGCGATGTCTCATCAGAACTCGAGTGAGAGGATAAAAGGTTCACCGAGGTTTCCTCACAGGATAGCGCCGAGCGCGGCCAGCCTCTCCACGCTGGATGGGCGGAGGAAAACCAGCGCCGACAGTGTCTTTAACATATCCGAAGGCGTGTTCGACGAACAGCGAAGGTTCAGTCACCAGAACGTCTGTAACCAGAACCAGACTAGAGCTACGTTAGAGAATAGGTGGAAATCTACAGAAGACGCAAGACCAGGACCTTCGGGAACCTGAATAAACTATATTTTATATTTTGTGTGCCAAATTTATAAATTATATGCCAAAGATATACATATACTATATATTTAATTCAATGTAGTGAGTAGACGATAAAAATTATTTTATTAATAGCTTTTTTCTGTAGTTCGCGTGAAAATATTCTGGCCTAGATATTTATGTAAAATATTTTCATATTAGACCAGTACATACCACACAAAATATGGGTCGTAAAGAATTTGTTGAAATATTATATTCAAAAAAACATCTAAGTTTGTTTAGAAGCTGTTTTTAAATTCATATATCAAAACTTTATTTTTAGAATGCTAACTTTAGTTTCTTTTAATATATTTTTTTGTAAAAATTCTTTAAAAAGTAAAGAATTTACACTTTCTATTAGTATTTAAGAATATACAAACATATTATTAATTAATCATATCAATATAAGGTATTTTACGTGACTTCTTAAGTGTTTTAAAGCAATATTATTGTATATTATATACTAGATATATGTAGCATTAGGTATTAGCAGAATTTCGGAGAACTATTTTCATTTAAAGTATTTTTAGATACATTACTATTTCTGTCCTTTATAACTTTTAAGCATTTTTGACACAGAAGATGATGATTATATTGCATATATATGAACGATAATCGATAATAAATTTTTGGAACAAAGTTCCTTATCGCGCGTTGTGAAAGGGGGCTAGACGGAAAAAATTCTTACGAAAAGTTGTCACGACACTTTTTGCTATATCACCATGGCAACGACGTGACTATATATAACGAAAATTTATAGAAATAAAATGTGCTTCTTGTGAACTTAAGTTTTTTATGCATAGAATAAACATTGGTTCCTTCACTAATTAATTGAAAGGAACTTCGTTCCATCCGGTTGTCCCTTGACACCTCTCAAGTTTTAAATTATTATTGAGTTAATGACATTTCTGAACCAAGCTATAAGTTAAATAATTAAAACCATTACAACAACAGAGACCAGCAATATTCAATTGTATAATGAGACAAACTTATCCGAACCGGTAAGAGAGGCGTTGCTATCGCGGTTAGTTCTGTCAAAAGAGGTGTAAAACCTACATATTAGCCGCACGCATGACTCCCCCTCCCACTATCACCAACCACGCTCCCCTGCTATTACCGCCAGACCGTCAATGAACGCGTGATGTTACTAGGCTACCGGCAATGCTTCCACGCTAGTATAATAATCATAGAAAATGACCTTAAAGCCATAAAATACAGCCAGCTACACTTTTGACATTGACTGGGGGGCGCCAGTGAGCTGTCATATCTTAGTTTGACTTATGCCTACCGAGTTAGATAACTTTGACGCGCTATAATATCTAACTCGTGACGTGTTAAGAGATTTTTACATTTATCTTCTGTATCATTTGCGCTTTAAGGTTAATATAGTGTTCAATATTTATAAAGTGAAATATTCTATAAATATCCAGAGTTCTTATGTAAATATTCGTATTCTTTTAGTAAAAATTTTAAAGGACAGAAATTTGAACCGCAATGCCGGATGCAAAATATGCCATATACAGTCAAAATATTTTTTTTAACTTTTAAAATTATCATAAATTACAGTTTTGTTCAAGTAATTTAACAAAAAACCATTCGATATCTTGTTAATGAAAAAATATGGAATACGACTATTTACATAGGAGCCATCGATATATCAATATATGTAAAAAAAGATTGTCAAGTGTGTATATTTGTGATTAAATTTATAGAAGTATACTGGTTTCATTAAATTTCAGTCTTACGAATATTATAAATGCAAATGTTTGGATGGATGGATGTTTGTTTGAAGGTATCTCGAGAACGGCTCAACGGATCTTAATGAAACTTGGTATAGATGTAGAACATAATCTGGAAGAACACATAGGCTATTTGTTTACATAGGTGGGCACAGTTAATCAAAAAGTTAACTTCGTTAATCGTTAATTCGTTAAATAAAAATTTAACTTCGTTAATCGTTAAAGCGTTTAATTTACGAAAATTTAACGCAAGTTAAAGTTAACAGTTAAAGTTAATTTTTGTTTATATCACGAGTATAAGGCGCAAGCGGGAAATGGCCATACGAATAATCTCCGAATCGTATGGACCGATTTTGTCGAGACTTTCAATAGAACTTAGGCTATTTTTTACTGCGCTTACGAAATCTCGGGCGATCGCTAATCCTATCTACAGTTTAGTTATATAATATACTAAAATTATATAACGAAGCGATGTACTAATGCCTGTACCATGATAATAACATAGCATGCACTAGTTACACACACTTATATACTACACTGACAATGATGGACAATTGACTTTTTCAGTCAATTTTTTTATCGACAATCCGATGTCACGGAATTAGAGAACTAACTAAATTTAGACAACACAAATTTTCTATTAAACAGTTAAGACATGTGATAATATTAAAAAAAAACAATCAAAACTTTTGTGCAGTATTTACATTTATCTGTTACTATTTGCTCCCGGATATTCATTTGCTCATACTCCAACAACTGAACATTTAATTTTATGTATAATTTGGTAATTTTTATTTTTTATTTTAGCTAAGGACCCACGAACAGACTTATCATTTTTTAAGTACTTTTTATTTATTAATGTAGATTTATTAATAACACTTCTAACATCAGAGGAAACTTATTATAACATTGATAAATAAACTATATAACCAATCCAGTGATACATCTCAACACATCAAACTATACAACTGAGATGCCTTCGATAACTTCTATCATCTAATGATCTATCGTCCGATCTATTGTTATATGTTAAATCAAGTTAAATTACTCTCAGTGTATAGAGCATAAGTTACATGACATAACGAAAACAACCGATCGCGGGTGATGTCTTCTCTCTTTCTTATCACCTATAAAATCGTTATAGTTAATTAGTAAGAATATGTTTTGAATTATTTTCAACGACATTCGATTAATTTTAAAATAAACTTTCGATATACGTAAAAAAATCGATGTCTTTTTGTAAAGGTCACTTGTGGCGACATTTCATATATTAAATTTAGTACCTATTATTTCACAGTTTAACATTATTTCACTACCATAATTATTTTATTTTTTTCCTCATTCTTTCTCGTTTAGTCGTATACTTTTTTTTTGTAAACAAACAAATTATTTTCGCTATTGTCTTTGCGCAGCGCACGTGCATCCCCGACCATTAGAAGGGTTGGGGCCATAAATCCATCGAGTTCGTTATCGTATTCTCTGTGCGGCTGTCCATTTGATCCTTTGTTCATATTTTTAAAATGTAAAATTATTTTTCGTTGACTATGAAGAAGCCCCAAAAAACAAACGACGGTAATAAACACCTAAATCCCTTTTGTTTTTGAGGAACGTTTATTGCGTGCACATTTCGTCTTTCGAATTTTTAAATTTATTTTTCATTGTTTGTTTCTTATCTACGCAATGACAAAAAAATCCTATTTGTACGCTTTTTCAAATGAACCATAAACTATTTTTTTAAATATTTTTGTTGTCTTTAAACTCCAAAATTAAAATAAACATTTTGTCTGCAACAAAGTTTAGTTGTATTTTAGGTACGACGTTGAAGAGTGATGCACTGTCGATTATTTTGATTGCTATTCAACGCAGAGTTTATCTTTTTTAATAGATTTTGCGTCTCACGTATAACAATTATTGTATTAAGAGTAAAGTGTTTTCGAACCTTATGTTGATTTTATAACAAAGTCTTGTTCTAAAAAAAGTGATGTTAAATAAATGAAAACCAGTTTTAATGTGAATAAAATGTAACAAAGACTTTTCGAGACATTTGTGTAAATATGAAATAATTAATAAACTTTGAAGGTGTCTAGCGCCTAAACTTCGCAATATTTGATAGAGGTAAGTTTGTTTAAATCGTCACTATTTTCTAACAAGGATTCTGTGGTACTCTTTTGATCACGTCTATCCCGGCCGCTCGGTGTATTGTATGACATGCATCACACTCGCTCGTTCTCGTTCTCTCTCGTTCTCGTTCACCATTCGACTCGCCGACGGTCGCCGAACATAGCCGAACTTACGAATGTAGCCTGATGCATAATTTAAATAAAATGACAACACGTCAATAAGTGTCTATTGTAACAATTAACGGACTAAATTAACGGAAGTAGAATTTAACGGAAGTTAACAAGAGCGTTAACACTTTTTGAATTTAACTTAAAAGTTAATCCGTTAAGGAAAATGTTAACTTCGTTAATTAACGATTAACGGATTAACGAGTTAATGCCCACCTTTGTTTGTTTAGTTTTCTTTAATTCCGCGCGAACGGAGTCATTTATAAATTCAAGTATGACATATACAAAAACATTTTTTATTATCCAACTTGAGCTGTAGGTACTTTAGTATGAGTGATAATTAAAAAAAGAAGTAAGTTATTGAGTGAACAAAGGAGGAATATTTTCTTAAATAAAACAAAAAAGTCATTTCTATTATAATTTTATTAACAACATTAATAACTGATTACTAAAATCTATTCTTATACCTATTTGTTTAACACATGAAGTGCCGCTGCCTGAAATTCGATTTCTTACAAAAAAATTATGGCATTGGATGTGTTAAATTCCGACTCCTGTCATCCTAGCAATTCTATCTTCAATCTGCCTCCGTATGTTAGCATTGACATTGGGCAGTTCATTACCCTTCCTGACAGAGGTTTCTATTTTTTGAACAATATTTATCTCCCTAGGCCAAGCAACAAAGTTGGTGACTGCGCAATCATTTGCGGACCCAATGCGTCCCGTCCGTCCACAACGGTGAATATAATCAGCAATGTACATAGGAAAATCATAGTTAATTATGTGTCGGGTCTGAAAATTAATAACAATAATTATGGTTACCATACATTTTACTAAAATATTTTGCGAGATCAATTTGTGAAATGTTTGTAGTTATTTAAGCTAAGAAATAACAGTCAATATTTGAATAAAACTATTGTATTGACATGACAATTAGAAAAATAAAAAACACTTAGAAACGGAATCATTTTAATTGATGTCATAGTTAATTAGAAAAACATTATGAAAACAAATAAATTTTTACAAAAAACGCCTTACGAAAAAGTTAATGCAATTTCAACATTTAAATACAAAAAATTGTACATACCCGTGTTGTATCTAATCCACGTGAAGCAATATCTGTACAAGACAGAACATTAACAGATCCATTATTGTATAACTCAAACTTTCCTTGCTTTAGCGGAACAGCCATTTGCCCATTAATGTTGACACATTGAATATTATTTTCGTTTAAAAACATGGAGACAAAGTCACATGTTGATGTCTTATTGGAAAAAATCATCACAGGTCTCTTTTGGTTGACATCTGCTTGAACTAGTTTCAGCAATTCCACAGGTTTTTGTGCTTTACCAAGACGAATGAACCTAAAAAAATGTTAGTTGTATGTTATCTATCTATATATATAAAAGAAAGTCGTGTTAGTTACACTATTTATAACTCAAGATCGGTCGAACTGATTTAGCTGAAAATTGATGGGGAGGTAGCTTAGAACTAGGAGACGGACATAGGAACTTTTTTATCCTGTGTGCATTGTTTTTATCCCGCGCGGACGGAGTCGCGGGTAAAAACTAGTCTATATATATAAAAGAACGTTGTGTTACACTATTTATAACTCAAGATCGGTCGAACTGATTTATCTGAAAATTGATGGGGAGGCAGCTTAGAACTAGGAGACGGACATAGGAACTTTTTTATCCTGTGTGCATTGTTTTTATCCCGCGCGGACGGAGTCGCGGATAAAACTAGTCTATATATATAAAAGAAAGTTGTGTTACACTATTTATAACTCAAGATCGGTCGAACTGATTTATCTGAAAATTGATGGGGAGGTAGCTTAGAACTAGGAGACGGACATAGGAACTTTTTTATCTTGTGTGCATTTTTTTTATTCCGCGCGGGTAAAAGCTATAGCTAAGTTATTTATAATTATTCCCTCCATTTCTCGATATTTCTCCTCTTGTCACTCCTCCCATTTGTCTTTAAAAAAAGTGACAAGATTTTCAAAACGAGTGGAACATCATAATTAGTTACTTACTTTTGTGGCACATGTGGTAGTAACTTGTGTATATTAGTTGTTGATATTGTCCTCAAGGACTGAGGATCTACAAAGGATTTGACAGCTTCCGGCAGCTCATGGGGCATGGTTGCACTCACCAGGGTCAACTGACAACCCACTGGGGGAACTTGCACTTGAACTTTGTAATGGATCTGAATATAACAGAAATTCGTAACTGTTACTATTGTCACATGTAAAAAAATCAAAAATATAAAAATAATGTCTAAGCGTTCTTAAGGTGCAAGCAAAATGCTTCAATAAAACTGAACAATTTTTTTTTATTTTATTATACCGACTATTCAACTGACATGTGGGTAATATTTTTTCTTAGCTTAAATCTTAAACAACTGAACAGATTAGTTTGTCAGTTGGGTTATTAATAAATTTCATACGAAAAAAGCATTCTCTAGAGTCCTTAGTTTGGGGAAATGTGTTCAATGGTTACTAGTTCTTTAAATATAACAAACACTTACCCCAAACTTCTTCAATAAATTCTCTACTTTCCCAATAAAAGTATCATCAAGTAACGTATCAGCTTCATCAAGCACCAGATGATGTACATTGTGCACCTTTAAAATGCCAGTTGTCACCAACTTGCTATATGCTCCGAGAGTTGTGATAAGAATGTCAGAGTACTCAATTGGAGGGTTCAGTATTTTCTGCTTAGTCCTTCCTCCGATTAAAGTTGAGACATTAATGTTGATGCCCTGTGCTAAACTCTCCGCAACTTGGCCTATTTGACTTGCTAAAGAGGTAAAGTAAATAATTTATTTTGTACATAAAGTTTAATACATATAAAACATGGAAATTTAACAATGATTTGGTTGATAAGTAATTTTAAGGCTTTTGATTTTTTTTTCTATTAAAATAAATAACACCTTACCTAGTTCTCTGCTGGGAGTTATGACAACAGCCAAAGGACTGTTGAACTCCTCCTTCATGTGAGGTTTCCATTCCAAAATATGCTGGAAAATTGGCAACAAGTAAGCCAATGTCTTGCCACAACCAGTCTCGGCTGTTATCACTGAATTATATCCTTCAAGAATAGATGGAATGGCTTTTGTCTGTATTAAAGTTGGTAATTCAAATCCTTGAGCGACCATAATCTCACTTAACATATTACAAACGCCAATTTCCTCGAAACTCTTTCTGTATACCTCTTTTTCTTCCTTTTTATTTGCATCATAATAGATAGTGAAGTGATCATTTTTTGATTTAGCACTCAACCATCCTTTGGACGCTAATTTAATGCCATCGAATTTACTATAAGTTTGGCCCTCATAATGATTATATTCAGGTCGTTTGCACGATATTATAGGCAACTTCTTTTTAGCTTGCTGAATACTATAATAACGGCAGTATGATATATTAAACAAGTGTCGTAGTTTTGACATTTTCAAAACCATTAGAATTCATAATTAAAAAAATATACATTCAAATAAGCTTTTAGCACATTCAAAACAAATTAAGTATAACCTCACTTTATACAAATCCAAGTATTGAATGAAAAAGAAAATGAAATGTCAGTGACCAGTGCCAAAGAGTAAAGAGTATAGTCTAGTAAGCCAGTGCCAGCCACAGCCACTGCCATTAACTGTCACTCTCAGTGACATTAAAAAAAAAAAGACCGCTGTTGACGAAGGAATTTAAAAGCTTAAATTTTTGTAATTCTTTTCTTATTCACTAAATATAAATATGAAAATATCACTTCTTTAAAGTGCATAAAGTTAATGTAAGCTTGCTGAGGAAAATAAAACAGCTCGCAATGTTGCGGAAAACCTAAGGACTAAACTGTGATGCTAGGGATTTTCATTTCTTGAAATAACAACAGTGATTATTTGTTGATTGTCGTTGAGTTATCAAATTATTTTATGGAAATCGCAGTGTAATTTTTGACTTCGTGATAATTTGATGTGTTAATATCAAAGGTGGGCATTAACTCGTTAATCCGTTAATCGGTAATTAACGAAGTTAACATTTTGCTTAACGGATTAACTTTTAAGTTAACTTGTTGAATGGTGAACGAACGAGTTGATAATGTGTTTATGTGAAGTTCGCGTGCAAGTGTGATGCATCAGAGCGTCCGAAAAAGACGTGAACAACAGATCAAAATCAAAAGAAGGTTCGAAAACACTTTACTGCATTTTCAATTGACTAGAAGTTCAATTGCAATCAAAATAATCAAGTGTCGCCACAATAAGTGTGAAATTGTAAATTCAATTTAAAAAAGTGTGTTCAATTCGTGCATATTATCAAAAGATCTTCTTTCCATTTGTTTTATCTATTTCTCTCAGCCCCAAAATCAGTATAATTTTGGTATGGTTAACTTTTAACGTATAACTATAACTTTAATTTTTCGATTAACTGTGCCCACCTTTGGTTAATATGCTAAATATATGTATAAACACGAAGAAAATGTATGTATGTAAAGGCACTTAACAAAGGATAAGACTAAATTACTGGGTTTAATCTTTAAATTACATTAGTTCGTTAGATATATTGACGTTGATGGAGAGTGTTGCAATATCGATGAAGATTGTGGCGCCCTCATGACAGTTTTGTCATATATTTAGTCAGGCTATATCTGTTCCAATGAATAGTTAAAGAAAAACGGAATTGTTTATAATAAAAAGCTTCTTTATTTTAAATAAGATACAGTCAAAATCTGTTATAACGACATCGAAGGGACTACTCATATTGAGTCGTAAAAACCGATAGTTGTAACAACCGGTGACAGGTATTAATAGGAAAGATATGTAATAACATTCAGCCAGGACCTTTGATTTTGGTCAATTTAACCGGTATGTTGTTTTAAACGATGTCGCTATAAACGGTTTTGTCTGTATTTATTAAAACTTTTTCCTTCATTACCAACTATTATCTGTTTTAATCATATCAGCCGCTTTTTCTGCTATCATCACAACAGGGGCATTAGTATTTCCGCTAGTAATAGTAGGCATCACACTGGCATCTACTACACGTAGACCTCTCACACCCTTTACTCTTAATCTTTCATCCACGACACCTTCTGGTCCCATTGCGCAAGTACCTACTGGATGAAACTGTGTGGCTGACAAATTTAATACATAGCATTTCCAATATTCATGACTTCCAAATGGTAATTTATCACATTCCTCGATATTCAGATCCACAACCTCACCTTCACAACTTTTGTGATACGACGAATTTATTACTTTAGTATAATCTTCAACACATCTTGCGAACTTTTCAATATCTTGTACATCAGAAAAGAAACCGGTATATATTAAAGGTGCAACTTCTGGGTCACTACTTTTCAGTTCAATTTTACCTTTAGAGGCCGGATGCAGTAAAGTTAATACCGCGAATGCGACATCTCTTTTTAAAGCAGCCTTTGCCATTGAAATACATATTTTATTATTCCACTTGAATACATTTTTGCACATGAATACTGGCAGTATAGATCCTCTATGTTGTGGAAGAACTGTTGCCTGGTAATCTGGATATGTTTGAGATTTATCTAAAGCGACATGCCCGAGCAAACTCGACGTCGGAAATTTGTCCAGATTTGTAAAGACGTTTATTGTCTCAAAAAATGATCCTATATTTTTCTCTCCACTTATCAATACTGGAACTAAAGCATGGTCTTGCATATTTTTCCCAACATTAGGTGAATCTACTAATGTTTTAATTCCAATTTTATCTAAGTGATCTGTTGGTCCTATTCCAGACAGCATTAATAGTTGAGGACTGTTTATAGCACCTGCTGATAAAATTATTTCTTTTTTTGCTCCTATGGTTAAAATTTTATTATTTGATAATTTTACTTCTACGCCGACGATATTTTTATCATTATCAAAAATTAGTTTTCTTGCTAACGTATTTTTTAATAAGTATAAGTTTTTTCTGTCCAATATTGGTTGTAGAAATGCAACCGCAGTGCTTTGCCTTAGACGATTACCAATTGTAAATGATGGATGAGAAAAGCCGTTTTGTTCTATTCCGTTCGTGTCAAGAAATACATTGTTACCTACTTCTTCGAAAGCTTTCAGATACCGTTCAGCTCTACCTTTCCAAACTGGTCGAGTCACAAGCATGTAACCATCTTTTCCATGCAGGTTAGCAGTTTTACTATTTAATATAACAGGATCTAATAAGTGTTCACTTTTTTTGAAATAATGCGACACATTTTGCCAGTCCCAGCCAGGGTTACCTAATTGGGTCCATTGATTATAATCTGCTTTATTTCCTCTTACATAGTACATGTAATGGACGCCACTGGATCCTCCCAACATTTTCCCCCTAATCATATGTATGTTTTTTGTATTTTGCGCTTGGCTGGAGTAACCATCGTCAAGTGTGTAATAATTCCAGTCAGGTAGCACCATTGGCATCAACACCGATAATCCAGGACTCTATAAAGAAATAGTTTTTTATTATTATTATAAGGTGGCAAATGAGCATCCGGCCACCTGAATTTGTCGGTGGCGTCCACCATCTTGTTAGATAAATATAAAAAAGCAATGCGTCACATACATATAAGCTTATTTAACGACTAAATTATAAGTGTGAAAATTTATATGGATGTATGAATACATATATCAGGCATTATTGTATGGATATGAGACATGAATATTGAATGATCTAAACGACTTATAGATCGTTAAATAATTACTGATAATTACTGACGACTAATATAAAAAATATGAAAAATGTTATGCAATCTTAACCATCTCATGTTATTAAAACGTGACTAATTATATTGTTAAGATAATATTAAAGTAATTATAGTAGTGAACAAAGAATTCTTACAATAAGCCGTTATTTCCAAGTCAATTGTTTTTTTTATCTCTCTATAACGTGAATCTTACATGTTTTAGATATTTTTCTCGCGTTTTACGTACATGTTATTTGCCAAGAAGCAACTCTTTGTATAGAAATTACTAGCTGACGCCCGCCATTCCATCCGCGCGCAATTAAAGAAATAAGTAGCTTATTTCTTCTCGACTATGTTTTACATCTGTGCCAAATTTACAACCCTTATCACTTAGGGGTATGAAAAAATAGATAATTCTCTCATTATTTGCAAATTGTCGATCTATGAGTTTTCACGGCAGTGACACATGTTTTGATACATATTATACTCCACACTATCTTAGAGAAAACGTAAACAAAAATCACTTCAGTCGATCGAAACATATCTTACTTCTTACTAATATTATAAATGCCAAACTTTAGATGGATGGATGCTTGTTAGAAGGTATCTCCAGAACAGTTCAAAGGATCTTGATGAAATTTGGCACAGATACAGAACATAGTCTGGAAGAATATATAGGCTACTTATTAAGTTTTTTTTTAATTCGGAGCGAACGGAGTCACGTGCGACAGCTAGTAATCATCTTAATAATATTATAAATGCGAATGGATATTTGTTACAAGGTATCTCCAGAGCGCCTGCATTAATATCGATGAAATTCAGAATAGATGTGGAACACAGTCTGGAAGAACACTTAGGCTACTTACAATCACCGAAATGTGTACGGTTCCCGTGAATTCTTTTGATTTACGTATTTACTCGATAATTTCGCAATGGTTCAAGAAATCTTATTTAAATTTGGCAAAGATATAGAACTAATAATATAGAATAGAATTCGTTCGATATGCAATTTGTCCAGTTTTTACGATTTGCTGTGGCAAATACAAACATCAGAAATCGGACTCGGATCGTCGCCAGCTTCGATCAGCAACACGCTCCAGTTCCCAATCTCCGTGAGACGATTGGCCAGCACACAGCCCGCTGAACCCGCACCCACCACGATGAAGTCAAAACTATCGACATCTGAAAATCATACAAAGCTTTGACATTTCTCTCTGTCGATACAAACGATACTTTTTAAGTTTGTCTGTGTAAAATTTAAAATTGTAATCAAAGCAAATTATTCACAATGAAAAATGTAAAACACTAATTTTCTCTAAGTAAAAAAGCTAAAACAAAGTGCTCGCAACACAAGTGGACTAAAATTAATTTATTACAATATTTTATATTAAACTAGCTTTTACCCGCGACTCCGTCCGTGCGGAATAAAAAATAGAAAACGGGGTAAAAATTATCCTATGTCCGTTTCCTGGTTCTAAGCTACCTGCCCACCAATTTTCAGTCAAATCGATTCAGCCGTTCTTGAGTTATAAATAGTGTAACTAACACAACTTTCTTTTATATATATAGATAGATATTCAAACCTTCGTAAGACATTATCATTAACTAATAGGTATAGGAAGGGCTAAAACCCTGATGAAGGGCTCCCCATGGGCTCGAAACTAGTCGGTGCTGACACCGGACACCGACTAGTTTGTTGTACGTGTACGTGTTGTATGTACGTGATTGTTTTATCCATTCCTATATTAGTTAATATTTTATATTGCATTTTAGTCAAATAGATCTTTTTAATATCACTTTATACTTCAAAATTGATCAAGCAACCCGTAATATGCGACCGCTCCAAATGAGGGTCCGTTGTCTAATAGTAATAACAATTAACGCACACATATAAACATATTTTTTTTAATTTTTATATGTTGATGTTCATAGGCGAGATAAACATCACTTAATGAATATAAGTTTGACCTCCACTACGTGTATAAAAAATTACGCATAACATACTTTTGCGATTATTTTGTTAGGCCGCAAAATATAATACACATTTTACATCATGAAACTGTAAGTAAAGGCCTTGCCTACAATTAAAAAAAAACTGTGCAGATCATTATTGTAAGATCAGCACTGGTTTTAACGCCTTGGGTAAAATTTACGGCGCCCCCATTTTGCCATAGTTGGGGGGACAAAGCACTGGTATACGGTGTTACGTGAGACTCTAGCCCCTGTGGCGGACACCAAACCAACCCTACCTAACGCCGGTACTGTGTAAGGTGAAATCGTAATGCAAACCTAACTTCTTTGGTGTGTAAAAATTTTCACAAACACACTGCGAGCAACTGGTTTTGGCGAATTGAGAACAAAATATCGGCGACGCGTACCTAAGTCTCCACGTCGCAAAGAACGATTTTTTTTTTATATTGACGTAAAAGTTTTGTTAACAAGCTCAATAGAGGCGATAAAAAAAATAAATGATATCATGTTCTTATTATCGATTAGTAAAATAATATCTTTAACATCTCCATTTTAATTCTAATCTTTATACCGTCGTAAAATGCTCAGTCCCTTGCCCTTGAGAGTATTAAATAAATAATTTCGAAATATTACTTACTATATTTACATTAAATTTTAGATTTCTAGAGACTTAAGCATTTATTATGTTTATTATTTATTATTTAACACACTCAAAAATGATTTGTAGATTTAAAAACCCGACCGACTGTAGCTCTTTAACAATCAGTAGGTCTAATACGATTATTTGTGACAATTTACTTTACTTAAATGTATCTTCATCGTGAAATAAGATTTTTGGTGTACTTAACGGCCGACAGGGGCGCTGCACAAATTTTAATACAAATAATGATGGTGATTGTTATATTCGTGTATAGCCCAGGTAAATAATATGTATATAACGACACTCAAAATCGGTTCAATCGTTAAGATTACTCAACAGGTAACAAAGGTAATTAGGCTGGTTCCTTACAACTATCTTACCGGCGATGTTATTTAGTGTGGTGTATTCTTGAGTCTTGAACAGAAGAGAGGCCACCACAAGAAACATCAGCGATAAAACATCTATGATAGGTAATAATACATTTAATTGTAAATATGCTATTGAAGTCCATAACATTATGAAATATTTAACTTAAATTACACTGACAAATATTATGAGTACTTTAGCAGAGAACACAAAGCACGTCTAGCGACTAATAAATACAGTACTAAGTGTCTACTAGTTTTATATGACTACGAGCTATTTTATTTAAAACAAGCAAACCCGACAGACGTTGTCCTGTCTTAATTATGAATATTGAATTCGATTGTTCCGTATTATCTAGTGTTATGCTCAATTTCCTTACTTTTTTGCTTTCATAAGAACATTCTAATGACTATAATAAATACAATTGATAAAGTTTAAGATTTAAAATCAAATTGATTTTAAATCTTAAACTTTATTATATTTAATTTTTAAATTAAATCGTCACATATCTAAAACCCAACTACTAGGAATTAATTATACAACTCTAGGACATGAATTTGGCAATTAAGTTATTCTGCTTATAAAATTTTGTTACACATTAATGTCACTTGTTCTAAAACAAATCTTGATGTCTGCTTTATCAAAGAGAATTCAAGGTATATGTTTGTAAACAAGTGTTTCGCCAGTGACAACCCACTCACTGATAACTAAACACTACTCATAAGACATTAAGAATTCCTCGTAAACTTAAAATCTTGCATTTCAAGTCTACTTCTAAAAGGTGGAAGGAAATTTGCCCGTGTTCTTAAAACTATAATTTTAAATATAAATATTTAAACTATTAAAAATGTTACTAATTATCGTTGTTTAAAAGATAATGTGTTAAATGGTTATAAAAAGATGAAATCTTTGGAGGACAAAATCGCGTGTGCTTTGTTAGTCCGCTAAATTGTTACTGAACTTATTATGCTTCTTATGGTAATTCACGTATTTGCTTTCATGTCCATTAATAGTTTCTCAAAGAGTGGAACACCAAATTGGCGCTAAATTTTCCGATGGGGGGTGGACATGTCAAGTAAATTTTGGGAGCCACAAAATAACGTAGCACAACAAAGGGTTAACAAAATCGCAGCAATTTAAACAATCACTCTATGTCAAAATTAGTCAACGTTGACTGTTTTTTTTTTTTGCGGTATTCATTGAGGGACATCTCAAAGGTAACATGGGATTAATAGTTATTTGACTGAAAAAACTGACTGACATTGTTTCTTCTTTGGAATTCGACGAATGGCATAGAAATAATTAGATGATAAATATTTAGGCTATTTAAATTTTACTTATATAAAAAGTAGACTGTAAAAGTTTGAGAAACCTTAATGTTTTATAAATATTATTAGGGGATAAGGAGGGCGAAGGGGTTCGCCTCGGAGAACAGAATAATCTCCAATCCACGGCCACATGTTCGGTAATCTTTACTTCCTTACTCTTAAACATAAAGCTATTAAAGCCTCAATTGTAGTTTTGTGAAAGAAAACTACAACACTTGGCGCAATAGGTGGACTCTCAACGCCGGTATTACAATAATAATCTCACATTCTTTGTATAAAAAGGGCGAAGAACATGTTACAATATAAGTTACACAATGCCTTTGTATATTTTACACATCTCATAAATCATCTTATGACGCATAATAAACTATTTCAACTAGTTTTATTAACATAAAAATGTATTCGAGCTTAGTTACGTAAAAAAACCTTATTAAAGTTGTACTGACTGAGCTCCCATTCGCACAGGCGCTTTTTTTTTACTCATTTCCATGTATTTGTTCATACGCAGCACATTTAAAACGCGACGATATTTTATCGCGCCGTTGCATTTTGAGCACTAAGAGAAGGAAATAAGAGTGATTCACTTGTTTCACTTGATTCATTTGTGAACCGCCAACGTGGAGTTTTAACGCGGCGTTAAAAAAGCGCCCGTGCGAATGCGCTCTAACTCTACGAGTTTTGTACTTCAACTTGTTATCACAGTCATTTATATCAGATAAGAAAAACAGGGAAACAGTTTTTTGCTTGACAATGATTTTCGGTAACTTTTCAAAACAAAGCCAAAAACCGATAAATGCAAAATATTCTGGCAATGAAGGAAAATTCCGTCCATTCTGAAACCGTCTAAAAGAATATAAATATAACTTATTGTCGAATTCAATTCAAAAGAGAAATTAAAAAAAACAAGACAACTTTTACCCTTACCCCTTGTTTTTATCTACAATTTGTGACTAAAACATTCCAATTTAAATCCATTATACTTCTTATAAATGTGAATGTTGAGATGGATGGATGGATGTTTGAACCCATGGGCTAATTAGGATTTTTTAGTCCGCGCGGACGGAGTCGCGAGCGACAGCTAGTAGAAAATAAATATTATATAATAAAAAAAAAATATTATCAGTCAAGTAAGTCATTTGCATTGAATTAGAATATAATAATAAAAGACTAGCTTTTGCCTTTTGAATAAAAAAAACCTAATAATATACTAGCTGTCGCCCGCGACTCCGTCCGCGCGCAGTTAAAAAATGGGGGGGGGTTATGAAAAATAGATGTTGGCCGATTCTCAGACCTACTCAATATGCTCACAAAATTTCATGAGAATCGGTCAAGCCGTTTCGGAGGAGTACGGTGACGAAAACTGTGACACGAGAATTTTATATATTAGATTTATTAATGTTAACGTTTAACATTTTTCATTAGACAATCCGATGCTCGTTTGACTCCTTCTAAAAAAAAATAGCCCACTATAACACAGTAGTTATGTAGCTTTCTAATGGCAAAAGAATTTTACAAAATGATCCTGTTTTTGAGTTAATTCATTACCTACAAATATCAAAATCCTTCCATTTTATAATATTAGTGTAGACATGTTTCCCAAGTCGGGTCACGCATGAAGAACTTATAACCATAGCTGGGCACAGTTAATCAAAAAGTTAACTTCGTTAATCGTTAATTCGTTAAATAAAAATTTAACTTCGTTAATCGTTAAAGCGTTTAATTTACGAAAATTTAACGCAAGTTAAAGTTAACAGTTAAAGTTAATTTTTGTTTATATTACGAGTATAAGGCGCAAGCGGGAAATGGCCATACGAATAATCTCCGAATCGTATGGACCGATTTTGTCGAGACTTTCAATAGAACTTAGGCTATTTTTTTACCGCGCTTACGAAATCTCGGGCGATCGCTAATCCTATCTATAGTTTAGTTATATAATATACTAAAATATAATTAAGACAATAGGAGCGATGTACTAATGCCTGTACCATAATAATGACATAGCATGCACTAGTTACACACACTTATATACTACACTGACAATGATGGACAATTGACTTTTTCAGTCAATTTTTTTATCGACAATCCGACGTCACGGAATTAGAGAGCTAACTAAATTTAGACAACACAAATTTTCTATTAAACAGTAAGACATGTGATAATATTCAAAAGAAAACAATCAAAACTTTTGTGCAGTATTTACATTTATCAGTTACTATTTGCACCCGGATATTCATTTGCTCATACTCCAACAACTGAACATTTAATTTTATGTATAATTTGGTAATATTTTTTATTTTATTTTAGCTAAGGACCCACGAACAGACTTATCATTTTTTACGTACTTTTTATTTATTAATATAGATTTATTATTCTAACATCAGAGGAAACTTTATAACTATATAACCAATCCAGTGATATATCTCAACGCATCAAACTATACAACTGAGATGCCTTCGATAACTTCTATCATCTAATGATCTATCGTCCGATCTATTGTTATATGTTAAATCAAGTTAAATTACTCTCAATGTATAGAGCATAAGTTACACGACAAAACGAAAACAACAGATCGCGGGTGATGTCTTCACACTTTCTTATCACCTATAAAATCGTTATAGTTAATTAGTAAGAATATGTTTTGAATTATTTTCAACGACATTCGATTAATTTTAAAATAAACTTTCGATATACGTAAAAAAATCGATGTCTTTTTGTAAAGGTCACTTGTGGCGACATTTCATATATTAAATTTAGTATAACACAGTTTAACATTATTTCACTAACATAATTACTTTATCTTTTTCCTCATTCTTTCTCGTTTTGTCGTATACTTTTTTTTGTAAACAAACAAATTATCTTCGCTATTGTCTTTGCGCAGCGCACGTGCATCCCCGACCATTAGAAGGGCTGGGGCCATAAATCCATCAAGTTCGTTATCGCATTCTCTGTGCAGCTGTCCATTTGATCCTTTGTTCATATTTTTGTTGTTGTTAAAATTATTTTTCGTTGACTATGAAGAAGCCCCAAAAAAACAAACGACGGTAATAAACACCTAAATCCCTTTTGTTTTTGAGGAACGTTTATTGCGTGCACATTTCGTCTTTCGAATTTTTATATTTATTTTTCATTGTTTGCTTCTTATCTACGTAATGACAAAAAATCCTATTTGTACGCTTTTTCAAATGAACCATAAACTGTTTTTTTTAATATTTTTGTTGTCTTTAAACTTCAACATTAAAATAAAAAATTTTGTCTGCAACAAAGTTTAGTTGTATTTTAGGTACGACGTTGAAGAGTAATGCACACTCGATTATTTTGATTGCAATTCAACGCAGAGTTTATCTTTTTTAATAGATTTTGCGTCTCACGTATAACAATTATTGTATTAAGAGTAAAGTGATTTCGGACCTTATGTTGATTTTATAACAAAGTCTTGTTCTAAAAAAAGTGATGTTAAATAAATGAAAACCAGTTTTAATGTGAATAAAATGTAATAAAGACTTTTTGAAATATTTGTGAAAATGTGAAATAATAAACTTTGACGGTGTCTAGCGCCTAAACTTCGCAATATTTGATAGAGGTAAGTTTGTTTAAATCGTCACTATTTTCTAACAAGGATTCTGTGGTACTCTTTTGATCACGTCTATCCCGGCCGCTCGGTGTATTGTATAACATGCATCACACTCGCTCGTTCTCGTACTTTCTCGTTCTCGGTCACCATTCGACTCGCCAACGGTCCCCGAACATACCCGAACTTACGAATGTATCCTGATGCATGCATTTAAATAAATTGACAACAAGTCAATAAGTGTCTATTGTAACAATTAACGGACTAAATTAACGGAAGTAGAATTTAACGGAAGTTAACAAGAGCGTTAACACTTTTTGAATTTAACTTAAAAGTTAATCCGTTAAGGAAAATGTTAACTTCGTTAATTAACGATTAACGGATTAACGAGTTAATGCCCACCTTTGCTTATAACGTACATTAAGAAAATATTACAATAGCAACGAATATCGTATAAATATTCATCTAAAATTATAAAAAAAAAAATCTTACGTAACAATAAAATTTACAATGTATTTGTTTTAACATAAATAAGCAAGGACAAGGGTCAAAGGTGCTTCCTCATCTAAGACATCATGTCTCTTAATACTTACATTTTGTTTTATACGTCACCAAACAGCAAGTAGCCACATGAATTCGCAGAAATGGCGAAACGACCGCTGCACATACACATCCGCAATTGCAAATGCGTTGCCTAAAATCGTTCGATGGAGTAGGACTAAAATTATGCCTCCAGACTTCATGAGGCGTTTCTTGTGTGGTCATGGTATATCACCGAGCGAGCCGGCACAGTAGTGCAACAGTTGTTGTTGCTGGCGTCTACTGTTAGCCCTTATTTCCACTTAGCGTCTAGCCGCGCGACTCCGGTCAAGTACGATCCCAGTGCAAATACACTCTAAACATAACGGCTCTTACTGATGATGTATTTATTATTGAACAATGGTTTATAATTGCGTTAAACATAAAATTAATTTTTAACACAAAAAAATACAAGCGATTTGAGAATTGATTTTTTTTTATTTATTTTTTTGCCTCTACCTCTGACATGGGAAATCAGAGCCTATGTTTACTATTCACTTTCGTACCGGTTCTCACAGTTATTCCTCTCGCACGTTTAACCCAGAATATCGTTTTTTTTGAAGTCGATTCAAAAGAGGGTTGTTTTGCTATTTTTTGTAGAAAGATCAGTGTAGGAAATAAGGAAAGTAGGGAAAAGGGGAAGTCAAACACATTTGTGCTGAAAGTATCCATAGGTTTATATATTTTCCATGGAGATTTATTTACACAGTTGCAACACGCCAATAGATGGCGCTGTAAATTGTTGTATACGATTCAAAAAGAAGAAATCTATTACATTTGCCGTTTTATTCGTATTTTAATATATATTTTTTTCATTTAATAAACAATTCTTGTGAAATATATAACTTAAGTTATTTTTAAATTGAAAACCATAAACAAAAGCTGTTTTTTATTTTTTTATCATAAGTATTTATTAAAATAGTTAATGAATTAAATATACAAAAAAAAAATAGAATTTTTTTTAATTTCTTTATTCTTCTTCTTCTTCTTTTAATTAATACTGGACAATTTTTTATTATTAATCGCTACAATGACGTAAAAAAACTTTGAAAGATGACAGATGACAGCCCACTCTTGACACTAGCGCCGCCTACTTACAACTCTGTTTTTCTCTCCATTGCTGATGGTATTGCTGCTGCAACTTCAGTGGCTGCTGCTACTGAAACAACAACAGCAGCCACAAAAGCTGCAGCAGCTACTGAACCTGCTGCTTTTACTGCTTCGATCCAAAATCATACTTATCAAGTGTGCCGCAGAATTGAAACTCGATTACGCATATCTTTTGAAGCTTTCAATTGCTGTCAGTCTTTTCGTCGTGGTGCTAGTCTGTGGTCGTGTCTGTTATCTGTGGCTACTTTTTGTGATAATTTACTTATCAAGTGTGCCTCAGAATTGAAACTCGATTACGCATATCTTTTGAAGCTTTCAATTGCTGTCAGTCTTTTCGTCGTGGTGCTAGTCTGTGGTCGTGTCTGTTATCTGTGGCTACTTTTTGTGATAATTTACTTATCAAGTGTGCCTCAGAATTGAAACTCGATTACGCATATCTTTTGAAGCTTTCAATTGCTGTCAGTCTTTCCGTCGTGGAGCTTGTCTGTGGTCATGTCTGTTATCTGTGGCTGTGATTGCTTTATCACGAACGGATTCCCAATGACTTCCACAGTATTCGGTCCATCACTTTCTTGGAGCAACCTTCTGCAATCAGCACTGGTTCTCCATCCACCCACCAAAGCTCTCAATTGACCCAACTCTTTAGCAACTCTTTTATTTCAACCTCTGTCTATGCCATTACGATTAATGCACTGATAAACTTTCTTGAAGCATTAATATTATTCTTAACAATCTATACTCTATACAATATTAATAAAATTGGTTTGTCTGTATGTATGAACACAAACATATTTGTAGTACACGAGATTTGTTGTGTTGTTAATAACGAAAACTCAATTTTGAAAATTTCTATATGTATGTCTGTCCGTAAGAGCGCGTTTGTTCCAGATAATCTGAACGGATGGATCAATTTCTACAGGACTTTGATGAGAAGGTAGCTGATGCATTAGAGCATATTATAGGCTTACTTTTTTAATTCTGTGCATCAAAGTCGCGAGCGATCGCGATAAATAGATAAATTTGGGAAAAAAATTGACCTTAAATTGATGAAGTTATTGAATGGGAATAAATAATATTATCTTATTTTTATAAAAGACATGTTTTTAATAAAGAAAAATACATCCCAGTAACACTTTTTAAATCGCATTAGAATTTACACAAAAAAATACACATACCTGTGAATTTGGGACCGTCATTTAATCACGTGATTTTGAAGAAACATTTCAACCCTATTCCGCTATCCGTTGAAAATTTTAGACTAACCCATTTATATTTTTAATAAGAAATATATTGAAAATGTCCAAAAATTATCTTTCAATATGTTTTTCTAACCTCCTTGTGATATAAAGTGATTTTCCGAAAACCTTGTTCAAGGATCCCGTGATTAATGACCGATCCCATAAATCATATAAAAATCAAAGTTGAAAAACATTTAATAACTTGAAAAGCTAACATTTTACTTATTTATATCTAAAAAAAAAAAATATTTACAAAATGTGACATGAAAAGTTAAAAAACTAGTTTTAAATGACTTGATCTATGTCACCACATTTATAAAAGTTGACATGGAATGACTAAAGTATAGCGACAAAATATCTAGACCAATGAGAGGCGCTACTGTCGCGACTAAACCATACATAGCTAAAGAAAATTAAATAAAAAAAATAAAACAACTACAGTAAGACAAGGATCTTGTGAGTATCTGGGGGGCGCTAGTGGACTCAAATGATAAAGGAGGGATAAAGTAACGTTGTCTCTCTTTTTAATAAGAGAATAAGAGAGACATGAATAGGTGGAGGAAGGAAAACATAGATCCTAACACTTAAATATAAAACTAAAGTCAAATTGAATAGAAATGAGAAATTATAACAGACCTATCTAAACAATTTCACCTTTATAAGGCTGTAATCATAGACTTATAAAAAAAATAGACATACTGTATTATTAATTTAAACCAGTGAATGTCAAACTTATTTCTTTCACCGCCCCCTTTGAAAATCAAATATATTTCAAAGCCCCCTAATTCAGCCCTAAAACTTAAAAACCACAATTTCATTACTTTAATTAATTTCAATGCCCCCCATTTTTTGAGCCCCTTATCGCCCCCTCCTAGGTTTCAAACGCCTCCAAGGGGGCATTATCGCCCCCTTGGGGGCGTTATCGCCCACTTTGGGAAACACTGATTTAAATAATAATTCCACAAATAAATCCATCTTAGTAATATAAATGCATAAGTTTATAGCTGTTTGTTATTCACCTAAACATCTCAACAGATCTCATTCAAATTTGACATAGATGTAGAACTTAGACCGAAAGAAAACATAGACTACTAATTTTTTTTAAATACTGAGTAGACAAAGTCGCAGGTAAAATCTAGTAGACAATAAATAACATTGTCAGTGACATGTAATTTCTCATTTCCATTGAAATTGACTTAATAAAAAATATTACATCAAAAAAGGTGACAATTTCATAGCTTTATTTAAATGTTTTTTTCTATTTTTTATTTATGTAATGAAGTTTTTTTTCTGCATTTGTATGTATGAATATGTATGTATTGTGTTGAAAATGATATAAATTTAAATATAGAACAGTTTTAATAATTATCAAGTGAAAAAAGACAAAAATCTTTAAAAAAAAAACTTATTTAAAAAACCAAAACTTCATAGAAGACAGACATCAAGAGAATACTCTAGGTTTAGCCTGCCTTAGGTGTTAAAGACTAACACACGGTCGTGGGTTCGAATTCTGCTATTTAATAAACTTCATAGTAACTTAATAGTAATTTATACAAATATTAGAGGAAAGGGAGGTAAGAATCCCGTTTCTTACGAACAGTATATTAGTAAAAACCTGTTACTTTTTATTGTATGTATGTATATATGTTATTTCTAGAATTAATATTTTTATGTTACTTCCGCACAGACGAAGTTGTATGGCAAAACTAGTTTCATATAAACTGGCTACATTTATAAGAAAATACTAACCTAAATATTTTTATGGCTAAAATAAAGGTCAAATATATCTAGATATGTGGGCTAGTGGGCTAGAACAATGAGATGCGTTATTTTCGCGGTTATTTCTGTCAGAAAATATATAAAACCTAGTAACGTATAGAAAATGACATACAAAACATGACAAGACATATAATACGACAGAAATCTTGTGAAATTGACATTGAGAGGGGGGCGCTAGTGGGCTATTGCTATTTAGTTTACTTTTTGCCCAACAAGTTCTAGTAATTTAACTTAATTTTCAGATGATATTTTTGCTAATTTTATATCCACGAGGTTAATTTGTGGTTCGATTTTATAACGAAAATTTATTTTGTTTTATATAAAGGCATTGGGAAAGGCTTATGCCCAACAGTGGGCAGATAAAGGCTTTTGATGATGAAGCGGCTACTTGAATTTGCCGAAATAGAGAAACGACCACTACCCATAGACTTAAAGACTCTAGAATTAAAGATGTGTTGCCTACCTTTTATCAACAGAGGAGAGGACGCACAGAAATATTTCCTCTTCCTATGCCTCCTCTCCGCTGTCAAATTCGTTTCCCCCTTCCATCTTTTCATATAAAACAAGTATAAAGCTCACTCATCAGCTGAAATACAGAATTACTTCCACTTGACTCCTATCTTTTGTGGTCGTGGTATTTCACTACTGTTAAAAAAAATAAAGTTCGGCATACACGAACGGTTTCTACACGTACCGACTACTATAATCGTAATATACTTGTATTTCATATTATAAATTAAAAAAAAAACTATTAAATCTGTTCTGTATTCAAATCTTGTGGTAAATGTATGAAATCTATTGTATGTGAATGTATGTTTTATGAGTTTATGTATTACTATATCCAGCCTTTTTGGACATTTTTAAAATCTTTTTTTTGACATCTTTTAGTTTGACGTTTTGTTTTATATGCGTGTTGTTCATTTATTTGTTAATGTTCTGAAGCCTACGATAGAATATTATTTATTTTTATATTTATTAAAATATAAAACTGCTTTTTGTTACAAGACTGATTTTATTTTATTAAAATGAAAAACAATAATTAAATTGTCAACAAGAAAAAAAAACATACAAAAAAGGTTACGCTGTCATTAAAGTTACGCACTGGCCACTCAGCCCCGGGGCCGGTGTTGCCACAACATAATAAATGTTGCGCGATAATTAATATTTACATAATAAATCTATATATATAAAAGAAAGTCGTGTTAGTTACACTATTTATAACTCAAGATCGGTCGAACTGATTTAGCTGAAAATTGATGGGGAGGAAGCTTAGAACTAGGAGACGGACATAGGAACTTTTTTATCTTGTGTGCTTTTTTTTTATTCCTTGCGGACGGAGTCGCGGGTAAAAGCTAGTTTAATATAAAAAGACACAACCTAAAAATAGGAACAACATGCATATAAAACAAAAACGTCAAAACTAAAAGATGTCCAAAAGAATATGTTGAAAATGTTTTTATAAAAATATCCAAAATGGCTGAAAAAGATTGCAACCCCGAGACCGAAACAGTTACATATAAATACATAGTAAGCTTTGACTACAATTATATGTATAATTATATACATATATACATAAGATATTACAATAAAATCACAGATTTAAATGTAATAAAAAATTCAATGAAAATTATTTTTACAAACGTCCAATAATTCGATAAGTGTTGTCAAATTTGTTGTGGCATCATGCAACAGATCTCTGAAAAGAATATAATATTATAAAGTAGAAATGAAATATTTAATGTACGTTATAAAATAAAAAAAATAACGTATTATATCAAAATATCAATGGCTCCTATGTATATTGGTCAAAGTAACAAATTGATTTAAAAGCTTCCTTTTAGTTTAGTTAACAACGCAAATTGCAATGTTTTTTATGGACAAACAAATTTCAACTCTCCGTATATACAAATACAGTTAATTATATAACATACCTGTTCTTGATACAGAACATGTTCAATTCATCCCGTACTATAACACCATTATCCATTGAATTTAGATTCAAACTGGATTTCAATTCATTCTCCAAATTAGATATACGTCCTTCTAACATGTTACTTGAATTATCAACATTCAGTACTCTGAAAATAACAATAAATATTCTTCATCATCATCATCATCATCATTATCATCAACCTGCCCTTATCCCTATAGAGCAGTGTTTCCCAAAGTGGGCGATAACGCCCCCTTGGTGGCGTTTGAAACCTAGGAGGGGGCGATAAGAGGCCCAAAAAATGGGGGGCATTGAAATTAATTAAACTTATGAAATTGTGGTTGTTAAGTTTTAGGGCTGAATAAAAAATTAGGGGGCTCTGAAATATAATAATTGATTTTCAAAGGGGGCGGTGAAATAAGTTTGACAATCACTGGTATGGAGGATCGGCACAGTATGTACTCCTCCATACACCTCTATCAGCCGTCATATCTGAATTTCCTCCCTTCTTACCTCCTCTTTCACACAATCCATCCATACATTCTTTGGTCTTCCTCTATCTTTATAACCATCCAAATTCAATCTCATCACTTTTATATTTATATGATCATCACTCCGCATAACATGTACAAATCACGCTAACATGGAGAACATAGTCTGAAAGAACACATAGACTACTTCTTAAGTTTTTTTTGTAAATTCTGTGCGATCGTAAATAAATAACAAATACACTCTAGTCAATTATTGTTTAAACACCTGGACATTTATATCACTAATATGTAGTATAAATATTTAAGTTTGGATGGATGGATATATCCATACAAAATATCTTACACATTATCATTTAAATACAGAACAGCTAAATAGATCTAAATGAAATCTGTCTTAGATTAGATCTTAGAATAGCACAAACTAATAAAATATTTTTGGAATTACATGTGGACGGAGTAGCGGGCGACAGCTAGTTATACATACCCTTGTATTGTGTGGTTGAGAGATATAATATGGTTCCTGAACATGGAGTATTTACTGATGAGGCCCTCAACCGGCTCATTGCCTGGCATTTGGTCTTCTATACTATGAGGTATACCCAAGCACCGACACAGTTTGGCACTAAAATGACATTTCTGTTTTACTGTGGATTGTGATTACCTCTTAATATATATAAATCTCGTGTCACAATGTTTGTCCTCAATGGACTCCTAAACCACTTAACCGATTATAATAAAATTCGCACACCATGTGCAGTTCGATCCAACTTGAGAGATAGGATAGTTTAAATCTCAAATTATAGTCGCAATTTTAATTTATTGCTAATTATTTGTCTGTTATTATTTGACAGTCACAATTATCTGTTAACTCCAAATGATTCTAACAGATGTCGATACCTTTCGACTGGGTTGAGTAAGTAATCAATAGATGGCGCTGCTATGGTAAATCTACGAACGTGTCATATAAGCTTATTAACTGCCCGCGCAGTTAATAAGCTTATGTTGCAGTCGCGGGCGACAGCTAGTATATATATATATATATTAGTGATGCAACGGATGTCTGTTTCCGTTTCCGCAAGTGCGGAAGTTCCGCGCGTTTTTCAACATCCGTTTCTGCTTCTGTTTCCGCAACTTTTATAACGGAGATAAAACGGAACTTTACGACGGCTGAGAGATTCAAATGCGCGGAGCGAGACGCGCAGTCCGTGTGCGGCCTTACGGCACTTGTCGCATTTGTTTGTTTACGTACTTTTTCGTGAATTTAAGCGCGTAATATTTTCTGCTGCTGTTTGAAACAATCATTTTCTCTTGCTGGAGTTAACTGTCTAGTTGTTGTCCATATAAAATTTGACAACTGGCAAAATGTGACTATTTCATACTTACGAGTTATTAAATGTACTTATAAGTGATAACCATGTAATATATCAACATCATTATTAACATCAGCTCACTATACATCCTGAGGGGCTCCTGGCCTACCCCAAATTAGGGGTGACTAGGCCAGGTGTATTCATAAAGAAATATATTTGTAAAATGGTTTTAATATTTAAAAGCCTCCGTTTGTCAACACGTATTTTAACTTATTGCAGCACAGTAAAAATACATACATTGAAGGCTAAAGGACACCGATATCCAAGGCCTTAATAAATTTAAAACGAATACAAACTGTTTTTACAAAAAAAATATATTTGTAAATATTTTTTTTTTCAATATTATTTACACTTCTGTTTCCGCATCCGTTTCCGTTTCCGTTTCTGCTAAAATTTATTTTTGACATCTGTTTCCGTTTCTGGTTCCGCTAACACACTTCCGTTGCATCACTAATATATATTGTAAGTTTAAAGCTTGTCAGTGTGCAGTTTGCTAATATTATAAATGCGAATGTTTAGATGTATGGATGGATGGATGTTTGTTTGAAGGTATCTCCGGAACGACTGATTAGATTTTAATGAAATCTGGTACAGTTTTAGAATATAGTCTAGAACACATAGGCTACTTATTAAGTTTTTTTAAATTCCCCTCGGAGGAAGACGCGGGCGATAGCTAGTAAATTTTATTTGTTTAAGAACTATCAATTAGAAAATGGCCAACAGCGTGATGGTTAAGGTATTTGTTGCATGAAACTTTTGGCTTGTCCAGTGAAATACCACAACCACACAGAAGACAAGCCTCAAGTGGAGTAATTCCAAGTACAGTCTGATGAGTGAGGTCTAGTTTTAGTCAACATTCCCTTCCCATCCTTTGTGTTTAATGGAGCAAGAGACACATAGTAAGGGGAAATATTTTCTTTCTGTACATTCCCTTCCCTGTCGATTAAAGGTATAAAACATTTGCAATAGCGGATATCTATTTCATATTATATCTGTATCATATGAAATGGTTACAAATAAATGTTTATAAATTTATTCTGTTAACAAAAAGCTGTTAAATAAAAAAAAAGTGATTCATGAAGACTTGCGTTTTTAAATCTAATATATAAAATTCTCGTGTCACAATGTTCGTTCCCGTACTCCTCCGAAACGGCTTGACCGATTCTCATGAAATTTTGTGAGCATATTCAGTAGGTCTGAGAATCGACCAACATTTATTTTTCATTTTTTATTTTTACTGCGCGCAGACGGAGTCGCCGGCGACAGCTAGTTTAATATAATAAGTTAAAAAAACTTACCAATAACTAGAGAATATAATCCATACAGTTTCAAATGCTTGCATAACAGACAGATTGTTCTGTCCTCGTGTCTGTCTAGTATTATTCAGCCTGTCTACTGTATTCTTGGCTAGTTCCATATACTCGGGTATAATTTGACATTTCTTAGCCACCTCTATACATAACTCCTTGAAGTTACACACCTCGGCTTCAACTAAGGTCTTCGGGTCTGGATGAAAGAAAAAAATAATATAACATAAAAATTTGCGAATTGATGAATTTCATCTTCATCAGCTCACTATACGTCCCCACTGAGGAGCTCCGAGTCTACCCTAAGTTAGGGGTGATTAGGACATAGTCAACGCTGGCCAAGTGCGGGTTGACTTCACACATATCATTGAATTTCTTCTCAGATATGTGCAGCATCATGTTTTCCTTCACCATTAAAACGTCGGATAAATACATAAATAAATCAAAAAACACATTGGTACATGGTGGGATTCGAACCCAGGACCTGCAGTTTACAATTCATGAGCTTAACCACTGAGCCACCGACTGATTAATGAATTTGATTTATATATTTATATATATATTCCAATCATTATCATTCAAAGCAAAGATGAATATAGTCAAACCAGGATAAGTGAGAAACTCGAGTTAGACAGTAACCTTAACTAAAATAAGAAACGGCTAACACACTCATGTACATTTGTCCGGTGTCAGCACCGACTAGTTTCGAGACCATCGGGGGCCCTTCATCAGGGTGAGTGGCGACTCGAAACTAGTCGGTGCCGACACCGGACAAATGTGAGTATTTTAGCCGTTTCCTATTTTAGTTATATATATAATGTCTCACCAAAGTATGAATACTTTAAAAGAGTAACCTCTAGAAGCGAGAAAAATCACGGTCTCTTGGATTCTCACTTATCCTAATTTGATTATACACTATACAAAATAAAACTATTATGCTCCAAAAAAAATCTCAGTCCGAACCCAAGGATTAACATTTTTTAACATTTAATTACACAAGTATAAAAAAAAACATTATAAATACCTTTATTCTTGATATAAGTGTAACTTTTCTTTAGATCGTTCAACAAACTCTCGATCCTGGGGAAGACCTCATGGAATACCGCTATCCAGTGCTTCAGCAGCGCGAACAGTACATCCTGCAGGTCCCATGGTGGTGGTCGGCACACCACATGCTCCCACAGTGTTTTATAACGAGCTCGCATCTCATTCTACAACAAACAATCTTCTAGATCAGGGATTCCCAAACTATTTTGGACAAGTGACCCCCCTTTTCCAAAATGAACTGTTACCTCAGACCCCCCATGGCCAAATTACCTACTTTTAAGATCACTTATTATTATTTTTTATTTTAGCTTAGGTCAATAGAAGAAGACAGAATGAGAATTAGGAATGTTTTAAGTTCAATATCGACCCCCTGGGGTCCCCCCCCTTTGGAAATCCCTGTTTTAGGACTTGGAACAGTATTTAAGTTGAAGCCTTCGATAGCTATGTTTTTATTCACATTAAAAAGGTATTAATTGAAAAGGTGTTTTCAATGAATACGGGTTGGCTTCACACATATTATTGAATTTCTTCTCAGATATGTGCAGCATCACAATGTTTTCCTTCAACGTTAAAACTTCAGATAAATACATAAGTAAATCAAAAATGGCACATGGCATGGATTCAAACTCAGGACCTGCAGATTGCAAGTCAAGTGCTTAACCCCTGAGACACCATCACTCTTGCATTGCATTAATTACATTGCGAGAGTCAAATTTCATTTCAAATAGGTAGGAAATAAACGTCCTCAACTGTACATATTCAAAAGATTATTTTTAACATAGCAAAAAAAAATTTTTGGCAAATTAAAAAAAAATGTCATAATTCCCACGGTGTCATAGGTTTAGTCTAGATTTTTTTTTTTAAATTACTACTTTTAAGTTAATTTACCTCTAATATATTAGCCAGTAGTTGATATATAGTGAGCTCGTAGTGTTTCACACTGGCGTAGAGTGATGGGTCGGGCAACGGGCGAGCTTTGCCCTCCAACATTGACATCAGGTCGGGCACATTCATCGTCTTTATACCGTTTATCACCGCTTTGTTGCATAAATTCTTATCATTTGATAATAACACCTGGAATATTTAAATATAAAAGTATTTTAAATGTACAATCCAATTGGTTCGCGGTATTAGAGTTATAGAAAAATTACAACCATTAAATACAAATAAACCATTAATTAACTGAACTGTACTATAGTTACTTGTTACAACATTTACTTATGTTTATATAATACTAGTACTAGCTTTTACCCGCGACTCCGTCCGCGCGGATTAAAAAATAGAAAACGGGGTAAAAATTATCCTATGTCCTTTTCCTGGTTCTCAGCTACCTGCCCACCAATTTTCAGTCAAATAGATTCAGCCGTTCTTGAGTTATAAATAGTGTAACTAACACGACTTTCTTTTATATATATAGATATAGATATATTATAAAGATGTATACAGGAAACGGACATAGGATAATTTTTACCCCGTTTTCTATTTTTTAGTCCGCGCGGACGGAGTCGCGGGTAAAAGCTAGTATATAATAAAGATAAAGGCACAAGAAATCCAACAGATTATTATCACTTTTAAGATGTACCAACAATTATCACGACTGTACCATTAAAATTCATATCACAAAAAAAATCAATCTTTAGCCAAAACCCACTTCAATCGCTATCAGTGAATTTTGTTTTACCATATATCAAGTATAAATATAGTTACCACAGACTTGCCCCTTTCAGATTGTTGTAGACAGCAGTTCAGAATTTCATCATCTGGCACTTCGCAAGGAAATATGTGAGAATTGGAATCTCGTAGTGACTGTCCTGGAAACGAATTAAAGAAATAGCTTTTGAATGCATCTCAGAAACTACACATTGGAATTAACAAAACTTTATTGCCTTTAATAAAGCCCAATCCCAGATGTCCCACATCAGCAATTTAAGGTTCAATTTAATACTTCTAAATCACATTTTACCCGAAAATACAAGTAGATAAAAAGAGTCTCATCATCATCATTAACGGCCTTTGTCTGCCCACTGCTGGACATACACCTTCCCAATGCCTTAAAAAGTATAAAAGAAACAAAAAACAGCATTTATTTTTACCTTTCAGTCTATTGGCGACAGGCAATGACTTGTAAAGATAGTCCATAGCAGCTTTGGCTCGCTTGCATAACACACCATTACCATTGTTGTTGTCTTTCAACTTGTCCAGTTCATTGATGACACGCCACGGCACCAACAATGTTGGCTGTTCTCTGTAACCTGTGAGGAATCATCATCATCATCAAATTATATCATCAGTCAATTTTTTTTTATATCTCAAAGTGGCAGACGAGCAAACGGCCACCTGGATTCGCCTCAAAAGCGAGGCGACCGTTGCCCATAGACATCTGCAAATGCAGATGCGTTGCCTACCTTTAATTAACAGAGAAGGGGACGCATAGAAAGAAGATATTTCTCCTTCCTATGTGTCCCCTCTTCCGCCAAATCCACTTCCCCTTCCCATCCTTTCCTATTAAGAAAATGATGGGAAGGGAAAGAGGACTAAAATTAGGCCTCCGGTACCACACTCATCAGACTGTACTTGGAATTGCTTCCACTTCACGCCTGACTTCTGTGTGGTCGTGGTACTGAACCGGAGACCCGTCCAATTCGTGCACCAACAAATATTGTTGTTGCGGGATCTACCACTGTTAATATAATGCAGTAAAGATTGAACAAAAGCACAATTAGTTTAAATAGCTGTCCCTTAGTGAAGATTTTGCTCACTAAGAAACTATCCTAATGACCATTAAGCACACAATATCATACTAATATTATAACAGCGAAAGTTTTGATGGATAGATTGTTACTACATTTCTCCAAATCAGCTGAAACTTGGCACAGATGTATAACATAGTCGAAAAAAACGTAGACTACTAAGTTTTTTTTAATTCCGCGCGGATGAAGTCGCGGTCAAAAGCTATTGATAAAAAAATTAATTATAATAGAAAATTAAGCAGTTTTCTCACCTTTTATTTGTGAGTTCAGAACATGTGTGATGCAGTGAAGATGATGTATAAAGATGTTTGTATCAACAACTATTACTGCATTGGTCTGTATTGTATTCAACATGCTCGGTGTGGAGCTGCTGCTGCTAGGCTTGTGTGGATCCACCTTAAAGCAATGATTCTCAATCTATACTTAATATTATAAATGCTAATGTTTAGATGGATGGATGGATGTTTGTTTGAAGGTATCTATGGAACGGCTCAATGGATTTTGATGAAATTTGGCACAGATGTAAAACATAGTCGAGAAGAATACATAGGTTACTAATTTAGGTTTTTAAATTGCGCGCGGACGGAGTCACGGGCAACATCTAGTATATAACATAAGAGGAAAGATTTATATATCGCCTCTTTACAAGAACAACGTGATATTTTTAAAACCACAACTTTACAGGAGAGCAATTTCAAACATTTAAGCGTTGATAAATTAATTTTACACATTAATTACCGCAACAATTTTATTGTTTTCCGACGGTAAAATTATCAATATTTTAGAATTTATCAACATTTAAATGTTAAAAATTGCTTTCCTCTAAAGTTGTGGTTTAAAAATATCACGTTGTTCTTGTAAACAGGCGATATTTGTATGTAACAAGTTTACTCAAAAACTACTGGACTGATATCAAAAATTATTTTTCTGAATGTGACGCAACGCAACGCAACATGCGAATTACGACGCAGTAATATAGCCCATATTTATTACTTTTCCTTTTAATTCCGCGAAAACGTAGCATGTGGCAATAGCTAGTATAACTAATATACAAACACTACACAAAAATGCATAAAAAATGTAGACGTCAAAAAGTAGCATGCCATACAAACTCTAAAGATATAGCCACTAGCTTGCTTAGCTATTCAATTTTATTTGAGAAAAAGCTTAGTGCAACAATTAAGTCTTTGGTTATATAGCCACTTTGATTCTTAAAATATTTCAAGCTAACTAGAATGATTGTAAAATTATGTTCTGCAGAGCAACTTGCACTAAATTAAGAGCCGCTAAGATATCTGAAAATTACTATTACATGTTAAACATTCTGTGTAATATTGTAAAAAAAATTGCATACCCTAGAATAAACCAAAGTAACACCTTCGTCCACATCCATCTGTTCAATATGTCTGCCTGACCTGGAGTCATCAGCTTCATTTGATAACCTACGTAGCATTTGCATACGGTCTGAAGTTGAACATGAGTTATCACTTCTTTCCTTTATTGGCATTTTGTATGCAAGCTTTGTTTTAATTGCTGACAAAAGTTTATCAGCCTGAGAAAACTGTGGAGGTGTAGATGGATGTACATTTGACGGATATCCCGTTATTTTATTGCATATTCCTTGTTCAATATCAGCAAAGGTGTCTTTCTGTACTACTCTGTTGTCATACTCCTCTGGTAACTGAGCTTTCATAGCTGATATTATTTTGTTCGCAGCAAAAAACTGCGAAGGTGATAAACTGCTGCTATCATTGCTTACTTGTGAAGTTATAGTGCAATTTGACTCATTAAAATTGGGACTATTCAGTTCTGATCTTTGACTCTTCGTTGGAGTTTCAGCTTTACTTGTTTGGCTTAATTTTTCATTCTTTGGTTCACAATTTCTATTAATATTTCCCTTCTTTTCCTGCTCCAATTCCAAAGCTAGTTGGGTTCTCAGTTTCGTTAGCCTGTTCTTTGCTAAATTCTTTGCTGGCTTTAGTGATTGTGAACACCTATTTTTGTTTTTATTATTTATGTGATTATGCCTACTCCCATGAGAAATTGAATTATGATGTTTTGGTTTTGGTTTTTGTTGGACTTCTGTAAATTAATATGGTATGAAAAATAAAATATAAGATAATACAAAATATTTACCAAACAAATTACTTATTACTAGCTACCCACTATGAATAAAAAAAATACAATCAACAACCATTACAAGCACACTTACCATTCTTTGACTTTGAAGATTCTGAAGTATTGTTACCAAAATTTCGTTTTAAAGATTTACGATCTATTTCATTTCTGTGTCTCTCTTCATTGGCGGCATTGCTACAAGATTCTTTTTCCTGTACAGCCTTCGAAAAAAAACAATTGTAATTACCCTTCTTAAAACAAGAAATTGTAATAGACCGTAGAACATTTTATAAATCTAAGTGATAGACAAAATAAGTTGCAAAATATACCTTGGGCTTTATCCAAGAGGACTCACGAGTCCTTGTATTAAAATAATACTGTTTTCCTGGGTTTGATCTAGATTTACAAAGTACCCAACAATCTGTGAATTTATCATTGATAATATTCATCATAAATGTTAATGTACAATGTAAAAATAAAGCAAGAAAAACATTTTCTGGTAATAAAAATTAAGATTAATTAATTACAAGAAAAATATCTGCTCAAACTGCCAAATAAAAAATATACACCGCCTACGAGATAGGGATGGGCGTTGATTTAACTAACTAGTTGAATCAGCCGTTGATCACACCATAACATTTCAAACGTTGACTAGTAGAATTTAACGTAAATTTACATAAAAATCACCGGTCGTCTTTTTTTTCTTTGCCAGACGAGGCTTAGTTTATTGAATGTTGAGTGATCAACTAGTTTTTCGAACAGTTGGAAAAGCAAATTAACCGTTTCGTTTCTTTAACACCATAACCATTAGCGACCCATCCCTATACGAGACAATAGCTACACCAAGTCTATGACACGGTAATAATAATACCGTGAGTGAGAGAGATACAGTTATACCCAATTCCTGTGACGTGACAAAGACAGGGATAACTATCTTCTGTCCCTTTCTGCGTACCAGGCTTTGGGGTTTGTTTGGAACAAAGGTTGTCCCCTACAAACAACCTAGGTTGTCCCTAACAAAGTTTGACATTCGTGTTATTTTTCGAAAACTGTGAGTACTTAGTCGCTGTAATTGTGTAAAATATTTTGATATTTCAGTTTTAGTTAGGTAAAGTTTATAAAACATGGTATACTGCTGTATTGTTGGATGTAAAAGCCGTAGTGAGCGAAAAGAGGAAAACATAACCTTTCACTCGTAAGTACTGTAACTACGCACCTATTCAAATGTATTCATACAAAATAAGGAAGAAAATACAAAATAGTTGTTCTTTACAGTCTTTGTAATAACTAATATGTTAAAATACGTGTAAAATCAGCTAAAATAAAATCGTATTTTTCGAACATTATGCGCCCAAACGCAGATGTCATTTGTGTCAAATAATATACTGTGGATCTGGGAAACAAGCGGCCATATTAAACTTCTTTTCAAATTGGTTGGTTATTACCCGTAAAAATAATACCACCATCTTGTTGTAAAAATTACCCTGAATTTAGGGGAAATAAAGTATAGTATTTGTAATGTATATAAATGAAACAATTCACATTTTTTATACTATTTTCAACAGATTTCAAAATGAGTAGTTTTTAATTCTGGTATATGCTGTGTTTTTTATTGATACTTTCTTATCCCGTTGATTTTAAAGAGTATATTTTTTAATTTGTCCCATGTAAATTTTATCGAAATCGGTTACTTAATTTCTTAGAAAGTACAATCAAAATAGTTAAATATTAAGTAGTTTTACATATAGTGTTCACTGTAATGATATACAGAATAATTTAAAATTATATGACTTTAATATTGGTATGTTTTTTGTAGCTTTTTAAGAAGACTTAGGGCTTCGTGCATATCGAAGAAAAACAGGACATCGTTTGAATGCTGGTCTAATGGACCTAAGACTGAAGAGATGCCGCGCTTTGTTGAAGCGGTACGCGGGAAAAAAATATCGGGAAATTCTTTTTTTGGAGTCACTCAAGAAATCCTAGATTAAGGCAGCCGCCGATATTGACATGGACCTCGTTCGTGCTGCGATAGACAACTGGCCGCGCAGATTGAAGGCCTGTATTTAAAATCACGGAGGTCATTTTGAATAAACTTTAGTGTCATAAGAATCTATGTTTTGTTAAGTTCATTTTGGTATATAAATGGTCACATAATGAATAAACTTGTTTCAATTATTTTATATTAAACATGTGACAGAATTTATGACCTGACTAAGTATTACTAAAAAATCTGTTTACCTAATCTTAGTCACATAAACAGAAATTACGCATTGTTTTTTGTATTTATTACATTTATTAATTACAATATAATTGGGAATATATAAATTGGTCTATATTGAATTATATCGTAATTATTCATTTTCGGGACAAAACAAAAAACTGGTAACCCCAATCCTTTTACATATATATAGGTATAGTCTATAGTACTCTCTATCTGTCCCTTACGGGTGAACGCGCATGCCATATCTATATAATTCTTCATCTGAGATATAATTCTTCATCTGAGAGCTACACAGTTCAGTTGCCACTCATTCAGCAATATAAAATAGGTATCATTCAGTCGCTGTTACTGCTCTTTGCTACAGCTACATCTAGTCAGGTTGAGTTGAGTATTGTAAAATTGCTCAGTAAAATTGGCAAGAAAACGATTTACTTATGTAAATTTTCAATGATATATAAGTATTTATAGAGATATTTTGGTAAATAACATTAAGTTAATAATATCTACAAGTGAAACTGAAACGCAACTTCTACATTTTCTATTTGAAAATCTACGTTAGCACTTAGCATATAAAAATTCTTTAAGAACACAGACCGTGGTTTCTTAATGCCTTCTTTTTATTCTTCAAAAACCATCGAGGTTTAGGCTAAGCGTCATCTGCCCCCAGTTACATAAAGCTCATAAAGTAAATGCCTCGAAAACAGTGGCTACTCAGTCACAAAAAAATCTTCAAATAACACGGTGCAACACAGTACAACCGAAGATGGTACCGGTACTTAGTCTTTGGTATAAGCAGCAATGACAGATGAAATGAAAAATTAACAGCTGATTCTGACATAATTCTAATAACCTATAAACAAAACTTGTTAAAACATTAATAAATGTAAGAATATAAGACGATCTGAAATATTTTCCACGATGGAGAGGTTAATAAAATTCAGCAAAACAATTAGAAATAATTGGAAGAAATCTGTTGTCGGTGTTGTTGCTTTATATTACGGTGCTGCGAAAATCAAGGAGAAATATGAGTAAGTATAATGAAATTAATAATTTTCAAATATTAATACGTTGTTTAAAATATATTGTTTTACCCATTTTTGGTCTTTATTCATTTTAGAATAAATCTTTTGATGCGTGCAGCATGTCGTGAAGCCGTGAAATATGGCGATACATTGATACCCATGGAGAGGAATCCAACTCTTGTTACGGTTATATTAAACCCAGTAGCAAATAAAAGAAAAGCGAAGAGAGATTTTGAGAAATATTGTGAACCATTACTACATTTAGCTGGATTACAAGTAAATTATGTTTAATAATATATATTTGTACATCAAACTAATGAATGTGACTGTACCTAGTCCATGTACTATGGTCAAGATTAATTTTAGAATATAATTATATGTTAATATAGTACCTATTTTAAATATATTTTATATACATAGGTGGATGTCATACAGACAACATCAGAAGGCAATGCTAAGGAAATTGTTGAAACCCTACGTGGAACTGAGGCCATCATTGTTGCAGGAGGGGATGGAACTTTCTCGGAAACTGTTACAGGTAAAAATTCACTATTACAATAAACAAATTATAATTATGAAAATTGTCTTTTGAATGTTCTTGGACTGCTGAGTAATGACAATTATTAGATTATTGCTAAGTTTGCTACTTTCTCTTGTTTAATTCTAATTTCAGAAGCCTATGTTTATTGCAGGACCTAAGGCTTAAATGTTGATAAAAGTAATATTTTACGTTTAACAATTTCATTGCAGGTTTATTAAGAAGAAACGATGGAGCAAATCAATTCCCAATTGGCATCTTGCCATTGGGACGCACCAACAGTTTTGGAAACAGTTTATTTGAAGGTGGAAAAGGTGTAGATAGAGTTAAGCAATTAATAGAAGCATCTATGGCCATCATTAAAGGAGATACAGAGTGGAAAGATGCTATGAAAATTGAACCAATGGTGGATGAAGAAGAGGCACCCAGTAGACCTATTTATGCAATGACTTCTCTGGAGTGGGGTGCCTTTAGAGATACAATGGCAAAGAGGGACAAATATTGGTTTTATGGGCCACTTAGAGATTATGCCTCCTATATTTTCAACGGTTATAAAGAATCTCTGAATTGGAATTGCAGTGGTGTGATCAAATATACACCACCTTGCGCAGGTTGTAACAACTGTATACAGAAAAAGCCCGAAGTAAAGAGAAAATGGAGTTTCTTTATGCCTAGTGCACCGGAAACCGCCACCGCCACGGTTGTTAACCCTGAATGTGCAATTTTACAAGAATTATGTTTCAAGACAAGCAATCTTAGAATTCGACCACAAAAGTTTGGTCAATCTGAAATTCCATCACTTAGTGTTGTACTAGGTAAAAATAAATACAGTTATTCTGAATTTGTTTCCGAAGGTTGGCAACGAATTAAAGGCATTGATGAAAATAACAAAAGCATTGCGGCTAGGACTGTGGAACTCTTACCGAACGAATCCGGGCCAGATGTTATTATTGATATAGACAGAGAAGAATTTGAAGTTAAACCTGTTAAAATTACATTACTGCCTCATATTGTTAAGGTGTTCTGTAATAATAATAAAATAGTTGTGTAAAAATAAAATTTGTAGAATCTTTAACACATATTTAAATTAGTCACTATAATTCAGTAGACCTTAATATCCAATGAAAAAAAACGTAATTTAAGGAATAATGGAAATTAAAAGTCAGTTGTATAAAGTTGAATAAATATTTATTTACATATTATAACATGATCTGCCTCGAGTACTCCCAAACAAAGATGGCGGCGGTAACGTGAACGTTCAAAGACCGAACCACACCTTGCTGTGGAATTTCAACGCAAAAGTCCATCAAAGGCAAAAGATCGCAAGATACGCCTTCTTTTTCATGTCTGAAAGTTATTTAAAAACTCAAAAATTATACAAAGAATATTTGAAACAGCCTAAAATTACCAAATTGATAAGTTATACTCTATTGCCGTCTATATACAATCTTACTAATATTATAAATGCGAACGTTTGGATGGATGGATGTTTGTTTGAGGGTATCTCCAGAACGGCTCAAAGGATCTCAATGAAATTTGGCAAAGATGTTGATAATAGTCTGAAAGAATACACAGGCTATTTATTATGTTTTATTTAATTCCGCGCGGACGGAGTCGCGAGCGGCAGCTAGTAAATTATAAAACTTTAAAAGAATAAGTTCTGTCATATTTAAACATTATAAAGCATGGATCAGTTAAACGTTCAGTTAACGTAGCATCCAATTCTGACTAGCACAAACATTATTTCTGGTTAAAACATTAATTAAAATCATACCCGAGCAACAGTAATGTCTTCTTCGGGAACTTGAATGTCTGCAATTGTGAACTGGAAGAAGTTTGCTCAGCGGCAACCACTGAATAACCTTCAGATTTCTTTTCCATGAGGTATTGCTTCAGACCGCTGGGTCGCACCTCTTCTACATCAATCCAACGTTCCGCTGATACACTTGAGAAAGAAAAACATATAAATATGAACAATAACTTGCTACTTTCAATAAATAAAGACGATAAGAGACTAAAGCAGTGTTTCCCAAAGTGGGCGATAATGCCCACTTGGGGGCGTTTGAAACTTAGGTGGGGGCGATAAGGGGCCCAAAAAATGGGGGTCATTGAGATTAATTAAAGTAATGAAATTGTGGTTTTTAAGTTTTAGGGCTGAATAAAAATTAGGGGGCTCTGATATATAATTGATTTACAAAGGGGGCGGTGAAAGAAATAAGTTTGACAATCACTGGACTAAGGAGATTTGATGAATAGTACTTTTAGCGATAAGTCTATATTATGCAGCCTTAGTTATAGCTAGAAAAGGAATAAAAAAAACATTTTAAAAGTAACCCCTTAACTCCTAATAGAAACTGTTATAACTTAAGCTTTATGTTAATGACTTATCAACTCAAATACTTAAATGTTATTTTTATGGCATACCTTAAGCCTTGAAACTGCTTATCCTGTAAGTGACGGAGGCTATCGATAACATAAGTTTTAATGCCGAAGACTTCACTAGTGCGAGCTAATCCACCAAGATTCGGCAGTTTATCGATCAATGAGGCCACCACTATGAGTTCACCCTTTTTGCCTTTCTGATTATGAAAAAAAAAGCAATATAAGTAAAATTAAAGTATTAATCTTAAACCTTTCGTACATAAGGCAACGTAAATCTTAGAAACTTATATTGTATCCTTACACGCAACGTTGAATCGAACCCAGTCTTCAGTCACACAGACATAGCGACTACATCAACTGTATAGATTACTCCGCCATCTTGAAAACCGCAGTGACTTTTCTAGCAATGACCTTGAGGAACATTTTGCGAGCGATTTTGGCGACTAAAGAACTAAATGTCGGCGACGCATGACTGTGTAGTATCTATCACACTATATTGCAGTCGCTTAGCGACTAAAATCGTCGGGTTTCAAAGATTTATGTTGCCAAGTACGAAGGACCATATCTTACCATGGGTTTCTTAGCTAAAATCCCCATTTAAAACATATTATCTCTGTTTTGTCAAAGATAATGACAGATGATGATATGTTTTATACAGAGATTTAAGTCTCGGAAACCCACGTTTAATGAAAAACTAAGGACATTAGTTTTCTATACCTTATCTTGAAGTTCATACATATTTATATCGCTCATATTATTCCAAGGAACGTATTTCTTCTGAATAGTATTTGATTCATCTTCTTCTCCGGCTTCTTTCATTTCGGTGATCAAAACGTCGTAAATATCATCATGTCTCTTTTGATATTTCGTCCATTCGGTTTTAAAAACGCTCTTTGAAACTTTCGCAAAAGAATTGTCATCTATATCTTGCAGGATGGTTTTTATGAAAGACTTGTCTAATTTTTCATTAACATACATCTCACAATATCTCGGTAGAAAATAAAATATGAAACTTGGTATAAAATCTATGACGAGGTCAAAGTCGTTTGCAAAATAATCCTTTTGAAGCTTTATAAATCCTTTGTCTCCGGCGCTGTCTGCGAATGTTTTTCTTATGACTTGTATAGTAAAGTCGTATTTGTCTGATTTGTTAACATTTAAATCGTATAATTTTGTAGCAAGATATTGTGCATGTAATCTCAAGCTAAATATTTGTCCCATTGTGTGATAAAGAAGGTTGTCTATTACAAATTCATATTCATCGCTTTTTAAAGAACCATGCTTTATCCTGAATTTAATAATCCAGTAAAGAATTATAAATTGTGATGTCAATGGTATATTTTTCGATTTAAAATGCTCTATCATATTCTCACCTATTTGAACTTCCTGAAAAAAAAAATTAAAAAAGAAACTCAATCGACGCTGTGACTAAACAATAGCATTAATCCTAATACTTTCAACTGTTTTAAGATTCAAAATTTAAACACATTCGAATATAGAACAGTTCCAAATTCAAAATTGCCAGGAAAATATGGAAACGACAGAATTTAATAGGCATGGCCATCAAACAAGAAGCATGGTTTTTTATAGTATACTAGCTGTCGCCCGCGACTCCGTCCGCATGGAATTTAAAAAACTTAATAAGTAGCCTATGTGTTCTTCCAGACTATATTCTACATCTGTACCAAATTTCATCAACATCCGTTCAACCGTTCTGGAGATACCTTCAAACAAACATCCATCCATCCATCTAAACATTCGCATTTATAATATTACTAGCTTTTACCCGCGTCTCCGTCCGCGCGGAATAATAAAAGAAGCACACAAGATAAAAAAAATTCTATGTCCGTCTCCTAGTTCTAAGCTACCTCCCCATCAATTTTCAGCTAAATCAGTTCAGCCGTTCTTGAGTTATAAATAGTGTAACTAACACGACTTTCTTTTATATATATAAGATAATTGAATAAAATACTTTTTACACATCTTACCTTGAAACAGTAGGAAAGAGCTATATACCATTCCAAACATATTCTAACACTTGGTTGATGAGGAATAGAGCCTAATATATCCATACACCAATTTGCAATATTGTCCATTTGAGCATCTCTAGATTTCAACAATATTAATAGCAAAGTTTGCATAGCCGTTAATAAAGTTCTGTGAGATTTTGAATTACCATGATATCGTTTTTTACTCGTAAATATTATATTTATTTTATTTGTAATAAATGTTATTATTGTTTTTAAAACTTCTTGATCATCAACTTTACTTAATGCAGAGTATGATAAATATTGTATATGAAAATTAAAGTGCACATCGAAACTGAAAAAAACACAGATTTAATTAATTTGAAAGTAAGTATACAATAAGTATGAGTAATTTGTTTAAAAAAAAAATTGGGAATATAAAAAAAAATATAGATTTTTTTTAGAATAATTTTAGATGGCTAACTTTTTTTAAAATATAAATTGGCAAACGAGCAAGCACCTGAATTCGCCAAAATAGCAAAACGATTGCTGCCCATAGACATCCACAATTGTAGATATTTTCCCTGTCTTTAATCTGCGTAGAAGGGGATGCACAGTGAGAGAATATTTCCCCTTCCCATGTATCCCCTACTCCTTCAAATTTGCCTTCACCTTCCCATCCTTTCCTTATAAGAAAAGGGATGTTGCTGTCTACCACTTATAAGAGGAAGAAAAAAATCCATTGGATATAATATGTAATTCTTACCTTCTGTTATCAATGCCATATTTATTTTGATTTAAAATTTCAATTGAAAGGTTATCGGTAATCCTGAAAACATATTATGGATATAAAGATTTGTTAAAAGTCTGTTTTAACGAATTTATCGACTTATAATCTATGACCCTCACCTCTGATCTTTTCTAGGAATAGGACAGTATAATAATATGTCACACAGAGCATAAATCATGTGACTATATTTAGACAAATCTTTCCCATTTATTTGTCTCGTTAGAAAGAATAATGGAGAATTCTTTAAAGGACCATATTCAATTATTTTATGCCAATATGATAGAAATAAATTATTATATTCAGGCTTAATTAATAGTGAATTTTCAGTTATTATATTAACAAATTCTTCAATACATTTTATATATTGATTATTAGTTTTTAATTCTTCTATCTCTTTCCACATTTTTTCTAAAAATACAGACAAATCAAATTCATGATCCAAAATTGGTATAACATCTTTCATAATTTTGAGAATCCAAATCAAACATCCGTAGCCACCACATTCTACTGCATTATCTATGAATATTGTAAACTCTTTTGGCACTTTCAAATTTGTTTTATTAATTTTAATAATATTGTATAAAATTTCACAATATTTTTCATATAAAATATTCTTAAGTCTACCGCTTCTTTCTTTTATACTAGACTCTACTAAACCTGACTTAGTTAGTTTTAGGAAATCTTCTATAGATAAAATTTCATGTCTATGATACTCTATCATCAATGGACTTGTTAATAAAGCACTCAAAATATGCACAGAGAAAATCTTTGCTTCTAAATCAACTTGACTATCTGCAAGCATTAGAATACATGACTTATACACTTGTAATACAGTCTCTATTGAATTGTAATCACTTAAATTACCAATCATTGGTTTTAATCCAGCAAATAATATGTTAATTTCTTGTACACTTAAATATTTATCACTTCTCAATACAGAAATCAAGTATTCCAATATAGTTTTGTAAGCTGTAGCTGTTATAAGATTTATATTTTCTATAGCTGTATTATTTTTTCTTGTAGTCTTGCTATAAATATTCGTTAATGATACAACTTCATCAAAACATTCCATTTTCTCAGCAAATTGTCTCTGATTGATGTCTTGAATGTTTGAAATCATTTTATTAATTAGTGTTAGTAAACCGGTAACTTCTACAGGATGTGTTTGTATATAAAATAAACCAAAATCAATATTTTTTACCTCAGTTGTTATTAAAATGAACAATGGTTGTATGTCATCAGAAAGTAACAATGTATTTTCTTTTAAATACATTAGCAATGGGTTACTATTTCTACTCTCTTCCGTGTATGTATCAAAATGAAAATGTGAATATAAATTTAAATACTCTTTCCAATGCAATCCTCTACAACAGTTGCCAACTAAATGTGAGATATTAACTAGAACTGCTTTCCTTATGAGTATGTTATTACATGATATTTTTAAAATATTTAATATTGTTTTTGAGATGCTCGCTTGATCATATTTACTTAACAAATCTTTTCGTACACTTGCCAATACTTCGCTTAGATGAAATAGTGGGACAGGAGCCCATTTAATATCAGGCATTGTGGTAAGAATACACATTAACGTTTTAATATCTGAAAACACATTTGATAGTGTATTTTTAAGCATATTATAGTCTGTATTCTTGTCAAATAGATATGTGTCATTCAGTGCTTCTAAAAGTGTATTTGCTTCTGATGTAATATGTATTTTAAATTTTAATCTATTTTCAATGCATTTCAAACGAACTTGTGTATTATCATGTTTCAAACCAAGATTAAATATACAATTTAACCAACATTCCGGCATTTCTTTCAATGTTTCAAGAAGTCTTAAAGATGGAAGGGCAATATTACTTTGTTTTTCCTCTAAACTGTCTAGCACTATAAAAAAATTATCCCATATAACTTTCTGCTCATCCATATTTTTATAATTCCATTTAAATATTATATTATCCTGTGATTTTATAAGAGCATCTTTTTTAAGAAATGTTAAATAATCAAGTGCTCTTTTAGCCAGATACATAGACATCTTTCTGTTTGTTATATCGGATATTAAACCTTCCAAAATGATCTCCCAAAACTGATGTTTAAATACAATTTCTGATTCTAAAGTTATTTCACTATTTACACTGGGCAAATAGTAGTCTGAAAGACAACTCAGTGTTCTAAGACCAATTTCTGTCTTATTATTAAGCTGTATAAGATGTTTCCAAATTCTGTCCAATATACCGTAACCATGGACACCTTTAAAGAATAATGGAACAGTCTTGGTTAGAAAGTATCCTTTTAGTTTATCATCATTACTATATAAAACATTTTCTAATGGTATTTCCAGAAATGGTAGTGTTAAAACATCATTATTGTTAATAACTGCTTCAACAATACTACTACATACTTTTAAATCAAGAATTACTTTTGTAACCTGATCTTCATTGATGCTCATCAACGGTTTAACAGGTTGTGAAGGTAACTCCATATTGCACAAAATTTGTTGAACTAAATGTTCAGATTTGGACACTAAAGTATTCGGATTAAGAGATAATACAACTTTAATTATTTTACAAATGTTTTCTACATTATCTTCTTGTAGATTACTTAATAATTTACTTACGAAATAAAATTCTTTATCATTTTCGCATTCGCAATCTTCTCTTAAATTAATAAGTTGTTTATATTTCAACAAATGCAAAGCATTTGTAAGATGGTTTTCGATGAAATTTGATCTTTCCATTATTGCTGCCAATCGAGTATCAACAACTTCTTCATCTAAGTCAAGGAGATCCATAAAGGATATTAAATCGTCACGGGGAAGCATTTTTAGTGTTAAAAACTTAAATACACTCAAATGAAATAATTCGGCGAATCAACCCATGTGTTTATATCTGTTTACGTTCAACGATTTATTGACAGTTTTTTGACACTGAACAAAGATCAAACAACATCGGTTCTAGCAAAAGGCAAAAGAAAGCAATAAATATTAAAAAGTTAAACCAACTATGAAACAATTTAACACATGATTTAAAATTATTTCATTTCAGTTACTTGTTTTCAATTTAAGTAAACTCTTAATTTATATAAATTAAAAGATAATGAGTGTGGTCACGTATTTTATTTTTGTGTAGAATTAAAGCCCAAATGCAGTCCTATTTGGAATACTATAAGCAAAATAAAGAAATTGTGTGCATATAGATATTACGGCTATTAATTTCGAAGAATAAGTTAATAAGGTGATGGAGCCTATTCAGGTATTTTGTGAGGAATTTTTAACCTATAAAGGAAACGACATAATTTTGAATTAAAGCTTTAAATATTGCCCTAATTTATATTTGATTAAATTATGGATATAAATTCATCTATAACAATCTAACTAAAAAATTAAAACACTTGAACCTTGCGTTTTGTATAAATTGTGATATTTTTTTTTATAATCTTCACGTCTTTAACAGTCTTTACGTCTTTTTTGGGTTTTGGCATAGAATAAAAATCATTAAGTCAGAAAAAGAATAGGAAAAAATTCCATCCTTCATCTCATTGAATTATTGTTTTTATTGATGTAAAATAACGTCGTGAGCTGTTTTAGTTTAACATTTTAAGTGCTAAGTATCGCAAGTTGAGTGTTTTTAGTTTTTCTGTTAAGCTGCTATAAACTTAGGAAAATATGGAAGATAATTCGTCGAGCGATGACGAGGTTAACGATTCTCCTGCTAGTCGAAAAATAAGTGGAAAAAAGTTAAAATTAAACGATGGAAGCTCTCAAAACAGCGCCAAGGATGCAGGTATTATAAGGATTCCTATGTACATTTTAGCAATTTAATTACGTACATAACATTTTATTCTTCTGCTTTTAGCTGCGGAGGGTAGTAATAATAAAGAAGAGGTAGTTGATAGTGGTATATCCCCAGATAAATCGGAAAGTACGAGTAGTGAGGATCTTTTGTCCGCTTCTGGGCCTTCAAATGTCGTGGTAAACGTTGGCACATCTGACAATATGGTTCGGGTTATGATGCAAAACCTTCGTCACCACAGTCGCGATAGAAATTACAGGAAAAGAAAGACTCCAGATTCCGATGAGTCTTCCATGGACTCTGATGATTTTGCTAGTGAGGTGGGCTTACCTCCAGAGGATAATAATGGTGATGGTGATGAAATGCAACATCTTTTGACTATCATTTCTCAAGATTCATCAAGTTCGTGAGTATTATTTCTAACAGTTTTGATGAGAATGTTGATAATAATAGGTCGTTCGGAAAGTCATTTCGTTTTTTCTCGACTTAGGACTCGTGTATTTTCGACAAATGTGCACTACATCCTGAAAGGTCAGTTGGCGCTGATAAAGGCATTATCAAACATAGAAATAAACATAGAAAATAGAAACAAACATAGAAATAAACATAGAAAGTAGAAACAAACACAGAAATAAACATAGAAAATGGAAATAAAACGAAATGACTTTCCGAACAACCCAATACATTGAATACCCCAATACCTTCTAGTCTATTAAATACTATGATGACATAATTTCTCAAATTAAAGAACTTAATATTATCTGTTACACAGAAGCTCTAACAGCAGCGGCAGTACAAGTGGCAGCAGTAATAGTTCTTACAGTAACTACAGCTTTGAGAGTGATAATGTCAACTTTCAACCCATGGACTCCAGTGATGATGATGGTCTCTGGTCTAACAGTCCTAGCATCAATGCAGCACTCATGGACAACAATGAAGACTTATTAGGAAACAATACAGAAGGACTTTTTGGTCCACCCCCTAAAGTACTATTGAAGGAAAGACCAAAGCATGATTATATTATTGTAAGGGGTAAGTATAGACCATTGAAATCTTTTTGGTGTTTCAAGAGCTCACTGCACATCTGTTTACACTCTACTAAATAAATTTGTGTTTTGCACAGCAACTTGTATAATGTTCCAAGATGACAACATGCATGAAAATTTTAATAACCTATCTTAAAATTTGAAAAATCCAAGACCAATTCAAATATGATTTGTGCTTAGAATTAAAATTAATTTAAAGTGGAAAGAATAGCCTATGTATATATTTGTTTATTTTATGTTAAAATACTTAATTGAAAATTTACAAAATTGTATTACAATAAATAAATAAAAATCAATCAAGAATGTTGGCGGCTCAGGGATTAAGCACTTGACTTGTAATCTGCAGGTCCTGCATTTGAATCCCACCATATATAGTGTTTATCGATTTACATATGTTCCTTTACCCTGACATTCTTATGGTGAAGGAAAACATTGTGATGCAACCTGCACATATCTGCAAAGAAATTCAAAGATATAGTCAACCAATCTGCACTGGACCAGTGTGGTTGACTATGGCCTAGTCATCCCTGACTTAGGCTAGGCTCCGAGCCTTTCATTGTGGATGTATAGTGAGCCGATGATGAGTCAAATTTTGTTGATCTTTATTACAGAGATTATTTTTACAAACATTAAAGTGCTAATCAACTTGGTCAACATTAAGTTATGATCAACTCTGTGTGTTATTGTTTTTTTTTTTTTTGCAGAAGTAGTAAACCGTGAGATGGGTCTGACATTTCCCTGCGGTAAAACGGCGCAGAGCCCCATGAAGTTTGAGCAGAAATTCTATGGGTCGCTTCATGCAGTTTATAGACTTGAAAAACTTCATAATCTCAACAAACACCATGGATGTGTTAACTCTATAAATTTCCACCCCGAGGGTAAGATTTTCTTACATTAAGAAGCAACCTGTTGCTAACAAGAATAAAGAAACAAACTTTAATTTAAAAAGCCATATTGCCCTGAAATTATTAGAGACTAGTTGTCGCCTATGTTATTTTCCAGACTATGTTCTACATCTATGCCCATTTTCTTCAAGATCCGTTGAACCATTCTGGAGATACCTTCAGACAAACATCCATCCATCCATCCATCCATCCAAACATTCGCATTTATAATATTAGTAAGATTATAATCAGGTTGTATTAATTTTTTGTACTTTTTTTCCTCCAAAGGTCATCTTCTAGCATCGGGTTCGGATGACATGAATGTTGTTGTTTGGGATTGGGCCCGTAACCGCGCCTTGCAGACTATAAAAACAGGGCACAGATCTAATGTATTTCAAAGCAAGTTCCTCTATCTGAATGCTCGGAGCCAGCTGAATATTGTCACTTGTTCCAGGGATGGTCAGGTAACTAACAACTGCGACTTGTGGCTAGTAAAAGAAACATTCGATAAGCGAAATCACTTATGGTAAAGTCAACAATGTTTTTTAATTATAAGAAAAGAGAGCAAACGAGGAACACCGAAGTGTTCAATGATGCCCATGGACATTTACATGTCATCTTGAAGAACCCTAAATTATGGTTTGAATATACCTGAGGACAGACCATTCCAATGCGGCTGTGTGAGAAAGTTACATGAAAATTGTATGGTGGTTGATTGTTAGTCAATGATGTGTGGAAGTGACTAACTTTTGTTAGATTACATATTTTTTCTATACATTTTGACACATTTTGTCAATTTTATGGGAAGGGGAGGTGGATTTTATGGAGGAGGAGATGTATAGGAAGGTTAAATATTATCTTTTTGTGCATCTCCTTCGTCGATTGGAGGTTAGGCAACGCATCTGAAATTGCAAACGTATAGACTATAGAGGCAGCGGTCGCTTCGCCATTTCGGCGAATTCATGTGGCCACTTGCTCGTTTGCCACCTTGTAATATTAAAAACAAATAGTTTGGGAATCCCTGATCTAGACACATATGGTGTATGTAGGTGCGACTGGTGCAGTGCGCGCCGAGCGGGGGCAGTAGTGGCGCGGGCGTGGCTCGACGACGACTGGCGACACATGCGCGCTCTGCACACAAGCTGCATGTGAGTGCGCAGGCGCCGCATGAAGTCATCTCTGCCGGCGAGGACGGCCTCGTGCTGCTCGCAGATGTGCGCACCGACACACCCACCAAGTATGACATAAATTGATGACTTGCAGATCAGTTCACATATTTGAAGACCAGTGAGCCGGCTCACAGTTTAGGTCAATTTGTTGTTGTTGTAACATAATTGTTCGCTCTGTGACTTCTTGTTGTACATCGCATTGAGCTACGAGATGCCAAATTAGTTGTTGAGCCGCTCAACGATTCAAGTCTATGATTCGGCTTAGAGCTGATTCACATGTTTTTGTTCAGTGCAAGTTTACTTAAGTGTCAAAAATAGTAGTGAAACTGAATGTATTGAACATCTACACAAAAATGTATTCACAATTACTCGCTCCAGTCAAATTAAAAAAAAAACACTTAATTATCCTATGTGTTCTTGCAGACTATGTTCATTTAAGCCCTTCGTATTTATGTTAGTTAGATTTTAAGATTCGTTTTCCCAACAAAAAAAAAACCTGTGAATAATTTAATATCTAGATTTTATCGATGTAGACGCTGTATGTATATGTTATAGATTGGTACACGTGCGCCGCGATGGTCTGACAGTGCCGCTGTACAGTGTGGATGTGGACTGTACTGGCAACAAGGTGCTGGTGGCTGGTCGTGACCGTTACATGCACGTGTACGACCGTCGTCGTCCCAGTGCTCCAGCCGCATCTTACTGCCCCTTCCACATTGCCATGGTAACCAGAAAAAAAAATATCCGCTTTTATCTATATCGATACTTCTATATATATAATAAATTTGGAGTGTCTGTATGTAATATTGAGATTAAAAAAAAACATATTTTGTGTACGTGTTCTTGTGTTGCTGATAATGAAAAATTGATATTTAAAATTTTTGTCTGTCTATCTGTTTGTGTATAAATTATTTATAACAGAAATTTTAAATATACATATATATTTTCAATATCTTTAGCATGACGTATAAAAAATTTGACAGATGACGCTAGCGCCACCTAATTTGATCTTTCAATTTTTCTCTATAGTACTAGAGATAGAACTAATTTAAATTAGCTGTCGCCCGCGACTCCGTACGCGTGTATTAAAAAATATCAGTAGCCTATGTGTTCTTCCAGACTATGTTCTACATCTGTGCCAAATTTCATCAAGATCCGTTGATCCGTTCTGGAGATACCTCCAAACAAACATCCATCCATCCATCTAAACATTCCCATTTACCTATATAATATTAGTAAGATAAGATTACCCTTTGTGTTAAAGAATAGCAAAAAGATTTTACTCAACTAATATATTCAAACCAAATATCGAATGACATATTTTTTTATAATTTATTTTTTCTATTGTTTTCTTTTGATGTATATGTGAAAAAATATATAGTCTAAAATTGGATTCAGGACGAATAAGTTGTTTTAATTTTATAAATAGTTTTCACAACACTTTGTGTATTAATGCTTGTATATCATAAGTTTGAAAGTAACGCCAGTTATCGAGAAAGGAACAGAAAGTTAGCGTGATTTGTACATGTTATACGGAGATATGATCATATAAATAAAAAAGTGATGAGATTGAATGTGGATGGTTATAAAGGTAGAGGAAGACCAAAAAAAGTATGGATGGATTGTGTGAAAGAGGATATGCGTAAGAAGGGGGTAAATTCAGATATGAAGGCTGATAGAGATGTATGGAGGAATAGTACATACTGTGTTGACTCTCTATAAGGATAAGGGCAGCTTGATGATGATGCTTGTTTTCAATTCTAGATTATTCTTATTTACAATATTATTTCCAATTTCCAGATGAACAACAAGAAGCGACAACAGCCTCTGAACAAGCATCTGACTTGTGCGATATATAATCACGATGGCACCAAAATATTGGGTTCATACAATGATGAGGATATATACCTTATTGATACCAAACAAGATGAATATATCGAGGACAGGTCTGTTATTTTATAATATGACAGATAATGTATTTATTATCTACTAGCTTGTACCCGCGACTCCGTCCGCGCGGAATAAAAAATAGAAAACGGGGTAAAAATTATCCTATGTCCGTTTCCTGGTTCTAAGCTACCTGCCCACCAATTTTCAGTCAAATCGATTCAGTCGTTCTTGAGTTATAAATAGTGTAGCTAACACGACTTAGATACTTTTGACTTTATCTATTTTGAGACTTTATCTATATTAGATATATAGATAAAGATATATAGATATATATAAAAGAAAGTCGTGTTAGTCACACTATTTATAACTCAAGAACGGCTGAATCAATTTGACTGAAAATTGGTGGGCAGGTAGCTTAGAACCAGGAAAAGGACATAGGATAATTTTTACCCGTTTTCTATTTTTTATTCAGCGCGGACGGAGTCGCGGGTAAAAGCTAGTTATATATAGATTGCAAATCTGTGCTTTTTGTATATACAAAAAAAAATTACTGTATTTTTTTTATTTAAAATGTATAATTTAACTTTAGTTTAATATTTGTGTAACTTACATGTTAAAAAATAAAAAAGTCAATCAGATCAAATCTTAATTTTCCTATCCAAGGGAGGGGAAATGTTTTTCGCAGGTAATTTCTATAAATTTTTAAAACATTTGTCTGTATGTTTGTCCGCAAAACAAGGTTTGTTCCGGAAAATCTCCGGAACCACTGTACCTATTTTGATGGGACTTTAATGGGAAAGTAGCTGATGTATACAAGCATGTTATAGGCTATTTTTTTACACAAAGTCGCAGGCGACAGCTAGTTACTAATTTTTTTTTTTTTTATCTTCAGTGACATGTCAGCTGAAGACGCTGTGGGATACAGACGGAGGTATACAGGTCATCGGAATAGTGCCACATTCAAAGGGGTGTCATTCTTTGGGCCTCGCAGTCAGTATGTGGTGTCAGGCTCCGATTGTTCTTATCTTTACATCTGGGATGCGGAAAGTGAAGCCATAGTTCAATGGCTGTATGCTGATATTAATGGAGTTGTTAGTTACAATTTTTTTTAACTAATTTTTCTTTGTTGGAACGAAGTTCCTTATCGCGGGTTGTGAAAGGGGGCTAGACGGAAAAAATTCTTACGAAAAGTTGTCACGACACTGTTTGCTATAGACGAATGAGAACTACTTCACCATGGCAACGACGTGACAATATATAACGAAAATTCATAGAAATAAAATGTACTTCTTGTGAAGACTTAAGTTTTTTATTCATAGAATAAACATTGGTTCCTTCACTAATTAATAGAAAGGAACTTCGTTCCATCCGGGTGTCCCTGGACACCTCTCAAGTTTTTTAATTATAAAGAAGAAAAATTTGATTGTTTATAAATGCGAACATTGAATTGTGTTTAAGGTGAACTCTATAGAAGCACATCCTCGCTTCCCCGTGCTGGCTACCAGCGGTCTAGACAGGGACGTCAAGATCTGGGTACCTATAAAGCAAGCTGATCCTGACTACGAGGGAATGGAGAAGGTAGTTTCTTATTTACATTAAATTATAGTTGCTTATATGCACTGTGGAAACACTAAAACACTATTAAATAATTAATTTTTTCCTCTCTGCCTACCCTCATTTATGTTATTTTTCCAGGTGATACGCGAGAACAGCGTGACTCTGCGAAGTCCTTTATTCAACGACTTCCTGCCTGCGATATACAGCGCGTGGCGAGAGGACAACCCGCAAGCGCTCGGCAGGAACCTGGACTTCGATGGCAACGCCTGCACCGCCTTCTAGAACATTCTGGAATATTGTACGATCATTTGGAACATTCTGGAATGTTGTACGTTCATTTGGAACATTCTAGAATGTTGTAAGATTATCTGGAACATTCTGGAATGTCGTAAGATTATCTGGAACATTCTGGAATGTTGTACGTTCATTTTGAGCATTCTGGAATGTGAACGATCATCTGAACATTCTGGAATGTTGTAGAATCTTAAAGAATATTCTCATACTATTTCTACACAGCTCTAATACATTCATCTACGAAGAGCAGTTCAAGTTTGCTAACACAATTGTCTCACTCAACTGCTGCAGTCTCTAGTGAATTTTTAATCCTATATCAATACTATGGGTTCTCCTTAGCGGCCATAACGACTGATTGCAACACAAGATTTGACAGAAGTATATAGCCAAAAACTAAAGTCGTAACTTTGTAAAGATTGACATTTTCTGAATAAGTAAATTTCAATAAAGTGCTTGGTCAAACTGTCGAATCTATGTCAAGAACATTTCTTGACATTTAATGTCAAATTAAAGTAACAGAGTTTGACAAAATTGATCCTGTGCAGTTCACTTTATAGTTTCTATGGTTTTGTGATTTATTTATCATTACATAAAAAAATACTTAATTAAAAAATTCAGTACTTTTTTCTCAAATAAAATACATATTAAAAATTTTAGTCGACGTGATTTATAATTACAAACATATTAAAATTAATTTGAGTTTTATTCTAATTACATTACGATATTTGAAGCTCTTCCATACAAAGATGCATATGGCTGCATAGAAACTTCTCGTTCATTCAGATTAGAATTTTACGATTATTTTTCTATTAAATGCATCATTCACTCATTCACTATTCCATTGTTACTTTTTAATAAACATTTAACAAAACATCCCTTGTTTTGTTTTTTTATATTTTATGCCTGTGATATAATATTTTGTGTTTTATAATTGTAGTTTAGATTGTGTACTCGCTACACGTTTTCATACAATTTCAAAATTGATTACTAAAAAAAAAATTGTTAAAAAAGAAAAAAAAATTATCTATGGTCATGTTTAGATGTTAGATGTCATTTGGTGAATAAAAAACCACTGTGTATTGTCGTATACAATAAAATATTAAATTAGAAAATGCTTCTTTAGTGGAATACATCAAAATGTTTGTTTTGCCTTTAGTAGTATTTAAAAAAAAAAAACATTTTGTATGTCATTTCATATTTTAAAAGATTTTGATCACGCGAGTAAATGTAACATTTAAAATTTCTAAATGTGAATGTCGTACACCAATGTAAAATATTTTACATTTATATTATATACGTATATAACTTATTTCCTACATACATTAGAAAAAATAGTTGTTAAATTAGTATGTTTATCTAAGAAAAACTTTTTTTTTTTTGCTGTAATTTGTATCATTGTTATTCATTTAATATAAAATAGTTCCTTATCTTGCTAGGATATGTACAAGATACTACATGTGCTTTTTTTTCTTTTGTTTTCATTTATACTAAAAGTATGTGAGATATTGCATGATCCATAACATTCGTAAGTTTCAATTATGTAAATAAACGAAAAATTTAATATTTCATGTATTTTTATTCAACATCAATTTATAAAAGCGGTTTAGTTTCCTGGTTATTTTTTTAATTAAAAATAAAAATGATTTGAAACAATTTTAAAACAAAATAGAATGCATGTTTGCAAATCAAATCAATAAATTCTTACTTGAATATGACAACAGAATTAAATACGCAGTAAGGATAGAAAATTGTTGACAGCACAACTTTGAGAAAATTTTAAAGTATAAAAATACCTGCCATGTTCTTTTGATTGTCATTGAAGTTTCCCGCTATTAAAAATCCATTGATGTCAGCGCCGCGTAGCGTAATTATGCGAAACTAATCGCGTTTATTGATTATTATTTTCCCGGTTCATTTAATAAATACGTGGCGCAAAGCAATTAATTCAATATTAAACGACTCTTTAGAGGTTTTAACATACTTTAGCAACATTTGGTAAAGTTCAAGTAATAGTATAACAAAAATGCGATCTAAAAAAAATTACCCACATGCTAGTTAGGCTTGTTAATGGCGAACGGTTCCGACCAATCAGAAGGCCAGCGTATACAAGCCCGCGCCATCTTCGTTTTCAAAATCATCTCCATCGCGCCCGCCCGCTCACTCGATCAGTCAGTCGTGCGTCGGGTTGGAGTAACCATATACCTAGCCTATTATTTCTAGTAATTAACAAAAATCAGAACAAACATGAGCACCAATGAAAATAACAGTGAAGTGGCCGTTGACAAGGTCGGAGACGAGAAGACTGGGGATGCGAAAAGTGATCTAAAAGGAGCCAAAAGGGCAGCAGAGGTGAGTGCACATGTCAAGCTAAATGTATTCATTTTAGCCGCTCGCCATTTTATTGAACGCTTGCAATATAGGGTAAAGTTAATACGGTCAATTTTTCAACTATCATGTCCCACGTGGTTATGGAAAGTGCTTTACAGGAGCGTTGAAACATTGAGAGCCGGCTTATTTTTGGATGTCATTTCAGACTCTATACATATTTTAGTATGTGAGCTAATCGGTGAGTCAGTACTAATATAAGTTATACTTATTGTACTCAATACATTATACATGTAATATCGATTTATCTTCAATCTTTTGGAGGTTTAAAGTTTTGTTTACCCGTTTTACGAAGGCATGACCTTGGCAGAAAAAAAATATGGCGCGGGAACGTACGCTTGCCTTCAATGATTAAGTTATTATTACAAACAAAAATCAAACACGTCTCGTCTCTATCCCGATAAGAGTGCTTGTTATGAGTATTATTATTTGTGGTCTGCTGCTATTTTTGTCTAATTTTCGCACTTCGATGTACGGTCGTGTAGCGTGACGCTAAATGGAAACATGGCCGGCGAATGTCAGTGTGTGTTGTCTTATGTAGCGTAGAAGTTGATGTTATCATTTACTTAATTTTCTTTTCCTAGCAGCACAAAGGATACTAATCAAACTACATAGAAGCTATAAATTATACAGCTCGCACAGTTGTGCATTTATTTTGCTTATTCTTTACACAAAACTGTAGTCAATGACCCGGCGTATTTGCATGTAGGTGTTTAGAGTGTTGTAGTTAGTTCAGACTTCCTTTGTTTTATCCATTGGAACATTTAAGTTATCGATTTTGTAATGTATTTGTAACCACGAAATAGGCGGGAATTTGGAAAACTATCTTCAAGAGCTTACTATATCTTTTGTCTCTGTCACACAATGTAACCTAAATTCAAAACACGACACAAATGTAATACGCATGTGATATTTTAAAATGAATACAGTTTTTTGTCTGAAAGTGATAAGAAGTATGTACTGAAATCTAAATTTTCATGCTTGTAAATTAAGATGGTGTTCTGAGCCATAGCGTTTAGTCTGTTGACTGTTGTGGCGTCATGGGTCGGTCGCCATCCGTTTTTATTTGCCACAGCAAATTCGGCCGTATGACACCGGTACCGCACTTCGCCTTTCTCTTTCCCCCACATGAATGTAACCCACGCTATTTAATTCCTACAGTACAAATAGTTACCACCTGCTATTCATTATCTTTTCAGAAAATGCGTAAAATTCACATACCCTATAGGTCGATAATAATTCGCGCAAATTGTAGAATTCATCAATTGGCCGAAAGCCAGTTCTCACTTGTTTGATCTACTAATACTAGTAAAAATGCAGTGTTTCGTAGTTTTGTACATTCCTTTTCGGGAATTTTCCCGCCAAATAACCTTGTTTCTTTTTTTTATAAGGACAAAGCGACGGAAGCAAAAAAGGCGCGAAAAGAAGAAAATGGCGGCGGAGACGACGAAGCACATAGTGAAGAGGACGATTTGGAAGGAGAAGGCGAGGGGGAGGAGGAAGATGATGAGGAAGTAGACGAAGGTGACGAAGACGAGGAAGATTTAGAAGAGGGCGAAGAAGACGATCTCGAAGGTACAATATCTGTTGTTTAAGTCGACTGAAATAATTTATCTATACAAAAAACGTTGATTAATAATTTAGGCTGACTTGCTTTGGAATAAAATTAAACATAAGTATGTTGACGCTAAAATGTATGCTTAAAAGTACTGTTGTGTTTTAATAATAATTAATGTTTTGTTGCAGATGAGGAGGTGGAAGAGGAATTATTAGGGGAAGAGGAGGAAGAGGATGCGTAATACGCCCCGTGCCTCTATAAGGACAATGTCACAGTGAAGTGTTAGTGCACGTGACGGCCCGGACTGGCGCGGCCTCGCTTCGCCCCAACGCACCCTTCGTTACACCCTTATATTGGACGATTGAAAATGTTCCTGCACACTTACGATACACCGAAAGTTGCGCCGTTTTGAGACTATCTTTCTCAAACTGTATAAGAAATAATCATGTTGCCATTTAAAGTTTTAGTAGTCGAATTTTGTTTCTTAATTTGCCACATAGTTATGAATTTTAATAATAAAATGAACTAATATAAGGGTGCAACGAGCCCGCGGCCCTGCGCTCGCGGTGGCCAGTTGGGAACACGCGGGGCCGACGACGCTCCCACCTAAAACGGGTGCAATTAATTTAATAAATGACAACAAACCGTAATTAAGTCTAATCCAATGCAGATTTTCAATTTTTTACAATGTTATAAGTTTTAAACAGAAAGCGGTCTGATGTACATTGCAGCGCTCGCTGCTAACAATTAAGACTTAGTGGAATGCTGTTGAATTTTTGTCATGAGATGTACAAATGTGTTTTCTTTTTGAAAGTAAACTTTATGTCTAAGTGAAAATTTGCTCTGTATTTAGAAGTAATCCTATGAGCCCGTTGTGTAACAAAGTTGTGATATTTTTCTATGAAAATGTCAGAACAAATGGAATTTTTTAAATTTAAAATACGTAAGTCGCAGAGCCTTAAATTATCCTTTTCTTATATATAATAATCGAGAGATTGTGTATATATATTGAGTGAGTGAAACCTGGCATTTTGTAAGCGGCAATGGAACATAGCGTGTTCGCTTCCAATACATATACCATTCTCTCTGTTTTTCCGGCGGCACCTTCGCGCCCTATTATGACCCGGTGTCGTTTGCGGCGGGGACATTCCCGTCACGAGGCGCTTGTTATAGAATCTTTGAATCTGTAAAATTGAAATGGGTCGGGAGTTCGAAGCCGGACCGGCGGTTTCTGCTTAGCGTGCTGTAAAGTTCACGCGATCACTTTTGATAAAAAAACATCACAATTTTGCTACATTATCTCGCTGCGCGCGCCCGCCGCCCGCTCGACTGATAAATAGCGCGACGGTTGGCGCGGCGCGTCGCGACACCCAACACCTATACCGGCCCGTAACTTTGTCCATATTGTTAATTAGGATAGAACCTTCAGTTCGGTATTCCAATTACGAGGTGTGGACTAAGAGATTCCTAGGTTAAAGTGATCTAGTATGTAGTTGGTACGTTAAATTTTATGAAGAGACGCCCGGGAAGTGTACCGGCAGCGGCGTGCGGGCGGAGGGGGAGGGGTACGCGTCGCTGCGTCCCCCTCCCGCGCGCGCGTGGCCTCTTTCGATTTGCCGCGGCCGCCCCCCGCCACCGCTCGCGGCGACCCGTCGGCGTCCGTCGCCCCTCGTACCGCGGCACGGCGACGCGTTCCCGCGCGTGGAAAATAACCGACTTCTCGGTGTCCATTGCCGCGCGGCCGACGCCGGTCGGACGGAGACGGCCGTGTCGACGCTCGTTGGACCGCGACCGCCGGCTGACGTTGGCGGCCTGCATCACAATAGTCGGCCACGTCATATTTTTTTTCAGCTAGCATAGACTGCGGGGTTATTCGAACATAGAGACTTCGTTGCCGTTCGCGCATCGAAGGGAGCAAAACTGTTTTCATTAGCATCAATTGACATAAAAATAAAACAAAAATGAAATTTAATTTTCTTATGAATTAATCCTATCGTGTCCCGCCTTTCATTTGTGGTAAGAATGAGCTGTTTTCATATTGTGTACGTCAAATATGAACCTTAGAACGATTTATTTATTTGTGATAAACATTTGATTTTCTACATTTGACAAAATAAATGTAAATACAACCGATTTTAAGTAAAAAACGTTATTTTGTTTCTTAGCTTATTTATTTGTCCCCAAGTAGTTGAAGTCGCTTGCTTTTACTGATAAAACATGAGTTGCACGCGAGCATTAATAATTTTAAAGATAGCGCTATAAAAATATGTTGCGCAACATCGACGCGGTCGTTGTTACCAATACGGTACCTCTGCCTGAAATAGTCGAAGAGTGGTCAATTCTGCAATGTGCTGACTACAGAAAGCTAACGAGATCTCAAGGTTTTTATATTTACAGTTATTAAAAGTAGGTAACTCAACCTGAAATCTCACCGGAATTAATTATCGTAATGCGGAAGTTATATGATCAAGAAGGGGGGTTGTAGCTTAGGGGATCCGAACTAGGGTGGGACCCCATTTACGGCCTTGTTTTTATTATTACTTGTTCAGGTGTTACAAACATATTATTGCACCTCTAGTCGTATATTAAATAAACCTCAAAAACAAGTTTCTGGTAAACACGTAAATGGCATCTCTAGAAGACAATTTAGTGGTATAACGGTACCTATACGTCTTGGAATGCGATTTACATTCTTATCAGACAACTAGCGACCTCTGTCAAATAAAATTCTGCTACGTGCAAGGTAGTTCTACTAGATGGCGCTATTTTAAACCTTTGTTGTGCTATTATCTCTGGTTTGATAAAAACGAGCGGGCTTTTCAAACTACACACCACAAGCGTATCTAATGATGTGAGTTAAAAGTATTCAGAAGGTTCATTTACCGTCTTTGAAAGATTAGGTCATGAATTTGTAAATCGTAATTTATAATGCACCTATGTAAAAGTGCACAAAAAAGATCTGGCTGACAAGCAAGATATCTATTGTAAATAGCATTTATCCACTGCTGACGACGTCAGACGTCGCAATAATTTCAAGGTTGTATTTTATTTTTATTATAACTACAATCTACACACAGATAAAATTTGTCCATTTAGCCTGATGGATACTGGATAGATAGATATACTGGATCGTCGAAAAATGAGACATTTAAATAGGAAATATAGTACCTATTACAGTTTTATAGTTTAATAATTCTACTCCAGGGGTTGCGGGCTTTTTTTCGAGGCAGGGATACAAACTTGATCTCGAGATCGAGATTTTGCACATCCATATTATATCAAGAAAACGCAGTCTCATTAGATTTTAAGGTAACCAATAATATGCGTAATCTTGTTTAGGTTTACCGGTTCTAATTAAACATAACGCTTTTACGCCTTTGTTTACTAGTATGGGTCATCGCCTAACAATGGGTAACCTGACCATGTTGGATTGACACCTTGTTTACGTAATGCGCCTTTGTGATAGTGATGTATCTAATTTGTTAAGGTATAATGATTCAATGAGCCACCGCACAAGTCCAATGGCGCGACGGCTCTAGTCTCTTCGTGAACTCAGATCGTTGAGAACGTATTTTTCTCTCGAAATAAATATTAGTTAGAAATTAAATCGTGCGAACATTAATAACAAACAATTTTATTAAAGCTCAACGTTTAAAATATTTGTAATATAACTTTAGTATTGTGAATGAAAAACATATTTGTTTAGTCTATGGAATTTTGGAGGCAAAATGTGATGTGTTTGAGTGCGGCCTGAATTTTTTTTACAGTGATTGATCCAATTTGCAAGGTAAACAAATTTTTTATAATTTTATAATTTTTATTTTTATTTTATAATTTTTATTTTAAACAAATTTAATAAGAATGTACTGCCGTAAGAAAGCATCTTTATGATCATAGAACTTATTTATAGAACATTAAAGGCGATTAAATCCACTCGTTTCTGTTTATAACAGTTATATTTGCGAAACTTTCATACACGTGCTCACAGAGGTAGGCAGAAATTATAGATTTTGATTTAGCGGCCCTAAAATACCTATATAATTTTAAAATATTTTTTATTAGAAAGCAATAAAAAAATGATTTGCTTCAAGTTCAATACTTACGATAAATTGGTCTCACATGGCTTTTGGATTCGATATCTTTTAGCCAAGGTAGGGAGAAACATCATTAATAATAATAACAAGACTTCCTTTCATATTTTTATGGCGAGTCAAACGGTCTTGATCGAGCGTTAATAACAAACCAAGGAAGACAACAATCATTCGAATAATTGAAGGAACGATAAATAAATATGTAAATAATAATAAAATAAGCATAAAAATTATTCACTTTTAAAGAATTTTAAATAAGTACCAAGAATGCAGAGCCGGACTATGTGTCATGTTAACAAGCAATGCTCAATTTGACTTCCATTTATTATGGTCAGGGTCAATCTAATCAATCATACAATACACTGCAAAGTTGTGTCCAACATGTGGCATTTTTGCGTGTTTTTACAGCGGATTTATGACTCACTAGCTGTCGCCTGTTCGCGCGGAATTAAAAAAAACGTACTAAGTAAGTAGGTAGTCTTTGTTTTCTTCCAGGCTATATTCTACATTTGTGCCAATTTTTATCAATATCCGTTCAAACAAACTTCAAACAAACATCCATCTATCCATCTTAAAACCACAAAGGTTATTAATAATGTTAATCTAGTGTAGTGTACTATAGTAACACAATGCAGTAGGGAATCGTGTACACAATGGTTTCATTTGACACCTTTTGTTTTGTTATCTAAATTAAGCCATCAATGTGAATGTGCGATAAAGATATCAGATGTTCGAGATGACACTGTTAGTGGGTTTCCACTGTTGACTTGTATAAATACATGTTTTCCTCTTGCCCATAATTTTAGAAATAATGGAGATAAAAATTTGATAATGACTGAATTAATAATTTAATATATATTTGTTTATATTGTTTGTGTTTTGATATGTTTAATTATATTTGTTCTCGTTAAAATAAGGCAACATTCAATTTTTTATAAACAGTTTTTTTAATCTATGGTGTCTTCCCTGCACTGTGTCTATGGGCTCGTACTTCTTCTTGTGTGTAGAGTCAAATACAAGTTTTTCTATAGCAATCCACTTCCACTGTACGAACACATATTCTGCGAACAGTTCTCTCCAAAAACCTAATCCTTAATCAGGAATTGTAAGCCTTTACGTATCAAGAGTTATTTTTCTAAAATAATGTTTAAATAAATTTTCACTTGTAGATTTAGGGTCTTTTAACTTATAATCTGTCTCTTATTCCAGAACAGACAAATGTATAGAAAACACTTGATCGTTCACACTCAACCTAATGATACGTTACATCATAAGTGAACCCCGACCCTTATTGGAAACATTCCGTTTGCTCCTCATTATAATACCTAATGCAGAGGTATCAAACTCAATTTTGCAGAGGGCCATATATTAAATTTTGAATTCGTAGATGGGCCAGTTTGAAAAAAATGAACTGAATTATAGTAACATTTTATTTATTAAATTAGAACCGAATGAAATCTAAAAGCGATCGCGGGCCGTATCTTTGACATAACATTGTATTTAAATTAATTTCTCTTTAATTCTTGATTTTCTTTTTTTCTTGTATCGATTGTACGCTAAGCTACAAAATTTTAGCTTTAAAACGTGATTATTTATGTTGTCTTGAATCTAGTGTGTATTTAAGTTTTTCTACAAAAGGTCACGTCTTTAAAATAATAAAACATTGCAATAAGGTTACATGTTATAGATCATCAAATCAGATAATTATAACCTCAATCTTTATTATTATCTCGCAAGAAACATTAAATACGTAATTAGTAGTATGTGCTAAAGAACTGAATTGTTTGCTATGGTTGGCAACTAATATTTTCTTTTGCCTAAAAGGCTCTACAAGGCAACGTACAAAACCCGGCTATGTTAGTCGCTAAACGTCTAACGAAATTCGATGTCAGTCGCTCGCAGCTGTTTGTAAAGATCGTCGCGTCGTGAGAAAAGTCGCTGCAATTTTCAAGATGGCGGAGCAAATCTGTACAGATGACATATTGTCGCTATGACTGTACTGACCAAATAGAGGATTCGCTTCGATGCAACGCTATTCTTGCGAAGCATCTATACAATTTAAGTTTCGATGATTTTCGTTGCTTTGTGTACGAAAGGCATTACAGTATTCGTTTCAATAGGATGTTGACAGACGTTATTCTATAGTTTAGGTATTTTTTCATTCACTGTTATCATCATTCAACTGGTTTTATTTTTGATTGCATTTCCATAAGGGTACATTACAGAATATTATAATATTAAGAAATCGCGTATAACTTGTGCACGAAAGTGGTTCGCCTTGGACAACACGTTACATTAACCGAGTTCTACGCGACTGTGCCCACTCACGGCAAGTACAGTCGCGATCAACATATTATATTTTAATACTCTTAATAGAGTATTTTCACCATAACGCCTGTCATCTAGTGGCTTAAGCAGAAATTATTAAGTTGTTTTTGACACATCATTTTCGTTTTTTTTTAAAATCCGAACGTGGATGCCTTAATAAATTTGATTATTGCCTTGAAACTGTTTTATTTGTTCCTATCTCCTTAGTCTATGATTGCGAAATTGGGTATTAATTTCAGTCTGTGATTTCTGAACTACAGCGAAACAATATGTTACAGGATTACTGACTTTTTGGGTTTTAATCACACAAAAAATATGAAAATCGATTTTATTAAGTAATCTATTGTAATCAGTATTTCTGTTGGTATTATATTATGAATTACGTAAATATAGTTTGTCGAGTTAAACTGATCAATGCAATTTACATTCGGCCTCGCCGGCCAAGGTGAGTCGTAAATCTTGTTATAAAATCTTACTAATTCATGCTTTTTTACGTAACATTTGTATTTGGTAACACTGCACTAAAGTTAAAAAGCCTCGTCTTCACACCGCGGCTCTGACAAGCGAACGGGTGCCCTGGAGTAGGTTCTTAAGCTAGGATGTTCTTCCTTGTGGTACACTTCGGTTTTTTTTTACACAAAAATATTAAAAGTTTATTCACGTAGTCATAAAAAGATTATCATCAACTTTATCACTATAGTTGCTAACAGAAAACAGAAGGTAATATGCAATGTTTTTCGTAAATATGTCAGAGTTGTGTATAAATCACTAAATTTCAAATTTAGGTATTATAACTTAGGACATTAGGTTTGTAATCGAGTGATGAATATTGTGAACTTTAGCAAGAGGTGAAGGAACTGCGAATGCTGGCATAACGTGAGTGTCGTGGCCTTGACATGATTGTTTTATAAAAAAAAATGTATCTCATCTATTCTATGAAAATCAAAGACTAATGTTTATTAACTACGTTACTATTCTGAGTATTATTCATTGCCTTTTTTTTAACTTTGAAACTTGGTATCATTGTAATGAAAAAACCAAAGGAAATATTGAAATAGAATAAGTATGTACTAAAATTGGGACTCGCAAATTTTACGGAATATATGTCTGTAAATTATTACTTCGTTTGCATTACGCAAAATAGCAGATAATCCATCAATTCTGCAAAACAGTATCGTCTCTTACAAAATAAACATCGGTTGAAAAATTACAAATACAAGTAAAGACAATGGTTATGCGTGTTTATTACTAAAGGTTAGTCTTGCAAGTAGTTAAGATGCAATTTTATCTGTTTACTGCTGTGAAAGATTTGTACTCAACGATTATAAAAAACAGCTTGCACAATTTAAGACCAGCCTTTCTGAGAGACGATTGGAAGAGAAGAATATTCGACCTTTACTAAAAAGAATAATCAATCGATTTAAAGAAATTACATTACATCTAACCTTTGTTTATGGTTTTGACTGACAATGTCGATGGTATCGAGTAACATGACCCATAGATTTACATCGATTACGATTCTATCGAGGCGTTCTACTCGATGTATTGACAATGACTATGCCCCACTTCCGTGAAACGTGGCCTGCATTCGAATGCAACGGTTGAAGGAAAGCGGTCGAACTAGACCCTGGCCTTGTGGATGGCGGAAAATATTATTATTACATTGATTTTTCACGATCACTATTTGAAATTGTACTATTAATTTAATTTATAAACGTTTCAAAACTTTAAAAGTAAAAGAATAATTTAAAAAGATCATAATGGTAACCAAAAACTCATCCTTTTATGTATCGAAGTATTGATAGAAGAGTTAATCGTTTTGATACTTGTTGATTGATTTTGATACTTTTCCTGTAAATTGGTCAAATGTACCCATGTTACTAATATGACTAATAAATACCTACTAGTTTTCTTTATTTGTAGTCTTGAGAAACTAGTGAAAGTATTTGTGAGAAGAAATCGTGTGGTTGAGCGGGTTAACTTGAAAACAAGTTTCTTTAAACAAATTATACGAATTATTCAGTATTAAGATTCGTTATATTACATTTTAAATTAAATCTGATTCAAATACAATTTAAATTTTTCAATATAATTAATAAAGTTCAACGCTAAAAAAGCCTACGTGATCTGTTTTTTTTTTTATTATAATCCACCTTTAATTTCTTTCTAACAGTTGGCATTTTTGCTTGATTATGGTCAAATAATCTCGCATTAACAACCAGAGTTGTCACCTGGTTTATCTGAATAAATTATTTATTTTTTGCTGCTAATATTCAGGCAAGTATAACTAACATTGTTTACTAAAAATAAAAGCGATAAAAACATTCTATTCCGTTTTGTGTGATAAAATGTTTATCGTGGGATTTATCCGGTTGAAATTTGCATTTACGCAATAAAAATTATTTACAAATTTAAAATTTATTTATAAAGGAAGGTTTAACTACAAACAACAATTTACTCGGCTTTATATTTAATGTTTTAGGGGTTTCATAACTTATACTTGAATAATAGCAATTATCAAATATGTTCTTGAAGGGCTTATTCGGCAGTGAAAATTCGTGGTAAACTTTATTATAAATCGATGGGTCCTATGTATTAGGGCCAAAGTAACAAATTGATGATTTTACTTTTTTATGTTAAAAGCTACCTCTTAGTTTCGTAACAACATGCACTAAACTAAATACACATTTTTAGGTGCAAATGTTTTTTTTGCTGAAGTAAAAGTGCCTATGCGGCCTATTTTCCAATACGATTGAAACTTTGAGAGCCTCTCCTGAAAAGTCAATATGCACATAGGCCCTTATTCATAGGAGCCATCGAAATATTAATTACGTCATCGTAAACAAACGAACAAACAAAACTAACGCTCTGTAAACTATGTGAAACGTATAAATACAGGAATTGCTCACCTACAATATTAGCACTATAACATTAGCATTTCATTTAACTCAATGTTTGCATTAGATGACTTATGAGTAAATAAAAAAATTAACTGAATCTTACTAATATTACAAATGCGAATGTTTAGATGGATGGATGTTTGTTTGAAGGTATCTCCAGAACGGCTCAATGGATCTCGATGAATTTTGGCACAGATGTCGATCATAGTCTGGAAGAACACATAGGCTACTTTTTTTATATTTTTTAATTCCGCGTGGACAGAGCCGATAGCAAGTATGTTATATTTCAAATACTACCGTTAAGTTATTAAATATCATACTCAGAATGATTTTATTATTAAGTACTTAAGTATTTCATTACTACTAAAATCCACACATTACTCCCTTACTTACATACTTGCAAAAACATATATCGCGAATCGAGAAATTTATTAATTTTTCCAATGGACTTTTAACCTAAAAAAACCAATAGATATGAAAGTAGCTATAAAGTAGTATATTTCATTCTTTCTATAATTCGTAATAACTATTGTTCCAGATGTGGGCATTGTTATATCTCTCGGTTGGTGTATGTGCCGCGCACGGGCTCCGCGTGGGCGTGGGCATCGCTGATGTCACCGGGCCCCCAGCAGAGATCGGCTTCGTAAGTACTGCTTCTCTCTACTTCTTTAAATAGAAGTTAAGAATCCTTGGACTTGTAGGCTGTAAGGCGATTTTCGAATTTCATGTATATCCTATGTTGTTACGGTGAACCTTCACATATCTGCAAAGAAATTCAAAGTATATCAATCAACCCACACTAGGCGAGTGTGGATAAGGTCTAGATACTCCTAAATTAGGGTAGCCTTTTATATCTATGTTTGTGATAAATCAGTTTAAACTCATGAATTATAAGAGTAAACTAATTCGCGTGAGGTCGATGTATGAGTTGCTATTAAAGTCCCTTTACTAAATAATATGTCCTTGTGGTAGACAAGCGTCATAGTTACATTAAAAGACTGCTAACGCCATCTCTCATCGTAAAATGCAACTACAAAAGTAGTTATGTTACAAAAAGAAACCGTTTTTAAAATTAATAATAATTGAAAAATAAATACGTATATTAAAATTACACGCAAACTTAAGTTACAATAAAATATTTGAAAAAAAATATGCAAACGAGAAATTACGTTAAAATTGAATTGAATACTTTTTGTCTATTTTTTTTTATTGTTAAACAATTAATATTTCAGATGGGATACGCGAACTTCGAGCAGAGCGGGCAAGGCATTCATTTGCGTCAGTTCGCGCGAGCGTTCGTTATGGCCGATGACAACAGCCGGCTTGTGTTCGTCTCCGTAGATGCTGCCATGATGGGCAATGGCATTAGGAAAGAGGTTGGATATATTTCAACATAACGATACTTAGATCCTACACTATGTTGGCATAACAGATTTTTGATCTATAATTTTGTTTTAGCCGTCAACACTTTCCTAAATTTTTTTTTATTATAAGATGAATTACGAGTAATTCAGTTGTTTTTAATGAAATAGTGAAGCCATCGCTGTCTATAGACATTTGTAATTGCATTGACGGAGGAGGGGACGCACAGAAAGAGGACCCTTATATATCCTCAGTCAAATTCACTTTCCATTCCCATCCTTTTCTAATAAGAAAAACCAATTACACCACCTTTCTGCAATCTATTCATCTCTTCTACAAAATAAACCACCAAATTCATGTTTCGGTGATATTTCGTTAGACGTTCACAAAATCTCAAACTTGTCATAGCTACATACACATTAATTACTCGTATCGTAACATGTTATACAACTCTAAGTGGGAAGCTAATTTAATTCCTTTACCACAATATACAGGTTTTAAAGCGTCTGCAGAAGCGTTTCGGCGACTTGTACACAGAGAACAATGTGATACTGAGCGGTACACATACACACTCCACACCTGGTGGCTTTCTGATGGACTTCCTCTTCGACCTGCCCATACTTGGCTTTGTCAAGGAGACATACATTGCTTACATTGCTGGTATACTTAAGGTATTTATACTAAAATGTTAGACATGTAATAAAAAAAATATTTGTAATGAAAGACCAATTTATCCCAACCTCTCCATTTGTATCCGGGATATGTTTGACAGAGTATATACATAGCGCACAACAACATGAAGCCCGCACGTCTGGAATATGCGGAGGGAGAGCTGCTGGATGCCAACATAAACAGATCTCCCACATCTTATCTTCGCAACCCGCCAGAGGAGAGAGCAAAGTTAGTTTACCACTAGACAAACGTATCAACAACTCCCTGTTCTTATCCTACTTCATCATTTCAGTCTTTACTTCCTAGTTTCAACTTTTTCATATCTTAAGCGCCTATCGTCTATTCCAATGTTTCTGAAAGTGGGCGATAATGCCCCCTTGGGGGCGTTTGAAACCTAGAGGGGGGCGTTAAGGGGCCCAAAAAAATCGTTGAAATTAATTAAAGTAATGAAATTGTGGTTTTTTATGTTTTAGGGGTGAATAAAAATGGGGACCCTGAAAAATAATTTATTTTCAAAGGGGGCGGTAAAAGAAATAAGTTTGATAATCACTGGTCTATTCAAACGTAGATTTAAAATCAGCACTGATTTCGAATAAATACTATTGTTGCAATTGTAAGCAGATTGCCAAGATCTAGGAGATAAAAAGAGAGGAATTTATTAGGAACATTTATTATATCTGAAAAAAAAAAAACTAGATAGAATCTGCATCGGTAGTATTTATACATCTCAGTCTTTTAATAAAGTTAGTCTTTTCACTAGAATTATAATGTAATATCCAGGTACAAATACGACGTAGACAAGACCCTAGCGCAGGTCCGGTTCCTGGGCCCCCAGAACAAGGTGTTGGGGGTGATCAACTGGTTCGCGGTGCACCCCACCAGTATGAACAACACCAACCGTCTAATCTCCTCAGACAATGTTGGATACGCATCAATACTTATGGAAAAGGCTTTGAATGGACCTAATACTCTACCTGGAAAGGTAAGAAGTAATTCCAGAAAAAATTGTATTATTTTCTTTCTCTTTTTGACAGGGTGGGTGGCAAACGGACAAACAGGTCACCTAGTCTTGAGTGACTGCTACAATTGTCGTCTGCAACAATATAACGTCTTACAGAACACATCTGTACCTACCTATATAGAACAGAAGAGAGGACACAGTCTTTGACTGATAGTGTAATAATTTATTTTTGGTCCCGACAATCCGATTGTCTTTGCATTCACCAGGCTTTCCATCTTTTAGGAATATAAGCAAATACTTCGTCTTTTTTCATCCATCTAAACGGGGGAGTGGTTTCCAGGGTAGCGTGGTATGCGCATTCGCGTCCACAAACTTGGGAGACGTGTCCCCAAACACACGAGGACCTGTCTGCGAGTTCAGTGGAAAGCCGTGTGATCAAAGCGCGCTCTGCGGTCACAAGGAGCGCTGCTTCGCTTCAGGTCCGGGTCGGGACATGTTTGATAGCACCCGAATTATTGCCACCAAGCTCTTTGACACCGCTATGGTACGTTACTATTCAGACCAGCTCTTTTTCTCTTGTCATCTTCATTATTAAGTTTGTATGCGCCCATTTTATCTTAGGATTGAATTATTTTCAGGATTTTTATTATTGATAGGTTACTTTTAAATATTGTTTTTAAGGGTTTATTCACGTTACTTGCAGTCAGTTCTGAAGAAGCCAGGCGAGGATCTGACAGGTCCAGTGGGAGTGGTGCATCAGTACGTCGAAATGCCCAAACAAGTAGTTTCACCTTTCGACCCGCTCACTGATACATTTAACACGGTAAGTAATTATGATTGAAACATAATTTTTTATAATATTTAATGTAAAAAAGAATTTAATATTGAGCGAATGTTTAGATGGATGTTTGTTTGAAGGTATCTCCTAATTAAGTTTTATTTAATCCGTGGACGAAGTCGCGTGAGACAGCTAGTCTGTCAAAAAATGATTGATATACTTACTGATACATGATCTTGCTAAGTGTCCAGTTCGCAATACTTATAAAATCCTTCTAAATAACAAAACAGTCAACCAGCATTACTTGATCCCTCTGGTCCCAGAGCGCCAAGGTGTCGGGGTGTCTGCCGGCGATGGGGTACAGTTTCGCGGCGGGTACAACGGACGGTCCGGGCGCTTTCGACTTCACTCAGGGCACCACCACATCCAACCCGCTGTGGAACGTAGTCAGGGACTTTATTGCCGAGCCCACCAAAGAAGACATCGAGTGTCAGGCCCCCAAACCTATACTGCTCGCTACTGGCAGGGTAAGTAGACAGTTTTAGTATGGCTCAAATTATAATGTTCGCTTCGATGATCGCGGTTTTGTGACAATAATTACAAACTATGATTATACTTGAGTTAAATCGTTTTTAAATCTTACTAATATTATAAATGCGAATGTTTAAATGGATGGATATTTGTTTGAATGTATCTCCAAAACGGCTCAACGAATCTTGACGAAATCTGGCACAGATGTAGATTATAGTCAGGAAGAACACATATTTTTTTTATTTCGCCCGAACGGAGTCGCGGGCGACAGTTAGTATTTTATAAATGAAACTAAAGTATAATAGCTCAGTAGCGCCCCTCTCTGAGTATCACAGAACTGTTCCAAGATCTTTGTAGAACAGCAGCTGAAGGTTTTAGCAATTTTGTGATAGAAGTGAGGTTTCCGGTTCAGATAAGTTTGCAGCAGTACAGTTTGATCCTCAGGCGAGGTTCCCGTACGAGTGGCAGCCTCATGTGGTGTCATGCAGCGTGGCTCGTGTTGGTGGGCTGGTGATGGCGGCGGTGCCAGGAGAGTTCACCACCATGTCTGGACGTCGTCTGCGTCGCCAGCTGGCTCGCGCGGCAGAGAACATCGCACAGCGTGTCGTGCTCGCCGGACTCTCTAATGTATACGCTGATTACATCGCAACACCTGAAGAGTACCAGGTATGATATATACTGAACCATCAATTTATTTAAGTACACTTTGATTTTAAATTTTTAAATTTATAGATTGACAAAAATATTTGATTCGGTGGGTATAAGACAAACTAAATTGTGATAGTTCACTAGCGCCACTCTTTCAACGTCAAAAAAGTGTCTTAAATTTCATTTTCGTACTATAGCTGTCAGCATCAAACTTACATATGCATAGATAAAGGCATAAAAGTAAAAACATAATTACTTTTATGCCTTTGTCTATGCCCATGTAAGTTTTATAATAATAATAATGTTTATTTCATTCAGACTACAAAGATCCATATTATTATACTAGGGTTAGTAAAGGTTTAATAAGTAATGTTAGTAACAACAATATAGAGAAAAAATAAATAAAACAAAATAAAATAAACTATAAGCTATTCGTTTTATTTTATATACTTTCTGACAGTGCTAACCGCGATAGCAGCGCCTCTCATCGGTACAGATATCCTTAGCAGGTTGTAGGATATTTTATCTGAAATTTAAATAAACGCTCCTTTAAAGCTATAAACCTGAGATAACGACGAAATAATTTTTCATTAATACAAAATTATAAGACAATTAGCAGAATATTTAATAAATTTGCACAGGCACAGCGGTACGAAGCTGCATCCACTATCTATGGACCTCACACACTTGACATCTATCTCAACAAATACGTTGAACTCACACACGCACTCATTCAAGTAAGTATAAATTAGGAAGCAAAATTTACAGACTTTCATTTGACACACACCACATTCATAAATCCAATCTTTTACATTTAATTTACCTAATTTTTTTTTCCAATTTTACCTGTATCAAAGAAAAAAATATAGCCTATATCATTCGGAGATAGTGTAGCTTCCCAATGATGAAAGAATTTTTCAAATCGATTCACTAGTTTCAGAGCCTATTCAATACAAACAAACAAACAAACAAACAAATTTTCCTTCTTTATTATATTATAATTTACCAGGGTAGGACAGTAGACCCTGGTCCTCAGCCGGCAGACTTCAGCGAGCAGCTGATCACTTTGGTGCCGCCAGTGCTGTGGGACGCGGCTCCCTGGGGCAAGGAGTTCGGAGACTGCCTCGTACAGCCACAGAAGCAGTACAGCCATGGAGACATCGTCACTGCTACTTTTGTAAGGCTTTTTTTCAGGCGTCAGATTCTTTAATAGGATAACCAATTAATTGCTCTATTTACAGAGGTTTTCAAAACGAAAAATCAATTTTCATATTTTTGTCTGTCTGTATGTTTGTCTGTAAGACAGCGTTTGTTCTGGATAATCTCCGGAACTGCTGGACCGATTTTGACAGGACTTTGATGGGAAGGTAGTTGATGAACGCGGGGATATTATAGGGTGTTTTTTTTAAATTCTCCGCTGATGAATTCGTAGATAGATAACTAGGTAAAAATGGTAAAAATTAGTTATCCGACTCGTAGGACCAATAAAATTTTGTGGTCCTTGGAGTCGGATGATCAGTATATTGTCCAGGTGTCAGGTCATCCCCGCAACAGTGTACGTCACGGGCGCTGGTACGCGGCAGTAGAACGTCTCCAGTCACCAGAAGACGACGCCTGGATCACCATCGCCACTGATGCTGACTGGGAGACCAAGTAAGATATTCTTCTATTGCTCTCACTGTTATTTAAATGTTTAATCTCTTTTTTCAGCTTTAATCTAGTTATAAAAAGTCTACATCTAAGAAAACAGTCTAGAATATATAAGAAAAAAACTAATTTGTTAAAAAAAATGTTTTCTTGTATAAATGAAGGAGCTTTTATCAGTGGACCAATTAAATAACACTATCCATAGGTACATATGGCATCGCAACTCAAAGATACTGGGTACTAGCCATGCGGAGATAGAGTGGGAGATACCTGCGGGTACTCCGCCAGGTACCTACCGCCTGCATCACTTCGGTAACTACAAGTACATCCTCGGCGGTATCTACCCTTACAGCGGCTTCTCTGATAGCTTCGAGGTCACATAATGTGACATCTCACGCTTTCACATAATCACACTTAAACCCCATTTCCACTAGCACGACCACACAACTACAATTCGACGATCTAAGTCAAATGATGTCGCTTAGTGGAAAAATAGTTAATAGTTGCTTTGAGATCACATAATATATCATCTGACATACTTAAACAACATTTCCACTAAACATTCCGTGGAAAGTTCTATTTGCGAACGTATGTCTATACGTCACTGGCACGCAACTAACTTAAAATAACTTAGTGGAAATGGATTTAACTATTTTTGATAGTCAAGGGATTGATACCTTATTAATTACCAAAAAGATGTGGTGAAAATATTATTTGCAGTCATAATTTAAAAACATTACTCGTGAACGATTACGTCATAGACGTAATGACGTCATTGCAGAACCACAATGGTTTACTTACTGTGGATTACTGAGACTAAAACGAGAGATTACGACTCTACTAGATCTCAGAAACCTACGGTTAGGAACTAACAAACTTATTCTTGTATAATTTTTAAATGCAGTAGTGAACTTAGTGCCTTATACAAAGACTTTTAAAAGATTTCCTAAGAAATCTTTAGAAAATTCAAGTACATGAATGTCGTGTTTGCCTGTAATTGGATATATTTAAGATTACGCTTACATGAAACTTATGTTTTAGATTATGTATATATAATTTGTTGGCAACCCTAAATAAATAAAATAAAAACTTGAGAGATGTCAAGGGTGACCCGGATGGAACGAAGTTCCTTTCTATTAATTAGTGAAGGAACCAATGTTTATTCTATGAATAAAAAACTTAAGTCTTCACAAGAAGTACATTTTATTTCTATGAATTTTCGTTATATATTGTCACGTTGTTGCCATGGTGAAGTAGCGCTCATTCGCCGTTAACATACTTACTATAGCAAAAAGTGTCGTGACAACTTTTCGTAAGAATTTTTTCCGTCTAGCCCCCTTTCACAACGCGCGATAAGGAACTTCGGTCCAAAAATAAAAATAACACAAAATATCAATTACTTATAAAACATCAACTGCATAAGAATGTTTCAATAACATGAAGTCATCACACTCACACTCTTTGAAAAAACTGAAACAATAATATGTTTCCAACAGACAGTGGAAATACACGATAATATGTAAAAGTTTGACGTAATATAGACTGCTTTAATCGTTGCTTTCTGAGACCAATATCTCTGTATAAAATATACCGTCATCTCTGTCATTATCATTGACAAAACAGATTATAAAAATATGTTTTAAACTGAATTTTTGGTTTCAGAAATCCATTATAAGTCTTACTTAAGTTTTTTTAGGATTAAATATAACTAGTCGTGTCCTTGCTAATAGATAAGTATATAATAAATTATTATTTAATTAATAAATAAACGTAATAAAAAAAATAATGTCAGTTTTATTTATTACCAAGGGATTTCATTTCAGCTCATAGTAGTTTTTTTACTTTATTCTTCCGTCACTAGATGGAGTTACGAGTCGCTGAGTGAAAAATAGGAAAAGGAATTAAGAAAGCTAAAAGATAGTAAAAAACCAAGCTATTGTAATCTTTTTTCAATATAATTTCTATTTAATAACTAGCTTTTATCCGCGACTCCGTCCGCGTGGAATAAAAAAATGCATACAGGATAAAAAAAGTTCCTATGTCCGTCTTCTAGTTCTAAGCTACCTCCCCACCAATTTTCAGCTAAATCAGTTCGACCGATCTTGAGTTATAAATAGTGTAACTAACACGACTTTCTTTTATATATATAGATGGGGAAATTATAATTTTAATCACATTCCACAACTTAGTTTAACAAATACGAGAAAACAATATTGAGTTCTTGGTATATTATTGATGAAATAAATCTGTAAAATGAAAATCATTTATTTATTGCCAACAAAATATATAAAATATGCAATTTAACCCAAAAAAATAGAACTTAAGAAACTAGAAACACTCAAAACAATACCCTTTGATGATATAACTCAATTATATAATTGCCATTTTGAAATAAAAGTAACGATAAAATAAAATGTAAATTTAAACTTTTCAATTATATCAATTTACTTATAGTCTTCTTTGTGTAGTGAAATTACAAGTAATGCGTGATAACCTTTGCTTCTATTAAGATACGAAGAACACGTTTTAATCAGAAATATATCCACGTTTCCTACGCAAATAGTTGTGATTGAAACATATCATAAACATCTTAGGTATTATATTTGACACAAGACCAGATATTCGCAGTCCGCAAAAATGAAGATTTTAATATTTTTATGTCTTATTCTAATATATTCTCGAAGTTATCAATGTGGTGTAGTAAAAGAAGTGGAAACTGTGACTAATGAAGTGAATAAAGTTACAGGTTATATTGAAAATGTTGCAACGAATAAAAGTGAAAATAAAAATCAAACTATTGAAATAAAAACAAACGCTAAACGTGAAGAGGATACTAAACAAAATGTAACTACTAAGGTAATTATTTCGGAATTGCAAAATGCAGCAAATATACAAAATCTAAATCAGAAAAATAACACTCCAGTACAAGTGAATGTTGATATAACTCTAGTTGTTAATTATAATAAACCAAACACGAATCTAGAAGAGGAATCTATAATAGACAATAATAAAGACGCTCATACTACAACTAATCAATTGAACACCACAAAAACAGTAACAGATGCAAGCTTAATTAATATTGAACAAAATTCAATTAAAATAACAGATATAGATGTAAAACAAACTAATACAAATATCAAATTCCCTGGACCAATGAATGCCCCAATAATAACTTATAATAATGGTGTCGTAGTTGTTGAAACAAACGATACTGTAACAGATGACAAAGTTCTATTCCCGGGAAACAATATTAGTGTAACTCCTGTTTGTCCGAAAGGAATGTTTTTGACAGAGAATGGTTATTGTCTAATTGAAGCGAAGGAAAGACCAACGTATGGAGATGACGATGAAGTTCCTAGGTCAGCGTTTTCTGGTGCATGTTTACAAGGTTACGCGAGAGCATTGGATGGCTCCTGTCAAGAAATTATTGAAGATTAATGTCGTTGTAGCAATGAATTTAAAGTTTTACGAGTGATGTTTATCTCAAGACATTTTTTAATTTTCTTGTAGATTTTTTGGTCTCCACTGGCCCATAAAATGAGGTTACTAAACCAGTAATTACTTAATAAGTAAATTTAATGAATTATTTAATTGTTATAGGCAAAGGCTATTTATATCTAATAAAGATATTGATTTAAAATTAAAAAAGATTACCTGATTAGTTGTTTCATTTAATAAACCGGAAAATGGGATCAAAAGCGAAGAGGTTACAGTTACAGATTTAGTCGCTTTTTAAAACATTTTACTATAAACAGGGCCGTATTAACCATTTTAGGCGCCCGGGAGCGAAAATCAGTATGACGCACTAAAAGTATTACGTAAAAAGGCGCTATAGGTTGGCGCTTCCTCTGGGCCTGGCGCCCTTGCACCCCTAATGCCCGGTGCTTTTAACCTTGGATTAAGACGGCCGTAATTATAAGAATGATATAATTTAAGTACATTTGACGATAGCATATGTTTTGTAATAATCCTGATAAGATTAACCTCATTATCAAAATATTCGATTAAGTACATTTTGGATACTAATAACCGATTGGTAGGTGGCACGAGTTACACACGTTTTTAATTATAATGATCATTTTTATACATTATTTTTTTTATAGTTCTTATGAAGTTCTTATGAATTAAAACATTAAGTTTAAAATTTAGGAAAGTGTTTTATTAAATTGGTAAGTTTTTAAAAATTCCTTGTAAATCTTGTTGTGTGTAAGTTGTCAAAAACCCCTTAATACTAAATTCCTCTCTTCCTATGACTAAGGATTTAACTGGTAATAAGGATTTAATCAGTGGGGTAGTCTCTGGATTGAAAATAAAACTAAAGCTCACATACAGTTAGTGGTTAACTTTATCTTAGGTTATTTGTTGTGAAAGAGGTGATTATAAACCAATTTCTATTCCGTAATTTCCATGTACTTTTCTCTTTTGCCCTACTGACGAGGAGCAAGCTATTTTTTTTTTTAAGTTCTATTATGGCCACGAATTTCGTTTAGTATTTTCTGCCAGTATATCAATTTATTTATTGCAATTCATTTTTAAATTAGTTACTACTTCAAACTCAGACCCTGGCACTGCTACACACATTCTAATGTGTACTGTGTACTGTACTTAACATGCTTAGTAAATTTTTTTCGTTATGGAATACTCGTAAATATGTATGACATACATATTCCCATGACCTCTAGTCGTAGGATTTAAATCAGTTCTGTTAATCAGATTATAAGGGTGACCTTGAATTTACTGATTTAATGAGTACACCAGAATGTAGATTATTTTTATCTAGTGAGCTCTAGGTTGCATTATTTTCAATTTGTTTTTATTTTGTATCTGATAAAAGCGACGAACTAATGGATTTCTATTATCACGGGGGAGCCTTGACAGTGGCTTTTCTTAGTAACCAAGTTCGAGTATACCTTACTAGACAGCGATGATATACGTTAATTAAATTTCGAAGATTTAGGGTGACTTTATAAGTGATTTTTGAACCATCATAATTCCTATCTATTTATATAAGAAACCATTTAAAAAAAATTAAACCATTCAAGAATCTGCACAAAACAATTTCTTTGTCAGAAAATGGCGATACCATTAGCGGGTAAAATAATCATACCAGTACTGGTCCTTGCCGTGATCGGCGGAATGGTCGCTCTCATAGTGGTCATAGTAAACGACCAGAATGACAATACGGACACCACCTTATCTCCCTCTACAACGCCGTCAACGACACCTTCTACGAGTGCTACACCATCTACAGAAGGTACTACGAGTAGCTCTACACCGGATACAACTACGGAAGGTCCCATCGCCAAAGAAACGCTGTATCAAGTCGGCGTAGGCATCGCTGATATGACAGGGCCTTGTGTCGAGGTCAATTTTGTAAGTATAGATAGATATGTGGTTTAGTTGCTTAATTCTATTAGTGTATATTTAAAAATAGTTATTAAAGTCTATTTAATCTAAATCAGTGATAATGAAAATAACATTATAAAGGATGTGACGTTAGTTCATATTCAGCTACAATTATAGTGGTACAAATGGACTAATTCCAATGGGAAAGTTTAATGGCTTTACAATACAAGTACGAAGATTTCATTTTGTATTCATATCACGTTAATTAGGCTTTTGATCTATTAAGTGCACTATAGGCATAGCTTTTTTGTCATCCAAGTTCTCCTATGTCCTAAATGTTAAGTTTTTCCGTCAATAGCTTATTCTTTCTCTTTCTAATTTCAAATCATCTTCCTTCTCTGTCATAATAATCGTGAATTCTTTCAGATGGGATACGCTGAGATTGGTCAGTCAGGTCGTGGCTTGCACACACGACAGTTCTCTCGCGCCTTCCTCTTCGTACAGGGCGAAACCAGGATTGTGCTCGTCACCGCTGACGTGCTGGCCATCGGGATTGGTGTTAGAAGAGAGGTTAAGACTAGATTTGGAAACTAGACACTGAGTTTCCTTCACATTAATTTTTAAAATACTAAAACTACGAAATTTGTTCTTGAAAGATCCTATAAGTACATAAGAGTGACGATGAAACCGAATTATTACAGTCCTAGAATGTTGCAGACTTAAATTAAAAAAAAGAAATTTCAACTGTCGATCATTTTTTTCAGAAGGAGTCCTTCGTTACTCATTTTTTCAATTATTAATATTAATCTTTGTCATACCAGGTGGTGAAAAACCTCCAAGAATTGTACGGGGACATGTACTCGCTCCGCAACGTGATTCTGACAGGCACACACACGCACAGCGCGCCCGGGGGACACCTGGTCGATCTGCTGCTAGACATCACCATCCTCGGCTTCTCACGAGAGACTTACAACGCGTACGTTGCTGGAATCACCAGGGTGGGTACCTTCTGATCTTCAAGGAGTAGCTGGCTAAAACATAGTACGGTTTTTCACAGAGGTGATCATATTGAAGGAACGAATGTGATTATTTAAGAACATACCAAAGTTCATCAGAGGAAGGTTTTTGGCCGATAAAAACAATTTTAATAATTTTTAAATTCGATTGTTAATAGCCGTGGAGTTGATTATTTTCTGAAGCTTGTCTGGTTTATCTGATGCAGAGTATAGTGCGTGCGCATGAGAATATAGTGCCTGCGCGGCTGTTCTTTGGGCAAACGCGAGTGTCGGGTGTTCAGAAGAACCGCTCGCCTTTCTCTTACGAAAACAATCCCGCTGAGGAGAGGGAACGGTAAATAAAAATTTGACATTAAGAATGAAATGGAATCAACTATGAAATTAAACGTAGTCAATTTTAATCAAGGTACTAAAAAATAATGGTCCATAATCACGACAATGCTAGAATGGTGGGCTTTCATTTATAAGGGACGTATAACAATGGTAGACGCCAGCAACAACAACATCTGTTGCACGAATGTGTCAGCTCGCTCAGTGAAATACCACGACCACACAGAAGACAGGCGTGAAGTGGAAGTAATTCCAAGTACAGTCTGATGAGTGTGGTGCCGGAGGCCTAATTTTAGTCCTCTTTCCCCTCCCACTCCTTTTATTATAAGGAAAGGATGGGAAGGGGAGGTGGATTTGATGGAGGAGAGATGCATAGGAAGGTTAAATATTCTCTTTTTGTGCGTCTCCTCCTTCGTCGATTGAGGGTAGGCAACACATCTTTAATTGTGAATGTCTATGGGCAGCGGTCGCTTTGCCATTTCGGCGAATTCATGTGTCCGCTTGCTCGTTTGCCACCTTGTAATATAAAAAAAACTCACGATTTACACCTCAAGCCATGAAGTTATTTACAATTTGTAGAATAAAAAAGTCGGTTTAGTGATTTTATTAAGGAACTAGTTAATTCTAATACATTATGTATCTCGTAGCTACGACGGCAACACAGACGCAGTGTTGACACAAGTGCGCATAGAGCGTGAGGACGGCAGTGTGCATGGCGCACTGACCTGGTTCCCGCTGCACGCCACCAGCATGAACATGACCAACCGCCTTATCTCCGCAGACAACCTGGGCTATGCGGCTGTCCGTTTGGAGAAGGAACTTAATGCTATGTACCCCAGTCGGAGGGTGAGACGCAGATAGTGCTTACTTTGCTTAACTGTCAATCAGAAAGAGCTATCAGAATTAAGCTTTCTTCTTTTAGTTTTTATTAGTCGAATCGTATATATAAATATAATTTCCAGCCAATCGTAGCCGGGTTCTTCCCCGCCAACCTCGGAGACGTGTCGCCCAACACGCAGGAAGCACGCTGCGAGTTCAGCGGCAAGACTTGCGACAACCAGTTCGTGTTGTGCGAGCGCATGGAGCGCTGCTTCGCCGGCGGACCTGGCAGGGACATGTTTGAGAGTACACAGATCATTGGTACAGCGGTGTTTGAAGCTGCTTTGGTAAGTTATTCATTTGGCACGACGTTAGGAGCAAGAGTTACTCAGGAGTTATATGTAAAACAATGCAGAAAATTGTGGCAGGGTCGGGCTCCATAGTGTCAAGTTAGTAATTAGTGTTCTCTGCCTTATCTTTTATGTGGTTTTCTATGTTTTATTATATTTAAAGAATTGTTGTTATTAGGGGTTGGATCTTTCTTTCTATGTTTCTTTTTTTGTATTCTAGGAGGTATTGAACAGTGATGGTACAGAGCTGAAAGGTGACTTGGCCGTAATGCATCAGTTCATCAACATGCCACAAGAGGTCGTGCCCAAGTACGACCCTGTCAACAGGAGATTTATTACTGTAAATATTTATTTTTCTCTATTTATGATATAAAAGTATATTAGAAACTAAAATAGTATACTCTTTTTGAGGTAGAATGAACCAGTGAGAGGCTGTTTGCCGGCGCTGGGCTACAGCTTCGGCTCGGGTACTACAGATGGTGCTAATGTATTCAACATAACTCAGGTAAATACGCAATAACACCAGATATTTTTTTGTTCACAAAATATTACATCATATTAATACAAATATAAAACATTTTCTGTGCGTCCCCTCCTCTGTCGACTAAGATAGGCATCTGCAATTGTGGATGTCTTTGGGCAGCAGTCGCTTCGTTACTTAGGCGTATTCAGGTAACTGGTTGCACTTTTGTCACTTTGTGATATAAAATCCCAAGCATTTTGCTAAAAATTCTCAATTTTTAATGTACTGTACAAATGGCTTAAAATAATATCGACTGTGGCGAATTAAACCCGAAATAAAACCCGACTAAAACTTGACATAGAACCCGACTAAAACTTGACATAGAACCCGACTAAAACCCGACATAGAACCCGACTAAAACTTGACATAGAACCCGACTAAAACCCGACATAGAACCCGACTAAAAACTATCTTTTACTTGTTGATTATACAATAAAATCACAGTTTTACATTGTCAGGGCACTCTGACTGGCAATCCAGACCTGGACGGACTGCTGGGAGCTATCATGAGCCCAACAGTGGAGGACATTGAGTGTCACGCCCCAAAACCTATCTTACTTGCCACGGCGAGGGTAAGTGTGGAAACATATGTGGTGTGGTGGAGGTGAGAGATGTGGTGATGTGAGGGTGTGAGGTAACAAAATGATGCGACCGTTATTCACAACACAATTTATTCTCACTCGTACACACACCAATAAAATATATAGAAGGAGAGTACAACACAGAGAAGAAAAGTAAAAGTAACAGGAGAAAGAGAACATATTTGTTAAGACAAATTCGTCAGAAATATATTTAGCTTGTGGGTACAAAAGTAACATTTATTGATTGAAAAGTTTCAATTTAAACTGTTCTAATTCAAATAGGATCTCTTGTCTGTTACTTATATAAAACTAAATGTTCACGTACGGCTTTATCCGTGTGATTGCATTCATTTTTGGTACACAGAAAAACAAAATTGCATATATCAAAATTCTTATGCTGGAATGACAACGAATGTCATTGGCTGAAAATTACCGTTACCATGGTAACCATCTTTGCTGCTATTGCCTTGAAATTTTTGTTCCTTTCTCGCACTAACAATTTGTTTTAAATTTTACTCACCACCAACATTTTATGCCGTGAAAATATTACAAAAAGAATTTACCGAATATACCACAATTGCTGCGTTATAAAGAAATGTGTGTTTACGTTTTATTATGTTAGTATAGAATCTTACTTAATATTATAAATGCGAATGTTTAGATGGTTGGATGGATGTTTGTTTGAAAGTATCTCCAGAGCGGCTCAATGTATCTTGACGAAATTTGGCACAGATGTCGATCATAGTCTGGAAAAACACATAGACTACTGTTTTTTTTTTTTAATTCCGCGCGGAGGGAGTTGAGGGCGAAAGCTAGTAAATAATAAATTGAACATCTTTGGAAACTCAGTTCCGTTTAATAGTGAGTTTCCACTGTTTCAGTCTTGAGTCTTTGTGTCTGTGTGTCTTTGACTCAACAACTGTTAGGTTAGGTTACAGTTATAGAATTTTGAAGTTACAGTATCAAACTTAATTATAAAAATGAACACTATATTGAGTGTATTTATCTTTGAAGGCAAATTCCACAATCCCGTGGCACACACAGATAGTGTCCGCGACAGTGATATGGCTGGGGGGGTTCGCGGTGGCGGGGGTGCCGGGGGAACCCACCACCATGTCCGGCAGGAGGGTCCGTGATGTAATCGGTGATGTCATGCGCGCCCGAGGATACCAACCCAGGGTCGAAGTCATGGGACTTACAAACGAATATATACACTATGTTAGCACTTTTGAGGAATATCAGGTTGGTTGAATATTCAGACATTTTACTTTGATATTGTGGGTTTCCAACATATATGCGTACAGAAACTAAAGTCATAGTTGGAACGAAGTTCCTTATCGCGCGTTGTGAAAGGGTTCTTACGAAAAGTTGTCACGACACTTTTTGCTATAGTAAGTATGTTAACGACGAATGAGCGCTACTTCACCATGGCAACGACGTGACAATATATAACGAAAATTCATAGAAATAAAATGTACTTCTTGTGAAGACTTAAGTTTTTTATGCATAGAATAAACATTGGTTCCTTCACTAATTAATCGAAAGGAACTTCGTTCCATCCAGGTGTCCCTTGACAACTCTCAAGTTTTTTTTTTTATTCAATTTGTTCCTTATAATTATCGAATGCGTATGATTAACTTAATTAAATAGTTCAATGTATCTTTTTTTTTGTGACAGGTACAAAGATATGAAGCCGCATCGACGCTGTACGGACCTCACACACTAGAGATTTTACTGAACAAGTTTGCTAAATTAGCCGCCGCTGCTATTGATGTATGTATAAGTCACTATGAAGTCACGTCTTTTCAAATAATTTGATGGTTCAAAGTCATCTGCGCACTGCGCACCCTCCCCTTGCGTTCCTTTACGCTCAGCTACACCTAACATTATATTCTGCGCAGCGACTACGCGATGTTCCGAGCCGACAAGATATATGATAACTTCTATAACCTATCTTTGTTACTTTTAATACTAGTTACTCATTATCTTCTAATATTGAGGACATCTTGTTTGAATTTTGAAATAATCACGAATATGGCAGACAACTTTTAGCGTACAAAAAACTTCTACGTTAACACAAAAGTACAATGTACATGTCAAAGTACATGACTTCAGTTTCCTATAAAATTTAGTAAAATGCATATCCAGGGCGATACAGTCGAACCCGGTCCGGAGCCGGAGGACCACAGAGGTAACGCGTCCTCTCTCCTGCCATCCGTCGTACTGGACGCCACGCCCATCGGCAGGAATTTCGGAGACATACTGATATCACCTCCCACCACTATCAGAGTAGGAGATGTTGTTAACGTCACTTTTGTAAGTATGTTTGAAATAGTCCCCACAGCCACTGAAAAGTACGAAAAAACATATAATACAGAAGAACATGCAGATAATTCTTCGATAGAAACGAAGATAACTCGAGAAAGTGAATTTCGCTTAATTGTTGTATTTATTTTGTTAACTAGCTGTTACCGGTGACTCCGTCCGCGCGGAATTAAAAACAAACTAGTCTATGTGTTCTTCCAAACTATGTTCTACATGTGTGCTAAATTTTGTCAAGATCCGTTGAGCCGTTCTTTAGATACCTTTAAACAAACATCCATCCATCCATTCATTTTTTCTTAGCCTTCTTTGTATTTAAAGTTCATGAGTGCGAATAACTCAAATATTCAGGTCGCTGCAAACCCGCGTAATGACATCCGTCAGGAGTCGTCTCACGCAGACGTGGAGAGATACGAGGAAGGGGAATGGTTCACCGTCGCAACTGATGCTGACTGGGAGACCAGGTTAGTTATAATATGCATTTGGCGGGGGAGAGGACGTATAAAGACGGTTAATATTTCTGTATGTCCACTCCTCTGTCCATTCAAAGTAGGCAGTACATCTGCCACTTTTTAACTTCTCAGATATAACTTTGCCATTTTAGCGAAACATCATCCATCTATAAAACAAAGATAATTCCAGGTTCCATTGGGAGCGGGTATCAACTATATTCGGCACCAGCCGAGTGCGATACGAGTGGCACGTGCCCGCCGGCACCAAACCCGGCACCTATCGAATAGTATACCGCGGGGCCTGGCGGAGCATCGCCGGGTTTATTACACAGTTTACAGGAGCCACCGATACCTTTACAGTTCAAAGTTAACCTTCTATAAGATTAAATTAAGTTAATTAAATTTTAGAAATTTATAGTCTTTTATTTAATTGTTCTAGAAGTTTCTTACATCAAAAATAAACTGAGATCTCTTCATCATCATCATCATCTCCTTGACTTTATCCCATTTACGTAAGGTCGGTGCACCAGATTTCCGTCCTCCAAATCAATTCTGTCTGCCGTCATCTCTATTGTCACCCCCTTCTTGATCATGTCTTTTTTCTCTTGGTTGGTTGAATTACGTTATTTCAGTAAATCTTTGTCAGTAAAAAAATCAGAAACATAAAATTAGTTCCTTGTTAAAAATGATATGTGTAACAACGAGTATGACATTTCAAGGTTATAAAAGCAAATGGAGTGAACGCAACGACACCGTAAATAGATCTTCCGTCTTCGAACTGAGCAATTTATTATCTAGTGATGTATCGTAAATAATAAATAATAAAATAATCCAGAATTTAATAAACTCAAAACATGCTCTGAATTTTTTTTTAAATTAAAAAACTTGCAATTTTTTTAATTTCTATTTACGTTCTTGCGAGAGCCAATACAATATTACTGCACGAAACATCTGTGCGAAAACATACTTTTATCTCAGTTTTTTCAAGAGAAATGAGAGGGACAATAATATACTTTATCCATGGGTTTCTGAGACAGGGATGACATGTTTTTTAGAGAGATTTCGGTCTCAGAAACCTGTAATTAAATTTATACGAGAATACACTAACTAAAATAATCTTACGAATATTATAAATGCGAAGCTTTAGATGGATGGATGTTTGAAGTTATCTCCGGAACAGCTCAACAGATCTTGATGAAATTTGGCACAGATGTAGAACATAATCTGAAAGACCACTTAAAGCACATATTACTTATTACGTTTTTTTTAATTTTGCCCGAAGAGAGTCGCCGGCGACAGTTAGTCTTTTAATAATTCTATTTGTCCAACTGTCCAACCTTAGTACATCACATAATGTTAAAATGTCTAAGGACTGAAGTTGCATCTCAAAATAAACTTAAACTCGAATGTAATAAGGTGAACATTACAAAATACATATGACTTCTGCTTTGTATATTCCTTTTACAGGTCGAAAACTAGTCTCACTATTGTATTAGCAAGAGATGTGCTTCATATAAAACTGTATCATGTCTTAAAAGAAAAGAATTACGTATTTTAAAAAGATGTAGTTTAAAAAACCATATAAATAAGTTGTGTTATTAATATCAGTGAGGAAAAACCACAAGTAATAAGGTGAGTATTAAATATAATGGGATGAAAAGTAACTTTGTTGTATTTACGCAGATTACGCCTGTAACTGCGTAAATATTTGGATAATCTATGGATGTTATAGTTTCTAACAATATAACGCAAAGGTTGTTGAGGGTATTAAAGTTTTCTATAAAAAGACTTTTCTATTAAAGGTTATGCTATGCTGTATTAAACTAAATTAAATGAAAGCTCAGAAAGTAATTTAGACTAATAAAAAAACATACTATTGAAATATTTTATTTTCTTTACTTTAATTCTGGTATTTACATATTTTACGGATGTTTAAATTTGTTTTGTTTTTTTTTATTATTATTAAAGGTTACTTGATGATGGTCTCCTACCCAACAGAAAGATATTCGAAACCACTGGAATCTATTCCAGATATAGCAAGTAAAAAATCACCTTGGTAGCAATATTAGCTAATACGCATTATGTAATGGAGCGCGAATTAAATGTTGTTATGTTATTGTAAAAGATTTTGATAAAGCATTTTTTTATCTATTTTAGTTTTATTTTAAATCAAGGGTCATCATTTCTAAACTAATAAATGAACAACATAAGTTGATAAGATTGTTTGAGGCATAAAATTTTATCTTTGTTATGTTCCATTCTTGTTGTTGCAAAGCGCACGAACGCACAGTTTCGTTACGTTAAGGTTTTTTATCTGTGGTTATAAAAGTTATGTATTAAATTGTTATTGATTTAGAAATATAATCAAGATTTAAGGTATGTTGATAAGCATTTTAATATTGTACATTTTGCTTTTGTAAATTCTTATTTGAGGTTATAATAATTTTTAAACAAGTATCTTGACAATTATATTGCGTTGTATTGAAGATTTTTTTTACATTATGATCTCATAAATTCCATTGCAGAAATGCCTTTGCAAATGTAAGCGGCTACTGTGTTAGGGCTATAATATGTTTACTAAATGAAATTACTGTTGAAGTTTTTTTGTTTTTTTTTTTATAATAGAAGGGGGCATCCAAGCAACGAACCGCCTAAAATTATTTGATCCGTTTGTTAAGAGTTAGTTAATAAATGGATCTAAAGGATTTACTGCTTGGTTATTTATTCTATTATTGTAAGTTTTCCAAAAAAAAGACGGTTCTAAGTAAACATGCGTGCGAATGCATTGCGACAAAGCACCTTTAATAACTGTATAATAAAAAAGTAAATATTTTAACAGTTATTTCTATTATACATATAGCTTGAGAATAGAACCCTGAATAGATCGCAACCACATACAGAATTATCATATACCTATACATACATATATAAAACTTTTTCAATTAACCAACCAGAATAAGTACCCTAATATGTTTATTAATAATTGACAATATGTTTTGGAACATAAAATGCCTTTTTCAGCATCGAGCCATGGCTGGTCGAAAGCCAGTGACCAAGAAGGTTATCAACTCACCGGAGACGTGTGTGGATGACAACCTACGAGGTGTGGTGGCGGTGTACCCCGCTCTCAAGCTGCATCCCAAGCACCGCGTTATTACTGTCAGGACTAAGGTACAATGTCAATGCCAAATGGTATAACCAGATTCAAACTTTATGCTTGCTCGTTATTAGCTGCTGCAAGTCTTCGCATATGTCATGTCCCCTGCATTTTTTGAAATTTTTGTAATTAGAAAATAAATTGGTTGTTTTCAGAATGACACGGGTAGAGTAGCGGTCCTCGGCGGCGGAGGATCCGGTCATGAACCTTTTGCTGCTGGTTAGTTGAAGTAAAAAAAAGTAATATCTTCCTGTAATATAATGTACACATTTTCAAAGAATTAAAAGGAATTGTTGAAACAAATACGTCCTTAATCCAAAATTGGAAGAGATTAGTTTACATTTGGTGATACCCCAACATTTGCTGGTTCTATATACATTTCTCAGATATATCACAAGTAATGTTTGTCGGTTAGCCGATTAAATTATGACTATGTCAGGTATGGTGGGTAGCGGCATGCTGGACGGAGCGGTAGCGGGTGGAGTGTTCGCCTCACCCCCCACCGGACATGTGCTGTACGGCATCGCGCACCTCTACAAGTATAACTCAGGTATGAGTCAAACTGCGTAGACGTTCTCAGCTAACAATGAGCCGGCGTTAAGTTTGAATCTTATAATAACACTAGCTGTTTCCTGCGAATCCGTCCGCGCGTAATTTAAAAAAAACTTAATAAGTAGCTTATGTGTTCTTCCAGACTATGTTCTACATTTATGCCAAATTTTAGCGAGATCCATACAGCTCTTCTAGAGATACCTACAAACAAACATCCATCCATCCATCTAAACATTTATAATATTAGTAAGAAGTAAAATTATTTAATGACACCAGGTGGCGTGATTGTGATCATCGGGAACTACACGGGCGACAGGCTCAACTTTGGCAAGGCTATTGAAAAGGCAAAGATTGCTGGCATAAAGGTTAATATTCGATTTTTATAGCCTTTTTTATTGTCTTGATTCCTTTTTTAAATAATTTTCGGGTCTTCCAGGTGGAAGGTTTGATAGTGGGCGAAGACGTGGCGTCCAGTCAGAACAAGACGGGTGGCCGCAGCATGGTCGGAGAGGTCATCTTTTACAAGGTACTTATTACGGAATTGGTTAATCACGTACATTTTTTCTTATATAAATATCAATTTTTCAAAGACCTCCTTTAATCTGTAATAGACTTTCAACTGCCGTGTCAATAAATCTTTCTTGATTGGATCTTTTAATGTGTTCTCAATATATCCAGCTGTGCGGAGCGATGGCTCAGAAAGGTTACGAGTTGGCGAACATCCGCGACATGGCGGCCGAAGCCAATAAGTACATGGCCACCCTCGGCGTCTGTCTGAGCGCTTGCTCCTTACCTGGTGAGCTATACATTACTACACTAATCTTTACACCAGAAAGCGGAAAAAAATAATCACCAGATTTTTTTAAGCAACAAATGAACAATGACTCCTATCGTCAGACGTTTAGTACCCAGAAAAATACGAGGTGTCCTCCTTTAAGGAGGTATAAATGTGGCAATACTTGAATTGTCCTAAAGGTGTGAAATTTCAAGTAGAAAAATCACGTAATAAGAATCGTAATGTCTATAACTAATATTTTTGTTAGAAGACACAGGTTCACTGACCGTTTGACAGTTAGTGTGACATTTACAGGTCAGCCACCACTGTTCGAGATCCTGGCTGATGAGATGGAGCTGGGGGCGGGAGTGCACGGGGAGGCTGGCATCCGCAAGATGAAACTCGGCACTGCAAGGGAAGTCGTCGCTATGATACTTGACCAGGTAATATTAAATTTGAAAGTACCCTTGGAATTATTTTAAGTAAAGTAGGCATTTTGGTACATGATTTATTTAAATAATGTCCATTAATATTAACACTTCTTTCGTTAGATAATAGATCATCTGAAGTTAAAAGCGGGAGATAGAATAGCAGTGACCATCGACAACCTGGGCAGCACCTCCTTCCTCGAGATGAACATCATCAGCGCAGAAACGAAAGATTACCTAGGTAGGGTTTTTGAGGACTTCAAGAAAAGTCGAGAGAGTTCGTCGTTTTAAGAATTTCTTCATAAATCTTTGTCAATTTGGCAGAATCTAAACAGATTGTAGTAGAGCGGATATTTGCCGGCCACCTCAAGACGTCACTGGAGATGCACGGCTTCCAGATCTGTGTGCTGCATCTGAACAAGGAGCACGGGGACCTGTGGCTGGAGCTGCTAGACTTCCCCACTGACGCCTCGGGCTGGACAGGAGGCGTGGCGTCCCAGAGTGAGGACGTGGATCATGGAGACGATCTTACCTTGCTGCAAGCTGATGGAAGGGAGGTAATGTATATAACGATAGCAGACTAACCTTGGGTTATAAAAAATATCATAATTTCTGTCATTATGTTTAGCAACACAGAGATAACAATATGTTTCATGTTCATTTTAGCAATGTATTAGTGTAAAATTCTCATAATACTTCTAAATTCAGATATTCCTTTAGAGACTATTAAAAGACTGAATGAGAGTATGTTTGGTAAGATCTGTGTTTGTTAAAAATCTGTGCACTTTCCAATATGCTCTGATGTTTCTACTTTTGCTACTATTTCGTTCAGATGACAGCAGGTCCATCTCTAAGCGGCAAGCAGCAGGCGGTCCTCAAAGCCAGTCTGATGGCGGCGGCGACGACACTGACGCAGAGCGAGGCGCTGCTCAACAGGCTCGACTCCGGCTGCGGGGACGGTGACTGTGGCATTACGCTGAAGAAGTTTGCACAAGGTCTGCTGCTTTGAGTGATGACATTTTATTGTCTCCCTCCCATTTGAGGGCAAAAGCTTAAGCAATTTATCTCGTAGCTACTCTATCATACTTGGAGAAGGCCGATTTGGAGCACCCGTCGAGTGTGCTGTGGGCGCTGTCTGAGGCGGCGGAGACCGACATGGGCGGCACCTCCGGCGGCATCTACAGCCTCGGCTTTGCCGCCGCCTCGCAGGCACTAGCTAAGTAAGTCTCACTTAACTTCGGTAGTTTTCATGTCCTGCTGACAGGAGTAACGTTTTTCCATCCATTGTGACATAAATTACTCGATCGTCGGATAAGAATGGTTATTTTTGTCACTTTACACACGTCCCCTACCAAGGATCCTTACTCTAAAATGAACTTTAGTCAACCACGCTGGCCTCGTGCGAATTCACTACACATCTCTTGAATGTACTTCGCAGACATGTACAGGTTGCAATTTCCTTCACCGGAAGGAGTCTTTTGATGAATACCTATCTTTTGAATACCTGTATATGTATTATGAATCTTTCAACGTGTATCTTTTAGTGCGAAATGTATTGATCCCGCGGCATGGCTTTCGGCGTGGGAGCAGGCCATGGCTGCCATCACTAAGTACGGAGGAGCCGAACCTGGAGACAGGACTATGGTATGCCGCGTAATTTTTTTGACATTAGACCTATAATATTCAATGATAACCTTACTGCCTTAAATGTATTGTTTATATTATGGTGTTCAGGTGACAATGCAATATTATAACACTGTGCTGATCTGATGATGAAGCTGGAAGGTGGCCATAGGAACTTGCAATGCAATTTAACGACACAACCTTTCTGATTTTGGGCTCGTTTGAGGAATAATTTGTTTTTGATATTTTTAGTTTTTTTTTTAATAACCAGGAACATTTTAATAAAAAAGATTAAAAAAAAAACTTTATTTTAGTATGAAAATTACGGTATTTATTAATTTCTACTGAATATAGCTTGACACTCTGCACACGGCGGCGACTGCGTTCAGAGCTAACCTCAACGCAGACCTGAAGACTTTACTGCAGAAGACCGCGGATGCTGCGGAAGCGGGCTGCCGGGCTACTGCCAACATGACGGCTAGGTATTCTAGTTGTCACTTACTGTTATAACCAAAGTAATTAATTGATCACTAAGGGGGACCATTAGTGAAGATTTCTCATTATAAATCGAATTTAACAACCACTAATATCTCGTGGGTTTCTGAGAACAAAAACCTCGTTTAAAACATATATCTCTCATTTGTCAAAGATAATGACAGTGAGGACGAGATGTTTTTTACAGAGATTTGTCTCAGAAACCAACAGTAAATGCTGTAAATTTTCTAAACAAACACCTTTTTCCCTTCAACTTTATATTGAATATTTTTTTATTAGGTACTAACAATAACAATACTTATCATTTTTTTCTTTTCTTTTAATAAACTCAATAATGTTTTATTATGTCGTGTCACATGTAGGGCTGGTCGTGCGTCGTACGTGTCGTTGGAGCACGTGAGCGGCGAGGACGCAGGTGCGCGCGCCGCCGCGCTCTGGCTGCGAGCCGTACTTGACTCTATTGCACAAGCATATTGAGCTCATATTACAATGAATACATTATTTTATACCAAAAATAATATTTAAATTTAATTGATTTTCTGAATTATATTTATTTAAAAATTATTTGATGTTTTATTTTCAAAATATCTGAAATAAAATTATATTAATTATATTTACATCTATTAATAATAAAAAGCTGATTTTTATTTATAAATTATTTATTATTTAAAGTCAATCGTTTGACATATTCGAATAGTAAGCATTGATATGAAATGTTCTAGTTTTTTGTAGAAAAATATGTTCCTTTGCCTATGGGATGGATATTTGTTATTGAATTCGGCTTTGTTAAAAGGATTATGTTCGCTCGACTTAGGATTTATTATCCGGTGACTATCGTATGACCTAAATTGTTAGTAATAGAATAAATTATTTGTTCTGACACTAAAAGTCCCACTCCGTTTGCTTCTCAATATCCATCTCTGACATCTTCTCCTGCAGTAAAAGTGCCGACATGTCATCTAGTTTAAAAAAAACATCATATTATACATATGTCAAAATTAGATACATACGAGGTATTAAAAAAATAATAAAGAGATTTAAGAGATAAGCCACATGAGCAGTGTCGCGTCGCAAACAGCCTTTGGGATAAAATAATTATTTTTTGAACAAATTTGAGTCATATTTGATCATTAAAACTTACTAGCGTCAGGTTTGATCGGCTTCACTCGTCCGATGAGGCTCGGCAAGAAATCTGTCTTCCTAATCTGCTTGAAGAACTGATGGTTCAACAGTTGAGTCGCTGATGGTCGCCGCTCAGGATCTCTGAATCATACCCAACAATTGTGAGTATAACTCAACAAGTCAGTGGAACGTTCGGTGAATATTTTACCGTCCAATAAAACAATGTACATACTAGAAGGTTCGTCTTAAATTGAAAAGTTTGAAATAACAATGGTATTTTCCATTATAATATGGAATTGTTAGCACATAGAGGCTCACCTCTGCAGCGCAATCTCGCTGAGATGGTGAAAGGGTTCGGAGAGTTTGCGCGCGGCGTACACCTGCCGCAGCCGGCACACGCCGTCCGCGCTGTCGCCCACGCCACTGTCCGTGTTGTACATGCCTAACGACAGTACTACACTCAGTATTCACTTACTCGCCAGACCAGTTAGTGTAACTAGGAGTATTAAACGATCAAAGAACTGGGATAGATTGACCGGAGAAGTACTCTTAAAAATAGGTGTTTTTTGTACAAGTAGACCTTGCTTCCTTATAGCTTGCTCTATTCATATTTTAAATCAAACTAATCTAGTTATTTCTATAGTAAAATAATAACTCATTTTATTGTATACTAGCAATTGTTCGCGACATCATACGCACGGAAAAAATAAAGTAATAAATATAGCCTATGTCACTCGGGGATAATGTAGCTTCTTAACAGTGAAAGAATTTTCAAATCGGTTTACTAATTGCGGAGCTTCGAAAACAAACAATCAAAACTTTCCTCTTTATATTAGTATATAGAGTATAGATTAAAAAAACATACTAACCAACAACTGCCCACCTTGAAGAGAGATCAACATATTTTCATAAAAGAAAAAAAAAACAAATTAACCATTTACAGACAAAATTTACTTACCATCTGGTTCATTCCAAATAAGATCTGGCAAAGAATATGTTCAGATATTAAATTATATCTAACATACACACAGCAAAACTATCACAAGCCACACAAACATAAAATAAATCATGTAAAATCTCAACTCACTCTTCATCTCTCCATCATCAAGTGGTTCCGGGAATGATGAACAGTCGAGGAGCTGAGGTCTGTTACCTCTCACTTTCTCAGTAAACATAAGAGTTGTGGGCACATCAGAGAATGGCACCGCACCATTGGCAAGTTCACAGCACAACACACCCAGAGAATAGATGTCTGAACGCTCATCATAACCTTTTAAATTCTGCAATCAATAAAAAAAAATACAGATAATGAATACTAACGAAGTAGTAAAGTTAGTGTAGGGCGCGGTTGAGTTACCGCACAAGGTGCTGCCACATATTTACGAATTACCCAGTTTCACGTAACTCTATTACATCCCCCCACTAAAAGCATGGTAAAAGGGGGCGCCGCAACGTCGCCTAGGGCCCTAGTACCATTAAATTCCGCATTGGTGACAATGTTAGTGCGGGTGTCCACCACCAATTCATGCAAAAACGTTTGAATAACTATTTTATTTATCTATTTACAAAGCTAGCATACCATCTTTAGACCACATCATCACTTCACCGGGTGGGATCGTGGTCAAGCGCTAGATTTTTCAATATAAAAAAACTGCTAGTAATAGACAATTTCCATTTAAAGTCATTAGAAGATCAATTGCCACTGTAATTTTATGGAATCTTACAACCTTATAATATTCTTAATCTATTTTGTATATGTAGTTGTTATTATTTCCTTCTGTCCACATCAAGTACAGTTAGGGACCTTCACAGTGTTCCACTTACGGAAACATTTACCTTGTACCTTAGAAACTACACAAACTCTGTCCCTTCTTACAAAATAACCAATTAGGTACTAGTCAGTTGCGCAAAAACATAACAGTTGAAAGAAATTTGTATTCTATTGGGTAATGTTACTAGTGTTGTTTCAAAGCTTAAGAAAGGTTCAAATGACTGTCACTTTTAAGGCGGAATACCACCAAATTCCCTGACAGTACATATACATGACCATTTAGTGTACAGCAAAGATTTTTCTATGTTTACAATAAGACATTTACCTGTTCCAACAATTCAGGACTCAACCACATTAGATTAGCATTATCATGATCAGGTGGTGGCAAGTTGTGAAGCTGGCGTTGCCGTCTCCCTCGCACCATCATTGAGGCCGCACTCCGCAGCCCTGACAGCTTTACACAGCCATTTGTATCAAGTAATACATGACTTGCGCGGACACTTCTGAAATATTAAGGATTTTACTGAAGTGAACACGGAAAGTACAATTAGATGATATATTTAGCCTTTAAAATGTTGAATTTATCTAATTACTTTTAACAAATAACTAGTCTTTATTTATTGAGTATAGCAGAGAACTGTCAGCAAGTGTATTCATCCAAGGAGTATTCATTGATTAAGATAGAGCATTCTACCTTCTATCTTCATCACCACTTTACATTCAACAGGATCATCTTCAACCATTACTTCATTTATAATAAAAAAATGTGTTGAATTTAAAATATACTACAATTTTACTAAAATAGCCAAAAAAATTATTTCAGTAAATAAAGCAAAATTATAAACATACCTATGTATATATAACTGCTTATGTAAATACTGTAATGCAAAGAGTACATCTCTCAGTATGATGGCACATGCTAGCTCCGGCAGTCCCTCTTGGAAATAACGGTCCAGGACATCACGACATGAACCCAAACTCATCAACGGAGATACTACATACAACTCCTTACCATGCACAAAAGAAGTCAAATATGACAGTATATTAGGATGCTGTAACTCCTTCCTCGTCAAGATATCTTGCTGGAAATTAGATAAATTTTCTTACTTATACATAGACCAATAATTTTGTTAAAGAATAACGAAGTAATTAATACCTGTATCAAATTAGCTTTCTCTTTACTTTTGTCCACAAAATATCTCTTGATGGCAACATGTTGGTTATTAGGTTTATATAAAGCGGAATAAACTACAGCCACTCCACCACAACACTCTGCTACTATTGAAGTCAGCTGATATTCATTTATATCGGGAATGTACATGGCAAGGCAAAAAGAAAAAAAAATATTTGACTACTTAGTCTGTTTCAAACAAATTGCGCACTATTTGTTCAGGTTTCAACAGTTATAAAAACATTGTATTGTTATATTTTTGTTCTAAAAATAGCAACTATTTAAAAGTAAATATCAACAAAATAAACCTGTTTTCAGCTTTTCATGTGACAAGTAAGTTCAGAAACCGTAGTAGTTTGACAGATGTAACAAAAATTATACTACAGAAAATCAGAAAATCAGTCACTGATTTTTTTCTCTGAAAATATAATTTTTGAAATTCCTTTTTAAAATTTCAAGTTTCTTTTGTTACTTTGCATTCATTTACTCATTTTAATGCGGTTCGTGAAACATGGTATTTGAACGCACACTCATAAAAGATATAAGATTGAAATTATCAAGGCAACAACTAACAGGGGTAAACAGAAATGTAAATATATATAACATTACAAGTTATATTGTAATTTGAAACTAGATCCTTTTTTAAATTGAAGTTATTTTTTGTTTTGACAAATCTGACATTAAAATGTCTTGACAAAACTTTTTATTTCGATTCCATCTCCTTGTAGCTATTGTGTATTTATTATAGCTGAAATCTAGTACTTCAATCGGAAAAATAAATGCATACTTATTAATTATTTACATGGCCTTATCCCACTTACGTGGGGTTGGCGCGCATGGTTTTATAGACCTTTATGTTTTGGTTTAATTACTACGGCGGGCCGTCTATCTGTCGCCAATCTCAATAGTCCCCTAAATACAGACTTATTCGTAGTTAAATAATCAACACCCCCATGAAAACTAGGCGCCATGTGGTCGTGGGTAGTTTATCCGAAATCTGTTTCCTTATCGCTACAGTAATCGATAGCCTGTCCCAATCCCTAGACATGCGTAATGCACTCCCCACCAATTCAAACTCCCATCACCGTATATAATTAATCCCACCATTTTACAATGGTAGTGGGTGTTGGACATGTCATGGATGGTTGGCCTCAAACCAAGAGAGGATTTACCATGAATTGCTTCGTAGTTGATGAAGTAGACATATTATTATCTGATATCAGATAATAATTTTTTCGAAACCTGGTATCCTCTAATGTCTTCTCTAGAGAAAATAAAAAAAATCTTTCGAATACGAGCAGTACGCATTATTTAAAATCCGCCCTTCGTAGTGTACTACCGCACACAACTACGAGCCTATAAACTCTCGGTATTGATACCTATCATATTTCATAAGCAAAGTCAAGGTAAGGTTAAAGGTAAAATTTAAGGCGCATAAAATGTTCATTATTTAGAAGTACGCCGGTCCCCTGCGGGCTTGGACGCCTGCCCGTCTGGACGCAATGCGCCATTCTGCTGTCTTGTTATATTGGAATAGTTCTATTTGGTATGTACCCCTGTGCGGAACAGAAGTAATAAAAAACAAAAGCATGACGTCATAAGTTAACAGATGAATGTTACCTATCTTCGCTGGTTAGGATCGGTACAATACAAAAGCGTAAGCGGATTTCGATATCGCGACCAGTTTGATCTTCAAATGTTAGTTTGCGCTGTTCAAAAATCGTTCAAACATATTGTCATCGTTTCGATTCCCTTTTTTTTTTAAAAAAAAAATAAGAATAAAAACAATGTTTTTATGCAGTTATTATGAATGTGAGCAGTGGGCCTAGCACGAAAATATGCGAGGAAATATTTATAACGTTCGTTTTGAAAAAATATCTCAAATTGTACTTATGAATTAACTAGCTTTGGCCCGCGACTCCGTCTGTGCGGAATTAAAAAAAAACTTGAAAAAAATGAGCAGCTTATGTGTTCTTCCAAACTATATTCTACATCTGTGTCAACTTTCATCAAGATCTGTTCAGCCGTTTCAGCGATACCTTCAAAGAAACATCTATCCATCTAAACTTTCTCATCTATATATCTATATATATAAAAGAAAGTCGTGTTAGTTACACTATTTATAACTCAAGAACGGCTGAATCGATTTGACTGAAAATTGGTGGGCAGGTAGCTTAGAACCAGGAAAAGGACATAGGATAATTTTTACACCGTTTTTTTAATTTTTATTCCGCGCGGACGGAGTTCGGGGTAAAAGCTAGTTTATAATATTAGTAAGATGACATTTGTCGAAGTACTTTACGCCCGTTAGTTGCACTTTACAAATCTAGTACAAGTTTTGTCGATGACGTTCCGTATTTAATTTTTTTGGAATAAACTTTAAAGTCCTATTTTAAATTATTTTTATTTTCAGCTATCAATAATCATCCATTATTAAACCAAAACACTTATCAATAACCGAACGTGTTATTTCAATGGTTGCGCGTATAATTAGGTCATCGGACGTTTCGCACATACGTGTACCGACCATAGACAAATTAGCGAAAATTAAACTCAGCCTCGGGAAAGTTTACGAGTTGTAAAACTGTATCGTTTCGCGACTGATCACAAGGTCGCGAATTTAGGTTAGGAGATGTATTATAAAAGAAAATTACAGAATCAGTTTTACGATTTATATTCACGAATTTTATATCGCGTGTTTAAATCAAATTACCTTACTGATGGTAAGTATTTCTTTCTGTTGTCAACTAGGTCAATAGTGCTACGGTATGAATTGTTTCCACAAAATTTAGAGCTAAATTTTAATGAAATCCGGAGCTCAATGTGGGCTGAAAGTCACCTAAATAATATACAAATTGGATAAGTGACTGTGTAAGGAATTCAGGTGGGCAGAAATAAAGATTTTCTTTCTTTTCACTGTACCCATCTTTATTTTTCTAGGTGACGAGTTGCGATCTTTTAATTTAAGGTAAAAAGGAATCTTTCCGTAAAACGAAGTGGCTGAATATTATTTTTTTTTACTAACTACTAAAAGAAAGGACGTTATTCTTCTTTTATTTGAAGACCATAAATTGTTTGTAGAAGCACTGTGTAAACATTAGTAGTGTCTTTGGTCGTCCGCTTGCGATAATATTAGATTATAGTGATGTGACGTTGCAATCGAAAGCTATTCTCGATGATAATATGAACTTAAAAAGTCACATCGGCCAAAAAGTTCGCGTGCGACAGTTCGGAATGTAAAAACTGAGAATCGACTCGATAAAGACTGTAATCCCTATATATATGCGACCGGAGACCGCATCTCCAATAGGTACGTTTTATACGATGTACTCACTGCTATATAAAACCTGAGTGAGAGCCAAAATCTAAAATTAAAGGCCGAAGCGAGCCGAAGCGCGCCGAAGCCGCCCGCCCGCCTCAGTCCATCGCCAACTGCCGCCCCGACATTCCCGAACATCGCGACCGAACGCGCGCTAGCCGACGAATCCGCTCGCCGTCGCCATCGACACACCGCTCCGTGAAAATTCAAAAAAGAACAAATTCCAAATTTGGGAACGCGTTCGTGTTAAAAGTGAAAACTTATTTTTTTATTGTCGTGTCAAAGTGACAGTGTGTGGTGGATTTTCGAGTTTTTTTCCGTGATACCGGTAAATATGTTTTTAATTTACTTTTTAAGGTTTTAACGATTTATAATCTGTGATGTGTGGTTAGAGATTAAAAGTATAATCGCTTGCTCTATGATTGATTGACACGTGCCTCCAGCACGAGTGTTGGATTTCAACATGTCTGCCTGCCGTTCCAGAATTATTCAGTGAATATAAATTAGAGCAATGCTTATATTTAACACTTGCGCAATAATTACGATGTATTTTTTTTCGCTTCCGATAGCTTTATAACCTCAAAACTTAATAACGCGATTTTGTGAACATCAAGTAATATTGTTTGAATGTTTGGTTGGTTTTGGTCTGTTATTTTTTGAAAAGGCTAATCTTTTAGCCAAAAACATGAAGATATAAATGTGCATTATTAGAGTCGTATACTATATATTTATATTATAATTTTAATTTTATGTGTTATAGATGTTGATAGTCAAGTGGATGTTTAAAGTCCACTATATTATCAACGTAATGTTTTTCATCTACCCTACTCTTACCGTCAACTTTTTTACCACGACTTCTATGTTAAGTCTAGACAAGACCATGTACATAAGTAAATGAGAACGAATAATTTAAGTCACTTAGTACTTCTCTTAATTATGTCTTCATCTTGCGAAAAAGTGTGTACACGGTGTTGTAAATAAATACTCCATAGCATGTTTTCAACATGAAAACATCAATCAAATAGTCATCTTAAAAAATCTACGATATAAAGTGAAATCTTAGATCCAAAAAGGAAGAAATTGGTTCCGTAAATTCCCTTATATTCTTCTCATTTCATTAGTAACTTAGCTTTATTGAACACGCACGTTAGTTATTTCATGTTGCGACGGAGACCGCATTGCGTGTTGAAGAAATTTAGCTATGACTTAACGATATGGTAGAAGAAAACGGTTATTTCTATTTCCATTAGTTTATTAAATTTTTAATGATTTAATATTAGAACTTATTAAACTGAATAAACTAACAAATAATAAATATTGAAATCTTACTTACAAGATTTTAATATTTTGTTTTATGTTTTCATCACGAATAAATGTTTTATATGTTCCAGAAATTATAGTTCTTATCGTATTATTCTTGTTATTGTATTCCTCCATTCATTCATCCTTCTTTCGTCATCTCGTTATCCTTAAATTCATTATATATTCTAAATCAATTGTTTACACAAGAGTGTAAAATGTCACACCGTAACAAATAAGTTTGGTTTTTGTTATGTTGTTGGCTTAAGTTTTTGATCTTTGGATGTTTCTTAGAAGGAATCTCCAGAGTGGCTCAACGGATGAAATTTGACATACTCGTAGATGTAGAACATAGTCTGGAAGATCACGTAGGCTGCTAATTAAGTTTTTTTTAAATTCCGTGCGGACGCGTCTCGGGTGACAGCTAGTATGATATATACAAAAATATATTTAATTGTTTTTGTCCATAATTTAGGTGGTCGTAATATCAAGATTCGTTCTTTCTTCTCTCTAACGAATATTATATATCTATTATTCTTATATATCTTATAATATATCTTGCTCCAGATATTTTATGTGTACGCAATAAAGGTTGACATGTGACAAGAGTTCTATACAATTTGTTTTGACTACGAAATATTAAACAATTGTTGGAGTGCCCTTGTAAAAGAGTCTCTAAAAATAAAAGTAACAAAATGCCCTTGGCCAAGGCGCTTAGAGGTTGGCGATCGGCGACCAGTTGTCAGGGCTGCCAAATGTATTGGGATAATATTCCCGACATTTAGACAGATAAATAGAAGTCATAGAAAATTTATCGTTGTCAAAACGAAAATGTTCTCTGAAGACGGGTCTACAGGTCTACAGGATGGAGAATAATAAATGTTGTACATAAATATCTGTTTTAAAACCATTAAGTTAAATAAACCTTAGAGAATAAGTTTGAATAATTTCCAACATTTAGTAAGCCCAGTAACCCAGTGCTTGTGGTACCTTGAGTGTTGACGCCAGCACGCCCGCTTGTATTGTCTGAACAGCTGCCCAAATCCCCACGCATAGTAGTCGCGTAGCTCTCCTTAATCACATTGCATAACTCAACTGATTCCATTTCGAATAAAGGTGTCTACTAATTATTAATTTGTTTGCGAGATGTTGATCTGGTAATGAATTATCTAAAATATATTATAGTCTTATTACATTAACTCGGTCAGTACAGAAAAGGGAATTACTACGTGTTTATGGGATACCCACAGAGAAGAGTTACTGAATTCGGCGTCCCCTTAAATAGTGACGACATTCAAAGGACTTCTCCTATAGCATAAGCTCATCTGGTTAAACTAATACATGCTAGAACCCGTTCTCTATTGAATAAATTGCAAAGAAGATGCGTTACGACATTTATATTCTTATTTCTAACTTGAAATAAACGCGTATTACACGCGATGACGTTCAAGTTTCTTAGAACTTCATATTAATAGTAGTTAGGCAATCTGTCAAGTGCGTTTATCGGCAATGAATCAGGTTCTCTGAATGAAGATGAACGCACTGCGCTGACTTTTGGCTAAGATTAATGCTTAGGAAGCCAAAGAGTATCTACCGTTAAAGCGATTATGGCAATCAAACAGAAAACATATTTAAAAGTTAACATATCCTATGTTTATTTACACAGCACAGACCATTGTCAATTGTTTTGTTTGACGAGGTTTATAAACAATACCTATTTTGAAACCTATTGCTAAAAATCGTTAGAAGCATTAAAAACAATGATAATATTGAACAAAACGTAAGTAAATTCCAACAAATACTTTGCGGTAATAAAATGCCTAGCTTTAGTTTTTAAAACATTAGACTTTATTCAAAATATCAGTAAAAATAAAAATGAATTCGATAAATCTATGATGTCGATTTTTCTAGACGTTGTCAATAGCGCGCGCTGGAGTCAATACACGGTCCGTACTATTCTTGGCGGCCGGTGCACTGATACAAGCGACCGATTTAGATTGAAAAATCACTCCAGTCGAAGAGGCGCATGATGTATGGCTAATTTCGTAATTTTTTGATTTAATATTACGTCTGTTCGATGTTTAGTGCCGTCCGGGGGCGGGACGGCTTGTTATAACCTAAAATAAGCAGTTCTGTGTTACCAGTAAAGGTATTTTACCACAATCGACATTTTAAATAAGCATTAATCAGAAGATAATTGTTTAAGGTGTTTTAAAAGACGATATATATTTTGTCGTCCTTTATTTAAAAACTACAAAAAAAATAGAAGTTTGGTAGTTGACAAATAAAGGAAGTGGGGATCACAAAAGTCGTCTTTTCATTAAAAATATGTATAAACTGGTAAAAAGTGAACTTGATTGACTTCCAAAAATAGTAATTTAGCAGAGTGATGTTAGGCTTTAACTGGATAAGAAGGATGGAAGAGTGACGAATACCTACTGGTCATGTTCTTGCCATCATGTTGTCATGTGTAGGACACTGGTAATTTCAATTTAAGTAAAATTCTTAGACGAAGTACGTTTACGATGCAGTGATTCTTTTCATATCTAAAAAGCGATTTGGAGCAACTTTTGTTCCAAGAATAAACAAAACTTTTGACTTATCACGTGACGGATCTGTTTGTGAGTTATACAGGCGCTCAGCTGCCACGGGTATATCATACGTTTGGATAAGGGCAGGTATATAGTACAGGGATCTACTAATGATGATTGACACGCGAGTTATGGCCTGCTAATATAATAACAATGTGTGCCAATACCTTAATAATAATTTAAAAAGATAAGGAGTTCACGGATATTTTATACTTAAATTTTGGCTGAAATGTTAAAAATTAATAACCTATTTTATGCATGGAAATAATTATGACATAACTAGCAAGTGTGGTTTCTTATTTAAGTTTATTAAATAACACGAAAAAAGTAGTATTCAGCTAGTGTGTCCACACCCTTGAAATCAATTTGGCAGTTTGGCAGCCGCTTTTTTCCGTGTGCGCCTCATAATCGCAATATTACGTAAGAACGCTAACGAATTTTCATTAGGGTTACCATGTTAATTTGGTAACGTTGGAGCCCTGTTAGGAAAATCACCCGAGTGCTTTACGGTAGTGCCTGTTGCAGCTATAAAGCAATATGGTAAAAGGAAGTAAGTGCTATTGTTAGATGAGTAGGCGTTTATTTTTTTTACAACAATTCGAAGGAATAAGGTTCACGTTTTTGTTTGAGTCTATCAATTCATAATTTGTGATTTTATGATTTCAAATATATAAATTTAAACCAGAATCCTTATCTATTTTCTCGTTCTGTATTTAGCTCGTTAAAAATATATTAAAACAATTCAAAAGTATTAAATCATCAATACGTAATTTATACTACATCTATGTAGAAAATAAATTTACAGCAAAACGATATTCAGCCTCCAAACTTTAAGTAAAATAATAGGAGTAATTGAATTAATAGAATTTCCGGAATCCTTGCAACTCGTGGCCACCCTATCGGGAATTGGCACGCTTGGAGCATGGCCAGAGAAACTTGCATGTCCCGAACTCTAATTTTTTCCTAGACTTATGGCAGTCTGGCCGGCGGCCATTTTGCCGCTGCTTAAAGAGGTCGATGACTAGGGGCAGGGAGGAAAAGGGGGGCTTTTAAATAGCACAATAATTGTTTAATAATCATAACTAGAGCCAGAATTATGCTTTTGAAAATAATTGAAATTATATAATGCTCACTTTATATATAATATCATTTATTATTTAAAGAATGAAAAGAGTTACGTATATACAAAAACAATGAGTTTTTACCATTTATCTTTAGCTTTTGAAGAGGATTATTATTCTATTGAGTTAATATGAAACACATTCTTAGAAACAAAGAATATTTGTTTTAATACTCAGGTAAATATACTTGATTACCATAGTATTTCTGTTAATGATACTAGGTTAAGGGGGGAGAGTGTGTAGCAACGTAAGGCTTCGTAGCACGTTTCGTAGTACACGTAGACTTAGTGACGACAAATCCGTAAATTACCTAACAGAAAAAAATATAACAAACTGATATTAACCTTGACCTTGGTTTCCGTTAACTAAACGCTCGGATAAAAACGTATTAAATTCCCTTTTATATGTCATCTAAAGGGTATTATCCCCAAAAAAAACTCAGAGATATTTTGATTGGAGTGACGAGAGTGTTGACATTGTTAACCAATAGTTTAATTTCTCGGCGTCATTTTGAAATGATTTTTGATATGTTGCAAAATTAAAGCGCATCATTACATTAAAGTTTACGCACAAGATTGTTATGTTGTAGTGTTTGTTGAGCATGTGTCTCTGTTGAGTCCGGTATAAGAATGATATATGACGAGTTACGTTGCATGTTCGAAAGATCCAGGCGCTGATAATTTTACGACCCGTGTGATTTATGTTGGAACAGATTTTAACAATATTTAGCGATTCGCAACCTTGCTAATCTGTTTTTTATGTTTTACTACTGTTTGTATTAGATATTTGTTTGAATATTTTTCAATTGCTGGCTAATCATTTAGGAAAATTTTTCGTAAATCGAATATAATTTCAGAAAGGAATATATCCTTTTTTTCTGCAATGAAAAAAATTTACAGATGCATATTTAAACGACAGTAAATTGCTATTATATTAAGTAAACAAAAAGAAAAAGTTTTTTACAAATCCTTACCATGGGCTTGGTGATTTTTGATCTCTCACATTATCTCTACAAAACATAAACATAAATATAAACATGTTTTCTTTTGAAACTCCTCTTGTTCATTACCTTGACACACAAAATGGTACATCTTTAACATAGCTAATAAGAACGATGATATTTTCAACTGATTTCTACAAGACGACAGAAATAAAAGACACCTGGTGACTGAATTAATTTTCCTATTTAACTATTAAATAAAACTAAGCGTTTAAAAATGGCGGAAAGAGTATGTTTTTTTGCAAATATATATGTATAATTATATGTTTGTTCTTTGATCCTATATTGTTAGAGAGAAGAGAGATGGCGTCTAATACATTAGCGACCCCTGGCGACGATCCAGAAATATTTATTTAATAGTTATGTCTTTCAAAATCGAGTGCAACGAGCTTGCAACTGCGTCAAGGCTGTCGTACGCATTATTTAGTTTTAGTGTAAATAAATTTCGCTAAAATATATATTTCGGCTATTTAGTTGTAATCACTCATCTATAATTCTAACATACCATTGGTAATTTGGTGTTCGAAGAAAAAAAATAATTGTAAAGATTTTTATTTAAGGAAATAAGAAATATACATAAAATTTCAATTTTAAAGTCATTAAAACGCGAATATATTGTCCTCAGCTTACACATGTTGACCACGTTGGCTCAGTGTGGGTTGGTTGACTTCACACATATAATGAAATCTTTGAATTTCTTCTCAGATATGTGCAGTTTCCTTAATCGTAAGACCATCGGATAAATGTATTATATTATACATTTGAAATAAAAAAATTGAAAAACACATTGATACGTGGTAGGGAACGAACTTGGACGTTTAGATTTCGGTCCGATCCTCAAGGTCTTAACAACTGCGCTATTGACGCGTACTATTATTACATATTTTGGGAATTGGTAATTACTGTCAAATTCTTAAGGCTTGGTAATATTATAGGTTTTAATAAAAAAAACAATATATCCTCTTATTACGAATTAAATAATATATATAATTATTTAATTTAGACAGTTATACACCACTTCACTAAAGGACGCCCATAGTTGATAGCAAATAAAACGCCATGTGTGCAAATTGCCTTTTATCATCCATCTATTCATCATGATCTATAAAACAATTCTTTGAATCGAACACAATAAAATGATAAACAAATAAAAAGAATATTAAAATTCCGATGTCCGAATAACCTGTAACGATAATCTGGTATCATTTCATAAGAGTAACACTTATGATTCATTTCGAACCTAATAAAAGGCGGCCATCTGCTAAACGTCAGCGGCCATCTTGATTCTTGACTGAACTCACTCTACCCTTTTGTAGGGAGGAACGCAAATAGAATCGCCTACAATTGGCACATGACTCTGTATTTTGATAGTGAAAATTGTATTTTAATTACTTACATGATAAACATCGCTTTCCACTTCGTATGAAAGCTCTCATTTATATCTCTAAATATACATAATGTGCATCAATATACATGCCAATGTATTTTTCAAATAATCTTCGTAATTGGTACAATCATGCGCAGAATTAATTCGTTTTTGATTCAAGCATGAATATCTTTATAGAAAATAATCACGTTACATTTTTTTTTATGATTTGTAGCATGTTCCTTTCTAACCGTGTAGGTAAATCAATTTTAACATCGTATCTTGTGTTGTTGCAGCGATGCCGATACGTGTGTGACACACCGGGTTGACTCGTCTCAATCCTCGCGATGTCGCAGCAACAGCACGGGAGGGGGCGCGCGAGGGCGCCTTCCCCCTCCTCGCTGCACTATCGGCCCCCCTCGCCCTGGGCTCCAAGCCCTCCGCCTCTCATCTCCGGGCCGCGCCACTCCACCGCGCTAGTCTCCCCGCCTCCGGTGCAGCCCTCCCCGAAACCCTTCCGTCCGCTCCACTCTCCCCATTTCCGACCTCACTCTCCCTCCCCGAGCTCTCACTTTTCCATCTCCCCCTACCCTATGTCCCCGACCCTCGGTCAGAGTCCCGAGTACTACTACTCGTCCCCATACGAACCGATTCGGGAATACGACTACGCGGGTCCGGAACCCCCGCCGCCGCCGCGACCTATGATCTTCGAGGAGGAGGAAGAGGATCGCGGCCCCTCCACCGCGGAGATCATCGCCAACCAGTCGCAGGAAGGCTACGTGGACGAAAAGCTCGCGGAATATCAGGCCACCATTCAACTCCTACAAGGTAAGATTTAATAATCTGCGGAGCGTATGAGGATTCCTCGTCTTAAAGTGAATCTCGAAACCGCGGCTCTGAAAAGTGAACGGGTACTCATTCTCATTCCAAACCATTAGCGTAGCTTCCTGAGCCCGGATATGCTATAACTAGTACTGCAATTCATTTAATTTATCTGTTGTACTAAAGTAAATAAAATAATTACACTCGGTACGGTCTATTGGATCTAACCAACTATACCGTAATGTTCACTGCAATTCCTGTACACACGATCTCGGTGTCACCTTTGTGAGTGACTAACGTTTCGACGAACCGAAGTATTTTCGGATTGTTGTAAACAAGAGCGACGCATTTAATGGATTATTGTAACTATGTATTTACAATTACAATATTTATTTTCCAATACGCACGTCCAACATTTATAACACTAGCTGTCGCCTGCGACTCCGTCTGCGCCGAATAAAAAAAAACTTAATAAGTAGCCTATGTTTTCTTCGACACTATGATCTATATTTGTTTTAAATTTCATCAAGATCCGTTAAGCAATATCCATTCATATAAAATTTCGCGTTTATAATATTGCGTACACATTTTTTTTCTAAAAGGTTGGTGAGCATTTAACTTGGGTACCTTAAAATAATGTTATTGTTATTGAAAGTTAAAATTATTATTAACTTCGCACAAACATTGTTTAAAATTTAAAAAAATTGCACTATAATTCTCTTTTTTTTTGTTATTTAGTTTAGTTACCCTACCACCTAAGTGCATATGTTGTGAGAGCAAAGGGGCCTGCTGAAAACCAGCTCAGGGAAGGTCGATGTCGTCCCTGTATCAGCTGAGCTGGCTACCTTTTGCCACGTTTTTAATCTTTTTGTTTAATTTTAGTTCATAAGTTTCCTTTGTGTGGCAATAAACGCTTATTCTATTCTATTCTTATTCTATTCTAAAATAATTAAGACTATTTCGTTATGTTTTTCATAGCCTGTTTTAAGAAAATGTGACATTAATATTGTGTACATGTGTAGGCAAAATTTTAATTGTCAGCTTAGAGTCCACTTCTCAGTTTTGTACACGTACACGTACGATTTAACTGAAGAGTCTGTTTTATTAAAATTGCGCAGTTTAGGTGTTTTGCCATCTTAAGAATACTCTTTGCTCTGACTGTGGCTGCGTGGTTATAGAACTTCTAGTTAGGTTAACTTTAGCTTGAAAACTGGTTCTTTAGTTTTGCCAATCCATTGAGGATAGCGTCTACAAACGCTTTAGTGGAATTGATTACAGTTTGAGGGAAGTTCGGGACAGCCTTGGGCTAAATCTGTCTGTCGGAAATAAAAACGTTTCGCGACCGATGCTTCGGATACATTGGTGGCCTGAATCTGTTTATTTTTATTGTGAAACACGTTTTCCTTAGGATAGGACAGGAAAATTTGCTTGTGAATTATGGACCATGCAAGAAGTCAGACGAAGTAATACAAAAAAAAAAAATAACAAAAATTTTATTCACATTTAGTATCATTCTGAATAGACTCAGTATTTGCATAAGATGACACGTTTAAACATTATGACAAATAATGACATGAACAAGAAAGTAATGACATTGAATAAGGATGGCTACAAAGTTATGGGAAGACCAAAGAAAGTATGTCTGCTTTGTGTGAAAGAGGATATGCGTAGAAAGGAATGAATTCAGACCATTAAGACAGCTGATAAAGGTGACTATGGAAGAGTAACTAAACTGTGCTGACCCTCTGTAGGAGAAAGTCCAGGAAGATTATAATGATGTAATTTGTGTAAACTTTAGTTATAATTTTGGGTGACACGGTCCGGTAACGTTGGTGTTGAGCCAAACGCGATAATTCCCCGGGCGTGGCTGATGGCTTCACACGACAGCACAAAAGACATGTGATCGGTGAGCTCAAGATGTCAATCATGCGCTTTGAATACAGTTTTTTATCAAAGTCATGAAACAAGAAGTGATAATATATAATTTGACAATAATAGAACCATGCTAAAAGACATTGAATCGTCCTGGCATACCTCACTCGCCTCTACATCTATACAGGCATATTAGTCAGATTCGGATACTATTAGCCTTTATAAAATGATATTAGATGTAATTGTACGAAATATTTTGTAAGCAATTCGTATAATAGAACAGTAAGTACGAAGTAACACCGGATGTGATATTTTCTCTTTCAAATTCTAACACTTTAAAACAAAATTTAGGTCGCACGTCACTACTGAGAATTGAGGATCCTCGTATTTGTTGTGTTATAACATTTAGGTTGAATTTTAATAATATGATCAAATACTTTGCCGATCACGAAGTAATACAGTTAAATACAATTTATTGAGGATTCATTAGGGTTTTTCGCGCTGTTCCTGTCTCGTAACTACCGTGTTAAGGAATGTCTGTCGGCGGTATTTCCAAACTGCTATGGCTTAGGAACCTTTCATTTTCTTGAAGTTTGGCACCGAATCTATAGTTCCTCTGGTATTGCGGATGTCCATGGACGTCGTTGCCCTCTTTATATTAAGGGTCCCACTGCTCGTTTGACCCCTTCTCTTATAAAAAAGAGAAACGAGGTAGTTAAAGAAATGTAAGAAGGGAGTGTAAAAATGTAAGAAGTTTTTGATTTGAGATATCGTGATAATTTAAAAAAGCAAGAAAGTGATGAAGAAATAATATTTGTATCATTGTAAGTCGTAACTTTCTGAATCATGTGGAATTTGAATACGTTACGAAAGCATATAATGTTTTCGTGTATAGTTTCCGCTTATTCCGGTCCGGTGTAACGATGCAGATACTAGAATAGAACGATATCGTTTGGCAACAGGAAGCCCGGTGCACGCCGCGCCTGAATCTGGCACAAGGTGGATGATCTCAGTGGTTCAGTGTTACGACTGACGTACACACATACAAGCGTGGATGTAAATATATATGAATATTATTTTGAACTCGCACCTTGACAATTGTGGCAGGTCTGATTGTTTAGAACCAGCTGCCTAAAGCTAACAACGCACAAGTGCATCGTTTCACTTCACAGACACATCGAATTCATAAATACAATTGTAAGTGTCGACTGAAGAAACACTTATACGCAAAACATATTGGAGTGTCAGAATGTAACACAGAAAAAAAGGTAATTTTAAAGGTATATGACAGGTTGGTACATTGACCCGTAGACACGCGGCCCTCAAAACAATATCACCGTTGACTTCATTAAGGTTACGACCTTATTATACGTTGGCAGCTCGTCAACTGAGGAACGCCGGCGCCCCTCAAACTGATCGCCAATACAAGAGCCAATTGCCGTTTGGATCGGCTTCATCGCCACTCAGTATGAGGCATAGTCTTTTTCCCATTGGACCCAAAAAGAATTATCCACCCTTTTCATTTATTTTAAATCGTTGTAAATGCAAGCTTATTACTAGTTGCTACGGTAATTTAAAATTAAGTGAACCTTTTACTCCTGTAATTTTTCTATTAAAAAAAAAACTTATGTCATGTAATCTTTTCTCTGTCTCTATGAATTCATCTGCAATTTGTCGCATTTTATCATGTGTATAAAGCTTCTTAGAATCATCATAGTTTGTACTTTCGTGTCTCAAAAATTTATTTTGTCTACCTTTTCACATGTGTCCATTCGTTGGTTGTATCTCTCGCCAAGATTAATAACAGTCACCGAAGGACGATAACACTCTATCTTGGACCAAATATATCTGGTCCAGCTGATCTGCTCTGTTGACGTCACCCGCCCCCGTCTCCCATCTCTCGCGAGCGTCATAAGAATCCTAATAAATGGCTACTGAACGCATTGGATGAAATGTTTCTAGTATATTCCACATTTTAGAATACTCGCTATTTGGTTTCACTGAAGTTGTAATATTTTTAGAATCATTATCAACATTACCACAGTTTCATTAAACGATTTTATTTAGTCTGTTTAATTGGAACAAATCTAGTCATTTAAATTAAACCCAGTTCCAATTGATAGATTGATCTGAAATTTGGAACATTAGTTCTGATGAGAATACAATATTATATGAAAAAAAAATCCGTTTTTAAATTGTTATGAACGAATTTATAGAAGTTGTTATCGATCCGTTCTACTGGTATGTATTTTAACAGATTTACCCTTGTAATTAACCCATCCATTCAGCCTCGTTACGCCCACTGCTGGGCATAGGCCTCCCCCAAAGATCGCCACGATGATCGGTCCTGTGCAACCCGCATCCAGGATACTCCCGCAACCTTGACCAGATCATCGGTCCATCTTGCGGGAGGCCTGCGCAAGCTGCGTCGACCTGTACGTGGCCGCCATTCCAGTACTTTGCGGCCCCATTGGCCGTCCGTAATTAACCCATCAAATCAAATCTTTTCACCTATTTGGCTATATAAATCACTAGTTTAACTATACAGGACTCGAACCCGCCGATCGCAAATAACAGCGTTTGTACCCACGCTTGCGTCTCGCACGTATATACGCTGCTATATTAAACCCCATTATATTTAGACACAACTCATCTCTATTTAAAACTTTGGATTTTCAATTCGTGTGCACCGATGGATTGGACGTGATCTTTTGATGGCAATTTATGCTGTATGTTTTTGAATTTAGAGCTAGTTTCGCTTGATGTACGATCAAAGGTTATTGAATGTTTTGATAGGCAATATGTAGACGATATAAGTGATGTTATCGCACCTAGAAAGTAAATACTTTTACACTAAAGTAATACAACGATATAATACTCTGAGTTACATATTTCTAGATGAGATAAGCTGTTGTTACCGAATTCATTATTATGATAAAGCTATGTTACCCACTTCTGTTTTTAATGTGGTTTGGTAGCCATGCCCGTTATAAAGGTATGTGAGCGTAAGTTATCGGTAAGAAAGAAATGATCTGTTCCAAGTCTAAGAAATAGGAAAAAGTAGAAATATCTTTTATTTCCACACATACTTATAAAATTTGATGATACAATAATGTTGTCTAAAGTTACCGAACTAGTGTTCTTATTAGAAATTCTATCTGTTTCTCCAACAGCGTGACATGGAATGTATCTGTCACGTGTGGACGTCTCGTCACGTCAATCACGCGCGTCCCGCTGCGTGCTTCCTCAAACTTCTACAGATTTAGATCGGAAAGGACATTGACCTCTTCTACTTCGAATATTTGGTGATCTACAATGGCCCTTAACTCGTTTAATGACCGTTAAATTTTATATAATCTTGGTATACGTTTCGGGCTGATTGTTTTGAGGTCGTGAATCTATTGACTTCAGCGAAATCTTGGATCTCTTAGAATATTATTTTGTTACATTGTATAAAAGCGAGAGATAGTGATTTTTATGAACAGATTGTTAATGTAGGAAAATAAAAAAGTCACGTCTACAACGACTGCAATGCCAATAAATTTAATGAGAGATTGTGGGTACTGGATATGGCGGTGCGCATTGATTTCGGTGACATCATACCTCGAACAAGGCCGTATGCAGTACAATCATGCACAAAAAACATTGAAGACTTTTTTGAGTCTTACCTGGGTTCGAAAGGTATAAAGTTAGAAATGGAACAGTCGTGAAGCAGGTATCAATTAAAAAAAACGGCCAAGTTTTACGGAGTATTTTTCACAACTCTTAAAGACAGTAGACCTAAGTATTTGATATGAATTCCAGCTTTTTTGACAAAAAGGGTCTTGACAGACAGACAGACGGTCGGACAACAAAGTTTTTTCCTTTCGAAGCACGGAACCCTAAAAAAGCAGGTCTATAACAATGTGCATAGAGTTTTTTTTCTCCGTCCACCTAAAAACATCTAAATCTGTTGAGTCGTTTAGAAACTTCGAAAAAAAAAACATGAATTTTTGTAATAATTTTTTTATTTTTAACATGACTGTACCAGCAACCTAGACCTTTAGTTCACGTAAGCTCGTAGGTAGAAATAAAATTGTTTACAAACAGACAAATGCAATTGCGCATAGGTTTATTAAAGTATACGTGAATAAAATATTAAATTCCACTGCTACCCACACTTTGCCTATATTTTTCGTTTCGTTCAGAAAACTGAATATAATGTCAAATGCATTAACAAATTATTTGTGTATTCCCGTACAAGAAGTGAGCATTTCTTATATAAATAATACTCGTCTCACTTCAAAATACATTTGTTAGTGTTATTTTCTAGAGCTGACCTTTACGTTCAGTTCTATTATTAGTTCGGGGTCATTCGGATTACTTATCTTGAATATCTCACGATGTTTACTATGTTAATACGATTCTAAATTATTATTAATAAAGCTTTATTTGCAATACATATCCATTGGTATTAACGTCTTTTGAATAAATGAGAGAAGAAATTAGTTATTGGAATAGATAAAAAAGGACCACATTTTGGACGGGCTAATAATTCCGTGAAATTTGTTAAAAGGTAATTAATGGGTCTAGCACGAATATTTGTAAAGAGATTTCTGCCTACTCCTCTAGGTAACGGGCGTGAGTGGTGTCAGTTTATCCGTATTAATTGTAATGTAACCGAATGCAGTCTACGTGACCTGCAGCAAACCTAGCGTCACGATCGCCTGTAGCTTAGTGCAATCGCCAGCCGCTAGAGGGAACTACGGATATTCTTAGAAACTCCTACAAACAGGCCAAGCTAAATACTACTTTGGCACGAAGTAACGACCACTTAGGCTAGTGAAATGCATGTTATTAAAGATAGGCAAATGTAACATACTTTATATGTGTGCAAAGATGTGCAAATATGGAATATATTTAAGACTATCTTTTGCGCGTGACTCCGTCCGCGAGGAATTTAAAAAATAAATCAATAAGTAACCTATGTGTTCTTCCAGAATATTTTCTATATCTACGCCAATTTCCATCGAGATCCGTTGAGCCGTTCTGAAGGTACCTTCTAAGAAACATCCATCTAAACATTCACATCTATAATATTAGTAACTAGCTTTAACCCGCGACTCCGTCCGCGCGGAATAAAAAATAGAAAACGGGGTAAAAATTATCCTATGTCCGTTTCCTGGTTCTAAGCTACCTGCCCACCAATTTTCAGTCAAATCGATTCAGCCGTTCTTGAGTTATAAATAGTGTAACTAACACAACTTTCCTTTATATATATATAGATATATAGATATTTATATAGAAGTACATCGAGAAAGTTGCATATAATCTATATTAAAGATACTTAGATTGCTAATGTTAAGCACGCGCTGTGACCTAGACGCGGGTCTAGCACAATGCCAGCTCGGGTTGCAGGCGGTCCGACCGGTTGATAGTGGTCCGGCGCGGCGTGGGCGCAGCCGCACCACACTTTTATTGTAATCCACAGTCCCCACATGCTTGTGTGGCTTTTTATGTCTTGTCTTGAGATTCCTTATTACCTATACTGTCATTTTTATTGTTACAGTTAAAAAAATCTTAATAAGAGTATGAAAAATAGATAATAGCCTCAGACCAACTTAATATGCGTATAAAATTTCATAAAAATCGGTCAAGCCGTTTTGGACTCCGTCCGTGCGCAGTTAAAAAAACTAAATGGGGGGGGGGGGGTTATGAAAAATAGATGTTGGCCGATTCTCAGACCTACTGAATATGCTCACAAAATTTCATGAGAATCGGTCAAGCCGTTTCGGAGGAGTACGGGAACGAAAACTGTGACACGAGAATTTTATATATTCGATATTAATTATGTATTTGAGATAACCATAGAAATCCTCGTTCCTCCATCTTCGAAATAAATAAATGCAAAGATTCTCCAAACATTGTTTGCTATTCTTTTTTAAATGTACCCAATCCATATCAGACATAAAAATAATACCATTTTTGCGCTTGTATAATTTTTAAGAACTGAATTTTTATAAAGTTTTTATATTCATAATGTAACGTAAAGTAAAAATACGTTAATAATAATAATATCTACTTTAAACATACCTTTTTCAGTAACATTTTATTCGCTTTAAAAGTCATCAACTACTATTTTCGTTAATCCATAACAGAGACATTGTGGTATGCTAGATGTTAATAGACCAGGAAGCGTGGTGTTACCACATTAAATGTGTACCTCGTTGTGTTAAAGATCTAAATGTCGATGATTTGAATCACAGTTACTTTTGTTATATTGGTTGTAAAAACTGGCAAAAACTGATAGAAATTAGGTTTTATTTTTTTCTTTGAATCTATGAAATCTAGTCTCCTAATTTCAGTCTCCTAATCCGTCATAATAAAGATTTTATTATTATAATTATTTATGTTACTTTGTTCAGAAACCAACAGTAAGAGCTGTTTCTTTTTCTAGTTTGCTATATCAATAGCATTCAAGCTTTAAATAGATTCAAGTCTTCATGAAATTTTATTGTAGAAAGTAGTTTCTATTTAAAATAGGACGTAGTTAGTATTAACACAGTAAGGTAAACTAGTTACGCTCATTATGATAAACTCTGCATAGTCGAGTTCGTTGAACTGTAGTGCAATGGATGTAAGTGCGGCCTGTCTACGTCGAATGTTTAGTCTATTAAAAGCACTCAATTTTAGTTTATCTAGTAGAACAGTTATCGTTATTTACTATTAGTTGCTTAGTAAATAATGTAAAGTTTACGAGCTTTTACAATGTCAGGGATAGTTTTGTTTTTTTGCGCTTTATTTGTTGTTTCTGGTTTAAAAAAAATTGGTAACAAGAATACACAATATAACCTAGAAGAAAACTAACTATGCGTGTGTGTCGCCATTTCTAATTAGGTTAAACCGATATTTAGAAGAAAAACTAATTAATATACTTTTGTATCTAACATTGATATTTTTCTTTTGTTTTCGAATATTAAGGAAAAAGTATCAAATAATTTCAAAATTAAATATATTCAAATGATTCGATTAGATCATTGTTCGTATTCGTCGTAGCGAGGCGGCACTTAAAGCGTTAAATCTCAATTGCAAATGGCGTCGCTAAGCGCGTCCTCTAAGTATTCTATTTGCATCAATTAACGTGATGATGTCCACAGCCGCTGCCATTGCCACCGCCCGACTCCCATTGCAACGAGGTACACATTTAATGTGGTAACACCACACTTCCTGGTTTATCAATATCTAGTATATTTGTACCACAATGTCTCTTCAATGGATTAACGAGAATAGTAGTTGGAAGTTTCTATTTGGTAATACTTAACTAAAGAATTAAAAGTTAATAGACGGAGAGAGATGCGTACATATACGGTTCAGTACGCGGTACTGTAGCCAACAAATGTTTTTTGTTTTAGGGTTGCTATTTTTATTAATTATTTTCTGAGGCACCTTATAGTAATATCATACGAGCAAAAATAGGTACCATATTTTTTTGCATCCATTGTTATTTGGGAGCCCTTACGCGTTGGTTGATAGAATTTAGGTCAATTACACTCCGAAAACGAACCGTTGTTAACCAAACCCGTTAACACGAACAAGTCGGAAGTTGTACAAATAACCTATATTTGTGTAGTGTAGTTTGTGCTTAACCATTCACTTAAATTTGTCTTTAGAATATCGGTAATGTCATGTCTATGGATTTCATTATTATCTTACCTTTACAATAGGAACAGGCTTTGTAAGTAACCTTTGACCTTTTAAACCAACTTTCTTCGTTGTCAAACGCATACAACAAAACAATGGATAATAAAGTCTCTGTAAGCTCTCAAGCTTTTTGCCAGCCGCAATAACTTTAAGCAAGGTTGGTCAAATTGTGATCGAACAAAGGTTTATTTTGTACACCACCACCACAATGTTTCATCATTTGAATGTGTTGACTAAATATGACAGTGAAAGCTACAAAACAAATCAGGTCAATAGAGGGCGTTAGTTGCATAAAATGATAATGACAGTTGATAGTGATGATGTGGTAAAAAGTATACAGAGGAATTTAGAATCTTCTCCTTTTTAGAATTTGGGGGAAAGAATTTTTTATTAGAGTTTACGGCGCCGGCGTAACGAAGAACAGTGGGCCTTGCAGGAATTATTGTGACAATCTCCTTAGTCATCTTCATCGTCAATTATGTCAAAATAAGTATGAGATTTTTGGTGTACTTTATGCTGCACAAATGTTAATAAAAAAATGTCGATAACAATACGATGGCGATTGTCAAAGGTATTCGTGCTAAAAACAGAAAACACTTTCTACATATATGGCGGCCATTACCTACGATATTAATTTTTTGAGTATAAAACGACTTGCAATAAGTAAAACAAAGGTAGCAAATGTTTCTAAAGATGTGACAAAAAGTTCTTCCACCAAAAATATTTTGGAATTATCGGGATTCTGCTAGAAATATGCAGATTGTCTAATATTCTTCGGTTTTGGATTGGGATGGATAGACAAGTACATGGAAACACGTCATGTCTTTATTACACTTGAGTCAGGAATGCAGTACTTCAATAACGTCTCAGTCAGCTGATAACAACCCTAACTACTGATAATGGGTTGGGAAATTACTCTTTGTTACGTCATACAAATACGATAGTAACATGTTCTTGTTGCTGTTTACATCCTCATACAAAGAAAATTTATGAAGTTATCATTATTAATAGCAAGCTCGCAAATCTGAAGTCCCCAAAGAAGTTGACTGCTATTACAAATTTTCTTTTGTGGATAAATCTTAATTACGATCTATTTATTACGTTTATCGATTGAAATTAATATTGAGGTAAATATATACGTTTGTATTTTCACAAGTTATCATAGATTATAACATGTTAAGTGGAAAAATTTAATTGTAACTACCTATCAGGAGACTTAAAGAAAACAATGTGTAAAAATAATCAAAACCATAACGAAACTAACAAACATTTGACAACAAAAACAAATTCCTTTGTATGTAGGTACGAGTACAAGGACACTACAAACGGAAGAATGAATTAATACTTCACAAGTCGGTTAAGGATTAAAGCGACACGTCTGAGGGACGTCTGGCGGCGGCGCGGCGCATGCGGAGTGTGTCCCTCCGTCCTCCGTGCTTAGTGCCCAGTGCCTTTGCTTCACCGCGCGAGCCTCCGAGTGAGCCTCACGCCGGCAGTATCGAACGCGCCTCCGTCGAGTGAGGTCATGTTGCGATGTCTGACGGTCGCGATACGCCGCCGCCGACCGGACTACGGAACAGAGTTAGTTTCTTCGAGAGAGTTTGGAGGGGCAGCTCCAGGAGTAGCTCCCAGGATGTAGAGCCCACAGCCAATGTGGAAGAAATCGAGAGACGGATTGAGCAGCGCAAGAGACGACCGGAATCGCCTAAGATAGATGTCAAACTTAAACAAACGCGCGATTCTGAGTCACCCGGGAAGAGTGATGTGACCTTCCCTAATGTTAAACTGAGACATGTGGAGCCCGTCGAGGAGACGGAGCGGGTGGTGAGGCAGGTCGAAGAGGGCGACCTGACCTCTGGCGTCCGCTACGTCAAGTTCGAGCGGGTCTCATTAAAGCGTGCGGTGGAGACACGGTCCGAGGACCGGCCCGATTCGCCGCAACATGAGTGGTACACAGAGTACAAGAACCAGGCGCTGCACACGGCGCCCAGGAAGGACTACCTGCGTAGTAAATCTGAATATGACTCTCACATCGCCCAAATTAGAGGTGAGATAGTTAATTTGGCTTTATTCAAAAAAGTATACAAAACAATCTTCTTGGTATAAATTATTCACACGGATATACAGTTTTTATATGATTTCGCGTATCACAAACGTATAGGTCAAGTTTTCAAGGACACTCTCTTGTGTGAAGTAAGGGTGAATTAAATCCTGCGCAATAACTAATTTATCTAATACTAGCTGACCTCGCAAACGTTCTTTTGCCATATAAATTATTTCTAAGGAATTTCTAATTACAATTTTGTCCAAAAAATAATAAAACTGTCAGGGGTGGACAACCCTTATCACATAGGGGTATGAAAAACAGATAATAGCCGATTCTCAGACCTACTGAATATGCATATGAAATTTAAAAAAAATCGGTCAAGCCGTTTCGGAGGAGTATGGTAACAAACATTGTGACATGAGAATTTTATATATAAGATGTATCACATATTGTATAAACAATACAATATCCTTGTCTAAATTCAACACATTCAAAATATTTATGTTTACACAATTTCTGAGCGAGATACAATAATAAGTAATTAAGGATATATGAACGTATTAAGGAAAAAATAATGAAATTATTATTTACCCATTACATTGACGGGATACACAACAACACTCAGTTAACAAATATGTCCGACATTTGTATTAAGAAATAATAATATGTTAACCATCTGTTTATAATCCATGAGCTTTTATTTACTTGAAAAAAAGTAGTTCAAAAAGGCAATAAACATCTGCATTTTTCTAAGAAACTATTGAACGTTTAGTATCATCTATATATATATATATAAAAGAAAGTCGTGTTAGTTACACTAATTTTATTAGTTACACTATTTACACTATTTAGCTGAAAATTGATGGGGAGGTTAGCTTAGAACTAGGAGACGGACATAGGAACTTTTTTATCTTGTGTGCATTTTTTTATTCCGGGCGGACGAAGTCGCGGGTAAAAGCTAGTCTTATATAAATTTTAAGTTCTTCGGGTGCTATCCACGTTTATGGGCGTCAGTGATCTTAACTTTAAGGGTCTCAATTCTCGTTCGTCTTCTAATTATATAAAAAGAAAAAATTATACATTATTAACCTTTGGTTTCTGAGATCATAACCTAAGTAAAAAACATCGTCATCTCTGTCAGTATCTTTGAGAAAATAGAGATAACAATATAAAGGTGAATATACACTAGAGCATTTTCTCAAGAATTTCTATGTAATGTAACGTTTTAACGAATGACATGAAACAGGTAAAAGTATAGTTTCCAAAGTACGTCTTGTTCGTGAAAGTGTGATACACAACAACATATAGAGCGGCTCGTTGTTTTGTTACAAGTAAATCCTCTAGTCTATATCCACCTTAAGAAGAGCCTGAGATTTTTAATAAAATAACGTTTACCTTGAAAGGTTGGCAATGACGATAGTTTTCTTTAGAGTGTCAACTTTGCAACAAAACATTCAACTCATTCCAGTTCTCATACTAACTTGTAATGGGACAAAGAAGTGCACGGTACCAATGAGTAACAAGGACATCCATAACAAAAGATGTCCTGTGCCTTGACTCTCTACTATGTTAAGACTAGAGATATAATTACGTTCCTTTTTATAACTTTAATCCATTCCATAATATCGCAGTATACATATTACATAAATTCAAATCACCCCGTCCCCCAAAGCGTATACAAGCTTCCATTTGGGGCGGTTCTCGGACATCTACCACATTCTAACATCTCCTCACATCAAAAAACAAAAAACAAAGGAAAAATCGACTTATAAAATCTTAATTAGCTTTAGTTTTTGGGTTGCTACTTAATAATAATACTCAGTTTTATTCTAATACAATAAAATACGAGTATATTTGTAGGCTGGGAAAATATATTTGAGCATTTCAATAATAAAAATCAAAACATTAGACTAACTAGATGTTTTTTACCATTTATTCGATTGTACGTTGGCGACAGATCTGATCCTGTTTTTTTTTGTGACTGAGTGATCACTGTTTGCCTTAAAGAGGCATAAACAGCTTCACCGGGCTTGAGGTGCCGGACGCAGATGGCGCTTAGCCTAAACCTCGTTTATGAGTAACTAGGCTAGAGGGCTCTTCAGGAGCCTCGATTATTAGTACGATGTTACTTCGTCATTATTACCGGATTGAACTGATCCTGTTTCTTCAGTATCAAGTACCTACAATCTAGTGATTGTTATCTCTGTATATGTAAATTAAATGGGCAAGTCTTCTCATTAGTATAAATCTATAAAAGCTTAAAACAGTAAAATTCTACTACTAAAATTGTATCAAAACATATTGCACTCCCTTATGTTTCCAGAGAGAAAGAAAGAGATGAAACATGCTTTTATACAAGTATATCCACAGTGAAAACTCGCTGTTACATGTAAATTTATTTAGTATTAAAACACATAAATGCTAAGTGAATAAACATTCTCTGTGTTGACTTCACTCTAATGTCAAACGTATTTGACCTTGGCAACCAATTCAGGTTGTGTTATACAATTTGTTATTTAAGTATCCGGTCGTGTTTTTCGTTGTTACATTTTGTGCAGAATTTTAACAACAAAAATGTTTTAAATCTTCACAGTGTTTCTTCTAACTGGTTGTTAACATTTCAATGTTAAATTACATATTATTTTTTACAATAATTGAACAGTATTTATTCTTGCTAAGTCGACAATGTTGTCGCTTTATATTATGACATATTCTTGAGTATGCGAACATCAATCACTACAAAAATATTGTCAGCTTATCTATCTATCTATATATTAGGTCCTTACATATGAAATTGGCGTTTTGTATGGGAGGAACAAAAATTGAATATTTTTTAATATAATATATTTAATTAATCAAAGTATGAACCATTATTTTCTATGCACTTTTGCCATCTCATAGGTAGTTCATTGATCCCTTTACTAAAAAAACCAGTCGGACGGGAATCAATAAAATCTTTGAAGACGATTTGGACTGCCCCATCGGAGTTGAATTTTTTCCCTTGTAAGAAGTTATCCAAATTTCGAAAAAAATGGTAATCAGTTGGAGCAAAGTCCGGGGAGTACGGAGGATGTCTTAGACTTTCCAATTGAAGCTCTTCTAATTTAGTAGCCGTCTGTTGCGCAGTGTGTGGTCTAGCGTTGTCGTGAAGCAGCAGTGGCGTGGAGCGATTGACCAGCCTAGGTTGTTTACCCGCTAGCTTTTCCATCATGGTTTGCAATTGCTGACAATAGACATCAGCCGTAATAGTCTGGCCAGATTTGAGAAAACTGTAATGAACAATACCGGCACTAGTCCACCAAACGCTTACAAGTAACTTTTTTGGGGTTAATTTTCGCTTGGGGCAGGATTTGGGTGGCTGGCCAGGATCCAACCATTGCGCTGAGCGCTTCCGATTATCGTAAAGAACCCATTTTTCATCACAGGTAATGATTCGGTTTAAAATACCTTCATTATTGTGCCGGTTTAGTAATGTAACGCAACAGTCGACGCGCGTTTGCCGGTTTGCTTCAGTCAATTCGTGAGGTACCCACCTTTCAAGCTTTTTAATCTTCCCAATTTGCTTCAAGTGAATTAAAACAGTTTTATCACTAACATCGCAGCCTGCAGCTAACTCGGACGTGGTTTGCGATGGATCCGCTTCCACAATAGCCTTCAACTCTTCATTATCATCTTGAGTCTCAGGCCGTCCACGGGGCTTGTTCTGCAGATCGAAATTTCCAGAACGAAAACGTTGGAACCAAAAACGAACTGTGTTTTCTTTTGCAACACGACCGCCATACACATCATTCACCCTTCGAGTCGTTTCCGCAGCACTAGTGCCACGGCGGAACTCGTAATCGTAAATAATGCGATATTTTAAGGTTTCCATTTTGTAAAATGAGTGACGCAAACAGAAAAAAACAGAAGAAAAAAAACAAATGAATGACGGTCATCGAACCACAAATACATGAGTCTATAGCTGTACAAATTTGAATTTGGAATTCCTTACCATAGAGGAGAAATTCGTGATTAAAGTGGCCAGTACGAAAAACACCAATTTCATATGTAAGGACCTAATATATATAAAAGAAAGTCGTGTTAGTTACACTATTTATAACTCAAAAACGGCTGAATCGATTTGACTGAAAATTGGTGGGCAGGTAGCTTAGAACCAGGAAACGGACATAGGATAATTTTTACCCCGTTTTTTATTTTTTATTCCGCGCGGACGGAGTCGCGGGTAAAAGCTAGTACTATATATAAAACTCATAATCACTTTTATAATCTTTGTAGATAATAATGATAAACATTTTATAAACAAACATCAAGTCTAATCTATCTTTCATAAATATTTTGCACATGCAGTGTATATTACGCTTTATCTATTTATAGTTATAAATACAAAAAAAGTCTTCTGACTTTGTCAGTACCATGTATCTTATTTTCCAACTAACACTGAAAGTTGAATAGGAATCTGAATAGGTCACTTTTAAGGCTAAACGGAAAAAGTACCCGTTCGCTCTTCAGAGCCGCGGTGTCAAGGGTACAAGTTGCCGTAATGATCGCCGACCTTCGAAAGAAGATGGCACTGTAAGAAGAAGAAGAAGGCTGTCAAGACAAAACATTTTGTATTTCATAGTAAAATTCTACGCTACGCTTTTTTAGTCTGACAGATAATTCTGTTTGTGAATTATCTGTCAGCCATTGATTCGTGGAATTTTATTCCTATAGTTTAATATAAGAAGAATATGAATAAATGCATGAGCAAGCATATTCAGATTTACTGCGATGTTGCGAAACTATCCAAACGAACCACGCGTCAAACGGACCGTTTTAAATTGTTGGCGGGAAAAATATTAAAACGCTGCATTTACGCGCGAGTATGTCATCGTTGTCATTACCATTGACAGATTCAAAGAAACCAAGCTTATTTATCAAATTACGAATTCTTACGATTATATTATTTTTAATGTACAACAATTTTATTGATTACCGATGACTAAAGTAGATTATACAATAATTTTCAATCAAAGATATATTTTATTACTTCCCTGAGAGTGAAATTTAATCGCAGATAATCTTAATTGTCCTCGAATTAAATATTGTCATTATCGCACGGCTCAACGCTTTATTTGCCATTGTTTTATAATAGTTAAATTTAATTTATATAAATGAATCTATAATGTCGTATGTATACATATTTAACATATAGATACACAACCCAGCGCACAAATTAAGGCGAAAAAAAGCCGCCGGTGGCCATTTTTATTAGTAATTTTCCTCAGTGTTGTCATTTACAATATTTTAAATATTTATAAAGACATTTAGAAAATCGTCTCTAGAATAAACGTCAAACTATGGTTTAATCTATATTCATTTTTATTAATGTAGTTTAGATTGTATATTTTAGTTTCTTTTGCGATGACCTTGACTATAGGTAAAGGTCAAAGCCACTTGTACCGCCACAAAGTTCTACACTATCTTATCACGTATTTACACAGGTTATGCGATGTACAAATTCATAATATTGACTATGTTTACAAACTATTGTCTGAATACAAGATAAACTAGATTATTATAAGTACTCTTGCATTGCAACTCCGTTTCGAGTCTAGTTATTTATTTTCTTACGACGATTTTAAATTGAAACAACATATAGTTTAGGCACTCTAAGCTACCGCAATAATTCGTGCGTTAAAAATAGTTGATTTTATCTTTCAACATATTGATCTTATCTTGTCAAACTATACCTGGAATAACTTTTTTGTATGCCATAGTAGCTTTTAGTTTTTATTAATGAAAACATACATGCCAGCCTAGACCTAATAATAAATCATATTACTAAGTAGTAAGTAATACACTAGCTGTCGACGAATTAGTCACGTGAGGTAGTAATAATTAGGAATGTCAACGCGTTTCTCGGTACAGCACTTAGCTTCGTCGCTCAAACAATTACAATCGCCCGCTAATGATGGACGACTGATTTTGTTAGGACTCTGCTGACATCATTATCTATTTTCATCGATTTGATTTATCTAAAAAATTCATAGCTATTCCTATGTTTATCTCAGGGTTCAGTTTGAAGATCAAAATAGTACTGTACTTTCTACCCTTTATATAAATATGCTGTTAGTCTGTCCGTCTTCCACGCAGTTTGTGCGTGTATTATTTAACGTTATCTCCTTTCGTATAAAGGTTAAATGCATTAATTGTTCGTTATTCACAACAGATAAAGCTGTCAAAACTTTTATATCACTTTATAAATACTTTTGATGCCCAATTAAACATATATGACACACATTTACTGTCTGACTATTATCTATAACTACACTAATATTATAAAATGTTAACAATTTTTATTTTTTATGTTTGTAACTAATAAACTTAAAAACTAATAGATCGGTTACACAAATTCTTTCATCTACAGAATGCTACATTACCTACTTCTGAGTGAAAAGGATAGATTTGTATTGTTGTATGTGTCGAATAAACTCAATAACTATTTGAGAGATTTCAAAAATTCTTTTGCCATTAGAAAACTACATTATCACTGAGTAACATAGACTATTTTAATTCCGCACGGACGAAATCGTCGCCGGCCAAAAGCTAGCTTTTACTCCTGCATACATTAGCTAATTTCAATTTAAAGTCCCTTCAATATCGGTCCAACCTTTTCAGAGATTACCCGGAACAAGCACGAACTTGCGTACAGTCCGACAGATAAACATTTTAAAAATATAAGTTATACAAATAAAATTTAACTTGTCACGTAGGAATTGTGAAAATAACTTTTTCTTGTGCGATTCAATGCATTCTCCATACAAAATAGCATGGCATCGCGTAACCCTAGCCTTCCTCTGTCATTTGTCATTCAGTTAGCAAACTACGTGTCATTCGAATTAGTGAGTGAAATAGGGTGATATCACTAGTGATGTCATCAACGAGATTGGACGCGTGTTATCACCAGGGTCAAGATCGAGGCATATTCCGATATTTGTATAAAATCTTTTAATAGTAACAAAAACATTTCGCGTTATTTCATAATTTATCGTTTTGTAACTTGTGATTTGAGGTTATTTTTATGCATGATGAAGCTAGAAACTTAAATTTATAGTTTATAAAAATATTGATAGATCAAGTATTAAAGCTATTCATTAGAAGAAGAAATCTTTCATTTGTAAATAAAGTATATATAAAATTGTTTATGAAATCCTTTCAACATTTTTCCACGGGTTAAAATTAAATACGTGTTGTTTTGCTTTTTATCACCAAGCAGCGGTAAGACGAGTTCGACACGGCTGGAGTTACTTGTACAGGAACCGAGTTCACATGTAATTTTGTTGATAACATTACGTTGCGCTACTTTCCGAACGTGATAGGACACGTTAGTAACATTGTGAGACATGCAGTGTTTTAGGACACATTTACTAACAGGAATAAAGTAATTTGAGAAACGTGATGATTTTCTTAAATTTAATGTGTGAAAGAATCGAACTAGCAAATATTTACCGAAAACATCTTGTCTTATGTCAAACATTATAAGAAGATGGAGTAGAAAAGTTGAGGAGTAAAAGGTTAGCGTGGTATGGGCATGTTATGAGGAGGGAAGAATCGCATGTGGCAAAGAGAACGTTAAGTATAAATGTGGAGGAGTACACGAGTAGAGGAAGACATGATCAAGAAGGGGGTGACAATGGAGATGACGGCAGACAGACCTGATGCACCGACCTTACGTAAGTGGGACTAGGTCAAGGAGATGATGATGATAATGAATTAAAACATGTATGTTATCTTACAATGATTTCGGCAGTGGAAACCGATCTTGATTTATTAGAGTTTTACATTCAAAAGTATGTGGTCGATTTCAATACTAGGTTTTATATTGTTAGCACAACTTTTGTGAAATTGAGATACGAGTATATGTAATTATTAAAAAGTTGTAAGTTTCGTTAATTTTATTTAATTTTGCACGTGGGCAACACTCGCTCACTGAATTCAAGGTCTTTATAATTGATGGGATGTTTTATCTAAACTCATAACCGTGACTAATTTTATTTTATGAAAATTAACGTATTAAAACATCTTAGTGTTAAATTTTTTTAAAGTCGGTTAAGATTACACAATAAATACAGGTCAAGTAAATAAAATTCATGTTAAAAAATGTACTTTTTGTTTACCATAAGAGTAGTAAATGCGAGCGTAACTAGCGCCGGCCGCCTAATTTGGACAGACACTTTCGTTTTCCCGCGCCGACCGGCTGACCTTATGCGTAGCTCATTTCAAGATGGCGTCGTCTGCTTAATTTAGAATACCTTTTTTTTCTAGCTTTTATTACGTGAAGGTTATGTTGCTATATATAAAAATTTATTACTTTAAATTATAAGAACTTTTTGCGGTCGATAAAAAAAACATCAAATGCGATAATTATTTTAAGCCCAGTAAATATTTTTTTTTTGTGCAAAATTGATCTAAAAATAAACAAAGTTATATATTTGATAATTATCAAGATATCTGTATCCAACGAATTGCTGCTCATACTGCTCATAACGTTTGCAAAATAACATCTCAATGATCAACTTACTTATTTTACCCTACAAAAACCGAGTAACTGCGGGTCAGATCATTTCGGCAAATTTGTCCAAAGGCAAAATAAATTCTTACAAGTTTAGCAACTGTGTTACTGAAATGACCTTCACATTAAATGGTTCAGAGACTTGTTAATCCTATAGTCATTAATTAACATCTGACATCATATATGTATATGCCTTAAGGAAATAAATTCCGTGAAATCATTATTAAGTTATAGTTAAGTACAACTGTTGATATAGTTAAATGAGATGTTTCATATTACTTACCTTATAAAGAACTAGACAAAGTGGAATACAAAAAATAGTAGCCTATGTGTCCTCCTAGGCTATGTTCTTCATATGCCAAATTTTAGCGGGATCCATGCAGCCGTTCTCGATATACCTTCTAACAAACATTCATCCATCTTAACCTCCGTATTTATAATATTAGTTAGATAGTTACCTGTCTGTATGTTTATAATTATTTAATTTATAATCTATCTGCGTAGACAATCACTTTCAATGACTATCTTCTTTATCTATATCTATATATATAAAAGAAAGTCGTGTTAGTTACACTATTTATAACTCAAGATCGGTCGAACTGATTTAGCTGAAAATTGATGGGGAGGTAGCTTAGAACTAGGAGACGGACATAGGAACTTTTTTTTATCTTGTGTGCATTTTTTATATTCCGCGCGGACGAAGTCGCGGGTAAAAGCTAATTATTAATAAAATGTAGCTTGGCTTACTCAATACTTAAAGAACTAAAATTGGTGAAAAAGATTGCCAAAATTACGTTAAATAGGTACATTTTGAGTTTCAATCTTTACTTAATTCCGTTCAACTTAAATTTGTCCCTTCATGGACCTCGTAACTTTATGAAGTATAAAATACTTCGCATAGCATCTAAATAAATACCTGTTCCAAAGTTATGTAGCCAACATAAAATCGTAATTAGTAAATCTCAAATGTCAATCGCCGTTAACATCTGACTCATAAAATAACTACGCCCGAAATGTTCACAGATAACTAATTGTTTTGACAGACGAACAAACAATACGAATACATACACAAGAATATATTTCTGTCCTTCCAATGATGTCTGATTATTAGACAATGGCTCGTTAATTATAATTTGTTATTCTAAATTATTTTATTATTATTAATATTATATTTGTATATAATACTAGCTGTAGATGTTGGCCGATTCTCAGACCTACTGAATATGCTCACAAAATTTCATGAGAATCGGTCAAGCCGTTTCGGAGGAGTACGGGAACGAAAACTGTGACACGAGAATTTTATATATTAGATTTGGAATTAAATACTGAGGAAATAAAGTATCTGTGAACTTTTTGATCAATACAGAAAAAGATGGAAAGGCAAGGGATGTGTCACTAAAAACTAAAATTTTAACCCCTTAAAAATATATATAAATTTTATTTATGAAACCAAACTACAAATAGAAAGGTTTAATTCATAAAGAATAAGTAAATTACTGAAACATCTAAATCAAGTCTAACTGGTCTCGACTGTCTTAGTACTTGACAGTTTAAATCTTTCGAGCTACAAAAAGGCTTAGCCATTTAAATTCCTTAATACATCTTTTCTCTAAACCTTTTACAAAATAACCATTTCGATACACTTTACCTAAAATAAACTCTATAAGAAAGTAGAAAGGTTGACTTTTGATTGTACCGCTTAATAATCTGGAATGTTCGTGCACTTCAGGAGATATGTATGTATGTACATGTATGGGTTAGTGTCCATTTCTTTAATTTATGAAGTGCGTCATTGGAACTCGTAATTATTTACTTTCATTTTCTAACAGATGTTTTAAGTTCATTTTGAAAAAGGACATGCCTTACTCGTCAATAATTGTACGTCAAGAAGTGTACATATGTATTTCATTTCTTAATTACTCCTCTATCTTAGATATTAACTTACAACATATTTAATGTTTATAAAACCCGCTAGCCTTGGATTTCATATAAATATATTAAATACAATATTTTTTTTATTAAACATTTTGTGTGGCATTTTGGCTAATCATTGACTCTATGAAGTACAGTATGCAGGTATATAAAACCTTTTTACAGGTCAACCTGTTGTTTATTGCCATCAAACCTATCAATATGTTTGTTGAAAAATATTTGGTGAGTCCACACTGGCCGGTTGATGTCATATTTAATTCTTCATGTTAATATATTACGTCAGTGTGGCCACCGCGTTAAAGTTATATGCGGAGATGACCTCATCGTAGAATGCGAACGATGCATCGAGCTAAAATGAATTTTATTCCATACAAAATACGATTGATTTTTAAACGTTTTGTGTTGTGTCAGCGTATGAAAAGTGAAAGTAGGCTTTATGTCGAAAGGAATTGAGATTAAAATTGTGTGTTACATTGATTTGTTATTTTAATGTAGTTCAATTCAAATAAGTAAAGGGCAACAAAACGTAACTTTGTAAGGTTTGTTTTGTTGTCGTGAACATGAGTTAGTTTTAAACTCATCATTTTTTTATGTGTAGTTGAATAAATGAATCAGGGAACGAGAAATATTTCTAAGGAAAGACAAGAATTCCAAAGTAATGATTTAAGTTCTAAACACGGCGGCCGTTACGCTATATCATCTTACTAATATTATAAATGCGGAAGTTTAGATGGATGGATGACCCAATCCGGTAAAAATAATAAAGTAACAGCTCCAATCCGGTAAAAATAATGAAGTAACAGCCCGAGCCGAGGCTCCTGAGAGAACCCTCGAGCCTAGTTACTCTTAAACGAGGTTTAGGCTAAGCGCCATCTGCGCCCGGCCACCTCAAGCCCGGTGAAACTGTAGATGCCTCTTCAAGGCAAACAGTGACTATTCAGTCACAAAAAATATGGATGGATGTTTGTTTGAAGTTATCTACAGAACGGCTCAACGGATCTAGATGAAATTTGGCACAGATGTAGATCATAGTCTGGATGAACATTAGGCTACTTATTATTTTTTTATTATTCCGAACACTTACCGTTGGTTTCTAAGACCAAAATCTCTTACAAAACATATCGTCATCCCTGGCATTATATTTGAGATAACAAGATGTTTTAAAAAAGGAATTTTGGTCTCAGTAACCCATGGTAAATGCCACACTGTCTTTTAACGGTTACTTAGGTGCTCCCTGAGTGCTCTGACAACTGCAAGTTAATAACTATTAGTAACAATAATTTTGCCGACATGTGTGGTCTTGGGATAAGCAAAATTAACAATCGAATATATTTTTTGTAGTTCATTGTATGAATTAATTCAGTACAAAACAACGTTGACGTTTTTTATTTATGAATACAGACAATAGTATTACAATGATTTAAAAAAAATTGTATGCACAATTGAAATGTCATTTTCTGTACGTTACAGATAACGCAATTTAAATATTAACTGTGTCAAAGATCGCAAAAAAATTACATGACATGTTTTTTATTACAAGCTCTTAGTAAAAAATGTAGCCAGTTACAAATAGATTATGAACTTTAATCGTTTTATAAAATAACTAACTAGTACGATAAGCGAGATTAGAAATTGATCAAGTCTATAAAAGATCGCTGTTTTCACAGTTAGTGTCATAATTAGAGATATTGGATATATGTCAATTTTATGTTCTGAACGTAGACCCCTTCTTCTATATTTATCCGTTATACATTTAAAACTTACTTATTTATTCAATATTGTAATAATAAAATATTATATTAATCTGTTTATGCTAGTAGAACAGCATGTGTTGCGCATCAGTTGTTTTTTTAAATATGATTCCTAGCGACGAGCCCCGGCTTCGTCCGTGTTGCAAAGAATACAACACTACAAAAAGAAAACATTCTCTTAAGTCCAACAGTTTTTTTTTAAAGAACATAGTGTCTATGTTGTTGGAAGACAGTTTCTGCAGTGAAAGCCCACGGCTACAATTATGTCTTGGGAATTAATGTTAAAATCTTATCTCACTCGGATTCGCAGAAACGAATATTAATTCGCAAACGGGTTTTCAATATTCATTATCAGTTTATGCATATTTTATAACAACTTCAATGTAAATATCTGCGTTTTCTAGAATAAACTATATTACATAAGAATTCACAATATTAAATTATGATGCATCCATAGGAAAATATAGTGGAATAAATAACCATTTTAAAGTAAAAATTTTTGTTTACGTTTAGTATATAGGGATACATTTTTTTTAAATTTATTTATGAATGTCTAAAAATATTGGTGCAAATTCAGCTTTACTTAATCTAAAATCATTCTCTGATACAGCAATACTAATTCAAACTAGTAATGTATTAAAAAACTTAGACTATTTACTCCTTGGCACAATATATATTGCGCATTACGAATGTAAAAAAAAAAACAATTTGACAGCGCGGGAAAAACATGGTCAAAATACGGCGCTCAATTATGAATAAAGATGCGTAGGCGAACTTGTATTTTATACGAAGATTATTGTATCTTAGCTTTGAATAAACTAGAATGCGTATTTCCTGAGATTGGTAATATTAATCATTATTTTTTCCTTATAGTCGCATTTTACAAAAGTTATATGGCTTTTTGTAATTTTATAAAAGTAAATTATGACAACAAATTCATTCATTTTGTTACTATATTTAATAGCCAATCACATTTTTAGGGCCAAATAGAAGTTTGAAAAACTTTATTACCTAGACACCCTTAATGCTTAAACCACAGACGCGACCTCAACGGCAATACACAATGGCGGCTGCGCACAACCTAACCGTGTAAGACTAGTCACGATGCTAAGTTGAAATTATCAATAATAAATAACCATAAGATAATTTTTAATGCAATTATTTGACGGTTAACATTTTACTCCCACTTTTTCTTATTTACATACTTACAGAATATGATGTCATCTTAGTAAATTACAAAACTTAATCAATACAATCCAATCGCTTGACCTTGACTCGAGATATGTTCCAATGTATCTCTAAATAACTCTCCCTATCATTTACGTCCGAAATAATTTATGTAAAAAGAAATAATTTAAGTCATCTGACACGATTAATGATTACAACTATATTATTATTGTGTAATATTATCCACTAGCTATCGCCCGCGACTCCATCCGCACGAAATTAAAAAAAAGTAATAAGTAGCGTATGTGTTCTTTCAGACTATGTTCTACATCTATGACAAACTTCATCAAGATCCGTTGAGCCGTTTTGGAGATACCTTCAAACAAACATCCATGTAAACATTCGCATCTATATATATAAAAGAATGTCGTGTTAGTTACACTATTTATAACTCAAGATCGGTCGAACTGATTTAGCTGAAAACTGATGGGGAGGTAGCTTAGAACTAGGAGACGGATATAGGAACTTTTTTATCTTGTGTGCATTTTTTTTATTCCGCGCGGACGGAGTCGCGGGTAAAAGCTAGTTTATAATATTAGTAAGATTTCAACTATATTATATTGCCAATATTCCGTATTATAAAACACAAAATGGTTGTATAAAGTTTACTTTTCGTGATTTTATTAACTTCTGGGTAATGTTAAGGGATAAATTGAAAATTTGTTAGTGTAGATACATCTTTATACATCAGAATTATCTCGGTTTTAGCTCATTTGCGTAATGTGTTCGCTTATCTGATTTAATTTTATTCCTTACCGTGGGAAAGAAAACTTATATTTATTAAATGTAAAATTAATAATATAATATGAATTTATAAATATTACCTTAGAATTATTAATTAATAAAATAAAGTAATAATCATTTATTAAAATCTGATTTTATTTATTTACTTTATTATTAATTATTGTAATTTTTATACAATAACATCGTGACTAGATAATCTGAACCAGGGGTAGTCGAACATGGATTGGAGCGAGATTCCAAGAGCTCATCAGCTTTAAGATGGTCGTCGCAATGATCGATCATACATTCCGCAAACTTATGTTTAGAATTCTAAGAGTTTGGGAGATGTACTAAAAGAGTACAGTACAATTTAGTACACCTGTTCTTATGTACGAAGTTATAAATGCAGGGCCGGCGTTAGTGTAGGACGCGATTATGCGACCGCCTAGGTCCGCTGATTACACAGTCTAACTTAACCCTATTAATCCCCACTTTCCAGGCCGTAGACCTAAAACCGTTACTGTATAAATGTTCACAATCTGTACGGTAGTAGTCCAATGGCTTCAAATCTGATTATCGCTGAGTGGTTACGTTCAAGGCAGCATGTTAAGTACATTAACCTAATTATTTGATCTTCGTAAACATGTTTGTAAAATCAAGGTAAACATGATTAGTGTAAATCAATAAAGAGTATAAAATATTGAAGAAGAACAGTAAGAAAAACATAAAAGTAGGAAGAAATTATACATTGCTTGATTGTTCAATTTTTTAAGTTCGTTTGAAGGAGATTTTTACTGTCATTGTTTTTAAATGCAAGTTTATGTTTACCAGTCTTCGCACATTGTTCGAAATTCGATCATCTTACTTTAATTATAAATACGGATGTTTAGAGGAATGGATGGATGGATGGATGTTTGTTAGAAGGTTCAGAACGTCTCAATGGATTTGCTGAAATTTGGCATAGATGTAGAACATAGTTTGGAAGAACACTTTATTTTTTATTTTATCTGTGTTTGAGGTTTGTCCTTAAGCCTGCGTTTGTTTCGGGTAATGTCCGAAACGACTAGACCGATTTTGACGGGATTTTTACTGGAAAATTAGTTTTTGCGTGCGGGAGTAACTTTGGCTACTTTTTTTTAAATTCTGCGCAAAGGAAGTCATGGTCAACAGCTATATGGAAATTATGTTTAGCGAGTAAAAATTTCAAAATTAATTTGCAAGAGTGAAAGCAGCTGACCATATCAGATAGCGGAGCAATGACCAGGGCCTCTAGAATTTAGGGAGCGGTTTCTAGATGTATGATACAAGGTAATCTGGTATCTTACAGTGTATTTACATTGGCGATACCTGTACATACTTTGCCATTGCCATCCCTTTCACTCGCCTTAAAAAAATGGAGATAGCAATGTCTTTGGTACCGATTTTTCTGCAATGGAAGCTGAAAGTTTTTTGCCTAGTACCATGCCATATTTTCAAATCTACATACACAATTTTACTAATATTATAAAGGCGAATGTTTTGATGGATGGATGGATGGTTTGTTAGAAGGTATGTCCAGAACGGCTCAACGGATCTTGATGAAATTTGGCACTGAAGCAGAACATAGTGTGGAAGAATACATAGGCTACGAATATTTTTTTTTCATTCCGTACGGACTGAACCGCGGCAGTTATACTAATATAATAAAAATTGTAAACAGTTAAGTTTTCTTATAAAATAATAGCGTAAATTCAAAACTCAACGAGAATTGGCGATAGGAGCATATTTGCGATCGCATTTCTTCCATAGTGGGTATTGTGAACCGGTTTTGATATTTGCTCGTGATATCCTCGCCGTGGAATGTTTGTGCGTTGAAAATATATATGTAGATTACAATGGAAATTCTGTACTTTTATGTTATTTATAAATCCAGTAAAAGTTGTTCATTTATTCAGAAATCTTTCATAAGTAAACCGGTTAGTCAAGAAAGATAATCTTACAAATTAGTTTAAAGTCTTAAGTCTTAGCGTGTGAGTATTTATATTTATAAATACTGAGTATTTATAAATGATTTCAAACATGAAACAAGTAAGTTATAACTTGCTCTGAATCTCTGGACACGTCACAAGATGTAGGCACCCATAGTAGGTAAGTTGCCATAACGATGGATTCTTTACCACACATTCAGTGCACTCTCTTGAACTTATTTTAAATGTAGTTTTATAATTACATTGCTTGTTTTGTGTATAGAACTGACCGTGATGACTGTCGCTGGCTGGTGATGTAACCGACCTTCTGAGCGCCGGACGCCGCGCCATCAATGTTTATTGCATTATACATTTGACATCAACGTGTGGCCTCTTGGAACATTTTTTTCTATTAAAAAATTCTAAGAAAGATTTCGTAGGATATTAAAAAGTTAATTTGTAGTTATTTTTTTTGTACATCGTATATTGAAGAAGTTCAAGAGATACTATTATACCTATAAATATTAATAATTGTATTGCTAAAGGTCGATATTTTGTTGTTTTTTATTATTATAGCCTATTTCCACTAAGTCACTAGCCGCACGACTCCTGCGCTAGTGAAAATAGTTACATAAAAATGTTAACAAATGAATTCATTATGCGTAGTAATGCAAACTTGAATAAAGTCAGTGAAAGAGCTAAATATTATTTTGTTTGTTTGAATTATCTAACGATACGTTAAAGTTAATGGAAAATGGCTATTAGCGTAATGTCTAGATTATTTCCTTAAAGACTGTCGAAAACATTCCAAGGTCTGTCTCAAGGTCAAGGTGGTTTCGCGCATTAAGTTGCATATGTTAGTGTGTGCAAATCCACGTAAAGCGAGACGAATGTTGCATAACGAACATGTTCGGAATCGATAAAATTGGTTGTGTACTTTTTCCCAGTAACTTCTACTTAAATTATACTTATAAGAAACTAGTTGTCGCCCGCGACTCTGTCCGCGCGGAATTAAGAAAAACTTAATTAGTACCCTATGTGTTCTTTCAGACTATGTTCTACATCTGTGCCAAATTTAATCAAGATCCGTTCAGCCGTTCCGGAGATACCTTCAAACAAACATCCATTTAAACATTCGCATTTATAATATTAGTAAGAAGTAAGATATAGATAGACTTGGTAGAACATATTATAAATTAAATAACTTAATAAACAAAGAAGACCGAAAAATAGCACATCGGAGGCGCATAAATTGATTCGACCTTGAGTAGCGTCGCCCAAACCTGTCGTGCATTAAGCCACGTCCATACGCTCGGTTATAACTGCGGTGAGATTATACAATAAATATAGAATGTGCTACATACTCATACATTTACTGTTCACATACAAACATATCTCATTGCCATATTCTAAGTCCTGTCTGAGTAACAGCGAATAGAATACGTCACATCATTTTCAATCATGTCAACTTTCCCGGAAAGTGAAAATGCTTTAAATTTTGAGAGTAACTTTATTTACTAAGAGTATACTTAACTATTTTGACTCTAACTATTTTGAGAGTATTACAATGGCATTCAATATTAAGACATAAACTTTAAACGTGTATTGACAGATTATAGTTGTTCTCTGCAGTTGTTTTTAAGGAAGTTTTAGATCCAATGATTTATTTATTTTCTATTTTTAGGCTGAATTCTATACCTATACCAACAAGATTAGACTTAGTGTGAACCCCAATACGTTAGTAATAAGTTTAAAAAAATACATAGGTAATTATTGACGGTTGTCAAACCGTGTCTCGCGTTACTCGGCCTTGCGATGTAAATAGAGTGAAATAACGTTCTTATCCATCTACAATAACATCGATCTTATTCAATCAATATATAGGTATACCTAGATACCTAAATGCACTTGTAATTTTATGTAAGATGGACAGAGAAATACATAAAAGTATTCATTGATTGTATCGTACCGTATCGTATTGTCCAATACAAAAATAACATAATTTTTGCTATTCGAGTGGCTTTCTCAATCATTCGGTGACATGTAAAAATAATATAATATTAGGTAGGTATAATTGACATCAACATCGATTATTCCATTTATGAAATGGAATAAACGATGTTGTAACGCGAGCGTTTTTAATAAAAGCGATGGAATAACTGCCAAGCATCCTGTTCAGTGTATACAATGTGTGACATTGATGGTTGCCATGTTGTGACGTCACCATTTAATACCGGCGAAGCTACGCTTTGTAGTTTATGTCCTTCGTACACAGCAACGATACTGGCATCGCGTACCGTGCGCTCCGTAAACACAATTTTAAATCTTGTCTATTCGGTCAGTACAGCCTACACGTCAACTGTTTAAATTTGCTTCGCCATCTTAAAATATATGTCAAATTTTTCGCGACGATCTTAACAAAAAGATTACGAGCGGTGAATAAAAAAATGTCAACGACTCGTGCTTGTGTACGTACCTGTATGACATTATATTGCGTAAGTCACTTAGCGATTAAAATCGCCGGGTTTCGAAGACTTACGTTGCCTTGTGTACGATATCCTTATAAGGTTACAGCTATATGTTTTCATTTACTATAACTTACTTAGTGTGTAAATGTGTGTAAACCACACTTAGGGCAATTGGTGACCATTTAACCTCTGAGTTTGTCAGTAAATAACACTGTACATACATTTTTCTCAACATAGTTATGTAGAAGAAAGTAAAAAATAAAGGTAAAACGATGAATAAATTCATAAACCGTTGTAATCATATAAATGCTTATAGATGTAATACTGGATAAGCAAATAATACCGGGCAAAGACCTCACGCGATCGTCTTGAAAGATTGAATGTGAACTACGGTTTACTCCACAAATTCATAATTAGGGCTACCACTAACGTATTTTAAAAATATTTTTCCTTCATACAATGACCTTAACACATTGGAACTGATATATTTTTTCACTATGAATTTTACAGTAAACAGGAACAAGAAAAAATTTACAAAATGTAAGAAAAAGAGTATGTAACTACTTCGTAGTAAAATAAAACCTCAAAACTGTCAAAAAAAATTAAAAATATGAAAAGTTCAAAAGTCTAAGGAGGCGCGACGAAACCCCGAGGCTGCAACAGAACTTTATTTCTAACGAATATTCAAATTAACAATGAATGAATCAAGATTAGATCTACGAATGATTTGGCTACTAAAAAATAATAAGAGTTAGTATAAAAAGAATTTTTTTTATAGAATATATCACATTCGCAACTTTTTTTCATATAAAAAATTTAGTCTTGTGATTTTGTTACAACCCTAATGAAGTCTGGAAGATTGTTCGTACCTGTCTGTACCCGCTGCGTGTTCCGGGCAGTACTAGGTAACGCCGGGACGTCGCCGCATCCCCTGCGGGAGTAACTTGCGTGATGCCGCACGCACATCAACTTAGCAGTAGCTTTTCTTTGTAATTCGGGATAAAAACGCACGCATAACTTCGAGTTAATCTAAGATATAAAGCAGAAAGAATTTGTTGGTTATTTAGAAGAAAATTTTGTTTGCTATTTATCGTTTTTAATAATAAACTAGCTTTTACCCGCGTCTCCGACCGCGCGGAATAAAAAAATGCACACAAGATAAAAAAGTTCCTATGTCCGTCTCCTAGTTCTAAGCTACCTCCCCATCAATTTTCAGCTAAATCAGTTCGACTGATCTTGAGTTATAAATAGTGTAACTAACACGACTTTCTTTTATATATATAGATATGAGAAATATGTTCATTGCAAACATATTTTCATATAATTACCTTGAGAATGTCAATAAATGTTGTCTCTGTATGTTGATGTGTGGGCCTACGAATATTTGTGACAAATGCCATCGTATTTTCATCGGCAAAAAATTTGTACAGCGCCACCTATCGGGAGTAAAGTACAACAAAAATCTCATACTAATTTTGAGACAACGATACGAAGGCGATTCGAAGGCGATTGTCTTAAATTCGTGTTAGGCCCACTGGTGTTTAATTGACATGAGCCTAAGCTAACAAATGTCAGTGTCAACAACAATTGTTTATTTTTATTATTTATATTATGATATTTTTTAAAATAATCCTGCATAATTAGTAACGTATATAATGCACTTTAAAGGTTAACCACTTATCCTTCCTCATTAAACAATCTTTGTGAGTCTCCAAATTAAAAATGAATGGATAGCAAGATTCTATCGTATTATTACAGCAGTATTTATAAGAAGTCGTGAATGGCTAATTAACACGTGACTAAGAATCACCTTCCATATTTGGTTTAACATACTTTGTGCTAAGACCAGTGCCAAATGCGGACCTGCCTTAGGCATGTCTTGATGCAAAATACACCGTCTTATTCATTATTTTACTATATAAGGGACTTTAGTAAGCAAAATATCACTTGAATTATGAAGAAGGAAAACTATAATTTAACTTATCACGTAATACTATCGGTATGCTTTGATGTTTTTTTCCATATGTGTCATAAAATACTTTATTTATATAAACTCTGTACAACTTCTCAGAATAATGATTCGTCTAATAATTTCTTACCATATTTCATCACCACGATCAATATGGTAAAGATAAAACGACAGACAAGATATATTTTTATCCTATTTTTCGTAATATAAAATAAAACGCAATATGTCTTGTTAGAAAAGCTCTGTAATTACGCAATTTCATATTACAATGCATTTAAATAAAGGTGATGATTTCACTGTACACAAATAGCAATGAAGAGAGCACAACATTATACAAAACACATACAAAATATATTGTTTACGATGCACCCGGTGCAGTGAACTTGGCAATGGCGGCCATTTCGTAATAGCGCTGACGTGCTGCGTATACGCCGCCATTTTTTGGCGGGAAACACTTTTAGTCGGTTCAGCATTCAAAAACAAGTTGCCAAAACATTTCCCTGGCATCTTGTAGGCGAAAAGTATTTCGTGCAATTGGCATGCATGTACTCGTACATAACTCAAGATAATTGGACAAACATTTTACAAAGGTTCTCTCGAATAAATCTGTAGTTTTTATTTTATTTAATAGAATTGGGAAAAATGAGTTGAATGTTTCATCCATCCATCCATTCAGCCTCGTTACGCCCACTCCTGGGCATAGGCCTCCCCCAAAGATCATCACGATGATCGAATGTTAAATGTTTACAAGATGTTATTTTAACTTTACATTTAATTGTTACAGATGAGCAAGAACGAGTGCAGAAAAAGACTTTCGTTAACTGGATCAATTCACATTTGTCAAAGGTGAGTACTTAAAAGAAAAGGTTTTGGATTTCAAATTACATCATAATATGTCATAAGTTGAAGACAAATTACCAAACGACTCAACAGATAAGATGAAATACCTTTGAAGTGACAGATCTGTTTTTTAAAACATGAACTACCTATCAAGTCACATGTATAGCTTCACATTTTTTGTTTTTAGAACCTATACAATTCCCATAAAGTACTAAAATAAACGCTTGATTTTAGTTTAGCAACCGTTTTTAAATTTATGTTTTGTTTGCAGCGCATTCCACCGCTTCGTATCGACGATCTAATCTACGACCTGCGCGATGGCACCAAACTGCTGGCGCTGCTCGAGGTGCTCTCCGGGGAGAAGCTGGTGAGTGGCTATATCTAAAATATGGTTCAATGGGACACTGATAAAAAGAACTAGAAATGCGTATAACGGGACAGAAATACGTCGTCGCGTGGATTAGTTACGGAATTTACTACTCCTGATATCGCTAGTTAGATTTAGTTCGTGTATTCTTCTAATTAAATACCTTATTCCTGAGTGCATGACTTAGATTTAGCTAATAATAGAAGTAAAAGAAGTGTCGTGTTGCTAAGGCTTTCTAATAGAAACTAACTAAAATTACACCAATGAGATTTCACAACTATTCGTAGCCAAAATGGTTGCGTTAAACTCTGTATTTTAATGCGATTACTTCTATTAGGGCCGCCAGATTTGCTTCTGCTTTTATAATACATCATTGTCTTGTAGCTATGTTACTAATTGCTGTTCTTCGCAGCCAATGGAGCGTGGCCGCGTCCTCCGGCGCCCACACTTCCTGTCCAACGCGAACACGGCGCTGCGTTTCCTTGCTGGCAAACGCATCAAGCTGGTCAACATCAACGCTGCAGACCTAGTGGACGGCAGACCAGCCGTCGTCCTTGGACTCATCTGGACCATCATACTATACTTCCAGGTAATTTCTGGTGTTTGGTTTTGTGAAATTAGATATTTTATTGACAAAAAAATATCTGATAATTATTTTGGTTTATTTATTTCTTATTTATTTTTTAAATTTTGTTCACTGTTATTGAAGAACGAGAGTATGTCTCAGGCTTATAATTCAGAAGGACAACTTTAATCTAATATTTATTAAAGAAATACAATAAAACAGCAATACTACGCTTCCAATTGAATACATATAGGCGTTAGGAGAGAGTCATATATAGAACATAACGTCTATTCATATCATTTTCTTTAATATTTGTTACATATAAACCTTAGTTACTAAGTAAGGCAATCAATACTTGTACGATTTACATAGTTACTGCAAGTAACATTGCTTAATATATTTTCTTTAAGTGTTGCGGACAATAAGTAGAAGGCGATATGCTACAAATAGCCTTATACGCATCATAAACACCAAAGCAATGAAATTAAAAAATTAAATGATTTGATATACTACTACGTGTACGACTAATAAGTGTCGAATATAAAAATCACTGTCCAACACTATGGGTAATATGCGTAAAGGTATTTTTAACCAACAGTGCTAAATAAGACTAGTTTAGTAAGATAAACCAATCGACGTTACTTACGAATACCAAAAATTGCGTGACTAATTAAGCTTTAAATTCTTAAAATAAAACTGAGTTTAGCTCTTAAAATAGCTTTTACAACGGTTAATATTTTATTATTATCCGATTTAAAACATAGCCCATTTCTCAAAGCGAATAAATCTTAATTTAAAACCTTTGTACCGTTTGTTGCGTCTCACGACTTACTCCTCCGCAAAGCTATTACAGTTGAGATCTTTGTAAAGGAGCGTTTACACTATTTTTATAGATTTGTTTTTTTTTTTAAATAAAAAATATATTTTTAAAAATAGTAGTTATTACTGCAGCAGGTTGTTACAATAAGATAATGATTATATAAGTAATTAAAGGTAAAAAATTAATAAATAAAAAATAAAATAACATTTAATCCTTTGCATCATTACAACGTAATTAAAAACTAAGATATCACAAAATAATTATAAATACATAAAACAGAATTAAATCACAATTACATTAGAATAAAGAAATATTTATAATTAACGTTGCAATGCTGACCGGATGAGGTCCTCCCTATGCTGGGTGCTCCTCTCTGGACCACTCAGCGCTGATTTTCCGCGAAAATAGGTAGGTAGGCAATGCATCTGCAATTGCGGATGTCTATGGGCAGGGGTCGCTGTAACATTTCGGCGAATTCGGGTGGCCGCTTGCTCGTTTTGTCACCAAAAATAGTCCTATATAGACGTTGTCTTAAGTGAAAACAGTTAAATTACTGTGCAGTTACAATTATGAAGTGAAATCTGCAGTCTGTATGTCAATATAAATGCAGTGAACACAATGAAATTTAAATACATTCACTTGTAGTGGCATGATTTTTGTGACATATGATTGATGTAGAGAGAGCGCAAGTCGATTAGAGAAGCTATTATATTATTCAAAGCGATTAGTCATTGTATTGAAATCACTGCAACATTGAATGATTTGTAAAGGACATTAGCTTATAAAATAAAGTAGTAGATTAGATTGAAGATTAATATCATATTAATGAAAAAAAAAAAACTTGAGAGGTGTCAAGGGACACCCGGATGGAACGAAGTTCCTTTCGATTAATTAGTGAAGGAACCAATGTTTATTCTATGAATAAAAAACTTAAGTCTTCACAAGAAGTACATTTTATTTCTATGAATTTTCATTATATATTGTCACGTCGTTGCCATGGTGAAGTAGCGCTCATTCGTCGTTAACATACTTACTATAGCAAAAAGTGTCGTGACAACTTTTCGTAAGAATTTTTTCCGTCTAGCCCCCTTTCACAACGCGCGATAAGGAACTTCGTTCCAAAAGCTGTATGTTAGATGAATACCGTCGGATATTAATTACTTCTCAAACAAAATTGAAAAATCACGAACAATGAAAAAACGAACGAAGTATTCATAAGATAATATCTTTATAACCTTTAGTAAATTAATTTTACAAGATATTTTTAACTCAAAAAATTTTATCATATAAAAAACTAGCTTTTACCCGCGACTCCGTCCGCGCGTAATAAAAAAATAGAAAGCGGAGTAAAAATTATCCTATGTCCGTTTCCTGGTTCTAAGCTACCTGCCCACCAATTTTCAGTCAAATCGATTCAGCCGTTCTTCAGTTATAAATAGTGTAACTAACACGACTTTCTTTTATATATATAAGACTAGCTTTTATCCGCGACGCCGTCCGCGCGGAATAAAAAATAGAAAACGAGGTAAAAATTATCCTATGTCCGTTTCATTGTTCTAAGCTACCTGCCCACCAATTTTCAGTCAAAGCGATTCAGCCGTTCTTGAGTTATAAATAGTGTAACTAACACGACTTTCTTTTATATATATAGATGTTAAGGAAATTTTCAAATCCTGTCTTTCTGTACTCGTTCTAAATATTATGTTGCTCTCGTGCTTAATATTGTATAATGGGTAAGGGTCTTTAGACTGTAAGTAATTCGACTTTCACTGCCTATCTCTGTGTCAAACTGTCTCGCACCAGTACAAAATGAACTTAAATTATAGCGGCAATGCTTAAGACCTCTATAATTTACTAACGGAAACAATTGTTTCACCAAAAATAGGTTCAGTACAATTAAGGCTATCTTACTAATATTATAAATGCGAATGTTTAGATGGATGGATGGATGTTTGCTTGAAGGTATCTCCGGAACGACTCAACGGATCTTGATGAAATTTGACACATGTAGAAAATAATCTGGAAGTACACGTAGGCTACTTATTACGTTTTTTTAAAAGCCGCTCGGATAGATTCGCGGGAAACAGCTAGTTATATAATACAAGTATATATCTAGATGTATATTTTAAAACTAATTTAACTATTTTTTTTAATTTGTAATTTCTGAAATATTTTTTGGGAATTAACAGAAATTCAGATTATGTTTTTACTTAAATAATTTTTTCTTTCTTTTCGCTTTCTTTAATTGTACTAGCCGATAATAATTAATGTATAAGAAAAAATAACTTTAATTTTATTTAATAGTTTAGAAATACTTGAAAAACACTTAGTATAGTAAAATAGAAACTAATTCCTTTATTATACACGTAATAGTTGTATTTTCAAAATTAAAACTATATCTAATCTAATTTTAATTGGCTTGAATATAATTTGTTTGCGCAAGCTTCGCTCAGTGTATTGGGCCCACAGGATAAAGGGACTGAGGTGGGTACCGTGGATTTCGGGCACGGGCTGTGTATACGCTGCTTTACAATGCTTCTTGGATTGCCATAAATATAATAAATTACCAAAATTACGGTAATCGACTTTATATATTTTATTACTTTAAATTGAGACTAGCAATTTTTTCTTATCTTTGATCAGTTGCATGTGGTGTTGCCATAATGTACCGAATTTATTTATAATTTCGCTTGTTTTATGACACGTTTTCACATATTGACTTTTTAAATGTACATATAATGCCTAAGCATGTTAAATTAAGCGCATTAGTACTATCACATATTTCAAAGAATTTATTTTAACCTATATTAAGATGTAAAATGTTATATTTTGAATAGCATATCACTTTCTTAGCAATTTTATTTTCTTCCTGCTATTAAATACATCAATTAATATTAAAGCAAGTTTATTAGTTTTATATTTCTTTGCTTTATGAATTTGTATATTGTAATAAATTCTAAAAAAAAAAAGTAAGTATTTTTAATTCAATTAGATATACAAAACTCCAACATATATTTAAAAGGCATTCATTATATTCATAGGTCTTCGTCATCAGTCTTATAATTTGCAATATTAAAACAATACCTGAACGAAATGGTATTTCTGTATAATTAAATGTGTATGTGTGTAAACTATGGTGATACCATCTCTTAGCGTATTTATTTCAGTAAATGTCAGAAGCTAATTCCCGGTTTACACCAGTCTTCAAACCCAGCGCTGGATTACAACCTCGAAAAATATGAACTCACACTTCTACTGTGTGTATTTACATATTTCCTGTTGTAATCTGGATTTAAACAGTGGACTGGAATAGTGTAAACTGGACTATACGTCTAAAAACCTAAATTCATTCAATTTATTGTTCATGATTAGATCGAAGAGAACAGTCGAGCGCTGGAGTACCTGGGCGGGTCTCGCTGCGCGTCTGTGCTTTCGCAAGAGTCGGGCGCCGCAACACCTACACACCGCGCTGAGGATCGCTGGAAGCAAGGGGCCAAGAAGACGCTGCTGCAATGGGTCGCCAATGCACTACCTAAGTAAGGATATGCCACAAAATACCTATATATGGGTTATACTTTAAATGTATTGATTTAGTTGTTCTCAGTGATAATAAAAAATGCAAAATTTTGACATGAAATATTTCACACGTTCTTTAATTTTATAACAACTGTCCAACAGAGACTCGAACATCCAAGTGACAGACTTTGGTCCATCGTGGCGGGATGGTATCGCTTTTCTCGCGATCATCGACGCCATCAAGGCGAACCTCATCAACTTGGCTGAGATGAAGAGGAAGACCAACCGACAGCGGCTGGAGCACGCCTTCGACGTGGCCGAGAACGAGCTGGGCATTGCCCGTCTCCTCGACGCCGAAGACGTAGATGTGGACAAACCAGACGAGAGATCGATCATGACCTACGTAGCACAGTTCTTACACAAATATCCGGAACCCAAGGTAAAAGAATTAGAAATCTTTTTTTCAAACAGATCACTGCTCACGTTTCAATTCTAATCGTGTGTTTTTGTGTATTCACAGACGACAGGACCGGACGCCGTCGCGGCGGTCCAGGAGGAGTACGAATCCTTGAGGATGTGGCTGACGGAGCGCGTCACTATTGTCCAGAGACAATACGACACGCGGACTTTATCGCGGAATTACGAGGACTATGTCCGTGCCGAAAACGAGCGGCTCGCCAGAGAGCCAATATATCAGAAACTCGAGAAGCTCATGTATACGCAGAGCCTGGTGGCGATAGCACCCAAATCGTGGCGCGAGCTTGTCTCTCTCTGGATCGAGCTGGAGAGACTTCACAGAAGATGGCTTTGGCTGTTAGACTCGGATCTGCCCGGAGACTTCAGGGCTGTCGGCGAATGGTTGGCTAGAGCCGAATTCCTTTTATATTTTGACGAAATCCCGAATAGCTTGGATGAACGAACCGCGGCTCTTATTAGCGAGAAGTTAGAGGAGCACACGTCTTTCTTCGCCGAACTCATCGAAGTCGCGGCCAGGTTCGAAGCGGCATTAAGGTCTCCGGACGCCGCTAGGATACCGACCGAAAGGCTTCACGATATGAAGGAGCGTCTTGAGACTGTCAGTCGCAGAGCTCCCCAGAGGAAAGCTCGCTTAAAATATCTAGAACACAAATGTTGTATAGTGGCTTTCACAGAACTTACAAAAGCAAAATTAGCAACTTGGACCGCAAAATGCGGTAAAGTTGAACACGTCCGTGCCTTATTAGATGACTATGACAATTTCGTAACTAAAAACAAGATTTTCCAAGAATTTGACAAAGCCTACGTTGACATCAAGCAAGTAGCAGATGAATACAAGCGAGTGTGTGAAGTAGATAGAACTGAAGCGAGAGAAATTGACGGATTCTTGAGAGAAATTTCGGAGACTTGGAGAAGGGTAGCCTCCGACGTGAGATGCGCACGAAGCGTGCTCGAAGAGGTGATCGCTCACTGGGAGAGGTGGACTGTACTAGTGGAAGAGTTTACTACTTGGTTAGACAAAGCTCAACATATGTTAAGAGTATCCGAAGACGAGGGTTTGGAATTCTTCCACGATCTAACGGTTTGGAAAGAGAAACACCAGCTTTTAGGTGAGACAGCTGGATTTTTGGCTGCGACATGTACCGAAGAAATAAGTTCAGAGGTCAAGAGAAAATACGTGGAGATCACAGAAAGATGGGAACGCGTATGGGATGAGGCCGAGCGGTGAGTTTTTAAAGAAATTTTATTGACAATCACTGTCTGGATTTACAACTATAACTACCGACATTTTCTTCTTCGTTTTATAGGTACGTTCGCGGTGGAGACGCTCTCCGGCACCGTCGCGAGCTGGCGTCAGGCATTCAGAAGTTGGACAACTGGCTGGCCAGCGCCGAAAACCTGCTGTCTCGACAGCCGCGCGCCAACACTGCAGAGATACAAACCTACATCGACAAGTTGGTGCAGCTCAACTCTGAAATAGAACATCATGAAGAATTATTTAAAACTATTAGCAGGTAATTAGGTATTTTTATTATAATTATTGTTTATAGATTCACATAGTTCGTCTTATTACTTTTACACGTGGATAAATTCCTTACCTAATCTTCTTACCATTTTAGGACCTTCCAAAACGCAATTGCGGACCTGCCTCGCGACGAGGTCGAGTCAAATATGACGAAATTAAAGCAGCAGAAGGAGGCGCTGGTCAGAGTGCGGGCCACAGTGCCTGTCAAGCTGCACCAATATCGACAGCTGCTCGTGCAGCACGAGTCTCTGGAGAGCGGCCAGAAGGAGATCGGACAGTGGCTGGACAAGGCCGACGAGCTGCTAAGGACCACCACTGAGACAAGAAGGTATACTTAGGGATACTTTATTTGATCAAGAATTAAAACCATGAATGTTGGACCAAATTTCATGATTGTAAAAATTTCAATATTATGTTTTAAAAATCATTTGTTTCTTATTTGTATAAACAGAGAAGTAATAGAAGAACGTTACGAGGTGCATCGAACGTTCTTTTCCCGCACGACCTACTACCGCTCAATGCTGGAAAGCAAGAACAAGGTGTTCCAAAACATTGTCAGAGCCGCCGACGTCGACCGCAGCGCCGACGTCACCGACCAAGTACGGTTAATGAAGGATTTAAATGATAGGTGAGAATATTCCAATACATTAATACATTCAATATGTTGATGCTTTTATGGAAATTAACTGTGTGATTTTCAATGATTTTAATGTTAAGACTTAAATATGAAAAAGTTTTAAATCCACTTATTCCCGCAATAAGCCTAATAAGCCGAATATCCAAAAAAGTTTCGTTTATAAAAAGACAATCTGTCATTGGCAAAATTGAAAGATGACACATGTCACTTACTGTCACTTACTTGACTATTCACTTATTCAAAACAAACTTCAAAATTCAAGTTAATTCGCCTGATTTAATTAATAGTAGGATAATAAAATTAATATTTTTATTTATCTTTGAAAATTCTCTACGTTATACAGTTTTCAATTACATTCTTTGTAAGGAGTGTAAAATTAAAATAGTTTAAATCGAGAATTTAAACAGGTACAGATGTTTTAAAAGAAAGTTCTATAAACACGTAACTCATTATTCATCTTAGTTCTTCAGTAGAAACAAGTTATTATTACAATTTTTTCAATTTATCTATGTACCGTAGATTTGCGCACATATCTTCGGAGGCTACACGAAGAGAATCAGAGCTACAGCGTCTTGTGCGAGCCTGGGATGAGTTCGAAACAAAGAAACGTGCAGTTGAAGAATGGGCGTCAACAGCCGAAGCTCTACTATCCGACAAAAGAGTGGACTCAAAACAGGCTGTTGACTTCCACAAGAGATTTTTCCAGGGTGCTGATGAGAGAGCTGTGTCGGAGCTCGTTCGTTCTGGCCGGGAGCTAATTGAGGTAAATCATTATCACTTTTAAATGTAATCATACATATATTATTATCTGTATTAAAAATATTAATTAAATAATTGTTGTCTATATTGCCCAGAACTACGAAAGGACGAAGTTATGATGTCACTAACAAAATAAAATAAATTTAACAATAATTTGAATAACTTTAGACTTGCAATAAATTCAGTAACTTGTGGAAATCTTTAAAAAAACAATAATGTAATAATATTTTTATGCCATTGTGATACAACTGGAGAAATATGACAGAATAAATTGGTTAAATTATTAATGAAAACTTTCAGCGTAAATATAGTTTGGTTTAGAATTGTTAAAACTTGTGCGTTGATGATTCAACTTATAAGATTTGTTTACAGCTTGTGAATGCAGAGGACAGGCCCCATGTTGTGCAAACAGTAGAGGAATTGCAGCGGCGCTGGAAGGAGCTGTTGGACCGAGCGCCCCCACACCTCATGCGACTTGAGTTCCGTCTGGATGAAACTGTATTCCATCATTGTATTAAAGATATAGAGAAAGAACTTGTTTATGAGGAGCAGGTAATGTTAATATCCAAGAATGTTTTTTTTTATTTTTTTTATAGGAGAAGGGGGCAAACGAGCAACGAACCAAAAGTTATTGAAAGTTATTAATTATTTATGTTAGTTAGTGAAAGCTTTTTCTTTATTTTTAAAGGTATAAGTAGTTTTTTTTTTAATTCTTATTATTTTACTAGAGTAGTATTCTTAGTTATTGTTATTAGTAAGAAGTTCTATAAATTCTTTGAGAATATAGGGTAGATATTACAACACAAACCAATTTTTCAGGCCTACAACCAAAGTGACGATGCGGATGGTATTCTTATCAGAAACGAAATGTACTTCCGTAACCAAGGCAAGGTAATGCAAGTGGAACAATGCCTTCAGAATCTTAAGAAGATCTCAACGAGTTACACACAACAAACAGGAGACACTACGTTAGATGAAGAGGTGCGCAAGTGCGAGCAGCAATGGGAATCGACAGTCCACAGAGTAGAACATTTCAGACAACAGTTGCAAAGAATTCCTGCGAAATGGGATGCGTATAGAGAGAAATTCCAAGAGATGGAAAAGTGGATGGACCATGTTGATAAGACAATGGATAGTATTGTCAGAGAAGTGGATTCTGCTGAGGCATTTGAAAGAGAGAAGACTATATTCCAGGTAATTTTTTTATAAAGAGGAAAGATTGCTTTTTATATATAATAAATAAACTCATAAACTACTTGATCAATTTCAAAATTACCTTCACCATTAGAAAGCTACATTATATCTGAGTAACATAGGCTATATTTATTACTACATTTTTTTTGATTCCGTGCGTAAGAGCTCGCTGTCAAAAGCTACTAGATAATAAGAGTGTAGTCAGATACTAAGTAGTGTCAAAATTGTCATTTATATTTTTAATTTCTTTGGTATTAATTAACTGATTTTGAATTTTAACGCTATCTGTGGATAAAGCTGAGGGAGTTAATGGTAACTATATTTGTTAAGATGACTATTTAATTGGTTTTATAATATGTGATTTTTAGTTTATCTTACAAATTTAAGATTTAAAAAACTTGGTGAATGATATATTATTAACTTTCTCCCTATTAGAACATCTGCCGCGAGGCCGACAAGAAGCGAGAAGACATGAAGTGGTTAGTGCAAACATTAGATATGCTCACACACCACTGCTCCGAGATGGAGGCACAGGATGAACAGATCAAACTAGAAAATCTCATACAGAGATACAAAAATCTAATACCAACCATTGAAATAACTATGATAAAGACGGAAACATATACAAGGTGTTATACGTATAGACGTGAAGTCCATGAAGTGATCTGTATATTGGAAAGTGCTCAGAAGCAGGCCATGGTAGAACCCGAGCCTCAATCACTGCAACAAGTGGAGCAGCTGGTGCTTGAGCAACAAGCCGCAGTACAGAAGTTAGATCGCCATCGTCCTTCTGTAATGTCGATGCTGCAACGCGGTAAAGAACTTATTAAAGATGCTAATGCCCCAGCATTTGTAAGAGAAGACGTAAGGAACTTGGAAACCGGCTGGAATACGGCCTACGAAACTTCAACAGACCGCCTTTATAAGCTACGTGATACTCAAAAGGTTTGGTCCAACTATGAATACCAGAAAGAGGAGTTGCTATCAGATATCGACAAAATTGAGAACTATGTCGCGCACCCCGGCTTAGAATTGGGCGTCACAAATATTAGCCGTGAACTACATGAAACAAAAGTTATCAATGATGACATTGAAAAAGCTAAGAAAGAAAGGCTTCCGCAGTTGCAGCAGGCGTACGCTCAACTACAATCACTTACAGCTAACAAACCAAAACCTGTTATCGAAAAAGACTTGGAAACTATCGAAAGAAAATTGGAAAGAGTTCAAGATGAAGTTCATACGAAAGTCGAACATCTGGAGAAATTTAACGAGGAGTGGGTTAAAATTGAGCGTAAATTGGAACATGTTCGTGAATGGATCAAGAAGGAAAGTCCGGCTTTGATATCTGAAATACGTTCGGATAACATTTCCCCAGAGGAGAGAGTCGAGAAGTCGCAAAGCTTGCAGAAAGTAATCGCAGAAAAGTTACATGTTATCAAAAATGTTGCGGATCAGGGAACAAAATTGGCCGTTGAACATCGTGTCCAGGACGCTAATAGGCTTAAAGGTGAAGTCGCTCTACTAGAGAAAATGATGGCCGACTTGCAGCGCTCCACAGAACATCAGACTAAAGTGGTCGAGCATGACCTCGCGAGCTGGCAGAAATATCAAAAAGGTGTTGCCGAAATCAAACCATGGATTGAAGAGGCGGAGATTAAATTGGGCACTGTACCCAAGCCGTCCACGTTACCCGAAGCTCAGCAACTGCAACAACAATCAAGGGCTTTAATCACAGATTGTGAAAAGCAATTAATGAATTTGCAAATTCTCTCCAGTGTTAGTCATCAATTATCAGGAAAAACTAGTGCCCCTGACGAAGTGGACGCCATTCACTCACGCTGGGCTGTCGTTCACGATCAAGCCGACCAGTGGAACAACAAACAGGAAAAACTTATTGTTAATTGGGAAAACTTTGAGCGGGAAGCAGAAAAAATTGAAGGTTGGATAGAAAACGGTGAAAAAATGTTGAGTAGCCGTAACATAACAGTCGAGTCACCGCAGGTGGAAAAATTGGACAGAGAATTAAATAAACTCAAATCATTCGGCAATGAAATTTCGCAGCAGCAAGCTAAAATTATTTCTTTATCACAGACGTGCGATAACATTTGCCATAACATTCAACCGGAGGGTGCAACTTTATTGAAAAACAAAGTGTCCGATATAAAGGATCGTACTAATACGCTCGCGGAAACTGTGCGAAGTAAAATAAATGAACTTTCAGATAAGATCATTGTCCGCCAAGAATTTTTGACTAAACTGCATAACTTTGACAATTGGATCAACGACTTCAGAAGAAAAACAGAAAGCTTTGATCAAGTAGACGCTACTAAAGTTGAACCATCACTACAATCCATGCACGTTCTGCTGCAGGAGCATGCAGCTAAGGCTCCTGAATTTGCTGATATTTACAACGAAGTTAAAAATATGACTCTTACATCACATCCTGAAGAATCTCGTACTTTAAGTGACACATATTCAAACATTGCGGAGCATTATCAGTTGATCGAATCAAATATTCAACAAAATAAAGCCATATTGAAGAAGTGGTCTGATTTGCTAAATTGGTATGAAGATACAAAGCAACAGTTAGGTCACATTCAGTATCAAATTGAGGGACCAAAACTTACACCTGAGAGCTATGAAGTTTTGCGCCAAGAACTTGTCAATGTTATAACAAAAATACCGGAGATGAAGAGCAATGTTGTTCTGTTAGATGGACCATCAAAGGTCAAGGTTACTGATCAAAATACAGGCAGAATAATTTCGCCGATAAGTTTAGTAAAAGAAATCGAAGTTAAAGCCGAGGCTTTGCTTAATCAAGTTACATCCAAAAGAGACTTGGTACAGAAAGTTGGTGCGAGGTGGGATAAATTTAATTCACAACATCAAGCCGTATCAGAAGTTTTACACAATGTTCAATCAACTTTAAATGAAATGGCTCAAAAACCAGTACCATTGACAGAAGCTGCAATTCAAGATTTATCAGAGCAGCTGGATACTCTAGACACGGAGCTTAAAGAGAAACAACCTGTTAGAAAAGAGCTCCGCGAGGAAGGTTTACATTTGATGAGAGAAGATCAACCTAACATGGGAACGATACAAAATTCACTGTCAGCGGCTGACCATAACTGGGATCAAGTAGTTAATACCGTGCGTGATACCAAGAATAGGTATATTTTATTGTCATCAACACTACAAGAATTAAAGAACTTTACTGTGGCATTTGATAGAGAGATGAGCAGAGCACAGCAATTACACAGCGAGTGCAAGGATGCACCGAACGACTATGTACAGACCGCTCAAGCTTTGGATAAAGCAAGAAAATCTTATGAAATACTTAAGCGATCTAAGGGTTTGTTAGATCAAATGGATGTTATCAAACAATCAGTTCTAAAACAAGCGTCCACATTAGGAGGTTTTGACACTAGTCCTTTGGAAAATGCATTCTTGGAATCCCAAACACAATGGGAAAAAGAAAATGATGCCATCATCAAAAGAATTCAAGACTTGGAATCTCAACTTCTTGTGTGGCGACAAATTGATGACACGAAGAATCAAGTTGTAACTTGGTTAAGTGAAACTGGACAAAATTTGTCAAACGCCTGTGATAATTTAGAAATTAGGTTTGGGCAAAATCATCTTACAAAGTACAAAGAAGAATTACCGATATACACAGGACTTAAGAACAGTATAAAAGCTAAGTGCGAACAGATAACTAATCTAAATAAAAATATTCCTACGGGTCAAGTTTCTTCGATCATTGATTACCTCGATAACGAATTCGAAGCTTTGCAAACGCTGGCTACTAATTTAGAAAGCGCAGTGTCGTCCTTAGAGTCTAAAGAAAACAAATTAAAGGACAAGATAAAACGCCTGTCTGACAATATTAGCAAAATTCGGGATGATATTATAAAATGCGACGACATGTCTGGTGATAATTCCAAGATTTTAGATCGTTTAAAGAAATGCCAAGCTTGTAAAGTTGAATTACAAAACCTAAGCGAAGAAATCGATAACCTCTCTCAAAACGTCTCTGAAATGAACGCCAATTATCCAGGTTTTTACGAATCACTGGTGCCTAAAGAACTAAGCACCTTACAAAAGAGATTTGAAAGCGTTTTAGTTCATGCAAATAAAACCGAAATAACTCTTCTAACATTCCTGCAAAAGCTTTTTACTGATAAACTCAGTATGTTTAATAGGAATTTGAAGATTTTAGATGATAAAACAAGATGGTGCGTTCCTGACGTGTCAAGTGACAAATACAATTTGGAAGTTAAAGCCGCTGCTCTCGCTGACGTTGAAAGTGGGATTGCTGATTGCAAGCAGAAAATTACGGAATTAAAGGAAGCTTGTGAAATATTACGCGTAGTGGCTGAACCGGCAACAGCACAAGAAGCAGCAATTCAGACAGAAAAAGCTCAAAAAAATCTGAATGTCTTAACCTCCAATTGCGAAGAAATCAAAAACAGTTTACAGGAAAATATAGAAGCATGGCAAGAATATGAAGCATTATTAGAAAATGTGTCCGAATGGTTGAAAGAAAAAGAAAATTTAGTAAGACAAGAGGCTGCGAATCTACTAGACGCTAATCACATACAGGACAAAATAACTGAAATTGAAAAACTTTATAACGATGTGCAGAAATATGGAGATGAAGTAAATAAACTTACTGAAATCGGAGATAAGATATTATCTCGTAATCCTGAATCCCGAGTATCGCAATATATTAACCACTTAGCAAGCAGATATCAAGCCGTCAGCAAGTTTGTTGATAATCATTTAAATAGATTAAAAGAACTCAAAAACAATAAGGAAAAATACGACAAGTCAATTGTGGAATTTAAGAATTGGCTTTCTGATGCCAATGCGAGGATAGCAGATTTGGCAGCTATGAGTAAACACGCAAAACCATCAGCGGCTGATTTAGCACAAGTAAAGAAATTGAGTGAAAACAAAGATTTGGGTCAAAAATTGCTTAATAATGCAATCGAATCTGGAGAGGCCTTATTCAGTGGAATCAATCCAGAAGGTCGAGAACAAATTCGTAATGAACTAAGAGCATTAAGAGATTACTTTGAAAATTCTGTCGATTCACTGAATAATGTTATTAAGGATATAGAAACAACAATAAACAAGCGATCATCCTTTGACGATACTTTTAATCAAGTACAGAAATGGATAAGTGACAAAGAAAACGAATTAGGTGATTTCAAGTTATGCGCTACATTGCCTGAAAAGAAGGCGCAACTCCATGCCAATAAGATTTCACTTCAAGAAGTAGAGCTTCATGAATCAATGCTTACTCAGCTTACGGAAAAAATCAAGTTAATGCCAGATGAAGAGGCAGAAAAGAGTCTGTCTAAGACTATTGAAAGATACAGAGAAATGTCGAAAGAGCTTGCAAAGAGAATAGCTACATGTGAGCGTCACGTTGTAGATCATGAAAAATACGTGCAAATGTTCGAAGATTCTCGTGATAGACTTAACCACATCGTTGCAGAAAATAGCATGCTGACATACAGTGTAGTAACGCAAAAAGATGATGTTGACTCTAAGATTTCAGCTATAGAAAAAATCACATCGCAAGGACCAAATATTCAAAATATTCTAGACGAACTAAAATCACAACTACATATTGTCTTAGAAAATACGAGTCCAAACGGCCATCCCGTCCTTATAAGTGAATATGAACAATTAAAGGCAACTTGGACGCAATTCGCCACGCAATGTGAAGAACAAGACAAGAAACTCAAAGATATGTTGAAGCAATGGAATGAGAGCCAAAAAACTTTAGATGAACTTGAAGAATGGCTGAAAGTAAAAGAAAACCAATTAAGAGATCAAAGTCTTAAAAATAATCTCGAGGCTAAAATAGGCCATTTGCGAAAAGTGAAAGAAATACGAAACGAGTTGGCCTCAAGAAGTGGGGATTTCACAGATTTAACCAGCAATAAACAAAGTGTAACAAGTGAATCGGAACTCACAAATAAGACATCTAAATTAGCTACTCGGTACCATACACTAAATAATCTTGTGAACGAAATTATTTCGAAATATGAAGTATTTGTAGCTGAACATACTGCCTTTGAGAAAGATTTTAACGACATGGAAAGCTGGTTGATGAATATGCTCGGAGAACTACAAGATTTGAATGAAATAGTCGGAGATTACGCTGTCTTACAAGAAAAACAAAACAAAGCTAAAGAGCTTTATGAAACTAGAAACAAAAAGACTCCTGCATTTGAAGAATTCCTTAGTTTGGGTGAAAAGTTATACGCACACACAAGTCCCGACGGCAGAGAAGTGATACGCCAAAAAATTAGAAAGATAAGGACTCTCTGGGACACATTCGGTGACAATTTCCAAGAAACAGTTAACAAACTTGATCAATGTCTCTTACAATTTTCTGACTTTTCATTAGCTCAAGAGCAGTTGACTAAGTGGCTGAAGGACGTTGAAAGAGCAATGCAGCGTCACACTGAATTAAAAGCTTCTTTAGAAGAAAAGAAGGCTCAGCTACAGAACCATAAATTAATGCACCAGGAAATTATGACTCATCAGCAGCTTGTCGAGTCGGTTTGTGATAAAGCTCAACAGCTAGTTGACCAAACACATGATGCATCTTTAAATGTATATTTGCAATCAATCAAACAATTATTCCAGAATATTGTAACCAAATCGCAAAACTTACAGGACAATTTAGAAGATTGTGTGAAACGCCATGAAGATCTTGTACGCCTTATTCAACAGTTTAAAGAGTGGTTAAGTTCGCAATCAGAAAAAGTACTCGATTGTGAAAATGCTACTGGAGAAAAACCCGAGATCATCAGAAAGTTGCAGGCTGTTACAGCTCTCAAGGACATTGAAAAGATCGGATCTCATAAATTAGATGAAATTCAAAGCATATTTACATCAGTAAGTAAGAGTACATCGGAAGCTGGTAATGCCGCAATTAAATCTGAAATCGATAATTTACACGACCAACTACGTAAAGCTATTGATAGTATAGGATCTTCAGAACAAAAACTGAAACACACTTTGGATATTTGGAACAAATTTGATTCTTCCATTGAAGATATTTCTGAATGGTTAAAGGACATGGAAACGAAATGTCGTGATCAAGCACTCTGCTCTACATTACAAGAAAAAGAGGCACAGTTACAAAGATACGTTGATCTCCGTAATGGTATTCACGCTAAAGAAAAAGAAATCGATTCTTTTGTGGACGACTCACATAATCTCATTCAAGTAAGTGGTGTGGAGAGGCTCAAGCCTCTTGTGACCCAAGTAAGTAGCCGATATCAACAGTTGCATGTAATTTCAAAGGAAATTGTAAATCATTGGTCTGAAGTAGTAAACGACCATAAAAAATATATTCAGCTACGTAACGAATTTGACGCATGGCTAAAACCTTTAGAAGAACAACTTTCACAAATGACAACAAAAGAAGATAAACTGAGTATTGAAAGCAAAGGAAGCAAGTTACAAGTGTTCTTGCTTGAACGAGATAACGGCGAACATAAAATTGGAATTTTGACCACAGCAGGTGACAAAGTTTTACCCGAAACCGCCGCAAACGGCAGGGAAGTTGTTCGATCCGAAATCCGGGATTTGAGAGAAAGATGGGATAGACTAAATGACAGCATATTGCAACAACAAAAAGAATATGAATCTCAAACATTACAGTGGTCTAGTTATCAAGAAGTATTACAACAGACATTATCTTGGTTAGATGAAAAAGAAAAGTTAGTCGAAGGCGAGGAGAAAGCTGTATTGAATTCAGCGCAAGAAATTAAATCGAGACTCCTTAAAAATAAAACATTGTTACAAGAAATATATTCCCATAAACGGGTTATTGAGACTGTAACTGAAAAAGCTAAAAGTGTAGCTTCTTCGTTGCATTCTGGCAAAGAACAGAGTGACGAAATGACGTCAATTATTCAATCGGTTTGGGACAGATATAATACGTTAACTAATAGGTTGTCGGCTGTCATTGACAAGCACGAAACTACATACGAAATCTACCAACAATTTGCGGACCAACAGAAATCATTACAAGATTACCAAAAACATCTGTGGGATCGCTTGCATCTCTTATCCGACTTTACTGGAAATAAAGCTGCACTTCAGGGCAAGTTAAATAAACTTCAAGAATTACTTGATGCTATTCCAAACGGCACCAACAAGTTGAAAATTTTGTCAGATCTTATAGAAAGTAATAATGAGAAATTATCTCCTAGGGGTAAAGACGCTATGTCACGTGAATTAAGTCTTCTCAGAGCTGATCTAGAAAAGTTTACTACGACTGTTCACGATGTAAAGCGCGGCATTGAAGACAAAATACAGCAATGGATCGAATTCGATAGCGCAAACGACCGTCTTCAGCATTGGCTAAGTGATACTGAAATGAGCCTGAAAACCTATACACCCAAAGCTACTTTGGAGGAGAAAGTTGATCAACTTAATAAATATCAGGTACGTATTAAAATTAATGTGATTTTAAAGAAATCACACTGAATCTAATTAAACCATGTGTTAAACAGGATTTATGTAAGGCAATTGATTATCACGAGAACGATTTGAATGTGGTCATACGTTTGGGTGAAGCCTTGGACCAAGTAAGATTTATAAAAAAGAAGATTTTACAATTTGATTTCTGCACTGTACAAGTTAAAATAATTTTCAGTAGTTTCTAATATCACCGAAATTAATCTATTTTAGACTCTAACTCAAGGGAATATGAGAATTTCGAAGTTCATCTGTTCTATGACCTTTATTACTTTTTTATTGTAACGGTTTTTACTAACTACAAGTGGTTTTGGTTCTTATTAGAACTTTGGTATACTACAAATAATCTTATAGTGGCATTATATACTAATTGTAGTTGTCGTAGGATAGTTTAAAAGGAATTCCAATAAAAATTTACGTATAACTATATTAATAATAATAAATTTAATATTTTCTTACAGGCTATTCTAGCTAATCTTAAAAAGACAGAAAATGACGTTGATAAATTAACTGATGAGTTCAGTGATCTAATCGAAAATTGTAATGACACTAGAATTACAATGAATCTCCAACAAATGACCTCGCGTTTCCAATCCGTGCATTCCACGGCTAAAGAACTCGTAAAGAAATGTCAGCAGGCAGTAAATGATCACACCGCATACCAGGATAAGTATAACCAATGCACCGATTGGATTAAGACCGCTCAATTGAAGTTTGAAGAGTGCCAGAAGAACTTGTCAAATACTCCTGATGGAATCAACGCGAAACGAGAAAGTCTAAATGAGTTACTAAGCCAACAACGAAACGCAACACTTTTAGTAAACAACACAGTTGAGCTCGGAGAAAAGTTATATCCTTCGACGTCACCAGAGGGAAAAGAGTTAATAGAACAACAATTACAAGACATCCAACAGGCAATAGACAACTTATTCGAAAATATTAGTAAGGCTGAAAGAAACTTGGACTCCGAACTCAGTAAGTGGTCATCGTTTGAAGACAATTTGAAAACAGTTCAGCAGTGGCTGACACTCGCTGAAAAGAATCTTCCTAAAGACATTGAATTAAAGGCAACATTGGATGAAAAACGTAATCAATTAAATGTATATAGAAATTACCTGCAAGACGCAATTGCCCACCAACAAGACATTACCGATTTAGAGAGTCGAGCTCAAAACTTGCCTGATGTTACTAAAGATATTTCAAAAGAAATTAATCAACTTAAACAAAGACATGAAGCTATATTAGCAAGAGCGAAATCATTCGTTGAACAATACGAAGCTATTGTTAATAACCATCAACAATATACTAAAGCGGTCATGGATCTACAGGAATGGGTAGAAGCAACGCATAATACTGCTCAATTATGGGGAGATGTGAATTTAGAAAGAGTGGCTTTAAGCAGTAACTGTGAAAAGTTGAAATCCTTGCAACTTAATTTACCGGAAGAAAAGAATCGTATCGACAAGATACGTTCGTTAGGAGAGAATGTTTTACCTGGCACTATAAGCAGTGGACAAGCTAACATCAGAAATCAAATTGACGCTTCTCACCAAGAATGGGAGGGATTGGTTTCTTTCATCAATAAAACAATTGAAGGTTTGGAAAACAAGATTCAGCAATGGAATGAATATGAAAATATGAAGGATCAATGTTTGGCTTGGATTAGAAATACGGATAATCAAATACATGCAGTTGACCTCAAAGCAACATTAGGAGAAAAACAAGACCAATATAAGCAATTCCTGGAACTTCAAGGAGAGGTTCGTGCAAAAGAACTTGAAATTGATAACATTACAGAAAAAGCGCAGCATCTTTATACTGGAATGCTAGGTCCGCGAGGATCGCAAATATCTGACCTTACTGTAAAATACCAAACATTATCTCAAAAAGTAAAAGATTTAACCAACAGATGGCAGCAATATGTAAAGACACATCAAGAGTTCACTAGCAATGTCGCGGAGTGTTCTCAATGGATCGAAGAGTTCAGAGATAAGCTAGATTTTTGTGCAGATTTAAGTTCGGCCACGCAAGATGACTTGGAAACAAAACTAGTCCTTATTCAAAATCTATTGTTATCGAAAGATGAAGGATTTACTAAGGTGCAATCATTGGTAGAGCTAGCACAGAACGTAATGGCTAATACCGCACCTCCTGGACACGAAGCCATAAATAACGCCTTGGTTACGCTACAGGAACAGTGGTCAGCGTTATTATCGAGAATGATTGAGACTAAAAATATATTAAATGACTCTGTTACAAAATGGGCTGGATTTTTGGAGCAAATTCAGTTTGTCGATAAGAGTAACGCTTGGCTTGAAAGTATGTTGTCAGAGTTAACGCCATTCGAAAGTTCGATGTCAGATAAACGAGCTCAACTTGAGAAACTTAAGGAAGTCGAGGAAAAAGCACGGTGCGATCGTCTAGACGTTGATACAATGAAGGCTAAGGCTGCTGAAATGATCGCGAGTGGTCAACAAAATCAAACTGCTACCAGGGCTCAAGAGGCTCTTAACAAGTTTGATTCTCTTTATGATAAAATCAAAAAACTACTTTCAGACCGTGAGGAACAATACAAAGACCATCGTTTATACAAAGAGGCGCACGATGAACTTATTCAGTGGTTGGGTAGAGCTAGAGAAAAAGTTCCATCCTTAAAATCAAAACCGCTGAGTGATAAGTTAGCCATCGAGAATGCCGTAACACCGTTAGATGCGTTAATTAATAAGCAAGCTCAAGGAGAACTATTATTAGAACACTTGCAGCATACTGGTGAAGTAGTCTTAGCTAGTACATCGCCTGAAGGACAGACGGTAATTAAAAATGAAATGAAAGCTCTTAAAGAAAGCTTCGACGACCTCTTTAACGAAATCAAGCAACAAAAGACTCAATTGGAAAATACCATAAGTCAGTGGCGAGAGTATAAAGATGAGTACGAAAGGCTTTCCGACTGGTTGCAACAAAAGGAAATTCTTATTAAAAATCATAAAGTAGCTCTACTTGGAACGGCAAAGGAAAAGGGAGGTCAAGTCAATGAAGTTAAAGAAATTGTTGATCAGCTGCATAAGGGCAAGGTTGATATCGAAAAATTCAATTCCTCAGCGGCCGGCCTATTATCTTCACATCTCGACACGTACGTTAATAACCAGTTACGTCATCTCAATTCGAGATATCAAGTTCTTATCAACATGGCTAATGATGTTCTGAAAAAAGTAGAAACTAACTATGAGCAGCACCAAACGTATGACGATAACTATGTAAAGACGAAGAAATGGATCGACGACGCTTGGGAAATCACACGTAGCGGTAGTGAAGCTGGAAGCAATAGTAGCAAAGAGGCCTTACAAAAACGTCTGGAACAAATCGAAGATCTTTTGAAGCGTCGCGAGGAAGGCCAGAATCTCGTTCACGCTACTATCAATAGCGGAGAAAAAGTTTTAAGAAATACTCGATCAGACGGTAAGGACAAGATAAACACGGAACTTAAAGAATTACAAAGCGAGTGGGACCGTCTGGTGAAGAAAATGACAACAGCAAAGGTTCATCTTGAGACTGCCTTGCTACAATGGGCGGATTATAGCTCTAGTTATTCTCAGTTGCAGCAGTGGATTTCCGACAGAGAGGCAAAACTACAAGAAGTATGCGAACAAAAGGTCGCCAAGTCTAAAAAGGGGCAGGATCGTGTAGCCGGTCTTACCACCGGTCTAAGCCTCGGTGAAAGAAAAGCAACACTCCGTCAAACAAACAATATTGTACAAGATATTGTTTCCTTTGAACCAATGATACAGTCTGTAACTTCCAAGGCTTCAGAGTTGATGCAGCAAGCTCCGGCGTCTGAAATTACTAGCAAATACGAGACCCTGACAAAACAGGCTAAAGATTTATATGAAAAACAGAAGGAGACAGTGGAACAACATCAAGCATTTATTGACGCCGGTACAGACTTTGTCCAATGGATAAGAGCCGCCAAGGAAAGACTAGGAAAGTGTTCCGATGCAACCGGAGATAAAGAATCTTTGAGCAGCAAAATATCACAGCTTAAAGTGTTAGAAAGTGAACTTCCCGATGGCCAAAAGAAACTACAAAAGGCCCTCGAGCTTGGTGAAATTTCTTGCGGTCTAGCGGACGAGGACGACCGCGAGGAGATCGAGGAAGAAGTGGCTCTCTTACAAGAAGAGTTCGATACCTATGTGTAAGTATAATTTGTATATTTGTATTAGTGGTAGAAGTATGTAGATGGAGAACCTCCTCCACTGCCATGTAGAGTAAATGGTCATTTCCCTCAAATACGAATATTCTCCGTCAAAATTATTTACCAAACATATGCTACTTATAATATTACTAAATTCTTAAATCGAATCGAAGTTAAATAATTGTGTCACTGTCTATCCACAGAGAGCAATTAAACAACACGAAGGCCCTAATAGAGGGAGGTATCGTCAAGTGGACAGAATACGAAGAACAATACAAGGAAGCCTTGGACTGGTTGTCGAAGACTGAGAAACTCGTACAATCTTTCAACAAGCTGCAGAACAACTTAGAACAAAAGAAAGTCGTTCTTGAAGAGTTCCAGGTACAAATTGAAAATTGTATATTTCATTTTATTTATTTAAAACCTATCTATGCTGATTATAAATGCTTATGACTTTTGTAGGGTCACCTTCAAACACTATTCGACTGGCAAGCGGAGTTGGACAAACTGAACATGAGAGCGCAGACTCTGCTGGAGACGTGCGCTGACACGAGGATCTCTAATGGAATCACTCAGCTCACCACCAAGTACAACGCCTTGCTCTCACTTGCGAAGGAGGTGATGAAGAGACTAGAGCTGCATTACCAGGTCAGTTTTCAGTAACAGAGATTCCAACAACTCTAACACTTGATTAGAAATCGTCGTAAACTTTTGTATAATATACTTTTTTATTTGCAGGAACATCAACAACATAACGCTCTGTATGGTGAATGTCAAGACTGGTTAGACAGGACTCGAGAGAAGCTCAACCAGTGCGCCGATATACCCAACAATCTCCAAGAAGTCAACAATAAGCTGAACACGATCAAACTTCTGCGCCAATCATTGGAGCAGGGCCAGAACAAGCTGAGGTATCTTCTAGAACTGAAGGAGAAGGTGATAATGAACACTGAGCAAGCTGGCGCCGCCAAGATCCAAGAAGATACGGATAATTTGAAACAAGAATTCGATAAACTGATCGCTGATCTGCAAGATGTGAGGAACAAGTTGACCAGCAGAGCTTCGCAGTTTGATGATATTTCCAAAGTATGTGGCTTAAAAAAATCTTTATTGTAATACTGCTTCCTTAATGATAATTTCTTTTAAATTTGATTTCATTTTTGTTCTAGATTCACAAACTCCTCGTCGAATGGCTTGACGATATTGATCAGAAAATCCAATCAGATGACTCTCTTCTCAATGACCTGTCAGAAAAGAAGGCCAAATTAGAAAAGTTTAGGACCTTCAATCGAGACATTGACTCGCACAAAGATTTGGTCAACAAACTCAATGAAAAGCTTCAAGAAGATGTTTCACTTAAATCCAAAGATATTGAAGATAGTCTGCATAGATATGGAGATATAAAGAAGACTGTTAGTGAAGTGATTGGCGTAAGTATTTGTTCTATTAAGTTCTGATGACAATACAATTTTTTATATTCATTGTCGTTGTAAATCCAAGATAGCCACCGCCACAAATTGGCGGGTGACATATTTTTGCTTACAAAATTATGTCATCCACGATTTTGTGACAGGGACCTAGATTTTAGTGCACTATATTATTATAAAACCTGGTAAAATCTAAATCAAAACATAACGTAAGGATTGACTTGAAAATATTTTTTAATGTTAAATTTTACGTTTATAAAAGTTTTTTTTTCTTTTATTTTCGTTCAGAAACTGGAAGACTACGTAAATACGCACATACAATACAAGGAATCTTACGACAATTTCTATGATTGGATACGTAACTGCAAAATTGAAATACAACAGTGCTCCGATTCACACGGAGAGAAGAAAGAAGTACAGGAAAAACTTAAGAATGTCAACAAAATTATCAAATCTCTGCCCAAAGGAGAGGCCTTACTCAAAAAAGCTATTCAACTTAGTGAAGCTGTGTTAGAGACAACGGGCAATGAAGGTAAAGACAATATAAATCAAGAAATAAAGCAATTAAAGATCGAATGGGAGAATTTACAACATATATGCAAAGATACGAAGAAGCTTCTGGAGAAATGTCTCTCCGCTTGGTCAGACTTCTTGGAAACATCAGAGAAGATGACCACCTGGGTGAAAGACTTCGGTGGTAAATTGACCTCTGTTCAAAAGGTCGATAAAATCACACCCGAATATTTGGATAAGTGTCGCGTAAGTATTACACTTCCCTTGTATGTTGTTTTATTGTTACGAAATTAACTTTCCGAATTCTTATCATTGTAGGATTTACTCGCTCAAGCGCTGGCTAACAAACACGTATTAGAAGAACTGAACGACAGATGTGAAAATCTCATGGAGCTCAGCGCTTGCGCTTGGGTTCGAGATAAGACAGTCAATCTGCAAACCGAATACACTTCTCTACTTACCAAGATTCAGAGCCTAGTTTCTAATGGCGAAAAGAATTTATCCGATCACACTGAATTTATCAAAGCTAAGAATGAACTGCAACAATGGTTGGAAACGGCTCACGGCACCGTGCAGGATTCTATTGGAGTCGGCGATATTGAAACTACTAAAGATAAACTGGAAACAGTCAAGCTGGTCAGTAACAGAATGACAGAGGGCCACCATCTCTTGGTGGTTTTGCAGGAAGCGTTTAAAAAAGCACTCAATAATACGCCACCCGAGGAGCAGGACGGTTTACGTAACGACGTGCAAGTTCTACAGGAAAGCTGGGATCAGCTGAAGATCGACCTGAACTCTATCACTGCTCAGCTCAAAGCAGCAATCGGCAAATGGGAAGACTTCGAGGAATCAAAGAACAAGTTCAATCAATGGATCAGTACCACTGAACAGAACCTCGATAAAGTGGCGCCGACCGGCGGAGAACTGGGCGAGATGAAGACCTTGCTCGAGAAGTACAAGCACATCGAGGACGAAATCGACAACAAGAAACCAGAACTGGACAGACTCAAAGAGGAGGCGGCCGAACTCAGCGGATGGGCGAAGAAACCCGCGGTCAAGGAATCCGTCACCGAAATAGAGAAGAAGTGTAACGCTCTAAGAGCCAAGTGCGCCGCGAAGAAAGTGGAGCTGGAGAACGAAATCAAGGACTACAACCAGTACCACCAGTCGCTGCAGGACACGGAGAAGTGGCTCCTGCAGGTGTCGTTCCAGCTGATGGCGCACAACTCGCTGTACATCGCCAACAGGGAGCAGACGGAGGAGCAGCTGGCCCAGCACGCGGTGCTGCTCGACGATATACAGAAGTATCGCACCACACTCGACGACCTGGAAGGCAAAGGTCGCGCACAGATCGAGCGCTACGAAGCGACCACTCCCGCGATACGCGATACCGTCGGCAAGCAACTGAAGAACGTCAACGACAGCCACAAGAGCTTGTTGGCGACCGCGCTTCAGATCGAGAGACGACTGAGGGAAGGTCTCGCCAAGTTCAAGGAGTACGAGGATACGTTGGAGAGCATCCTGAACAACCTGGACGAGTGCGAGCCCGCCATCACCGAGCTGGATGTGCCCGTCGATGGTCTCACGCACGGACGAGATCTGCTCGACAAAGCCAGGGTAAGTAGAAAATATACGTTAATCTCACATTGTCGGGTATTTTGGTCAAGAACCAAGCTACCGGTAGAAGAACTGATATTTTATTGTACAGAACATCTTACTTTTATACTTTTATCTTACTAATGTTATAAATGCCAATGTTTAGATGGATGGATGGATGGATGTTCGTTTTAAGATATCTCCGAAACGGCTCGATGGATATAGTAGATAGTATATAGATAGAACATTGTCTGGAGGAACACATAATCTATCTATTATCCCGGAAATATTTAGGGTTCATGTGAGATACGTTTAATTTACACAATTACTCGATAACTGCAATCGTAATGTCCGGAACTACTGGACCGATTTTAGCGGGATTGTCACTGAATGTTGTGTCCGGGAATATTGTAGGCAACTTTATTTTGCTATTTTAAATTCTGCGCCGACAAAGTATAAAACGGGAATGTTTGTGCGTGTCAGGGTCTGCACAATCGTCTGCAGACGGAGAAGGCGCGTCTATCAGCTGCAGTGGCAGCGTGCAGTGCGGCCGCAGCCTCCGTATCTCGGCCAGCCTCTCCCGCTGACAGCGCGCCACTGCCCGTGCCCCCGCGAGAGCTGCACGTGCGCGCTCGACTCGAAGACCTCATTGACCAGGTACTGAACACAGCAGCAAGGGTACTCGACACAGACATGCTGCGAGAGACTGATGTATGACGTTTAACGCGACTAGACTAGTTTCAGGCCAATCTCTTACCAAGAAATTAGTTTCGTAGCTTTTCTATTCTGATTTCTTTTCTTTTTGATTTAAAAATACCTGTTACTTTTAACTTATTTACAATATTTGGAATTTTTTTTATATTTTCTACGGGCGATGTTTTTGGGTGCGTTTTTTTTTCATGTTTTGGGTGTTAGGAAAGATCCCCTTTCGAAAGCATGGAGTGTTGTGAGCAGTGTTTGTTTTCAATGTTTTTTGATGTTGGGTTTTTCTAAAGATTAATTACAAATGTTTTTTTAAGTGAAGCAGGACACGCATTAGTTAGTTAAATATATATTTAGATGAACAAATCTTAACTAATTGAAATATCTTGCTGTTTATAAAGCTTTGAGTTTGCCAGGTCCGAAAAAGAACAGAACCAACGAGTTAGCATAATCTGTGAAGTAAGAATATGTCATATATTTGTAAAAAAAATAGTCATATGATGTGGGTAGATAGTATGTCGTAGTTAGTAACGAAATGTACAGGCGTAGACGTTGGCAATGTGTTTTTTTGCACCTGGTATCAATCGATATTGTCAGATTTTAAAACTTGTTGGGAACACTTACAATCTGCTTTGAATTAAAAAAAACAATACTGACACGAGCCAATTTTATACTTAATCTTGATGTTGAGTAAAGTTTTCAGAGCATATTAATAATTAAAAAAAAAAAAACATATTTAAAAGTAAATAAAAATATAAATTGGCTCTATTCAGTTGAATGTTTGAACAAGCAGGGACTGATGCATAAGGCGAGTCCACACCTTGGCATTTGTTTGTACACGTGCACTTGTGTGAACCGCACATTATTTTCACTTTCAATACACGTTGATTACATTATGTGGGCCAGAAAGTTATTTTTATACTGTCAAAAGAAAATATTTACATTGAAATGACTGGCTTTAGCCAAGTTGATTTGAGTGCCTTTACGCACTCTTTACGTGACCATAGAAATAACTATGTGCTAATTACTGTACATTACAATCGTAATATATAAAATTTCTTTTAAATTGCCTATTTTGATTTAAGTGTAAATTGAACCTACAATATACAATTGTTGAAACCTAAGGCGAGACATCACTTACATCATGATCTTTTTTCTGTCCCACATAAATACATAACATTGCAATACTAACCCGCACGGTGTTGAGCATGATGTCTGTTCGTAGCAACATATGAGTGAGGTGACCGCGCCGAGGGTCGATGTCTTGCTTAAGAGCCTCGAATCACCAGAGTTCAGCGAGAAAATGAACTTGTTGCAAATGAAGGTAAGGCTTCAGCACGCTATTCACATGTATAGGAGATTGTGATGAAGGATAGAGATGTACAGGATAGGATTCAAACGTCGCCATTTCTCAGGAGATTCACACAGAACAACTTTAGGTATCAATGAGACCTGAGAATCGAGTCATCCCTGTGCGTTTTCTTTCACAGACAGTTGTTTAACCTAGCCATTATTTGTGCGAAGAGCTAAAATAATAGACGAATCTTCAATACTTGATATTGGCACTTGATATTGGCTTATCAAATACCTTGTTGTATAAATTTAAAAAGGTTTACTTTATTAAAACATTTTTCAGTTAATGTTATTCTAGTAAGTAAAACGCAATATGCACTCGATAAAGCTTACTGCACTCTATAATAAAACACTGTACATATTCTGTGTCAACACAATAATAAACCACGACGCTATACACTTGATAATTATCAAGATTATAATCTTGATATTTACGATACACTTTTGAATAGGTACAAAGTCATCTGGAAACTTTGGGAGATGCGGTCCATGGTATGGAAGAAGCTATGAAGCAAGTACTCGAGATCCAGGACTGGATTAACACACACAAGGCCCTCGCCCACGACTGGTTGTCCAACCCTTCAAAACTGCGGCCTGAAGCGGCCAAGAATGATATGGCCGCTATGAGCGACGCCTTGGCATCACTCGCAGAAAAGAGAAACAGATTGCTCACTGAAATACCCACGGAAGGTAAATCTTTGTAGTCTTATTTTCTAGTAAAATAGTGTAAAATTTCAGTCTCCTTAGAACAAGTACGAATAAATTACCTTTGGCTATTTGGAGGCACTTATTATAAACGCTTTGTTCATTCCTAACATTTATATTTGAAAAATCCTTTGCCAATTAAAGTTTAATGTAATATGCTACTCCCGGAGACATGAACTTAACCAAATTATAGCCAGATATTATCGAAGACTATAAATCTTATGTAAGTCATTTAAATGTTGCTAAGGTAATATTTAATTTGGCAAGTTTCCAGTAAGATGTTCAGACACGAACTTTGTATTAAACCTGTCCGGATATTTCTGTGCGCAATGATCATAAGACTGAGAATTTATACGACTTAAGTATTTATAAAATTAGTAGGTCACTTGTATGTTTAAAGTTTATTTAATATGCCCACAATATGTTACAATGTATTTTTCTTTAGGTTTAGAAGATGAAATCAACCTTGAAGAAGAACTGGACAACCTTGAAAAGACGATTCTCCAAGCAATTGAGAGAGAAAAGTCCAACCAAGGTATAATCGATGACTTCCGTCACAAATGTCAAGAGATCCACGATTGGTTCGATGCTGTACTTAAGAAGATGTGCCTCGCTGACAAAGGATCTGGTCTCCCATGTCCTCAGAAGCTCAGCGCTTTGAAAGAATTGTCCAATGAGTTTGGACAAGCGGGCAAAGATAAAGTTGACAACATCAAGGGTGTAGGCTCACAAGTTATAAACATTGTGAGTAACTTGGAGTCACAGCAAGTGGAAGAACAAGTAAGTATAAAATAATATGTTAAATTTGAATATTCGCAACTTACATTAAACGCTTTCTTGCATAACATTATCCAATTTGTAGTATTTTTATAACTAACTAATTCACTTGTTTCAGATGAAGTCAGTAGAGAGGAGATACAATGACATAGCTAAACGAATCCAACGCAAACTTCAGATGCTCGAAATCACCTACAAAGCCATTGACGGTACAAAGAGTGAGGTCAACGCTCAAAATGAGTGGCTTCAAAAAGAAATTGATAATGTTCTTCATCCGGAGCCACTCGGCTACGAAAGTAAATCAGTAAAAGAAAGACAAAAGAAGATTGCCAATCTTCTAAAAGAAACCGATGGCAAGAAAACAGTGATTGATTCTTTAGAGAAGAAGGTCAGCAACATACAATCTGAACTTGAACCATCTGAACAAATGCAATTGGAATCTGAATTATCCGAATTGGCTTCGAAACAGAAACAACTTGCCTCACTAATAAAACAAGAAATCGAAAGATTGAGTGGATGCGGTGAAATCAGAAAGAAGTTAGAAAATGACATTGAAAAGGCAAAGAATTGGCTTAAATCTAAATTAGCTGATATCAAAAAGCTTGGTGGTCCAGTACCATTAGAAGTTGGAAAGGTAGAAAAAGAAATTGCCGTTCACAAGAAACATCAAAGTGAATTGTCAGATTTCCACAATGATACTCTTTCTGAGGTTATTCGCCAAGGAAATGCTGTGTCGAAAGACTGTTCCCCTGAAGATCGTACGAAACTGCAAGCTATCTTAGAAGGACTAAACAAACAATATACATCGGCTAAAGTAGACATTGATAAAAAGCTTGCAGCATTGAATAAACTTTTGCAAGGCAGAAATGAATTCGAAAGTGATGTAGCGAAATGTCAGAGTTGGCTAAACGAGGCAGAAGTTGCCGCCACTCCCGAACTTCGTACAACCAGTCTGCAACTCTTAGAAGAACAGCTTGCTAAGTTTGAAAAGCTTAGCAAAGAAGCTGAAGACGTGGAGAAAAATATTACCAAAATCAAGGATAAATCTAAGGATATTATGGAAACATTATCAGACTCAAATAAATTACAACTTAAAGAACAAGTAAACGTCCTCTCTGATAAATTCGCTAGAATCAACGCTATCATAAATGACAAGAAGAACATTCTAGTTAAGCACATCAAGGAATACAAAGACGCAGCAGCCAAGATCGCTGCAGCTCTGGAATTCTTGAACGAAATTCAAAACAAACTTAAAGCTCTTAACAAACCCATTGGCAGCAAAGTTGAGGATGTCCAACCCGTTATCCAGGCTTACGAATCCATTCTCGCTGACCTGAAAAAGAATAAAGCTATGCTTAATGAATTACAAGGAGGAAACCTTCACGACCTTCAAGATATTCTAACGCAACAGGATGACCTGGTCACTACGATCGAAGATCAAATCTCTAGACTTAAACAACTTCTGCTTCTACGTGAACAGTTCTTTGCCCTTGTAAAAGAAATTGAGGAATTCATCACTAAGTACACCGATGTGACAGCCGAAATCGAAAGGTCTAACGATACTCTGGAAGACAAAATTAAACGTTACGATGATATTATTGTAAAGATTCAAGGGTGCGAAGCTCTGCTAGCTACTGCCACAGACAAAGGTCAGCAGATTGCAGCTGAAGGTACTGTAATTGATAGAAACAACATCACTGAACTTTTGCAGTCACTAAAGCAACAACTCTTAACATTACGAAGACTTGTAGAATCAAAGAGACAGGAACACGAGAGGGCTGCTGCCGAGCATAAGAAACTTGCAGCAGATCTGTCTGAAATTTTACAATGGCTGCACGACAACGAAGCTGTGGTACATTCACGTCCGCTTCTGAACAGAGACGTCGCTAGTGTTGATAAGAAGCTAGTCGAGCACGCTGCCTTAGCAAAGAACGTACAAACTTATTTGGATAAATTTACAAAGATCTCGGACATTATAAAGAATGACGATGGCGTGCCGGGATCCCTCCTCGAAATGGTATCAGAGGGCAACTCCTTAAAGACATCTCTTCCTGAGGAATTAGCAAACAGGGAGAAACATCTCAAAGACAACAAGAAATACAGACAGCAGTACATACAAATGGTCGAGAAATTAAATATTTGGGTAAACGAAGCCGGAATAAGATTGGACATGGGCAAAAACGGCACGGACTTTGAGAATATCGAATCCGACCTGGAAGAGCATAAATCTTTCTTTAACACATCGGAACCAGAAATGAAAGATCTGGTCGGAAAGAAGATGCAAGATATCGTCGACAAGATCTGGCCATCACTGACTGCTTCCGAGCAAGAGGAATTATCGAAGGACCATCAGAAGCACAACCAACTGCTTAAGAACACGTTGAACTCGGCCAAGTCGCGGCAGGCTCAGCTGGAACAGGATTTGGAGATCTGGAAGGACTTCTGCCAGCTGGTGGAGAAGATCAAGTCTATTCTGGACAAGAACGACATCGAAGACGAGCCGATCACCACTGTGGATGCCCTGCGTTTATACCTGGAGAAGCTCAACCATGCCAAGAACGATCTAGAGGTAAGTCTTTTATCTTATTGTATACTAATTTTACAGCAATTACAATAAAACTGTACAACTGGCTATAAAACGTTATAAAAAAGCATTTGTAATTAACGCTATCCATTGTCATAGCGTCTGGTGTTGCTTTTTCTTCTACGATTGACCGTTCAATTGTTATTTGCAGTTTATTTTGAATATTAACTACGTAATTATAATTTTAAATGACTACATTGAATTACAAATACAAAACAAATTTCGTACATATTTTTGTAAAAAATTAACCTCAATCCCAAGTCCTAATATCGTACCTAATACGAACTGGCTTTTGCCCGCGACTTCGTACGTGCGAAATTAAAAAAAAAACTTAATAAGTAGCCTATTTGTTCTTCCAGAGTATGTTCCATATCTGTGCTAAATTTCATCGAAATCCGATAAGACGTTTTGGAGATACCTGACAACAAACATCGATCCATCCAAACTTTCGTATTTATAATATTGGTACGATATAAATCAGGTTTAAATAAAAACCAAATATTAATGTTTTCAATGACTAATTATCATTATGTAGAAATTATAATATTTTTTGTAATCGTAGTTTTTAAATATCTCGGTAAGAGTCTAAATTATTTCGTTTCTATGAATTGTTTATTATTTTTACCTTAAAAAGAATTTTTTTTTCTGCATTTTAATTACTTATTTATGTCCCTTGTATTCTACATTATTTTTCTCCCTAAATAAATAGATTTTGTCACTTATTTCCAAGTTCAAAATTTCAAAATTTAACATTTCTAATTTTTTAAACAAAATCTTCATGGTTTTGTTTACTATAGATATTAGTAATATCTTGAGTGTATCCCGGAGATAATTTGCAAATACATATCTATGTATAAAGTCCACTCGTGGGCGAGGGAATGGCGCCTACCCATCGCCGCTCGTTGCCCAGCAATCGTCCATTTTGTTCATTTCGCCCGCTTTCTATTCACAAGGGTTATTGATCCCTTCGCGTTAGTTTTACCAAAATGTAGGATAAAATTAGGATATTCTGAATTCTGAATTTAATGTAAAATTGATTATAATTATTTATATGCTTATGTCGGCTTCAAAACTAATAACTAAAGTTATAGATAAGTTACTGATTACTGTTATAATATAGAACCTTTTTTCAATGAAAAAAACATTTAAGGGTGTCGATGGTTAGATCTATAAAATGTATTTCTATCTTACTAATATTATAAATAGCTTTTACCCGCAACTCCGTCCGCGCGGAATAAAAAAAATGCACACAAGATAAAAAAGTTCCTATGTCCGTCTCCTAGTTCTAAGCTACCACCCAATCAATTTGTAGCTAAATTAGTTCGACCGATCTCGAGTTATAAATAGTGTAACTAACACGACTTTCTTTTATATATATAGATGCGAATGTTTGGATGGATTGATGGATGTTTCTTTGAAGGTATCTCCGGAACGGCTCAACGGATCTTGATGAAATTTGGCATAGATGTAGATCGTTTGGAAGAACATATAGGCTACTTATTATGTTTTTTTTTTAATTCCGCGCGGACGGAGTCGCGGGTGACAGCTATTACTTTTATAAAGAGAAAAGATTTCTTTGATTGTTTGCATTGAATGGTCTCCGAAAGTACTGAACCGATCTGAAAAAATCCTTGGGATGCTAAACTATCTCCGGATGATATAGGCTATGTTTATTGTTATATTGTTTTTAATTCCGTTTTTCAGTCGCGAGCAACTGCTATTGTCAATAGATTCTACGTTTTAGGTGAATTTAGTGCACTTATAATAAGGCTAAATTAGAACTATTCATTTCCATAAGATTCAACGAATGAATCTAACAGTTGTTGTTTTTTTGTGCTTAATATAATTCCGTCCCTTTTATAAAGCTGGCCACCCTACACTTTGACCTATTGTTGTCTGTTTAAGGCGATATCGAGTTTCCGTTTTAATTTAGTTTCTACAGCATTAAATTGCAATTTCTAAACCATAAATGTACCTCCTTTAGATGTTTAAAATTGTTTTTAAACTTAGACATTTACAATACTTATTTAAAAGTACATAACAAGTAAGAAAAACATGAAAATCGAGATAAAGCGTTTGTATTTATCTCTTTTATTTGCGTTTGTAAAACATATTTTCATCTCTTACATTATCATTGAAAAAAAAAATGATTCAACATTAGTTTTTGTACGGAAGTTTAGATAGTGGAAACGGACAGTACAGCAGGGACATCAATTTATAATCTAGCTTTTGCCTGCGACATCGTTTGCCTAATTAAAAAAAACGGTGAAAAATAACTCATAATATGTTACTCGAGATTATGTAATACTAGCTTTTACCCGCGACTCCGTCCGCGCGGAATAAAGAATAGAAAACAGGGTAAAAATTATCCTATGTCCGTTTCCTGGTTCTAAGCTACCTGCCCACCAATTTTCAGTCAAATCGATTCAGCCGTTCTTGAGTTATAAAAAGTGTAACTAACACGACTTTCTTTTATATATATAAAGATATCTGTGCCAAATTTCAATAACGTGTCAACGTGTCAATAATCTATATAGTCAAACTAAATTATGAGTTACTAGCGCCCCCTGTCAACGTCAAAAAATGCCGAAAGTTCCTTTTTGTACTGTGGCTGTCATGTCATTTTTTATTTTGTGTCATATTCTATTTGTATTTTTATATATATTCTGAAAGAACCAACTGCGATAGCAGCGCCTCTCATCGGTTAAAATATCCTTGTTGTAGTTGACACTATAATGAGTAGGAAATAAACGTTCTCGACTACATTTGTACAGTACTGGAAACAGTTTTAACTCGGCTATCGGATCAATGAGAGAGAAAGCGCGTTCCTAGTTCTATATATAAAACACTATTATTATTACTTTCTATCGTTGTGACTGCGGCAGACAGACATCTACACAGATTATACCCAAGTAGAGTTGGTAATTTTATGTTATTTTTAAACATGAACAGTAAAGTTAGCTTATATTCTACCTTTGTTTAAATAACTAACTATTCGTCACGTTTTAAATGAATCAAAATCAGGTGACTTTAAACTCAAACACGCGGACCAAAGCAGGGGAAATATAATTTACTAGCTTTTGCACGTGACTTTTTTCGAGCTGGATTTAAAAAAAAAACTTTGTAGCCTATGCGTTTGTCCAGACTACGTTCTACATATATGCCAAATTCCATCGAAATAAAATTAATCGTAATACAAAAAAACGTAACGGAATGTATTGCGAAATACATCTTTGAAATATATTTTTCAATTCTAACTTAACTTTACCTTTTAATAATAGTTTAATTAAAGATTTATATATTTATTGACATTGAATTTGTAAGGTTTTGTTTGCAAATTAAATTACAGAATATATTTATTCTGCTACTTGCGGTCGTATTCCGCAGTTGTATCCGATATCTTACGACGTGATCGGAAACATGAAACTGTTTGATATAAAAATAAATACAGAAGTTATATACTATATACATGTATTGTGTGAGGAAGGACCATAGTCGTAATACATTGTGAAACCTTGTATGACTAAGAAATAAGCACCCGGTGGACGGTCACATTTTTGACTGTGACTTACCATGGGTTACTGAGACCAAAAACTCCAGTTAAAAGACATTTATATCTATTTTTATTCTGGTATGTTTTATACAGAGATTTTTGTCTCAAGAAACCCACGGCAAGAGCGTAAAACAAATAATAGAACAAAAAATTGATCGTTTGATGTATTTTTTAAAGGTAAAATTGATAAGGAATAATTTAATGTAAAAGATAATATTATTATTGTAAAAGTTTTCATTCGAACAAAGTAAAAATTACGAGTAATTCCACCGGTGAGCACTAGTCCGCGAAACAATCAACAGTTGCGTGTCCCCTTAAGGATGATGTCATGCCGCCGAGTCAAGGCCCCACTGCCAGTCAGTCCGCATTCGAACACAGCAATGAAAACCGTACGAAGCGAAATTAACTATTATCGTATCGTTTTCATACATAAGTGCAGTATCCACGTGCCAACTTAAATTTCATTTAATTCTCTTCTAAATTATAATTTTTTTTTTTTAAATTGTTGTCATAAATAAATAAACATTCCGCGAAAAAGGAAGGTGAGTGATACACCGGCAAGCGAAATAATTTAGCATTTATTTAGTAATAGTTTAAATACTTTGTTTTTAAATTTAATTTGATGTAGTTGTTATTTGTGTTTAATTTCTGTATTTATTTTTGTTGTGAAATAAGATCATTTTACATTTATTAAAGCGTTTTGATAATGTTTAAAGCGTTTAAAGATAACATTTAGAATATCAGTTTTGTATGATAAAACAAATTGTTTATTTTATAATTTGACATCCTTATCTATATATAGTGTAACCATCTAGAGTTCAATAAGGTTGAAAACCAAAATATAATAGAGTAATTTTAAATGTTTCTATTGTAACCATATTCCGCCGCAAAACAACCGTAAAAGATTACATGTTTGAATCTTGATTTTTTTCAACTATTTTTATTTTTTCCTAACTAATTCATTGCTTAATTTAAATTAAAAACTAATCACTTTGCTCGTAAAATATTAATCGTATCGAAATAAATAAAATACGGTTCAAGTTGCTTGCAATCTTTCACCTATATTTTGTATTCACCTGCTGCAATTGACTCGGTACTTAATTTAAGAAATACAAGAACGAAATCTGATACATTTTAAACAATGAATACTTAACAATCTATTGTTTGATGGACAAAGTAATGTACCGGTTACCATTTCCATTGATGAAACAACTGTTCAAAAACATAATGTTATCACAGTTTTTACAATCGGAATGAAAGGGACGACACGATGTTTTTGTAGTTCAAATTTATTGTAACTTTATAAGGTTACAGTTTATAAATAGCCACCATTGTGAGAGCTAATGTAAAGGCCAGAAAAAAAAATAAATAAAAAAATTAATACTAAGACTCGAAAAGATTTGTTCCGATAGAAATCACGAAACATCACAAATATGGGCTAAAATCACGTGTATTTATTGACACGTGATTTTAACGTCATATTGATGTTGTAAGTTTGATTAATAAAATAATAATATTTTAAAATTTTCGATATTATTTTGTACCAAAAAATACACGTGATGTACATACAGTATAGTTGGTTAAAATAAAACGAAACTAAAGGATTTTTTTTAATTCAAACATAATGTTATTTTTGATTATTTAATCTCTGTTTATTTGGAAAGAGTATGTGAGAAATAACAATAATTTTTACAAATTTTTCACCATTACAAGTAAACAAAAATGTGTATTTTAAACGCTTTAAAATCAGTTTACATCATTCAGTTAAATTAATCTTAGTTTAAATACGATATCTCACAATGTGAAAGTTAGTTATTGTTACAAATGCATCGTCATTACCGTAATGACTTTTAGAAAGTATTTTCGAACCATTTTTTAAAAGCATTTAACGGAGAAATTCTGTTTTTGTTGATGTCACCTGAATTTGCACTTTGCACTGTAACGTTGATTGACTTTAAAAAGCAATTGAATTGGTGCTAATAAAATCAACAATGTGCAAATTGCACAAGGAATATTTGCACGCAATCATGAATGAATTATTTCCTGTGAATATGTTTTATGAATAACCTCCTTGTTTTTGAAGCCGGCTAAAAATTTTGTCAGAGTTGGATCCATGTAAGAGTTTTTAAAATTTCCTTGCTGTTTTTCTAACAAATTTTGTAAATAATTCATATGTATTATATAATTAAATGTTTATTTCTTTACTTCAATTGTCGAAACTTAAATTTTTGATAACATTTTTGGTGTTGGCCGTGACTTTACGAATTAGCGAAATTCTTTGCTTCTGCGTCATCTTAACAACCTTAATCAAGGAAATACACGTTGACTGCGTCTAAGTGACTAAATTGACTTATCATTTATCAACATTCTTACCACCTAGTAGGTTATAACAGCGTTAAGTTTGTTAGTTTTTATGTCTACTACTTATTATTATAAGATGCAAACTTTATGCCGAATCGTAGCTAGAAAACATGCTTCGCAAAAGGTGAGATGAACGTCACCGCATCGCATTTAGCCGGTATGAAATTGTGGTGTACATACGTCTTGTGCGAAATTGCGAGCCGTCATAAAGTTTGAATGGCACTGTACATTTTACAGTCGTAAACATTAGTGCAAGCCAGTAAGCATCGAACGCCGTCGAAACGAGGCCCGACTAAAAATATACTCAATGAGGTAACGCCGTACGTCAAGGTCATGATTCAATGTCGGATGTTGGACGTACTAAGTTTAAGTTTTCCTCCGCCTATTGATAACTAGTACACATTGTGTAGTTAACTCATTATTTACAAAACTAACAGTAGTTTTTTTTTAATATCAATTATAATTTGAAACTACCGATTTATTTTACTTGTGCTTGATAAGTTAGGTTAGGTTCTTTGGTTGTTTTTGATCATAAAATGTGTCTGATGTAATTAGAATCACTCGGTTTGTGTGTGTGCAATCGTTTTGAATTAGTTTAATTTGTATGTCATGAAAGTTTAAACAATTTAACATTCCTAGATCTAGTAATTTAAGTTTCGTTTAGAGATTTTCTCTATCGATGTTATCCAGACATCGCAAAAAATGGTTATTAAGTATTATAGAGAAAGCTAGGAGCAAGCTCTAAGAAAGGAAAGCCTGTCTAGTTTCTAGAGTCTTGTAATGTACTGAATTTAAGTGTGCAAAATTTCACCTCCAGTGCGTTGTTATCAGCTTATCATGGCAGTCATCGTGCGCTTGATAACATTGTAAACAGTTGTCGCAATGCAAGACCGCTCTTGATTGCGGTTTGGTATTAAAAACATATTGTACTTAATGCGTTTATAGGCGCCAGTATACAGTTTTATGTTTATAAGTGTTCACATTTCATAATGTATATAAGTTTTCTTGAAGTTTAGTGTAATTTCGTTAATGTTAAATTTCATTAACTTTGTCGAATTCAATACGTGTGAGTGTAGTAAATATAGCCATAATTCTGCTGTTTGCACTTAGTCTGACTAATGTTGATAATATTGTATGTGTTTGTGTACAGAACCAGCAGCCACTGCTGGAGGTGGTGCGCGAGAGGGCGCGCGAGCTGAGCGGCGGCGCGGACGCGGCCAGCGGCGAGCGGGTCGACCACAAGACCAGGGACCTCGCCGACCGGTGGAATCTCGCCTGCGAAGGTATACACATAACTACAGGAAAAGAAACAATGTCAAAGAAAGATAGAATTATTCGGGACCTATTATAATCAAATCAAACGTTATGGCGATTCATAGTAGGCTATGAATGCTTGTTTGCATTGTTGAGTGCCTGGTATTTTGTGCAGTCTGTCGTCCTTTATTTCCAAGCCGCGACAAATGGAAGTCTGTAATCTTTGTCTACCTCGGTGTGAGTTGTGTAGTTGTATTGGAGTTTTAAGGTACATTTCCTTCCCACTAGGTTTAGCGAAGCGTGCAGCAACAGCAGACAGTCAGCTGCAGCGCTGGACGCAGCTGCTGGACACTCAGAGGAGTCTCGCTGCAGCTGTTACCGCGGCTTCAGACCGCCTGCGACAGCTGGACGCTAGCCCCAGCACCCGTCGACGCGCGCTCGACACCCGACATGCTTTGCAGGTTTGTTGAACTAATGAGAGACTGCAGTGTACATTTAGAATGATAAGCCTGTACTTAGGGTCTTTTTCGCAGTCTCAGTGACCAATTGATATACTTTGTGCTGCGGATGTTTCTCGTTAGGCAATAAGAAAGATATTCGAGATTTCGTAAAAGAAAAAAAAAAACATCCTGTGCAGAAGTTACTTGTCATCTGTTTTCAGAATTGGTAAATGGAAAAAGATATAAAGAGTCTTATGAGAGTAAAGACTGGTATTTGGCATATCCACTTCATTATTCTGTAATTTTTTGTACCCAATGTTTTTAAATTAATCTAAAGTTCTTTGTAATGTTAATTTTTATCTCAATCCTTAATAAAACAAATTAGAACCATTTGCTCGAAGTAGGTCTATTGTAAAGGTATGCAAAAGTTTTGAAATAGTCTAGAATACAGAGCGCTAACCGATCAATATATCGGCTCCGTGCGCGGCCGGCGAACGGGACCTTTAAAGGAAAGTTCTAGACAGGTTTTGAATGAACTCACAAGCCTTGTACAGCTCGTAATATGTGCCAACTATGTTCCCAGGTTAATATAACAATTCTAACTCAGATTGTTCTTTCCAAAATATACCATTTTAAAATGTTCACTGCGAATTTATTTTAAAAATAAACTTTACAATCTTACTCGCATATTGTTAGTTATTTTGTTTTCGATATGAGCTGTCCCTTTTTGCCAGTTTCCGACCCTTCGCAGTATCGCTTCCGATACGGGAAGTTGACACGATAGTATTTTATTTCAAGGTATTTGTGTCCAAACTCTGTTAGTTAAAATATGTACAAGATGAAATGTTATACAGGAGCTGCAAGCGGACGTATCAAGTCTTGAAGAGAGTCGTGACGATCTCCTGGAGCACGCAGACTTTGTGCTGAACATCCTCAGACCGCACTCGAAGCAGGCCGCAGAAGACACTGAGAAATCTGTCAAGGAGACCGCGGAAGCTTATGAGAAGTGAGTTTGTGTGGCAATTTGTGTGACTTTAGTTTTGTATTTTTATAAGTCTAGTTAGACTCATCTTTTGAAATAATTTCTAAACGTATAATGCTAAGGCAGAGATTCACAAACTTTATTTTTAATCCACTTTGAACTTTTTATTGGTTTCGCTGAACTTATTGCTGTAATTTCTTTTTCAATTTGTTTATCAACTTTATTTCCATCTATCGTTTTCTATGTGCACGAGGCATCTGAATTTTGAGAATCACTGCTAGAGCATATTTTAAAATGTTTTTTTATTTAGCTAATAAGGTAAGTATTCATATAGTTTTTTTTTTAATTCTGGGAGCGCAAACCTTCTTACTATCGGTAAAGTAAGTGAAATCTATTTGCACAAAATGAAAACTTTATAACGTAATCAAATAGCTTTGAAAGATTCGAGCGTCGGTAAACAATCGAGTAAAGGCCGTGTTTAAATTGTACGAGATGTACGTTTCTATTTTTATTATTTTTCCACTCAATAGATTTGATAAAATTTGAATTTTAGTATTTATTAGTTGATTATAATGTTCAAATACAATTATTATTATAGAAGTTTAAGAATTATCACGCAAAGTTCTTCGTTTTTAATTTGTACTAGAAATGTTGTTTGAAGTTTTTCATAACCTATAAATTTTTGACAACCTTCTTAAATGTAGCTGTCCATTAAAAAAAACGTAAAATATGTTTAAATAAGTAAAAGAATTGTAGATAAAAAAAAACTCCGATTTAGAAATCAACAACTAACGGAAAAATTTCTAAGCTTTTTTGTATAACAGAAACAGTTAGCAAAGATTATATTGCATTCACAGACTTTAATACGTTTTTTTATCTGTACAAATAAATTAATTACATAATAATATGAATACGATTAACCAATTATTAAGATTTTAGTCTGTCTCTCTGTTTGCAAGGCCGCGTTTGTTCCTGGTAATCTCCGGAACGGATGAACCGATTATGACGGGACTTTGACGGGAAGGTGGCTGATGGACGCAGGAATATTTTAGGCTATTTTTTTACTGACGAAGTCACGGGTGACCGCTAGTTTTTTTAACAAATTTAAAGTCCGGAAACGTCAAAGTTAAACAGTTGGCAAAACATCAACTATGTAACGCAGTTCTACTGTTTTACATAATGTCTATTTCACGAATTTAACTGCCATTTTAATTGTAAAGCAATAAGGTTTATTTTAGCTTGATTTTGATTCTATGCCATCAGTTACATGTGGCGTCAATCTTTCTGGTATTTTGTTGGCACAAAACAATATTTTTGTATATTGGTAAAAAGATATAGTATTGTTGCTACATCCGGAAAGAATTTTTTTAGATAAATCTTGGCATGGACTTGTTGAAAATTTGTTGACATGTTACGACAAAGTAATATGCTTGTGGATGCATTAATGTAGTCAAGCTATGTCTACGGTAAGCTAGTATTTTAACATTCTGCAGCTATATTTCTACCAAATAATATTCCAAAAACTTAACCTTATTCCCCGAATAGCCTTTCGTGTAGGTATCTCATGAATACCAAAGGGAATACCATTTTGGGAATTTCTGTTTCAAAGAATGATCTTTAAAGTCTTGGTAAACAATCTGTATTTTTATTGCATTGTTGACAATGCAGTAAGTTGTGCATGCGTCGCGTGCGTGGTAAACAGTATTTAGTTCTGAGCCACTGCTCTCAGATGTTTACGCTAACGAGAGTATCTGCGACTCGCCGCGGTAAATATAGACCACCTGAATCATACGCACAAAAAATAATTATAGATTGCAATACGGTTGTGTGACCCATTTATTTCGTAACGGTCTAATCTACTATGAGTTAGTGATATAAATTTTATATTATTATCTTTAAAAAAACAATATACAGTTGTTTCAGCAGTGGAAATTCACGTTATAAATCCACAACAATTCGTAGCACAAAATTTGGCTAGACCATTCGTTTTATAAAGTAATTCGACAATACTGTTGCAGTCAGTCTGCGCCGCATTGCAGCTTCCAAACAAACATTATGTCGACCAGACATACACTTAAGTTCTACAGACGACGTAGTAAGGCGGTCAATTTAACTGATATAAATTAAACCTTAGAGCCTTTGCAATAAGGTGCATTATGATTTAGTAATTGTCTGTTGTACTTTGCACAGTGTCATTGTTGTTGTAATTTCAATTTTACGCATTTGAAATAAGTTGCTATTTTATTTGAAAATTACTCTGTTGTCAATCTTCTGTGGACATTTATGTACACGGTCAAGGTCGAGTGGTCATCGTCTTTTAAACTACAATGAACATACGTGATTAGAAAAACAAAAATTGAATATACAAGTTGACAGTAATATCCTCATCTACTATAAAAATAAAAACTATGTTAAGTAGATATATCGATTTTTATTATATACAAGCTGTCGCCCGCGATTCAGTCCGCGTGGAATTTAAAAAAAACGTAATTAATAGCCTATGTATTCTTCTAGACTGTGTTCTACATGTATACCAAATTCCATCGAGATCTATGCAACCGTTCTGGAGATACCTTGTAACAAACATCCATCCATCGATCTAAATATCATTTATTAATAAAAGATTTGGTCTAATCAAATAGAACGGCACACATGTTAGAAATATTCAGTAGTGGCTGGATTATAAAGGGTTGGCTCCTGGCTCCCCTTGCGTTGTGTTTTTATTTTCGTCTTGAGACCTTCGAATTTTCTAGAAGCTTTGACGTCATCACACGACAATTTTTAAACTATTATGTCATCATATGTCTCATTATTTTATAAGATAATTCTGTTGAGGTGATGTCATGCCCTCAAGTTGACGTGCTTCGAATTTTTATAATCACATGACCTTATTTCTTAAGTGTTAAGGTTGAAAATACAGTTGTCGATATTATTTTTGCAAGACACGTGATTCCTATTCCTGCTTCTGTAAGGACGGAGTACTTTAGTGTTGGGTGATTTTATTTTTGTGGCCATGATCGCACGGACGATTTGTTCGATGCCTTGTAATTTTATGGCCACACGAGCTATTTGTGTTGCAATTGTTCCCATTAATTTTACTCTCAGCTATCGTGTTACTTGACTTAATTAATTATTATTGCAGCAAAGGCAAATGAATTAAATAAAAAATATTTTATTATTACTTTTTTGTTAGAATCTTGATGTAAAAAAAATCAATTCCTGCCTATGACACATTTGTTCCTAAGTACACTTTTTGCACAACAGCACCCTGTTTTAACGTTCAAATTTTATAGTGATGTGCCATTTCCATTTTAGAACATGTCGATTAATTATAATTGTCCTGGAAAATTTTCATTATAGAAATCATTTTGTAATTTACAAACTGACTTTATATATTAAAAATATTACAGATAATGCAAACATAAAGTATTCAAAAGTATAATAAGTAAATATAATTTATACAACAAAAAAACATCCTGTATATTGAGTTGAGGTAATAGACGGAAACAAGGGGAAGGGAATGAATTTTAAATACTTTTCAAATATGTTACGAGGAAGAGGGTTCTCGATTATAGGGTTGTTACTCTCGACTACATGTTAAAAAAAATCTATCGACTTTCCAACTTATATAGATTGGTTTACTAAAATATTCAGAGCACATTGACTTAAAATTTTTACTTGATTTCTCTAATTTTATAGTAAACTTTGATAATATCTTCATAATCTTTTCATTTTTATTTACTTATATTAATAACTTAAATTGCTCATACCTTAAAGTGTATGGCTATAAAAGTAAGCGTTTAAAAAATAAAACAATATTTTAAAGTAATAGAATATATCGATAGAAAAATATAAAAAAAGTCTGGCGGTACATCCCTAATATTGCAATGTCTCCCCACGAAATACTCCAGGGACAAACCCAATCGTAACTATTTTTCCGCCCTCTCGCAATCGATAGTGAAAATATAAACAAAACACACAAATATCGAATGATTCACCCTGACTTTAATCCCGTCCAGTACTAACTACATATACTCAGTCCCACATAATTGTACCTAATTGAATAACTTGATTATAGTCCTCTTAGCACAGACTATCCTGTTAATGTAAAACGTTTCATAATAACATGAATGTATTCGTAATGTCAGACTTGGTTACTTCAATATTTTCTATTTTTTGTATTGTTCAGTACTCGATATTTCCTTATTCAAACATGTTCCCTGCATATTTGTGACGGTCCTCTTGAAGTAACCATACATTTAGTGACAAAAATCGCTATAGATTGATACGAAGACATATATGTAGTTAGGAAGTAGACATAAGACTAAGTTTATTGCGAATTATTTTGCCCCTCACATTATAAAAGATAAATACATTCCGTCCGTCTCGCGCTAAACTGGAATGCCATACGTCGCGTCATAATACACGCTAAAAAACGTGCTCCCCTGCTATCATAGGGCTTACTTTCAATCGATCCTACTTCCAGACGATGTGGGAGAGTCCGTGCAATCGTTACGCATTCGAACCGACTACACGGTGCCATGTACCGACCGGCCCGCGCATGCGCGCTGCGCAGTTAATGGGTCACGGCCCCGCAGCGCGGCTCGACTGCACAGACATATTGAGAACTTACACCGTGTTAGCGAAACGCGCTTCGCAGCGAGGAGCCTCTCGCCGGGAATGCAATGTGCAGTAAAATCATAAACGTTTCGGCAAACACGCTCGCCAGCCGCCGGTCGCGTCGTAGGACCGGTCCCGGCGTCGGCCGTTAAGGGAACATCTTTCGCGAAGTTTGCTAGTGCGAAGCTCGTGTTACGAAGTTGTTTTGGATAATTGTTCCGGCATACACCATCTCGCATCGACGATTTCGGATAAGAAAGGTGCGGTTTGGTGCTAAATTTGGCAACGTCGTATGTAATGTTTACGTCGCCCACACCGCGCGGCGCCGGCCGGCTTGCGGCGCACGGCGCATGCCCTTTCGTTGCGCAATACGCAATCTCAAATTCGATGACTGTGTTGGAAATGTCACGTCGGTGCCTTGCGCTCGCAACGTAAACACGGCCTGCAATAGAAAAACTTGCGCTCTGATGTCATCGTGCAAACATAATAGTTTCGAATATAAAATTAGCCGCGTCGGGGCGGGCGAGGCGGCGGTTCATTGAGCGACGGGCGAGCGACGCGAGCGGAGCGCCGCAGGCCACCGGCGACCGAGCACGAGGTGCGACCTTGCACGTCACCCGGCGCGGCGCGCGGCTGCGTCACGCCGCGCGCGGATTATTTTCGTCGCCTTTTGGCAGCTTCCTCTCGGCGTGCTCTCCCAGAAGCCGCAATTCCGCAGCCCGAAACGAACGCGCGACTTACCGATTTTTTTCCTTTTACAGATTGCGACAGACTCTAGCGGCGAGGCTCGCGGAGATCGACGACATTGTTTCCGAATTCGACCGCGTGGCGGAGAATATCGAGAAGCTCCGGCAGCTGATCGAGGTTTTCATAGCCAAAGTTGGAACTTTCTACGTTTTCGGGGAGAACGACGAGGAAGGCGTCCGCGAACTAGCCACCGAAGTTTCGGAGTTAGTCCAGCGCACGAAGAACTTCACGGAGGAGAGCCGCAAGAGATACGGTGGCTCCGCCCCGGCGGACATCGCGCAAGAACTGTCCGCTTTAGAACTATCGGCGGAAGGCTTGGCGGCAGCCATGGAGGAGAAGGAGAGGGAGTGGAAGCGCGCTCGCACTGCTCGCAGCGAATACGCGACCGATGTGGAGAGCGTGCAGGCGTGGGTGCGCGCGGCCGAGCTCACCGCGAGAGACAGGACACTGCCGCCGGCGCCGTACCGGGAGCGGCTAGTAGCCACCAGGGCAGAGGTGCCCGGCGTGGCCGACCGCCTCGAGCGCCTGACGCGTAACGCGCGCGCCATCGTCGAGGGCAGCCGCGACGCCGGGGAGCGGCAGCTGGTACAGTCGACAGTGATGGCGCTGTCGGATCAGTTCTCGGCCGTGTGCAGCGAGCTCGAAGCCCGCCAGGCGGCTGTTGAGGACGCTTGCGACGCCGTGTCTAGATTCCTTGCGTTGTTAGAGAAAGTCCTACTTTGGGTTGAGACACAGCGTGCATTCCTAGCGCGGCCGCTCCCGTTGGCCGATTTGCAGGAGGCGCAGCAGAAACAGACTGAATATGGGGTAGTGCTTCTTTTCATTATTGTTTAGTTTGCACATTAGGTTTCGTAATTTAAAATTATAACTTCTGTTTCAGAATGCTCTTAAAAGCTGCAAGCAGCAAGCTAAGAATCTCGCAGATATGACTAAGGAAATAGAGGCTATCGAGCGTGTTACAAGTCCCGGTGACTTACCTTCTAGACTAGAAGCAGCAGAAAATGCCACAGTTGATGTCGAGAAGAAATTGGCGAAGACGGTACGCTACATATAAGTTACAGTTCTGGTTGTCTGGTTGTCTGGTAAAACCATCACTTCCACAGTTTCCTATTGACACATAGCACATTAACACTGGCAATTATTTTTCAGAACGGCTTACTACAAGAACTGGCTGAAGAATGGGAGAGATGCGAAAAGAAGTTGAAAGACGTCGGCCACTGGGTCGAGGCCACGACGCGAACCATTGAGACACCTCAAAATGCAAAGAAACCACTCAGAGACAGGCTCGCTCTGAGAGAAAAACTCATAAACGATATATCAACTCAAAAAACTAAAATTTCTTATGCCGTTGAAAAACTTAATGTGAGTGTTACCATTTCAGGGTTTTACATCAGACTTGTTAATAATTTTACTTTGGTTGTTGGTTTTCGCTTATCGTCTCTTCGTTCGTCCGTGTACGCAATTTTCGTTTCTTTCATATTTGGTGGTGGTTATTTTGGTTTATTTATTCGTAGCTACCTCTTTTAAATTATTTTTCAGGGAATTTCAAGTGTGAATTTTACATTTACATAGGTACACTTTGGTCCGGACGGCGTGGCGGCGCAGTCGCGCTCCCCCGAAGGCGTGCAGAGAGCGGCCAGCGAGCTGTGCTCTGCGCTGGACGCACTCGGCGAGCAGACGGGCGCCCAGGCGCGTCAGCTCACCGCCGCGCTCCAACAGCTCGAGGCGTACTGCGCAGAGCTCGGTCAGCTCCGCGCCCAGCTGCTGGACGCCGAGCAGCAGCTGCGCCAAGCCGCGCAGCCCAACTACAGCCCTCGCGACCCCGAGCGTGCCAACAGACAGCAACAGGTAAGAAATGTTCACAGCAGAAATTCCTCACGTATTCACTCCCGCACCCACACTTGTAGGTGGCTAGCGAAAGTTCTAGTTTTGTTTATCTCACTGTGAGGCTCTCTGGTGCCCGATACTCGGGCGTTTGTGGCGTTGTGTACATTACTGGCATTCATTTGTTTTTTTTTTGTTGCTCCCTTTTACCCCTCTACTAACTCGTGAATCGATATCCTCTGTTAGGCATGTCGAGAGAGAATTAAATCGCTTCAAAGCAAGATCCAAGCACGAAATGAGCGCATCAAACTACTTATACAGCGCGGTGGACCGGACGCGGACCCGCTTAGGGACACGTAGGCGAAACATCGAATATAGCATTAAGTCAAAATATAGTTATCAATTCCTATTATAATTTCATTTTAAAACGAAATATACTTGAAACATCGCAGCCACCGTCGTTTTTTTTTTCACTTCCTTCATCGCTCGCACGTCAGCGAACCTGTTGTAAATTATCTATGTCCGTACTTGCGTATCAGGAGGTCGCACGGCGTATCGAAGAGCTGACTCGATGTATCTTCGAGTTGGACCCGTTCGTGGGCGGCGGCGACGAGGCCGGGACTTTGAGCCTGCTGCTAGAAGCGGGTGAACGCGCGCGGGCCGAGCGCCAGCCGCGCTCCTCTCAAGTCTTATCCGCCCCGCGCGCCACGGCCGCACACCGCACGCCGCGAGTCACTCCTGCCCCGCTGTCGACGACTTACGCCGAGATAGTGAAAGGCTTCAGCTCCCGCTCGAGCTCGGTTGGCTCCCGGCAACCTAGTGCACAGAGAGTGCCCCTCGAGTCCCCTAACACTCCCGCCGAAGAGGAATACATCACAAGTAAAATATGTGCCCCAGTGTGTCTCGGCAGTGATGTGGCCGACGAGCCCAGTGATCAATACAGTGAGACTGTTGACGCAAGTGAAAGTGACGCGTATATGTCTGAATCTAATGTTTATATCCAACCGGAGGAGAAACAATGGAGTTCCCAAGTAACGATGGAAAATCAGGACTATCAAGAACAACATATTTCCGAAAGCGAAGTATCTGAACAGATCGTGCAAGCTCCAATTCATGCGGAATTACGTCCGCCTGAACATCACGATAGGTCACTTAGTCCCGCAACGAAGTTGCGATCACAAGATTTATCTTATGCAGAAATTCTTGCATTAGGTCTTCGGAAACAGGCAAAGGCCCAAAACATTGTAACATTACCTGAGCCACAAGTGGCGCAGGTGGAAATGGTCAAAGAAATAATTGTAGAGGTGGAAAAAGCTCCCCCTATCATAGAATATGAACCCAGAGTTCATTCAACAGAATCGTTGCGAGTTAAAACGGACAGGTTTGAAAGACCGGTGCAGCGTAGTCGCTCTAGAGATATGCCAAGACAGAGACGTGCTCCTGAAAAACGGTCTACTAAATCTCACGATACCCAAATTATTAAAAAGAAAAAACTTTCAAGAAGAGTTATTGAAGTTGAGGACTTTGATGACACTCCTGAGCAACAGATGTTAGATTCAGCTCCTCCTTGCAGCAACTTACATTCATCTATTCAAACAAATGATAAACCAATTACAGAAACTAGCTGTAAGGACTCGATTAAAAAAGTGCAACATAGTGCAACTGTGGTCGAAACTGTAAGTGTGGAAAGTTTACAAGATTTTACTAAAACTGAAAACGATCAGAAGAAACCTAAAAAGAAAAATAAACACAAAAAGTCAAAAGACACACAAGATGACGAAATTGAGAAAGCCCTTAAAGAAATTGAAGAATCAGATAAACAGAAAAAAAGGAAAATTAAAGATAGTCGTGACAAAACTAAAGAAATAATAACTAAGGGTACAGAATCAGATGAAGCGATAGATAAAAACGATGTTAAAATGAAACAATCAGACTTAAAACATGATTACAAAGAAGGATCTAATAAACAAAAGAAAAAGAAAACTAGTACTAGGGAATTACATGCATGTCAAATAACTGATCTATCTTCTGTTGTCGTTCCACAACAAAGGACAAATAAGGAAACAATTACAGAAAATATGAACGTAGAAATGGAAAAAGCCACTTTTAGTAAGAAAGATGATCCTAAATCCGCTGATGAAACGATTATAGAAGAAAGTAAGTTTGATGAACCTGATGAGGTTAGTAAACAAACGAACCTTAAAGATGAAGACAAACACCATATAATCCATGACTTGATTCGTAACGAAAAAGAATCCAAACTTACTGCGGATATTTTATGTGTGACAAAAGATAATGTCGAAAACATTAATCTTTCTACAGAGCCAGAATTAGAAGTAACATCCAAGCAAAAGCGGAAAAAGAAAAGTAAAAAGCAAGGAAAAACTATCGAAGAGACACCTGTCGATCAAACTATAACAGCAGCTATTGAAAAAATAGTAGAAGAAAATATACAACCCATTGCCACTACAGTTCAAGAAACATCCAATACTCAATGGAAGTCTGAAAAATCTAAACAAATGGAAAAAATAAATGAAAAAGCTAATGTTCGTGATGCTACTATACCACGGGATAACATTTTGGATGTAACAGATTCTAATAAGAAACAAAAATCAAAGAAACAAAAATCCAATGAAATTAAAGAACCTTCAATACTGCACACTATACCTAACCCTTTAAAAACAAATGCTGAAGAGAAAAAAGATTTTGAAACCTGTGGTGAAGTAGAAATAACTGAAGCAAAAGCGCACAAAAAGAAATCTAAATGTAAGAAACCTAAAATTGTTGATGACGAAATAGAACACGCTTTGCGTGAGATTGATCAACCAATTAGTACTAAAAAGAAATCAATCGAAAAGTCCGTAAAGACAAACAACATTAACCAAGAATTGGGGCAAGAAGTAAGCAATAAAGAAACTCTTAAAATAAATATGGACGATGATGAAAACTCGAAACTAAGAGTTTCTAATATAATTTCAAGTAAACAGGAAGTCAAGAGTAGCCCTGTAACTGTGGATTGGAATACTTTAATGGCTGAAGAGGAAAACATTCCTGAATCAGAATTAGCACCCATTACTCAACCTAGTATTGAGACTGATTTGTCTCTGGAAAGTGAACAAATAGCGACTGAAGTTACTATACTTCCAGAAATTATTGATTTAACAAATATAGGAGCCGAAGGAAAAGATTGTTTGGATAAGGAAAAATCTGAAACAACTCAAAACACTATCGACCTTCAGAGTATTTCTAATGAGCAGAATAATAATAAAACTTTAAGAGCTGATAATCTGAAAGATAGTGCGTTCAATATAGTAGAGGAAATAACTCGATACGAACCTATTATACAAGACATGGAAACACGCACTATTTACCTAATAACTCATGAAGAGAAAAAATTACCACCAATAAGAACCGTGAAAGTTTTTAATTCCAAGATAAATTCTTTGAGTGGTGATTCTCAAGATAAAAATGACTCTGAAATCAATATTGAATCTACAACTTCACAAGAAAATGACGATAATATCTTTGACGAACCAATAACTTCGTCTGTGTTAGTCACAGATTCTTCATCGCAGGATTTGAATATGGTCGGAGACAATCAACGTATAAACGTAATTATTGACGAACTACCGCTTAATACCAAAGCGGTATCTAATTCCAAAGATGGTTCTGATGAGATCAAAGACATAACGCTTTCAACTGACAATGATTATAAAGACAATATCGGCGATGATAAAATCCAAACTAACATTGAGGAATATGATTGCCCTACCATGGAAGAGTTCTCAGAAAATATACTTGAACATGCTATATTTGGATCAGTACAAGACCGCCAACGAGTACAATTAAAAACGAGTACTATTCCATATCAAGCATTAGAAGAGATAAAAACGTACTCATTAAATCTTGACATTGATAGATTAGACTTCGACTACTATCAACTATTGAATAAGCAAAGTAATTTATCTTCCGAATTTGAAACTGATCATGAAAATGCAGAAATTCCAGAACACGATAAAGATCAAGCAGATGGTGAAGTACTTTTAAAGTCTTCAATAAACCTTTCTTCTTGTGATATAACTGAACAGTCTGCATTTGAAGAACAGTTGCATTATGATGCAATAAAGTCTGCAGATAATTCATTAAGATCTCATACTGAGACGTCTGAGGCTACTTATCCTGATGGGAAAAAATTAAAAGATGTAAAAACAGCACTTGGAAATGAATCTGTTACAGTCTCTTCTCAAGATACGACCAATGAAGCAGATCTAAAAAATCGTGCAGAAACTATTAACATTGGGGTACCACCAACGACATATTTGGAAATTGTTCTTGATGCACCAAGTCTTTATACAACGACATCGAGCTTAGAAAATATACAGAAATTTACAGATGACAATTTTACTTCGGAATTGGATTATAAGGAAATACAATCCAATGAACCTGGAAATAAGGAATTAGAAAAAGATGTCTTAAAATATGAAAATGAAATAAAAGTGCTGGAGGATGAAATGCCACGTTATAATTATCATGAAATAGCTGATTCCGAAAAAATCTTAGGTATTGTTTATCCTAAAGAGACATTACCAATACCTGAATCAAGTACAAATGTAGACAAAAAAGAACCTGAAATACACGAAACAAATGTTCTTGACGAAGGAACTAATCAATCAAACACTTTTACTGGGACAGTACTCAAAGAGGAAATGTTACCAGAATTAGTTATGCAAAGTCATGACACCGATGAAGCAAATTCCACTTACTTATCACTGAAAAGATTTAGTGAAAATTTTTCGCTTCACTATATTTACCATTATATTGCTGACGCTGAAAAGATCTATCCTCGTCTTGTAGACACCATTGAGAAAGAACAGGGAGACAGTTCATCTAGTAAAGGAAACATTGAAACAATTCAAAACAACCAGGTTTTAAACGACGTTGACACAGTCGAGGAAACCAAGACAGTTGCAGAAGCAGGCAAAATAAATGAAACTGTAAACCCACTAGATTCGAACGATAAAGAAAACTTAAAGCTACAGAGCCAATGCTTATTAGGCAGTAAGTCAAATTATATTGATGTAATATATTTTGAAAAGCCCAAATATGACTATCATGAACTGTCAAAAGGTGAGACACTATTGGCTTCTGTTTTATCAATAGAAAATGCCAAAGTCGAGCGAATCACGGATGAATTGCAACATGATCAAATGAATATTCCAACAGACGAGCAACTTCCTGTGTTGATTGAGAATGATAATAATGAAGAGGAAATAAATTTGCAAGATATAAATACCGTTGACAACAAAGAAAAAACGACAAACAAAATATTAGTGCAAAATTATCAAGAAATTCGTGACGCAGAGAACAGAAACGCGATAAATCTAAGCAAATCTAGTGCTGACATGGAACCAACCCTTCTTGTGGAAGATACATTAGATCTAGTTCAGAAACCTGAAAATAATGATTTGATTACTGAACCACCACATCATAATGTAATTGAAAAAACTGTAAAGCAAAATTTCGAAGAATCTCCCAAACAAAAAGAAATAAAGTTTACGGAAAACGTCGTCAAGGATTCCCCAATATTACAAAGGCAAGAGTCACAATCAGTTTTTTACGAACCAATTAGATACAATTATAGTGACTTACTGGAAGCTGAACGTGTATTTGCTCGAAACGCTACGTTTATGCTTTCTAATAACGATAACTCGTTAGATTCCGTTTTTGATTATGACACCATTGAAAAACCACTAGAAAAAAGTGATGATCGATTCCTTAATCAGAAATTCGATGACAAAAATGAAAACAAATTTATTATTGAATCGAAGACAGAAGTTTTTAAAGATATCATCGATAATATTAAAAATGAACAAATAAAAACACTTGAGACACGGGAATTTAATACCCTTGTGCCCGCAGTATTTGGTGATGTAGAAATGACCGCTACCTCTATTTTCGAAAGAGAAGCGAATAAGAAACAAGAACAGGGCGAAGCGGAAAAGCAAGAAGTTAAAAAACAAAACAAAGAATACACTGACCAAGATAAAACTGAACAAGTTGAAACACCACTGAAGGAGAGTATAGTAGAAGATTTTGTCGTGGTAGATAATTTACATCTTAATTTACCTGATTCAGAAATATCTGTAGAAAAAACTGAAGATTCAGTTCAGGAATCAAATCCAAATCTTGGCGATGATCTTGATTTCGAACACTCGTTCGAAGTTATTGATCTTGAAAAGGATGTGTCATTAGAAGTACAGGAACCCACAGAAATTAATAGTAACTTGGAACAGTTTTTAATGGTCGAAGGACAATCTACAACTCCAACTGTAGACATTGGTCCTGTTTCTAAAGAAGATGTAGATGTTTCCTCTTCGGCGGAACTTGTAACGGAACCTAAAAAAGATGAAATCCTTAATAGAGAAGGAATATTAGAAATATCAAAATATGAAATCGTGCCTCAAACTATCTCGGCGAAATTTATCGATGCGGAAATTGTTCATTCCGTATGTTCCCCAACCTTAAGTACTGATACGCAACAACAGGTTAGCAACGTTATGAGTACGGAACCCGATAAAGTAATCGATAGGTCTATAGATCACGAAATAGATTCAGAACAAGCTTCTCAATCAAAAATAGAAATTAGTAATCGGCCTGAAAAATCTCCCATTCATAATTTACATGATCTACTTCCAGAAATCGATTCCATACCTGAATTTAAACCATCCTTTTCGAATACAGTTCTTAACTCAAAGCTTTCAGCTGATGCCCCTGAATTTACACCTTCCTATTTATACAAAGCAACTGACCATACGACATCTGATGGTAAACAAATAGACACGCAGACATTCAATTTCGATGAACAAATAACTTTACAAACGGATCAGCATCAAACTAACGTTACACCCATAACATACTCTTCAATTTTATCATCTATGAAAGAACAAGAAATCTGTGACAATAATACTAAGCAAAAGGAAAGTGAACTATTGAGTGATGTTAAAAAGAGTGAGGTATCCACTGAAGATAAGTTGGAGCCAAAATCAAAACGTAACAAAAAACAAAAGCAAAAAGACAATAAAAAAGAAAAATCTCCCTTAAAAGAGGAGACATCAGCAATTGTTACATCCATCGACGAAGTTTCTTCTGTGCACATTTCTGAGGAACACAAACAAAAACCTGTCTCGGATCAGATAGAAAACATTTGGACAAAATTAACAGATGATGGTAAATCTTATGCTGAAGTTTTAGCTGAAGGTTTGGTAGAACAAGAAATTTCACCAGTCCAAATTATCGAAAACCAAGAAGTACAATACACACCTGAATCTATTTTAGAAGAAAAAACAGAATCTTCTGATATTGAACCACTTCGATGCAAAGAAAGTGACGACAATCAAGAATGTCATGACTCATGGGCGAAAATAGTCGCTTCGAATCGACCATCGCCTGAAAGAGTTCAAAAACTTGTATCACCGAATGAACCTATACAATCAAAGTCAAAAGCTCCCATTATTTTAGTGGACGAATCTGATTCGGAACATAATAAACCAGACTTAGACATTGATGCTGAAGGATTTATTAAAGTTGATAGGAATAGACGTTCGAGATCTAAGTCTAGGGATGGCCGTTCCACTTCAGTTAACAGGATGTTGCGACAAAGTGATGGCCGAGAAAAATCTGAAAATAGGTTAAATGCTCTTACAAGCACTTTGAAACCTGATGATGGTGAATCAATGCAAAGTAGTCATTCTGACGAAGAAAAAGAAGCGATAAAGAAAGGAAGAAAGACCCGCTCAACAAAATCTAAAGAAAAAGATGTAAAACCAAAAGTAGCCCAGATTGCACCCAGTACTTCAGATGAAGAAAAACAGCCTATAAAGAAGGATAAAAAGAAGAGATCTTCAAAATCAAAGGAAAAGGTAACTAAACCGGCAGAAGTAGCCGAGCCTTCCGAGTCGTTACAGGAAATTATGGAAGTAGAGCCAATAATCGCTCAGCAAAAAGAAGACCCCTCAACTCAGTCTCCTCAGGTACCGACTTCAGAAAGTAAAAAGAAATCCAAAAAGAAAAAGAAGGATAAGAAAACTTTAAAAGACACGACTGAAACACCATCTTCAGTTGAAATTACTTCTTCGGAACTAGAAACTTCAGAACAAAAATTTTCTGTACCATTAAAATCCATTGAAACTCCAATTTCAACACCAGAATCAATAGAAACTCCTATAAAAGACAGATTTTTTGCTGAAGCCCAATACTGGAAAGTAGATCCTAGCGCCGTAGATGATCTCACTAGTAAACCCGAATTTCTTACGGTCAAACTTGACTATGATGAAAACGATAAACAAAAAAATATTGTAATCGAAGTAAAACAAGTCCCAGAAAGTGACACGATTGTTGAAGCAACAAACATCAACTATGAAAAATTAGAAAACGAGCCCATTTCAAAAGAAAATAATATGAGCGCTTTTAGTCCAGACGATTTACCGAAAACAATTGAAGCACAAAGAATATCCGATGAACTATCGTTGGAAAATAAAATGGCTGATTTACAAAGAGAAATAGAAGAAATGTTACTTCCTGAAAACGATGCCTCTTTAGCAAGTGATATAACACCTAAAGAACTAACAGATATGCAAACTTCATTAGATGACCAACAAGAGGAAATACTCGAAAACATAACCCCATCGTTAGCATCGCCTGAACCTGAAGATACTTTGTCAGAAAGTCAGATTCCTCAAAAGGAAGTAATTCTGACTACGGAAAACGAAGTAAAATCCGTTCAAGCTAAAAAGACCCTAGATGAGAATTTGATCAAAGATATTAAAGTCAACATTCATGAGCCTTCTGAGATCGACTCACTAGTTTTAGCCGAAGCGTCTGTACTAATTCCAAATGAGGGTGATGTTGAAGGTGTAAATTCTATAGCAACTAACACCTCATTTACACCATCTTCTAATAATCTCATAGATTTACAACAAGACCATTTTTGGAAAGAAAAGTGTTTAGTAGACGATGCGGAGAAACTGCTTGTTGAACAAATTATACCTAAATTAGATAATTTTGCTTCCTCTCAACAAAAATCTGACTCCAATTTAGAACAAATCGTTAAGAAACAAACGCTCTCAACCGATTCCGATATTCTATCTAATGTGTTTATAGAAGTGCCTTTTTGGCCGGAAAAGCATTTATATCATGATGCCGAATGCGAATATTTCTTACAAATAGCAAAGAAACAGAAAAATCATCTTAATATAAATACCGAAGTTAAAAATACGGACAAAAAAGATAAAGATAAAGATCCCAGCGGTGGTTCGGGTCACTCTTCAGAATCTGACGAACCACGCGAATCCAGCGGTTCTCCGTTCGATTCCAACTATTTATCAATGGATCTTCCAGGCGGTATTTGCAGCTGGAAAGATCATAGTTCTTATTTGAGTTTGGAAACACCTTCTGATTCACTTACAGGCTTAATAAGTGAGGATATATCTAAATTAGGTACCGACATCCCAGAGGATAAACTAACAACCCTATTCCTAGCGCCAGTTGCCCCTCTCCCCCCCGAGCAGGAGTCGCCGCAGCAGGAAGATGAGAACCGGATCACAGCCAAGGTGAACGAGCGACACTCGTATTGTACCCTTTTACAATATTTATTTTATGTTTGGCATGAATTTATAACGTTTTATTTTATCACAATTATTACAAGAATTATTGTTGTAAATCGTCGTCGTCTGCAGAATTCGCCGTTCGTCTTGTAGAGCCATCTGTTGGCCAACACTGATTATCTCTTCACACTAAACACGTTTAGGGTAATTGTAGAAATTGAAAGTTATATGTGCAATTTATATAATTCTAGTCATGTCTAGTCACTCAATACTAATTAAATTATTTCTCGAGTCATTTTATTTTATTTTAATAAAGTAAATGTTTGTGCAAATATTGTTTTATTTATTTTAATTAATATCGAATAACACAACACCTCCCCTTCGAAATGTGAACACCAAGATTTGGCTTCTACGAGACGATCGACGAAATTGTTGCTTTAAATGGATTTATTTTTAGATGTTTATTTTTGGCTTACTTTATTTTACAACAATGGGGAGGACTTCACATATTTATAATAGACGTATTGTAAATACTTCATAAGGAGGTTGGTCAATAGATATAGTATTTTAAGACCCTATGAATGTATTAATTGACCCCCTATTTAGGTTGCAAAAACCCTCCTTTGTTGTTTTCAATTTTAATTGATTAAGACAATTACTTTTTGTAATTTGCATATTTGTTTGAGTTTATTATTTTAGGCATCCATTAAAAAAAATGCTCGCTTGGAAACGCGTCTGACACGAGCACAGCTTAGAACACGCAAAACTAAATGCTAACAAAATCTTTTGGATACCTTTACAAAATTTTTGTTTTCAACTATAATTGTTTGATGTGTTAAATTAATTGGAACACATCATCCTATTAATTAATCCAAATTATTGTTTATATTTAACCTTAATTTGTGTCAAGATTAAAATGTAACGCTGTGTTTTTGCATACGTTGCCAATCGTAAGACCATAAAACACGAGCATATCTCCCACATGAATGGCTTTAGGTGTTTTTACCATGATTAGGAGATTTCCAGACAAGCATGTCATGCCAACATTGACATTTTAAAGCTAATAATAATTTTGCGTTGTTTATTGTGTTGCTAACTTTGACCGGAGTAGCTTGCAACTCAAAATTCTTTTACAGGGCTTCAGTTGCCGTGACACAAGAATTAATAACATAGTTGTCTCTCTTTTCAAAGAGAACATGAAGGATGACTATATATGTGTCTGTAGTCGAAGTTAAATTTATATAAAAATAATTTTTTATATCATTCTTAATGTAGAGTCAAAGGTAATCGTGAATTTTGAGTTGAATCCATTCCGACATCTAGTCCCTTGCATCTGAATGTTGTTACGGATTATTTTCCCTTGCTAGGACACGATGTGACGTGGAATTTTAATGTTTTGTTCTTGTTTCATTACAGTAAATGGCATTGGCACGTGAGGAGTAAGAGTACTCTTATGCCCGATGTGCCAACTCAAACGGTCCCTATTATTTCTACTTAATTTTGTTTCTTTTTCATCGCCGTGTTTGTGAAAAAAAATGATTTAAAATTCCACGTCTAAAATTAAACTGTAGTATAGTTTGACTGATACAGTTGTGTGTTTTTAGGGTGACTTATCTAACAATCTTGAGACACTCCTCGAGGAAGTGAGGATCGTGCAAGCTCAGCTTTCAGACCTGCCAAATGAAACACTCGATGCGATGGAAGCGGGCCTTAAGGTATGCATTGTAAATATTTACATTCTATCTTTTATTTAATAGTGAAAAGTTCATTAACACTGTATTTATCATTTATAATTTTACATTAATCGATAGATTTGTTTTTTTAACATTGACTTACCTCGTTTACTTTTGTGTATCAAAACGTAGGTTTTCACTGCTTAAATACTCTTTGAAAACATATTGCTTTCTCGTTTCTTTCGGAAAGATATGACAATATGTTTTTATATTAAAGCAATAGAAACCCACTGTTAAAACATTTGTGATAATTATTACATCTAGCAACTTCAGTTCGTTCACATATCAACGTGAAGCCTCAATTTAAACAAAACTAGAATATCTATTATATCTTATCTATATATATAAAAGAAAGTCGTGTTAGTTACACTATTTATAACTCAAGAACGGCTGAATCGATTTGACTGAAAATTGGTGGACAGGTAGATTAGAACCAGGAAACAGACATAGGATAATTTTTACACCGTTTTCTATTTTTTATTCCGCGCGGACGGAGTCGCGAGTAAAAGCTAGTCTATGATCCTTTTAAAATGTATCACTTCTTAGAAACAATTGTATGAATGAAATTGAATTTATGAGTTGATATCATAATTATTTTCAATGTTGACGTGTTCGTGATGTCATCTATATATATCAGTATATAATGTATTTATAGTTTGGTTCAGTTGGCATCAAGTTGACTTTCAAATACACATATTTCATGATTCGTCTTTAAAACTAGGTCACCACTATTTACATTTGAGTCCGACAGAAATATTCGAAGTTGGCAAGCTGAACTTTCCTATGTTTCATTTCGATTCTGTTAACGACTTTAATTTTAAGAAAAATAAGGAACATATGAATTGATGTATGAACACATGTACTTTTGTTGATAAACCAAATAAATTAATAAAATAAATAAAATCAAAACTGTCTTTACAAGCAACTATCATCACACGATACTTTCGTTTAGTTAGCCAGTCACTTAGGCTATTTTTTTTCCATCATCTGCACGGAAATAAAAAAATCTAACTATAAATATAGCCTATGTTACTCAGTGATAATATAGCTTTAAAATGGCAAAATATTTTTCTAAATCGAATAGTAGTTTTTCAGTTTATTTACATAAAAAAATAAAAAGGTTTCCAATCTTTATAGATTGCTGCAAACAGTTAAAAAATCCGTTATTATATTAGTTTTTTTATGTTTTATTAATGTAAATGAAAATCTTACTAATATTATAAATGCGAATAATTTAATGGATGAATGGATATTTGTTGTGCTAAAGTATCACGAGTAGAATAGTCTGGAAGAATACATAGGCATAGGCAGTCGCAGTCGCGAGTGATAGCTATTCGTATAAAGGTGTGTCTGCAGTGACAAACGACCTTTCCTTCACCTACAATACAGATAGAATGAAAAAGATATTGTGAGTCATGTATATCTAAGTTATCTGTTTATATTGGCTGTAAGCTGATGATGAATTTTACTAGACAATGATGTCATCATGCACTTGCCAGTTACGAAATCCCGTGTTAATAATAAACCACATTTGTTTGGCATCTCTCTGTTAGAGCTATCGTGTTTGTCTGCGAAGCGACTCCTTAATACGAACGAATACGAACTTTAAATCGAAAGAGTTATTTGTTTAGTGATGTTATTTTGTTTTTATTTCAATTGTTTGTTTCTTTAATTTGAAATATTTTTGTGTGAGGCTGCTAGAATACAAAGGTATAAGTAGTTTTTTTTTGAGGAATTTTGTTTTTTATGAATGCGTAAAATTATACTGCTCGTTTTCCACATTTCACTGTAAAACAGTTGGTGTTTTTTTTAGTACATATTAAAATTTAATTTGATTAGTAAATTGTTAGCTGAAATACTGATTTAATATACTATGTAAATTGTTTTTTTTTATTAGTTTATATTTATTATGATATTATTGCGTTTTTCATACAATTCATAATGTAGATAAAGATTTCGTTATGTTTGTATGCTTGTTTTATATTTGAAAAATGTATTCTTTGATTTTCAGGAAGGTATAGCAGTTCTAATCAAGTGCGAAGAAGCAGCAATTCTTCTAGAACAGAAGATAATGGAGTATGGTCATGAATCAGAAGTTCAGACATTACTCAAAGAACTCATCGTGATAAAAACAAGAATCAGCAAGTTGTTAGAGCAAGCGCGCCATGGTCTTCACACCATCAAGGTAAGAAAGGTAGGAAATTGTATTGAATTAATTTGTTATTTATGCTATTACTAGCTTTCGCTTGCGACTCCGTCCGCGCGGAATTAAAAAAAATCGTAGATGTTCTTCCAGACTATGATCTATGTCCATGCCAAATTTCATCGAGATCCGTTGAGCCGCTCTGGAGATAACCTTCAAATAAAGATACAGTACTTGTGCAGTAACGTGTATCTAAATTTATCTAATTCGTATTGTTGACGTTGAATAATGTTTAAATTTCAGGATGCTAAAATTGAAATTGAAAATCAATCGAAGCAAATTGAAGAACAGAAAGAAAAGATTGCCAAGTTGGACCACTGGCTCGATACAATAAATACCGAGCTCAATGTATCCACGAAACAAAGTGAAGTACTCACCGAAGAAGATATAATTAGATATATAGAAATTTATGAACGTTACATCAGACAATACGAGGAATATGAAATTATTCTAAGGTCCATAACTGTGATAAGTGTTGATGAATCTAGTCAATCGATGCAAATGAAATTGAATGCATTGAAGAAAACATTGGAGGAATCGCGAGTTCTAGTCATTGCTGAAATAGAGCGATTGAGACAAATATTGATAAATATGAAATATTCAGTTGATGTAGAGGAAGAAGTTTCACAAACAGATAGAACAATTGATTCCACTTCAATGCCGGAGGAAATTGTTTCTCAAAAGATTATGGAGACTGTCGATGAAGTACCAAGTGAATCTATGAAGACTGTTCCTGAAGACAATGCTCAATTGGAATCCGAAAAGATGGATGAAACAGTAGAGGAAATTAAATCTCCCATAATTGTTGAATCTAAAATAACTACAACAATAGAAACTCAAACTGGAAAGAGTCTTGTTTCCGAGGCTCCGTCTCTGCACGATAAGTCTGTTATCTGTCAACCAGAAATTATAGAAACTCAGGATGTTTCCATAACGTGTGCGCCGCCAAAGGAGGTGGAAGTACAAACAAGCGAACAAAAATCAGTTGACGGAGAATTGCTTGAGAATATTCAAGTCAAACAAACTACTTCAGATGGCCATGAAACTATTATAATCTCAAGTCGTCCAGTAGTTAGAGAGAAAGCAATTGACGAAACTTCACTTTTAGTTGATGCTGACTACGAGGGTGATAATGAAAATAAAAACTCTGAACTGAACATAACACATAGTTTACCACAATCTTTTGAAACCGTAATGGTGGAACCCGATGAAACAACCACAGAAGTGGTAGTGGATGCTGATGGTACAAAGAGAATAATCGTTAGAAAAGTGAGAAAAACATTAGTCACAAGGCAACAAGTATTACACAAACAGGAATGTTCTTCGCACGTATTAGCGGACTCTGGCGCCCGTCGAAACCATACATTCCATCAAATAACATTGAAAGAAGATCAAGGTTCTACTTCTCATACTTTTGATCATGATGGAATCCAAAACATTCAATACCGAACGTATGACGGTCAAGTCATCACAGGGCTTCCTGATAGAGAAGTTACGATTCAAGAATTTACATCTAAACCAGAAATGATTATCTCTATGGGACAAGATATGAACCCAGACCAAATCCTTCAAATAGCGGAAGGAAAGATTCAACCCGAAATTCAAACATCTTCATCTAGTGTTACTGCTGTTGTTGAACAAGTCACAAAAAGAATTATCAGAACTAGACGTCGTATTATTCGTCGCGTCGTCATTATCGATGGTAAAGAGCATGTTTCTGAAGAAATTATTGAGGAACCCGACGATGTTGAAGTTTCAGAAGAACAAATACCAAGAGTATCTATAAATATCAATGATCATGTTGACAAGGGTGATGATGATGATAATAAACGACCACCTGACGATCGTGACACGAATAAAGACGATAGAAAAGACAGTGATATCCCAGAAAATGAAAGTAATCAAGTTGATTTTAGTGATAATGCTGCAAAATCGAAGACTCACGAAATACAAGAGATGAAAGATAAAACAGTTCCTGAACATGATAGCAGTATCCAAGAACACGAATCAAGATCTACTCAATTATTGCTATCGGGTAATGAAGTTACGCAACTAGAGACGTCATCATCAAATTTTGCTACACTTACTAAAAAAGTAACTAGAACAATAACAAGGACAAAGAAACGAATAATCAAACGCATTCAAATAATTGATGGAAAAGAACATGTGACGGAAGAAGTGATAGAAGAACCTGCTGACGTTGAAATAGTAGAGCTTGAGCCCGAAGAGAGTCAGCTTGAAGAGGACTCTAAAATGAAAAGAATGAAGATTATTAGGCAAGTACAAATTATCGACGGCAAAGAACATGTAACAGAAAAAATAATTGATGAAGATGATGATACGTATGAGCCAGAGATTTCAATGGCATCAAATGCAGAGCCTTCTCACCCTCAAGAATATGTCGTAAGTGAACCAGAACAATTTAAATATACAGAAGCAGATAATAAATTGAGTAATGTTGCTGATTTAACGTCTAGCTTAATAGCTAGTGAAAGCAATCATAGTTTAATACAAAAAGGTAAAAGAGAATTAGTTGAAGAATCAGTGGATGACAAAAAGAAAGATTTACCTCGTACAAAACAACCGACGGCTACAAATGAATATAATACTGAACAAAAACTAATGGAAGAGGTTAATCAAGATATAGACAAAGGTATTTCACGATATTCGACAACAGGAAATACAGAAAAAAGACCTTTAAAACCAGATGAAAGCATTATAAAAGATGCACTACCCGTAGTTATTGAGTTAACTTCATCAGACAATAAAACAAATGACAAAATCTTAAAAGAAAAAACCGAAATTGGAATAAGTTCTCAAATACCTCTTGCACCATGTGATATTGATATTCAAAAGAAAATAAGCACTCAAGATGTACCCAAAGAAAGTGTGATCCGAGAATATGTAAGCGATGTTTCTGTTCCCGAAGAAAATATTGTATCATTTGATGATAATAGATGGGAAAGTATGACAGGAACTTCCTCGACTGTGACACACGAAGGTTTTAGTACTGTGACAAATAGATATGTAACCAGAATAAGAAAACGGGTAATAAGACGTATTCAAGTTATTGATGGAAAAGAACATGTAACTGAGGAAGTTATTGAAGAACCTGAGGAAGTGATAACAGAACCCGAAACATTCACAATGCAAGAAGAGGGAGTCAAAACCAGACGCGTAAGAATCATAAGGAATGTCCAAATAATTGATGGTAAAGAACACGTCACGGAGCAAATAGTGGAAGATTCTGGTGATGAATACGTTACGGATTCTACAGTTACAGCTAATATAGATGTTAAAATTGGTCCATATGAAAAAACTCTTTTAGAAACACAAACATTCACTGAAGGGCAGATTAAAGAAACATTACAAGATTCTGAACAGAAACCACAAGAACTTCCATCGCCACTTGAAATATCAAAAGGATTCATAGACCGTGAAAGAGACCATACCGTTTCTTCTGTAACGTTATCAACAAGTCCACTCTCACCAAAAGAAGATATCAAAAAAATTAGAACTCAACCTGAATTAGATTCGGAAAATCAAACTAAAGTTCCTGAAAGCAAAGAAATTTTATCTCCCACTTCTAGTAACTTAAATAATACAATTACTACTATTGTTCAAGAGGAGAAAAGTGTGGATATACCTAATACAGCGAACACAAGAGATTTATGTGTTACAGACGTCTTATCCTCTAGTAAAATAAACGTGGACTCAAAAGAGGACATTTTGAGTAAAACGCAATCTGTTCCGCAAGTTATAACTAAGACACGTGATTCTGAAATTGATAACGTAGTTCCACAATTTACCAAAGCTGAAAAACCAACTGCTGCACCAGAAACTTTACCTGAACACATAAAGTCTGAGGCTGGAAATATTACCATTGAGGATAACCAGTTGCCAACCTTTGATAAGGTCAAGATCGAAGAAACTCAAAAGAACTCTTTACTTGACATCACTAAAGGCTTGATTGATAGTGAAACTAGCCATGCCATTGCGTTTGGTTCGCCTGAAACTATCAGAATACACAAAGACTTGCAAGCTGATAACGTTGAAGCTAAACCTGAAGTATATATTCCAGACGAGACTGTTAAAACTGAATCTAGTATTGGCGACGTTCCTCTGGAGCATGTTGAAAAAACTCATGCAAAGGAAAAAGAATTGATGTTGGAGTCAAGTAAGCCCGAAAATAAGCTAATAAGCAATGAATTCATTCTATCTGATGGACAGAATGATTTAAAGAAAAATTCTGTTGTTGATGCAACTAAATCTTTTCTAGGAATGGAAACTGAACATTCATCTATTAATCCTAAGGTTACAGAAATGGAAACTGAGTCACACCCACAAACTTCCATTCCTGAAAATATAAATACAGACAAAACAATCATAAAAGAAAGTGTCGCCGTGACTCCTAAAGAAATACGAGACGATGAAAACAAATTGATAACAATTCCCAAAGAAGAGATCAAAGATGTGGAAGAAATCCTTTCTCCAGTCGAGCAGAAGGAAAGTGATGAAGTCGATTTGCCGTGTCAAGATGTTACGCATACATTGCACGATAAAAGTATTTTGATATCTAAAACCGACGACATCGTTCCAACAATAAAATCAGAAGGCTTTATATCACCAAAAGATGAAGTAGAAGTTTTTATTAAAGAGTCAGATCAAAATACTCCTTCACAAGCACCGTCAGTCAGTAAAGATGGTCCTATTATTTCAAACGAAGATGATAAAAATGTAATAAGGGATAGCAAAGAACAAGAAGCTACTGGAACACAAAAAAATTCTGTTCTTGATGCAACTAAATCTTTTCTAGGAATGGAAACTGAACATTCATCTATTAATCATAAAATTACTGAAATGGAAACTGAGTCACAAACACAAACTTCCATTCCTGAAGATATAAATACTGACAAAACAATCATAAAAGTAAATGTCGCCGTGACTCCTAAAGAAATACGATCCGATGAAAATAAATCGATAACAATTCCCAAACAACAGATCAGAGATGTGGAAGAAATCCTTTCTCCAGTTGAGCAGAAGGAAAGTGAAGAGGTCGATTTGCCGTGTCAAGATGTTACGCATACATTGCACGATAAAAGTATTTTGATATCTAAAACCGACAACATCGTTCCAACAATAAAATCAGAAGGCTTTATATCACCAAAAGATGAAGTAGAAGTTTTTATTAAAGAGTCAGATCAAAATACCCCTTCACAAGCACCGTCAGTCAGTAAAGATGGTCCTATTATTTCAAACGAAGATGATAAAAATATAATAAGGGATAGCAAAGAACAAGAAGCTACTGGAACACAAAAAGACATGGAATTTGTGGGTTGTCAGATTCAAGAACAAGATGGCAATATAAAATGTATTAAAATAATTAAACAAAAAGTACTAATTGGTGACCAAGAACATGCCACTGAAGAAGTTGTTGAAGTGCCGACTGAGGCCTCTCTAACTAAATCTGATTTTACCACTGAAATTGATCCTTCTATCAGCAAAATTGGATTACAAGGAAAAGAACTAAGTGAAACATCAAATATTGATTCAAAACTATTAGTGTCTCCGAACGACATATTAGGTGTTGGAAATACCATTGACTTCATTACGAGTGAAGCAGCTCATACTTCTCAACTACTAAATTCACTAAAAGATTTATCTGAAACGCCACAAACGGCTGAAAAACTTGAAAAGGACGTTGATCTTCCATCAAAATTGGTTGATAGTGCACCTGAAGAAATCCAAACTGAAGTATCTGAATCGAAAGAGACAACGGCTTCAACTGAAAAATACTCTAATGAACCAAATGAGCTTAAGGTATCAGAGTCAGATAAAATTGCCATTTCAACGGTAAAATCTGAATTGGAAAAAGTTGAAAAGCAAATATTAAGTCATATGACAGTTGATGCTGGTACCACGCAGACAACAGTTGATGTTACACCAATACATACAGAATCTCCAATGACTGAAGTTGATATAGCCGTTGCGCCAGCGACTTCACAAGTATCGTATGTAACGCAGTTCGAACCGCAACAAACAACACGTGACGAACCGCATCAAACGACGCGTGACGAACCGCATCAAACGACGCTTGAGGAACCTTCAGAATTTATCTTAAACAAGACACCAGATACCGATCCAAGAACTGAAATTACTAAATTCATAGATTTAGAACGTCATGATACTCATCTACGCGACTTGATGTTAACTGGGCCTGAAGATAAAGCAATACAAGCCAATGTGCCAAAAGATGACACACATCTGAGTACTGCGCAAACGGTTGATGTTTTTATGTCTATCGAAAAATCTGATAGTATTAATAAAACCTTACCCAGCGTAAAACTGGATCTCAAAGTTGAAAATTCAGACCAGGAGATTCCGTCAATAGTCAAGAAAGATGTAGATGTAATTCTTCCAGCAGATGTAAAAATCATTAAAGATTCAACTCAACATGAATCTACAGAGACAGAACCTGTTCTAGAAACTTTAGCGCACCCAAAGACAATCGAAACACCGACAGAGAAAGATAAAGTTAAGAAGAAACCTAAAAAGAATAAGAAACAAAAACGTACATCTGAATGCAGTGATTCTATTGAAATAGAATTACAAACAGAAACAGACCGGACTATTAATGATACAGAAAGTTCATCTCTGGGGCATTATGTGGAGCTCCCTGTCTCACCTCACCTTGATTCTCCAAAACCCACTGAGAATGTCATACAAACAAGCATGTCACAAAACGACGATTTCGAGACATCTCCTGTTTCCATAATATCGGTTACTGAAGATAAAGGATATGAGCCTGAAGATATATCTTTGTGCCCAACGCCTTCGCCAGATAAAAGGAAACGAGGCAAAAGACGAAAACCCCAGGTAACTAGTGAATTAACAACATATCCTAAGCAACAAACTACAGAAGAAGCTTCGTTAATATCTTCCTCGGTCGATACCGATGAGGACCTAAGACAGTTAAAAGATATGGAAAGTAAAGAAAAAGGAGAAAAAGATTTAATGGAAAAACGTAACATAGAAGAACCAAATCATAAACTTTCGGAGAAACCTGACCTCAGTGAAATAATAAGTTCTGAGACTATTTCTAATTCGCCGAAAGAAGAATCATGCCATACTATTAGTGATGCATCAGATGTTAGCACCGTTAAGATTGTAGAAGAATGCGTTACTGGGAGTCCTGAAATGGTACACGACACGATAACAACAACTGTTACTTACCCAGTACCAGTCGTTGAAGAAATCCTTACTCAAGAATACTCTGTGCAAACATCGCCTGAAACTGTACCTGAACGCATTGTACCGGACACTGAAAAAATAGTTGTTTTGCCCCCAGCTGAAACAGCAGATACTAATTTACAAACTTCGCCGACACCAGTTGACGAAGTCTTTGTACAGACTTTGCCTAAAGAAGATAAAGAAGTTCACACCCAAACAATTCCTATTGATACACTAGATGTACAAGACTCTGAGATTCAGACAAGTAGAATTAACACGCCTGAGGTTATAACGCAGTTGGAGGTTATGACTCAAGTGATTCCACATGACGTAAGCTATTTAGAAGAAAAAAATTTACAAACATCACCTGTAACAGAACTACGAGAAAATGTCGACGTCTCAGAAGTATCTCCAATTGAAGTTGAATCCATTGAAATTCAGACTTCCCCGTGGCCTCAAATACAAAAAGATGAAAAAGGTACAGAAACTACTATCGAAACTGTAGACACAAATGTTCAAACTTTACAACATGAGATTGTTGACCAAGAAACATCCACTAGCCCGGAAAAATTGTCCGATTTAATAGAGAGTGGTGTTCAAACTTCAGATATTATAACAATAAGTAAGTTTACTCAATTCGATGAAGCATCGCCTGTCGAGCAAGAACGTCTGGACGATACAACGGATAACGAATTTACAACGCTCCCTGTAGATCACAAGGAACAAAAGACTATAACATTAGATTATTCGCAACAAACTTCTCCAACACTTATGGAAACTCTTGGCCATAAGTCTCCAATCCCTATTGAAAACATCGTTAAAGTTGACAACAGTCAACAAACTTCACCTAGAGTTCCTGTAGAAGAAGCAACGTACATTTCCGATAAAATAGATACAATTTCATCGGATAAAACACAACAAACAACACCGAGAGATTACCCCGAACATGTAATTACTGACGTGAGAAAAGATGTCAGTACTACGGATCGCGTCCAACAAACATCTCCTCGTGTGTATTCGGATGATTCAATTTCAACTTCTACTGATGAACCTTATGAAATCCATCTACGGGCGCAAATCTCGATTCCTCAAGCTACAGACGATTTTATCAATAATGAACGTCAAATTCAAGAAGCACCTCAATCAATATCTGGGGATAGGTCGAAGCCGAAGAAAAGAAGGCACAAAAAGAAAACTGAAACATCCTTGCATTCACCTGGAAGCCTTTCCGATCCCATTAATACGGAACTTTCAGTTTCGGTAACACCAACTAGTGAAGATTTATCTAGTAGAGATATAACTTCTATTGATGAAGGAATATCTCAAATCACAAGTCCAGTTGAACCTACAGTTCAGCAGTTTGTTGCCCAACCAAAACTTACATATTCTGATGTTGTGCAAAGATCAAAATCTAAATCTCCTTCACCCAGCAAAACGATTCTTCCGTTAAGGAAATCAGAAAAAGCTCGGTTGATCAATTCTCTCGAAAAACGTACACAGTCTATGGCTGAACCACAGAGAAATGTTTCAGAAGATTCAATGACCGTAGCCTTAATCGAACCTTCAATGGAAAAATCTTATGATCTTATTATTAATAAAGAATTAAATGATTTAAAGACAGCGATTGAACAAAGAGATAACACGAAGACAGAAAAAAGCGTACTTATTGTAATCGAAACTATTTCAATTTGGTTGGAAGAAATTCAATACAAAATACAGATAGAATCTGTTACTCAAGCTAAAGTTAGCGACAAAAGTGAACGTCTAAAAGAACTTCAGAACCATGTCAACAATCTTAAAGAAATTTTATATGTTACTGAAGTAAACGAGGAAATAATTACTCTAATAGAGACGTTGACGCGTCAAGTTGATGCAGTAAAAAATTTGAGTAGTAACAGTTCGGTAAAAGTAAAGGAAGTAGAAAATGAATGGGGTAAATTTTTAGAAGACACTGAAATGTTAAGTCTATCCATAGAACGGGTAAAGATGCGATTAGACGATATGATTATTTTAGAATTATCCGTACAACAAAAACTCGACGAACTTGATAATGTCGAATTAGAAAACATCGAAAATACGGATACGGTTAGAAAGCTATTCCGAAGATTCCGCAGTATTGTTGAAGTTAATCCTAAACGGGAATGTCCATTAAAGTTGTACACTTGCGACGAAGACACCAAACAGATCGAAAACTCCATTAATACCGAGAGAGATCGACTCATGCAGTTGATGTCATTGGCGGAAGAATACGAACAAACATTACAAGACTTCGGCCACATAACGGACGTAGCGGAGGCTCTTCTGGACGGAAAGATAATTGTATCCGACTTAGAACATCTGCACGAAGAAATTCAGAAGCACAGGAAATTTTTCGTTAACTTAAGCCACTGCCGAGCAATACTTGAGTCCTTAGAAGATAATTTAGACAGTGAAACCAGAGCTAAATTCTCGGCACTCCATAACTCCCTACATGATAGAGCTACCAAAATAATAGACAGAGCCGCCGGTCGCGCACAGCAGATGACGCTAGCCGCCTCGCGGTGGAGCATGCTAGACCACGGCATGAAGGACGAGCAGCAGTGGCTGCGCGTTGCTCATCAAAGAATCCCGGACCTCACCAACGTTACATCTATGGATCACGAGCAGTATATTAACCTCTACCAGTCCATCAGCCTCGATGTCTCCCACCATTATGCTAAAATGTTACGGCTGCTATCCATAACTGAGAGCTTACAAAATCTTATCGTTTGCTCCGGATTAGAGACCGAATGTTCGATAGCTCTCAACACTTTGTTAACACTACAAGATGGTATCGACTCCAGATTAACTAGGCTAAGGGCCTTTAAAGAAAATTGGATGGCATATGAACATCTCATTAACAGAGTCGAAAGTTGGATGTCACTTGCCAACAGAGAATTAGAAAACATAACCCCTGATAACATTACAACGACTGCAAACTTAAGACGATTCTGGGAACTGAAAGCACAGCACGAAGTACATCTCAACCTGAAAAATGAATCCGGTGTTCAGTTCGAAAAAGCCCTTGAAATACTGCCAATATCTGACGAAATGGTGCAACGACAATTCTTTATGAAGATAGAGGATAAATGGCGGGACCTAGCCGCCAGCATCGGTGACTTGCACGCTACCGCCATTCAAAATATATCAGATCGCGACGTGTCCTCGGGCGAGAAACTCCATATTCTGGAGGAAGAATTAAGAGAACTGCGGGCATCGCTGGACGGCCTGAAAGGTGTCATAAAGAGCGAAGACGAACTAAATCTATATATAGAAAGACTGCAGGTGATGACGGGCCGCATCGACAGGATCCAAAACGAGCTGGGCCGGCTGAGTTTGCTGCCCAGCGCGGAGTCTGACCGCGTCGGCGCGCTGCTAGGCCAGTCGGGCACGTTAGACGATCAGATAGCGGAAGAACTGGAGAGGAGCATGATACTAAAAGAAAAGATAGTCCAAGTGCAAGCGGGCATCTTGCGTTGCCAGAAGAACCAGCAGCGCGCTCGGCTCACGCTTGAGGAGTGTCAGGCGGCGGAGCGGCTCGGCAGCGATGTAGTCGAGCGCGCCTCGGAGACGTGCCGCCGGCTGCTCGACGACCTGGTGGCCCAGTGGCGTGACATCCTCTCCCTGAGGCAGGCGCTGCACACCCTGCCCATAAGTTTGCGAGTAACCGTATCGCCGACTGGCGTCGAGAGAGATATATCAGCATTACAAGTAAGTTCCTCCTTTCTTGTCAAAAACTTTCTACTCGCGTCGCCTTATTCTCTAATTTCCCCTTTCGCCTTTCTCTAATGTGATTCGATGACCGCAGGAGACGCACGCGGAGCTGGAGGCGGCATGCAACGAGCTGAGCCTGCGGCTGAGGTCGCGCGCGGCGCTGTGGCGGCGCTTCGAGCGACAGCTGGAGCTGGTGCAGGGCGCCGTGCGCGAGGCCGACTACATGGCCGAGCTGCTCACCGTCCAGGGGCAGGTCGACTACGACCGGCTGCTAAAAGCTACCGAGAAGCTTGAGGTAACCATACCTAAAGGTGCAATTAACTTTGAAAATGTTTGTTCAATTCTATCATATGCTATATGTAACTTTTCACCTGTCAGACGTTGAGTGAGTCGCTGTCGCGGCGCAGCGGGGAGCTGGTGGGGGAGCTGCGCGAGGCGGCGGCCCCGCTGGAGGCCGGGGCGGAGCCCGCGGTGGCGGCGCAGCTGCGACGCGACATGGACGACGCCGCCGCCGCCTACGAGCACACGTGCGCCAACCTCGCGCAGATGTGCGACAAGTGAGTACACATCCATACATATATATTAATAAAATTTTAGTGCTTGTATGTAACATAGAGAAAAACAACCAATTTTTTAGGAATAGAATATTTTCTAGGTTCTTTTTCATTAGTTCTGTGCTGGCGAAGTCGCGGGTGACCGCTAATTTTATAATGAATTTTGATTTCGTGCAGGTATCAGAAGGCGGTGGAGCTGTGGCGGCGCTACCGGGACGCGGCGAGTGCTGTGCGCGCCTTCGCCGAGTCTCAGGAGGGCAGACTGCACGCGCTGCGACCAACAGACGCGCCCAAAGCAGCACAGGTAGGGCAAACTTTTGTTGTATAAGTTACAGGAAACAATCTCTATTAAACACATTTTTCGTTTCTCATATTGCGTTTGTTATATCTATTCTGAATAAGTTACAAATTCAGAGTTAGATGGCGTTGTTTCTCTCTATAAACTGTAAATACCTTTTCTAAATTATTAAAATCCTCTTAAATTTCATTTATAGTATATTTTCGTGCTATTAAAGTCTAGATAACTATCGTTTAGAATGTAGACTATGTTTCGATACTAGATGGCGCTACTTTATCAAAAATTCAATCAATTACATTGTATGAAAGATAAATCATGAATTAATTTTAATTTAAGACATTGTATTTCAATATTATATTGAAAATTTAAGTTTTTATTTTACTGTATTAATACTTTTTATTACGGTGACTGGTACTTTTATAAATCAATGCCATCTATTGGTGTAACTGAAGAATTAAAAGTCCAGTTAACAGACATTTGCGTACAAAATTATAAAGTGCACTGCGGTGTAAATAACAAGCACTTAAAAATAAAACAATGCGTCATACGACGAACAAATACTGAACGAGTCTTGAGGTGCGCCGGTCAATGGCCTTGGTAATGCATTTCCCGGGAAACTAAGTGATACATTAGTGTCAAAGTTAAAAAAAACGTAACCACACCCGTCACTTAAAGAAGTAGCAATTATTTATATGTCTTTTTGTGTAAGATTTTTTTGTACATTTTAACTCTTTTACAGTACAACAACATTGCATATATTTTTTTGTCAGGCGCTCTATTAAAGTATTGGTGAAACTGTCATTGATTTTTAAGTTGTTTAATAAATTTAATTTAGTTTATGTCAAATAAAGTTGTAATTATCATCAAATCGGGGTTATCGCGCTTAATATAACTATGAACAAGATAATCTAACATTGCCCTTGATTTCTTATCTGTGGCCTGGGAATATAGATAAAGGACGGGAAGCCAAAATATCTCTTTTTTACGGACAACGTTCTAATGTAAAAATAATTAATTTTATGATTCGTTAAATTTTGTTCTTTTAAATATCATTTTATTTATTCGTGTTAACACATTGAATAAATTAAATGTTAGTGTTAAATTCATTTTCTTCGTTTTTTTATTAAAAACCAAGTTACGTACTAAAAGTTTTGTGCTTCTAGTGCAAACAAAGGACATAAATTACAAGCTTGCACATTTAAATGTCACATAGATATTTGTGGTACATAAAAATCTCAAGCAAGTACTTATATCTCTTGCCTCAATCATACCAAGTCTCAATTTTTATTACAGCGCTATCTATGTTCTAGAAAAATTATCTATAATTTAAAATTGTTCCCGCTATTTTAAAATTGTTTTAATATCAAATCCACCCATAGTTTACCTTTATACCGGTAAATGTTGCCAGTATATCGTAACACGAGCCACATTAGCTTGTGTTTACTTAAAACGTACTGCAGACGCGATGAGTCAAGGCCCACCGCCTTATACGAAACCCGTCGAAAACGAACTCTGATGTCATCCACACATTTGTCGCCGTATGTTGGAAACATTAAATAAACTAACGTATTTAATGCCACTAACGCATTGGACGATATTGGTTGGTGATGGTTAATAAGTGACGGTAAAAGGATTGTGTAATTCACAGAGCTTTCTATTTAACGCCCTGGGCGGTCGCCCGATTGCGCCCTACCCTAACGCCGGCATTGGCTAGACAGGCCTACCCTAATATAGCAATACTGTCCCCTGCGTTTAGCAATTTCGTATAGTAGTTTAAATAACTAATTAATATAGGTTTTGATGTATTTTAACATTTCCTTTTGTATTATTCTTATCTTAATAAGTTTTTTAATTTATTTTCGCACTTATATTAAATTTAAATAAAAAATAGTCGTTATTACGCGTCTACTTAACTAAGAAATTAAATATAACAGCGAATATTAAAGTAAATTACATGAAAATTATAAGAATTATGTCGTTTATTTATTACAATCTAAGTCTAAGTCTTTATTTGCCTTATGTCTAATAATTATGAAATTTCTTAGAGCAGTCTTCTACCGGTGTTTCATTTAGCATCCAGTAAATAAGATCCTCATCAGCCTTGGTATCGTTTTCTGTGAATTAGGCTAACACTGAATGAGACCGTGTGAATCAACCGCAACTTTCACGTCGTATAGATTTCTGGTAGCGATTTAATATTGTAAAAATAATTAGCTCGAACTTACTGGCTGAACTAAGTTATGTGGACATTTAAGGAATTAAATCGATACAGTAAATAGTACGTATTTTTTAATTTATGCTGTTTAATAATCAAATGTCAGGTTGAAAATATAAATGATATATTGCAAATTTAATCTTTATGTAGTTTTCCAAGGGATGGTTTAGGTTCTTATGCATATAAAATCTAGTTATATTTTATAGAATTTCAGGATGAAAAATAATGTTACAATTCGTTTGCCAATAAAAAAAATTCGCAGCTGAAAACTATCGCATCGACCGTAACACCAAAATGACTAAAATTCGACTTAATTAACTGATAACGTGATGATAACGGATCCGTTCAGCCAACCAGCGACAGTTGCTCAGCGCACGTCCGATCCAACGGACGTGCCTCGCTGAGCGAACGGAACAAAATACACGCGAAACAAAACGAACAAACTCGAAATTATACTCGAATATCAAATAAAACGAAAATATGTCTATAAATTAATATACGAAACGTCAAAACGCGCGCCAAAATAAACGTCAAACGAATTAGTTTTTAAATGCGCGCATAAAATCCAAGGCCAAAGGTGATGTGATAGTGACAGAATGCAACCAACTTCGAAGGACATGGGGACATGTGAAGGATTCACTTAAGTTATATTGTTATATTAACATATGTTTTTTTAACTAAAAGCCACTTAATGTAAAGACGACAATTTTATTCTCAAGTAAAATCCATTAAGTTGAAATTTAAAACTTGTTTTTTGTTAAAAGTAAATTTAAACTAACTGATGTCGTCGTTTTTTATAATAATAATTTAACGTTATTTTATTTTAATCTTTGACAATATATAATTTATTTTAATGTGTTTTGTAAACTTTGTACTGATTGCGTATCTAAGAGTACCTAAATAATAGATTGCCGTGTTAGGAATGGCCGTGTAGTTGTGTATTCTATGCCTAAGCCCTTGTGCATAATTTCATTAGATTATTAGGCGATAGTTGGTTGCATTCGACCTTGGGGTGCGGCCGTGACTCGGACGATTTTATATGTGCCTGAAATTATATTTAAATCCTCATTCGCGGAGTCATTCCCGATTGGTTGCTCGATCGAACCTGTGTGCGTGTGTGTATAATTTTAATCATGTTTTATTTTTTTTTCTAGTGGATAATGATAACATTGTTGTAGTGATGTGTTGTTTACGTAATATATTGTTTTTATAAGCAAGTGATAAGGAATATGTGTCAGTTGTCAGATCTGTGATTGAATGCTCTATCACAATGTCACTACATGAGGTGAGATTACGAAAATATTATAATTTAATCGAATAAAAGATTTTAGAAATACCCACTTTGAAAATTACAATTCTTTTTTGTTTGGTCATCATAAAGTAAACAAAGTCTTTCGTCTCGTATAATCTTAGAATTGTGTTTAAAGTTTAAAAAAATATTTACTAAGCGTGGGTTTAAAGCGTTTGGTCAAATCTGAAACCTGACAATTAGAAGTCGTCAAATGGTAACCAAGTAGTGGTTAAAAATTGTTTTTTTTATTTACATTATGTAGCTACCAGACAGTTGTGTGTGTCGGCCATTGTGTCAACATTTGCACTGCCAAAGCCATATTAATTTCACAAATCCCGTTGTGTCTCTAAATAGTCCTGCGTGCTTTGATTATTAATATAAATACTTTATGAGTGGTTCAGTGATTAACGAGTGGGTTACCTAAACCACTTGAGGTTCAATTCTGTATGTTTTGAAAAGTGCCAATTTTAAAATTTCTAAAACACGAATAATGTCTAAAAGTTATTTAGTTTATTTGCTTATTATACTTGACTTCATTAATTAATGATGACTTCATTATTGTGTCACTAAATTATCATTGAATTTGGCAATAATTTAATGTTTGATGTAAACTTATTTATAATATATGAATAGTAGAATTCAAATGTAATAAGAAATTATAACAAACCTTTCTAAATCTACTTCTTACTAATATTATAAATGCGAATGTTTAGATGGATGGATGTTTGTTTAAAGGTATCTCTGGAACGGCTCAACGGATCATGATGAAATTTGGTACAGATGTAGAACATAGTCTGGAAGAACACATAGACTACTAATTAAGGTTTTTTAATTCCGCGCGGACGGAATCGTGAGCTACGGCTAGTAGACAATAAATTATATTTTCAGCCAGTGACATGTATAAATATAATTACTGATTTCCATTAAATTTTACTATACAAATCTTACGACAACTGCTTTAAAAATGGCCTTTGACCGTATTGATACTTGTGTCAATACATATTTCTATACCTTTCATTTTCTTTGACAAAATAGAGACAGCAATATGTGACAAATGTCACTTTAATTGAATCAGTTAAATTTCATCGCAGTCAAATATTTGATGGAACAAATCTTTAAACAATGCTAGCAAACAAACGCCCATTAACACTAACAAAATGTTCGCAACAGAATTTCAGTCTACAATTAACGCGCCTCCAACTTTCCAAGGACTTTTACTATTGTGCATAGAGTAAAGAACGTTTAGATGCGCCAATTAATAAATGTCTTACGAACACTTAATGTCATAAAATATGGACAAATTAGTCTTCATTGAATACTAGTTGTCGCCCGCGAATTACAAAAAACTGTATTACTTATAAAGTTTTTTTGCCCATGTGTTCTTCAAGACTGTATTCTCTATATGTGTGCCAAATTTCATCAAAAACTGTTGAACCGTTCCAGAGATACCATCAAACAAACAGCCATCCAATCGACCATCTATCTAAACATTCGCATTTACTCGTATAATATTAGTAAGATTGTGCTTTGTGCCATCCGTTTGGTTATTTTTTTTTTATAAAAAACTCTTATATTGTTATGAAATTAAGTAATTATTTGGTTCAATATTATTCACAAATACATAGTATATAAGTATCCTCGCTATTCTAAGTGATATTGCAACTTTTCTTGGTCCAGACTTCGCGAACGGATGATATAAGTAAAGTGATAAAGTTACATTGAACTTACTCGCACATATAAAAACTTATTCACATTTACAGACACATTCTGTATTTACTGTAGGTGGTTCACCCCGAAACATGAATCAAGAACCAATACGAAACAAGTTAATACGTATTTTTAATGCCTAAACGTGCTGTGCGCAATTGAATTTTTTTACGACTAAAGAGGATTTGTAAGAAAAATTATTATAAAATGCTGAAAAGTAAATAAACTTTAGTATTTATTTTTCATTTAATATGATGACAATTTAAAAATGAATATAAGTCTTTTGAATCAGGCTGTAACAATGACGCGGTATGTGATTTTTTTCTTTTTCTGTTTTATACTTGTGTCTTGCTCCCTTTCAATCAATTAAAAAATCAGAACACCATATGGTCAATGTATTTCATGCCATATAATCCTATTGTACACGGCCAGTCTTAGTTTTTTGCACTTGTTCATTTATTTATTGCCTTATTTACTTCAACTTGATTTATGTTTCACTGATTATCTTGGTCCAATTCTAGATTTTTCAGTTCAAGCTTAGATTTTGATATACGAATGAAATAAGAAACAATAATTACAAAACCTGTATTACAATTTTTCATTTAATATATTTACCGTTGAGTATATTAACTGAGTATTCAATTTGAAATAGATGTATTACAAATAATTTGTCATACAACATGTTGAAAAGGACTGTCTGGATCAGTCTGGATAAATGGCGCCGAGAATGAGTTGCCCTCAACAGAGTCAATACGTCTAAATTTGTAAATCTTTGTCACACTCAAGTGTCGCCAGACGCATAACATTTAAATTTATTACACCACTAACATTTCAACTTGAAATTGAATCATCAAAATTTTGCTCCAGTCACTTAATCGATTCGGAACCAAATCGATTGCTCGTATCTGTAGAATATATATCCTTCATCTTATAATGTATATTTTTGTCTTATCTCTTATATTTACAAAAACTTATGTCGATCCATTTGGTAAATACATCAACACAATGCGTTATTACAAAAAAGATTTCTGTATATTTCAAAGTAAACTAAATATTTTGCCGTGTCTATGTGACTGATACTCTGCGTTAGGAATCTCTTAATTGCGGCGGGCGCGGGCGTGACCGGGCGCGCCCTTGCTTTTGGGCCAACCCCTGGATCGATAACTGTTTGGGATTGCTGTTCGCAAATTACATTAGTTTGATAACTGCACGTGATATATATCGTATACACACATTTGTAAGGATTCCGATTAGAAAGAATTTCTAATTGAAAAAATTGTCACTAACTGCCGAACCAGTCGTTAAATGGTCATTAAGGGGCATCTAAGTGTAGTTTTACTAGGAACAAAATTTTACACTGAGCCTGCAATTATAACCCATTTTGTGGCAGGAACGCAGAGCTTATACCAAACTGAGCAGAATTTTATTCCATATGTACTTTTGTACAAATATTGTGTAGTGTTTTACTAGCTAAGGGTAATATATTACAATGTAGAACATTTACCGTTGGTTTTTGAGACCAAAACCTCTATATAAAACAGAGATTACAATATGTTTTGAACGGATATTTTGGTCTCGGAAACCCACGATTAGTTATAACTCTTATCTTATGACAAAAAGTTCTTTTGACACAAGGCATGTTAGTGCCGTTCCGCAACAAAACGATCACGTCATTCGAGTTTTAAATAAATTTTGCGCGTGCGCTGCATTTTTATATTGTTCCGAAGTACAAAATTAGCTATGACACGGTGATGATTTTTTATATAGATGGTCACAGCGGAGACGGTTGACATTGTCACCTCTAACCAAAAAAAAAAACAATTATCAAATCTAAATGGAAATACGGTTGTAAATTGTAAAATTCACATATCTATAAGTAAAATTAATACGCGAAGAAAAAACGTTTTAAAAACTACATATATGTCTCGTGACAAAAAACAATACTAGTAGCACGTTTTAAGATACTCGATAGGAATCGAATATTCAAGTTATTAATGACTAGCTGTCGCTCGCGACTCCGTACGCGCGGAAATAAAAAAAAACTTAATAAGTACCCTATGTGTTCTTCCAGACTATGTTCTACATCTGTGCCAAATTTCGTCAAGATCCGTTGAGTCGTTTTGGTGATACCTTCAAACAAATATCCATCCATCCATCTAAACATTCGCATTTATTAGTATGATAATTGTGCCACAGATCAGACGTGACGTTTGTTAAATTAATCTATCATTTTATCTAGCTCATAGATTGCAGTAGTTTTGTTTAGTTGACAAAAGAATTATCTTTTCGATTATCTAGGATTAAAATTATTATATCTTAAACTAGCTCTTACCCGCGACTCCGTCCGCGCGGAATAAAAAAATGTACACAAGATAAAAAAGTTCCTATGTCCGTCTCCTAGTTCTAAGCTACCTCCCCATAAATTTTCAGCTAAATCAGTTCGACCGATCTTGAGTTATAAATAGTGTAACTAACACGACTTTCTTTTATATATATAGATGTAATCTGGCTTTCCGTTACCGTTTCCACTGTCTAAATACATGTACTTTGTTTTGATTTCGTTAATGACAGAGACAAGAATTGATCAGGCCACAAATATTTCCCAACAATAAAACACTGACAATAAATATCAATCAATACCAATCATAGTATCAATTAATATACATTGAAATCTATTGATACCATTACTAAAAACTTTTTTATACTCACACGTTAAGGAACGCTAAATGTTCGCTGTAAAACGAAATCTATCTCTGGTAGATTTTTTATTTATTAGGTTAAAATTTAACCTAGGTATCAATCCATTTTTGTACTCCCTTTCGAAGTAACTGTAATATTCAGGCAGATTATATTACTTTCAGCAAAGAAAACTATGTACAATATATCTTTAAAGTTGCGTGCTCAAGTTAGTGCAATTATGTTTAGGTAGCGTCATGTTTGTACGTAGCATGCTAAGGTAAAAAGCTTGTAATTGAGTTTATAAACATTGTGTTAATATTGAGCTAGGAGTGGCGGAAGAGCATCGTTGACCCACTTCCTTGTATGAGGTCATATGTTTATATACCACTAATCCATAGGCCCACAGTGAGAGTGAGAGATCCTCTTTAAATGTTGAGTCAATATTTATGTATCCCATCTCGTTGGTAGACAAGGAATTTTCATTCTGCCAAAGAGGTGGCAGTATGCCACTAAGACCTTTGCCTTTTTAGTTAATGGAAGTATAGACGAAAAAAGGGAGAATCGCGCGGGAAGTGAAAAGTGAATATGGATTTTTGTAGTCTGAATCAATTAATTATTATTGTTAGAATTTAACAACGAAATAGAAGTATGCTGTGCTGATGTTTTCAATTTTTACATTATGCACCTCCAAACATAGCTCCAATTTATAATTTAAAACACATAGGATAAAATAAATCAATCTAATATTTATTATCATCTAAAACTGTAATCGATTTCCATTACTTGCAACATTGATGCTAATACCGGGCACATCTTACGCACGACGCTTTAGGCTTGTAACACACAGCCGCTAAAGCGAACCGTAGGGAAACGAAAATGGAACGCAGTGTGCATTTTGTTAACCGAGTATAAGCGAGTTTCAAAATATATACGCAACACCTAACGTATTTAATCTGTATTGGATTTGATCGCTTACTACGCTAATGCTAAATATTCATATTTGATATTCGCTTCAGTTTAAGTAGTGTGGAAGAGGCTTAATGTATTTACCGTTGTGGGTCGTAACTGCTCCGAATATAACGTTTATTTATAATCCATACGAAATGCTTTGACGTCAATACACCGTTTATATTACCTACATCTCACATAGGCATACATTCCACAGTTATTTCTATGTACAAAGTTATCGTATGATCAATGTATGTACAATCAAATCAATTTTTTAGATTTTCTAAAAAAAAAAAAATATGCAAAAAGATTTTATATATCAGATAAAAATATTTTTGAAAAGATTACACTTATTAGTAATACGTAAATGTAAACTAAAAAAAGTATACATTTTATGTGTAATGTTTATAAAGGCGAAAGCTTAAATGGATGGATGAATGTTTTTTAGAAGGTATGTCCAGAAATGCTCAACGGATCTCGATGAAATTTGGCATAGATGTAGATCATAGCTTGGAAGAACACATAGGCTATAAATTATATTTTTCTGACACAATATTTTATTTTACTGTTTTTGTTACGTATATCCTGTTTACTGTTTATTCAACAGTTAATTTAACTATTAGTTTATGATAACAGGTTAAGTTTTAATTAGGTTTAATATTATTGACTATTTGTAGTTTACTAGCGGCATTTTAATTAATGTAGTGGTCAATTAGTCGAGTAAATAACTCTGCGGATATTGAATACGTAAATATGTTATTTGCAGTTAGCGTAAAAATGTTTATAGATTTACTTATTTATTTTTATAATCGAATAAAACTACAGATATTTTTTACCCTTAAGGAATAAAGAGTATATAAATGAACCGGTATAATATGCAGTTGATACCTGCGATGCCCTTAAAAGAAAAAGTTTATGCATCAGACGCTAAAAAAAACTTTCACGATGTTTTGCCAAAGTTGTTGTGAAAGGGAGAAAGTGCATTGATGAATTTTATACGCGTTCTTTTGTGCTTTATTGTATTTTAATTTTATCTCGATAATCACATAAGTGTATATGAAAAATAATTTTAAAAAGTTGTTACACTTTTACGTGGAAACCAGTATTTGTTAAAAACTGTGCAATTGTTGTGTGATAACCCGTTCTCGTTTTAATCAGTCCGACCTAAAAACGTTACGAAAATAAATTTAAAAACTTTGTTAATTATTATATTGTTTAATCATTGGTGCCAATTTCTGTAAAACATTTTTCCATTTTTGTTAAAACTCGTTCTGTAAATATTTTCTAGTGAAATTTTGTCCAACATAATGCTCTTTGTAAAAGGTTAGTATCTTTAGTATCTAGTGTCGTGAATGTTTATAGACAGCTGTAATTACTTATTCTAGACGCCTGTTAACTCGTCGTTTATTCACCTCTATCATGTAACATGTATTTTTTTACACCAATTTAAGTGTAAAGTACATATTGTAAGCAGTGATATCGTAAACTTGTGTTTCTATCCTAGTTTCTTCAGGTAACACTTAATTAAATGTATATGTCTGTCCTTGTTTAGGCATGTCTAGAGCAAGAGGCACGCGTGGCGGAGCTGCGGTCTTTGGCTGCGCGCGTGGCAGCAGAGACGGGTTCGCGCGCGCTGCAGGCTGATGCGGACGCGCTGGCGCGCCGCCTGCAGCTGGTGGCTGGTGCGGTGCGCGCGCTCGCGGACCTCGGAGAGGCGCGGGACCTCGCGCGCGTCAAGGCACATCACGCCAAGGACAAGTTCTGTGATATGAAACATGTATGTAAATACGTTTGTTTTCTTTAAGACCTCTGTCTACTAAGTAAACAGCTGTACCAGTGCTATACCAGCTAGTGGAAAAGTTGACTAACGAAGGGATAACTTTGTAATCTGTTAAAAAACCTGAAAGTTAATACCTCGTTCTATAATATTACTTTGTTAGTGGCAAAATTGGTTTGCACTTGTGACTGACTGATGATAAGAAGGTCATATGTTTGACACAGACCGATATTATAAATAAATTTAACTCTGACTTCGTAAACAGATAATGTAATATGTTTTATTTATTTTACATCTCTTTAAAAAAATCGTTTAACAATTTATTCCTTAAACAAATTGTTATTTAGATTTATATTCCAAGTAAGATTCGTCAACGTAACGGATTTCTAATAAAAACATCTGTAATTGAGCGATTTAAAATCAACGGAGGAATCAACACGAAAAGTTTGTTTGTCTACCTGGAGGCCACACAATACCGCTACAGCCTTATGAATTGTCAATGAGTAACGGTCGATTATTTTATATATTCAAACACGGGCACGAATTTGCGTCACTAATAACGATGTTTATTTAGAGATCGGTTTGCATTATTGTTGTCTTAAAATGTCCAAAGTTCGTCTAATTCAATCTAAAATTTCTAATAAAAATATTAACAATCCGTGTATAAAACATCGTATTCTTTTTTAGGATTTGGATCCAGTGCACGAGGAAAGTGAAATAGTGGAAGACAAATTGATTGCCTTGCGCGATAATTTAATCGCCCTCGGCAAGAGCGAAGGGGATATCGCGCCCGCCAAGGCGGAACTACCCGACATCGACCGGGACGTTTCCGAGGAGCACTCTATAGTCAGGATACTGGAACTATGGCAGGCCATGTTCCGGGACACCTTCCTGCACTACCACCGACTGTCCACGGCGCTGGTGAGGTCGGGCGACGCCGCAACCGCGCTCAAGCTGTGGCACGAGTACCTATTAGACTTGCAATCGTTCCTTTCCGGATCGGTGCCGGCGGACTACGAGAACTTGACGGAACACCGCCGTCTGTGCCGAGTGCATAGAAATCTATTGGCCTCGCAGAGGTCGGTATTAGTTAACGAGAATAAGGAGACAACGAACAGAGAGTTAGCCGACAAGTTCGACACGCTGACGAACCTACACAACGAGACGCTCGCACGGATCGTAGAGCGACACGACGAAGTCTGCACCCGCATAGCCGCTTGGGATGACTATAGAGAGATATACACTGAGCTGCTGAGGTGGCTGAAAGAGATCGAGCGAGAGAAGGAGAAGCTGCAGCTCAGATACGTCCACATAAAGAGAGTCAATAAAATACTGTCGAAAATTCAAAATCTCAGCGACAAATTACCCGAAGGCAGGAAGTTTGCGGATAAATTGTCGGTGTACCTCAAGAGAGTTCTAGTCTTTACGGACGACACGTACGGAGCTTCGGTGAGAATGGAATACGCCGGAATAGTAAAACGAGTTGACAACTTACAGGCTAGTCTTGACACGTGGCGTGACTTCTTGACACGAATACTCGGACTGATTGGAGAATACGAGAATTTGACCGGAGAATTACATAAACTTTACTCGAGGACGCAAGACGAAATCATGTCGTACTCTGACGATGATCGCCTGTCGCGACCGCAGATCAAAAAAGCGATCGAAAAATATTCGGAAACAAGGAAGAAGATAGATAAGACTGAAAACCAAATAGAAGCTCTGAGTGTAATTCAGGAACAACTAAAGGAGTGCCTTAGTCCTCAAGACATACGCATCGTAAATCAAAAAGTGTGGCAGATGCGACAGCAGCGGGCGGACTTGGAGCATCAGCTCTCGATCATAATACACAGACTGCAAGAGAGGCTGGAGATATACACAATATTCACCTCGAGGATAACAAGATTCTCGGAGTGGATGACGACCCTCGAATCCCGTCTCGACACCTCGAGCTCCGAGGTGAACGCTCTGGACCCACAAGATCTTATTAGGAAGATAAACTCTGACATTCAGGCCGAGACCGCTCTGAAAGAACGAGAATTTGAGTGGCTCACCGAAACTGGCAGCACCTTAGTCGACTTGTCTAAGAAAGACGAAAAATCGTTCAGCAAAAACGTCTCCAAACAACTAAAGGACGTGCAGGAGCGGTGGCAGAGGCTGCAGGAGACGGGTCGCAGTAGGATCGCCAAAATAAACGAGCTGCTGGAAACGATCAGTCAACTGGAGGAGCGTCTGACAGAAATAAGACTGAAATTACACTCGATAGAGTCTAAGCTGACCGCAACGGTCGTCATCGAGAATCTTACCACGAGAGCCGTCGATGAGAAATTCCAAAATCGCGATGAAATACACAAGAGCATAGAACACGAAAGCGGCGAAGTCGGTGAAACCCTGAATCTCTGCGAACTAGTCTTCAACGACCCCGACGCCCTGTCCGGCAACTTCGATCTCAGGAACTTACGGACCGGAGTCGACATCGTGGACAAGAAATGGAAGAACATTTGCGAGATGTCCGAGCGGCGGAAGAACGCCCTCAAGGAGATCCGTAAATCCGCAGAATTGGCGAACTCCCTGCTACCGAAGGTGGAGAAAAAATTGGACGGAATAGAGAAGAGAGTGGAGAAAGTCGAAATAAGGAAACAGCGCGGCGACGTCGACGACGACAGCGTGTCGAAGGCCGCGCTAAAAGACTTGGACGCTCTCGAGGAGGACGTGAAGAGATTGGAAGATACGTACGGTCGGATCGCGTCCACTCGCGGTGTGGAGCTGCGGGGCGCGGCCAGCGAGCACGCGGGCCGTCTGCGAGTGGCGGCGCGTCGCTGGCGTCAGCTGCGCGCGCGCATCGCCGCCGCCGGCACTGACCTGCAGCGTCAGTTCGTGGCCGCGCACGGCAGCGCAGTCGTGGCTCTGGCCGAGGCCGACGTGCGGCTCACCAGGGCGCTGCATCTCGCGCCCACGCCCACAGACAGCGACGCCACTCTCAAGGAATTGGACGTAAGTACTGATCGTAAAAATTATATTCGATATACAGTCGCCCCGAGGTTTGTAAAAGTTACTTTGAGAGTCAACAACCATGTTACGTTTCAGGGTGTGGAAGCCGAGATCGGCGAGTGCAGAGCGCTGGTGGCGGAGGCCGACCGGCTGGAGGCCGCGCTGGCGGGCGCCGGGGGCTCCGCCGCGCTGGCCGCAGAGTACCGCGCGCTGCTGCACGACGTCACCACGCGACTGGACCTCGCCAGGAGCTCCCTGCTCGCCGGCGCCGATGTGGATAGCGCCGTACAGGTCTCTATCACGGTTCATTACTAACTTGTGTTTCAGTTTTACATAACTCGTGTGACTCAGCAGCTTTGTCGACTTCAGGTGGACACGCTGACGTGGGAGACGGACGCGGCGCTGCAGGTGGACACCCTCACGTCCAAGGAGACGTACAGCGCCGAGCTGGCGGCCGCCGTCAGGGAGACCTCGGACGCCCTGGAGGCGCTGCGGACCGCGCTGCAGTACGAGCTGAAGGAGGACGCCGGCGGCGACGAGATGGCCACCGCGGCCAAGGAGATCGCCAAAGCCGGTGCCAAACCTGGCCAGACCCTGGAGTTGGCCAAACATTTGTCAGAACTTTTACTCACTGAGTGCGATGCGACGGAAGACGAAGCTATGCTCAAAGAAGTCGAGTCCCTGTCTCTGAGATATGAGGATCTGCTGACGCAGGCGAAGAAGCGTGAGCTGCAGATCAACAACTTGAGGTGAGTGGTGCGAGCTTGTTGTTGGTGACGTTGTCAAAGTACACGCAGATCACACAAGGGAGAGATGTTACACTGACGCACACACTAAGTGTTACCTACACACGCACTCTTTGTTTTCTATTTGCTTTGCGCTTCTGATGTTTAAAACCAGACCCATTCGGAACAGATTAAACATGATAGTTGGAATTCAAAAAAATTACTGATTTTTTTTTCTTATGGAACTAAAATTTTGAACCTGTAATTAATAATAAAATTGTATTGTTTATTAAATAATGTATAGTTTAGTTTATAAACTAAACGGATAAAGTTTAATTTTACATATTGATACAAGTTTAACGTCAAATTTTAGTAATACATCTCTTCGTTTCTGTGATCTGTTACGATATGTAGCACTAGAGCACTTTCAGTTGTGGTGGAGGGGCTTATTACGATGGATTATTTTTTTTCTTTTACTAGAATTGATTATTGTATTTATGTATTATAGAAAAATAAATTAAAAAAGGGTCAAAAGAGGTTATAAGAATATCTGTATATAAATAAAGGATAAGTGTTTAACAACATATTTATTTATATCAATGTTGTTAATTAACCCATGAATTTGATTTATATTTTGGCGGTTTTAAATTGTATCAATCTTTTAAGTTTAGTTCTGAGTTAGGTTAGTCGGCGCTAGTTGTGCTGAGAAGGAGTGTTTAACAAGCTTGTTAACTGGCATGCCCTACAATTAAACACATGCGTTTTTCTGGTCCCATAGGTTGCCCCACTCTGCGTCTTACGCTCTCACGTGCGAACAGTGAGTACAGCTTCCTAATTTTATATTAATCGCTCTTATTTCTTGCAATACAATTTACCTTTGCCTCATTCAAATTAAAAAAAAAAAAACAGCTGTTATAAAAAACATATTTATTAAAAAGTTGTTACAATATTGTGAGGCAAAGTTATTCTGGTGCAAAATGTAGATCTTTTTAGGTTATCTGTCAAAATGATTTTTGACAGTTTTGACATATAACCTAAAATATTTGTGAATGTTGAATACAATGTAGTGCATGGTAATTGTGTTTCACTGTAGTGTTTTTAATTTAATTACTTACATTTAGTCGTAGTTTGCACAAATTAGCGGGAATTTTTATGGGTTTTAATGATGATTATAGTATTTTTAATTGAAATATAATTTGTAATCTATTGCGAAAATTAGAAAAACAATATTCAAATTATGTCGTGAATTGCATTTTTCATTTTTAAATAATAATTATTTTAAGAAAAAAAGCTTGATTTGTATAAAAATATATAGAGTGACTAACCTAAAATTCATGATAGCTAAAAATTTTGTCAAAGACTTATAAAGACTCTTTGAAATATATATCCAAACATAGTATAATAATTGAGGTAACTGAGGTAACATAACTGAGTTGTTACCTGCAGCGAGTCCGGTCGGCTGACGTGTCCGCTGTGCTCCGACCGCAACTGGAAGCAGCTGGACAACGACCTGTGGCGACTGGAACAGTGGCTGCAGTTCGCGGAGGCCACGGACGAGGCTCGCACTGACCCACCTCACAACTACGACGCTCTAGAAGATGCTATACAGGTAAGATAACGCCACTGTAAGAAGTCTTGTGATCCAGGTCATCAAATATCTGGAATATCTAGAGCCATTTTATGCTAGAATATGGTTTTATGATGTCTTTATTCCTTGCAATTAGGACCACCGCGAGTTCCTTTTGGACCTGGACTCGCACAAGGCGCTAGTGGTGTCTCTGAACGTGGTGGGCGCGCACGTGGCGCAGCACGCGCGCGAGCCGGCCGCGGGTGAGCGTGCGCGCGCGCGTCTCGCCGCCGCCAACGCGCGCTGGGACGCCGCGTGCGCACGCGCAGCCGCCTGGCAGACCCGGCTGCAGCACGCGCTCGTCCACAACCAGCAGTTCCACGACATCGGTCAGTATACATGGCAACCCTTCAACTTTACCTTTCACTGACCCCTAAGTGAGATTCTTAGTCAAAAATTGTAATTTTAAAGAATATTGTATCTGTAATAGTGTCAATGTTAAATGACGTCACAGTTGACCACTAGACCAGACTAGACCACTAGTCCTATCTCTGTTTTTTTCAAAGTAAACGAGAGGGATGGCAACATTGTAGTAATATAAGACGGTGTGATATTGTGTGACAGTGGAGGAGCTAGTGGGGCAGCTGTCGGAGGCGGAGTCGTGCGTGAGGTCGCGGGAGCCGCTGCGGCTGCGGCGCGCTCCGGCCGAGCTGCGCGCTGACTTCCGCCGCTTCAGTGAACTGCGCGACGAGCTGGCGCGAGCTGAGCCGCGCGTGCAGGCGCTGCGGGACGCCGCCGCACTGCTGCACGGCGCTGACTCGCAGCACGTCTGCCGCAGGTACCGTACAACACATCCTCATACAACTTTCGATTTTATTTGACCGCAAATCTGTATAATGTTTGATTTTAGGCTTCCGTATGGTTGTAAAATAATGTCGCTTTTAAAACTAACACATGTGACTTAAGTGTATGTATTCAGTATGTATTCATGTGTTGTCAGACTGGGCGAGCTGCGCCTACGTCTGCAGTCTCTCCGCAAGCTGTCTGCGGTGTACGCGCTGAAGCTGGGCGCGGCGCTGGCCCGACACCCCGCAGCCGGACCCCCGCTAGCCGCAGCCGCAGCCGCCGCCCTCGCGCCGCAGGTAATACGCCCACATGTACACAGACCACGCCCCCAGACACACAGGCCACGCCCTCAGACACACAGACCACGCCCCCAGATACACAGGCCACGCCCTCAGACACACAGACCACGCCCCCAGGCACACAGGCCACGCCCTCAGACACACAGACCACGCCCCCAGGCACACAGGCCACGCCCTCAGACACACAGACCACGCCCCCAGATACACAGGCCACGCCCTCAGACACACAGACCACGCCCCCAGGCACACAGGCCACGCCCTCAGACACACAGACCACGCCCACACAAGTCTTCATACACACAAGATAGGTTTAGTGAACGTAGTTATTTTATGACGTACAAAACATGTCACGAAGCGCTTGTTTTTTTTTGTTTTCAAAAACTATTATGACTTATTCCGGAATATAAAAAATATATATGTCAAAGTAAGTTTTCTCGTTTAATTATAAAAAAAAGTATTTTAATGATTATAACTTGTACACTGAACGAACAATACAGATTTGAAATTGTTACTGTATCCAAAGTCTAACAAACTCGAAACAATACTTGATCAAAGTAACATTAGGCCGAGCACCGCTTCCCACAGAGCACTGTCGATTGTATCAGATTTAAAAGCTTATTGTTGACATGTAGACAGTACACAATATACACTTTAGTTGATAATATTATACAATATTATTGATTAAGTTATAATTAAATTTATTTAATATCAATAAAATCGAAAGATATCTACAAAAATGTAGTTTCTAGATTCGAAAATATATCTATGTCAATATAATTTTAGACTAAATCGTGATTAAATTAACATGAAATATATTAACTGAATTAAAATCAATGTGTATCAAAATTATGTTGTCATAGCAACGATGTGTTATCACAGTAGACGCTTTGCACGTATTTTGACGTATTTTTCTCCTTTAGCTATTGGAGGAGGAGGAGGAGCAGATGTCGCTGGGCCTGCCGCCCCTCTCCACCCCCCAGTGAGTACCTCCTTTTAACTGTGAATGCACTTAACCACCTCACTTTATTCCTCATTCTTTTCTTATCAGCATATGAAAAAAAAAAAATTCTATTTTATTATTCGAAATGTGTTTTGAATAATTGTAATGAATTCAGTTTTTTTTTTATTTCTTATCTGTTGTGATTCTTATTTCTGCTTTATGCTCTATAACTTTATGGTCTTCTATTGAACTGCAAGCTTTATTTCTATTCTTTCCCTTTGTTATTTGTGATTTTAACATGTTTATGTAGTTTATGATAGTTAATGTGTGTGTATGTCTGTGTGTAGGGGGCCGGTGTCTGAGGAGAGCGAGGCGCAGTCTCTGGGGCGGGTGCAGCGCGGGCTGCGCTTCGTGTGCAGAGTTGCGCGCGCTTCGCTCCCCTTCCAGGCGCTGCTGCTGCTGCTGCTGGGCGCTGCGGCCCTCGCCCCCCAAACCCACAACTCCCCCCACGCGTGCGGACCAGCACTCGCACTAGACCCCGTGCTCAGGTATCCAGACGGACCCCCACCACTCTGAACACTATGAACTGCGACCCCCAACATAACTTTGTAACTACTCAAGACTTGACAATTCAAATGTGACACTCGGATAGGATAATATTGCTATCTTTGTCTTCTTCATAGAGAATGACAGAGATGGCAATATTTTCCGTAAGAATTTTACATGTTAACATCAGAAGTATGAGATGTACGTAGTAGTATTCCCATGTACATTCCTAGATTTGAAACGCTGACGTCACAGGTCCACACCCTCTTGGACTTCGAGTACAACTTTGATACGGCTCTTGTAATCCATCCCTTGTATCCCTCGCCGTGACAAAGTGTACGGTTGTGACGTCAGCGACAAGTGTGCGTCGTACGTGACGGTCCGTGACTGTTCGTGACGGTCCGTGACGGTCCGTGACTGGTCGTGACGGTCCGTGACGATTAGTGACGGTTAGTGACGGTTCGTGACGATCCGTGACGGTCCGTGACGGTTCGTGACGGTTAGTGACGGTCCGTGACAGTACGACGCGACTGACATTCCAGAGAGAGATGGTGTCGGGCGCATGTCTGTAAATACCACGGTTTTTGTATATTTGTTACGAATTTGATAGGAAAGTAAGGAATGAGATCGCTCGCCCGCGCCATCTGCAGCCGCTTATTTATAAAGTGAAAAATTATATTTATTATTATTATTTATAATATAAACATTGTATTTAAACATGGCGCCGCACAAATCATAACGACGGCTTTTCTATTCGCATCAGCATTGTTACTTAACTATTAGGCAATAAGAACTTGTTTACAATAAACTCGAAGGAAAAAAGAAATAAAGCCTTGCATTGATTTATATGTGTTTTATTTATTACCTTTAACCTCATCACCCGTTTATATAAATAATATTTACAAACTTGTTGAAATAAATCGATCTGATCCGTTGATTATCTGCAAAAACACGCAAACATTTACTGAGTTAAAACATTAATTTTAACATTCGAGTTTACAAATACTAGCTATCGCCTGTTTCTCTGTCTGCGCGGAATTAAAAAAGCCTATGTGTTCTTCCAGACTTTACAAAAAAAATAGAGTCATATAAATGAAAGACTACCCACTCTACATGCTGTAAAGAACCCCTTAAAGCGTTTATCTCCGCCCATTCAAGTGCCAGCCCCGCCCCCTTAAATTGATAAAGGGTGTAGGTACATCAATTTAGCTTAGGAATACATTAAAAATCAAGTAATCTAAGACTATAAGGCTTAGTATAATGTAGTTCTCTCACTGCTAGTTGTAGTGCGCGTATGTGCGCGGCACGCGGCGGTACGAGATCTCTGCGCGCGCACTAACGTACGCCTCCGCTTTCGTTATCTGTTAAAAAAAATCAAATTACCGTAATTAAAAGTTAAAAACGAAATCCATCTTTAATAACATTAGCTAAACGGATATCGCTGAAATTTGACATAGATGTAAAACATAGCCTGAAAGAATACATAGGTTATGTGTTGTTTTTTTTTAGTTCCTCGCAGACGGAGTCGGCGGCGACAGTTAGTAAGAAATAAATAAAAACAGTAGAGTTCAGTGGTTGTACTAACTAGGGAAGCGCGTTCGGTAGGTCCGAGCGTGCCCAGCAGCCAGCCGCGGCCTGGGCCGTCGAAGTCGCCGCTCAGCACCGCTTCTATCGCGCTCGTCCGCAACAGCTGCGCCAGAATCACTATGATGAACTGTAAACAACCACCATTCTACAGAAATATGCTTACGACGAAAAACCACTTCATTATAAACTAGTAACTGCAATCATCCTGATGTTAAGTAGCCATGCAGCCTTATAAATAAAAATATTCGCAACATAGAATTAACCAATTCTCAGGTTGTCATGTTCATCACAGTTCGATTAGATTTATCTTTTTCTTTTGCACTATTTCGTTCTAACGGGCAACGAAAGTAAAGTAACGCCATCTAGGTTTCTATGATGTAACAGAGCACTAGATACCTGTAGCAATAGCACGAGCACGTTGAAGACCTGCAGTCCGAGCAAGGCGCGTGCGAGCGGCGCCCGGATGGCCTCCGCACAGCCTCGCGTGTGCAGCGACGCGCTCGGCAGCGGAGATCCCGCCGCCCACGCGCCGCGCCACTCCACCTACACACGCAGAGAGTTAACCCTTGATTACAATACAAGATAGAGAACGAATAGATGGTGAAAAAAAATATCCTAGAATCCAGGGTAAAGTTTTTTTGAACCGAGCGATATCACATGACCTTCCTTTTGGTCGATTTCTCAAATTATCCCTCGTTCTAAAATTAGAAACAAAACATGTGTATCTTACATGATCACATAAAAATCCAGGGAAGTAAGTAGTCAGTAATCAAACAATCAAAAATTATATCAATATGTGAAAAAGAGCAATTAAGTACTATATCAGTGGTGTTGACCTGCTGCAGGGGGTCGTGGTAGCAGGCGGCGAGGACACGCGGCGTGCAGCACGAGTACGGCGACACCGGCGGCAGGATCTTGCCGTCCGTGCCCGCCAGTCTGACACAAACACAACAACACTAGTCTATCGGTCTCCTTTATATATGACGGTACATACATAAACTGTTACTAACTTCATAACGACGAGGGACTCCTCGTTGAGGAAGTCGAGGTTTATCCAGGGTATCTCGTGCCAGTCGTTGGGCCGCTCTACACCGCAGCAGCTTAACTCTATCTGACGTCACACGCAACAGATTTACTTATAGCTTCAAAATATTTTAGAGAATGTGGCCGTTAGTGTAACGTAAATCACACCTGCATAGTGTCCATGAGATGCTTCCAGGTCGGCTCCGTGAGGTACTGCGCTATTCCAATGCGAAGTGATGAGGATAATTCTTTCATTAGCGCCTAAAATGACAACATTAATCAGATGACTAGAAATTTTTGGGACGTATTGTTCACCACATCAGTGAATCGAGTATAAGACACTTCCGGATATGACAAGCAACATCATAGACTTGATTGTATTCTGAAGCGAAGCCATCCGTTAATACACAAAATAAACGATGATCAAGGTAGATAATATGTTGACCTTGAGAGTGCCTCTGCAGGCGGCGTAGACGAGCAAACCGTTGAAGGCGACGAGAGTGCCACTAATGAGCCATGTGCGTGCGGCGAGTGCGGCGCGCGGCCAGTGCGGGCACTTGAGCAGCCACGAGATGAGCCGCAGCCCGCTAGTATACTGCAGCTTCATGCAGTACGCGTGCACCACGATCAGACCGTAGAACAAGTACACTGTTAGCTGCAGACATAAACACATTACACTATTCTATACTTATGTTAGTGATCAATCGTTTTGTGTCACCATCCTTATTGTGTCAAGGGCGTAGCTTTTCACATTGTTGAAAAGAAGAGAAAGGAAGATATAGGGTCTGTCTCTTTAATTGTGAAGGTAATTAAATTTATATAAAGGTATTAAATTAAATAAAAGTAAAGTAAAAATAACACACAAAATATCCTTTAAGAAAGATAGACTACAGTTCTCTGTTCAGGATGGCTAAAAGTTACAAGATGTGAGAATCATATGAGGGGATACACTTACACGATGCACCTGCTTGAGCAGCGACATGACGCGGAAGGAGGCGTTGTAACATAGCAGCACGACCAGCAGCGAGATGACCAGCTGCACGATGAGCAGCGCGCGCAATACAGCCGCCAGCCGCGCGCGCCCCTCGCGACTGAATGAGAACGCGCCCCAAGCCATGCCAGCGCGCCCCGGCCCATGCTAGCTGCCTCTCCTACAACACACATACACAACTCATTCACATAAAATAACAACCACTTTACAACTTTGCATAGAAAATATTACTGCATTCGGATTTAGAGTAACATTCACAAATATTCCATTTAGAAAGATCTGCCTCAATGAAATTAATTGCAGTGAACTGCTGTAATTGTTTTGTAGCGACACGTTTTATCCTTAATCTCGTAACGGTTTTTTTCAATTTTAAAACTGATTTTTATAAACGTTAGTATAACTATGTAATTATGTTCTTAAAACCAACATAACACGTTAATCACCTGTTGCAATAATTGACAAAATTCATATCAATAAAACATTAGGAAACTGACACTATTGTTAAACCGAATGACAGAATTGTCAGTTTTATTTATTTTGTCGTTATCACAGAAAAGGTTTTAAAATTATGATATTAAGAAGGTCTTAGTCTATTTTGATACAGTAAAAGGAAATCTTTAAACTTCTATTCTGCTATACTAGGCTAGTTGGATATGTATTACTTAGTAAAGAATTTACAGATTTCTTATTATTATACTTATAATAAGAGATTAGTTGAGTATCTCGAAGTTACGTCACCATCGGTACCCATTATCATGAACAATTGTTGCAAATAAAGTGCCCTACAAGCTTATTTATCAACATCCGTAGGCACGGAGCAATGCTCATTTAGTCAGTAAACAAAACTGGAGTTCGAAACATAGCAACCAAGCATTGAATAAACAATCCTACAGAACTATTTAACCTAGAGCAGGGTCCGCCAACTTCGAACGAAAAACAAGAAACTTCACACAGAGACAATTTTGTTGTTGTGTTAACTGGGTTCCATAATATGAACGAGATAGAGCATATATCTATGCCGTTTTCGCTCGCGATAGTCCAAGCTATACTTGCCATATAAAAAAAATATTTCATCCTTTTATTATTATAATAAAGTATTTATAATTAAAAATAAGAAAACATGATTTAAAAAAAATCCTATTATTAATTATCTTATTTCTTACATTTGTATTTATAAATCAAGATATACGATCACTTGTTATCTTATATCTACATCGCAAAAAAATGTAGTAATGGCAATTTTAAATCATAACCGTTAAAAAAATAAGTTTTCAAATTTTTTTCAAAACGTGTTCTCGTATGGTTCCGAAATCTTTGATATTGCATTGTATTTTTGAACTAATAACGCGAGTGTTTAAGTTTTGAGATATTGACTCTGATAAGTGAAATATTGAAATATTAATAATCTAGAGGCATTTTTGATAGCCGGCGATAGCCAAATAGAACAGACGTCAGATGACATAGAATGGCAATTTGATCCACATCAAGATCAATTTGAAGATATTATTGGTGAAGCAGTTCATACCATTGATAGTGGTACGTCAGAGGCCCAGGCTTGTGCATATGTGTGTGGATTTATGGTCAAAAAACGAAATATAAATTGTAATAATTGTAAGGAATTGTTTTTATCATCAGACCATAAATCCATACACATTTTCACACAATTTAAAGATTATGCTGAAAGCTTAAATTACGCCAGTAAAAAATTTATTCAATGTGTGGAGATAAGTGCTTCAATAATTAATAATGAACTTGAATCAAATGGATACAAAAATTATATAGTTAAAAATTTAAAATCCATCCTTACATGCATGGTGGATTTCAGCTTTTTACTTAATTGTGACAGACATTATAATGAAAATTGTGATTTCATAATAAAATCAATAATTTTTATATCTTTAAAGCGATTCTTAATTAAAAAAAATCGGGAACTAAATTTAATTAAATAAATGATGTTAAATTACTCTGTTTCATTTCATTATTCCTTTAACTAATTTAAGTTAATAACTTTTACTAACACAATATATTGGAAATAATGATTATTTCATTTTAAAATTATTCTTTCTTTAAAAAAATCTTACATTTGCCAAATTATCAAAATAATCATAATTTCCAATATAAATTTTTAACTATAAATAAATTAAAATACTAAACGTATATTCAAAATTCCCGCGTTTTATTTTTTCATATGGGCGACCATTATGGCGCTAGTAGTATAAGCGTATAGACCAAAGTTATAATACTATAGTATGTAACATGTCATTCTTCTCTCTATAGAGAGTATTATATTCTTTGACCTAGAGTTAACCACCTCGATGTTAACAATCAACGTTTGTTCATATTTTTGTTCTGTTTTAAATTAATAATTACGTTTGTTGTAATAAATGCGTTTATGTAACTGGTTGCTATTAAAATAAAAATGGAGTAAACAATATTTTTTTCCTGTCACTGTTATCCGAACAGTTCTATGTGAAAATATGATATTAATGTTATAAGGGATTAAAATATAACTTCTTTCATTTGTTCTATCATTTAATTAATTAATTATGGCGGAGGAACGACCGAAAAGGGTCAAAGTGGCCTGGAGCGATGATCTTAGTCATGATTCTGAAGAAGAAAGAGGTAAGCTAATCTGACCTGTATAGTAAGAGATATGAAAAATAGTACTAAAATATGGTTTTATAAATGCTAAGTGGAACATTTCAATACTACTATGTGACAAGTTAGACAGAGATTCTGTGAATTAAACATATTTTTTTTATCTTTTCCAATTTAACGACAACGTCATAAAGGACAGGATGAGGCTAAATAGCTAAACTTATTTAGTTGAACTTAACAAAATTTATTGCAGAACGAGAACGCTTGGCTCAGCTGGAGCGTGAATTAGCAGAACAATCAGTGAAGCCGGTCTATCCAGAAGAGGACCTGAATAAACTGATAGGTTTCATCATGAGAATGACCACTCTTTACGACCTTAGAGACGAAGACTGGAACCAGGGGACCAAGGAAAAGATCGAAGAGTGGATCCTAGACCCTCGCTCTATTATGCTCTGTATCTACTTTAGAGGCGAAACATTAAAAGCCTCTCTAGATATACCATTTACTCCTGTATATGATCTTATGTATTTTATCCGTCAACCGGATTATATTTTCAAAGTAGAGACATTTCATGATGATATTATTTTTGGTACTTTCGTTTATTCTGTGGAATCAAATATGATACAGGTGTTGGAATCGGTTTTCGCTCCTTATTTCTTCGCTGTTACCACTTGGCCAGAGAGTAAGTGCATGTAAATTGCAGTTTAATGTTCGGTATAATAGTTTTATTTACGTTCAATGAAATAAGACAGATTAATTGAAGAATACACTGACATTATTTCAGGCGTAAAGAGTGAATTTTGTTCTCATATTCACACTTTCCTCGCAAAGTTGACGGATATGTATTACAAAATGCTCGGCCTGACTGTCCTGTACATACCGCGCGAGGGTCAACAGCTATCTTTCGAGCAGGCGAGCGCCGACCGTGAGTTGGTGAAGAGATTGGAAGGTGTGGTGGTCTACTGGACGCATCAGATAAAATCTTGCGTCGAGGACCACGCATCCGTGTCCTCTCAAAAGGAGCTTCTATGTCCGAGCGATGAGTATGATTTTTGGGTATATAGACGTAAGTATTCAATGAATTACTATGTCCCAATTACTCGAAATGACGAATTTCATTCATGAAATATTCATCTAAAATTTGTTTGTCATGTTGTCTTTCAGATGAAAACTTGAATGCTCTGCTATACCAACTGCAAAATCCAGCTGTAAAACACATCACCAAGATCCTTGTAACTACACATTCCACTTTTATACATCAATTCCAAGCGCTGTGCGAAGAAATCGTACAAAAGATTAAAGAGGCGACTTCGAATATAGAATTTTTACAAGTCATCAAACAGCCGTGCGCCGTACTCGAGTGTGTCGTCGATCCGGATAAAATCTCGAAACATATCCCACAAATTATAAACCTATTTAGGTTCATTTGGATGGAGTCTCCTTACTACAATTCTGAAGCTCGCATCACAAATCTTTTCAAGGCACTTAGCAACCAGATTATAATTCTATGCAAGAACTACATTCAATTAGACGATCTCTTCGATGGTCAGACGAAGAAGGCACTCGGTGAGTTCAGCAAGTGTATAGACTGCTGTAAGAAGTATCGTGAGATCTACGACGTGATGGTGGAGGCGCATACAGCAGAGAAGCCCGGCAGCTGGGAATTAGACTCGGGATCTATTTTTAATTATATTGACTCATTCATTCAGAGATGCTTTGATATGTTAGATGTTTGTAACTGTATGATTATTTTTGGAAGGTAAGAAACGATTTACTCTTGAAATAATTTTTTCATCGTCCATTCTTAAGTACCTTTAAATTTTCGTTTATCTACCTATTCGCTTTATGAAATTAATTATTTTTTAGGATCGATGAGATAGAGCAAATAAATAAGCCGATATTTGCGGGGGCCAACGGCGATCAGTTCGAGGCGAAATGTGACCAGATAGAGAAGAAGTTCAACGTCGCGCTTGGTCATGTGCGGAAAGTCGCGCACACCATCCTCGATGTGCAGGCACCGTCGTGGTACGACGACATACTGCAGTTCAGGTCGACGATAAAAGATATTGAGGTAAGTGTTGACTTACGGTTAGTGGTAAGTGTCGTGGAACGACTATGTCATATTTCATGTAGTAAGGATTGGATGATCCGAAATCAAACCATGTTGGAAAAATAGCTCTGCATTCAATAACTGAAATCTGACGTTTTGTAATTAGCTATAACACGGCGAATGATTATTTATGACTGTTAAATTATTGACAGATTATAATAGAGAACCTGGTGGAGTCAGTGTTCGAAGGCGTCAACCATGTAGAGGAGGCGGTCGTGGCCCTCTACTCGCTACACAACTACTCCAGGAGGCAAAACTTGAAGCGCATTTTCAAAAGGAAGACTTCTGACGTAAGAGATCTTTTCCGCTAAACGACTAGCTGCTAACAGTTGCCCTTTTAAACACATATTTACATTCCTTTTTTTTATTAATGTTGCCAAAGATTTTGCGTTAATTGTCTACCTTAATGTTCAGGTGTGGGCAATGTTCAGCGACGCGGTGCAAGAAACCAAGAAGGACATGGTGTCCACTCGTGGCCAGTATCCCTCTGACTTGCCGCCGTACGCCGGCAGAGCTGTCGTCCTCAAGATGAGGAAGAATCGGTTGATTTATTTGAAAAATGTACGTTAAAATTTTAGTTATGCACAAAAGTAAATCTTGCCTTAGAAGCCACTAGACATAGACTCAAATCTACAAATTTAATAAGTGGATTATAAGTTAACGGTCAGTGTTCCCGATTCGCTTTGAAAGATCACTTTTGTACACTTAAATCGTAGTGACTATAAATTTTACAAGATTCATCATCATCGTCATGTCAGCCCTTACTGATTCACCGCTGAACATAGTATCTTCCCCTTCACACCATTTCTCACGATCGTGTGTCGCTTTTATAAGATTATGTAAAAACAAAATAAACGTGTTCCACGTGAACCGTAACTATTTCCGAGGTCAAAGATCCTATGTGTTCTTTCACACTATGCTTTACCTCTATGCCAAATTTCATCAAGATCCACGCAAACGTTCTTGAGATACCTTTGAACAAACATCCATCCATTCATCTAAATGTTCGCATTTATAATATTAGTAAGATATTTTCAGGTAATGCGTGATGCATCCGTGTGGATGATGAAATGCAGTAGCTCTGAGGACGTAATCATGCACGTCAACCGGCTCGTCAGCGCCATCGATGTCAATATACGCGAGCTATGGATATCTTGGACGGTGTGTTACAGCCTTTCATATTTGTATAGTGTGTTCAGGCGGTAATAGCTTAGACTTTAGACCAAAGCGATTACGGGCTAAACGCTCATTAGTAATAATAATACTTCCTAGTCGCTCGGTAGAAAAATGGTCTTACGATATTGAGTTATAAATTTGTAGTATTAGACGGTTTTACTGTAGCGTTTTTGTCTCAGCACAACCTTGACGAGAGATGTAGCGCCGGTCTGAATAGAACTTTGATGCGGAAGAGCTCTGAGAACGCAGGCTTAATGGAATGCAATATGGACGTGTTGGTATATTCATTTAAACTTATGTAATTTCTTCATATATTATCATATTAAATAAGTTAATATTTCAGAAATATACTAGAACTGTGTAAGGAAGCTTCGCATTGGGAGAACATGGGCTTGGATATACCACTGCACGCTTTTCAGGTACAATATAAAAATAATTAACATTTATATTGGTTTAAACACAGTTATTTCAGCTAATAAATATTGTATCTTAATCAAGGTGTATATGAAGAGCAAGACATTATTGTACGTGTATGAGAACGTACTGGCCGTTGTGAAGGGTTACAACAAGATATTGGACTCACTGTCCGAGCCTGAGAGGCTTCTCTTCAAACCACTCATAACTGTAAGTATTTTGTTTTAGAATATTAAACAATTCATTAATCAATCAATTAATAATTACTCAAAGTATTAATTTCTACACGAGGGGTCGGCGCACGAGGATTTAATTGATTTTATTATTTTATTTTATTATTAGTAATTTTAATGTCTTGGTTTAATTTTTAAGACCGATCACCTGCCTGTCACCAACCTAACCTGGATGAATTAAATTAGAATTTATTTTATTGAATATTGAAAAATTTATTAATTAATAAATTATTTGTTAATTAATTAATTTTAATCTTAGAATCCTTACTTCGTCAGTTTTACGTAAATAATATTGTTTTTCTTTCTAAAAAAATAACAAAATATTTGGGAATAAATAATTAAAATTTTCAACTTTAATTAAAGTAAGATATAATATCACTTTTATAAATCAAATAACAATCAGTCTTTTTCGTTACAACAGTTTCTAATTAATTCAATTATTAACACAAACATAGATTTCTTTTATTACGAAGATAAACAAATATCTAAATGATCGTTCATATTATTTTGTTCAATCATCTTTAGACAGCACGGACAAGGGGATTTGGTCCCTGTTGCATTAAATGTTTGTGTTTCATCCATTATATCATCATCATCATCATCAATAACTATTGTTTCCATTATAAAACTAGTAGAAGCACTTTCTTCAGGTATTGTAGTATTATTATCAAAGAATGAAAGACATTCGTCTAAATGTTCTGCAACAGATTTTTCAATAGTCTTACCACAACATGGACAATTGTGTTTTAGTTCTGAATCGATATCATTACTACAACCTGGTTCAATTTTAACTGGTTTTTTAACTATGTAACAGTTATCGCTTGAAGATGGGGTTTCGTTATTTTTGTCTATGGGTTCAGTTTTTATATTATTAATTTGTACATTTATTTTATTCTCTTTACTGCTAGATGTTGTTGGTTCTGTTTTTGTATTGCTTTTAGTTATTTTTTCTATAATACCTTTATTTAAACATTCATCTAAATGTCTATTTATTTCATCTTCTTTTATTTGAATATTGCATATCGGACAATCTACTAATTTGATTTTAGATGCAATCAATTTTTTATCTTTTTCTGATTGTGAAATTTTAAAATCTTCGCCATAAATATCTTTTAGTACTGTTGTTACTACATTCTTGAAATAATCATCTATTTTTCTTATTTTATTTGGAGGGGAATTTATCATAGAATCTCTAGATTTCTGCTTATTTGAATCAACAATAGCTTTGGTGTTGGAATTAATTTTTCTATCATTGGAATCTATGTTGTTATTTTTAATAACAGGCAGTTGTTTATTTGTCCATACATTTCTTACAGTCTCTACAACATCATTGGATTGGATACTTTTTCTACTATCTATTGAATTTCTAACTTTGTTTGTAGGTAGTTTCTTATCAACTTGGGAAACAGATGTATCAATATTACCAGCAACTATAATAGTTTTTTTGTTATTATTTTTTATACCCTCAGAGGGTTTTGTTAGTGTATTTTTATTTGATAAATCTTTATTATTATTTATGTACTTTGTAATATTTTCTTTGGGTTTGTTTTGTTTTGTTTCTTTTGCTTTTGTTGATTTAGTTTTTTCTGGTTCTTTAATTTTAACGAATGTACCGCCGCATTTTTTTTGATGTCTACTCCACCAATAGTCAGTTGGACCGGGTGCTCTGTTTGCTGAGCGACGTACAACACCGAAATATGGCTTCTGTTTCTGACACGGCCCGTTGCAACGCCACCAATGTGTTTGGTATAACTTCACCTGGAAATCACATGTATTTAGTTTACAAACTGTAAAGTTAATTTGATTGTTTATTTTTTTTATATTTTCTTTTGGAAAAATTTTACATTAATTTTTAAGTTGTGATTCAATGATTGTTACCTCATCATGAAAATCATGATATATAGTTATGTTAACTCCAGCTAATTTATTAATCCTATACATATGTTCTTTAAAATTAGGTCCATGTCCATCTCGATCCTGATCCTTGCAGGTAACAAAGAGGAATGCATGGATCATCTCATGTAGGAGCGTTTCAATAAGATCTTTTCTAGGTCGCAGTTTAAGCAATGGTTCGCTAAGTGCAATATCACAGAAACGGCTTCGGCATTCATATCTGAAATTAATTTAAAATTCCTACATCAATTAAAAAAATCATAGGCTAATGTTTTAGGCTTCTACAAGACAGCTTTTGAAGCTTAAAACATGCTCAGAAAATCTACCTTTTCTGAACATTTAATTCCAAACTCAGTTATATATTTTATGTGATTTTCAAAGTTAATACACTCAGTTTTACACAAGCATATCCCGTATCTGTATGTTCCCTTATCTACAATCAATTATAAAGGCAGTTATAAAGCAAGTGGACGCTTACTCTTTTGCCAGCTATGTTATTAAAAAAAAAAAACTTAAATAAATACACACTTACGAGCAGGTACCAGCACAGGAGTACATTCTTTTGCTCCATCGCACCGCAACTCTTCTCGCTAATTTTGTCCAAAAAAATAGCTTATCAAAGTGTAAAAACAAGCTGTGTACATCTGGTGTAGGATCTATTAATTCTAGTTCGGGATCTGCTAAATTCATTTTCCTAATCCCGCCAAATTGTTCAGTCACATTTCCAGTTTGCATTTTTGACATTTAACGTATTGTTACTTGTGTTATAACGATAACAATGTATAAGAATGGATATTAATGATTAATATTTTTATCATTTTCTATTTATTCAGGTATTTTATTTTAAAAACCAATTAACAACGACAGTGACACGTGACAGACGCAAGACAGAAAATAGCTGTTTTATCTGCCAAATGTCAATGTCAATGTGTTGCTGACATTCTGATTTTCTGTTTTTAAATACAAAAGTGTTGCCAATTTGTAAGAAATTGCTCAATATTAAGGAACCTACTCAGTTAGGTTCCTTAATATTAACTGCTCAATCAGTTAAGCTTCTATTAAGTAATTTTTCATTTTGATTAATTCTGTTAAGGGTTTAATGATTGGTATCTATCTGGCATTTACAAATCTAATTTTCATTCGAAGGTTATTACGGTTTTCATATTTGACGAAAGTAAAACTTTTTTTCAGGCATGTGAGAGAAAAGTACAACCAGGAATTTCTAAATTAACTTGGACGTCTACGATGTCTGATGAATATATCGCTGACTGTGTAACTCAAATTGGAGAGGTCAGGATTAATTAAATTACGTTTGATAACGACTTCTTTAAACTTTTTCCAATCGTTGGCTTATTACAGTTGCAAGATTTTCTAACAACATACAAGAACTGCAACGTGAATTTGGTTAAAATTATGGAAAAAATATGTGATACCCCGTTCATGGAATTCGATATTTACAACGTGTTTGACATTAAGGACCTTCGAGCATATGTTCGAGCAATGGAAGCAGAAGCGGCGGCAAAAATATTAGAAATGTATAAAGAGATTATAATTTACCTTGTTATTGTGTATGAAGGATTTGAAGCACAGATAACACAAGTAAATGCCAAACTTTATTTAGTATTAAAATAAAAATCCTTTGACGTCGAATTAACTATTTTCTTTTGTTACTTCATTGAATGTTATTCTTATCCTACTACCAGATGGCCGACCAGTGGGTAAAATATGTGAGAAGATTCGACCGCATTTTAGAAGATGCTCTTCGTCTATCAATTAAGGCGACAATGCAGAACATGTATAAATGCGTACATGGGGATGGTAAAATTAATTTCATCCAATCTATTATTGTTTTTTATTTTATTTTTAGACTTAAGACTAAATTAAAGTTGGTTCTATAGTACCAAGGTTGGACAAAGATTTATGCCACCGATACTCCTTGCAACGTTAAAGGGGTTGCTTTAATTGGGGGAAACAGTGGACCTCGCAAAAGATAAACATTAATTTTGTATACTTATTTAACTGCCTTGAGTGGTACTGTAGGCTTTATCTCCTTTCCGGACTGTCCTCCTCAGTTGAATTTACGTTTTTAAAATTTATTTTAAATCATTAAATATCGTCAAATTGAAAATATTATTTGTTTAAAGGAACTATGGCGCCATCGCCATTAATCAAAATGAACCTTTATCTATCTGGAAAGAAAATCGTTTTTATTCCTACCGCTTACGAACTGCGTGAGACTTTTACCACTGTTCTCGAAGAAATTGTCCACATAATGAGCACGGTACCACGACTTTTCGAGAAATTTTCACTTCCTTCAGGTGGTTTGAAACGGTTTTGTGAGGTTATTAAAGTTGACACGGACAGTAACAAATTGCAAGCGCTAATCGATGCCGGTAATATTTTGCTACAGTAAAATACTATATATAAATATATCAAATATCTCTTCATTTTACAAAATATCTTTTTAAAATTATAGAAATCGAATTTAACATAAATCTCATAAATGACCATATAAATATGTGGGATCCTTACGCACATATCTGGGAGGTTGATAAGGATGAGTTTATGGCTAAATATCTTCAAGAGAAACACAAAGCTATAGAGTTTGATAATTTAATAATAACCTACACAGATTTAGCGAACACTGTCCAAGTACAAGAAACCGTTAATCAGGTAATCAATGTTGAATTTAAGAAACATATATTAATAATTGCTCTTTTAATAATTTGTTTAACATAATATAATTTTGATTCTAAAGTTATGATAAGGAATTTTGGGACCTATGATTATTTATGTGACATATTAAGCAAGCTTTTAGTTAAAGTACTTTCTAACCTTTTTCAGATACATTTCGTCACATTAAATTCTAGTGAACTGAAAAAATCTATTATTGCTCATTGCCTAACCTGGCAAATTAAATTAGGTGAATTATTGCGAAAAATTACTGAATCTGACATTGATGTTGTATACGCGTATGTCGAAAAAAGCAGTGAAGAAGCTATGACGGTGTGTAGCAAAATAAATAGCTCAGCACATATATTTATACGCCTATTTATTTAAATTACCGATTCAAAATTATCGAATTATTTTATTCTCACAGATGCCAACAAATTTGAAAGAGCTGGCATCGTCTATAGCTACTTATGAGCGCCTTATGTCTGAAATTGTAGCAATGGAACAAACTTTCCCACCGATAACCGACCAAATGGCAACGTTAGGTAATACATAACAAATCTCCTTTACAATAATGTTAAAGTGTCGAACGGCTCGAGATCACTAATACTAATTGAGATCTTAATAACTTCAGCAAAGTTCGAAGTTGAAGTCAGCTCAGATATGGTAACTCGTCATGAAAATATCCCTGTTCTTTGGAATGACTATTTAAATTTATTAGAAGAAGCGAAGAAAGCATTGGAAGCCAATAAGGATAAGTTTAAAACGGAGTTATTGGAGCAAGCGGAGGTAGGATGTTAATGTTTTTTTATATTCCCCTTCCCTTCCTGATATCCTTGTCCTTTTAACCTGCCTTCATATTTCAAACCAGGAATTTAAGGAAGCAGCTAAAGAATTCTGTGAAGAATTTTACAAAACAGCACCGTGCAGTTCAGATATTACTGGTAAAGATGCTATGGCACAATTGAAAGCTTTCAGAGAGCAGCTAAATGCCCTGAGAGCTCAAGAACAACAGATACGAGATGGACTTGCAGTGTTTAACTTAACGTAATAAATTGACGAATATAAAAAATGTATTCACTATTGCTGCTGGTATATATATATTATAACTTATAACTTAATTTTGTGCAATAGAACACCGGTCAATCTAGACCTGCAGAAAATGGAAAAGGAGTTGGAGAAACTAGAGGAGGTTTGGGGACTGGTCGTACAATGGGAGGATTCTTGGGAGAAATACAGGACGCAAACTTTCTGGGAAATGGAAACTGACGAAATGGAAGAAAACGTTCTGTTCCTTTTTAGGTAAAGAAACTTTTGAGTACATAAATTTGTAACTTTCACATAAAAATTAAAAAGCTTTATAACTTGCAATTTTACTTTGTAGGAATTTTAATCGTCTTTCACGACAGCTTAAAGACAAAGGATGGGATATTATAGACACAACTCGGGTGAAAGTCGATGCTTTCAGAAGGACATTGCCATTAATTGGCGATTTGAAAAATCCCTGTATGAGGGAAAGACATTGGGATCGTATTAAAACTCTTATGGGCGTGTAAGTTTTAAGTATGTTAAATAGTTATGTGAAAAAAAATACTAACGAAAGAGCAATGAACATAAGAAATAAATATGTCTCCGCTCAGTTGCATTTTTTATTCATGTAATTTTGAAAAACGGTATTGCGTCTGGAATGAGCGTGGTTTTTCATTTTTTCCCTTTCCCCTGATTTCCTAACGATAAAATGTGTATTTATCGCTTTGAAAGTCCAGTGAGTTCGACGCATCAGTCTCTTACTTTGCCTATGCAAAAATAACTACTAGATATTTTATAAGAATTAAAAAAGTGCTTCGAATTCGTAGATTCTTGGTATTAATGTATACTTCAATTACAGTGAATTTGATCAAACTTCAGAAGATTTTAAATTAGAATTGATAATGCGTCTGAATTTCCAAGCATATGCTGAGGATATTGCTGAGATATCAAACGCCGCTACCATGGAGTTAAATATAGAAAATGGTCTGAAAGCAATCAGAGAAGTGTGGAAGAATACAACTTATGAAATGCAACATCACCACGGTGATATGTATAGGATTAAAAATGTCGAAGATGTGACACAGGTTGGTACAATCGACGAGTAAGTAGGTCAATGCATATGAACGGATAGGTAATAGTAGCAAAAGATATGCTAGACAGTCTGTCAATTTTTTAGTTTCTAGAAGATCACCAAGTGCAACTTTCTTCAATGAAGTCCACAAAATACGTGGAGCCGTTTATAAAAGAAGTTGACTACTGGGAAAAATCATTGGGATACGTCGCAGAATGTATAGAGGTGAATAAACCGATCTATTACTGCGTATTAAAAGTTTTGAAGTTTATAATAGTGTTACATTTTTTCGTCAGATATCTTTACAAGTGCAACGTCGTTACCTCTACCTCGAAATAATATTTGCTGGTGAGGATATTAGAAAACAATTGCCAGAAGAAGTATTAACGTTTGATGCATTGACGGCCGATTGGACTGACATTACTATGAAGTTAGTAAATTATCGTTCAGCAATGTTTATGGTAGAAGTACTTCGGTTTATAAATTATAACATAACATTATTTTAATCAATCTGTGAAGATTTGTAGAGTACCTGTAATCGATGCGTTATGTGTACTTGAGAGATGTATCAAGATTGCGAACTGGTTATTTAAATATTTGAAAAATAATATTTGTTTGCAGCATGCACGCTGGAGCCAACGCAATCGAAGCGTGCCTTTACAAACCTGCACCATTTTTATATAACAAGCTCAATACTATGGTCGATAACTTAGATGGAATATTAAGATCGTTAGAGAAATATCTTGAAACAAAAAGGCAGATCTTTCCTCGTTTTTATTTTATTTCTAATGATGACCTGCTGGAAATTCTGGGTAATTCGAAAAAACCACAACTGGTACAGGTACATCTCAAGAAATTGTTTGACAACGTGAACAAGATAAGAATTGATAAGGTCAGTTTAAGATTTATAGTTATTTTTTTAGTAACATATAACTTTTAACACATACGAACTCTTGTATAAAAAATATTTCTAAATAAGAAAATTATCAAAAACGATTTTACTTAGGAGGTAAGCATTGTCATGCTAGTAACCTTGAATGAGGAAGCCATGTAAACGGAAGATAAATTTTGTAATAAAATAACACATTTTAGGGAGTTGTAATGTTTGCTTAACTAAATTATTTTTGAGAAATATTTGTTATATTATTTTTTTAAATATGTGGAATTCAAAATACTATGAAAGAAAATCGGATAATTGTTTTTGAACGTACCATCACAATGTCATTTGAGTTTGACAAGTGACAAGTAATTTATTTTTTATTTATTTACAAGTTCAAGTAGGCACATGTTTTTTGTGATTAAACTGTTTCAATTTATATTTGTGTAAGAGAAACTATATTTCATAACATAATATTATGTATTCAAAATGTTGAAGAAAGGGGATATCGAAAAATGTCACTTTGTGCCTCTCAGTTCTTTGGTAAGTAAAATTTATTTTTTTTGACTCTTAAATTCGTCAATCTACATATTATTTGATTCTATTTATATTAATTGATTCTATGTGTCTGTATTTAATTATGTTAAAATTAAATAATAATCATGTAATTTTAAAAGATACTTTAAACTTTAAATAACTTTTTTCCAGGAAAGAGTTATAGATATGGTAGAAAATTACAATCCAGAACATGACCACAGATGTCAACGCAATTTACTAAAGTTGCAATTAGAGGGTGGGTCTACTGAAAATAACTTCAGACAGAGAAAGTGGAGGCACAAGTTACACGCAGCTATGAGCCATGCAATATACGCCCATGATTGGGACAAACTTCTGTACTTATTGAAGAAGTCACCTATTTGGGAACATGATACCAATAGGCTGGATCAACTGCCTATTTATACAAGAGTAAGTTATTGAGTGGAAAGAAAATGTCATAAAATACATAATATGTGTAATTGCAGTAGGAACCTATAGTTATAGCATGTAAATATTACATAGATGGTAAATTGTTTTAATGTGTAACTACTACTGTATACAAATATTATTGCTGTATTTAGTTTAACCAGATTGCTATTGTAGTATAATCTTACTAATATTATAAATGTGAATGTTTAGATGGATGGATGGATGGACGGGTGTTTGTTTGAAGTTAGCTCTGAAATGGCTCAACAGATCTGGATGAAATTTGACATCAATGTAGAGCATAACCTAGAAGAACATGTAGGCTACTAAAAACATTTGTTGCAATAAAATGGCAGTGGTGGATAATTATACTTTACTAGCTTTTACCCGCGACTCCGTCCGCGCGGAATAAAAAATAGAAAACGGGGTAAAATTATCCTATGTCCGTTTCCTGGTTCTAAACTACCTGCCCACCAATTTTCAGTCAAATCGATTCAGCCGTTCTTGAGTTATAAATAGTGTAACTAACACGACTTTCTTTTATATATATAGAGATATGCAGAATTATAAAGAATTTATAGAGAGGCACCAGACAACACTTCTTGTGACAGAACATAGATAGCAGAGAGAGAGGAGGAAGTTGACATAGATTAAATATAAAGGCGCAACATGCATTGACTATATAATACAACAACAATTCCGTGCAGACGGAGTTGTGGGCGATAGCTAGTTTGTTATAAACAACAATGACAACTCCTTTCAACGCTTGTTTTGTTTTCAGGCAATGACAATATTATTGATGTACCATCCTTATGCCAAAGCACAATCCTTGCTCAGTGAATACTTCCACATGGTACTGTCATGTCGCTCTGATGAAGACAAGAAAGCAGTTTTTAAAGTTTTATTATCTCTGACGGAGAAGCTTCACGGAAGAAGTTAGTTATTTGAGTTTGTTCTACTGCACTTTGTTATGTATGTGAGGGGAAAGAAGAGAATTTTCTTGGTACAATTTTTTTTTTTTTACACAAAATGTAATCTTAAACTATCATTTATTGTACTTTTTATTTATTCTCTATGGTTCATAGAGTGTATTTAATTTTAATCTTAAATTAAATTAATATTTTAAGAAAAATAAATTATTTTTTGGCAAAATGTCTCTTATTTATTACCTTTTTGGCATTTAAAATTATTTAATAAGTGATTTTTTTAATTTTAATTCATTTAAGGTCTTATATTGTCTTACACTGATAGTAAGGACATGATTTTAGAATGCTGTTGGTCTGCCTATAGCTAAAGCTATGATATCTGAGGATGGGGAGACTATTGAATGGAAGCATAGTGTACTTCTGGATGGTCCCGCTGAGGTGTGGCTGTTAGGCTTAGAACACATGATGAGGGTAGTTTTAAGAGAGGTGAGAGAGGTTTATATAGACTATTGTATTAGTAGTAAAAGGGAGAAAGAAAAATTCTAAACAAAGGTCATCTTTGAAGAGATTTTGTTTCTGCAATTAGAAATTGATAAATCTAAGTTTGTATGGTGTACCTATTTGTACACCTGTGTAAATAAGCTATGAACCGATTCAAAAGTACAGGTCAAATAGACTTCAACAAATGAGCTACGGCTCCACAAATAAATTGACAGCTCACGGCTCATCGCGATCTACTATAACCGGTACGAAACGGAAATCATGCAAGTACAAATTGAACTGAAATGCTGACAAGTTCACTGATCTGCTTCACACATGCGAACCGTATGTTGATTTGCAAGTCACCAATTTTAGTTGAGTTATCCGTGACTACCTATTTGCTAGCTTTCGTTATTAGAAACGGATCTTTTTTTTGACTACCGGTACCGATCAAACGGTCACACCAACTTTGGTAATCCTACAGCAATTGATTCAAACTCGGTTGGCGCTGAGAAAATGTCGCTACCAGAGAGAGCAGTGGATCAACGACTGGCCGGGACAACTTGGCATCACCTGCAGTAAGGTTAGTCTTGGCATAGGCTTGCAGTATGTTGCCACTGACTTGTACAACAAGTTCACTTTAATACGAGAAAATAGTAGTCATGTAACATTCAGTCTTTTTAGCGTAATTAGAATTATTTAATTGAAACCCTTAGCGTGGGATCCAATTAAGTGACCAAATTCTAGTACGGCAATTAGCTTACGTATATACTTTTGTGAAGATTCAATGGACATCGGACTGCACGCGGACTCTTTGCCGCTGCGAGATAATGAAGGAGAAGAAGCCGATGAAGAAGTTGAGGAAGAAACAGAACCAGATCCTGACGACGCTGCAGAACATGTCGAGGAAGGAGATCACAAAGATATTACGATGCAAAGTCAACGCCTTATGTGTTATTGAGATACATTCGAGGGATTGCGTAGATAAATTGTATAAGATGGGTAAGTTAATTTAGAATTTTAAAGAAGTTAGCTAATTGTCTTTCTTTCTTTAGCCTTTTTTATTTTTGATCTGTAGCCTAAACGGTTGAACTAATTTAACTAATCAGATGTATTCTTCACTGCAGTGTCATAGACGTTAAGTTAGTCAGGTCTTCTATTCTACAATTTTATTGTCAATTTGTTTTCTCAGGTTGCATGTCGGTGACGGCATTCGAGTGGTTCTCCCAGTTGAAGTTCTATTGGGACCGCGAGCGTGAGGACTGCTACATTCGGCAGACAAACACTAGCTTCATCTATACATACGAGTACATCGGAAACTCGGGACGGCTCGTTATAACACCTCTCACTGACAGGTGATAAATAACACCCTTTACTTTTGTGAGACTGGAGCTAGAACACTGAGCTCTATAGATAAGTTCATACTGACTCTCACTGACTCATTGACTCGTTCACATCTTTTGTAGATGGATTTTAATAAATTTATGTTTTTAAGAGAATACCAATGTTTTGAAATAAACAGATGACAGCATGCTGTCGCCAATTCAGATTATTTGTACCCAAACGAACTTCTTTTCATAAAATAAAATCGTTCCCATTTGGACTCAAAAGACAATAGCAAACTGCGTGATTTTTTAAATTAATGTATTGGGGTAGTAAATACTGATATGTGTCAACGTACTGGTTGCTAATATGTCGCCAGCGAGGGACTCGAACCTGTGCTAGTTAGGAGTGAGTATGCCTTAGTCAACCACGCTGGGTCAGTGCGGATTGGTTGACACGAGTTACGGTAACAATTATAATACAATCAAGCTTCATGTAACTATTTGTTTGGCAGATGCTACATAACACTAACAACTGCTTTGCACTTGTATCGTGGTGGCAGTCCTCAGGGTCCGGCCGGTACTGGTAAAACGGAGACCACCAAAGACCTGGGCCGCGCCCTGGCACGCTGGGTTGTTGTCACCAACTGTTCCGACGGCCTCGATTACAAGTCTATGGCAAAGTGCTTCGCTGGTATGATTATAAAAGCCAAGTGTTTTATATTTGCAATTCCTTCGTTTTTTAACACGCTGTTTGTTTTTTAATACTGTATGATGCGAAGAACGTTGTAGACTAAATGATTGCAAAAAAAAAAACTGCCCTTTCAAACGAATTAACGCTTCGAGTCGGATAAGACGTTCAAACGATTGTCACTTTAAAACTTTCGTATCTTTACCATTGTACCAGGCATAGCACAAAGCGGCTGCTGGGGTTGCTTCGACGAGTTTAACAGAATTAATATCGAAGTGCTGTCGGTGGTGGCGCAGCAGATCCTCGCGGTGCTGCAAGCGCTCTCGCTGCAGCAGAAGCGATTCCTCTTCGAGGGCTTCGATCTGAAACTCGACGCGAACTGCGGCATATTCATTACTATGAATCCTGGGTATGATACCCATGTTACTTTAAGTTTACGTAGTTTATTCTCTCATACTGAAACTAGACAATTGATATTTGGAAAGTTGCGTAATACGCCTATTTTGGCCAACAATTGCGTTTTTCATCCTTAGTTACGCGGGTCGTACGGAATTACCAGATAACTTGAAGTCGATGTTTCGTCCGATTGCGATGTGCGTTCCGGACTCGCTCATCATCGCTGAAAACACGCTCTTCTCTGATGGTTTCACCGCCTACAAGATTAACGCTAAGAAGGTAAACTGTATCAACTAAACACAGTTGTATTAAATAACATAATTCCACTTCTATACCAACGATTTTGTAATAGATCCTGTTTATCTACATATTGGAATTGTCGTTTTTGTTTATTTTGTGTAGTGCGGCGAAGGTTTTGACCGCCGGCGGTGGCGTTAATACTCAGAGAATCAAGACGAGTCACATATTTTGTCACATATAAAAAAATGAAAACATTTTCATAATATATTGGTCTTCTCGTTATATGCGCAGGTATTCACTTTATACCAGCTGGCGATGCAGCAGCTGTCGAAGCAGGACCACTACGACTTTGGGTTACGCTCCATGGTAGCGCTGCTGCGCTACGCCGGAGTAAAGCGCAGGGCATACTCCAACTTGCCAGAGCAGGAGGTATGCCTTACATGAAGTTTACTTGTCACTTCAATAACTTTTAGTCTACTCAGATCACTTACCCTGAGGAAGAACTTGTCTGAAACTAGTCGGTGCCGACATGACTATCGTTGTTTTATAGTTATGTGTCCTTCCTTAGATAGTAATCCTGGCGATGCGTGACATGAACGTGGCCCGACTGACGGCGAAGGACGTGCCGCTGTTCAACGGCATCATGCAGGACATATTCCCGGACGTGGAGGTTCCCACACTTGACTACGAGATGTTAGAGACCGCCATCTCTGCGGAGATGAGGCTCATTGGACTGCAGCCAGTTAAGGCCGCGCTTTTGAAGGTCATACAGACGTATGAAACAAAGGTAAGTTGGTACCACTGCCAAATATATAATATATATACTCAAAGATAAAATTTTAAGACCACACATACACAAAAAGATAGGAAAGATTTGCTCAGAGAAATCTAGTCTGAAGTAAAAATAATTTTACAGTTTTCTGTTTGAAGAGTTTGGAAGTATGAAACCATCTTTCTGTTCCTTCTTTCTATCTTTTTTCTTATTGTACGCCCCGAAAATTCTCGAAGTCTTACAAATTCTAGATCAATGGATCGGGCTTGGGTACCATGGGCACTTGCTGGTATATTTGCAGAATTCCCGTCATTCGAGCATCTTGCTGGGTGACACGAACACCGCCAAGTCGGTGTCGTGGAAGATGTTGGCGGCGACGATGACGCGGCTGAAGCGCGAGGGTGTGCCGGGTTTCGAGATCGTGCAGGTCTACCCCATGAACCCCAAGGCGCTCACCCTGGGCGAGCTCTACGGAGAGTATAACCTGGCCACAGGCGAGTGGAAGGACGGCGTGCTCTCCGCCATCATGCGCACCGTATGTCAAGGTACATATAATTGCATCCTGTCAAATCTTTTAGGGCGCATCTTCAATATGTATCAACAAATATGCTGGCTCGATCTATGATACTCTTCTCACATAAGGAAAGAAGTTTTTTGCTAGCGGTCACTTGATATCGGGTTTCCAAACTTCTTTTTAAAAGTGGAACATGTATCGAAAAAGAACGTAAAATCAGAAAAGGGCTGAATATAGGTGACCAGTAGGTCATGTATAGTGGGTTGTTCTCGTCAGACGAGTCTCCGGAGCAGAAGTGGATCGTATTCGACGGTCCGGTGGACGCGATCTGGATAGAGAACCTTAACTCTGTGATGGACGACAACAAGCTGCTGACGCTCGTCAACAGCGAGAGAATATCTATGCCGCCGCAGGTACCCACCTTGTACCACTACCCTAGTTATTAAGTCTTTGTAGATTTCCTATACATGTCCCATTTCATTGAATACCGTAAGAATCCTTCGTGTACGTGTTAGTATAATTGCGAACAATTTTATAATTTTACCATAAGAAAAAAAAGAAAGGAAAACAAAGAAAGGTCGCAAACTCAAAAATATTGATTCCGAGTCACAAGTCGTACATGTTTAGTGTTGGTGTTGGCCGTCAGGTATCGCTGCTGATAGAGACGCTGGACCTGTCGGTGGCGTCTCCGGCCACGGTGTCGCGTAACGGCATGGTGTACAACGACTACCGCGACTGGGGCTGGGGGCCTTACGTCAACTCCTGGCTTGACACCGTCGACGACATTGACTACAGAGATATGGTACGAGTATGAGTGCATAGGATGTTGGATTATCAGATTCTATGGTTACCAGCCTTCGTGTAGATCGGGGAAAATAGACGAGGGGAACGAAGAAAAGTGAGGTTTGAGGAGCGGCAGACATAATACGATCTATTCATTCGAAGAACATCTTTATTGTGGAGTTTGGTCTTTTATCCGAATGATGTATTGGTCAGTTGCGTCGTCACTTCCAAAACATCCTGAGCCCGGTGCTGGCGCTGAAGCGTGCACTGGGCGAGGGTCTGCGCGGGCACGAGCTGAGCGGAGTGCGCGCGCTGTGCCGGCTGCTGGCGCGCACTCCGCCGCCGCCGCACCCCACTGAGGAGGACGACGATACATTCGCCAAGATGAGATTCCTCTTCGCGTATGCTCTTTCAATATACATACATTTAATTAACATTTCTCTTCGGTTGTACTCACTGAAAGTAAAAAACAGATTTAGCTTTGTTACTAGCCCGCCTATCTTCACTTTTTTATACCTGTTTTTCAATGTCGCATTTAAAGGGTTGTTTAAAATATTCAACTTTCTAATAGTCCTGTCTATTTATTGTCATAAATCAGGTTGATCTGGTCTGTGTGCGCGACCCTGGACGAGGATGCTCGCCGCCGTCTGGACAATTGGATCCGTGAGCACGAGGGCGTTTTCCCCCTGAAGGACACCGTCTACGACTACTATCTGGATGAGAGGCTGCGACAATTCCGACCATGGGAAGACCGTCTACCGGATAATTGGCGATTCAATCCAGCGTAATTATTTTTTTCATGAAAGATTACTGCATTAGCAATATAATAGCAGAGCCACTTAAAAAAATGTGTGTATTTTAGCTTAGGTTTCCACTCTATCTTGGTTCCGACGGTGGAGTTTATCCGGGTACAGATTATATCGCTGGAGCTGCTGAAGGGAGGTCACGGCGTGCTGGTCGCGGGCCCCACGGGCACCGGCAAGACATACCTCATACAGGGCACGCTTTCACAACTGGATCCGGAAAAGTAAGCTTGTTTTACATGCAAATAACTGATTCACGTTGACAATTCTGGTATCCTTTTTCTTGATGTGGTCTATTGTATACTTCCTACTTGATGCAGGTACAGCAACCAAGTTATCAACATGTCTGCTCAGACCACCGCGGCAAATGTCCAGGATATGATCGAAGCGCGACTGGAGAAGAGGACCAAGGGCAATTATGTGCCAGCAGGAGGTATGTAACGTTGGCAAAGGGTATTTTTAGATGCTTATTGTATTTTTCGAGCAGTGAAGAAGTGAATCCAACTTTATTTAATTTAAAGTCGGTTAGTAGACCAGTTTACTGGGGTTTTCAGGTAAGAAGATGATAGCATTCATGGACGACATCAACATGCCGGTGAAGGACGACTACGGCTCGCAGCCGCCGCTCGAGCTGGTGCGCCTCTGGCTCGACTACGGCTATTGGTTCGACAGGCAAAAGCAGTGGAGAAAGAATGTTAAGGTAGATTTCATCTATTATTGCATATATTATAACACTCTTCTTGTTTCACTGAAGGAGTAAGAACGAGAGAGAAGGAATGAGAGGGGAAAAAGGGGTTATATCATAGACGTGATGTCTCTAGGACATGGTGCTGTGCGGTGCAGCAGGGCCGCCTGGCGGCGCGCGCAGCCATCTGCCGCCGCGGCTGCTGTCCTGCTTCCACGCATTCTTCCTGCCCTCACCCACGCACCAGCAGCTCATCAAGATCTTCGGTACCATGCTGGCGCAGCACCTCATGGAGTTTGATGAGGAGACGAAGACTGTGGGTACGGTGCTAAGATATCCTCAGTGAAATTATACAGGAAGGCGAAAATTTGTGGAAAATCTTTGCATACCTCTGCCATATCTGTTCATTAACTAATTTAATCTAGCTTTTAAGTAATCCCGTAAAACTAAAGCAGAAGATTTAAAGCAGTGGGGATTTGAATTTTGTGATCATATTACGTAAGACGGATTTTCAATTTTCCACACTTGTATTCTTTTCTATGGTTAGTTAATCCTTTTTATATCCTGGTAAAAGGTAAGATAGTGCTGGTGGCAACAATCGACATGTTCAACAATATAGTGGCCAAGCTGCTTCCTACACCGAGCAAAATGCACTATCTCTTCAACTTGCGCGATATATCTAAAATATTCCAGGTGGGTATAGATTGATCGCTTTGACTTACATAAAAAACAAAATAAAATCTTATATGTTATAGATTTTGAAATAGAAAGCTTCTTGCTTTTCAGGGTCTCTTGCGAAGTAATAAAGATTACACGAACACGAAGCCTCGTTTCCTACGATTATGGATACACGAGTGTTTCCGTGTTTTTGGTGATCGACTCACCGAAGAGAAGTGCGTTTTTTGCTTGCTCTTTGTCACCTTACTTTTTAAATCTAAATTATCTATTATATATAAAAGAAACTGTTCAGAAACTTGCAATTTTTTTTTTCAGAGATCGTGATTGGTTTATGAATCAGGTAGCAGAAATGTTGGGTAAACATTTCGAGCTGACTTTCCACGCCGTCTGCCCCACCAAGAGCCCTCCTCTTTTTGGACATTTCCTTAATCCCTTCGAAGTGTATGATGACATGAATGACCCTGAGATCTTGAGGAAGTACATCATTTAGTTACACAAGTTATATTCCACATTGGCAAAGTTAGCGACGACATGATCTGATCCTCTTCTGTTGATCAGGTACATTGCCAACCAGCTGGAGGAGTACAACAGCAGCCCGGGTGTGGTGAAGATGGACCTGGTGTTGTTCAAGGACGCCATCGAGCACGTGTGCCGCATCACACGCGTCATCTCGCAACCGCGTGGCAACATGCTCTGCGTCGGCATCGGTCAGCTCAAGCTGTCAACACTGTCACAGACACTGGCATTTTTATTGTCATTTTACCAATTTGTGTCAACTTCACAACTGTGACTTGTCACCAAGCTGTCACGTACAAGTCATTTGCTTAGTTCCTCCAAAGCCATGAACACTTTTATCGAAAATTTGTGTAACTAACACTAAATTGAGTGAATTACTAAGATGTTTATTTCAGGTGGTTCTGGTCGTCAGAGCTTGACTCGCTTGGCGTCTTATATCTGCGAATCCAACTCGTTCCAAGTCGTCGTCACCAAGACCTACGGGGTCAAGGACTTCCGCGAGGATCTGAAGGTTACTATTAGATCAATACTGCGGATTTATTAGTACTTAGATTAATGTTGTAAATTTAAGTTGAAATAAAACATTCAGTTACTTCGTGATTTGCTCAAAAACTTTTCTTTTTAACATTAATTGGTTGTACATATTTTATTCTGTTGGCAACATCAAATGGATATCTTCAAATGTTGCCTTTCCAGACTTTATACACAAGCTGCGGTGTGGACGCGAAACAGACGACGTTCATCTTCAACGATACGCAGATAGTGGAGGAGAGCTTCACGGAGATCATGAACAACCTTCTCAGCAGCGGAGAGATCACCAACCTATACAAACCCGACGAGTTTGAAGACGTCAGTAGAAGATGCAATATTACTGCTTGATAGTTTTACTCTGAACTCAGTCGGGTTATGATTATATCAACTTTATAAAACATACCATTTCAATGTCAGCTACTAATTAATATGTCACAGACCGATATCAAAGATCATCTGTTTAAAATTCGAAGTCTACAAAACTTTACAGGTCTTAGTAAACTGGTTATACAAATTGTAGATAAAGCAAGCGCTAGAGAAGGCGATGAAGAACGCCAACATAATGCAGACCGCGGAGTCCGTGTACCTGTTCCTGGTGGACCGCGTCCGCAGCAATCTGCGCATCGTACTCTGCTTCAGCCCTATTGGAGAAGAATTTCGGTCAGACTAAGTTTCATACGAGGCAGAACAGTAGACTATTGTAGCCTGCAATGTATACTGCTCTGTCGTACTCTTCTGCCTTCCTATTAAAACAGCAAAAGTTTCTGCCTTTACGGCTGGATGGTAAAAGTATATATTTACAGTTATCATCAAGGTTTCATTAAAAAAAATTGTGATAGCTTTCTTATATTTGACTTAATTTGTGTTAAAATGGGCGGTGCGCAGAAACCGCATCCGCCAGTACCCGGCACTGATAAACGCGACCACCACTAACTGGTTCCTGGAGTGGCCGCGGGAGGCGCTGCTCGAGGTCGCATACAAGTTCCTCGCCGGCGTCGAGCTGCTCGCCTCCATCACCGGGCAGAGGGTACGCTATGCGTTATATATCTATTGTCATCCAGAAGAGACAGTTAGATCGACCTTCAGCAGGGTCAAGCTTTTCTTCCAAAAGGTCTCAGACCTCTTCGAAAGTCTTCCAAATCTGCAACTTTGTTCGACTCAGCAAGACACACACACCCACACACAATGTTATGTATTGAGGAAATATGACGCAGGTGAGACGCAAAGAGTCTGTGGTGGAGAGTCGTGAGGAGATCCTGCGAGCGTCAGTGGCTTCCATCATGTCGCTGGTGCACTCGTCTGTGGGCCGGCACTCTGTGCGCATGTGGAACGAGATGCGTCGCGTCAACCACGTCACACCCACCAACTATCTCGAGCTCGTCTCTGGGTACAAGGAGTGAGTTTCGTACCTTAATGCACTATTACACCCTTTTTCCACTAGAACGTACTGCAAAATGCGAATCCTGGGATTATGGCAATGCAATCATCACTAAGAATAATTTTGTTATTAGTTTATTTTAAATTATTTCTCAGAATGCTAAAGAATAAACGCGCGGAGGTGGCTCTCCAAGCCAACAAGTTGAGAAACGGCTTGGGTAAAGTGGAGGAGACCACTAAACTGGTGGGGCAGATGTCTGAGGAGTTGGCGGTGGCTAAGGTACAACTTTTTTAGAATGACATCAGATGATACCAGATGCATCTTTCCCATTTGACAGTTTCTATAAAGGAATGTATCTCAGGTGCAAGTGGCGGAGTACACGGAGCAGTGCGTGGAGTACATGGGCGTGATCAACGCGCAGCAGCGCAACGCGGACGAGCAGCAGCGCAGCGTGGCGGCGCGCAGCAAGAAGACGCAGGAGGAGGAGGTGCAGTGCAAGAGGCTGGCAGACGCCGCCATGCGCGACCTCGCCAGCGCCATGCCTGCACTGGAGGAGGCCGTCAAGGTATTTATTTTCTAGGGTATAAACATTTTTGTATCGAATTATGTTAGGTTACTTGACTGGTTTTAATTCCATCTTGTCTATCGAGATCAGTCTCATTTATCACTTGCAAATTCTTCGTCCCAGGCTCTAGACGCGCTCAACAAGAAAGATATTACAGAAGTCAAGTCGTACGCCAAGCCGCCGCAGAAAGTAGAAATGGTCATGGAAGCGGTCCTCATATTGTTACAGGTTACTTCTTAAATTTGTAAATAAACACGTTTAGATGAAAAGTTCATCACATAAACAAGTTACATTTTTGATCACAAATCAATTTATTTTGGTTTTCCTGCAACAGAAGGAGCCGACTTGGGCGGAGGCGAAGCGTCAGCTAGGCGACCAGTACTTCCTGGACCGGCTGCGGGATTTTGACAAAGACAACATCTCGGACAAGACGCTGAAGAAGATCGGCACCTACACCGCCAAGCCGGACTTCGAGCCGGAGATCGTGGGCACTGTGTCGCTCGCCGCCAAGTCGCTCTGCCTGTGGGTGCGCGCCATCGAGAAGTATGGCAAGGTCTACAAGTAAGACAACACATTTCAAACTAAATATATATTGTACTCGGTAGCCTTAATTGTTTTATGGATTTAGTAATCGTTTCAAAATCCTAACTTGCGCTCAACCCTCAATTTATCAACTTTTTCAAGTCAGTCTAATGATTTTAATTAATTATAGAATAGTAAAACCGAAGAAGGAGCGTCTAGAAGAAGCGTTGGAGTCGCTGCGCATGAAGCAGCAGATCCTGGCGGAGGCGCGGGCCAAGCTGCGTGAGCTGAGCGAGATGATCGCGCGCCTGCAGAAAGAATACGACGAGAAACTAGCTCAAAAGGAAGAGCTCGAAAGAAAGTCCAGGATGTTGCAGCTCAAGCTCGAGAGGGCGGAGGCGCTCATCACTGGACTGTCGGGTAAGTTTAGCGCCTCAAGGGCGTCGAAGAAGAAAACCGCAGCAAATAATGTTTTCGAAGCAGCGTGAATATACCTGTAACTCAGGTAATTGTATTCTGTTGTACCAATGCCTAATTTAGAGCTGTGTAGGTGAACGTGAGCGCTGGGAGATGACGGTAGAGCGGCTGGACAAGGAATTTGACAACCTTCCGGGCGACTGTCTCATCGCCACTGCCTTTGTCGCCTATCTCGGGCCCTTCGTCTCTGAATACCGCGAAGAGCTAATGGATGACTGGTTCCGTGAGGTAAGCCATTGGATCCTGTACCATCTTCATATCTCAACATGAATATTTCGTGGTACTACTATACGGTTTTGATTTAGCATTCGGATCTAATTTATTTTCTTTTGCAGGTATACAATGAAGCCGTACCAGTTACAATGGATCTCAGCATGAAGAATTTTCTTCTAGACGATGCTACTCTGAGAGACTGGAACTATATGGGATTACCAGGTCAGTCTTTTCTTTCACAGTCAATACGATTATGAAAAGAATATTAGGGGAATTTAGGCGACGGCTTTTTACCTGCTGATAAGATATTTTTCTTGGTTGTTTGAATGTTTTGCTCGCGTCAGATGACAACTTCAGTGCTGAGAACGGTATCATAGTACGTCGGGCGACGCGTTGGCCGCTGGCTGTCGACCCTCAGGGACAGGCACTCATCTGGATATCCAGGCTCGAGGAAAATAATGGAATTGAAGTAAGTATTGTAAGAAAATTGGGGTAATAGATTGAAGTTTACTAAAAAAAAAACTGTAAACTAAAATAGATCTACTGTGATCTTCCGTTAGCGAAAAATTTTAACTAATTAATATGATATTTTTTAACACTTTGGCACATTATTCAACGTTCATACAATTTCAATTAACGTTTCTAAATAGGTAGTCGATTTCGGTCAACCAAATTATCTGAAAGTGATGGAGAAGTGCTTGTCGGAGGGCATACCTATCCTGATACAGAACGTGGGGGAGGTGCTGGACCCCTCCATCGCACCTATACTCGACAAGGCCATCGTAAAGATTGGGTCATCAATGGTGATAAAGTTCAATGAGAAGATGGTGCCCTACAACTCCAACTTCCAGCTATACCTTACTACCAAATTAGGTTATTATTCTGTTTTGATTCATCATGACCATCTTCCATTCTTTTTTTTTTTTACATACTCTATGTTTTTTCATATAAAAGTTTTCATATTCCAAATCGATCAACGTTTTATACGTCACTCCATCTTTAATATAATATTATCATCTTTCACGCAATCCGTGGTTGAAGTCGTCTATAAGTCGTTTTGTTTGAAAAATATGGTGGCTTAGTGACGGTGTCCTGTAAATGTATATTGTACAGGCAATCCGATCTACACGCCGGAGATCTTGACTAAGACGACAATGGTGAACTTTGCGGTGAAGGAGCAGGGGCTGACGTCTCAGCTGTTAGGCATCGTAGTGCGCAAGGAACGGCCGCAACTTGAGCAGATGAAAGACACGCTTGTACTCTCCATCGCAAGGGACAAGAAAGTTCTGGTGATTACCCTGACAATATACCAGCAGTAGAAGTAGGCGGTGGATATTCCGGAAGGAGCAGAAGATGGGGTCATTGTGAAGATTACAATAATTTTACGTAATATTTGTGTGGTACGTGGTGAGGATGACGAAGCTCATATTATTAGTATGAGATGACAGGAGCGTATGTACAGGTGGATTTGGAGAACGACCTGCTGCGCATCATGTACGAGTCGCAGGTGCCGTTGCTGGAGAACGAGGAGTTGTTCCAGACGCTACAGATCTCACAGCGCACCTCGCTGCAGGTGAAGGAGGCGCTCATCACATCGCAGGTCACAGAGAAGGAGATCGATACCGCAAGAGAGGTAACTTTACAAGATTACCAAATAAAACATCTACAGTTTCTTTAGTTTTGCAGATGTTGATGGATCGCGGTACTCACTTAACTTTAAGCGACCTTTCACTGTTTGATTACGTTAATAAGACTTGTGGTCATAGGTAGTCTAAGATAAAATTATGGAAATAGCTTCGAATTTTGTAGACATCGGAAGACCGATCTTAGATTAGAATTTATGATGGGTATTCCTCTAATATTTATTGCTTATTGCTCTTATATGAGTCATGTGCATTTTCTCAGTGAACAGTAAAGTTCAGTAAGCGACTTCATTGTGAATGTCAGGGCTACGTCCCAGTGGCGGTGCGCGCGTCTGTGCTGTTCTTCGCGCTCAACGACCTGTCGCGCATCGATCCAATGTACCAGTTCTCGCTGGACGCGTACACCGACCTCTTCATGTACTCCATCGACCGCAGCCAGAAGTCCAGCGAGCTGGAGGACCGCATCAACTATCTTAATGAGTTCCACACATATGCTGTTTATAAGTAAGCTTCACGTCAGGTTTTCACTGCCATACGTATTGCCATCTTCTTCATTCTTTCTATGAAACTGGTACTGGTGCGCTTGTAAAGCCAACATTCTGTAAGTTTTGCTAGATTGCTGCTCATGAGTAAACTTCGTCCTGACATCCTCATGTATGTTGTCCTGGTTTAGTCAACAAAGACTAGATTTCTCTAAAGGATTCTATGTCCTGATGTGCATTGTGCAGGAACACATGTCGCGCGCTGTTCGAGCGGCACAAGCTGCTGCTGTCGTTCCACATGGCGTCGCGCATCCTCTTCCAGGCGGGCAAGCTCAACATGAACGAGTACCTCTACCTGCTGAAGGGTGGCATCGTTCTCGACCGCTCCGAGCAGCCCGACAACCCCACCAGTCAGTTATATACATAGTTCAACTATATCATTGAAACAGGTTTTTGTTGGTGCCATATACTTCTAAGTCGCAGAAATCTAATTAATGATCTTAACAATTTTGGTCAAGTCTTAAGATAGTGAGAAGAGAAAAAAATCAAATTTGAAAAAAAAAAAACAATTTATATCAGCACTATCATAGCACTATCTACCATTTTATGTAAACAATGATAGCAAACTCTTTCAGACTGGATCCCGGACGAGTGCTGGGACAACATAACGGAGCTGGACAAGATAGCCGGCTTCCACGGCATCATCGACAGCTTCGAGACCATGTCCAAAGAGTGGCGCGACTGGTACCTCACGCCGGAGCCCGAAACGCAGCCCCTCATCGGTGATGACCATTCAAACTTCATACACACATAAGATTAGCGAGTTATCACAAACAACGTTCAGAAGATGATGAAGTTATTAAATTACAAAATTATCAAAGAACGACATTTTGGCCACTCCTAGTCATTTATGTCCCTCATCTGAAGTACTATGACATTAACGTCAAGTGAGGATGATCAGGTGAATGGAACGAGATCTGCAGCGAGTTCCAGCGCATGTTGGTTGTGCGCGCGCTGCGTGCTGACCGCGTGGGCGCGTGCGCGGCCGCCTTCGTGCTGCGCGCGCTCGGCCCTCGATACATAGAGCCGCCGGTCCTCGATATTCGGGTACACAGATTAGTTTAGTCTCAAGTTCAGAATATTGAGTTAATGCAATACAAACTGTGTAAAAATTTGCCTACCAATTTGAATCTTAAGAAAGATCACGGTTACGCTTCTAAAAATACACTTGTATGCACAAGGCGGCGTGGGAGGAGTCGTCGTGGAAGACTTCTCTGCTGTTTGTGCTGTCGCCCGGCGTGGACCCCACATCCTCGCTTATCCAGCTCGCTATGGACGTCAAGATGTTCGACAAGTTCCAGTCGCTCAGCCTCGGACAGGGCCAGGCGCCCGCCGCTGAAAGGTAAGACGTCACTGTAGGAACTAGGCTGACACACCGAGTACGTCGTCAACAAAAGTAAGTAAACTATATGTACGACTGTCAGGATGTTGGTGCAAGGCATGGAAGAGGGCGGCTGGGTGTTCCTGGCTAACTGCCACCTGGCCTGCGAGTGGCTGGGCTCGCTGCGCGGCCTGGACAACCCCACCATACACCACCGCTTCAGGCTCTGGCTCTCCTCTATGCCCGACCCCAAGTTCCCACTCGGCATGCTGCAGAGGAGTATCAAGATGACCACGGAACCGCCACAGGTATCTTGCATTACAAAAATAATCACAAAAAGTAATGAATCATATATTCCTCTTGTTAACCGATGCATATGTTTATTACTTGATCTATAGCTTTTCATTCTGTGTATTGTAGGGTCTGAAAGGCAATCTAGTTCGTATCTTCGCAAACCTGAACGAGGATAAGTTTGACGAGGCGACCCCCAAGTACCGCAAGTTGCTGTTCTGCGTCGCCTTCTTCCACTGCACCCTCATCGCCAGGAAGCGCTTCCGTCAGCTCGGATATAACGACGTCTACAGCTTCAACGATGCCGACTTTGAAGTTAGTTTTATCATAGTTTGTTGAGATTCTGGAATTATTACAGATTTTTCTACTCGAATGACACTTAAACGGCTAGGTTTTGGTATTTTCTAGGACGCTATTGAAGTAACGTGTATTTTCTTCGATCATACTGCTACTTAAGTTCAGGGATGTTAGCTAAGGATTTCTTTAAAACTAAACATCGGGATAGGTTTCGGACAATCTGTTGGCAAATTACCTGGAGGAGTACGACGAGGTACCGTGGGCGGCGCTGCGCTACCTGCTGGCCGTCATCAACTACGGCGGCCACATCACCGACGACTGGGACAAGCGCGTGCTGCTCGCATACATCAATCAGTTCTTCTGCGAGGAGGCGCACGATGTGCCCTTCTACAGGTGAACATCATCAACAATGCTAACTGATGCGTAAACTAAAGACTGGTCTTCTGAGAAACCTGGTATATTTTTTGATTTGGGAACGTCCACTGCAAAGGTTACCACTCAAACTTACACTATAAAGAAGTACCCTCAGATCCTAGTCTCATATTATCCTCAAAGTAGCTGCAGTGATTGAGATTGTTGGTGTAAATTTGTGTAAGGTTGTCGAGTATGCCGGCGTACCACGTGCCGCGCGATGGCAGCCTGGAGTCGTACCGCGACTTCCTGGAGCTGCTGCCGACGGCGGAGCGCGCCGACTCCCTCGGCCAGCACAGCTCGGCCGACGTGGCCGCGCTCGCTCAGGTCACCAACATTCCTAACTTAACACTAAGTTTGTTCAACACATTAGTTCATTACGGTATTCATATTTGCAGGATGCTTCGATCATGTGTTCCACTTTGTTCTTGTTGACGTCATCTGGGAGTGGGGGTGCAGCAGGCGGGGAGGATCAGAAGGTGAAGTTTTCGCCTTTTTTTTAATAACACTCGCTAAGTACACTCCGTAAGTAAGTTGGTAATTGGTCCAGTGGACCTTTGGAAGGTACGTCGTGTGTGTTACAAGGTGTCGAGGTATAGGTGGACGAGCTGGCGGCGGAGATGCTGGTGCGGCTGCCGGGCAAGATCGACATGGAGACGACGGAGAAGCTGATGGGTCCCGAGATCGTTATGCCCATGTGCGTCTCGCTGCTGCAGGAAATCGGATACTACAACGTGCTCATCAATTACATTGTCTCAGGACTAAAGGTATACCGTGGTTTGAGTTGACACGCCAGACACAAGAGTGCTGTTGTTCCCGACGTGCCAAGCATATGTAGGATACTGTTACCAGATTTCTTTATGGTAAAAATATAGTTTTCTGAAATCTTCGTCTGTTTTATTTTTTATCCATATCTAGTTGTTGTGTAAAAATGTGTCTTTTGTAATATAAAGGAACTGCGGCGTGCAATAGAAGGTCTGGTGGTGATGTCCGAGATACTGGAAACAATGTACAGATGTATCTTCGAAGGAAAAGTACCAACTTTCTGGCAAAAAGGTTCGAATTATCTTGTTCTTATTATTTTTGATCCTTAGACTTCGAGGTGTTGTATCACTGGTCCATCGGTGACAGGTCGTCCGACGCTGAAGCCGCTGGGCTCGTGGTGCCGCGAGCTGTGGGCGCGCGGGGACCGGCTGGGCGCGTGGGCGGCGGCGCCCCGCTCCCCGCCGCCGCTGTGCTGGCTGCCCGCCCTGCTCGCGCCCACAGGCTTCCTCACCGCCGTCATGCAGGTACACGAGACATGCGACATTTATATCTAAGTGCAGTCTACAACAGGTTACAGCAATACATAAACGTGGCAAAAAATTAAAGTTAAAAAAGTAAACTTCCGCTAGACGACGGCGCGCGGCGAGGGCTGGCCCATCGACACGCTGTGCTGGGACTTCACCGTGCTCACCATTGAGGAGCAGAACATCATGCGAGCGCCCAGGGACGGCGGAGTCTATATCAGGTACAATTTTAATCAATTTTTAAAATTGGATTTATTCCTCTTTCTCTACAATTAGTCGCCAATATTTAAATCATCGACGACTTTTATGGTGCCACCTCTGGTTACCATGATTTAGTTGTGATATAAGTGATGATATCCAGGGGTCTATTCCTGGAGGGCGCGAGCTGGTTCAAGAAGGATGCGCACCTGCAGGACCCTCTGCCCATGCAGCTGGTTTTCCCGATGCCCCCTATACACTTTAAACCCGTCAGAGCCACGGGCAGGAGGCCTAAGAGTACGGACAATATTTGTTATTTTTGAACACTTATTAAATTCAATACTTGCTGATACTTAGCTTGATATTATCCTACAGATATCTGCTTTACTGATCATACATACTACATTTTAATTTGATAGCTTTGACATGACATTATTGCTCAAGTATTAGACATTTCAAATATCTTGTCGGCTCAAGGTCATCTGCGCGCTGCGCAATGCCCTCCCCCGGCATCCCGCTTAACATTGTGTTCTGCGCAGCGACTCACGAGAAGTTAAGAGCCGCCAAGATATTTGAAAAAACTTATAGTTCAGTGTATAAATGTGTGCAGACCGCTACACGTGTCCGTGCTACTACTACCCGCTGCGCAAGGGCGCGTTCGTGGTGGCCGTGGAGCTGGCCTCGGGCCGCGAGCACCCCGACTTCTGGGTGAAGCGCGGCGCCGCGCTGCTCTGTACACTCGCTACATAAAGCCCCCCTTCACCACGCCTAAACCTCCACCTCCTCACCTTACATGATAAGTTTGATTTATTCATATTCTTATGTTTGTATTAAGATGTTATTAAATAGATTTATAAAAATAATTTTATTTTTCAATTACACTACTATCCCAATCGCGGCAAAGTAGTTTTCAATCTTTTGTCGTAATTTTAAAATTAAATTGTATTTTTTAGATGGTTATTTTACTAAACCAAATTAATCTTAGTAATGTTGTAAATGCGAATGTTTAGATGGATGGATGGATGGATGTTTGTTCGAAGGTATCTCCGGAACGGTTCAACGGATCTGGTTGAAATTTGACATAGATACAGAACATAATCTGGAAGAACACATAGGCTACTTATAAGGTTCTTTTATTCCTCGCAAAAGGAGTATCGAGCGACAGTTAGTCGTAAGTATAAAAAAAAAAATAATCAACTCTTAAATATAGTTTATTTACAACTTAATTCTAACTTACATACTTACACTGAATCGAACTTACATAATTATTATGCAATGTACAGTAACAGAGTTACAATAATATCTTAGCACATTTATATTAGGCTTTTAAAAATTATTCCAAGACATCTTAAAAGATAACCATCTCATCTGCCGCGAGCCGCGATACATGTCTACTGTGGCCAAAAGTCAAACTTAATTATAATAGGTCACTAGCGCCTGTGAGTGTCAAAAAAGTGTCAAAAGATTCTTATCGTATTGTAGCTGTCACGTCACGGTTTATTCTTCAATGTCATTTTCTATGGCTCTATAGGTTTTACATATTTGTCTGACAGATCCAACCGCGATAGTAGCGCCTCGAGGCAGATATCCTTGTTAGACTATATCGAGGGGTGAAAGGCTATTTGATTTAAGCGACATTTTTTGCGATATTTACTTATATATATATATTAAGAATCAGAACAATTCCCTGATTCTGAATATATGTATATAATTTAATATCGCAAAAAATGTCGTTTAAAACAAATAGCCTTTCACCCTACGATATGTTAATACATATTGTATAAAAAAAAAAAATACATATTGTTGTCTCTGTTTTATAAAAGGGAGTAAAAGAAATAGCTATATTTAATGCAAGCTTCACGGCAGAAGAGTTACGGTAAGAAAGACACATTTACATTTATAAAACTAGACTTATCGTTAGTTTCCGAGACCAAAATTCCTGTAAATTCCTCAGTTTTGTCAAATATTTTGATGACGACATTCTCTATAGCAATGTTTCCCAAAGTGGGCGATAAGGGGCCAAAAAAATGGGGGGCATTGAAATTAATTAAAGTAATGAAATTGTGGTTTTTAAGTTTTAGGGCTGAATAAAAATTAGGGGACTCTGAAATATAATTGATTTTCAAAGGGGGCGGTGAAACAAATAAGTTTGACAATCACTGCTCTGTATAGAGATTTTGGTCTTAGAAAACCAGCAATTAGACAGTTGTAACAATACTGTTGTTCACCTATAAACATACTTAAGAAATTTATATGTTGTTCAGTAGGAATAATAAGGGAAACAAGTTCCTTTATTAATGTAATTATATAAACATTCATATTGTAATATTTGATTTCTATATATTCCGCAATACATTGAAATTTCTGAGAATTTTTTTAAAATTAAATATCTTGTAAATTTTGTAAAATTATCACAATTAGTAATTTTCCTTCATTTCCAGTTAAAACTAAGATTTTATATAATATGGCACAATATTTTTTCATTTTCAAGTGAAAGAAGAGTTAGTGTAAAGAATGTAAATGGCATAATTAACCTTTGGTTTCTGAGACCAAAATATCTGTATAAAACATCGTCATCCCTGTCATTATCTTTGACAAAATAGAGATAACAATATGTTTTAAACGAGGATTTTGGACTCTGAAAGTCAAGGTAAATTCTAAATTATCATTCATTCATCTGTTCAGTAACGCCCTCTGTTGGAGTAACCTCTGTCGCTCTCGTTCGGAATCTCGTCTCGTGTTTGTACAAAATATGGAGTCAATTATTTATTATTTGGAATTGTTCGTTAATATTCTGCAATCGTGGTCAAATTCAGTTTTATTTAAAGTCACTCCGATTTTTCTCCCGAGAAAGACTACAACCGTTCTAGTTTACCCTAACCGGAGTATGTGACGATCAGAGGGCGGTCTTGTCGGTGTGGAACCTGCGGTTGTATCGTATTCTACGGTACTTTCTGAGCGGGCAGACACCGAGCGTGCGGTCGTAGGGGCCGTGCTCACAGGCGGGCGGGGTGCAGTCCCCGTGGGCGACGCACACGCGGTCGCGCAGTCCGAAGTGCTCGCGACCGCGCGCCAGCGAGAGGCAGCCGCGTCGCCGCGCGCCCTCCGCCGCCTCGCACACGCACGCGCAGTCCCCGCCGGACACTCGCGCCGAGAACAGCACCGGGCACGTGCATCTGCTTAAAAACTTTATTGTTAATGGAAATCAGCAGTCATACATATGTGTAAAAGATGCGGCTTTATACTTTTAATATTGCAATCAGTTTTAATATAATTCATCTGAAGTAGATATGCTATGATAACAACGAATTCTTAAGTAATTTAAATTTTAGGTTGTATTTCTTTGTGTGATAATTTGGCATACCTCCTCATCTGCGGCGGCGCGGTTTGAGCCTCGTCGCGCTCTAGCAGGGGTTCCTCCGTAGGCCGCCAGTCGGGCTGCCGCTCCGCCGGACGCTCCGTAGGCCGTTCCGTGAGCCGCTCCTGGCCCTCACCGGGCCGGGGCTCCGCGCGCACTGGCAGCGTCCCCCGTAGCGTGTCGCGAGACACACACGCACACCGCGTGTGGTTGAAGAACAGCATGCGTGCAATCGTCAAGTTTCTGTCCACCTTATTAAGCTGCAAGAAAAAACAGCTCATTTTAAGCTCGAAGGAAGACATGGACATTTGACATTCATCAAGATGGTTGTGACGTAACTAAAAACAGTCAACTGATTATTGATTTAGTCAACTTACATATAAAGGTATAGCGACGTATTTCCCCTCGACGGGCGCGCAAACCTCGGCCTCGCTGTAGCAGCAGCCGGAGTCAGGCGCGCAGCGATGCAGGCGGACGCACGGTGGCATGTAACTGCAACACACATCTCACATAGAGCAGGCGACAAGGCAAATGCTTGTACAAGGAGGTGACAATCGACCACGCAATAATAAAGGTTTTTACGACAGGAAAACTTTCGTAAAAACCTTCGTACGTGTTTATTGTTGTTTGTGTTGTGTGTACTCGTATACTGACACGGTGTCGGCAGCGGGCGCGAGTTGTCGCACGGGTAGCCAGCGCGGCTGTGGCGCCAGGCACTTGCTGGACCGCATCATGTCGCGCATATTCTCCAGCGCCGCGTGACGGAGCGTTTTGCGCTCACTCGCTGTTAGATTCGCTGAAAACATACACGTTTCATTGCTATTTAAATCAGTTTTGCAGAAGTAAAGGGCGGACTATAGATAGTACACTTACAATCGTCAAGAATCCTCGGACGTTCGTTTGTGGCAGCGACGGGGTCGACTGCGGATATGACGACCTCTCTGTAACTGCCGTCTTGACGCGTGATGGCAGAGGGCACCACCGCGCCGCCTTTCAGCGTTGAACTTTCTGGATCGTCCATCGGGGCCCAGCCCTCGCTGTCCGACGCGTAGTCAACATCACTTAAATCTTGCAAAAATAGGTCCTAGAAATAAATACAAAAAAAAAATAGCTTAACATTTGCGATCCGTAAACTATTCTAAAAGTAACTGTGGAAAATTATTTAAAAGAAGCGAAAGAGAAGCAATCCAGTTAATTCAAATTACACCAGTTTGTTAAACAATAAAATCATGAAACATAGTCGTTGCTTAGTAACACTGATCAGATCAATTACCTCAAGTATCAAATATAAAACAATTCCTTTTAGAGTCCAGTCAGCGGTGAGGAATGTGCCTGCGCTCAGAATAGAACCTATTTAAAACTCCAATCCCCAGTGCGCCTGGCTCTTTTCAAATTGACTATACATTTTTACAGCGCATTTCGATTAGAGAACGCATTAAACTGTTTTGATTTGGATCACTTTGATCGATGTTATCTCAGTTGATTGCATACAATTATTCTTTGATTATTTTTAGTTTGTCTAAATAAATATATGCTTTTGTTGTGTTCACCTTGACAAGTGCTTTTAGTAGTTACTAGCTTTTACCCGCGACTCTGTCCGCGCGGAATAAAAAATAGAAAACGGGGTAAAAATGATCCTATGTCCGTTTCCTGGTTCTAAGCTACCTGCACACCAATTTTCAGTCAAATCGATTCAGCCGTTCTTGAGTTATAAATAGTGTAACTAACACGACTTTCTTTTATATATATAGATTTAGGTATTTACATACAGAAATAAACACAATATTGTGTTCAAAATTTTAAATTTTATTTCTCTTTTCTTTTATCATGTTTCAAGTCAGAATTAAGATGTTCCGAACAAGGATGGTGGCAGACAAAAGTAAATAAAAACGTGACCTGTCTGAGTAACCTTAAACAGCCCTTTTAAAGCGATGTTAATGATTAATATGCCAACATAAACATAGAATATAGGAGTGGTTCGTCGAACGGAAGCGTGTTACTTCGCAGTCGGCTTCTGTTTGTTGTACTGAGACCGCACTGCTCTGGCATATGTTAAGTTTTTATCTAACGAGTATCGAATTACATGTACAGGGGAAGTCCTGAATGATGTAAAGGATTTCTGTTTAAAAATTCTTTAAAAATATAAGCTTACGTACTTTTTGAAACGCAATAAAAGAGCCAAAAGAAGACTGTTTTAGATAAGTGTACTAAAGATTTTGTAGTATTAACATAAATATTTTAATATTAATAAATGTTTTTAAAACATTAAAAATGGTTTGCATATTATTAAGAGTTTCTAATAGTATTTGAAATGTTGTAAAAACCAAGGTGAATTGGTTAGATCATTCAAGAAGTATTTACCCGCAGCGTACATTTGAAGAAGTGTTCTGTGGTCTGGTCGTACTCAACTTTAATATATCCGGTGCCGCCGTACAATATCTCTTTAGTTGAACCGTTTAATGTCACAGTAAGCTACATTTTCTGTAGTCAGTATCTTTTAGTTCTAATAAAGCCCATTTTAATTATGTATTTTGGGGGGAAGGGTTAACAGGATTATGTGAGAACATTTCGCAAACCGCCTTCTTCTGTTCAGCGCTCTAGGCGGTTGTCTACCCCTTAACTACCTACCTACGTCTGTATAGAGTAGAACTACAGATATAACTACTGTTTACTATTTCGTACTCACACTATGCTACATCCGGAATTAAGTCTGCTTTTATTCTAACTGGCACCAGTGAGCCAATACATTCCATGTCAAGCCAGCGCTACTGTCCTACTGTACTGGCATATTTAAACCAGATATAACATTTAATATCACTAGACAATTTAAATTATGATGTATTCTAAAACTCAGCTTTTATAGTTGTCTCGTGTATTTTTTAGTTATATTCTAAGAAAGTAAAAGATTACAGATCTTCCTTAAAGACAATATGACCACAATCACTTGAACTAGATGTTATTTAACGTCGTTTGAGGAAGCGGCTACGTTTATACTGGTATTTACTAGCATTAAAGAAATGGTTAGTCTTTTCGTATAATGTTAAGACATTACTCTAACAGGCATTATTATGTAGGAAAACTATAAAATCTATTGAAATTTTATGTTATGGATATATTTTCTAGTTGTCTATGGTAATCTATATCTATATATATAAAAGAAAGTCGTGTTAGTTACACCATTTATAACTCAAGAACGGCTGAATCGATTTGACTGAAAATTGGTGGGCAGATAGCTTAGAACCAGGAATAGGACATAGGATAATTTTTACCCCGTTTTCTATTTTTTTTTTTATTTCGCGCGGACGGAGTCGCGGGTAAAAGCTAGTGATTAATAAAAAAAACTGTCGTAGACATTTAGCTATTTTAACCAGCTCATATTATAAGAAGAAGGTCTTGGAGTCTGTATTTTTTATCTTTATTAATTTAAGGCTTCGCTTCCAGTGAACTGATTTTTAAGATTTTTTTAATCTTAAAAAAGCATGTAAAGATCAAATTATAAAAAACTAGCTTTTACCCGCAACTCCGTCCGCGCGGAATAAAAAATAGAAAACGGGATAAAAATTATCCTATGTCCGTTTCCTGGTTCTAAGCTACCTGCCCAGCAATTTTCAGTCAAATCAATTCAGCCGTTCTTGAGTTATAAATAGTGTAACTAACACGACTTTCTTTTATATATATATAGATAAGTACTATTTTCAGTAATTAAGATACTAAAAGGTAGAAAAAAGATATGGTTAGAAAGTGCGAGTGAGAGGAAAGTTCGTAGACAGCTCTCGCTCATACACAGAGAGAATGTCTGACTAATTATATATATTTATAGTTAACATAAATCTCGTCTAAGTTATACGGGACATTGAATTTATCACACTAATATATTGAAATATAAATCGGTCATCGTATTTATGAATTTCTTATGAATCATTGGTTCTATTGAGACCAGACTGTGGTAGGACACACAGGGGATTCCATTACCAATTATATTTAGTATTCTAAGTTTAGTTTTTTTTTTTTTATAAGGGAAAAATAAGCAGTATATTAGGATGCAATTTGAAAAGATCTAACGTGGATTGTAATCTTAAATTTTATTTCATAATCCTACTAATATTATAAATGCCAAAGTTCATTTGCATGTTACCGAATAATTCAAGAACGACTGAACGGATCTAGATGAAATTTAACATAGAACTCTAACATAGTCTGGATTAATTCATACGCTATTTTGTCCTAAAAAAACAGTTCTCCTAGGATAGAATCCTTTGTGAATTCAATAACTTCGCAACGAAATAGATATCATTTTTCTAATTCCATGCTGACAAAGCCACAGACATTTATACTTACTGCTTTCAGCAAACCACAGCACATGGTTACAAGTAAAACGTAACGAAACATTAATGTAAGAACACATCTAACTTCACAACAAAGTCCAACTGTTTTGATATTATTTACAATATTACTACGATATAAATGTAATGATCAGTTCCGCACTCGATCCTAGGGTTCCGCAGTACAATAACCCAATATAATTTTTAGCGTAATATTCAAGAACTATACGTGAGAGCGTTGGTGGCTCAGTTGTAAAACACTTGACTTGCAATCTGCAGGTCCTGGGTTCGAATCCCGCCATGTACCAATGTGATTTTCGATTTACATATGTACATTTATCAGACGTTCTTACGGTGAAGGAAAACACCGTGATGCTGCACATATCTGAGAAGAAATTCAAAGATATGTGTGAGGTCAACCAACCCGCACTTGGCCAGCGTGGTTGACTATGGCCTAGTCACCCCTAACTTGGGGTAGGCTCTGAGCCTCTCAGTGGGGACGTATAGTGCGCTGATGATGATGATGATGATGATACGTGAAAGTGGATAGGAAATTACTATTTCCACAAGTCCCTTTCCACTGGGAACACGATTGTAAAAGAAGCAGTATTTCATTTTCAGATTCTTGAGAATAGTTGAGCTAGTGGAAAAGGGATTTAAAAGTTAGAAACTTTACTTAAATTATGAGGTAGCATATTAATTACAGTGAAATCAACGGTACTGAGGTGTTCTCTCTCTCGTAGTATCGATGTTGTCGGCTTGGTTTTGTGGTTAGATGACCTACTCATTCAATCAGGGTGTTAAGATTCGAATTTCATTTAGAAATCTTTGTTAAAGATTAATTTGACTATGATAAGATAATAAGAACTATATCTAGTAATGTTGTACGTTGAAACATTTGCTTTTATCTGATGTGTCAATTAAAATAAAAATCTACGGAACCTTTCTATTAATATTATAGTTCACACTTATCAGATAATTATTTACTCACAAATTGACAAATTAAATTCCACTCTTGTCTGTTTACGTATTCTTAATAACGTTTACTTTTATTTTTATCTTTTATCCTTATTGTTATTTATCATTTATTTTTGATTCCTTGTTTATTTTAATGACTTGTTACTGGCCACTTCATAAACTTTTTTTATCAAAATTAAAACAACTTTTCAAAACTTAAAAAAATGAGTGTATTATTTGCTTGGGTTCTCTTTAATTCTTTTTTTATTTTTCGTGTTAACTTAATGAAGGTCGATATTCTGTTGTTTACATAAACTACTCAGACGCAATACTCACACTTATCGTTGGTTTCTGAGAACAAAGTTCCTATTTAAAATGGAATGTTGATATGTCATCCCTCTTATTATCTTCACAAAATAGAAATAACAATATTTTTATATAAAGGTTTTGGTCTTAGAAACCAACGGTTGTCATATTTATGATTTCTTTATTTAATATGCAACCTCTTTCTTTTTAAAATCTACATAATTGTCTACTGAATTATACTGTTTCATTTAAATATCACGAACTTTGTAATTGTTAGATTACAGGACTTCCTCAGTAAACAGTAAATCTTTGATTTAAAAGTTGGCCACCTCTGCCATATAGCATTACTTTAAAATATGTTTATATTCTCATATAACTTGATAGCTCTTCAATAATCGTAATCCATGAACCTGGATATAATTTTAAAAGCATGAATCATAAGACAACACATTTGAACACTTCCGAGTCACTTTACTGATGGATACTGAATAATATTCAAGTGAAATGTTATATGAGGACTTTTGGTTGCTAGGTAACGTTGGAAAACTCAATAAGATTATTTTAGTACTTTTAGTTACTTTATTTTAAAGTATAAAAAAAACCGTGGTAAGTAGTTGTAAGTGAACTTTCCGATATTCTGTCTCCGTTTTTACAACGCGAAAGAGACAGCACACACGTAATATAATGTAAAATTAAGTTTTATTAATATTATAAATGCGAAAATTTAGATGGATTAAGTTTGTTAGAAGGTACAGCCGTGAACGGCTTAAGGGATCTCGCTAAAATTTGAAATAAACGTAGAACGTCTAGAAGAACACATAAGGTACTAATTATGTTTGTTTTTTCCCCTTAATTCGACAATGACAGTTCGCTAATGACAGCTAGTTTAAAATAAAGTGGGACAGTAGGAATAGGCCTATGTCAGTTGCAATTATAAATATGGTGTGGGCGAGTTCGTAGTGTAGGTCCGTGGGCAGGATTGCTGTACCTTATGATGTTTGAATTGGTTAATCCGAACTTGACCCGCTTTTTATAGCTTGCTAATGTTTATTCTTATGCAAATGACCTTGTGGCCAAACTGACAGCCTAGCACAGAGGCCTAGATTCCATTTACTGTATCCATAATATTAGTGTCATCTAATCTCACTGAGATGTGGCTATAAAGGTAGAATACCAAAGAAAGTATGAATGGATTGTGTGAAAGTGGATATGCGTAAGAAGGGGGTAAATTCAGATATGACGGCTGATAGAGATGTATGGAGGAGTACATACTGTGCCGACCCTCGATAGGGATAAGGGCAGCTTGATGATGTACTGATCTCACTGAGAAATCCAAACAAAAAAATTATTTGATGAATTTACGTTAAATCATAACAATAGTTCGACGAACCTCTCTGGCCCGGTAAAAAAGAGTGTCACAAAATCCTTGTCTGGTTGCAGGTGTATTGTCATTTTATATCAGCAACTAACTGCAATAACAGCGACTGTCTTATCGAGCTAGAGAAGTTATTTCTTACATTATTTATTTACTAAGTTTCGTGCGGAATTAAATAAAAACCTTATAAGTAGTCTATGTGTTCTTCCAGACTATGTTCTACATTTGTGCCAAGTTTAATCAAAAGCTATTGAACCATTCCAGAGATACCTACAAACAAACATCCATCCATCTAAACATTCGCATTTATAATATTAGTAAGATTATTAATACTAAACATATGACAAACATACAAATACGAGTATAAATCTTTGTTTCAATCAATCGATTTTTCGATCAATTGATCGTGGTCAAGCGCTAACTTTTTCAATATAAAAAAAAAACTTATTACAATACTTTAAGTGGAAAGACATATTAAATTAAAAGTTTGAAGTTTTGATAAAACCGCTGCGCACTGCGACCTTATTTAACAATGCAGTTTTAATTCAACTCTCCATTTCGCCGGACGCGAGTCATCCGCGATGGCATCTTGCGAGCTTTTTTGTTATACCTACGGTAATCGACTTTTTCTTTGTGCAAGATGTTCGGAATTCCGAGAGGCATCGCTTAATGCTGCGAGAATAAACGAAACTCGATTGTAACACATAAAATTTTTATGATCGGAAATGTCGGGTTTTTAAAATATTTGTAAAGTTGCGATCACATTGGTACACTTGAATTTATACGAGTTGAAAGTTTGGTTATGTTTACTGGACTGGAAGGTTTTAAGATGGCCAAATACGTAATTAGAAAATGCCTAAGTTTTTACACAACATACCATAATTTATTAATTACGGCCATAATTTAAATATTTGCAAAAATAATGAAAACATAACATTTTGGCTGATCTCATGTGTCTTAAAAAATAATTCTTAATTAGTTAATAACCTGTTAGTTGTGTTAAAGGCTTCTACTACCTCCCCTCTTAGCATAAATACCATATAGGAAAGGTATGGAATACGTGTATGGATAATTTGATTGATAAAAATATCTGCAATCTCTGTTTATCCTCGTTTTGGCGTAAATGTTTTGTCTATTCATCTAGTTTTATCAAGATCACATAGTTTAGTTTATTAATATTATATATAAGCAAAAATATATACGAAAAAACAATAAACAAATTCCAAGAATCAAGTTCGTTAAGCGCTTCATAAAAAAGAACAAAGAATGTATCGGTGAAGTAAAGCAAACAAACTGCTGAACGCATTAAACAAATAAAACGTAAAGCGCTTTATTTTTAACGCATCAATGAAGATACGTGAACAAAATGTTCTTTAATGTAACTGAAATACAACTTGTTGTAAATAAAACCTAGTGAAAAATCTCATTAAAATTAGAACGAATAAGGTTAAAACGAGTAAATGTTTCAATGCGAGGGAAAAGTTCAATTGACATACTTACAAATGAGGTTTGATTTTTTAGACCATTTGACTATGAAAACTTTCTACTGATAATGTCTACATCCATGAATTCCCCAATTCAACACATTTCCGCAATTGCAAATGTTGCCTATCTTTAATCGACTATTGTAAACCGTTGCTGAAACCAATATTAATTGTTGTTCAAGACAGTTCAGATATTGAAACAGGGGACATCAGACATAACGTATTAAATGACTACCAAAATTCGTTCAGTCGGTTAGATCAGTTTACTCTTCAAAGTCAATCATTCGTCGGCACTTTGAAATACTACAAGTTAGATGCTGGGCACTGATATGTTAATTCTTACAAACGCTCCCCACGTTGTATTTATTTATGCGCTTTGTCCACCTCATTTCGCATACAATGATGCGCGTGCGCATGAATTAACACCTTAGCTGCGGCAAGTAAAATCTTAAACCTTCGTCTGGTGCGGCGGCGGGCCAAAGTGTGCCCCCAATGATTTTTCCGCCAGTGCGTGGCAGGCCTTTCTCGACCCACCAGCATAAGGTTAGATTAAATCGCTATAACTTTGCGAAAACATAATATAGGTGTGTACTTTTTGGACTGTTAGAAAAACCTTGAACCCACCTTCTTTAGAGTTGATTCGCCCCGGGATCTGCCAAACAGGAAATGAGAAATGAACCAGGGAAAGTGGCGGGTCGATATCGACCAGCACCGCACTAGAAAGTATTTTTAGTAGTGATGGAAAGACAAAAATAAGGAGATATCGAAAATAAAATAGAATTGTAGAAAAGAAATGAAAAATAGTTTATTTATTTATGCTTGTCTTTAAAACATTTCGCACAAAGATTTTGTGTGCACATCCTATTTTTTTTTTCTTGAAGGAAAATATCTATTTTTTTCTTGAAGGAAAATATCTATTTTTTTTCTTGAAGGAAAATATTTCCTCACTGCTGTCACTATCACTTTTATCTGCCTCGCGAATTAGTTTATTTTCCAAAATTTGTATTTTTCTTTTGTTTCCTGCCATCATGCGTCGTTAATTTTACGAAAAGAAAAAACGCGACGTACAGTTCAGTGAGATGGCTCAACACTAACTAGCGAAGCGGGGCGCTCCGTGCGGTATCGGGTCGCCAACCGCCTGTTGGGACGGCGGGCCGCGATAGACCCCTGCCGCACCGAGTTGATATTTTTCACCGTCAGTGCGTGGTAGGCCGATAAAGGCCTGCCGTGATTTTTTATGAGATAATCGTTCCGCACCAGTGAGAGGGACATAGTTTTCTTCGTCCGCACCAGCTGAAATTCCGCGGCAGGTCGATATAGGCCTGATCCGCAGTGAACGTGTTAATTTCCCGCCGGTTCATTCAAACAAATGCACTTCCTATTACGTAGGTTTAATTATTAATTATATGCTAGATAGTTAATAATGATAAAATATTAATTACTATGTTATATGTTATTACTATTAATCTTACTGACAACATAATTAATATGTTTAGAGTTATTTTTAACTAATTTATATGTTGAATACCTCTTTATACAATCAGAGATATTGCACAAATTAATAACAGAAAAATATTATAGTTTTAACGCTGTCGACCGCGACTACTTCCGCGCGGAATTAAAAAAAAAACTTAATAAGTTTGTTTTCTTTTAGATTATGTTCTATATCTGTTCCAAATTTCATCAAGAATCAAGATCCGTTGAGCCGTTCCGGAGATACGTTCTAACAAACATGCATCATTGAAAAGCTTTTTACATTTCCCAAACGAGAGTGTACCTATTAATACTGAGACAAAATTCTAAATAATACAGGGTGTCCGACCTTTCTACCCAAATGTCCGACCAAACTGGCTGGTCTGTCCGGCTAGTAGGTTTGGCGTCCTGGCAACCCTACATCCACTTAACTGTCGCAGTTATAATATTAGTAAGAGTAAGATTTTAGCTATGTAAGACTATTAGATAAGCTGAATTAGATTCAAAATTTAGTAGTAAATAAATAATGTCATTTTACTCGACAACTATATAACAGTATTCATACAAAGCGGTTATTCAAAATGAATTACGCAAGTTTTAAGATAAATAATTCGCCTTGGCACAGCCGCACGTCTCAGGCCAGGCTGTAGGCAGGCCTAGGTATTGCGTGTCCGCAGTAAAACGGGCCTTTAATGGATATCATGTATGGGTGCGGTAATTTATCTGAAGCTAAGCATGTGGCTAAAGGTCACGTTTCAACGTTAAGAGATTTATTTGTTACCGTCAAATTTGGAAGTTTGTCTGTCCATAATTTTACTATTATAAATTCGCGGCTAATTGTAAATATGTGGAACCCATGTAATCTTTTTATCTATGATTTTCTTTTTAAAGTTATGTATTCGACTATTACCTAATTAACTTTGTTTTATATTCTTTACTCTAACTTAAACTTCAATGTAATATAGAAAGCAAATATCAGTTCACATTTTGAGGATTAACTTCGTCAGATTATAAATCAAGAAACGACATGCCAAATTGTAAATGACGTGTTCAGTTCAGTTTATTATCTGTTCAGTCCGATTGAAGTTTGACTTAATTCATAATCGAATGGTGACCTGTTTATTTAAGTTTACATAAGATAGGTTTACGACAGTCAGACATTTTACTACCATATTTTAAAGGACATTTATATTAATTACAGCATATTTTTCTTTTCACAACATAAAATTATTTTGCCGTTAACTCGACAGATGTCGCTCTTTATCAATTGGGTTTGAAACTAAAAAATATATCGACTGCAATTATTTATTTATTCGGATTATCCAGATATTATTTTATTAATTAAATTTTATATAAAAATATTACAAAGTAGCAATCGTGTATTGTTAAATATTTACACAGCTGCATTGGCTTGTATTGGCTTGTATTGGCTTGCATTGGCTTGCATTGGCCGGTCTTACGTCAGATGTGATAGATCGTATTTCTGAGAATTCCCGACTGGAACTAACAAACTTGTATATTAACTACTTACTATGTTTTCATTATTCTTTTATGTTAGGAAATTCCTTTTAGCTAAGTAACTAAGGTAAAATAGTGGTAGACGCCAGCAACAGCTGTTGCACGAATGTGCCGACTCGCCTGGTGCGTTACCACGACCACAGAGAAGTCAGGCGTCAATTGGAAGTACTCAGTATTTCGTCTGATGAGTACGTGTTCCGGAAGACTTATTTTAGTCCTCTTTCTTTTTCACTCTTTTCTTATTAGGAAAGGATGGGGAAGGGGAAGTGGATTTAATGGAGCAGGGGACGCATAAAAATGAGATATTTTCTCTTACTGCGCGTCTTCCGTCGATTAAAGGTAGACAACGCATCTGCAATTGCAGATGTCAATGGGCAGCGGTCGCTTTGCTATTTCGGCGTATTCAGGTGACCACTTGCTTGTTTGCCACCTTTTAATATACAAAAAAAAAACTTAAACGTACTTGTTAGTATAGAATTCCACTGCAGTGATATATGTATTAAGATAATGATAAGTTTCTAGTGACACAGTGTAATTCTACTTTGAAATAGTATATGTCGCCGCGAAGATTATTTTGCTGATTATTAATTTGATTTGCCTTAGAATAGTTACCTAATTACAAATTAGAAATGTTTAATCAATACCAATATGTAGAACAGTTTTATGTTTGTGAGTAAATAATCTATAGTTGATGTTCTTGGTAAATAGTCTTGACATTATTCAATGTTGACATGACTAATAATTAATTGTCTTCAATTTCTTAATAAACATCTGATAATTACTTGATTCTAAATTAAATTATGATTATTTTTAAATAAATTGAATTTTGGAATATTGTTTCTAAATTAAATTATGATTATTTTTAAATAAATTGAATTTTGGAATATTGTTTTGTAAATAGCTAAAAGCTAGTTTTTAAACGTTTCGTTTTGTGAAGTGACGTTTGCCGCGAGTGAACAGAACAAGTTTATAAAAGGCGTAACTTGAGCGTGGAGCTCACTTTTCTGCCGATTTTTGGAGAAACAACATTGTAAGTAGATTCTATGTTTGTTTGATTAAAAAATTATTATTTTTAATTGTTTTACTTGTTTTCATTTTGATGAAATTCCTTAAGTTTGCCTTTAGTTTAAAATACAGCCCTTTATAGCTATAGCAGAGCCGATGACCAGATAAGGTCAGCGGTTCTGCGCTTTTTAAAAAATAACTGTCCTGTCTCATCTTCGACATCAGAAGTGGGATGCTTATCCGCTCTTTCTGTCCGATTTGTTTTATTTTTCAGACTACCTGCATTGAAAAAAAAAAAATTTATCCTGCGTGAAACGATGGAAGGAGCAGACCAGAATGGATCAACGGCGCCGAGCGTACCTACGTGTACCGTGTCCAGACCAGACGACGGCGATGGTGGACCAAATACATCTGCCAACGTGGCGCCGCTACAACCACAGGGCAGTAACGTACCTCCTGAATTTTACTTACATATGATAACTATGATGCAGAATATGAGTGAAAAGTTGTCGAAGCAGCGCGATAAAGTTAAAATTACTGATGTATTTTTGCCTTCATATGACCCGGACGGTAACGTTGGAGTCCGCGAGTGGTGTAATCATATTTCCTTAGCTAAGACCAATTATGAGCTCAGTGACTACGATCTCCGTATGAAAGTAACTAGTTTACTAAAAGGTCGTGCAAAAATGTGGGCTGATAACTGGCTTGTCACAACGTCCACGTGGGATGAGCTGCGTCAAAATATTATTACTACCTTTGAACCCGAAAACCGTTATTCAAAGGATGTGCTAAGGTTTAAGGAACACAATTACGATCCAACCAAAGATATTGCCGAGTTTCTATCGCGATCATGGATTTTGTGGAGACGGGTTACAAAAGATAAACTTGATGATAGTGACGCGGTAGAAGCGGTGATAGGAACAATTAGTGACGAACGCCTTCGGATTGAACTCATGAATGCCAGAGCTACCTCAGTGCCAGAACTAATTTCCGTTGCCTCGTCTATTCGTGCTAAGCGTCCCAATTCTAATCATCAAAATCCCAATCAACCACCATCCAAACGTTTAAAATACGCTATTGATAATCGAAACGTCCCTTATTGTAACTTTTGTAAGAAGCCTGGGCATGCTTCTAGTGATTGTCGTTATAAAAATACGTCGGTAGTAGCAGAAAAACATACAACCGAGAAGAATCCTAATGCCTTGACAACTTCGGTACCTAAACAGAATGAAAGTAGGTTTTGCTCGTTTTGTTCAAAACCCGGTCATACGTTTGACACTTGTTACCGTCGTGAAAAACAGATAACCTCCAATGTGAATTCATTTATAAAGAATAAACAGATCTTAAATACTATGCGTATGCGAGTAGGTGACATAATTATTGATTCGGTTTTTGATAGTGGCGCGGAATGTTCTGTGATGCGCGAATCTATTGCGAATAAGTTGCCTGGGAAGCGACAACAAGTAGTCAATTATTTGCGAGGAATAGGTCCTTTTCCTGTAGTTTCCACAAGTATATTGACAACAGTATGTGTTATTGATAACATTAACGTAGAAATCGAATTTCATATTTTGTCCGATTACGATATGACGTCAGATGTTTTGATAGGTGCAAATATTTTGAACAAAACGGGATTAACGGTGATCGTTACTCAGAATAGCGCGACTTTATGCTCTCAACCTCGCGTCATGCACATGCGACCGACGGCCGGTTTGTTTGATGATATAAATCACGACTTGAGCAATACGTCAGAGATCGATCAACTAATGACTCTTCTCAATAAATATTCTACGACTTTTACGCGCGGTTACTCAAAAACTCGTGTAAATACCGGTCAATTGGAGATTCGTTTGAAAAATCCAGATAAGTTTGTGGAACGAAGACCTTACAGGTTAAGCCCGGTTGAGCGCGAGAAAGTCAAAGAAATTGTTAAAGAGTTGTTAGACAATGACATTGTTCAAGAAAGTAAATCTCCATATTCGAGTCCGATTATCTTGGTAAAAAAGAAAAACGGTGACGACCGCATGTGCGTAGACTATCGTGAGCTAAATTCAAACACTGTTCGCGATCATTACCCCCTCCCCTTAATCGCAGACCAAATTGATCAGTTGGCTGGTGGCCAGTATTATACAACCCTAGATATGGCATCTGGATTCCATCAGATTCCTGTTGCCGCTGACTCTATAGAGAAAACAGCTTTTGTCACTCCAGATGGTCTGTTTGAATATAAAACCATGCCATTCGGTTTATGCAACGCTCCGTCAGTGTACCAGAGATGCATTAATCGTGCCTTAGGTCCGCTTCTGAGCCCAGGTAGTGCAAACAAGGCCCATAATGATAGCGTAGCTCAGGTATACATCGATGATGTTATTAGTAAATGTCGTGATTTCTCATCTGGCCTGGAATACTTGGAAAGAGTTTTCATAGCATTACGTGACGCAGGATTTTCGATCAATATTGACAAATGTTTATTCTTTAAACGGTCTATCGAATATCTTGGTAACGTAATAGAAAATGGCCAAGTTCGTCCCAGTCCTAAAAAGGTCGAAGCCTTACTGAAGGCCCCAGTACCTACTAACGTTAAACAGGTTCGTCAATTTAACGGGCTCGCAGGATATTTCCGCCGCTTCATACCCGATTTTGCTCGAACTATGGCTCCCCTTTACGAATTGACTAAACAAGGCGCTAGGTGGCAATGGACTCATGTTCATGAAGAGGCACGTCAAAATATAATTCGTCATTTAACTTCTACACCGGTCCTAACCATATTCCAAGAGGGAGAACCCATTGAACTATTTACCGACGCTAGTAGTCTAGGCTTCGGAGCGATACTCGTTCAAATTATTAACGGGCGGCAACACGTGGTAGCGTACTTCAGTATGCGTACGACCGATATTGAAAGTAGGTACCACTCATACGAGCTTGAGACACTAGCCGTAGTACGAGCAATCAAGCATTTCCGGCACTTCCTGTATGGACGTCAGTTCAAGGTGATCACCGATTGTAATGCGCTCAAAGCGTCAAAACACAAAAAGGATTTGCTACCCCGCATTCATAGATGGTGGGCCTACCTCCAAAATTTCGAATTCGAAATAGAATACAGGAAGGGCGAGCGGATGCAACATGCAGATTACCTAAGTAGAAATCCAGATCCTTTGACTGTCAACGTGTTGACCAATAATCTGGATTGGGTAAATATCGAACAAAGACGTGATACCCACTTGCGATCCATCATAGATGCTCTGCATAATGGTGAAAATGTCCCCGGATACCTCCTCGAAGGCAATGTTCTTAAATTTGAGAGGTTAGATGCTATCACAGGTTTACAAAACTTATTGTCGTGCCAAAGTCTTTTCAGTGGAGTTTGATAAATACCTTCCATTGTGCGCTCAAACACCCAGGCTGGGAGAAGACCCTTCATAAAATAAGGGAAACCTATTATTTTGATAAAATGAGCACCACTATCCGTGACTTCGTCGACAACTGTATTGTATGCAGAACTTCAAAGCAAACATCGGGAGCTACTCAGGTACAATTACATCCCATTGCCAAGCCAGTGGTTCCATTTGAAGTCATACACATGGACATCACGGGTAAATTGGGAACTCTTAATGAACAAGAGTACGTTGTGGTGACGGTGGACGCCTTCACTAAGTTTGTGCTACTACGTTACACTAATGACAAGAGTCAACACAGCACTCTGGCGGCTCTAAAGCAAGTTATCCACCTTTTTGGAGCTCCGAGGCAAATAATCGTTGACGGCGGTCGCGAGTTTTTAGGAGAGTACAAAAATTACTGCGACACGTTTAATATAGAAATACACTCCATAGCACCAGGTGTTAGCAGGGCAAACGGACAAGTGGAGCGAGTGATGGCAACATTGAAAAATGGTCTCGTAATGATCAAAAACTATGAGACTCCAGACTGGCACACAGCACTGGAAAGCCTTCAGCTTGCCCTCAACTGCACTGTCCACAGAACAACAGGCGTGGCTCCACTTGCACTACTGACTCGACGTCAAAACTGTGTTCCACCAGAGTTACTAAGTTTAGTTGACTTGGACAAAGAAATAATTAACTTTGAAGCTCTCGAACGTCATGTGCAGCAAAAAATGACGCAGACGGCTAGCAAAGATAAAGAAAGGTTCGATAAAGGCCGAGCTCGAATTCACCGATTTCAAAGAGGCGATTTTGTTTTGATCAAAAACAACCCCAGAAACCAGACTTCCCTTGACCTAAAGTTTAGCGCTCCTTACGAAGTTCACAGGGTTCTTGAAAACGACCGCTATCTCGTGAAGAAGGTAGTGGGACACCATGGACGGCCTCGCAAGGTCGCACATGACCAACTACGGCGTGCACCACAACCGGGAGGAACTACCCAGATAGCCGTGTCGCCCCCAGATGATCAGCAAGCCGGGCCTTCCAGCGCCGGGGCAGCCCTACAACTACAAACCACGTCAGCTGCATTGACGCCCGCAGATGACAACAATGAATAATAATAACGGTGAGAACCTTCCAAGTAATTACCGTCTTGATTGTAGTCAGTATTTATCACAAAGATGCTTCTGGCATGATGAGTCATCCAATAAGCCAACTAATTTATTCTATCATAAGATGCTATTGGCGCGTGGTTGTCCAATAAATAAAAATAAAAAAAAGATGCTATTGACGTGTGGAGCCGTCAAATAAGCCAAAAAAAAAATAATAATAACAAAAAAAAAAAAAAATGCTATTAAAAATGCTAAAAAGATGCTATTGGCGTGTGGAGCCGTCCAATAAGCCATTTATGAATCCTATCCTAAAAGAATAAAATGTCCCCTGTGTACCACGGCGTACGAGACCGCCCAGAGCACAGCATCAACCTGTCCCATTATTATCCTTAGGACCTATGTTCTAAACAGCATCGACCTTTCATACACCTATCCTTTCCCTTTACAAATCTATGAAATTGTTACTGTTGTCATGTGGAATGAGCAGAAACATTGACCAAAATTGTAAATGAACCTACAGTTACATACAGAGCTAAGCTTACTGTTTGCATGTGAGATGAGTAGTAAGTCCTATTTGTGTTATCATTATAAAAAATAAATGTTTTCATTGATCTGTAGTCACACGGTGTGAACAGTAAATATTATAATTTCTGCTATAGCCTTTACATATAGGCTTGAGTGTACTGTGGAAGTGCCAGGCCTCACAAAGTTTAAATTTCTATTACAGAAGATGTGGAGCGACGCAGAGCACGCATCGCGCATCAGAATGGCCGTGTCGCCGCGAAGATTATTTTGCTGATTATTAATTTGATTTGCCTTAGAATAGTTACCTAATTACAAATTAGAAATGTTTAATCAATACCAATATGTAGAACAGTTTTATGTTTGTGAGTAAATAATCTATAGTTGATGTTCTTGGTAAATAGTCTTGACATTATTCAATGTTGACATGACTAATAATTAATTGTCTTCAATTTCTTAATAAACATCTGATAATTACTTGATTCTAAATTAAATTATGATTATTTTTAAATAAATTGAATTTTGGAATATTGTTTCTAAATTAAATTATGATTATTTTTAAATAAATTGAATTTTGGAATATTGTTTTGTAAATAGCTAAAAGCTAGTTTTTAAACGTTTCGTTTTGTGAAGTGACGTTTGCCGCGAGTGAACAGAACAAGTTTATAAAAGGCGTAACTTGAGCGTGGAGCTCACTTTTCTGCCGATTTTTGGAGAAACAACATTGTAAGTAGATTCTATGTTTGTTTGATTAAAAAATTATTATTTTTAATTGTTTTACTTGTTTTCATTTTGATGAAATTCCTTAAGTTTGCCTTTAGTTTAAAATACAGCCCTTTATAGCTATAGCAGAGCCGATGACCAGATAAGGTCAGCGGTTCTGCGCTTTTTAAAAAATAACTGTCCTGTCTCATCTTCGACATATACATTTTTACTGATTAATGTGTTTTTGAGGTGATAAATATTTTTCTTTCTTACAAAACATTGCTATCAAATAAAAATGATAACATATTGTGTTATTAAAGAAAAAAATATTAGCAATCTCAGCAGTGAAATCCCACTGTTAGCTGGCTCCAACGGTTAATAAAATGTAGATAACTTTGTTACAATAAACATGAAAAGATTTTTTACTCTGTTGATACGTTTATGAATTGTTTTATTATGAGTACAAAGCAAACGTTCAGTGGTAAAGTAAACAATGACTGACCGAACTGCACCACGGCGTACACACAACAGAAATATGTTGAGTAAAGGCCTTGACCATTCAGTAATGCAAACCTAGTAGGAACTTTGATTTTTTTGTACTTGTTAATATGTAAATGCCTGTTGTTTTTATAGTTTTTGTATTTTTTTCCTCCTTTCAGCATGTTTGTTTTTTTAAACATTATTATTGTTTACTTTGTAATTATTCGTTTGCTTTCTGAATGGATTAAATGAGTTTATTATTATTATTATAACACAATTGTTTTATTTTCAAAGACACTTTTGTGATTTTACAGGTTAGCTGTCACCCGCGACTCAGTCCGTGTGCAGTTAAAAAAATACTTAACAAGTAGCCAGTGTGTTCTTCCGGACTATGTTCTATGTTAGGGATATAAAACATACATAGTGGCCGATTTTCAGACCTAATATGAAATTTTATATACCTATTCAAGGTATATAAAATTTCATAAAAATCAGTGAAGCCGTTTCGAAGGAGTATGGTAACTAACATTGTGACACGAGAATCTATATATATCTATATATATAAAAGAAAGTTGTGTTAGTTACACTATTTATAACTCAAGAACGGCTGAATCGATTTGACTGAAAATTGGTGAGCAGATAGCTTAGAGCCAGGAAACGGACATAGGATAATTTTACCCCGTTTTATATTTTTTATTCCGCGCGGACGGAGTCGCGGGTAAAAGCTAGTTTTATATAAAAGGTTACTGAAAAATGGTCGAAGTACGTAATTTAAAACTATAAGATTATTTTATAAATAGACTAGCGCCTAGCTCGATTTAGTAAAGTGGTAAATTTAATTTTCTAAAATATTCTATAACAATATTATAGACGTTACTCAGAGATAATGTAGCATTCTAATTGTGAATACATTTCAGTCAAACTCATATTAGTCGAGTTAGTTTTTAGTTTACTCGCTACAAACATACAAAAATATCGACGCTGGAAAGCATAAACGCTGTAACCCTTGAAATCGCGAATATGTTTTTCACACGTTAATAATTTCAACCATTATCAAACGATAATGATTTTATTATAGGTTAGCACAAACTACACAACATTGCTAAATACCGCATGCTTGTAGGCGTATCAGCTCACGAGTTATCATTTTTTGGCTCTCCTGTAAAGTTCATACTTTCGGGGTTACAGCGTTTACGCTTTCCAGCGTCGATATGTTCTTTTGAAACCTTTATAAACAAGTCATTATCCGGTCCCGACGGACGACCTCAATAAGCTAGAAAAAATGGGAGTTCTTTGGACTCTCGCTTTTCCAGGTTCGACTTTAATGCAATTTTACCTCTGGCCCTTTTAGCATCCTACATAAAACACTCCAATTTAGGTGAAAACATCCTCCTTTTGGTAAACATTTCTCCGTAATCGACTACTAACGAATATATCTGTCGTCATTTGTGTCCGGTATTTCTGAGTACAATATATCAGTACGATGTCAAAGGTTATCATAGAGTTTCTCTGACATGGCCACTGATGACACTCAGGTTTGCATCCATAAAAACTAATACTCATCGTAAACTTAGAAAACTATAATCGTAGTAAAATTAAACGTACTGAAATGTCTAAATCACATGGGTCTAATTACTGTATAACCGATAACTTTATTTAAATACTTTGAAAGTACATATTACACTTAACTCGTCTTAAGAATGGACCTGACTTATATGTAATCCTTTTGTGTTTATCTCTACATAGTTTGGAACATAAAGACAAAAATAAACCACGAAATGTATTCTATAAGTTAAAAGAGCAAGCACGATACTGGATTTTATAACATTTCAGAACTAAAATGACATCAATTTCAGAATTAACCTAATTTTAATCCACTTTCCCTTCCCACCCTTTTCTTATATGGAATGGATGTGAAGGGAAAGAGGATTTCACGGAGGAGAGGACGCATAGGAAGAGGTAATCCTCTTTGTATGTGTTCCTTACTTTATCGATTAAATGTAGGCAACGCATCCGCAATTGTGGATGTCTATGTGCAGCGGTCACTTTTTGCCACCTTGTGACATAAAAAAAACCATGATATAGTTCTAGTTATTCTAAATATACCAACACTAATAAAATTTAGTGAAAACCCTAATGTGCCAGTAATTTTAAAATTAATATAAACAAAACAGGAAGTGAGCGACAGGAGCACAGATCCTGCCACAATCGGGTGCTGTAGTGTTGTGCGCCGGAAATAGAATTGAACCCTACCCTACGTTGAGATATTAAGATTGTGTACGTTATATTAATAATTGAGGTCTAGTATATTATTAGTACTGAATACGAGACTTTTTTTTAGCTTTTTTTAATTATCATCTTACTGTAGTAAAAGAAAGCTGAATGTTCTATACAAATATATACATACTAGTTGTCGCCCGCGACTCCGTACGCACGCGGTTAAAAAATTTAATAGGGGTATGAAAAACAGATAGTAGCCTTTTGTCAGAACTACTGAATATGCATTTAAAATATTATAAAAATCAGTGAAGCAATTTCAGAGGAGTATGGTAACAAACATTGTGACACGAGAACTTTATACATATTTAGATTTTAATTTCATTTAATTTTGCTCTACAAATTAGTGATAACTGCATGTTTATGTTGCGTACTCTGCAACTACATATTCTGAGGTCGTATTTATAAACGCACTTAAGACATATGCACTTATTACAAATGTGTCGCTATACGTTGTTTCCTCAGTGGAAATAGGTCTTACGCTTAGGCGTTAAACTTCCTTAAATACCCGTTTTCTAATAAAATATTGGGTATTCTCTGTCAAATATATTATAAATCATACCTAACAAATCTACATATATAAAAGAAAGACGTGTTAGTTACACTATTTGTAACTCAAGATCGGTCGAACTGATTTAGCTGAAAATTGATGGGCAGGTAGCTTAGAACTAGGAGACGGACATAGGAACTTTTTTATCTTGTGTACAATTTTTTTATTCCGCGCGGACGGAGTCGCGGGTAAAAGCTAGTTCTAAATAAGATCTAAGACAAATCATGTAGAATATCCTCGTAACAATAGTTATATGTTGATATTCATAATATGTACGAGTACACTACATTAGTGTGGGTAAAACTCACGACTGGTAATTTACGATGTTGCCTATGAAATCACAGCAATTAGACATTTGCGTTGTTTCAGTCTGTGATAATGTGAGTTGTTTGCGGCGCCAAGGGAGCCCGCTAATTGGCCCTTAGCGCCACATCGGTATATAGTACACATTACACACTTTACACCTGTGTATGTACATTTGTACACACTAGGCGGGTGAAATCTTTAGTTACACATGTTCTTGGAACTATCAACTGAATCCGTGTCCGTATTATACATATTAATTATACTATATTTGTGTAGGTACTCAGAATTCGTGGGATTGTGAACAACTCTAGTGTTTCAGCACCTTAAGTGTAATCATTGTTAGGCTGCAGCACTACTAAAGCGAACTAAAGTATCCGACAACAAAAGTATGTACTTACGAAGATATTTTGTAACATACGTTAAGTTAGAAGTCCCTAATAAGTCAAAAGACCCTAATTTAAATTCAAAAATATCTATGCGTGATAGATCAAGTAGTCAAAGCAGTACTGCAACGTAACCGGCGCGCTACTTTCGGTTATTAAAAAGTGAAACTTATGCTTTATTAATGTTTATTTGAAAATTATAACTCTCTGCCAGTTTCCGGTCGTAAATTGAAAGTCCATACTTAACGAAGTAATTGGGATTACGATCATCTGTAATGTTCTGCTAAAACTATTATCATAGTAATGAATAAAAAAAAAAAAATTCAACTGTCTGTTTTATTAACCTCCGTCGAATAACATCAATCGAAATATTGTTTTCATGAAAAAGTTACAAAGGAACGGACATTCATGAACCATCGCACTCTTATCAGTCTGCGTAAAATCCCAGTCAGTACATTTATCGATATCAATCGATCCTTTATCGATCCGAGTTATTTAAGTTACTTTATATGAAAAATAACTACGAAAATTATTCGATTACCCATTCCGATTGTTATTTTTAGACTAGCAGTCGCTCGTGACTCCATCCTCGCGGAATATAAAAAAAAAACTTAATAAGTAGTCTATGTGTTCTTTTACACTATGTTCTACATCTTTGCCAAATTTCATTAAGAACCGTTGACCCGTTTCAGAGATATCTTCGCATTTATAATATTAGTAAGATTGTTTTTTGAACTAAATGGATTAGAAATGTAAAACGGATAAGCATTTTAGCTTACCCGCACGTTAAATAGTTCAAGATCGGATAGTAATCATTACCGGTATCTTACTCTAGATGGAATATACACTCTGGCTAGAAAATATAAGTTTATTTCCTGTAATCCTTCGTATATTAAAAGTTATTACGACTGCCATAAATCGGGACAATAATTATAGTGTATGCGTCAGTCACTACTTGAAGACATTATACTGAATGAATACAGACGGATGTAATTTTAATAATTGTATTATAATAAATAATTTGTTTACATTAAAGTTACGTATGAGAAAAGATTAATACTTTGTTATATATATAAAAAAAAAAAAAATTTTTTTTTGAAGTACGATATTCGCACTTAAGACTGTTCGTACACAAGTCATTTTACTTCGCATTAACGCAATACAATGTTATAGGTGTTCAGTACGTGTCGCCGACATTTTTATCTGTCATCATCAAAAAAGTTTCTCTCTATCTGTTTGTTAACGTCGTGAAAAAGAGTCGCTGTAATTTTCAAGATGGCGGAGCACATCTATACAGTTGACATTTAGAAGCTATGCCTTTACTGAGAAGATAGACAACTCGGGTTGACGATTCAAAGTTGTGTGAACGGAGCGCGTGTAACGCAATTCCCGCGACGCAGCCGTGAGATATTAATTTCAACGATTTTATTTTTGTTTACGAAGGGCTTTAATATGAATCTGAATGCAATTCTTTAAATGTACGTATGACATTTCTGAATTAAAATAATATTGTGTCTATATGTTATATTAATAAAGTCGTGAAGTTATAATAACTGAATGATGTCAGCGAACAGATGTGGCTAGCTCGTGGGGTATCGGGGGGTCGCGGGTGGTCGCGGGGGGTCGCGGAGGGCGCGGCGCTATTGTGGTCGGCGCGTTAACTGAGCGAGTTAAATTTAACCGATCAAGCGCCATAATTTAACTGTTGCCGCGGGTTCGGTGCGACACACGGCAATAATTGTAACCAGTCTCTACATATCGCTGTTTTACGGCCACAATCAATATACAATCCCAAATTATTTGATTATCCGCGATATTTTAAATATTTTTAATCTATTTGGTTCCAATATTAATCGATCTAATGATCTCGATAACAATTAAAAACATGATCTATATTTAAGCGGGTGAATGAACAGTTTTCGTCCATTATTTCATATTAAGTAGATTCATATAGTAATTTCCGGATGGATCTCAAGGAACGATTACTAGCAGTTACTCCGCGTTCTAGTAAATTATGAGGAAATTTGACTAAAGGTGGGTATAGACTAGAGCATTTACTTGTAACAAAACAACAAGCCCCTCTATGACATGTTCTAGTGTATCACACTTCCACGAACCAGACATGCTTTAGAAACTATGATTTTACCTATAATTCAAAGAACATTACAAAGAAATGCTCGAAAAAATGCTCTAGTGTATATTCACCTTTAAGAAAACAATAATCCGTATAAATTACAAACCTGACATGTATACGTACTTCTTGTCTTATACGTGCTTTAGTTATATAATTAAAAATATTTAAATAATGTTAAAAATGAGACAATATGTATGAATGGTTCAGATCTATTAGAAACATATGCAGAATAAGGGCAGTATTAAAGTTGTCATAAGAACACTATGACATTTGTCCCCATTAAGGTGCTCGGAGCTTACCCTAATTATGGACAACTAGGTAACTACGTTGGCAAAATTCAGGTTGGTTGTCTTCACACATATCTTTGAATATTATAACAGTTCGATTAGGAAACATAACTAAAATAACCATCAAACGATAGTTAATTTTCATACTTAATAATATTAAATTTATATTTAACCAACCCTCACTGAGTCAGCGTGGTTGACTACGACCTAGTCACCCCTTAAGGTAGGCTCTGAGCCTCGCAGTGGGGACGTATAGTGAGCTGATGATGATGAAGATTAAAACAATATAATAATAAATAATCTGCAATGGTAGAGAATTCTCGACTGCAATCCACTCTGAGAACTATCTGAATATATATGAAAATTGTGTAGGAAAGGGCAGAATTTACACAGAGCTTACATGTTCTTAAAGGCTATGGTCTACATCTATGTAAAATTTTAGCGTGTTTAATGCAGCCGTTCTGGAGATACCTTCTAATAAACATCTATCCATTAGTAAGATATGATATTCTTGTGATTTTAACTTAGTTTTTAGCTCAAATAATAGATGTTTTATCGAGAAGGAATTGAAGGTCATTGAATGTTGCTTTTTGAATATTCGACCCCGGCACTGCGTGATTACGAAATTTGTTATAAACAATTACTATTATTTGAAATAAGTTTATTTATATAGTTATTTTGATCCGTACAACATCAATGGAACTAAGATATTTAATAAAATAAACAAGTGTATTGTTTATTTTGAATACCACACGCTTGTATAATAGCCTGGCAGTTGGTACGTAAAAAAGCCGAAATAATATTGTTAAGACAAATGTATACATGTACATTTGTCTTAACAATATTATTTCGGCTTTATATTTACACAATATTTTTAGAAATACGAGCAAAATTCAATGTTATATAATAACTAAAATATATTATTAAAGGGCTTTAGGCAAGGTTACGAAGATACTGGTAGCGTCCCCCTTTTGAATATCTAAATTAATAACTATATATCTGCTTGTAAGCAATTAATGAAGAGTTATTTATGCAAAAAACATAATAGCCCCCAAAACAACTTTAAGAGTAATATAGTGATTGCATTCTAATACTAATATAAACTGAAAACACTTCACGTCTTTTAAAACAATATAATAAAGTTGTCTCAATAATTATTTGAAAGTTTCAGTGCATTGACATTGAGAAAAAGTCCAGAATTCGATGCCGGTCCGATTTTAATCCTTCCAAAACAACCTATTCATCAATTACTGAATAAATTTAATCTTCATTTTTCACGCAATGACGAATCTTCAAGCACTAACTTTTAGACAGTTATTAAACATTAGAAACCAGAGAAAACATCCTACGACTGCAAAAGTTACTAGAAAGTAACGTACAAACTAACGCAATATCCACTGACCTCATCATTCCAATCACTGTCACCGTATTCTCCGTCTGTCATCTTTTCCACCTTATCCTCTGGATGCTCCTTCATCCGCTGCAGCTCGCGCACCACGTCTCGCACTTGTTCCTCGCTCATGTCACCCCACAGTTGCATCGTAGATACCAGCTCTTCATCATCATCTCCCAAACGCATCGGTGTCAACGCGTTCAACTTAGCTAACTTCGCATTCAGTTTATCTTCCATACGCATCGGTTCGCTTTGAGCCAAATTGAACCTCTCTATCTTCTCGTAGAGTCTGTCGAGCCGCTTCGCGAACGAAGGCGGCTCCGTCACGTAAGCCTGGCTGTGGATAGCCAGCACAACGATGAGGAACAGACACGACATAATGCGCGCGCGTCCGGTCGCCGACTGAGCCACATGGCGACCACGCCGGCAACTGGTAGGGTGAACGCGCCCGCGCTTGCACACTAACTAATGTATTCATTTCGCATCTTATAGTTACCGACATGACCGGCGTGAAGTTTCTGAATGATTGTCACATAAATTATAAATTCTAATATATTAATATTATTTTCTTAGTCACTTAGTTATATGTGTATAGAAATATTTATTGCGAAAACTTCTTTTGAGATGTGCAAATTGTTGCCCTTTAACCTAGTAATAGCAAGATTATCATACTGACTCACTTTACAAAAAATTGACAAGAACTTGTAAAGAAATTCTATTAAAATTATTCGAAATAATGTTACATTATTACTTAATATTTAAATATAACAAATGGTTAAATTATTTTTCTTTTTACATTTAAATAATTAACTGAATTAAAAACAACATCGAGATCTTTCATTACCAAATGTATAAGTTATGTCAATGCTATCAAAATATAAGCTGATAGGGTTCAATTATAGTTATCATGCGGCCTTCTTAAAGATTAATTGTGCAGTTTAAATACACCTGTGATAAAATATTATATAAACAGTTGTACTGCTGACCTTAATACCCTATTATAACATATTTAACTACATATATATACATCTTTGGAATGTATTAAGCATAATTGCACTAACCTTTTCATATACACTTTGAGTATAATTTTGCCATGAGTCAATTTTAAAAGTAGACGATTTCTTTGGCACCTTAAGGTAATGCTGTACTTTAAATAAAGAATTATTTAATACAAAGAATTAAAATCAAAGTAAAGACGAATGAAAACTATATTCAGAAAAACGACGTGCCAATAACAGGTGTAGTTACCCCGCGTTTGATTCCAGAGACGTTATAAGATACAAGTTATAAATAATCCGGTCTGGTTCATTCATGGCCCGGTCGTGCAAAGGGTTCGGACCAACAAAAACTCTACCATCATTGCGTATAATGATATACCTAATAGAGACAACAATGCATCTCGTTCAAACACAATGGACCACCAATTTCGTCGAATTATTACTTTTGTATGGATAAAAAAATGATACAAAAACATATGGATAGCAATGTAGGAAGTGGTTTTAATTAATTTATTGATTTCTATTGGTAACAGACTTGTTTTTTTTTTTAAAGTTAAAATATGTCTTAATAAAAAAGTACTTGCAAATTGCTGTTAATTAAAAAACTAGCTGTCGCCGGCGACTCCGTCCGCGCGGAATTAAAAAAATCTTAATAAGTAGCCTATGTGTTCTGCCAGACTATGTTCTACATCTGTGCCAAATTTCATCAATATCCGTTGAGCCGTTCCAGAGATACCTTCAAACAAACATCCATCCATCTAAACATTCGCATTTATAATATTAGTAAGGTAGCAGTCTCCCCGGGTATCTAAGATTTACAATATAGGTTATCCTATTAGGTAAATTTTGTATAGCTTTCTTTAGATTCCCGTCTTCTACTTCACCAAATAAATGAAAAAAATACGTGCAAATATGATGGAAAACTAAAAGTTAATTATGAGATGAAATAGTTAATGATTCAGTTAAATACAGTGAAATTATAAACTAACGAAGTTCATAATCGGATTAAGTAAACGACAATTACCTTGCTACTTAGCCTTTAGTGAAATTCAAATTATCAATTGAGTAATGGCATATACTTTGTTACATCTAAAGTAGATATTAAGAAGTTAAGTAACTCACAAGTAAAGGGCACACGCGTTAAGTAATTGTCAGTTTGTCAGACCATGGATTGTGACAATGAGGTGTTGCGGCAACACTGACGAATGACGTACGTATGTAATACATAAAGGCAGCTATAATTAGCTTGAAATGGAACCACATAATTGCAGGAAACCCAGATTCGGATTTAGAATAAGCACAAACATGAGAAGCCTAGTGAAGATAAATTTCAGCGCGCTTTTTTATTAAGACAAAAAGGTTTAGTAATGGGATACCTTAAGAGACTAACTCTTTACGGATCAAAAAATTTATCGCGTTACAAAATAGTTATACTAATAAACTTATAACTTAAAATAAATTAGGTATCTTCTTACTAGTATTATCAATGCGAGAGTTTAGATGTATGGATGGATGTTAGAAAGTATGTGCAGAACGGCTCAACGGTTCTTGATGAAATTTGACTTATATGAAAAACTTAGTCTGGAAGAACACTCAGGCTACTAATTAAGTTTAGCTACTAGCTTTAAACTAACTTGAACTTGACTTGCAATCTGCAGGTCCTGCGTTCGAATCTCGTCATGTAACAATGTGTTTTACGATTTTCGATTTACACATACATTTATCTGGCGTTCAGTGAAGGAAAGCACCGTGATGCAACCTGCACATGACTGAGAAGAAATTCAATGATATGTGTGAAGTCAACCCGCATTTGGTCAGCGTAGTTGACTATGGCCTAATCACCCCGAACTTTGAGGTAGGCTCCGAGCCCTTTGGTGGGGACGTATAGTGAACTGATGATGATGATTAGCTTTAAGTCGACAGTTAGTAGGTATATAAGTTTCTCCTAAACCCAATTAAGCAGCGGCAGCATGTGAGCTCGTTATTTCACCGATATTCGTAGTATGAGTATAATAGGTAAGTAGTTACTCATTAGGTGCGTATCTTTTGCGCTAATATTAGTATAAACTGTGTGTCTACTTTGCCACGTAACTTCATTGTGTTAGTGATCTCATCTTGCGTTAGGGTTGACACAACTCTACATATCGTCGCTTCATGTACGAATAAATGAAATAAATCCAATTTAATACTCTGAGAGATGATCTTTTTGTACGACACATTTAGATTGTTTACAATACTAAAGAAAAGTTAAATTCTTGATCATGAAAATTAAGATGCTTTTTGCAAAAAAAAAGTGCAACGAAAACTTAGAAAACGTTACATACTTAGTTTGAAGTAAACGAAAATAAAGAATAATGTTTCCTTAGTTTCAGGACTTTATTAAATTTCAGTAAATGGAGTAAGTCTAAGAATTATACTATTTAAGTACTACTAGCTTTTACCCGCGACTCCGTCCGCGCGGAATAAAAAAAATGCACACAAGATAAAAAGTTTCTATGTCCGTCTCCTAGTTCTAAGCTACCTCCCCATCAATTTTCAGCTAAATCAGTTCAACCGATCTTGAGTTATAAATAGTGTAACTTAGACGACTTTCTTTTATATAAGTAGATAAGGTAATATCAGATAAGTGCCAACCCTACAGCTTAGCGCAATCTCCGATTTAATGACAACGCGTCCACATTTTCATCACTCTCCAGAAAAATGTCGTCCGTCCGGATTGACGTGGTCTAGTAGCTACAATATAACTTAAATGTACATAAATACAAAAGATCTCATCATTTGTTTGTTCCCGATAAACTAAAAAACTACTAAACCAATTTTCAAAATTCTTTCACCGTTAGAAAGCTCTTTTATTACTGCGTAACATAGGCTTTTATTTGTAAATATATCCATGCGGAGTCAGGGCGTATTACTAGTGTATACATGAGGTGTATGAGTTGTTGCGTTAGTGCGCGTGCTCGACGTGACCCACATTCCTCACTTCCTGTATCAATGAAATAATTTACAGTTTTACCGCGAAACGTGTCTCGCGCGAGGCTAAATTAATGCATTACGCGCACCATGCGTTCACTCGATAACTTTATATAAATAAGCTCACAATATTTTATATACTACCTATAAAATTTATGTAACCTAAAATAAATCTCCTAGTAGGTATATACATTTTTATCTTAAGCAATTCCTTTGGACATAGACCCTTTTTAGTCGCACTTAACTATGGTCACCTACTTTACGGTTCGATTATTGGGTTCGGCTTCCTCTGTCTCATTCATCTCTCAGGTTATTTTAGACTTCGTATGACATTTAAGAAAATGATCCAGCACTGTATTCTATTTTTACTGCAAGTTTATTTTGTTTTAAACATAATTTACATTGGAAGTTTATTAGTTCGGCGGTTAGCTGGTATCTTAAGATACGTTGAGCATTTTGCAATATCTGAGTTAAATTTTTATTGCATACCATAAAATATAGAGTAAATTATATGCTTTTTAATAGCTTCAATAATTTTAGAACGCAAACAAAAATTTATTTGTAAACTTACTAGCTGTCGCCCGCGACTCTGTCCGCGCAGCATTAAAAAAATTAATAAGTAGTCTACATGTTCTTCCAGACTAGAACATAGTGCCAAATTTCATTAAAATCGGTTGAGCCGTTTCGGAGATACCTTTGAACAAACATCCATCCATCCATCCATCTTAAAATGTCGTACTTATAATTTTAGTAAGATAAATTCGACTGACTATTTATATCCTGACCTCTAAAACACTTTGGGGAAAAATAGCAATTGAACAGCTCACTCTTCAAACAACGAACAAGAAGTCGAAACTAGGTAACACAGGAACAGAATATAAAAATTGGAAAAAAAATCATAACATAAATTTTAATCGATTTTAAAAAATATATCTATACAAGATCAAGAAGAAAGATTTGATTGTTTATATTGAATAGGCTCCTAAACTATTTAACCGATTTGACAAAATTTATTACACTGATGGGAAGCTACACTATCCCCCGGGTATCGTAGGTAGGTAGGTATTATTATACTTCTATTTAATTCCGCGCTCACAAAATCGCGTCCAACTTCAACATTGCTGTATTTATAAAATAGATTAAGTATATAAGACATGAACAATTACTTCAAATGTATAGTAGAGCAGTAAATCAATTATTCCAGATTAACAACACACTAGCTGTTACTATTGTTGTACTGTTCTTAAATACTATGGGATTCCCTGGTCGTCTGATGACACAAATTGTCTAATTAACAAGGAATGGAGACGCCATCTTAATTCCTCGTCTCTTAGGTCATGGACCATAATATTTAAGCTCTTCTTATGTGCTAATTGGCAATTGACCTAGGGAATGGATTATACTTAATTTAATAGTATTCCATTAAGATATCACGTTATTAACGTTGTTAAAAATTATTGTTGGTAAAAATTATATTACGTTTTTGTATGCAATAAATTAAGGAAAGCGTGCAGTGCATTTATTTGCGAAAGGATCTTCTAATTTCTCGTTTTTGTTTCTTTTTTAATCCATATTTTTTATCTGTGGTCACATTTTTATTTGTCATATTCTGTAATTCGTGCAATATTCGTTCTTTAATGATAACATTATTTTCTTCCAAGTAACAGAACTGCTCACATTTTATTTTCGATTGTTTATAAGTTTCATCGAAGTTAACTAAAAAAACTTTTCCGTATAACCCTTTGCCTTCATAAAAAGTTATTTATTAACAACATATAAGGGCATTCACAAATTAAAAAAAGTAGTTATAAGATGAAATCTATCATAGCAATTATATGGCACACTTTCGATTACATGTCCACTGATTAAAATAACGATCTCTCTGCTTAAGCTATCAAATAAAAACATTAGGCTTACGACACACTAGTGCTTAATGATACAGCAAAGTATTTTTTTCTTTCAATATGTATTTTGTTTATTATTACTAAGAGAATATACTCAGTTAATTCATTTAACTTTTTTTTAGAAGGTTGGTGCTAAAGTCCACGACCACACAGAAGACAGACGTGAAGTGGAAGCAATTCCGCGTTTCGTCTGATGAGTATGGTACCGGGGCCTAATTTTAGTCCTCTTTCCCTTCCCGCCCTTTTCTTAATAGGAAAGGATGGGAAGGGGAAGTGGATTTGGCGGAAGAGGGGCCGCATAGGAAGGATAAATATCCTCTTTCTGTGCGTCCCCTTCTCCGTTAATTAAAGGTAGGCAACGCATCTGCATTTGCGGATGTCTATGGGCAACGGTCGCCTCGCTATTGCGACGAATCCAGGTGGCCGTTTGCTCGTTTGCCATCTTATGATATAAAAAAAAGAGTTTGCGATTATACGACATTGATAGTTGGTATTTATGTACATAAAAATAATTTTCAGTTTTCACTTAATTGATCATTTTTCTGATCATAGTGGATGATTAATAGAATTTTCTAATATCTTCTTTACATTTACAAAAATCTATTTTCATTATAATTTGTAATTACCTTAATATCTTTTCACACTGCTCACACTTCGAGGAATCCACATAAGAGTGGCTCACATCGGCCGCATCTATATGTACTACTGCAAGTACTACACTGTAGACATGTCACTGTCGTATAGTGAACATCGACAGATTCGTTAATAACCAGCTAAATAAAACTGTTTAGCTTAGCTTAGTCACAATTCCTCGTTATTAGAGGCAACATATTTGAAACATAGTTATATTTAATAAGGGAAAAATGTTTCCATTTATCAGGTTTAATTATACATTTTTGTAGCATGGTCGTCCTTGCATAATTTTTATTGGATTTGGCGCTGACAATTTATAAATTGCCGAGAACCAAAAGATTGCGTTTTTGTGTGTGATTGTGACTGAGACTAGTGAGATTATAAACCGATGCATTTCGCCATTTTACAGTGACAGAGTTTTCTTAGAAAGCAGGGCGCAGTAGCAATTACATGGAAGAGTTAAATGTAAGCGTTTAGCAAAACAGTGGTGTAGGTTGTGCGCATGCGCAGTGCAATAAATTCTCAGTAAACTATTGATAGATTTCTACATTATATAAGAAATACTTAATTATAAGTTACGTTAAACTTCCAGCAGTATTTTTTACAATGTATGAATTTCTTGTTAATTCATTAATGCGCGGTTGTGTGACTGCCCAAAGCGTTGGATAGAAAGGGGCGCCACTGGACTGCGAATTACACTCTTACTTAACCCTGTTAACCCTCCAATGCATGGTAAAAAAAGAAGGCGACGTAGAATTCTCGACCAGGGCGTTAGAATATCTACTGTGGGCTTAGTACGAATATTTGTGACAATCTCTAATGTATCATCTTCGACAAAAATTGTATTAAAATTAGTGCAGCGCCTCCTATCAGGCTTAAAGTATACTAAAAATCTCATACATGTAGACGATTGCCACGAATATTCTTGCTACGCCAAATTTTTGTCCTTATTCCACAGTGCGGTTATCGTAATAAGGTTTCGTTACTTAAATTTATTATTAGTCAGTTTTCAGTCGTCATGTCACTTTCACGGAATGCATAAATCTCTTCTCTGGCCTACCACACCTTATGCCCATTCATATTTAAATACTTTAAAGAGCAAATTTTTGTTATTTCTCTCATTAGATTATTTATAGTGTTCTGAGACTAGGAGAGACAAGTCACAGTATAACACGAAAATATCACAAGAAAATTAAAAAGTCAAATCAAGCGAATTGGTCATAAATATCAGCGTGCGACATTAATTGAAACGTCAAAGGGCTGCGCTCTCCTGTCTGTTTGTCTGTATGTCAATCATTATTTAATTAGAGAGCGCGACGGGCGCGACCCGAATGCGTGACACTGTATTACTATGTTGACTATAATGTACATATTTATTTGGGACTAGACCAAATGTTCTTGATCAAGTCTACTGCAACGAGTGTACTGTCCGAGCCTCGTGATGCAAGGATATAATATTAGTTTAGAAGATTTCCGTTGCCGTTGTTTGCCGAAGTGCCTGAAGAATAAAATTGACCTTAAAACAATCTTAAGCAACGCACGGTTTAAAGAACTTTCCACACAAGGTAGTTTATCATAGTCACCTAATCATGCATCTGTTGGTGACTGGTCGTGTGAAATCCGTGGTCTGTCTGTCCGTCGTATTACATCACGGTACAGCCGCAGTCGCACAGTAAACACCGCTGCTCTATTTGTGTGACGAATGACTTTATTTTTAAACATTAATTATGTGCAAGCTGTGTTATAAATAATTCAAACGTGCCATGAAATATACGAGTTTGTTTCTTATTTAAGTTGTTGCAATCATGCTAGGTCCAGACGATAATTAAATGTTAATTTCTTATTACTTTTAGGTTAGATTTATTCGACAAATGATTTAATTATCGAGGTGTTAAAAACTTAAATACATTTTGAAATATTGCAGTGATACATTAATGTTCGTCTTTCTGTCTGTCTTCTATTTAGTAAGGGGGCGACTTCGTTACATCTGTTAGCATACGTCTGACGGGATTGTGATAAACGGCCGCCATTATTGGCTAACTAGATGTCGCCAACATCGGGGTTATATTGATAACAAGCTCTGTTTTAAAGTGACATTTATAAATGTCAGTCTAGGTCGTAGGCTGGTCTACTAGATTCCATCATCAAGTATCTGCATGTTTTGTACTTGAGACTTAATTTAGCGGATTTTTATACTTTGGCTATAGGGAAAAACTTAGCTAAAGCAATTGACTGAAGGCAAAAAAATCATCAAATGATTCCAAAAAATACAGTTAATATTTGTTTTAAAGAAATAATTATTTTACACACATCAAACAAATTAGGAATGAAATAAGTAAATATCTGATAAGACTAGTCACTTTCACGTCTGCATAACCAATCGAAACTAGAACCAGACGTAAGATTCTTTGCTTAGATATTATAATAAAACGTGGCCATTGCAACTGCAGTCAACCGGCGCAGGCGCATATCTTTGGCATGAGCCAGCATTGGCCGAGCCTCCTATTGGCATGCTAAAGGGAATGCCAGACAGACAGGCGGTCTCAGATGCGACGCACATGGGTCGTCACACTCTCTGCAAACTTTCTAATTCATACATTATAATTCTAATGCTATCGTAATTAGGTTGTGTTTCGTATGAGCGAATGTTTATGTATTGTAAGGCTCGCTAGACTAAGCGGCGGGTTTGAGGGCATTTATTTGAATAATAAAGCTATGATAGTTCAGTGACTGGGATAGTGAGGCCTAACGGGCAACTATGTTGATACCGTAGTTTGCTGGTAATTATCCTTGAGTTAATTCGACAATTCCTTTGTCAGTCAATTAACAAATAGTTAGTTGGCTATCTTTTCTTTTTATTATTATTATTCTTTCGTTAAAATAGATTTGGTTATTAAAAAAAAATATTAAATTATTCGTTCGCATATAAATGAATTTTGGAAAATTGCCAGCGTTGCTTTTTCCGCCCAATTTCATGACAACAACTAAATTAAAGTATTTCAAACAATTACTTTTTAAGTATAAATCTATATGTCATTCTTTCAAAAGTTCAATATTTTTAAAAGTAAACATCGCTGATATAAAGTCTTAAATCTTATCTTACTTCTTACTAATATTATAATTGCGAATGTTTAGATGGATGGATATTTGTTTGAAGGTATCTCCAGAACGGCTCAACGGATCTAGATGAAATTTGGCACAGATGTAGAATATAGTCTGGAAGAACACAAAAGCTGCTTATTAAGTTTTTTGATTCCACGCGGACAGAGTCTCGGGAGACAGCTAGTCATTAAATATTTCATACGTGTGACATTGTCATGTCATCGTTGAGTCCCGCATTCATTTCTGTAGATACTATCAAGTGATTAGAAACAAACAGCTAATTACAACAACAATGTTACAATTAAATGGCGAGAGAAAGTTAATTCAAACTTATTGTTTTGTTTTCATTCACCAATTGTATTACGAAACTGCTTGTTAAATACCACATTAGAGATAACAATAAAAAAATATTATTAATAAAATAACAAGTAGAAATAAATAACAATAATTTATTTATTAATATTTTATTTAATTCTTTGCTTTAGCATCAGGTGGGGGCAGATGTAGCTTGGCGGCGAGGTCATCGGGCACGTCGAGGTATGTACGCTCCAGGCCCACGGTGAGGATCAGGGCCCTCAGACGGTCCACTTCTACTGCGTCACCCTCACTCGACCACACCGTCATCGAGGAGTTGAGGGATGCTGTCTCCCGGAGTAAGTCTAAGATCACTGGCTGGCTATTTGATGCTAGACCAGCACGCACCTAACAAATAGACGAGTGTAAAGAAAGCAGAAGATATGGAAGACAATATAACATAAAGTTTTAATTCTGCTAACTTCGTTCAACCATTAATTGTTTTTGATTTGAAAGTTTGACACACAGTTAGTAGTCATGAAATAAAATTTACTATGTACCTACCTACCTTAAGATTACAATTACAGTCTCTTGTTTACTGTCAAAAAGGATGATGAACCTAAGTGTAGATTTAGTATCATAAACTAACAGTAAGTGACTGCTAAGGGAATCATTAAATGACTACATGCGGGTAGCTGCCTTTCCCTGTTTATATGTAACTAAAAAATGAGAGAGTAGACTCTGACCGGAAATGTGACGGTTTGGTTCACGTGTTCGTTGACGAGACGCAGCATGGTGCCGATCTGGTCCCTACTGTATTCTCCTTCAGTGATGTTTCCGCCGTAGTTGGTCGTCCAACCTACGGAGAGCACGGCGCGCGGATGCTTCGCCCCCAGATTCAGGAACTTCAAGGGGTCCACGGGAGTAGTGGTAGCGTTCACTGGACCCGGTAAGATGTCTGCGTTCAGCCACAATGGGAATGTAATCTGAAATATGTGCGTACGAAATTTAGTAGTATAGTTATCACTGGTGTCTCCGAAATTCACTCTTTTGCTAGGAAAAGCAAAGAAATTCAAAAATTTACATTTGCAATATTTATAACGCGTGTTTAAATAATAATTTACAAGTTTATCTAACTAAATTATTGTCATTGTTATCAGAGAAGAAATCAATTCATGTCCATTCATTCAATCTAGACGCCAGCATATCTATGAATTCATGACTCTTTAAATTACGCTCGTTAAATAATAATTGCTTTGGGCACATTTAGGCAATTAAAATCGGCCGCTGGCAACTCCCGTTCTGACATTGACAGATGTCAAGCGAACATAGCTCCTGTCACTTTGTTATAAGCACTACAATGACAAATAAATGTACTGTGTTGCTAGTTAAATAATTTTGTACTTTGGTAGGTCGTCTTAGAGTTTAATTTGCGTTGCATTTGTTGTTGAAACAGCTAATTTAGGGATGACGAAGCGTGTGAATTGTTTGAATTATGCTTATCAAAGTGTCTTTTCTAATAAAATACAAACTTTTACTCGTATAATTTAAATATTATGTAAAAGGAGTAAATTAAAATGATTAAATATGCAATATTAAAAAATTAAAATTGTTTTTATCTGGTAAAAGTACAGTTACTTTACAATAAGCTAAAAATTTTAATGACGATGTAAGATTTAATCAAACAACAGCGTCTAATAAAACCTAACCTAAACTCGGTTTAAAAAACTTGACTGCGATGTCGAAAGAAATTAACTTCAGTAAGAAATGAACATGTATGGCCAAGGCTATCAGTGGGCCTAGCACAAATATTTGTAATAATTGCCTTCTTATCGTCACTGAAATTATGTCAAAATTAGTATGAGATTTTCGGTGTACTTTACGGCTAAAAGGGGGCACTGCACAAATTTTGTCGATAACATACCATGGCTCAAACAAACATTTGTGTTCGGCCCACTCAACCGGTGGGCATAAGTCAACTTAAATAATTATAACAGCTCCTAGCGCCCCCTTATAAACGACAAAAATGTCGCGAAATCCTCTTTGTACTGTAAGTGTCATGTAATTTTTTCTTATATGTCATTTTCTATGTCTAAGTAGGTTTCATATACATTTTGACAAAACGAACCGCGATAGCAGCGCCTATCACCGTTTCAGATATCCTTGTTTGACTATATAACGAACTAACCATTCAGTTGTCAGTGTCATAAAATGGACGCTTGTGTAGATTGATATTAAACTATTATAATTAAGATTGAAACTATAAAGTTTTTGCGCTTGTAGTTGGGTTTAATGGCATCATAAAATTATTTTTATAGCCGATGTCCTTTTCGATGTTCGTCAGGAATGTATTTCAGGGTAATAAAAATGCTCAGTCCATTGTCTTCACAGAAGATTCAGATGTCACAATTACGTAAGTTCAACTACAATGCTTAACTAGCTATGTAGATGAGTGAACATATCGGTTATATTGTAGCCAAGAAATTAAAACAACCGACTTACTTGAGCGCTTTCAACAAACTACGACTTCGGTATCTTTTTTCATAAAAATGCAGTGATATTTTAATAAATACCGCTTACCTCGGGCTTACTGAACTGAGCGATTTGATCCTGCGATTTCTCGAATGCTTCAATACTCTTAAAATCGAGCTTAACGCCTTTCTGCTTCGAGTTACCGTTATTATATTGCGCCACGGCGGTCAGGAAGTCACCGAGGGTGAGGTCCGAAGTGGTGGCCGGAGGGTGCGCCATAACCGGTATCGCTGGACCATCCTTACCATTTATGTGGCCTAGTACAATGTCTGCTTCTAGCATGGAGACATCGCCTGCAAGCGTACATAGTGATTAACTTTTTATAATATTTCCAGTTACATAACATAGAGATGTCAGTATCAGAATGTCCAAATAGATTTATTTTATAGATTTTTATTTGTAAATATTCTTTAATCTTTATTGCTAAAGGCTTGTTTGCTTTGATGTGGAATTAAATAAATATCAGAAAAAAATGTTGACTAAAGCTTTAAATAAATCTTAATTGGTTTTGTATACATTAAGTATACAGTTCTATCAGTAACCGGAAGATGGTGCTTTAATTACATTTCTGTGATTACGGATAATGTTCCGTCTGACCGGAAAGATTATTTTGCCACATTCTTCCTGAACTGAGTAAATCTATTGTTCAAAGTCGTATCGTTTGCGGCCGAGCTTCGAACTGCGTTCAGTTTTAACTCGTGGAGCCTAAATCTGTCACAATAATTGTTATTAATTGCTCACAGTTCTGAGAACGAGGCGTTCGAGCGGCGAAAGTGGACACAGTCTGATGGAAGTCAACTGTTTAACGCAAATTCATTGTATTGTTTAGCATACACTTGTTAGCCTCTCACAAAGAATATTATAATGTGTAGTCTAAGCTGTCAATATATTTTATTGGAAAACGGAAGTTTGTTGATAAAATCAGTGTACTTGGTGGCGGTAAATGCAGCTAATATTAAATTGTTTCAATCATATTGTACAGCTTTAATAACATACTCTGTGGTCCGATTTGCTTATGTAACTTGAGAATAGTGCCGCTTAAAACACAACATTGTTTCCTTACATTACCCAGTTCCTGCGTCCGTTCAATGACTTGTGTGTATTTGTAATCGAAACAGATTAAACTATTAGAGAAAAAAATCTTTGGGGACAGTCTGAAGATGTTTGCTAAAAAATGATGATTGGGTTGGTTTCTTTAACCATAATAATTTCCTACTTACTAGCTAAAGCAGCGTCTAGGTAGGTCTTATTATTAACAGCGTGGGCCCAGGTTACTGTAGTCAAGTTCTTCATTATTTCTTCTTCTGCAGCAATTGGAGTGGCTGAAAATAATATTCTTCTATGTTCAAATAATTCTTTCACATATTTTTTATTCTTTATATTTTTTTTACTATGCCGAATAATTATTCAAATACATTTTTTATATATTTTACCGTTAACTACAAATTTTCCTACCATAAACAGTAAAAATGGTAGTAACAATTGCGGTACTGGCAACATCGAACGCTGTCATAACAAAACATGACGCTAAACAATTTTATCGTGTTTAATTTTAGCGCACTGTAAATATTTATACACAAACCTTATTCGATGTCCCAAAATCACGTAAAACGGGAGTTAAATAACTCAAACAAAGCTGTACGATCAAGTCTCTTTCGCAATTAAAGTGATTTCTGCTTATTGCAATGTCAAAACATGTGCTTTGCTTCACTGTCAAGTTCGTAACTGAAGACAGATTATAAAATACGCTTAGTTTACAAAAATGGCTCTAATTGAATAGTTTTTTTTAGTATTACTGTTACGTGTCTTAAGAATAAAATGTTAACCTTAATAATAGTAATGTAACTTTTGAATTTTAAGTTTCCCTTTCATTTTAAAATGGGAACGAAATTCCCAATTTTTGTAATGTAGAACAGAACTAACCTGATGATTTTAAGACCTAGACTTCAAAGAAAGATGCAAATCTAGTACCAGTCAACGTAAACAAATTGTGAGACGAGCGTAATAGCGAAAGCAATGTCCAGATAGAATGTTTCTTTGATGTAGATCCGTATTGTGGTAATTATTAAAGTTAGATTTTGAGGTCAAATGTTTGTGGGATAATTGTTTTTACAATTTTACATAATAAGGTTTATTTTGATGATTAGAGTTTTTTCATAAATCATTAATGGTAGGCGGGAATTTTATTACTGTCATCTAGTGTCCACCAATTCACGTTATTATTAACAATTCTCATGTAATCGACACATATCGAAAACATAATTTTTTATATTTCTTAGACTTATATATTTCCTCTAATATGTATCAGGAAATATTCTGCATGATTATAATTGGAATATGAGTGGTAATGTTTAAGTTCAAAGGCGTTTCAGTTTGTTTATCTGTGGCCACTCATTGACAGCAAAGGCAAAAGCAATGTAAACGCGCTGCCACCGAGATGTGAAACATTCGCTCTTTGCTCTTCGATGCTTATCTCATCCGGAAATTCTTCGCAAATTGCCGTTGAATCATTTGTAACTATATATTATTAATTTTCTGGGATAGTCCTAACATAAAAAAATTATAAGATGATATCAAAATGTGTACCTACATATTGCCACTTTAAAAATTATCTTGATACACAGTTGCTATCAAGGTTTTTACATCATAAATTTTAATAAGTGATTAATACTTTGTTTATTTTTTATTTTAATTATTGATATATTAAACAACTTACGTAAATACGTCGACACCAAAATTCGGTAACCTGTAACGACGATGATTCGTCATAAAAGTATCTGATATGAAAGTTTTAAAACCAAAGAGTCTTTATAAATTTAAACTATTTGTTTTGTATACTAAAAATATTAAATTAGAGCTATATATCTAAGTTAATATTTATATAGTAGTCATAATTATATGTCCTATTAGATATAAATTATAAGATATATATTAATTGTAATGACGTGTGGTTCCTATCTATATTCTTTGCTTCATATCTCCGGAGTGAGGTTATATTTGCATTGTGTTAATTTCTGTTTAACGAGTTGGTATCCTGCGGGCAACCGCAATATCCATTTATGAATTAATCCGGGGTGACATTGTTGTACCGCGCTACAAATTGCTCTAGCGGTAACAATTTAAAATAATTCTACTAAGATTAAGATCTTTCAAGGTCAACGTATGTAGAACTAGCTCATATAATGTCGTACTAACCAAACAAAATGTAGAGTTTAATTGAGAGCCTATTTCCTTCTTTTAAAGTTTGTTAATTTGCAATCTAAATCTGTATTTAATCGGCAGTTAAAAGATTAATAATAATGAAAACAGGAAAGGTCATCTGGATTTGTATCAACTCGTTCCACAGATAAAATATAGAATTACTTATCGAATAACATGTCAATTGAACTGCATTTATTATGCCTCCCCTTATGATAAGAGGTAGCCTCTTATAATTATAAAACGTTTAGAAAATATTCAAAGTACTTTAAAGATTGGTAGAAATGATTTAAGGGTCTCGTAAGTTAACCATGAATTATATCAATAATCTAAAATGTAATATATAGATAGACGGGCGTTTGCGTTCAGTCTTTTAATAACACCTATAACAATCTAGACAAATTGTGTACTTTATTTAAATAATGGTAGTTGATACAATCTATAATCTCATTTTATCCATTTCCAATGCATTTAAGTTTAGCAGTTTATAACAACTAAACACTTTGTTTCAATTCTTTAAACAATTTCAAACTACGTAGTTGCAATGAAAGGAGGAAAATAGTAAATAGTGATTCAACTTTACTTAGAAATGCTTGGATACTTTGTATGCGTTAAGTTATTTCTATTTAGGTTACCACGTAATAAACTAAGTGGAATCTATATATAATATAAAGTAACGCGTATATGTTAAAATAAAATGTTACCTTAAAATTCACAATAGCAAATATTCTTTTACCCTTAAGTAATATTTTTTTTTCTAAAAATATTTTTTATATAATATATAAACTCTGTTTTATATTAATTTATAAATGAAGAAGTATTAAATTATATCATGTAATATGTTATTGAATTGTACATTTAAAAAGGGCCTTAATTCGTAACTATTTTACTCTTAAACCACGCAAAGACGCTTTTAAGAAATGTGTACTATTTACTTTAGCCAATTAAAAGTTTTATAAACGATGTACTTACCTATAACAGCCATAAGCAAATAGAATATCATGGTGGTAGCTGATGACTTGTCGCTTAGAAGAACATATTCGTGTCCTGGGCTTGGGGCAAGACAGCCGCGTGTGTCGGCGACAGGACGCGCCCCACCTGCTGATTGCTAAATTGCCCAATTGCCGGGTGACAGGTTGATTGCTGTTGATAAATTGATTTGAAGACGTACCAAGGACTGTCGAGAGGGTTACAAAGAGAGACGTTTATCTACTGAACATTGTTACCGCGTGTGTTTGCTCGTTCGCTTTTTTTTTGCAATTGTTTTTTATTTTTTTTCAGTTGAAATGATAATCTAGTGCGGAGTTGCTGGATGACACAGCCTGATGATGGCCGAGAGAGACTTAGCTAGAAAGTGAAGGTACAGACAGAAATGTCCTTTGTAAAAGAATGTATGGAAAGTAAATAATGGAAAAACCTAATTAAAAAGTGTGGTTACTTAATAACTTCTTTGTATCTTCTTTGACATAACTTTGATAAATTACTCATACAACTGTACATACATACATACAATTTATATGTTATAAGAGTATATCGCATCGCATCTATGCGCAGTTTATTAAAAAATACTTCCTTTTAACATAACATTGTAACGTTCGTTATTTACTATGTTTTAATTTAATTAATGATGACATAGATAGCTAGCTGTCGCCCGCGACTCCGTCAGCGCGAAATTAAAAAAAATACTTAATAGGCTATATGTTCTTCCAGACTATGTTCTACACCTGTGCCAAATTGCATCAAGATCCATGCAGCCGTTCTGAACATACCTTCAAACAAACATCTATCCATCCAACCATCCATGTAAATATTCGCATTTATAGGATAAGTAAAATATGAAATATGTACAAAATGATGTTTCGTATTATTTATATATTTATGTATATAAAAATAAGAACATATCTTCATCCTAACGATAAGAGTTATTTGATAGAGAGATAATTTTCAATGTCTCTGACGATATAGATTTAGTAAATCGTCAGTCAACATCACTGTAGGATTGCGTTTCCCTTTTTTAGCCTACTTCAAAAAGAAGGAGGTTATCAATTCGACTGTTTATTTATGTGTGTTACCGCGAAACTCAAAATTATTTTAATCGAAAGGATTTTGATTGCAGATGGGTCCCTTTTTTTTTTTTAAATAACTAGAAGACTAGTAGATTTTGAATTTAGCTTCAAAATGTGTTGCGAAAATTGGGACATTTTTGCTTTCAGCGCTTATCATACTAATGGTCACTATTATTAGAAGAATTTATTTTTACTCTAATTTCTTAACTGCTTTTTTTGTGTTGGGTTTGACTTTTTTTTCGATATCTTCAAGCGTTGATAAGGTTCACGTATTATACGGACTCAACCCCAATCTAATATCCTTCTAAAAACTATCGCTTCGGTATTGAGTTGTGATCTTGCCTAGTTGACGACTCGATACGGAATCAACGCGTCTGGCACCTACAGACAACTTGGCGTCAACGTATGAGACGGACATTTTCAACTAGCACGACCTCCACCAGATCTATCAGTCGTCATGGGGTTCACTAGATTTTAAGAAAAAGAAAAACGGAAGGGGAATAATGAAATAGATAGAACGGTTCGTGATAGTCAATAGGTGAATAAGCGAGTGGACAACGTGATGTACACGCGTCGTATACTTTCAACTTACAAGTTGACAAAGTCACTCTTCAGTTACACAGCAGAAAGCTGATATTTCAATGCCATACTGTGAATGCTTTTTTGATTGAGTTAGACAATAAATAAAACTAGGACACTATTTTAAAGTTTATTTATTAATTTTTTAACTTATCATATTAAAAACTTTTGTCACAAAACATATCAAAAATAAAAATTTCAATGACATCTAAGCATATAAATGTAAAATTCGTCCAAACGAAGCGTTATTACACAAGGTTTTGTTATTAATTTTTACTCGTTTTAGCACAAAAAAGTTATATTTGTGGAATGTATGATTTGTACTTATGAATAAATTTATCTTCGTTGGATCAAATAATTGAATAGCAATTATTTTCATTCTGATGTTTAACTGGATTATTTATGGGGCATAAGCATAAAAAATAAAAATTAGATATTTACAATATCATACAGAACTAACCTAATAATTTTACAATTCATTTATATGAATATTGAATGAAAATAACTTTAGGAAAAGATTATCAAACTGATCCTTTTCTGAATAGACTAAATGGCAATATTGCTTAGCGCCTGTTAAAAATTTACGGCAATCACACAGATGAGACATTAGTCGCAAATAAAATTAGGCGCTGAAAAATAAACTGAGTAAAGTCAAAAACTTTTATCATAGTGAAATGTAATCGCAGATGTTGGTCTATTGGAAATATCTTTCTAAATATAAATGTAAAATATACAAATAAGACATACAGCTTGAAAAGAAAATCATTTTATGATTTTCTTCAAAAATATATATTTATTATTTTTTAATCATACCACACTATTTTTAAAAATAAAATATATTAAATTAATATCATATATATGGCAATTGTAAATTCAAAACTATAACTACTGATATTTATCTCTTACATTTAAAAACACATACATTTTCATTTGAAAATCTTTATGAAAGGCTACTATTTCACATTTTTATTGTTGATAATAAAAATAAATGTAATTAAATGCATTACATTACTATGAAATGTGCGATTAAATAATCTATGGATTTTATATTAACTAAAATGTTTGTTCATATTTGTTTAAAATTATTTACAAAGCTAGTACAAATTAATAATAATTCCTAAATTAAACTTCCTACATCTTACTCTCGGCTTAAACATTATAAATGAGAGAGCTAAATACCACAATAGCTGTAATTTGTCTAAAAATCTGAGATCCTATCTAACTTTTAAACATTTACTACTAAAATAAATCTTGTTATAATTCTTCATGAGTTAAAAGCATACTTAAAAAAAAACTGGCACTTAATTGGTATCGAAAAATGTACCTATGAAAAAAAACTAGTGATTCGAAGTTTTATAGGTTATATTAAACACTTTGATATTATACCTCTAGATGGCGCGTTCCATACATGTTTGACATTTAATCGTAATACGATTGTGTATTTTTTTATATTTTATGACCTGGATACTAGTCCTTTTGGCTACGATTGTGTAAATGTCAAATGTATACCAGTATAATGCAAAAAATTACTAAATTCAGCAAAATATGTAAAAAATGACAAGTATAAAAAACTGAAACATATGTAAAAACGTTAATTATCGTTATTTTATTATTATTTGTATCTAAAACAAATTATAATGCAAAATAGTTTTAACGAAGACTATATTGTTTTTTCTTGTTGTTTAAAGTTATTAATTTTTGTATTACAAATATCACTACTAATATAATATTATTAAAACTCAACTAAAAAAATAACAAAACATAACAAAAGAAGTCGCATTCGATTTGTTTTTTTATGCAAATATTGTAATGTAAATGACAACACTGAGGAAATTTACAACAAAAAAGTTTTCCTAAGGCAACACTACATCTAGAGGTGTAAATCTATGGTTATACATAATTTCTAGAATTAAAATATTGTCAAAAATGTGTCATAATTTATTACAATTATTTTAATAATATTTAGATATTACGTTATTTTGATTCTATAACGGATTTAATTTTAACATTTCTTCCTCTTTCGGTTTTTCGGAGATCACTTCGCTGGGTCTGGAAAAAAAGAAACATTTTTACTAGCTATTTATGATTTTTTTTTTGGTTTACTTGTTTTGTGGGATATTGTAATAAAGTCCACATCTATTTAAAAATAAAAACGTAATCTGTTTAGATCAGAAATATTGTGAATTTAAAACAGAACATCTGTTTTGTCAGCTAGTTAATTACAAAAAATATCCAAACATAAAACATTACATGAGAAATTGCTGACACGTGTATTTCAATCTTTTTATTGTAGTACTGTCTAAGTAATGATTATCGGACTTTATCTACATCCTGTTTGATGTCATCTCTTCACTATACATTATAACATTGTCGACAGATAATATATTTGCCTTTGTTTTTTTCTTCCAATAACTTCGTATCCCGGATTATTTTGTATCTTTACTTTCTATTAGTACTCTTACTAAATGGTATTTAAAGCCTTTTTCTTTAAAATCTTAATTTTATCGTATTTTTATTAATTTCATAGGATATGTCAGGCTTAATTTCTATATGTTCTTTTTGTATTAAATTCCCCATTTTTATTGAATATTATTTTTATTCTTTAGTGTGTTTGGTGTCTTTGTACAATTCTTTATGTATTAACTCCATCACTTTACTATCAGGGTTAGTATCTATGCGTAAGCTCCTTATGCCATTAGCTTAAGCATTCTTACTGAGTATAGTTAATCAATTTAACCCTTTCGTTATTTGGTTCAATTTACCTTTTTATTTTTTAAGATGAGAAATTTTCCTTCTGCGAAAGTTTTTGCTCTTTCTTTGTGTAACTGATCTCGCAGATTTCGGTTTGAGATTACGCGTTTCGTTTGTATCTCGGTGAATCCTAAAATATCCCAGAACTTGTTGGCTGATAAAGTTTTTGATAAGGATGCTTGTGTAAATATAAACTTAAAATCCGCCGAACCCAATAATCACTCTCTACTTTTTGGTATCAATTTCCTTTCAATTTAACCGACCTAAGGATGATGTCGCTCGCATGTCACCATTTTTAATATTTATTAGAACATCACTATCGATAGAGTCAAAAGGACATCCCTATTGGCCAAACGACTTACTTATCATCTGTCATTCTGCGCGGCCATACATCATATCTCGCGCTCATCAACCTATTGTTAATTCATTTATTTAAGACAACAACAATGTAATATTTTACAAATTAAACAACTTCTATCTGAATACCAGAGTTTCCATTATGTTCTATATTAAAGAGACAGGTTGCAATAACAATCGTTTAGAGGCCCATCGATTTACTTTTGTACTCCCTCTTCCAATTAAAATAAAATATATCAACCAACCTTGAATATTTTTGTTTCTTCTTACAGCACAGCACTTTAACAGCGAGTACAGTGAAAAACAGAGTGACGCCGGCGCACACCGCGCCACCCCAATCGAGGATAGCACGCACTATCCGCAGCTCGGATAGTACCCTTTCTTCTACGTACACCTTCTGTTCTACCCAGAAGATAGGAAATAGCATCTTCGGTACCTTCTCGAATAATCTGCAAGATTAAAACGACAAATAAAAAACCCTGTATTCCAATTTTTTTTTTGTAAATCTGGTCTTAGAAAAAAAATGTAGATTCATTAAGCAGTATGTCAAGTTGCTACTATGTCGGTATAATGTTTGTAACTTACTCTATATTCTGAGTCGGTTCAATCCAGATGTTGAGCTGGAATCTTGCTGACACCTCCAATGGAACACCCAATTTCTGGGTAAAAAAATTGATTATAAATTGGCACACAATTGGTGACATTGAAGAATATGAAAGCGAAAAGCGAAGACCACAAAAGGAAATAATGTCACTGACTTTAAGGCGAATTCAAATGAAGGTTTATAAAGTTAGAACGCCTTGCTATTAATGACTGCTAGCTGATAGCTTTATATAGCTTCTCCACTGCAGATATCACATGCAGAACATGAGAATAATGCATTTCCTTATATAATGTTTACCGGTTCCACGGCGAAGTAGAAGGAGTGCTTGTCGGGATCTGGTTCGAGTCCGGTGACGAGTTCGAGGAGTCTGGGGTCTCCGTGCAGGAAGTGTGGCAGCGAGAGGAACGAGGGTGAGCCGTAGCGGCAAGATGACACATTCATGACACCGCCCCACGCGCACTCCCCGTTACAGAAACATGAGTTCTCCGGCGATGATGAAGCTGTCGGAGATATAGGTAGAGATAGTGGTAAAAGAAAAGTGTTCCCTTTTTCTTACTTTAAATTTGCAATCTAACTTATTCAGACCTCGTCAGCTTGATATATATTCAAGTCTAGATTAGACTCAACTCGGTGTTATAGTCTAGGTAGGTGAACAGAACTCCGACTGTTATAAGCTATGAGAATATGGTGATTCCTCTGTCATACTCACAGTTGTCGAAGCTGGACTCAGTGAGCTCGTACTTGTTATAAGCGAGGCTGTCGTGGACGCCGCTGCCGGTGTGCTCCAGCAGCACTGTGCGGCATAAATCTGGCAGGAACAGCTCCAGCCCCGACTGCTCAGACAGGTCGCGTCTCATGAACTCGCCCGCGCTACCTGACAACTGCACCATTACAGTTCAATAAGAATTACTAAGAATAATTGTCACAGCTACAAAAGGTGCAAAAGAAAAAGAAAAAAAGATTGAAAGAAAAATTTAGTATGTCTATGACAGGCAGTGACCACATATATTGGAAACAATTAGAACAATTTAATGTCTCTGAATGTGGCACTGACTAGTTTTGTTAGGAACTAACCTTTGAGCATTGTCCGCTGTAGAAGGGCAGATGGTCCTCGTAGTTCCACTTGAGGATCTGACCGGGCAATGAGCCCGCCGCACCCCCAGCGCCCGTCGACACCTCCATGTATCCGTCTGTGTCCAGTGAGTTGTTCCTCTGAAATACGATACATCACAGGTTAACTTCATTCATTCATTCAGTTCATCATTTAAGAACGAGCGATTCGATTACTATGTGTTTGTTAGTTGCGCGCTGTATAAATATAATTGACGTTTCAAACCAACAATAAACTATAAAAACACCAATAATTAACATCAAAATAAAAGGAACGAGACCTTACATTATTTTAAGGAATTTTACTACACTCTTACAAATACATGGAGTCTTACTGGACTACTTACGCCGTAAAATAGTCCAAACTTGTCGACAGGGGGTGCTCCTCCCGTGGCGCTCGCTGGTAAGTTCTTGGCCAGGTCCAGTAGGGGGTCATCGTAACCCTCAAACAGCAGCTCTGTTGCCAGCTTCGATATAGACACGTGATGGCCGAACATGGCCAGCCCCATAGCTAGACCCTTCTGTCTTAAGAAGCCCCAGTCTCTTGATCTGTATACTGCTGACTGAAACAAACAGAACAAGTATGTTTTAATTAAATGTTATTTTTAATTTATTCAGAAGAAGAATACCCTATATCGAGTCTATTTCTGAGGAGAACCTAACTTATGTTTTACTCTTGTACAAAAAAATGGCAACACATTTCACCAAAATCTTGAATATTTTTTTTTTATAACAAAATAGTATCGAAACTATTTCGTCACTGCTCGTGACAAAATCGGCAGCAACGCGGTTCATATTATAATCACGTTACAATCCCGGATTATTTTTAGGTACAAAATTTGAATCCCTTCAAACTTATCCAATTAGGGGACCAGATTTACAAACTGGGCGCGAGGTCGCTACTCGTTAGTCCATGAGTAATCCCTGAAAGTGCAGTAGTACGTAACCTTTTATTGAAATCTGTAATCTGTCTTAAGTTTTTTATTATTAACTTTAATCGCTTTGTTATTATAGCTTCTTGAGATTTTGATCATAGCCTGCATATAATGGTTCATTAGTAACTTAAACTTCGCTTACTGTAGATTTGTCATTCTAAATAGACACTAACGGACTCTCATAGTAACCAATTTACTACCCTGAGTGCCGTACTTCAAAATATAGTAATTAATATTTTAAATTAATCAAAGCATTTAATTGGTGGATTATTTTATTTTATCAAGCAATATTTATATAACAATTATTTAAATATCTAGGAACTATCAATTAAAAGTATAGTGTCCTCTAAATCCAATTAGGCGATAAGTAATCCGTTCAGAGTACAGCCCTTGTTATTATTAAGGCGAAATCCCAAAACAGAATTTTCCTTATTTAAACGTATCGTTATTTTCCTTATTTATACGTTGTTTATAAGATTCAAAATTTATGAATGCTAGTGCTACTGTGGTCGAAGGAAAGCTTGGGCAGGGGTGGACTACACCATCTCTTTAAATCCTGGCGACACCTAAAAAAGCGCGTAATGTGATATTACAAGCCGCCATAAACTTTGGATAAAACTGTACAAAGGTAGATTTATCTTGTATAGTGGTAGATTTATACATATTGTTTGTTTTATCGAAGATTCCCTATTTTTTACGAGATTTTCTAACTTTAACTCTAAGAGATATTTTGTAAAAAATACTCGTAGTTATCATTCAAGTTAGCTGAAGTCAAAACTGTCCTATGGCACGTTTGTTGTCTTTTTAGCCGATTTAAAAAAGAAGGAGGTTATCAATTCGACTGTTTTTTTTTCTATGTGTGTTACCGCGAAACTCCGCCCCTGGTGGTCCGATTTTGATAAAAAATATTTTAATCGAAAGGAAGTGCTTGCAGATGGGTCCCATTTTTTTTTAAATAACTAGAAGACTAGTAGATTTTGAATTTAGCTTCAAAATTTGTTGCGAAAATTAGGGACAATTTTGCTTTCAGCGCTTACGTAAGCTAAACTATAGGACCAACATAAAAATAATGTATGGACGAATTGTAGCTCTTTAAATGTCCTAAATAAAAGTCCGCGATAGCATATATCTATCTTTTATAGTTTTCTCACAATAACCATTTTTTTCTTCAGAAACATCAATTATTTTTTTCAAAGACAACATAAAGGATGACAATATACTCACCGCAGCTATAATATTGAGAGTAGTAATATTGTCTTCGAGTGTACCGTTGCTCGTCTCGTCGAAGTGCCAGCTGCGCTGCGTGCGGTACGACACAGATCCGTTGTGGGGATGCCACGACACGTTCACGTGACGTCTTTGCTCACGGAAACGGTAAGGACCTGGGTACAGGCTAATATTATTATTACAGTAGACTGGAAAATTGTAACTATCTAGTAGGAAACACAGAAAAAAAAATTATAATTAACTAAATTTTAAAGGTTATCTACCAAGGTTTCATCTCCTTTTACGATTGGCAATTAAAGGTAATATGAAAATTTTAAATAAGTTTTAGGTGTATTTTTTTCTTTTTTGGGGGAAACGATTCTAGGAAGTAAATTTAATAAATACAAATTCTGCTTATTCAATTTTTTGTGTTGAAAATTGTTTTTTCAAAAAAAAAAATATCATAAATTCTGACGTAAACAAAGGCCTTAACTTTTGCAACGATCGTTAACTTTTTGCGATTAACAGATAAATAACTTAAATAACAGATTATACAGATTATATAAGACTATGTTTTTCTTCCCGGATTACATTTAGTTAAGAAGCTTAATGAAATCCATTACATTAGTTTTCTTATTACGCCTTTTTATGCTTATACAAGTCTAAACAGAGTCCATCCCATTCTTAATTCCTGTATAAAAAAAGAAACATGTTTCATTTCGTATTCTTTGTCTCAGTAAGTAGCGTAGTTGTCTGTAAGTAGCGTCACTTGCATAAAGGATCGAGTATCAATGATTATTAAAACGGTTATCAGATATATCGATACGTAATTTCTTTCAATAACCTGTTATACAAAAAAAAACCTGATTGTTGTTTACATTTTGACATAACTTTTATGGTCAGAAGGACTTTTTGTTTTTTACAATCTTATTTATCTTGATAATGTACTCACCTACTTCCTGTAAGTTCGGTATCTCTTCCGGAAACTGATCAGCATTAGTCCAGTTGAAGAGGTAGACGTCGAAGTAAAGTGGTATAGTCGGTTCAACCCATTCTCGAAATGTCCGGGATGTTGGACTCATCACCATTTGCTTGTAAAAAAAAAATGGGTTCAAACGACATATTAGTTACTGAAACCAAACTCGTATATCAATTTAATAACCTAATTATGGTTCAATTTAATCAAATGTCAACAAATTACCTACTTTTCTTAATAGGATACTTCCCTTGAGACATACTCAAGGAAAGAGACACGCAAGCTGTTCATATTGCGACCCAGTGTCGTTTAATATCCCAGAGGAAAACGAACCGAAACGAACCTTTCCTAGTAAATATTATCAAGACGTAAGATTTGTATTTGACTCAAAAAGTACTGGACCGATTTCAATAATTCTTTAACCATTAGAAAGATACATTATCACTGAATAACAGACTAGGCTTTATTATTCGCTAGCTTTTACCTGCGACTCCGTCTAGTCCGTCTAGACTCCGACTAGATTTGTTTTTTTAATTCCGTCTGAAGAAGTCGCGGGCAAAAGCTAGTATTTTATAATGTCCTAAAACTATTTTATATAATTTACATTATTTATTTTATATAATTATTTTATAAATTATTTTATATAATTTTGTGGGACATAGTTCTATTTTAGGTTTTTTATTTATTGTATTGTAAATAAATAAATATCTAGAACTTGCTAAAATCTAGATTTGAGGGTCTTTCTACTGATGAAAAATCCATACTAAATACATATTACCATTTCAGTTATCTTCAGACAGAGCGACAGATATAGTAACATGTAGGCTGATCGGTAGTACTTTCTAACTAATTATGTATGTCCGATCGAATCGAATCGATCTAGAATCATTTTTAGCTTGTTATCCATGGTAGTTTTAACTTCATAACATCAACTAAAGATCGCAGTAAATAATTTTTGTAGGAACAATAAAAGGTTTTTTTATTTAGCAAATAAAGAACATAATATAATATTTAGATGGCGATCGAATGTGTTCTTATATAGTAATTGAAATAATTTTAGGATCTAATATTGGTTTCGGCTGTGACAACACCTGCACGTGTCATCAATAAGCTATTCCTTAATAACAATTGTAACTGCACGGTCAAATTAGTTGATAATCGAAAGATTAATAATTGTCGTAATCAGTAATTGACCTGCGAGTCAATCGGCACAGCTCCTGTTTATGCCGAATCGATTAAAATCGATTAATAGTCAAGGTGCTTTTGTAACCTTTAAGGCAGTGCCACACTAGAACGGATAATTAAGTAAGGAAAATTATAATGCACATAAATTGCAAAACAAGAATTAAATATGTTTCATTTACTCCCGAATTGTAAAAAATCGCCTTTTTTTTTTAGTTTCATACGTTTTTTTCATCTTTTAAACTCATTAATTCTGTACCAAAAATATGTAAATGGCTACTGCTTTCTATTAAAATTGCAATAACATACAATATGGATGGAGATTCACGTTAAGATAATAATAGGTATGTTTATGTTTTTATTTGTAACAAATTAAAATGTTCACAGCACCTATAGAAGATCCAATTTAATTATGTATATATGAGCCGCTCAGTGCACACATCGATTAACTCCATAAAACAAAAAGTTGAGAAATGCGATGATGTAATGTATATTGTTTTTTAAAATTCCTCTGATAATATGAATTCAAATATATAATGTAGAATGCATAATTGAAGATATAGCTTTCATCTAACGGTGTATAAAATTAATAAGAAAGAATAGCCAACAAACAATCGTCAGTAATGTTACAGTTTTTATGTGACTGGTGGAGTTAATCGATTTGGCAACTGAAAAAAGTAATAAAGTTAAATTAAGTCTTTACATTTTTAAGTTTTTTACTACAGAAAAAGTTTGTTATTATACATTTTTATCACAGCTTTTCCATAAAAATGTATGATGGCAGTTCTGTTATAATATAATTTTTGTAATTAATTCATAGCAGTTTTATGTTAGCGGCATTATTCTTTGGGATGATTCAGCAATTATTATAAATAATGTCTTCTTCATCTGTATGCGAGGATTCGTCATTTCGATTTGTGGACAAGTTCTTATAGTAGTAATAGTAGTAGTAGTAGTTTACCGATGCGATTTTGTTACGAATATTATTGAGAGGGAGAGAGCATCTTCCGCTGTTTAAAAACAAATAAGCGTCGATGCACGGCCAGAACAGATACAGCGTTACCGAAACGATTTACATTAGAGTATGGAGTTAATCGAAATGGCTTCTGAAATAAATTACTTATTATTCAATGGCCAAAAAAAATTTCCATTTAACGGTGCTAATCTTTATTATTCAGGAAAGTTATTATAAATATAAAAAGTTATGACTATACCAAGGGCTTTGACACTTAAATTTAAGATTTTTCAAAAAGTGGAGTTAATCGATGTGTGCACTGAGCGGCTCATATAATACTAATATTTTTATTATTGGATCTATAATTTTAACAATTCCGTCAGTCGGCTCGTTGGTCTAGGGGTATGATTTTCGCTTAGGGTGCGAGAGGTCCCGGGTTCAAATCCCGGACGAGCCCAATTTTTGGGCAATTTTTTTTCATCATTGTAATATTCTAATCAGATATATACCGTTGCACACTAAAAAAATTATCTTTTAACAATTTTAATTATTTTTATAAAAAAATTATAGTAGATTTTGAGACACACACACACTTAAGCGCCTAAATATTACGTGAATGTTAAAAATGGAGTTTTTAGGGGATTTTCCTTTGAAATGTTTGATATTTAATGAATATTTAGTCAAACAAATTTGACAATACCTTATTGTGATCTTTAGCAAGGCGCTATTGTGTTTTCTGCATGTAAAAAGGCTTGAGAATATATTTTTTTTTGGAGACAATTATGTTGTCTTATCTTTTGCCACTTAGTAAAAGAAATCAGTGTTAGTTAACGATGACAATCAGATTTTAACTACAAATATGTTAAGATATTAATAATTATTTTATATTATCAGAATTTAAAAAATGTGCCATTAAATATTCACAAAGTAACCTATCATTAACTAATACAAATAATAAGACAAGGTAAAATTGGATGCACATTTTTGGTGGTTATTGATAATGAGTTTATTGAACTCGGTCATTAACAGATAGAAAAAAATATAACAGGAAATGAAAGCGACTACGAACTAAAATCTCTATTGTTACTATATTTAGTTTATAGATTAAGTAACCTTCTCTCAGTTGACTTCTACGACAATCCTGAATCCGTCCCAGTTGGCATGTAGACTGTTAGACATTTGAAAAATACGGAATAATTATATGTATTCCAACATTATATTGAAATTATTTATATTAACCTTTAAAAATAAGCAGATTATTGGCATTTAGAAATTACTATATTATAACAGAATTGATAACAGCTTTGCAAAACTAGAGCTAGCTACTATTCGTGTGTGAATAATCTGAAATTTATTTCCTAGATAAGATTGTGAAAAAAACTATATCTATGTTACGAGTAATGATAGTGCGATTTATTCGATCAAAGAGCTAACCTAGAGATTTATAACCTATAAATACATAGTCCGGAGCAAAAAGTTAGACGAATGGAAAAGACCCCGGAGACCTATTGTGGGCTAAATTTCTAATGTCATTTATAATATAAAATAATATACCGAAACTTGTATGAAACATTACCTGTATTACTCCAAAAAATACTGTTATACATTGTTTAGTTAAACACGTGTTTTAACCCTTTGACCGCCGCTGATTTATATTATTGACGTCAACGTGGTTCACCACAATGCTTTCGGTATAAGTACTTCATTATTTATTGTTAAAGATCGCATTTCGTAAACCTATGCATAATAATGTTTCAATTACCATGATTTGTCAAAAATTCGCGCCGGGTGCTAGTCACAGTATAAAATGGTTCACGTATGTTTAAACTAAAACGTATTTGAAATACTATGTCAGTTTTCTATGGTAAGGCCCTCCATCTTTTAATCTATAGGCCATATATCTATGAATGTAACTCTTTTCTTCGGATAGGTTGAGTGGTGGCAGCGGAAATCAAAGATTATAACTAACTATTGGTAATATGAAAAACATTATTTTACACATTTATCACTATGCCTTCGCTATATTGAACATTTAGATGAATTCGGGGTCGAAAAATATATCCTAAATAAATTATTTTTGATAATAACCAGCCATCTGTTATGAAGAACCATAAAAGACGCGAACAGTGACTTTTTGTGACACGCAACGTTAAAAAACAAACACTTGCAAATACAATATTATGCTATGGAGCCCAATTTTTTAAAATCCCAGTAGAGTATATACAGTACAGTACCTTCTAACTGCAGTATGTTTTGTACTTACAGCGCTGAGTGCAGCATCAAAGATCTGGTTCCAGGCGAGGGCTGCGCCCAAGGCGGCGGCGGCCAGCAAAGCGGCCGTGGCGCCGACCGCCAGACGGCCGCGCGGGGGCCTGCCGCGCATGGCGCTCCGCCCTCCGGCACAGCAGACCCTGGACAAAACAGACAACCTTCAGTATTATGACGCTCAGACATTACTATAACACTAACTGCCCATTTTAGAGTATATAAACAACCCCTTAGTGTAGAATTGTCATACCAAATATACTAAAAGGGATGATCGTGACCATTATTTGCCTTTGACTACTGTAGTAAGACCCTTCATCCAATAAGCGCCCAGCATATATCTTTGCCACTATTGCACCCACGAGCGCTCAATAAAACGAAGATCGCGACCAGTCGCGTTATTATTATTTGAAAAAGGGTCCTATATACAACAAACTTGTTTAAGACCTTAAATCATTATAAAATAAGTCACTAGAAAGCAACGTTAATCATAAGGTACCGTAAAAACTCTTTTTAGGACTGCGGCCTCACATACCCAAAATTGGTATTTAAAGGTTAATTCTTAATACAAGGAAACTTCGACTTCAAGGTCAAACAAATGTATAATGAAAATACATCACACGTATGTGTGTACACCAAATATTGGTACACAACAGAATGTGTACATTACACATTCTAAGTACGTAGTCGATTACGTTCGATGAATTAATTATTAATGAGTCTTTATGCGCTATAAGATTTGTTTTGATAAACTAATACTGTAATGTAGTTAGACAAGGTTTTTCCTACTCATTTGTTCTCACTAACGAAATTATAAACTAACGTAAATTAAACGATTAAGTAGTTATCATATCTTACATGCAAGTTTTAAACAATATGTCTCTTCGTAGCGTAAACTTTCTCTCAATTTCTAGAGTCCTAACTTCTATATTGTAAATAAAATAGAGCGTCGGTGGCTCAGGGGTTAAGCACTTGACTTGCAATCTGCAGGTCCTGGGTTTGAATCCCTCCATGTACCAATGTGTTTTTCGATTTACATATGTACATTTATGTATTTGGGGTAGGCACCGAGCCCCTCTGTGGGGACGTATAGTGAGCTGATGATGATGATGATAAGATTCGCTTCGCTTGTATTATATAAGGTACTAGCTGTCGCCCACGATTCCGTCCGCACGAAAATAAACTTAATTAGTAGCCTATGTGGTCTTCCAGACTATGTTCTATATCTATGCTAAATTTCAGTGAAATGAATATAGCCGTTTTAGAGATATCTTCTAAGAAACATCCATCCAATCGTACATCAAAACATTCGCATCTATCTACATCTATATCTACGAGTATATATATGTGCATCTCAATCTTATCGATCTATCATTCTTTTCGTTCGGAAACCACAGACCTACATATATAAAAGAACGGCTGAATCGATTTGACTGAAAATTGGTGGGCAGGTAGCTTAGAACCAGGATACGGACATAGGATAATTTTTACCCCGTTTTCTATTTTTTTTCCGCGCGGACGGAGTCGCGGGTAAAAGCTAGTTTATAATATTATTAAGATTCAAGTTTCACATTGAAATGATATCGGACACAAATACATAAGTGTAATAAACATTATATAATGTTAAGTCAATTATGACGCGATACCTCGATATCGCATTCACTTCATATTTATCTTACAATTTATATTATTACGAAGTATTGTAGTATTTTAATTAGAGGTCAATTATTATAAAGTTTTGATTTAAAACAATTCTTGAATAAGTCGTAATTTCAAAAACTTCAAGATAAATTAAACAAGAAAAGCAATATCTAACATAAATTTTACACACGAAAGAACTTGTAAAACACTGGAACTTTTTATATTATAATTTACTAAAAATATATTCAATAAATTCTCAAACTAAAAACATCTATCCCATTAGAGTCGGATTTCGGCAAAAATACAAACTATTAATACCGAAGATTGAATTGCACGTGATAATTGATGTGTCGTATGTTAAAAAACGAGTAACCTTATCTATGAGTGTCTGTTTTCATAAATAACAAGCGATATCACCACACCAATGATAAGAGTGGCATTAAAGTAATAGAGGTCGTGGACCTGACGCCGAGTAACAACACTTCCTGGCGTATTCTACAGTGACAGGTTACTAACTAGAAGAATTACACTGACAGACACAAAACATAAGTGATCATAATTTATGTCAGTGTTTCCCAAAGTGGGCGATAACCCCCTTGGGGACGTTTGAAACCTAGGAGGGGGCGAAAAGGGGTTCAAGAATGAGGGGCATTGAAATTAATTAAAGTGATGAAATTGTGGTTTTTAAGTTTTAGGGCTGAATAAAAATTAGGGGGCTCTGAAATATAATTGACTAGCTTTTACCCGCGACTCCGTCCGCGCGGAATAAAAAGTATCCTATGTCCGTTTCCCGGTTCTAAGCTACCTGTCCACCAATTTTCAGTCAAATCGATTCAGCCGTTCTTGAGTTATAAATGGTGTAACTAACACAACTTTCTTTTATATATATAGATATATATATATAGATTTTCAAAGGGGGCGGTGAAAGAAAATAAGTTTGACAATCACTGATTTATGTAATCAAAGAAGGGAAGACGATCTTAGGTCGGATTTCACACGAGGACTGAAGCATGAGATAGAAACGTGTGTATTAAAATAGTACTGTTAACTCTTCTGCTCTTGTGTGATATTAGCATTAAGGTAGATTTATATCGTCAGATTGGTTTACAAAATATTTTATTCTAGTCGTACTTAGTGTAGCGACACGTCTACTATATGTACGCCAATACTTTAGCGTTCGTAGTTTCGTACTATCCGGTTGGACAAAACAAACGCGACGAACAAAAGGACCTACGCTATAGTTTGCAAAGTACATTGAATGTGTTTATGTTGAAATAGTGAGTCAAAGGAAGGTTCGGCATTACGCCGCAACAGTATGTGTCACGGGGGGACTTGAAAAACATTGCGAGCGTAAAAATTCAGCCAAAGATTTGGCGTCATACGTTTCATACATCGATGTATCGACACTCAAATCTATAATTATCTTACTAATATTATAAATGCGAATGTTTGGATAGATGGATGGATGTTTGAAGGTATCTCCGGAACGGCTCAACGGATCCTGATAAAAATTGGTACAGATGTAGAACATAGTCTGTAAGAGCACATAGACTACTTGTTATCTTTTATTTAATTCCGTGCGGACGGAGTCACGTGGAACAGCTAGTTTTTAAATAAAATAAATTAAAAGAATAATCTTACTATCACTTGTGTAAAATAATACCTAAACATGTCAGATTTTCTAAAAAAAACCAGCTTCTCTGTCTGTGGTGACCGCAAAATGTCGTATTTGTTTACGTGAGTACAAGGTCACGGTAATACGCTCATGGCTCCCTCTGGGAAAATATACCCTTCTGTATATTAAGTAAGTTTGCATTGTAATAAGAATGAGTTCCCTAGACATACAGACAGAAACTCCCAAGGGACTAGCCTATATGATATAATTATAATATTTATCTTGAATCTATCTATGTACATCACTTTACGTATAACATTACGTGATAAAACGAAAAAAACGAGCCTACTCTCTCTACTTTTTGTTTTTGATGCCTTTTTTGTTTTTTTTGATCCTGTCAGTTAATAAAAGATTAACTACATATTATGTTCTGAAGAGCATTAATTATGTTTGGAATCTTTCGACTGTTCGAATAATCAGTTAAAAAAAGGTAATTTATAAACTTCTGAAAACGAGCGTTGCAAATGTTACCATATTTGGTATGCTTTGTATCAAATATTGGTCAGTATTTATTAGTTATTTTGAAACAATGAGATGTAGAATATAGACCCGACTTACAAAAAAGTTAATATATTAGGAGGATCCTTCTATCCGTCGGGCAAAAAAGAACTTCGGTGTTTTTTTTTCTTGTTAATTTTTACTCGACTGACAAGAGGGAAATGTTTTGTGAATATAAGTTCTTTTTTGACGGCCTAAAATACTGATCAGATTTAGACGACTGAGGTATTATTTGATTCATCCTTTTCAAAGTGCTATGAGGTACCTTTATTACATCCGTACAAAACACATGTAGTGGACGTAAAAATGAAATCCTTAATTGGTGAAAAACGAATTCAAATCTCAATGGCAATCTCTTTTGCTGTATTATTTTTTCTATATGTTCGAGTATATTCTAAAATACAAAAGTGTTTTGTGTAAAATTGGATTTTATTTAATTTAACTTAAGCAAATAATTAAAATCATCGTTTAAAAAAGAAGCCAATAGATGGCGTCTTTTATTAGATCCTCAGTAAGTCGGGATTATTTTTATAATAAGGTTAGTTTGTTATAGCAATCGACGATACTATATTTAGCACGGTTTCGCAAGGCTTTCCTCTTACAACTGTCGATAAGAGAAGCCTTGTAAAGTTAAAAGCTCTAACCAAAAGTTTTTATAAAAGAAAAAAATAATTAACAAGGTTTACTAGCTGTCGCCCTCGACACTGTCTGCGCGGAATTAAAAAAAAATCTTAATTAGCAACCTATGTGTTCTTCTACATTATGTTCAACGTCTATGTCAAATTTCAGCGAGATTTTTAACAGGTTCTGGAGATACCTAACGATGGTTCTAACAAACATGCATCCATGATCCATTCACACATTCGCATATATAATATTAGTAAGTTGATTTCACAAGTATTTGGAGGATTTAAACATAAATGGATATCTTTTTATGATAAAGGATAACATCTGTCTTTTTCTATCATCTATCTTATCTATATATATAAAAGAATGTCGTGTTAGTTACACTATTTATAACTCAAGATCAGTCGAACTGATTTAGCTGAAAATTGATGGGGAGGTAGCTCAGAACTAGGAGACGGACATAGGAACTTTTTTATCTTGTGTGCATTTTTTTTATTCCGCGCGGACGGAGTCGCGGGTAAAAGCTAGATGTTTATAAGTATAATGATAACCATCTTCAACTGTTACAAGTGCATTTAAAACATATTGATATGTCTTTCTTTTGCAAAGAGAATGACAGAGAAAACAATATGGTTTCATACAAGTTTATCGAGAGTGGAAAGTTTCACAGTTGTTATAATTGAAGTTAAATGAAGTCGGCTAAAAATCAGCGCGCCCCCGCTGTTAGTCACCACGTGTCTGCATCTTTGTAAACAAAATACGCATCGCAAAATAAATATTTGTGAATCATTCATTGATGCATTGGTTACACGTGTCCCGTACAAGTTCAAGGATACTACGCAATACAAACATCGCAAACGATGTAAACACTAACTTGTATCGCTAGTGCCAATACGTAATTGTTAATTTAAGAACTAAAGTTAGATTTGCTTTTAATAGAATAAACGTCGCGTTGATGAATTCAGGTTTCTCGAGATCTCAAAAATAACTAAAACAAAGCTCCCAGAATTTAAAAATGCCCGCAGTATTCAATCTAAATTTAAAATTTTTAGGCAGCTCATTTAATTTTGTTCCGAATTAATATTCTTAAAAATGCTTTACAAAAAATCTAAAGCGTCGTATGTAGCCGAACCTGCACAAGGAGTCCAATGTACCAATCTGTTAGTCGATTTTCAAATTTCATTTCTACATTAATTCAAAATTTTGACAATAAAGGAAAACATCCACAGGTGGGCACAGTTAATCGAAGAGTTAACTTCGTTAATCGTTAATTCGTTAATTAAAAAATTAACTTCGTTAATCGTTAAAGCGTTAAATTCTCGAAAATTTAACGCAAGTTAAAGTTAATCGTTAACAGTTAACCATACTAAAATGATACATACTAATTTCACACTTATGTGGCGACACTTGTTAAAAATAGTAATTTGACTATACATTTCTAGAATGTACACATTAGTATTAGAAACAAGTATGAATGCATTAGGGGGCGTCCATAAATTACGTGAGGTGTTTAAGGGGGGGAGGGGGTCGAGTCAAATCTCATCTAATCTTACGTTGGAGGGAGGGGGGTCTCGGCAAATATCACGCAATTTTTTTTCTGATTGAAACAAAAAAAAAATTATACTATTTTGGTCCATTTAATCCAGATTGTACATGCATAAGATTTAATCTTAAGCGTAATCGTAATACGATAAAGATCATTCACTAATTCGTTCAATAGAAAATAATTTCATTCATACTTCGACGTTATACATTTACTTACTGTCAAACCACCATATTTGTTTTATACACTGTGAGAAAATTTTATTTATCAGTAATAAAAAAGTTTATTTGGACTTGAAAAGAAAACTTAGTTAATAGTAATAAAATTATATTCCATGTGAATAAAATTTTATCTATATAATTAGTATTTAATAAAAAAAATTTAAATACTAATATGTGTTTTTAATACGAATATTAAGTCATTAAAACAAATAATTTCAAAGAAAAAAATTAATATTCATCAATTATTTATAATATGTATATTCAAATATATTTTCACAGTAAAATCTTTTAATAAATAAATAGTATAAAGATGTTTCAACGAGACATCCTAACCTAACCTACTTGTTTAATTCCCCTTCCACTTGATTAGCCAAATGAACGTTTTATTAAATAGTAATAAAATTTTATTACTATTAAATAAAATTTTCTCTCAGTGTACCAAATGCAGAGCACAGGCGATCAGCCCACATTGTACCAGCTAAGCAAGCGCGTATGTTCCGAAAAGTGCGACCCTCACGGATTGTCACAAGACGAGCTAATGAATTACTTTGTGCAAGTGCCAATGGCTTAGAGTGGCTAGATCAGAACGAAGTTGAAGGATCAGATGATTTTACTGCAAATCATATGGACATGTTGGTTCCAATAGTCTCTCTTGAGACCGTGCATGATTCTCCATGGACTGAATTAGAGTAGATACTCTTTTTTAATCTAAGTAGTTACGATTTAAGTATTCTATTGTTAAATTTTTATTACACTTATAATTAAACTCTCAGCAACATTGATTACTAGTCATAACTAGTCGTAAATAAAAGCACGAAGCAAATTTGTTTTTTTCTTTTTACAATGACAATCCAACGCGTTTACGTAAGAAACTCACATTTTGAAAAATCTCACGTGAGATTGGGAGATGGGGGAGGGGGTTGAATAAAATCTCACGACATCTCACCAGGGGGGCAGGGAGGGGCAGAAAATAAAAAAAAACACCTCACGTAATTTATGGACGCCCCCTTATAGTATATTTCATTACGAGTGTGGAAAGCCTGTCATTGCAAAGAGTTCCGACAAATGTCTAACCGAGCCGAGGCGCAGCCGAAGGTGAGGGTTGACAGTTGGAACAAGTTGTAACGACAGTTTCGCACTTGTACTAAACAACTATTTTTGATACAGTTGCGAAAAAATTAAGCAATTTAATAGAATAGTAAAAACACAATAAACTCGAACTAACTAAAATTTTTGGAAAATGGCGCCAACCGTAAAAGAATACAGAGATTTTTTTGTTTTCTTCACCCATTCTGGGTAGGCAAAGGGAACTATGCCCAAACAGCCAAGTCTTCAGTAGATTATTTTTATTGATATGAAATGAAAATGAAATTTACTGAGATGAAATAAAATGAAACCTACCGAATTCATTGAATCAAATCATTAAATCTGATATTGTAACAAATTAGGAGCTTCTTTTTTAGAAATATTTGCATGAATCATAAAAACTTCAATGATTGTTTTTTTTGTAAAAACTTCGTGGTTGGTTTTTCTTTTTAACAGACATTATTTTGATAGTTGGGAAAGAAAAGATAAAGAAGAAGCACGAATATAAAAGTGTTTTAATACAGTTGCTCAAAAAGTGGCTTATTGCAGGGACGAAGAGCGTTCGGAATGTGGGCTATTACATACTCGTGCTTTTATATACTCGTAATGAAATATACTATTTCGAACCTTCTTTTGATTTTGTCCTGTTGGTCATGTCTTTCCCGGACGCTCTGATGCATCACACTTGCATGCGAACTTCACATATATCAATTATTAACTCGTTCGTTCACCATTTGAGTCGCCAACGGTCACCCAACATAGCTGAACTTACGAGCGTGGCGTGGCGCGTAATTTAAACAAAATGACGGCACGTCTCCAAGTTTCTAATTTAACGATTAACGGACTTATATTAACGGAAGTTGAGTTTAACGGAAGTTAACAAAAGCGTTAACACTTTTTGAAGTTAACTTAAAAGTTAATCCGTTAAGGAAAATGGAAAACTTCGTTAATTAACGATTAACGGATTAACGAATTAATGCCCAGCTCTGAAAACATCGTAATACAACCTGCACATATCCCGCACTGGACCAGCGTGGTGTCAAACTTGGATAGGCTCCGAGCACAAAGAAAGTGTATCGCCCACGTAAATTTGTACTTAAAAGGCACGCATGTTATACATAATCTGTAGCAACAAGGAGTTTATTGGGAAGTTGCTCATTCGTTGCATTCGAGATTATCTCAGATAAATACAAGGATCATACTTCGTTCATTACGTGTAATAAACGACAATGCATCTAATTTTTTTTTATAGTCTCGTGCTTATTTCATGGTGACCAGTAGTTTATCTCAAACATCCTTTGCATTATTTTGCGTGATAATAGCGCATGACTAAAATGTAAAAGAAAGAATTAAAAGATACTACGAAAAGTTAATTAATCTTTTTATTATTTTAAAAAGGTAAAGGTTGACGTAATATTACAACAGATATACATGATGTTTTATAATGTTGATAATATTTTAAAACGTCATGTATTTTTAGGTTATGACGCAGACTGCCAAAATTGTGTAATGTGTGTTTGCAGTTATATTGAAGCAGTGTCAATGCAAGATAACTTTGTTACACTTTATTTTTAATTATTGAAGGTGACGGTTTAAATGTGTATTCTTAAAATAACTGTAATCTAAATATAAACTCGGTTATTTCTTATGCAAATATGTGGAACAAATTGAATGTCGTTTGTATAAAAATAGCTGTGAAATTAAAATACACTTTCAATTATTCGCGTCGGTTTCCACTGCTTAAACGATAAAAAGAACAATATGTATAAAGGTATGTTTCTGTGAAAACCTATATAATAATGGTCATTTTCAAACAAACTATAACAACTAAAGAAGAAGATTGTTAAAGACCAAGATATTGAATTGATGTGGAGACCGAGACCTGGTTTAATACTAGGGCTGTCACCTCATCGGTTTTGTAACTCTCCGGGTTTGCGTAATGCTTATTCAGTACATGGATTTGATATCGATTTTATTGTTTTTTTTTGTCATCCGTCGAGTCAAGGGTTGACAAATAACACTAATATTCCTTATTTCATCGACATTGTTCGGATCTACGTATATTAAGAGTTGGCAACCATAGATGAGAATCGCTGGAGCGTTTAAATTCGTCTCAACGAGTCTGTAATGATCGCATCCGTCGGCAAGAGATACGGCCGGTGGCCGGCCTGAGGCTTGACCCTCTCATCATCATTGCCACTAAATTGACACACCATATTCTACTGATTTAAGATGTTACTTATTGAAAAATAGTGCACAGAAAAGGCTTTGTCTTTAATATTAATGTTGACATTCTAACTGTGAATTTAAAATCCACACGTTATAGGAACATTATTTTTATCTCTCTTTGTTTCAAAGTAAATGAAAGGGATGGTAATACGAGTATTATAGGTGCTAAAAAGAGGCGAATTCCTATGATAAAATCTAATATATAAAATTCTCGTGTCACAGTTTTCGTTCCCGTACTCCTCCGAAACGGCTCGACCGATTCTCATGAAATTTTGTGAGCATATTCAGTAGGTCTGAGAATCGGCCATCATCTATTTTTCATATTTTTTTTTAACTGCGCGCGGACGGTGTCGCGGGCGACAGCTAGTACAATATAAAATTTATTAAACTGCAAGCTGCAATACTTTACCTGTAATTTTTTCCAATGTGTTCGATTTCAAATCATTCATACTTTTGTATCAATCAAACCTTTTTACTAATTATTGTTATAATTGAGGTTATGTCTTTAGCTAATGACAGCTTAATCAAATTGTCATTTAATTAGACAACTAAAACGGATTATTGTATCTTTAAATTTAGTGTCTGTATGTAATCGAATACAAATTATTTCTTACACGTAATGTACTTAGGTATCTGATGACAGAAAACAATTTTTAAAATGTTTGTCTGTCTGCAAGGCTGTGTTTGTTCCGGGTAATCGCAGGATAGATTGGACCGATTTTGTTGGGATTTGAATGGAAAGGTGATGCACGCAGGTATAGTATAGGCTATTTTTTTTAAATTCCACGCTGACAAATCCGCAAGCGACCGCTAGTGTAATTATATTATTGATCAAAGGTTTAATTTACAAACGAGGCAAAGTATAATAATGTTCAACAAACAGGTTATTTTACGTTAAACGTTACGTTGTTTTCTTAAGAAATCAATTAGCCCTACTGATTGTCATTTTAACACGCGGAAAAATATGAATCAAACACACGCTAAAATCGGTTCAGTTTAGACCATAAATATATAACATACTAGCTTTTACCCGCGACTCCGTCCGCGCAGAATAAAAAAAAAAGAAAACGGGGTAAAAATTATCCTACGTCCTATTCCTGGTTCTAAGCTACCTGCCCACCAATTTTCAGTCAAATCGATTCAGCCGTTCTTGAGTTATAAGTGGTGTAACTAACACAACTTTCTTTTATATATATAGATATAGATAGAGTGTTTCTTACAAGTTTGACGTTTAATCGAAAGCAGATTTTCGTAATATTAATGTGCATGGATGCAAATGAATCCTAGTAAAAGGGTTTCGAAGGAATTTTCTTCACCTCACTTTTTTGATTAGATAGATTATTTTGTACACCTGATTATATATAGATTATTAATCTATGGTTCAGCCATTAGAGTTGCGAACAATTAAATTGTCATATTTAATAGATAAACCTGCATACATAAAAATGTAACCCTCTTATTCAACATACAACCTTTTAGTAGCGTTAGTGGAACCTTTTAAAAGTTTTTTTTGTAGTTTAATATTTTTGTATTTCATTATAGTTTTAGTTACAAGGCAATTATCGAGTTTTTATTTTTTTACTTGCGTTACAATTTTACTAGAAGTTACACACTGCACATATCGACGGCAGAAAGCGGAAATGTCGTATCTCAAAATATCTAGTTTTACACCAGAGCCAAAAAGCTATTTCAAAAAAATCACAACTCCTAAATTAATTAAGATAGGAAGTTGAACTTTGGAACGTATTTCTATCAATCTAAGCGTTATTTGATACCGTTAATTGGTATGTCCTAAAGTTACTAATCCATTGATTATTTTTTTACTAGTTACAGCAATTGATGTTAACTTATTTGGGCCAATTTTCGAGATACGACTTTCCGCTTTCTGCCGTCGATATGTACATAAGATCCTACTTCCTCTACTACAGTTTAACAGAAACAATGACGTTTTCAATCCAGTTTAATATGTTATTTACCTTGTAAAATTTAAACATAAATTAAGTTATACGACATAAATTGACATTGTAAAACAAGTTAATTCATGGGTCAACTTTTTTAATGCAGTAAAATTTAATTTGAACGTGTTTTTTTTTAAATAATCAGATAACAACTTGTGCTACTTTGAGAAAAGGATTGCTCGACCTTGCTTCGCTTCGGCGGAGTACTGAAGTGACCCAGTCGAATGGACGAAAATCATTACACTGATTTCTAACCTTTGAAACCCGAAACCTAAAAAAATAACATATTACATTCCCGTGGTTACTAATAAATGATTCATAAGCTATTTATATCTGGCGATTACAAAGGCGATAAGATTACATATTAGATATATATTTATTAGACTAGCAATGTCGCTTTTTTTACAATCAAATTTATACATATAGCAGTGTTGGTATGTTAAAATTATTACTATTAAATAGTACAATCTATTCCAATTTAAAAATAAAAATTTGAAAATAAAAGAGAGAACCCCATGTGCCAATCTTTAACACAAAATGTTTGCGGACACGATCTTTAGTTTAACTTTTTCTTATATTAAAAGAGCAATATGGAAAAACCATAACTTCATATTTTTATTACATGAATATATCTAATATATAAAATTCTCGTGTCACGGGGTTCGTTCCCGTACTCCTCCGAAACGGCTTGACCGATTCTCATGAAATTTTGTGAACATATTCAGTAGGTCTGAGAATCGGCCAACATCTATTTTTCATAACTCCCCCCCCCATTTTTTAACTGCGCGCAGACGGAATCGCGGGCGACAGCTAGTTTAATATATAACTAACTTAAAATAAACTTTTTAAATTATCCGCTTATTCATCCTTGCGAAACTTTTACATTTACAAAATTACCCATGTAAAAATATACAGACTAGTTTTTTTATGTTACTTTAAAATTCAATTAAATCGCAAGATTCTATATATACGTTGCTTAATTATTGATTTAATGGTTTTAAATTATAATCTACATTAATTAACGATATTTGATTAAGTGGAACAATTTTAATAATACATTAAAAGTTACAGATTAAGTGATAACAGAGAGTGCAAAAAATTATACGTTGAAATGTTAAAACGCTGAAAAGATGAAATATACTCTAAGATGAACCTAACCTCGAATGTAAGAAAATTCTCTTCTTTCTTGTAACGTGTCTATATTGTATAATTATTGTTATTTTGGAGTCGGTTTCGGCAAAAGTAGGGACATAAACGTAAGTATGTCTAATACATCTCAAATATAAAATGTCACCTATTTACTTCGGTCGACACCGACTGCGAAATAACAATAATTATACAATATAGACATATTACAAGAAAGAAGAGAATTTTCTTACTTTAAAGGGTTTTTATAACATTTTTTTGTTACTTTTTAGTGCATTTTTTTAAATTATCATCCGATAAACATCACTAGCGTAAAATTATAATAATCTTTGTTCATAAAGATTTGTTTTAACCTTAAGCGGATTATCTTTAAATGGTCTTAAGTAGGCTTCAAACAACATTAAACGGAAATATGTACAACTCAAAAACATATGTCATAAAAATTTATAACCTGTAGCGAATTACACATAATGTATGTATTTTCCTGAAAACATACATTAAATGAAGGTTTTTCTGTCGGATTTTTGACGGTCTCTCATTTATTTTATAGAAGCTGAAGGAATTTATGCAGTGTAATTTGCAATAAAAATTACAAATAAGTTGTTTTTGTTTTTGTTAATTTTGTAGTTTATGTTTTGTTTTTACGTTGTTTTAATTAATTATGGGACTGATATGTTCCTAAGAAGAAGAAAACTTAAAATTTCCAATTAAAAAAGGTTGAATGTGGAATTAAAATACGTGATAAAGCTCTGATCTTGTTACGTCTGTTGACACGTGCCATAATTTAAGCATTAATTACACGTTTATCATTTAGGACACAAAAAAAACTGTCAAACATCTATTTTAGATACTAAACATTTACATTTAATATTTAGAGATAAGTATTGCGGCCTCAGGATTACGGCCAGCCTTTTTGGAACATTTTTAAAATCTTTTTGACATCTTTTCGTTTTGACGTTTTATTTTGCATTATATACTTTTTTGATATAAAATTTATCTTGTCTCGTGCCTTTTTATATCTAAATTTATTGAAAAATTCATAGTGAAAAATTAATCATTGCGCAACATCCAATCAACACTTAACATATGACGTCCTTGACATTAGCGGAAAAATTGTTAAAACAGCGTATAAATTGCAAATAATTTGTATATCTCGATAAAACGTACTCTGTACCATTCTTTGTGTGAAAATATGTTTGCATTATTTCATAACGTAAAAATCTATAAATTTCAATTATCTAGACATTTGTTTAAAGCATCTATGATTGTCATATCGTTCAATCGGATACTACGTGTCCAAAATAACGTGGTACCCTGAACGTAAGTTGCTGATGCAAATTTGATAATTCACGTGTTCAAAAGTGTATATTTCTAGTGGATAGTATATTATTGGTATGCAAACATATGTACTTATTAAATTGCGTAATCTTTAAACTAACGTGGAACTTTGTTCACTACAAAATAACCATCATCATCAGCTCACTATTCGTCCCAACTGTGAGGCTCGGAGCCTACCCTAAGTCAAGGGTGCCTAGATTATAGTCAACCACGCTGACCAAGTAGGTTGACTTCACACATGTAACACGATGTTTTCCTACACCGTAAGAACGTGGGATAAATGTACAAAAGAAAAACATATTGGTACATGGCGGGATTCGAACCCAGAACCTGAAAATTACAAGTCAAGTGACTCTGACATTGACCTCTGAGCCATCGACGCTCTAAATAATATTATAAATGCGAATGTTTGGATGGATGGATGTTTGTTTGTTGTATATCCGGAACGGCTCTACAGATCTTGATGAAATTTGTCACACATGTAGAACATAGTCTGGAAGAACACATAGGCTATTTACTAAGTTTTTTTAATACCGCGCGGACGGAGTCGCGGGCAAAAGCTTATATTTTTTGTCGTTTGTTAGTTAACAACGATCACAGATGCTAGCCACATGTCAGAGCTATGACCTAATAATGTGAAATAATATCGGCTAAAATAATTAACAGTTAGTTATCACAAGTGTGTTTTAAACACAGAAACTCTTATAAAAACAACGTATCGCTATCACTTTCATTGTCTTGTAAAAAAACAGAGATGACATAATAGTATTTGGGCGGTGGAAGTCATAGTTCAAATGCATTCGTCCACAGTATGAATAAACATATTGAAACTTGATCACGTAAATTGAAAAAATTATTAAAGGAAAGTATCAATAGGAATGTTATATTTTATCTTTAAAATATGCTTATTTCGAGGTCCAAAGTAGCTGAATCCAAGAGCGATTCTTGCTTTGTAATGTCATTAATATTATAAATGCGATCGTTCGGTTTTTTAAGTAGATATTTTATTGCTACGTAAATGAATGGCTAACGGATTTGGATGAAATTAGGAGTAGAGATAGATCTCTAGAATCTAGATTAAAACATATCCTATTTTACACATGTCAGTAGCTTTTTTTAATTCTACGCAAATGAAAACGCAGGTGACGATTAGTGATAATATTCCTTTTTTATCAATTGACAGTCTTTTATAATTCAATTTTTGAAGTAAATTGCAGTCTTTTAAGCAATATTTAATTTAAAAACGAAAAAATTATTATGCGATACGGAACGTTATTTTATTAGAAACATTTTTAGATAAACTAATTTATATCTTTTCAACGTTGAACATTTTTCCATTAAAATTTTTATTCAAGTGAGTATTAATCAAAACAATATAATGTCACTTCAACGCTCATGGAAAAGCGGCTTATTTTATATCCGAACTTTAGTTGCGTCATATTATGAAAAACCAAAATGAACCCAAAGCGAATTATTTACAAGTAATTGCAAATAATAAATAATTCCAACACATTCGTAATAAAGTGATTTCTTAGAATATTTATCCGTATCAAAAGTTTGTTTTGACTACTATCAGTAGTTGATAAACATACTGCACGGGATTAACAACCTTATCATCTTACAAACGTGTATTATTAATGTAAAAATCTGAATGAACCTCAATTATTTAGCTACAATGACACCTGTTTAAATTAAAATTACACTTACTTGCCTAAATCGATGATTGGAACAAATTATAAACAAAGTAAAGTTTTCTTTTCACTCATGGAACACTTGGAAATAATAAAAAATAATCACGAATCACTAAATACATGTATTAATTTAATTTAACAATCCAAATAAATTTTAAATATTAAAAATGAAACTTCCTTATTTTGTAATAACTTCGATAGTCTGTGTTGGACAAGACGTACGTCTGTCCCTACCGAATGTGCCGACAGTACTGGGCTCTGGGCATCATTGTGTAGGTCGTCGTTGATAAGTAATCAATTGGATGTCGAGTGTGCACGCCGCTGTCAACATATGTCTACGACAGAGGTTTTCAAACTTATGGTTCGTGATAACAGCAATAAAGGGGTGTTTCTTGTGGGTCCGATCGGTCTACGGATCAATCGGATTTTTTTTATTGTATACGGTTACTGCGGAATGAAAAAAAATCCCACTAGGACGATTGATAAGTCAAACGATTCAACTGAATACACCCCACAGAAATGGTTGTATTAAAAGCACCTGAAACCGAACTGAAATACGTAGATGTATGAACATACAAGAAGCTAGAGAGGTGAGGACTCTGCCTACCCCTCTAGGTTACAGTCGTGAGTTGTACTGTTGTCACACTATTAATTCATATGATCATCCAGTCATTCATTTTTTATTGGAACAAATACATTTTCTTTTACGACCAACGAGAAAGAATTTTAGCTTTGCCAATTTGTTAGGCCATTATTTTAGGACATCCAAAGGGTCCAAAATAGAAATTTTCTTACAAACTTCAGACACTTTGGGAACCATTGTTTATATATGTATTTTAGACATTGTGGGCCTAGCACGAATATTTGTGACGACCGCCTTTGTATCTTAATCGTCGTTAAAACAACGTTAAAATAAGCATGATTTTTTTGGTGTACTTTACGACCGATAGGGGCGCTGCATAAATTTTAATTCAAATTTTGACAATGACAATACTCTGGCGATTGACACACATTCGTGCTAGGCCCACAGACGACTAAATTGTAATGCGCACTACGTAATCTATTTTGTTTATACTACGTAATAAATACGATTATTTTTTTACTTAATTGATATTATTGAAAGAGATTTTTTGTTTGTAGTAAACTCAAAAACAACTGCATCAATTTTTATAAATTCTTTCACGAAAAAACTTTAATTTATATACTAAAATTAATTGCTATACGGGTAGACTTGTAATTAGTTGTATGTTTACTATCTTGTTTATGATACTGTTGCTTTCTAGCTGTAAGTCTGCCATGTAAATAAATATATAAAAAGTTGTAACTCTTTATTTTACGAGTCTTTCATTACATCAGGTTAACGCCCTCGACATACAATGTTTTAGTTAAAAGTATTATAACAATGAGAGACATGTCGTTTGGGGCCAAGCAGGATGTCCCTCTTGTTTGATGTACTGTCAGAGAATTGTGCGGTTTTCCATTTACAAAAAAATGCTCTGTTCTTTACAACGAGACAACCTCTACTAACCTCTACCCCTTCATACAAAATGTCCAATTAGGTAGCGGTGAGTTACATAAACGACGGCATAATAGTAAAAAGCACTTAGTCGTGAACAGATAATCGACATTTTTACGTTACGTTTACAGACATTTAAAAACTTTATCCTATTGTTTATTTTTTCGCGTCTACTTCTCAATACGTACGTAGCGTTCAAATGACTGTCGCTTTTAAAGTGCGATACCGCGAGTTTCCCTGATTGTACGTATATATTACTTATGTAAAAAACTCGTAAAGAACTCTGTATCGATAAAGATTATATATTTAAATACTCAAAGACTCATTGGCATCAGGGTGTGGAGGTTTCAATTTAAATTACATCTTAAAAATCAGATAAACTTATAATAAAATTTTGACTGTCAGTAGGTTTAAATTATGTTTTTGTTGGGATCAGTGATCTTTGGAATCTTTAAAATGTTTTCCTTTTGTCTTATCATATCTTAGTATCTTAGTAACGTCTTAGACAATGATAACAGACTCAGTACTCCGAAAGCGAGCGAATGTCTTCAAAAGATAAACAATTTTAAAATAAATTTTAAATACAATGAAAACCGTTAACATTGATACGAAAGAGACCAAAGTATTCAGTCGTAAAAACCGATATTGTTTAGTTTAATAAGATATATGACTTTCTGCTGACATCTTGATTTCACCGATTTTTTATTAAGCTATTAGCTGTCGCCCGCGAATTCATACGCGCGGAATTAAAAAAAAAACTTAATATGAAGCCGTTCATGCGTGATGGCGTGACCAAGGGATATAGGGATTCATTTATATATATATATATATATATATATATATATATATATATATATATATATATATATTAGGGTGATTCAAAAAAAAATTTTAATTTTTTTTTTTAACCGATACCCTCTCAAATGTTTCTATTTGATATAAAAAAAAATTTCACCAAACCCGAGCCCTATAGCTCAACTCTAAGGGGTCGCTACTGTTTTTTTATTTTCCCATTTAATTAACATGGGAAAAATCGTTTTTTGTTTTAAATTGAATTTACACATAATTAACGCAATTTTTTATAAAAAACGATTTTATATTCTTAAAGTAGAGTCTTCGAGCTTTCCAAAACTCTATTACAAAGTACAATTATTAATATAAAAAATATGTGACAAAATTACATTCCATGATTACTTGTAATCATACACTTAATTCATTTATCTTATTGATATCATGTGTGCTGCAACCTACACTACGTACTAAAAACCATTTTCGAAATTTGTAATATATAAAAATTCAATGCTTACTAATAGTTTAAGTAAAAATTTTGAGGATTGTGCAAAAAAAAAATAATTCCAAGCATTTTTCAAATTTCGAAATTTAGTGATTTTTAAATAGCTGTAATTAGTCTTTATGTAAAGATAATTGTACTTTGTAATAGAGTTTTGGAAAGCTCGAAGACTCTACTTTAAGAATATAAAATCGTTTTTTATAAAAAATTGCGTTAATTATGTGTAAATTCAATTTAAAACAAAAAACGATTTTTCCCATGTTAATTAAATGGGAAAATAAAAAAATAGTAGCGACCCCTTAGAGTTGAGCTATAGGGCTCGGGTTTGGTGAAATTTTTTTTTATATCAAATAGAAACATTTGAGAGGGTATCGGTTAAAAAAAAAAAAAAAAATTTTTTTTGAATCACCCTAATATATATATATATATATATATATATATATATATATAGATTGCTATTAACTTACGAGCATTACTATAGTAATGTCACAGTATGTTCCAGGATTTTCAATAGATTTAAATCGTAACTATGTATTTACAGTGGTAAAATCTTTTTCTTCGACAAGCCTAATAATTGTGTTGTAATCGTTACGCTTTTTCTTTAGATTAACTTACATTAAGTAAAAATACAAATTATTGAACACATTTTTTTAAATGTAATTTTATTAACCCAACTTTGACATGCTGTAAATATTTTTACACCAACTTTTACTCTACAAAAATAAAAAAAATATGTGCCCTTACCTGAAGAAGAAAACCTAAAAACAAAACGTTCGCCTGGCATTTTGTTTCTCATGTAAAAAAAATAGATATATGAAAAATAAATTTATTAAGTCTAATGTGTAGTCTAATATGTGCTTATCATTTTATCTTTGATAAAAAAATTAATTAGTCAAATCGAATACAAGAATTAAATCAAGAAAATCTTTTCAACAAATGTATAATGTATTAATATTTAATGATATAAGCTAAGAATTTGATGTTTACGGAAGTTCGCGCGCGTACGCACATGACCCGTTATAACTAAATACAGGTGTTAAATGTCATTCAGTGGAAATTATATTATATATGTTATTTATAAAAACTAAATGGGGGGTATGAAAAATAGATGTTGGCCGATTCTCAAACCTACTGAATATGCTCACTAAAATTTCATGAGAATCGGTCAAGCCGTTTCGGAGGAGTTTAACCACAAACACCGCGACACGAGAATTTTATATATTAGATTATAATTTTGTAATATTATTATTTAATAGGATTAAATGTTATTTTATTTTTATTTAATTAACAAACGACGAAGACACAAGCTTGATAGAAATAAAGCATACAAATAAACAAACTCAATATGTTTTGGATATACAGTGAAACTTGGTTAAGTGGGACCTGGATAAGTGAGAAACCTCCATAACTGGAACTCATGCTGAGGTCCCAACACTTTGGCACTGAATTACCTCTGTTAGTGGGACGAGGTAAACCTCTATATCTGGGATTTGTTCTTTCGATTTATCATCATAGTTACCTCTATAACTGAGACAGCGAGTAAATTTTATATGCATAAACCTCTGTAACTGAGATAACATTGTTTGTTTACTCATTCTTATTCTACCCACAAATTCCACATGTAATTCCAAGTACGTAAGTACAAATTTTGAGCTTCAATTACCTTCAGTTTTAGTTTCGCTTTACTATCATACAGATGTTTATTTGAAAAATGTCAAAACGAAAGCTACAATCGTTATCATTACGTGAAAAACTGAAGTTAATATCCGTTTATGAAAGTGGGAAGACACGCGAAGAAGCTTGTGCCAAAATCTACTCTTTGTAGAATAATTCAGAGTAAACATAAAATTGAATCACAATGTTCTGAAGGACAAGGAAAACTAAAACGTGTACGTTTATCAGAATATCCTGAACTTGAACAGTGTTTGCTAACATGGGTTAAGCAATGCTCTATTAATCGAACCCTCTGTAAATGAGACAGATATTTATTTATACCTGTATATCTGAGACACTGGGTAAGTGGAATACCTCTATAAGTGAAACGACATTGCAGGTCCCTTGATGTCTCACTTAACCAGGTTTCACTGTACTATATAACTAGTATATTAACGTAGGTTATAAAAATTGTGATGATTAAGCAATAGTGAATGTAGAAAAACTTTAATTAGATAAGTTTTTGCACAACAGAAAAGACGTTTTTCTAGTATACGCAATTTTATATTTGCGATTATAAATATTTATTTCAACTGTCCACAAGCTAAACTGGCTTTACGAGTGATTTTTCTCGGATTGTTCACGCGTGTGCCGTCGTGATTACTAATTTATTTATACTCCACTCCGTTCGCACGATATTAAAAACAACTTTATTAGTACCGATGTCTGCTTCCAGACCTACGCCATCTACATCTACGCCAAATTTCAGCGAGATCTGTTTAGTCCTTCTTATTAATATATCGCAGTTACGGTTAGTTGAAATAAAACGATTCCAAAACATTTCCTACAGAAATAATCACAAAATGTGTCAATAGCATACTGTCCCACTTGTTTGTGAGCGTTGATTGAAGTGGGCGAGACAATTTAAAAACGTTTGCAAAACGTAAACAGTTTTTTGGTACGTTTAAATTTGTCTTATTTTTTCACTAGTTATAACTCGATATGCGTCGGATTACATATCTTTGTAAACCCGTGAGAGGCGCTGCTATCGCTATAAAAAGGAACATGACACTTTTTTGACGTTAGGCGCATAATAACTATCATAATTTAGTTTGACTTATGCTCAGCGGGTCAGATAACTGTGTCGGTCTGTACAGTATTCAGTGAGACAATGATCTTGAGCATTTTACGTTCTGACCTCTACTAAATGGACAGGTTATAAGCCGTAGTATTTTGTGCCTTTTTGATTTTTGCTATTTTGGCGTTGATGGTTGTGGTTGGTAGCGGTGGTGAGGATTTGAACTAGTAATAAAGTTAAAATTAACTTTCAAGAATATCATCAGTTAAATGCAATTTGGAAATAAGCAAAAGCTGTTATTTCTAAGCAGGCCATCCATCTATAGAGATCATTTTTTGACATTGACAGAGGGGCGCTAGTGACCTATTTAATTTAGTGTCAATTATCTCCACATCAGATAAGTTTGTCGGTCGTTTCTGGTCGTTCAGCAAGCTCAAAGCTTTTTTAAAGAGTATGCAAGAGATGACACGTGTCAATATAAATGTTATTGCAGTTGAAGCTCATAGTGAAAGTTACTACAAGTTGTACTACATACCACATATCGTAAAATAATCTATTGTTATATTGTATTTCTCGTAGTAATAGTCGTAAATAATCTATTTTATAACGAGCTTCGAATAAACCGTTGGCAAAATATCAAGTATTCAAGGACGCAACTAGTTAAACATTTTGTCCCATAGACAACGTCGTGTCTGACAATATTTACGCAGTTATAAGTTTTATAATTAGAATAACAAGTAGCTTTAGGACCTTCGTACACAATTTTAACGTAAATCGTCAAAACTAATCTTACTAATATTATAAATGCAAATGTTTAGATGAATGGATGTTTTTATAAAGGTATCTTCGGAACAACTCAACGAATCTTGATGAAATTTGGCACAGATGTAGAACATAGTCTCAAAGAACACATAGGATGTTTATTAACTTTTTTTTATTCCGCGCGGACGTAGTTGCGGGTGACAGATAGTATTATACAATTGCGTCGCGAGATTAATGTTGCACGCGCTTCTTGTAGACGATTCGTGTAGACGAATCAACGTGTGTAACGTTGATTCGTCTACACGAATCGTCTATTCAGTCAGTACAGGCATATATTCGTAACTCCGCGTTGTGGAATGGTCTGTCCTCGGCGGTATTTCCAAACCGCTACGACTTAGAGTCTTTCAAGAAGCGAGCGTATCACCACCTCAAAGGCCGGCAACGTATCTGCGATTCCTCTGGTGTTGATGTCCATGGGCGTCGATGAACACCTTGGTGTTCCCGCTGTTCGTTTGTCCCCTTCTGTTAAATATGTCGACTAAATTTCAACTGTATAGATTTGGTTAGCCATCTTGAAAATTGTAGTGACGTTTCTCACGACAATTTTGGCAAACAGGTTGCGAGCGACTGTCATTGGCGATGAAAGATTGAAATGAACCTTGTCATTGTATTGCCTAAGTCGCTTAACGACTACAATCGCCAGGTTTTGAAGATTTATTTTGCCTTGTGTACGAAGGCCCTTATAGTGTGTCGGAAATGTAGATGAAAATTATAGCACGACACTTGAGTTGGCACATTCGGTAAAGGAGTTCTCTTGTTTACAACGTGCCAAATCAAATGTTGCGTATAATTTTTTGAGATTTTCGTCAGTAGAAATAATTCTATTGGATAGAAAGGTATTAGTCGTTTTTAATCTTATTTATTATTTACTCTTCGTATTTTTGGAACGAAGTTCCTTATCGCGCGTTGTGAAAGGGGGCTAGACGGAAAAAATTCTTACGAAAAGTTGTCACGACACTTTTTGCTATATCACCATGGCAACGACGTGACAATATATAACGAAAATTCATAGAAATAAAATGTACTTCTTGTGAAGACTTAAGTTTTTTATTCATAGAATAAACATTGGTTCCTTCACTAATTAATCGAAAGGAACTTCGTTCCATCCGGGTGTCCCAACACACCTCTCAAGTTTTTTTTTTTTGTAAAAAGGGATAAGTGATTAATAATAAAAGGCATTATTTTTTTTTAAATTTATTATCAAACTTGATAAAATACTAAAATATGTATTTATTGATACATTTTATGTTCACAGTAAAAGTCCATAATATACAAATACGTATACAAAAGTAACAAAAAATAATATACATCTTGAAACAAAAAAAAAGTTTTTTATAATGGCAAACATTTAATTCTTTAAATGTAAGGCAAGAAAGGTAACTTGTTGCAATAAAAAAAAAACTTTTTTTAAAGTACGCTAAATAAATGTCATTTGTTAATTATTTTTACATAAAAATATCAACTATTTTTTTTTAACTTTTAATTTCATTAAATAACAAAATATAATAATATTTTAATAAATGACAATATACATGCAAGTTTTTCTAACAGTGTTTGAGTTGGCACGTGACTTAGTAGAGTACATTTGTGGCCCACGTGCCAACTCAAATGTCGCATTCTGCAAATCAAATTTGCATATATTTATTTATAATATTACGTCTAATTTGACTATAAAATAGGTAACAAGGCACTTTTTTTATTTATTTTATATAATTAATATTAATTGCCAAACTCAGAGAAAATTTAAGTACTCATAGTTGGGCAGAAATAATATTTTTAAGGTTTTCTATAAGTTATTTATATAATTATCTACAAAAATTAAACTTAATGTTAATTTAACTGAGTCATTTAACCATAAACTATGCAAATATTCATTGTTTATGGTGTTTATAGATTAAAAAAAAACTAATACACTTGAAAAGTACATTTTTTATGAATTTATTTAGCAAAATGTGTAATTTTACTAACAAAGGCATTAAACCACATTTTTTTTTAGTTTAAACTTGTGCTAAAAAATGTCTTATGACAAAAAAAAACAAATTAAATATTTTACAAGAATCAAACTTTGTCAGTTTGAGACAAGTTTAAAAATAATTTAAAAATACATTCGTAATATGTTAGTTGTCTAATTTAAGTTACATAAAACAAGTTAAGTAAACACACTTAGACCCTGTTCACTTTACTTAGTACATTATAGTGCGACTAACGAAAATTGAGAGTTTTTAGTTTTGAAAAGTTCAAGTATCAAAACTATTAGTTCCTTACTTCCTTCACAAATATCTTCTTTCCTTTTCTAGTTTAAAGGATTATATGAAACAAAACGCAGAATGTTAACATTTTTATTAAAAAACTATTTTAAATGTTTTAATTAAATATGAAATTTGTTAATTATTTTATAACTTTATTATGTCTGAGTATTATTGAAGACTTTTTTAATTTTTTATGTCAAGTTAAATAAAAAGAAATGTTATATACATATTTAATTAATTTAAATATAACTGGTCATTTTAATTAGGTAATATTTACAAGATAAATTGAAGTAAAGAAGAAAAAAAAACAACTAATTAATTATTAATTATAAGAAAATCGTACAGACTCTTTGTGAATAATTTTCTCTACATTATTATTGTCGATGGAAATTACAAAACTTGAGCGTTTTCACTGACGAAACATTTGTATAAAAAACTGTCTTATTTTATGTGAAATGAACTAAGATAATGAAATATTTCTGTATATGTTTCCTCAATGAAAACGCTCTTTATTTTAATTAATATACAATATTATTAATTAAAAGCCATATACATAAATTATTCCTATTTTATATAAATTATAGTTCATAATGTACATTAAAAAAATAAGGAATGCAGTCAGCGTTTAAGAAAAAAGAAAATCTAGAAAAAAATAAAAAAATCACTAAATAATTTCCACTGTGGATTTCCACTAAGATGACACTTGTCATCTCTAACATTCTTTATGACGGACATTGAAACTGTGTCAAATGTCAAATGAAAACTCACAGAAAAATATGTCAAATGACAAAATTGCTTTAGTCAAAAAAAAAATCGGGTAGTTACAAAGTGTATTTAAGTTGGCACGTCGTTCTGTTGAGTTTTGATGTATCCGACGTGCCAAGTCAAATGTGATTTTACGTTACAATAACCGATAGGACATAAATATTACCGTCAACGAGTTTCCTCAGTATTATTAGTTTCATTAAGTATTGGCGCCGTTTCTGGTGACTTCAGTAATTTCCTCATCAGATATACAATACCAACTATTAGTAAAATAATACCGATTGCCTGAAATGTCAATAAAATATATATTATTAAAACTAGTTTCAAATTTAATAAAAAAAAATGACAGTAAACTTTGACACTTCGAGGATAAATAGGAATAGAAAAGATACATTCGTTAACATAGGTGGGCACAGTTAATCAAAAAGTTAACTTCGTTAATCGTTAATTCGTTAAATAAAAATTTAACTTCGTTAATCGTTAAAGCGTTTAATTTACGAAAATTTAACGCAAGTTAAAGTTAACAGTTAAAGTTAATTTTTGTTTATATTACGAGTATAAGGCGCAAGCGGGAAACGGCCATATGAATAATCTCCGAATCGTATGGACCGATTTTGTCGAGGCTTTCATTAAAACTTAGGCTATATTTTTACTGCGCTTACAAAATCTCGGGCGATCGCTAATCCTATCTATAGTTTAGTTATATAATATACTAAAATATAATTTAGAGAATAGGAGCGATGTACTAATGCCTGTACCATAATAATGACATAGCACTAGTTACACACACTTATATACTACACTGACAATGATGGACAATTGACTATTTCAGTCAATTTTTTTATCGACAATCCGACGTCACGGAATTAGAGAGCTAACTAAATTTAGACAACACAAATTTTCTATTAAACAGTAAGACATGTGAAAATATTCAAAAGAAAACAATCAAAACTTTTATGCAGTATTTACATTTATCTGTTACTATTTGCACCCGGATATTCATTTGCTCATACTCCAACAACTGAACATTTAATTTTATGTATAATTTGGTAATATTTTTTTATTTTATTTTAGCTAAGGACCCACGAACAGACTTATCATTTTTACGTAGTTTTTATTTATTAATATAGATTTATTAATAAAACTTCTAACATCAGAGGAAACTTATTATAACATTGATAAATAAACTATATAACCAATCCAGTGATACATCTCAACGCATCAAACCATACAACTGAGATGCCTTCGATAACTTCTATCATCTAGTGATCTATCGTTCGATCTATTGTTATATGTTAAATCAAGTTAAATTACTCTCAGTGTATAGAGCATAAGTTACACGACATAACGAAAACAACCGATCGCGGGTGATGTCTTCTCTCTTTCGTATCACCTATAAAATCGTTATAGTTAATTAGTAAGAATATGGTTTTTAATTATTTTCAACGACATTCGATTAATTTTAAAATAAACTTTCTATATACGTAAAAAATCGATGTCTTTTTGTAAAGGTAGTGTAGGGACATTTCATATATTAAATTTAGTATAACACAGTTTAACATTATTTCACTAACATAATTACTTTATCTTTTTCCTCATTCTTTCTCGTTTTGTCGTATACTTTTTTTTTGTAAACAAACAAATTATCTTCGCTATTGTCTTTACGCAGCGCACGTGCATCCCCGACAATTAGAAGGGTTGGGGCCATAAATCCATCGAGTTCGTTATCGCATTCTCTGTGCGGCTGTCCATATGATCCTTTGTTCATATTTTTGTTGTTGTTAAAATTATTTTTCGTTGACTATGAAGAAGCCCCAAAAAAACAAACGACGGTAATAAACACCTAAATCCCTTTTGTTTTTGAGGAACGTTTATTGCGTGCACATTTCGTCTTTCGAATTTTTAAATTTATTTTTCATTGTTTGTTTCTTATCTACGCAATGAAAAAAAAATCCTATTTGTACGCTTTTTCAAATGAACCATAAACTATTTTTTTATATTTTTTGTTGTCTTTAAACTCCAACATTAAAATAAACATTTTTGTCTGCAACAAAGTTTAGTTGCATTTTAGGTACGACGTTGAAGAGTAATGCACACTCGATTATTTTGATTGCAATTCAACGTAGAGTTTATCTCTTTTAATAGATTTTGCGTCTCACGTATAACAATTATTGTATTAAGAGTAAAGTGTTTTCGAACCTTATGTTGATTTTATAACAAAGTCTTGTTCTAAAAAAAGTCATGTTAAATAAATGAAAACCAGTTTTAATGTGAATAAAATGTAATAGACTTTTCGATATATTTGTGTAAATGTGAAATAATTATTAAACTTTGAAGGGGTCTAGCGCCTAAACTTTGCAATATTTGATAGAGGTAAGTTTGTTTAAATCGTCACTATTTTCTAACAAGGATTCTGCGGTACTCTTTTGATCACGTCTATCCCGGCCGCTCGGTGTATTGTATAACATGCATCACACTCGCTCGTTCTCGTTCTCTCTCGTTCTCGTTCACCATTCGACTCGCCGACGGTCGCCGAACATAGCCGAGCTTACGAATGTAGCCTGATGCATAATTTAAATAAAATGACAACACCTCAATAAGTGTCTATTGTAACAATTAACGGACTACATTAACGGAAGTAGAATTTAACGGAAGTTAACAAGAGCGTTAACACTTTTTGAATTTAACTTAAAAGTTAATCCGTTAAGGAAAATGTTAACTTCGTTAATTAACGATTAACGGATTAACGAGTTAATGCCCACCTTTGTTCGTTAATATAATTTTAGACTACAGGTGTGTCATAATAGAATTTATATACTTATTTATAAACTCGCGTTAAACCAGTTTAAACCAGTTTTGAGAATTAATTTTAGCAACGACGAGTGTATTTTTAGCCATTAGACTCAATTTTTTTTAGCTATGAAACCCAATTTGTTATTAGATTCAATTTTTAGCCGTGTAATTCAAATTTTTTAGCTATGATGCACAATTCTAGCCATTAAACTCAATTTTTTTAGCTATGAGACTAGATTTGTAACTTTGAGATTTAATATTAAGGCATATCATAGCATAGACTCAAGTGTCAGGACTCACCGTAAGCGCATAGAAGCCATAAGGCATGCCATCGCGCAGATTGAGAGCGAAGCGAGCGAGTCGCGCGTATTCGTCGTTGATGCGCACTTCCTGACGGAACCAGAACATCGGCACCAGCGTGTCACCATCAGGTAGCTGGTTGTTTAACCTGTCACAGACAAAGTGTTTAACTAAAAACAGTACAGTGGAGCACAAAAGTGTTTAATTTAATTGTGGTAGAGCACAAAAGTGTTGAGTTTTCATAAGAACATGCGAGGATACAAGTGTTTTGTTTAGAAATGTACAGTGTAGCATAAAAGTGTTTATTTACAAAGAGTACCACTGTACTGTAGTGTTTAATATCGAATTTCACAATGTAGTACAAAAGTGTTTAGTTTTGAAATGTACAGTAGAGTACAAAAGTGTAAAATCTGTAAGTGCAGAAGAGTAGGGGGTGTACTCACGAGATGCCGGGTACGTAGCGCACCAGGAGGTTGATCTGCAGCTGTGCGAACACCTGCAGCGGCATGCCAGTGTACATCTCCAGCGCTAGACGGAACTTGTAATCGCTGCGATTGTACAAAAATAATACTGTAGTAATTAGAAACCTGTCACACTTGCACGAGAAGACTTATTACTTATTTCACTTATTTCCAGGTTATTAGACAAATCCACTATCATTTTACAATAAGTCGAATGTAACTCACTCGGTTGGTGCGAGTCCTTCGATCTTGTCCGCGTAGTAGGAGTCAACTCCAAGGAAATGAGGCAATGTGACAAATGCGGGAGAGCCGAAACGACACGCGGAGACATTGAGCGCGCCCGAGGGCAGGCAGTTCTCATCGCGCACCTCATCGCAATAACACGCCTGATAAATACCAAAATAGGTTTCTTTTTTATGTAAACTCGAAACTTGACCTAGATTTTAGTACACAATTTTTATATTTTTTAATATGACAAGGTGGCAAACAACCAAGTGAGCAAGTAGGCACATTTATTCGCCGAAATGGCGAAGCGACCGCTGCCCATAAACATTCGCAATTACAGATGTGTTGCCTACCCCCATTCCACGAAGGAGGAAACGCACAAAAAGAGGATATTTAACCTCCTCCATCAAATCCACCTCCCCATCCAAATCTTTCCTTATAAGAAAAGAGTGTGAAGGCAAAGAGGACTAAAATTAGACCTCCAACACCACATTCATCAGACTGTACGTGGAATTACTTCCACTTCACGTCTGTCTTCTGTGTGTTCGTGGTATTTCACTGAACGAGGCCAATTCGTGCAACTAATGTTGTTGCTAGCGTATACCACTGTTAATAATAATAGAATGCCGGTATTCGAACCCACGACCACTAGATCGGTAATCCGTATCCTTAATCATAAAGTATTACAGTCAATCGACCCTTGAAATAAAAAGAGTTACAACTCTTATGAGATCTCGTTGACTCTATCGATTTAATGAGACGAAATAGGAACTTATTAAGTAAGCGCTTATCTTTCAACCACAAAACTGAGATCAAGGTCAACATGAGTCTTATTCATTAATAAAATTATTATAGTAATCGTTAAGTATAAAAGAGACTTTCATACGATATGTTTACAAGATTTAAGCGTAGGTTTCTGAGACCAAATCTCTGTTTTAAACAGATCATTATCTCTATTCTGTGAAAGATAATGACGTTTTATACAGAGATGTTGGTCTCAGAAATCCATGGTTAGTAAAGGTATAAATATGTTTAATATCCAAGTCTCACCATGCTGGGATATTTGTGACCATTGTCGAATGTTGAGTCGTTTGTAGAGTATTGCATTCCTTCTATACCATCGACAGTGAGCGGTCCCGACTTAGATAAGGTTAAATATCTGTGGAAATACGATGAAAAAAATATAAAATGAAGTAATGAAGCAGTTCGCTAATTCGCTTTTGTTGATTACTGTGTTCGACGTGCAAGGACGTCGGTGGCTCAAGGGTTAAACACTTGACTTGCAATCTGCAGGTCCTGGTTTCGAATCCCGCTATGTGTTTTTCGATTTTCGATTTGCATATGTACATTTATGCGACGTTCTTACGGTGAAGGAAAACATCGTGATGCTGCACATATCTGAGGAGAAATACAAAGATATGTGTGAAGTCAACCCGCACTGAGCTGTGGTTGACTATGGCCTAGTCACTCCTAACTTGGGGTAGACTTCGAGCCCCTCGGTGGGGACGTATAGTGAGCTGATGATGATGATGATTGCTGTGTTACACTCACGTGCAGAGATCAGAAGAGAAGACGACGAGCTCTTCCTGGCCGAGTTCGGGTGCCCACAGCTCACCAGTGGAGCCGCGCACCTCGCCGCAATGGTCGCGGTACATTGTACGGTTCGAGTGCCGCCACATTTCCACGTTGCCAAGCTGCGAGAAGTCTGCTGTGCCCGTGTTCATTACGAACACTCCATCGTACTCCTTTGATTCATTACGCTGGGAATAAGATAAGTAAAACTCTTAACGTATCACGTAGTCAAGTGTTAAAAGAATCTATTTTAAACTAGCTTTTACCCGCGACTCCGTCCGCGCGGAATAAAAAAATAGAAAACGGGGTAAAAATTATCATATGTCTGTTTCCTAGTTCTAAGCTACCTGCCCACCAATTTTCAGTCAAATCGATTCAGCCGTTCTTGAGTTATAAATAATGTAACTAGCACGACTTTCTTTTATATATATAGATGACTACAAGGCAAGTCATGACAAGACAGCTATAGTCAAATGATTTTTTTATAGTACTTTTTGTTGTTGACAATGTGGTGCCTATGATCTATATTGACTAGTATTCCAAGTTATATAGTTCCATAAAAAAAAGATAAGTACAAGTCTGCTGCGTTTATCGTAATAGAGCGTTGACAACACAAGTAGAAATTTACATATGGAACAGTTCCTATGATAGTCTTACACCCACGCCACTATAGTTAATGGCGTGGGTAGCATTTAAACACACAATATCTATGATTATAAATAGATCAAATCGGCAAAGTTCGATGTTCTATTTTCGGAATATCCACTAATTTAAATAATTATACAGCCAGCTGATGAATTATACATTTTAAATTACTGGTTTTTATACCAGTCTTATCTATCAATAGCACTAACGAAACTAACGCATACTATTTCATCATTTCTATACTAACTATTCATTTTAGTTAACATCATCAGGTCTTCTTCATCACTAATTTTTATGATTTTAAATTAGTCCAAACAATCTGTTAATTCTGGTGTGATGTAAACAAAACAGTATGTACGGGTCCGAATCTAGTCGGTGCCGTCACCAGACGATCAAACGTGACGAAAACGAAATTAAGCCCATAGCAAACCGACCTATTCGTAGCTCTCGCGGCCGTATGCCCGCTCGGTACAAGAGTTATAATCTATGTCCGATGTTTGACACGACTTAATCTTTGATTTTTTGACAACTTCAAAAATGGCTTTTCGTTCTGGATGTTTTTTATGTAGTAAATTACAGTTTCTTTCGATTAAATAATAACTTATGCGATTCATATAAAGTGATAGTCGACATACGAACCCTACTATAAGCCGCTTTTAATTTATTAAGTACAGTATAGATTTTCGTATATTGAATATTTGAATGCTACGTATAAAGGTTTCCATTCCATAATTATCGCATATAGCTTGATATTGACCGATTTTGTGGAAGATTTCATTCTCTAAGTATTCTTTCCCGATGTTAATTAATTTTTAAGGGTAGTTCCCTTAAATTTTTTTTAATTTAATGTTTAATTCTAATCCATTAGTCATCGTGATAAAACTTGCGTGTTAGTATTTTCCCTGAGCATCGCGTGATACGAAAGGAAAGTAGCGTTGAAGAAAAATTGAAGAACACGGAACGCAACATCGGCACATATTTATGACAATTTTAATCTTACTTACTAATATTATAAATGCGAATGTTTAGATGGATGTATGTTTGTTTGAAGATATCTCCAGAACGGCTCAACGAATGTCGATGAAATTTGGCATAGATGTAGATCATGGTCTGGAAGAACACATAGGTTACTTAGTATGTTTTTTTAATTCCGTGCGCACGGAGTGGCGGGCGACAGCTAGTTCTTTATAATTTTATTTATAATCTACTTTAGAGTGTGAAATAATAAAGTCACTCAGCATTTATTGCATTTCATTAGCATATTTGTTATTTATTTTTTTAAATCGGATTAAATTTTTTTGAAAATTCAATAATATATATATTTACGACACAACGTTGTATGTAACATGACGATTTTAAAATATAATGCAATTTAAACGCAAATTAATTTCCCAAAATTTCAATTCTTCTGCATAAAATGTATCGAATGTCATTTTTAATCATATTAATATTGAAATAGAATTATGTCATCTTAATAATAATAATACATAATTTAATAACGACACATAAGTCCCATGAATTAATAAATAAATGGCAGTAATAAAAAAATTACGCATAAACAACAAATTGAATACGTTATTAATTTAATTTTTAGAGCGATTAACGAAACAAGAACGATCTTCATTTTAGCATATTTTTTTACTTAGATAGTCGTTCTTTGTGCTCTTAATTATTGGAGATCGTCTTGTGTAAACACCCTCCATACCGCTGTTCTCGGCTTGTCTTATGGATCCCAGTATTGTTTGGATTTGGTCAGACCAGCGAATAGGTGATCGTCCCCTTACTCTTTTACCTCCAATTTTACTTACTAACCCAGTTTATACTGATTATTATCTACATACTAGCTTTTACCCGCGACTCCGTCCGCGCGGAATAAAAAATAGAAAACGGGGTAAAAATTATCCTATGTCCGTTTCCTGGTGCTAAGCTACCTGCCCACCAATTTTCAGTCAAATCGATTCAGCCGTTCTTGAGTTATAAATAGTGTAACTAACACGACTTTTTTTTATATATATAGATATATATTAACATTGTCAATTGATAATAAACTCTAATTTCCCTACATTTAAAATAAATTTAACTAAAAAAATTATCGTTGAATCTATTCTCAAGAATTGACTTTAGTTTTATATTGTTTTAAAACATGTTATTATTTATTGTACTATTTCTAGTATACTTGGCTAATGTTTACGTTATACAATTGGTGAAAGTGCGCACGTACGTAATAACTTGTTGCAATACACGTAATACATAGCGTTAGCAATGCATCATAAACTGTATAATGCTATTCAAACTATGTGACGGCTCGGAACATCATTTAGACGGCGCACAACACAATTTTAGGTATTAACGGGACTTAAATGTATGTGTGGCAGAATACCCGCGCACTTTTCATTCCTAGTATTCTTTTAGACATGCGTAGTTAACCAAGAGCTCACATGAATTTTGAATGTTTTAATAGCACACTGTTTGGATTTTTAATTATATATAATTCACTCTTTTGTTTTAATATGAATTGTTTAATGATAATCTGACGAATTACTCAACTGATTAGATACACACATTGATAATTTTAGATGCAAAGTCCATACATTATATCTATCCATTTTAATGAGTCAATCCCGGACGCGTGAACTAACATTGTTCTAATGAACTATTGAACTATACAAAAAATATAAAGATAAATCTAATATATAAAATTCTCGTGTCACAGTTTTCGTCACCGTACTCCTCCGAAACGGTTTGACCGATTCTCATGAAATTTTGTGAGCATATTCAGTAGGTCTGAGAATCGGCCAACATCTATTTTTCATAATCCCCCCCCATTTTTTAACTGCGCGCGGACGGAGTCGCGGGCGACAGCTAATACAAATATGTGATTCAGTCTTAATAAATCCACTTTGGTAAAATACTAATCGAAACTTGATATGTTTTTTTTGCATTTTTATACTAATGATTTACGAAAACACTGACATACGATGCAAATGTTGACACTAGTGCTGATTACGTCACTACTGGTACGTCATAGCTCTAGCAATTAGTTTAGCACAGATTCCAAAACTGCGAAACTTGTGTCGGACACAACTAACTGAAATCGCTAGACACCTCAATAACTTCTTAAGTATCGCGGCATTGTACACATAGACACTTAATGTAAACACTTAGTACCACGTTACACCACCACACAACCTCAATGCTTCACCGGGCAATAGAGTCAGGGTACAAAAAGGTTGAAATGTTTAAGCTTAAATGTATTACGAAACACTAAGTTTTTTATGATACGGTCCTTAATGTATTCACTGAGTGTTTAGTGTCAAGTGTACCAACATAATAAAGTTTGAATAGGCTACGACATAAGTTGCGACATTAAAGTATGTACTACTAGCTTTTACCCGCGACTCCGTCCGCGCGGAATAAAAAAAAATGCACACAAGATAAAAAAGTTCCTATGTCCGTCTCCTAGTTCTAAGCTACCTCCCCATCAATTTTCAGCTAAATCAGTTCGAACTATCTTGAGTTATAAATAGTGTAACTAACACGACTTTCTTTTATATATATATATAGATTTATAATTGTACGGATGTATCAAAATACACTCGTGTTTAATTAAGACCAGCCAGTGGTTTTCTATTAGGACACTATAATATTTCTATAACAAGTAAAATGACCTGGTTGTTTCCATCACACATTTTTTGTTTCATATCTATTATAAAACTAACTGTCAGACGCGAGTCTGTCCGGGCGAAATTAAAAGAAACTTAATTTATAGTCTATGCGTTCTTAAAGACTATGTTCTACATCTATGCCTTATGTTCTTTCTATATTTCTTTCCGATCGTTTAACTGTAGAATATTTAACAAATATTTATATACTATGGTCGTGCGCTGCCTATCAACAAAACATGGAACAATTATAAGGCAACCTTATCGACGGATGTGTTCATATTCTACCACTGGTTGCATGTACACCCTTATCAATATGTAAGTATTTTGAACAGTTAAAAGAACGAGAATATGTAAGTATTTTGAACAGTTCAGTCTCAGTCCGTACAGTACGGAGTGCGGTCGCGTGTTGTCGCTGCCAATGACTCATGAGTTGGCAATGGCCGCTTCGATTGTAAAGTGTTCAAGTTGTAACGTTGTTATCAACGAACTTTTAGCGTTTCTAACCAACGTGTTAGATTATATGGATGAAGACAGCATTCATCAGCTAGTGACGTCGTCTTTTAATGTGGAGAGTATTACTAAGGCGAAGTCTTTGTTATTTGAATCTGTACCAAATGTGAGAAAAATGCCAAAAAGACGTAAAGATGGAAAGAAGAGAATGTCTCGTGATTTGGATGACATTATTTGTCTTATGAAGGGTACAGATGCTGAAGTGTTCCCTATATTTGTAGCGAAAGATCTTCATATATTGCCTAGTGTCAGCTTTGACCACATAGACTGCACGCGCTTGCTAAAAGACATAACGATACTGCAAAATGAAGTCAAGTCGTTACAAGAGAGCACGGTTACCAAGGATATGTTTGAGGAATTTAAAAAGGATTTGGACTATGTGAGATATGCGTCTATCATTGACAATTATCCAACACAGGACAACTTTGTGAATAAAAATAGAAGAGCGGGTCAGCAAGGGAGTTTCTATGAGATGTGTAGTGGACCTATAGGCCTACATTACGTGCCTACAAAATCTGCAAATGCTTCGTCACCAACCGAAATGGGCAAGAATCACTCAATACCTACGGAGCAGGCGTCGACGTCCGTTCAGTCTATCTCATATCGACGTGAGCTACTGAGCGAGAAAGAAATACATGCAAGCAGTGACCATCAACGGCATGTGGAGGCCGGGACTGTGGTTTCGGCAAGCGCGAGCCGCCAAAGTGGGAGCGTAAAGAAAACCAGTTTCAAGCGCAGTGATAGCACGGGCGCGAGCGGGACGGTTGATCAGCGGCGTGGGGATCTCTCTCCTGAAACCACCGGGGTTTCGAACGTACCGGATAGCGAAGTTGCGTGTGCGCGCGATGCCAATAGTGACTCAATTCTTATCCCAACCGTAAACAAAAAAAGAATTGTTTGTGCGGAACCCCCGTCCATACTGAAAGATGATAATGACGGTCCGGTACCTAGAAACAGGGCTCAAGTATCCGAACCTGTCTCTGAATGGCAAGTTGTTCGTACAAAATCGGCTAAAAGGTACAAACTTATTGGTCAAAAAGGATGTGCATCTACAGCACCGGGCGGTAAATTCAGAGCCGCGGATATTAAAGTACCACTGTTTATATCAAACGTGTGTAAAGAGACTTGTGAGGAAGACATTGTCACTTACATTAGAGATAAGACAGGTGAAACTGTATCACTTAAAATAATAAAAATGAAAAAGAATAGAGAGTATAACTCATATAAACTATATGTCTCTAAAACTAAGCTTAATTTATTCTTAAATGATGATTTTTGGCCTGATGGTATTATGTTTCGCCGTTTTGTTCATTTTAAGTATGAATCAAAGCACGATAATAGTAATGGAACAGTTAGTTAATAGTTTACTAAATGATGGTAGAAGGAACAAACAATATTTGTAAATTTACGACTTTTAACTGTAAAAATTTTAAAAGTTCTATTGATGATATTAGAAAATTATGTAATTGTTCGAATTTAATCTGTCTCCAAGAGACGTGGCTTTTTAATCATGACATTCCGCTGTTAGGTACAGTATCACCTGATTTTGAATATACTGGTAAAAGTGCTATCGACAGTGGTGAATTGTTGATCGGACGGCCATACGGGGGCGTAGCCATTTTATGGCGGAAAGGAGTCTTTAATAATGTTTCGGTTATTGAATGTTCTAGTTCCAGATTAATAGCTATTAATGCGTCCGTAGATGGCCGTTCTGTCCTGGTCTTTTCTGTCTATATGCCCACAAAATCCAGACACAATCTACCTATTTTCACAGAAGTTTTGAGCGAGATTAACGCAATTGTAGAAAGCAACAATACACAAACTGTTTTTATTCTCGGAGATATGAATGCCCATCCTGGTCAATTGTTCTATTCGGAGCTGAGTAGTTTTTGTGGGGAGAGGTCTTGGTTGTGTGCGGATGTAGAATTTTTGGGATTCGATTCTAGCTCGTTTACTTTTTATGACACCTATCATGGTACGGGGAGCTGGCTGGATCATTGTGTTGTTTCTCAAGCAGCCTGGCAAACCGTTGTAAACGTAGGTATAGTCGAAGACATATTTGTATCTGACCATTTACCTATATTTCTTGAAAGTAAGTTAGGAGATATTAAGCCTGTGATTGCGACCCCGGATGTTCCACGCTCTGCTATACGGTGGGGTGAGCGTGACAAACGTCAGATAGCCAGATTCCAAATACTGTGCAACGAGGGATTGCGAAGTGTTGATTTTCCTGAAGATTTTACAAAATGCGCTTACGGGTCATGTAATCTATATGAGCATACCATAGTTTTGGATAAAATGTACACTAAATTAATTGATGTGATTACTGACGCAGCCGTACAAACCTGTAATAAATCGACTTTAAAACGACATCATGGAGTTAGAGTTTGCGGCTGGAATAAGCATGTACGAAAAGCGCACAGGGAGGCAAGGCTTAAGTTTCAGGAATGGAATGCTCTTAATAGACCAAATTTTGGCTCTGTTTATGACCAAATGTGTGAGTCGCGGAAGATTTTTAAAAGTCGGCTTAAGTGGAGTAAGAACCACCAAGAGCAAATTAAAATGGACTCCATTGCCAAACAAAGGGCGGACAAGGATTTAAAAAAAAAAAATTTTGGAAGTCCACAGGTAATCTTGATGTTAAGCCTGGCCTTCCAGCAAATGTGGACGGCAGGACTGACTCTAAGGACATAGCCAATGTTTTTATGTCACATTTTAAAGTAAAATCGCCTCTGGGTCCTTCCTCCACAAAAATCGATGATAGGGCCGTTGCGTGCGGCGAGAAGCCTTTACTCAATTTCTCCGCTAAACAAATTAAAAAGGTCATAAGTTGTATGCGTAGAGGCAAATCTCCCGGTCATGATGGGCTGAGCATCGAACACTTGAAATACGCAGGGCCACACTTGCCTAGAGTTCTATCCATGTTTTTCAATATGTGTATTAGTCACTCCTATCTACCCGATGATTTGATGAAGACCACGGTTGTGCCTATAGTCAAAAACAGTACAGGAGACATTTCAGACAAGTGTAATTACCGCCCTATCTCACTTGCCACTACTATAGCTAAGGTTTTGGATAGTATGCTTGAGTCGAATCTTGGTAAATATCTGCACATTCATGATGCTCAGTTTGGCTTTAGGGTCGGACTGTCCACGGAAAGCGCGATCCTCACTCTCAAGCATACTGTTCAATATTACACTACGCGGAACACGCCGGTATACGCTTGCTTTTTAGATCTCTCCAAGGCTTTTGATCTTGTAAGTTATGATGTGCTTTGGAGGAAGATCGAAGACAGGGGTATACCGGTGGAAATTATAAAAATTTTCCAATTTTGGTACCGGCATCAGACAAACTATGTAAAGTGGGCCGGCAGTCTGTCCGAGCCATACAAGTTAGAGTGTGGTGTGCGACAGGGTGGATTGACATCTCCAAAAATCTTCAATATGTATTTGAATGATCTCATAATCGAACTCAGCAGTATGCGCGTAGGGTGCCGCGTGGGCGGTGTCTGTGTAAACAACATAAGCTACGCGGATGATATGGCGCTGCTGGGTCCGACTGCGGGGTCTATAGGACAGATGATAAGAGTTTGTGAGAGGTACGCCGCATCGCATGGTCTGATATATAATGTTAAAAAGAGTGAGTTTATGCTCTTCAAGGCCGCAAGCAGGGGTCCTGATATTTTACCCCCAATCAATTTGAATGGCACGAGATTGAACCGGGTAACGCGATTTAAATACCTTGGGCATATTCTTGCTGATGACCTTAAAGACGATGACGATGTTGAAAGGGAACGCAGGGCCCTGGCGGCTCGAGGGAACATGTTAGCCCGCAGATTTTCTCGATGTACGGATCAGGTAAAAATAACACTGTTTAAAGCATATTGTCAAGGCTTGTACACGGGGAGTTTGTGGTTTGCTTGTTCCCAAAGGTCTTTGGATGCCCTGCGCATACAATATAATAACGTTTTCAGGATGTTGATGAAACTCCCCCGATTCTGTAGTGCCTCCGTCATGTTTGCCCAGGCTCAAACCGACGGATTCCATGCAATTATCAGAAAAAAGGTAGCGTCACTGGTGAGGAGGCTCCGGGAGAGTGACAACAGCATCCTGAAAGCAATAGCTAGCGACCCTAAGGCGCCTGTGCTGAGACATCTCGTGCGGACTATGATCCCGCAAGGGATGTCTCCTAAATATATGACGCATTAGAGTTTCATACATGTAAATTATACATATTTTCCACTAGTACTATTTCTACTAACCCTAGTCATCTAAGTTTTAAGTTGTTTGTAATTTACTAACCAAATATGGATCTATGTTGTCCGAAAATAAAGAATTTGAAAAAAAACGAGATATTATTCAATATGAAATGACACTAACATCTAAAAAAAGTTAAAAGCAAACTGTGAACTATTATTAAAAACCGTCCAAGTGCATGTCGGACTGACGCACTGAGAATTCCGTACAAACCTGTAGGCATATAAGTAAAATTTACGGTTTTTTTTAATTTTTCCTTTATCTTTGCTATAAGACGTTGCTTCGTACCAAATTTCAAGATTCTGAGTTCACGGGAACTACCCTGTAGGTGTTGTTTTCCTTGCAAGTGTCAAAAATTCGTGGCATAAACGGCTGTATCTTTTGATGGCGTTTCCTTAGAAGTTAGATTTTTTCACAGCTTCAAGGGACATTAGATTTGAGTATGTGATATTAATTTCAGCTTGATATCTACATACGTTAATGAGAAAAAGTGTCCAGAAAGACAGATAAGTGACCCTATAAGGGTTCCGTTTTTTTTTCTTTCGAGTTACGAAACCCTATAAATGAAATGTCTACATAGTATATGCGTTTTTTTTAAACTGTGTTCGATTATATAGTAATTGCAGTAATATTTATAGTATTGCAGGATATTCAGGGGAACTATCTTCTTTTGTCTGTCCCATCTGTTAAACTAGACAACGCATCTGGAAATTCACTTTGCCATTTTGCCGAATTTTGAGGACCGACAATTCGTAGTTATTAATTTAAATATTTATCCAACAAAGTTTTTCGTAACGTTATTACTATGGTAAAAGATAAGTAAATCCAACGAACAATCGCAATCAATCAACTTTAACGATTAGTGAGATTACACACTGATTACATTCACAATCGTACGGTGACACGCATGTATTGGTAGGTATTATGATACAAGTAGGTTTTTTTTTTTTATATTGAAAAAGTTAACGCCTGACCACGATCCCTCCCGATGGTGTTGATGTGGTCTAAAGATGGTACGCGCTAGTTTTGTAGATGCCTATTCACTCTACTCTTGAAGGCCCCCACATCGTACTTGGACGGAAAAACTGACGCCGGCAACTTCTTCCAGTCCTTAGCAGTAGGTACGCACAAGGAACGAAGATTTAAACATTTTGGTTCGAACGCGCGGCACATCTACTACATAAGGATGGATTCCAGCCGTATGTCTGAACGTCCGATGGTAGAATGGTGATGGTGGAATTACAGGAATTACAGGTACTTTCCTTTGGCTATTTATTAAACAATCTTACTAGTCTTATTAATATTATAAATGCGAATGTTTGGATGTATGGATGGATGTTTGAACATAGCCTGAAAGAACACAGAGACTACTATTTTTTTTTTAATTTAGCGCTGACAGAATCGTGAGCGATAGCCAGTTTTGTTATTAACATATTCTATTTTGGGATTCTAAACTTCTAAAAAGGTTACGCCAAAAATATAACATGCCTAATGCATTCAAAATGTTGATCGACCAGTTTTAATGCACGACCAGCTTTGATGGATTTGTTTGTTTTTACTAAGACTCGGAGTTGTTGTTTTTACTAAGTAGCCTCGGTGGCTGAGGGGGCAGGTCTTGGGTTCGAATCCCGCTATGTACCAATATGTTTTTCTATTTAGATATATACATTTCTCCATCGTTCTTACGGTGAAGGAAAACATCGTGATGCAACCTGCACATATCTGAGAACAAAAATTCAAAGATATGTGTGAAGTCAACCCGCACTGGACCAGCGTGGTTGACTATGTCCTAGTCACCCCTAACTTGGGGTAGGCTACGAGCCCCTCGGTGGGGACTTATAGTGAGCTGATGATGATGACTAAGACTAGAAGTCTATATATGCATATATCTAGTATATATATTTTAGTGTATAAAATTTATTACTACAACGTCATACAAAATACCTCAGAAGCAAAGTTGTTTAAGTAATAAGTGAGGTATATTTGAATATTTAATAAAAAAAAACTAATTAAAAAAATAATTTAAGCGAAAGGTTAATATTATATACATAATAAAACAATAATCGTTACTACCCAATGTTTCATATATACATTAAATGATGAGGTTATCTTAATTTGATTAATTTATCAAAAAAAATGTAGATAAATAAATTATTTAAGCTTTCGTGAGACATTATCATAAACTAATATATAAACGGCTAAACATTCACGTAGTTACCCGATCGGCACTGACTAATTTCGAGACCATCGGGAGTCCTTCAACAGAGTCAGTCATGACTGAGCGACGGGCCGCCTCCACAAAATAATACCAGTCCCACTAACCCTGATGAAGGGCTCCTGATAGGTTCGAAACTAGTCGGTGCCGACACCGGACAAATACGTGAGTGTTTAGCCGTTTATATCAATTTATAATGTAGATAGACGGTACACAGGACATTAGACAGTAAATGTTCATAATGTATCGGTCTAAATTGATCAAATGTACAACATGTAAATATAAATAAAATTAACACTTACTGAATAAAACCATCCAAATTTATCGAAAGGTATTTCGAAGGGCAGGTCAGGGAACTGCGCGGCGATGTCGAACAGAGGGTCCGAGATGCCGTCAAACAGCCAGGAGGACACGTTGGCGGTGAGGAAGAGGTTCTTGTGGTTCATACCCATGAACACGTTGACTGCCACACGTAGGAAGAGCGGCTCGTTGCGCATTATGTGACCAACAGTCTGACAAACATATAGTTGAAAACACCTTGTATATGTATCATAGGCCAAATTCCAGACATCTCCCTTTTGCCAATATTTTAAGTCACGACAAATCAAAGTCTAAAGCCCTATTCGTATAAGAAAAAGATTGGGAAAGAATTTGACAATGGGGTTCGTACAGAAATTTGAATTTATCCTCTTTGTTCATTTAAAGTAAGAATCATGCATCCTTTAACTTATTGTAGAAGTATGCGAGCGGTTGTTACTTAGATATTTACCGATATGAGGTAGCCAAGAGCAATGAGTTTATAAAATTAATAAAATGAGGCTTTAATAACTCACCGCAATAATAGGATTAATACTGGTTATGTTGTCAGAAATACTGCCATTGGACATGTCGGGCTGGAATTGCCAGACTCGCCGATTGTAGAACGTCACCGTATTGTTGTCGTTCCATGTTATGTCTTCCTGGTACCAAAACATACAACCAATGATAAGAGTAAGGCCCTCAAACATCCACAATCAGAATGTTTTCACTGGTTAAGAAGTCACTTAGCAAAATTCTAGTAGCAAATAATTTATCCGTGAATTTAAATTAAAAGGCCTACAACTAGGACTAGTATAGGCTTTCACCATATCATTAGTAAGTTAGTAGTATTTCACCAGTCAATAAACTTTTCGAAAATTTGCACTTACGAAGTGAACGTGCAAGTTTAAAATCTCTACTTTAATTAGAAAAATGATTTTCATTAAGAATTAATTATCACAATAGCACTTGCTATTATCATTTCTCTGGCTTCATCATCACGTGGAGTTTACGCTCAAGGTTTTATAAACCTTGATGCTATGGTTTAATTTTTAAGGCTGGCAGTCTGCTTGTCGCTAACCCTACATGTAAAAAACTTACAATTTAATTTACACACTTTTGACAGACACACATGGTGTAATTTTTGTAGTCTTTAAAAATTCACAGGTAAATTGTTTTGTTGAGATGTTTCGGTGGTGGAAATAAAGTTAAACAGACAAGAATTTTTTCTTTTAAATATAGAATGTCGAAAGACGAATTTTGAATATTTCTCATCATATTTTCAAGGTGGAATACAAGATAATTTTGTGTTATAAATTTTATCGATCGACATTATTGCAAGTTAATTAAAGAAACAAGATTAGAGAAGAATAAATAAGACCACAAAATTGAGATTAAAGTTTAAACAACTCAAAAAAAATCATTTTCATATATAATAAATAGCCCACAGTAATAGCTGTGTGGACACGTTTACTTTATGCAAAATATGTCGAATTAAGAAGATATAAAATATAAATTAAATGAAATTAACATAAAATGCACATACTCATGTATTTGGAGTAAAAAATAAAGCAGACAGCAATTACAATTTCCACTTTGTATAGCCTTGGTTCACTTTGATAATATATAAACTTTCCTACCAAGTGAAAAACCTGATAATACATTTTAAGGTCTTTCACCAGTGGAAGCTAATGCTTACAATTCATGTGGGAACTAATGACGTCAACCATTACATATATTATGATATGAATATACATTCATATCATAATGTATGTAAAGTTTTTCTTATTTGAATTATTCCTTCTTGGACAAGATTATTGAAATCTTTTTAAATTATAAGATAACGTAAATTATAATAAATAATTATATTATATAGTGATAAATATAAAACAAATTTCGTTAATATAAATTTTCTACGTTGTGACAATGTGTTTTTGTAATCTACAGGACCTGGGTTCGTCCATCCCGTAATGATCTAAATTTTCGATTTACATATGTACATTTATCCGACGTTCTTTCGGAAGGAAAACATCGTGATGCAACCAGCAAATATCTGAGAAGAAATTTAAAGATATGAGTAAAGTGAACCAACCCGCCTTGCCAGCGTGGTTCATGGCCAACATATTCATGTAAAAATATTTATTGCTTATCAATGTATTTAATCATCAGTTTGTCCGAAACATCTGTATGTCTGTATCTGCATCTGTATCTGTGATGTCCAAAATTATCTATTTGTACGGCTGTAAAAAACCCGTGGTTAGTAAACATAACTTTGTTCTGTAAACTAATAATTTGAGGTGTCTATACATACATTCGCCAAGATGTAAAATCCACTTTAATTAAATAGTTAGTCAAGATTGTTTTTAAATAAAACATTTATAAATAATAATAATTACTTCAGATTTTCTCACACGAATAATTGAAAAATAAATAATTATATAAAAACATTTAAACACCACTGAACCTGACAGTTGCAGAATAATTGAAATGATTTAAGTGGAAATTGATTTAAAACAAAATAAAGTTAACATAATAAATCTATGACCCCTACTATCTACTATCGTATCTCGAATGTTAAAACAAAACAAATAACATACCAATTAAACTTTTATCAATTTAAAAAATTTACAAAGTAAGAAATCATTGCATAGTTCAGTGGCTGTAAGTCTTCGATATGCGGTCATTGGTACCTATTAATTTTTTACCTGTAAGTTTTAGCCCGACGGACTGTAAATGTGGGTGTAGACTAAAGCATTTATTTGTAACGAAACAACGAGCCGTTCTATATTCTAGTGATGGATGGATGGATGGATGTTTGTTTAAAGGTATCTCTAGAGAAGGATCTTGATGAAATTTGGCACAGATGTAGAACATAGTCCTGAAGAACGCCTCTTATTGGGTTTATTTTTTAATTCCGCGCGGACAGCAACAGCTATTATATATTAAACTAGCTTTTACCCGCGACTCCGTCCGCGCGGAATAAAAAATAGAAAACGGGGTAAAAATTATCCTATGTCCGTTTCCTGGTTCTAAGCTACCTGCCCACCAATTTTCAGTCAAACCGATTCAGCCGTTCTTGAGTTATAAATAGTGTAACTAACACGACTTTCTTTTATATATATAGATGTAAAACTTGTATAAAATAATGTATGGCTTAATTAACATACATATTGTTACGTTCAATTCAATCAGTTACAATAAGAGATTACGTTCCTATGAATTCTATATTGACATTTGGAAAGAGACAACTCACTATATTCGCTTCGTAGAGCGTCATCTCTGTCGCACAATATACTAAACCCATCGTGGATTTTGTGTGTATTTCAACTATCTTAGAATATTTAGTTATGTACACATTCTTTCTTTCTTTCAAAAACAAATTGTTTTAGTATAACTTTAGTACTATTAAATAATTTTAAAACTGAGCCCACAATATCTTCGCCGATGAGTTTTTGTGCAAATAGTGTTATCTATTAGGTCGTACAAATTATCAATGCTTTGATAAAATATTACAACGGAATTGTTGAACAGTACAAAATAATATGAGGGCGTCGACTCTATGTTTTTTATTCTATGTTACTTAAATGAGTAGATGAGTGCTATGTTGTCTGCATTATATGCAACCGTGTCTCTAAAAGTCAACATGGTAAGATCATTACCTTAGTGTGATGTTCTCTATACACGTAGGGTCCTAGCTGCTCCACTTTGAGTGTGACGTTCTTGCCGGCTAGGATTTCGTCCACATTCGTGATGTTGAACATATAGCACTCCAGGTACATCGGTATTGGCACCTCGCGCCATATCGAGAACGAAGTCGACGTCTCTGTCAGCATCATCATCTGTGTAAACCAAATAATACTGTAAAAAACAAAACAAATAACAAAAAACTTGAGAGGTGTCAAGGGACACCCGGATGGAACGAAGTTCCTTTCTGTTAATTAGTGAAAGAACCAATGTTTATTCTATGAATAAAAAACTTAAGTCTTCACAAGAAGTACATTTTATTTCTATGAATTTTCGTTATATATTGTCACGTCGTTGCCATGGTGAAGTAGCGCTCATTCGTCGTTAACATACTTACTATAGCAAAAAGTGTCGTGACAACTTTTCGTAAGAATTTTTTCCGTCTAGCCACCTTTCACAACGCGCGATAAAAAGGAACTTCGTTCCAAAAAAGAAACCATTTATAGCGTCATATTTAAGAAATAAAAACAACGAAGAGCTCCGTTTTTTTCTAAACGAGTCCTAAGTCCATTTCCTAAGTCCATTTTCTTAATGGTCCATGAAAGTCCATGGCAATAATACGGATCGAATGACATCTAAGTCGTGTTTCGGTGCAGATATTTAGATTACAAGCGGTCACAACGATACCTACCTAGAAAAACATACAAACTTGAGAAAAACATTACCCTCTTGTGAGTCGAATAAAAAAACCCTAGAAATATTTTGTAATTATTATGAAATCGTATTAAATCTAGATCGAATAGGTATATACTAATCTGAAATTATTAATAATTAAGCCAAAAGCAAGGTCTTGTGCACCCAACTTTAGATGTCTATATCACTTCGGATTATGATAATTTTTTTTAATAATTTAATGCAAATTTATCTTTAAGTCAGCTTGCAATTAGATGGGTAAATAAAAATCATTGATTACAAAAATATAAAGTAAAAATGATAACAGTAAATTGCACGCGCTAAAGTCGTGAATATCTTAAGATTATTTTATTCATTTTAAACTTTAATTTAGTTATAATTTATTAATTTAATAGTTATATCTTTATTATAAATTCAAAATCTGCAGCTGTTATTACCAATTTATTTATTTTAATACTTTGATTCATAAATATCACGGAATAATTTAACAAGCATAAAAACATAAATCATTACAAATTAGGAGACTTACAAAATGATGCTATTTTAATTAATTCTACATTTATATCTGATAGGATAAGGATATCTGAAAGGTGGGCATAAGTCAAACTAAATTATAACAGCTCAAACAGTGACACAATTTTTTTTTCTAACTATAGCCACTGATCTCTATAAATGAGTAGGTTAAAAGATGAAGACTTATATGCCTCTGTTGGTATTCCATAATGACGAAAATCGAATAGGCACAAAATGCCACGGCTTATAGCCTGTCCATTTCTAAAGATCAGTGACTATAGATGTCTTGTTTTTTTTTCTTTTATGGCATTTTCTATTCCTAAGTAGGTTTTATATATTTTGTGCCAGCACTAATCGCGATAACAGCGCATCTGTCACCATACCAGATATCCTTGTTTGATTCTATTTAGCATTTATTTTTAAAACGTTATCTGATTTTTTTTTTACTTTTTTTTCTTCGGCGTCAAAAAGTTTTTATTTAAACAAACGTAAATGTCATGAAATAAATTGTGATCCATCATATTCATTATCATACCAAAACTATGGTAAAATTTTTGCACTTAAGTCACTTTATTTTATATGAAACATTAATAAATTTCGTACATTTATTAATGAGTTACATTCACACAAATTTACATACATATCTGAAGAAGCAAAAACATTATTAATGTTAAACTTATTTATTTATTTAAATATTTTTATTCATTTTCATAGTTCCGTCTTTAGTAAAATTATGTTATCAAAGTTTTAGAGGCAATTAAATATAGTAATTTTAAATTAAATTAAAACATAAAAAATAACGATAGGTGTCAATGTCATATTGATTGCTATATTGCGACAAGCGAATTGCACCATATTTATTGGGGTGCACAAATGGGTTGGATAGACCGGTGAAATACCACGACAACACAAAAGACAGGCGTGAAGTGGAAGCAATTCCGTGTTTCGTCTGACGGGTGTGCGTGCGGAAGGCCTAATTTTAGTCCACGTCCCCTTCCCAATCCTTTTCTTATAAAAGTAATATTTAATGTTGATTAAAGGTAGGCAACGCATCTGCAATTGCAGATGTTCATGGGCAGCGGTCGCTTCACTATTTCGGCGAATTCAGGTGGCCACATGCTTGTGTCCGGGTTACTGAGTGGAGCTGCTATCGCAGTTACAAAAATATCTACATTTTAACGCATCTCTCTATGGGATGTCTGTATCTATTGGCAGTCGTTTCGCTATTTCGGCGAATTCAAGTGTCCGCTTAGTCACTTGCCACTTTATAAAAAAATAGGCATAAAAAAACACACAAGACAAAACATGACAAGCTACAGAAGTTTAAGGATCTTGTGGTTTTTTTTTGACTTTATTGGGGAGAGGGGCACTAGTGAGTTAACATAATTTAGTATGACTTATGTTCAACTGATCAGATAACTTATTGAACAACTTAAAATAACTTATTCCTGTATGGTATGTCACATTAAATATGTTAAATTTTCAAAAGAAGTTTAATCGCACCAACCTTTTGCAACTGCGTGAAAAATATCGTGGGCCAGTAGACCACCATGACGGCCCCCACCACCACGAACGCGGCGCCGAAGCCCATCAGTAAGCCACTCTTTACTGCGATAGACACCATATTTGATCTGCCCGTGGTCCTGATGAACAACATACACATTACACCATTTTTATGCTAAAATATCATTAACTAGAGTTACAAGAGTAACTAGAGTCCAAAGACATCTCCATTTTTTTAATATAAGCAGATTAATGAAGTAGTAGTCTTATGCAAGGTTATGGTTTATGACCATAGTAAAACGGCGATATTATATTGCACAGAAACAGTAACAATGTTTCTTATATTAGTCGTCGTAGATGTTCGTAGACAACTTGAAACCTCTACGACAACAGGCAACGTAATACGGTATGCTCGATTGAAACGTTTTCAAAGTCCTTTTTGTTATCACTTTTTATATAAACATATACTAGCTGTCGCCAGCGACTCCGTCCGCGCGTTATTAAAAAAAAACTTAATAAGTAACCTATGTGTTCTTCCACACTTTATTCCATATCTGTGCCAAATTTCATCAAGATCCGTTGAGCAGTTCCAGAGATACCTTCAAACAAACATCCATCCATCTAAACATTCGCATTTATAATATAAGTGAGAAGTAAGATTGAAGTAAATATATCATTTTTTATCCAAGAAAGCGCTATTCACGTCTATTTCTTTAGATGGGTAAAACATTAAAATATTGCATCATGTTTAAATATGTATAACATAGAAAACAATTTTAATCAAAACAAAAATTCCAAACCACTTACCTACTTTATTTTTATTTGATTAACCAAATTCATCCTCTATCGTACGATTATACAACGAATAAATTCTGGAGAAGAGATTTAATTATCTATATTCAGTCAACAAAATCGGAGTGTCCGTATGTTGTATTTGTGTTTCTTATAACAAAAAACTATTTCTTTTTACTGTCTGTCTATTTATTACGTTTGTTTCAGTAATCTCCGAAACGGCTGGACCGATTTTGACGGAAATTTTACTAGAAGGTAGCTTATGCGTGGGAAAGTAACTAAGTTACTTTATTTATATAATATAAGATGAAGTCGCGATCAACTGCTAGTTTTATTATAAGGATAAGACGTGGTTATATAATAGAATAATAAACAAGGTATTAGTATAATGCATGACAAAAACATATTTAAAATACAAAATGAATTAGTTGTAAGTTATTTTGTTTAACATTAATTTAAAAAAAAAACCGGATCAAGACTAGTATAAAAATTTATGTTATCTGAATCTAAACAGTCGTTTTAAAAAAAATTAACACGAGTTAAAAATAAAATCAGTTATAAATAAACGACCTCGACTTCAAATGTTTCACAAGTTTAAGCAATGATTACTCGTATAAATTTTACCAACCAAAATGAATCAGTATGACCAACTTCAAGGATTAGCGCATTTATTGGATTACTGCTTGCTGCTGTAATCCAATAATGCGTCCCAAAGTTGTCCAGTTGGTCTTTCTGGGGGAGCACAGAAATTCCGTCACAGATTAAACAAGCGACTCAGTCCCACTCAACATATCATCCCGACGGATTCCAAACTATTAGTTGCCGACACTGATTGCTCATTTATTAGCTGACTTCAAAAAGAAGGAGCTTATCGACTGTGTTTTTCTTTTTTTTTTATGTGTGTTACCGCGATGCTCCGCCCCTGGTGGTCCGATTTTGATAAAAATTATTTTAATCGAAAGGAAGTGCTTGCAGATGGGTCCCATTTTTTTATTTTTTTAAATAACTAGAAGACTAGTAGATTTTGAATTTTGTTGAACATAGTTCTGTGAAGGTCATAGAATACACCTACATTGATACAATTTAGACACTTCGGAATGCAAACGTTTTTTTTGTGTTATGTCTGCTTCTCTAATTATATTATAGGGCACTGATTATACCCAGGCGTCTAATCTTAGACTTATATACCTGCTATTTAGATAATTTAAAATACAAATGAATAATAATAATAAATTATGTAATACACTATTCGATTATGTATTAGATACCGTATACATATGTTGAGTTTCGTACGTTAGAGAAGAGTAAACTCGTATGTGAATTTCGTAATGTTGGTCTCTCCAGTAACCAGGCAATTCCTGTACATAATATAAAATATTCGATAAGGCGAGATACTTGTCCTTAAACTTTTTACATGACAGGCAAGTTTTCATTTTTCAAGAAACTGTTTGCGTTTGGTGAAGAACTCGTGATTCGAAATTTAAATTTCCAACATTAAGTCAATGGCACGATGTGTTTTCATCACGCACTTTATAAGTATAATTTTTACTCAAAAATATTAAAATTTAAAAAATACAGACATTATTTATTTATTTTTATTAAATAAAGACAACATTAATTATATTTTAATAAATGCAGACAGCTCTCCCGCTTTTTAATCACACGATACTTAATCAGAACGTCAACGGGTACACGTTGTAATGACGCAAATGGGCACGTGCTATGACATTTACGAGGCACTTAGAATATTTTTTTTTAATATTCATTTATAGTAAGAATACATTTAAATAATTTAAATTGAATATTAGTTAACTAATTGAACTAAAAAAAGAAGTGACTATTCCTTTGATGATATCTCCACCGATGTCTCGTGATTTACAACATATATGTATAAAAACATATTGTTCTCTGTTTTATTTTAAGAAAATGAGAATTAAGACAGATAGCGCTGACCATATTATGCTTAAAACATTTGGAGGAAAATTCGCTCTATAAATAGTACTAGCTGTCCAACGCGACTCCGACCGCACGAATAAAAAAAAACTTAATAACTAGCATATGTGTTTTCCAGATTATGTTCTACATGTATGTATGACAAATTTCATCAAGATCCGTTGAGCCATTCTGGAGATACGTTCAACCAAACATCCATCCACCCATCCAAGCATACGCATTAATCAATAATATTAGTATGATTATGTTGCAATCTATTTACTGAGAAATTATTAACTTTATAATTAAAAATCGTATTACAATAAAACTTGTGCTATTTTTAAAATATGTGCATACGTTTATTTTGAAAGTAAAGGACAACAAGACGAGGAAACGGGCGTGTTTTTTCAAATGACGCAATCACTTTAAAACACAATAAGTAATAATAAAATATAAATAAATAAGAACAAAGTAAATTCGACGTCAGATCAAACATGTTCTCACCGCGGCTGAACCCTAGACTAAGTTAGGGGTGACTAGGCCGTAGTAGATGTCTGACCTCTAGAAATGGATTGGCTATAACACGTAGTATTTTGTGCCTATTTCATTTTATATTGTTAGCGTCGGTGTAGCGTAGCTTCGAAAAAATAATGTATATAGAATTACATGTCACATAACATCAACAAGGGTGTTTAAATCGGAACAAAGCAAAAGGTGTTTAAACTTTCGTCAGACATAATAATGAATTAATTAAGAACGGCTTAACTCACGTATGATCTTCCGGTGACGGCACCGATTACTTTCGGTCCCATCGGGGGCCACCTTAAGGGCGAGTGTTTATTTTGAGGACTTCGCGGTCGCGTCGCGTCTCACACTGACGATTGCACACGAAACTACACGATCACAGGTGAGTTAAGCTGATCTTAATTAATTAAATTAAAGCAAAGGCAGACAAGCAATCGCCTGTCCACCATTTAAAGGTATTAGTGTTGTAAATTGACTTCACAGTTTAAATTTTCTTACAGACGTGTGCAGATCAAGATGTTTTCGATACATCAAAGGAACGTCAGAGAAATGTACATATAAAATACGATGTGTAAAACATTGGTATACGGCGGAATCGACCCGGATATACAGTTCACAAGTCAAGTGTTTAACCACTGCGCCACTGACCCTCTCCCTCAAATTAATGCAAAAGTTTGAATTAATTTATGTTAACAAGCAATTCCATAAAAGCTGAACATATCGGAATGAAATTTGAAATAGTTTAAAGTCATCAGTAATGCGGAATCTACCTAAAATTTAAAGTGGAAGAATTCACGATTGACAACTAGTTTGGGGTAAAATTTTAAATAAATAATTATTATATACTAGCTGTCACCCGGGAATCCGTCCGCGCTGATATAAAAAAAACTTAATAGCCTATGTATTCTTCCAGATTATGTTTTACATTTATGCCAAATTTATTTAATTTTATCAACGGATCTTAATGAAATTTGGTACAAATCTAGAGCATAATCTGGAAGAACACATAGGCATTTATTACGTTATTTTTTGAATTTCTCATGGAAAGCTAGTACAAAATAATTACATATATAAATAATGTAGATATAGAGGCATGTACAATTTGGTTTCAATGTTATAAAAAAGGTAAAATATTTACATTTGGTTAAAAAATAGTCGACGAGACCTTCGAATCACTTAATAAAACACTTACTGAAATTAACACGAAAATTTTAAACAAATGTCAACAAAAAATACGTCCTCAATTGCAATGAGAAACACCGTACACTGCGCCTCGCTCCAACGACGACTACATTATCTCTATATACTTTATCTTAATTACCAATTTATTTGATAACCTTGTTATCCAAATAATTTTAATGCTCTAAGGTAAAAAAATAATCCTTAACCCACCCTGAGTGTTTTCTATTCCGCACCCTCAAGCCTTTGGTTCTGACGAGCCACGTTGGCTCAGCGCAGCCCTGGATTAGAGCATCTAGGTGCATCCGAAGACCTAGTCTCTCTTCTCGTGCCATTTTCCTTGTGTAATTTCCTACACTTCACAAGCCCCAACCGACCTGCCCGGGCAGATCACGAGTGCACACTGTAAGACCGGATTTTGCGAGCACAGTTTCAAGAAAGGATTGTCATTGGAATTTTTATGAAATTTACTATTCCGTTTATTTTTAATTAATATTATATTTGTATCGTATAATTTTTAATATTGAATCGTACATAACAACTGAACGTCAAGGCACATGCAGGCTGACTATTTAAATGAAAATATATGAATAAAAATATTGCTCTTGGAATCGTGACACTCGGTAAATGTTTTTTTTTATAAAACTTACTCAAAACCTGAAGACTGAAAATGCCACACAAATACTTCAAATAATTATGTATTTACATTCGCAATCCCGTCCGTTATAAACCGTCTTAACTAATAGCTACAACAATCTATGTAACGAGAAAAAGGAATAAAAAAGTCTTATCATTTCAAAGCACTTCATTCTAGAAACTTTAATTATAGAGATTCGCCAGTATTTTTGACAAAAAATATATCGTTCATATTCAACAATAACACCAACTTACGTCTGTAACCCGGAGGGGTTGTTAGAGACCACGGATCCCTATTTTGCGCGCACATATTCCTGGCAAAAAGAAATTCCAAAAATGTTTCCAAAGTTGACCGCAAATTCTTCTACCGAAAATTATATGTTGACTTCATCACATCTATTCTCTAAATGATCTTAGTTTATAGTATACAACAAATTATATGTATTTTTACGTGTTTTAAATTATATTTTTTTTTATAAGAGAAGGGGGCAAACGTGCAGCGGGAACACATAGGTGTTCATCGACGCCCACGGACATCTGCAATACCAGAGGAATCGCAGATGCGTTGCCGGCCTTTGAGATGGTGATACGCTCGCTTCTCGAAAGACCCTAAGTCGTAGCGGTTTAAATACCGCCGAGGACAAACATTCCACAACGCGGCAGTATGCGGTAAAAACTACGCAAAATCGCACGCTTGTGGATTGCCAGCCATCGAGATGGTGTGGATGGAACTTAGCGGTCTGTAGTGTCGTCCGACGACTGAACTTGGCGGCAGGAATTGTTCCAAACAATTCGTCTTAGCACTCCCCGTGGTAGATGCGGTAGGAAATGCAGAGGGAACTAATAAATATATCCAACGTTCTTATGATAAAGGAAAATCGTGATGCAATCTGCACAAATCTGCCAATAAATTTAAAGACATGTGTAAAGTCAACCAACTCGCACTGTGCCAGCGTAGTTGACTGTGGCCTAGTCACACCTAACTTAGGGTAGGCTCAAAGACCCTCAGTGGGGCCGTATAGTGAGCTGATGATGATAATTCAATTTTCTATAGTAGTGTATGGTTTTACGCTACAAATCCGATAGTAAACCTTGTTTGTTAGAACGATACAGTTTGAATTATCGCTCATTGTACAGCAGATTGGAACAAGTTGCCGCGTCAAGTCTCCTACCACGTATGCTATGGGGGAATTAAAAAAAATTAAACAATGGGCACTTGCAAAACTACTGTCAAGTGCATGTTTATTTACATAACCTTGTTCAACATTTAAACAAATTAATGTTACTTCAATCATGGTGAGTCTCCACTGTCGTACCACGTCATTTAAAAAAAACAAAGGTAATTATGTTATGCAATTGTCACGACATTTCAAATTCACGGTTACAAATACAAACTACGATATTATCATAAAATCACCTGATCTGTAATTGTTCTTTGGACGTACGCTGAACAACAAATATATATATAGATATATATATATCTTATATATATAAAAGAAAGTCGTGTTAGTTACACCATTTATAACTCAAGAACGGCTGAATCGATTTGACTGAAAATTGGTGGGCAGGTAGCTTAGAACCAGGAAACGGACATAGGATAACTTTTACCCCGTTTTCTATTTTTTTATTCCGCGCGGACGGAGTCGCGGGAAAAAGCTAGTATATATATAAAAGAAAGTTGTGTTAGTTACACTATTTATAACTCAAGAACGGCTGAATTGATTTGACTGAAAATTGGTGGGCAGGTAGCTTGAAAGCAGGAAACGGACATAGGATAATTTTTACCCCGTTTCCTAATTTTTTTTCCGCGCGGACGGAGTCGCGGCTAAAAGCTAGTATATTATGTTTGATAACGTATCGTAAAATGAAATACTTTAATACTAAAATATGATAGATTTTTGTGAAAGTAATAATTATACCATCCCGATACGAACTGTAGCGATACAACAATTACATACATCAAAATTAAGTCAATTAAAAAAAAAATATAAGTCAATAAAACTCGTTGCATTACCGGTTGTATCAAATGACGAAAAAAAATATTTAATGTCAAATCATTGGATTGTTTATTCACAACATATCCGTGACAATAATGCGACTCTCAACCTGCAATTAGCTCGAAAACATATCATAACACCATATATACTGGCTAAATTATAACTTTTATGACAATTTGCTGTACGATATTCGATCTTAAAGTCAATTAAAGATCGTCAACTAAAAGTTAGCACGCGCCCATCCACTACGTGATACCGGGGAGTCCTCAGTTACTTTGATCATATTGCCCGAAGACAATCAGAAAATTTGGACAAACTGGTTGTAGTAGGGAAAATTGAGGGTAAAAGAGCAAGGGAACGATCCCCTTTCCGCTGGTCTGACCAAGTCCAGACAATATTGGGAGTCAACATTCCGACCGCCATGAGACAAGCTGCGGACAGAGCGGTGTGGAAGCAGCACGTCGACACATTCACTGATGTACACTGTGATGTGATGAGGCACTTCAAGATGAGCATGACCTTCAGTAATGTAGAGCACGAAGAAGAAGAATTCGATCTTAAGTGTCAGTGGTAGATACCAGCAACAACATATGTTGCATGAATGGGCCAGCTCGCCCGGTAAAATACCACGACCACATCAGACATGCGTTAAGTGGAAGCAATTCTGCGTTTCGACTAACGACTGTACTGCGTATCCTTATAAAAAAGGGGAAGTGGATTTGACGAAGGAGGAGACATATAGGAAGGGGAAATATTGTAATTCTGAGCGTCGACTAAAGTTAGGAAACGCATTTTCAATTGGTGTCTATGGGCAACGGTCGCTTCGCCATTTCTGCGAATATAAGTGACCGCTACCTCATTTGTCATTTGTAACCTTAACAAGAAGTTCAAAATATGGTTCAGGGGAATGGAACGGCATATTACAACTTACTAAGCATTTCAACTCAATAATGTTTAAGTATAGAGATTCCATTTTGTTACGAAGTTATCATATTTCGAAAAAATATAATTCCAATCAATTTATTTATTGGATTTACGTGACAAGTTTTATATTTAGCATGTCAAGACACGAATCTTTCCACTTTATAGTATTAGTATAACAAACATTTTAATACAAATTCTACAATTATTTTTAAGAACTCAAATACAATGAAAATAAAATAATTTTACAACACTACCATTGATTTTTTTAATAACTTGTTTTAAAAACATATAAGTTGTAAATAAGTTACTAGCTGAGTTATGGTATACCTTATCATGCATATCTTAGTAATATTATAAATGCGAATGTTTAGATGGATGTTTGTTTGTACATATCTCTACAACGGCTCAACGGATCTTGATGAAATTTGGCACAGACATAGGCTACTTATTGAGTTTTTAATTTAGGACTAATTTTGGTCCACGTTCCCTTCCCACCCTCTTCTTATAAGAAAAGGGTGATAAGGGGAAGTGGATTTGACGGAAGATATATCCTTTTCCTCTGTCAATTAAAGGTAGACAACGCATCTGCAATTTTGTATGTCCATGGGCAGCGGTCGCTTCGCTATTAAGGCGGACTCAGGTGACCGCTTGTTCGTTTGCCACCTTATCTTATATATAAATGTTCGTTCCCGTACACCTCCGAAACGGCTTTACCGATTTTTACCAAATTTTATATGCGTATTCAGTAGGTCTGAGAATCGGCCAACATCTATTTTTCATACCCCTATTGAGTTTTCTTTAAATGCGCGCGGACGGAGTCGCGGGCGACAGCTAGTGATATATAAAAATAAATCCTTGACATATAAGAATAATTTAAATTTAATAAAAAGGTATCTATGCATATCCGTATTAAATGGCGATTAAACACAGTAAATGCAGAATCAGATATTTATCTCTGCTCTGAAAGAGATTATTATAAATTAAAAATTATTCTTAAAATATATTTAAGAATATTTATCAAATGTCCGCTCTATCACAGATTTATTTTAATCTATTTGAGTGCAGAGATAAATATCTAAGTGCATTAACTACATTTATAACGCCATTTAATAATCATCGTAGGTCGTCGCAATGTACACAAACCGTGGACAATAAATTATACCTAACTAGCTTTTACCCGCGACTCCGTCCGCGCGGAATAAAAGATAGAAAACGGGGTAAAAATTATCCTATGTCCGTACTAATGACTCTAAAATAGTGACAATTATGAGAGGGTGTCCCCAAGGGGGAGTCCTCTCACCGTTGCTGTGGAATCTAGTCATTAACGATCTAATTAGCATCCTAAACAAGAATAATTACTACACGGTGGGATATGCCGACGATCTAACAATACTGATCACAACTATCTCGGCTAGTGTCGCCTGCGACCTCACCCGAGCGGCGCTACGAATTGTAGAACGCTGGTGTAATAAATTCGAATTATCAGTCAACCCAAAAAAGACCGAGATAGTAATGTTCACCAACAAAAGGGTTCTTGGTGAATATAACCCCCCCTCGCTATTTGGCACAAAAATTCAAATATCAACTGAGGTGAAATACCTAGGCGTGATATTAGACAGTAAATTAAACTGGAACAAACACCTTGAAAGCAAGGTAAATAGGGCAACTATAACCTTCTGGCAATGTAAAAAGATGATTGGTAAAAGATGGGGGCTCTCACCAAAAACGGTGCTATGGCTATACACGTCGGTTATAAGACCAATCATCACATACGGAGCGGTAGTCTGGTGGACAAAAACCAAACAAACTACCGCATGCAACAAACTCCAAAGGTGTCAAAGACTAGCTTGCATGGCGATAACAGGCAGTATGAGGACGACTCCCACTACTGCTTTGGAAGCCCTACTAAATTTGACACCTTTAAACATCCACATACAACAAACAGCAACCTCAACGGCGCTAAGGCTGCGCACACTCAATCTATGGAGACAATACAGGATCCCTCATACGTCTATTTTGGACACGCTCACAGCAGCGCTGCCCATCGTAGATGCCAAACACGACCTGATCCCCAAACAATACATCTTTGACAAGAAATACAAAATACACCTCACTGAGTCTAAACAAAATGACACGGGTAGGCACAACCACACCCACCTGATGATCTACACAGATGGGTCTAAGACTGACCAAGGTTCAGGTTCGGGAGTATTCTCGGAAGACCTGAACATTAAAATACACACATCCCTAGGTCAGTACTGTACCATATTCCAAGCAGAATGCATGGGTATAATCTTAGCAGCACACGCCATAGCTGCAAGGAAAGCAAAAGATGAAAACATCTGCATACTTACCGACAGCATGGCTGTGCTCCAGGCACTTAACAGCTACACAGTTAACTCAGGCCTTATATATGAGTGTCACCTAATTCTGAATGATTTAGGAGCAGTCAACAATATCAACCTTCGATGGATTAAAGGTCACAGCGGCTCCAGAGGCAACGACGCAGCGGACGAGCTGGCCCGCAAAGGTTCCAGTAGCCGAGCAATCGGCCCTGAACCCATCGTCCCCCTGCCTTTAGGATACTTAAGGTCGCAGGTAACAAGCAGAAGCCACGACCAGCACAGCGCGCTTTGGGATTGCATTAGTGAATGCAGGCAGACCAAAGAAGTTCTGCCGGAAATTAATAAGCGAATCTCAAACACGCTACTTAAATTAAGTAAGCCACAGCTCAGAGTAGCTGTAGCTGCTCTGACAGGTCACGGCCACTTTAACAAACACCTTTTTAACTTAGGTATCACAGACAGTCCTTTATGCAGGGCGTGCATGGAGGAAGAAGAAACAGCATTGCACGTTATACAACACTGCCCGGCAGTGTCCGACTACAGGGACAGATACCTCGGTCCGCCGAGGTCGCCGCCAGAGATCACCAGCAACATTAAGGGATTGCTGGGGTTCTTTGGCGAGCTGGGCTGGCTGGAGTAACCCACAGCCTGCCTTCACGCAAAATACGCGCTTGTCGTGGAGTTGCGGAGAACTGAGCCCCTACTACTAACTAACTAACTAACTATCCTATGTCCGTTTCCTGGTTCTAAGCTACCTGCCCACCAATTTTCAGTCAAATCGATTCAGCCGTTCTTGAGTTATAAATAGTGTAACTAACACGACTTCCTTTTATATATATATATATATATATATATATATATGTAGATTTTTATATATATGTAGATTATTATACGACTAAATAAAATATACTGTATCCCAAGTAAATTATTAGTAATCAAGACAAAAGTTCTTTACAATTGTTAATTTCTTAAATGCGTGCAAACATTCTTGAATGGAATAACTATAGCATCGTTTAGTAATTACTTGAGACTCGAAAGGGGGGTTCACAAATCACGAAATATCACAAGAAGGGGAGTGCTACAATGAGAAATCACGTGCATTTTATTGATTACTAAATAATTATCTAATAATTTATTTAATCAGATAAAATAATTTATTTAGATTTAATTTGTATTTGCAAATTAATTCTGAAAATTTCAATATGTTGCCTATTAAACACACGTGATCTTAGTAGTTTGCACATCACCAGATCAAATTTGAATTGTAAATACAGTTACATTAAAGCAATCCAAAATTAATCTTTAAACCTAAATTATTATCTTAATCAGTACATCAGACTATGCTATGATGCGATAATTAATCCCTGACATTATTTTTTTTTTAATTAAACTTTAAAAAAAAAATTAAAAAAAAAAGCACTCGTTGTAAGTCAGGACAAACTGTATGGCAAATGCTGTTCACAAAATGACGCGACAGAAATAGTCCTACTTGTATTATAGCTCTAATAAATATAGCTTGTGTTGGTCGGGAATAGTGAAAGCAGGACGTCGCGTAGACGTTCAACGACCAGATGTAGCGACCAAGTGAAGGACCAATCATCATCCGATTTCTGCGCAGTCGTGAGGGACGCGCTGGACCACAGTCGGTGGAAGAGAATAATCTACTCCAGAACTAACCCTGATGCTGACTACGATCCTCAGCCATGAGGACCAACTCTAGAGATAGAATATTTAAAATTCTATCTTATCTTTTGACTAGATTAAAATTACACATATACAAGGAAGTTATTATCTCCTTAAGAGCGGATTTAGGTAGATGTATTAAGTATAAAGTAGTATATCGTCTGAAATGTTTAATTTTCTTTTACAGGAAACTTGTTATCATAACATTATAGCTCTTTTCTATAAATAATAAATTTATATTTGTAATTTATTATATACTAGCTGTCGCCCAAGACTCCGTCCGCGCGGAATTTAAAGAAAACGTAATAAGTAGCTAATGTGTTCTTCCAAACTAAGGTCTACATCTGTGCCAAATTTCATCAAGATCCGTTGAGGCGTTCCGTAGATACCTTCAAACAAACATCCATCCATCTAAACATTCGCGCGTAACATATGCTATATTTATTACTGGTTTTTCTTTTCTATTTCGCGCAGACGAAGTCGCGGGCATCTGCTATCTTATAAATGCAAATGTTTATTACTACGCATCTTCAAAACGACTCGGATATCGCTGAAAATTAACAAAAATAGATAGAACAAAATCTGGAAGAACACATAGACTATTTACTTAGTTTTTTTTAATTCCATGTTAGTAATAAAGGCAATTTGACGCAGTAGCATATTTATAAAGAAGATGACATCATTACAGTCATGTTTTCTTACTTACTGTTGGAATATTAGTCACGTAATCATAACAAATCAACGAGCAACGTTTGTTGTTGCTGGCGTCTACAACTTTTAAAAAGCAAATACAAAATCACTAGTTTACGTCGAATTATATAAATATAAACTTCTCTTTTTTTATTAAATCACATAATCCATAATCAGTGTTGAATTAATTATTCAGTCTGTATATTTTTTCACATATATCACAGAGTAAACAATAGACAAAACAAAATAAAAAAGTATATTGTTCGATTTTTGGTTTGAATTTATTCTTTTGCATAAAACCTCTTTGCTAATCTTTGACAATCATATCACTAAGTATTAATTAATGATGATTACATTATAGTTTATCTGAATGTGTTATCTATCCATTACAAATGGCTGTGTATTAACCTCACTCAATGCATAATGGTGTCAAATAAAATTATGCATCTACGGATGAATACATTAACATAATGTATAAAAATATCACTTAATATTTGGTATTATTTAAAAATTTTAAAATACCAACACGTTTTCATGGGTATAAATTTGAGTACGATTGAGATCTTCACTTTAATCACTACGTAGACACGAACTACGTCGCACATTGATTACACTAGGGGGTCTTATGGTACCCAGAACCCCCCAGTGTTAAAAATCATCAGATGTCTTCTGAATTACGCCGCGATACATACTCTATTTAATATGTGTGGTTTTTAGTTTTTACTTAATTGTCAAGTGTCGATCATCCTAACAAGCACCCCCTGTAAGCACCGCTATTGATGATTCTGGATTCGCATCTAATTTACAAGATCGGTAGAATATAATAGTTCTATAATCAAGCCATGATAATGAGCAGTCGGTAATCTTTTCATCATTGGGGTTGGGGCTATTTAATATAGTTTTATGAAACTGTAATTCGCAGACCTGTGATGAATCCTTTTGTCCAGCGCCATTAGCAGTCTCCGCACTATATCCTCACACCAGTACTGATGACGAGTGAGTCATCAAAACTTATTTGATTTTTTTTTAAACAAAAACAATATCGTCTCTCTGATTTAAACCCATTTAAGATCGAATCATACATCAAACTATCACCATAAGAGTTATAATTTAGCATATATGTATGTCGATACAACAAATTTTCGACCTAATTGCATTCATGCATGGGTAGGAAATAATTGTCCTCTATTGTAAATTGTGCAATATACGGTGACCTTGAGTTGACATTCAAGTAATTTTGAAGGAGAAACCAGAAGATACATTTAAAATAATGATAATTTAAGAAAAAACATATAATGATAGTTGTTAACAGCTAACTTTTTTGTTCAAGTAAAGACATCTTTGTTCTAAAAATAATACAATTGACAAAAAATAACATTACATTATAGAGATAAAATTTAACTTATGTTTGCAATAATTCAAATAATATTGCAAGGATTCATTTGTTTCTAAATATTATTAGTATTATAAAAATACCATTAAAATGTTCTTTTTCTATTATGATATCTTACTAATATTATAAACTAGATGTCGCCCGCGACTCCGTCTGCGCAGATTAAAAAAAAACTTAATAAGTTGCCCTATGTTTTCTTCCAGACTATGTTCTACACCTGTGACAAATTCATCCTTCAAACAAACATTCATCCATCCAAAAATTCGCATGTATAATATTAGTAAGATGCAAATGTTTAGATGGATGGATGTTTATTTGAAGGTATCTCCGGAACGGATCTGGATGAAATTTGTCACAGATGTAGAGCATAGTTTGAACGAAGTTTGAAGAACACATGGGCTACTAAATAAGTTTTTTTTATTCCGTGCGCTACCTAGTTAATTATAAATTCAATTAGTAAAGAAATGAGTTACACTATGTTTTTGGTATTTCGATTTATTTATAGATATGTTGTCTGTCATAAAAATTGTATTTAATACTAAAAATAACAGGAGATTTCATTTAATTAGAATTTTATTATATATCTAACGCCATCTATTAGAATTATCTATAACTAAAAATATATGTACAAAGATAGATTTTTTTTAATTATATTTGAAAAGGTAGAGATCTTTGGAGGCCTCCTAAAGTACTGCTAACTGCTAGTATTTATCACATTGTCTTTGTTTTTTTTTTTTTTTAAGAAAATGATAGTGTTGCTAAAGCCATTGACAAATCTTGTTTACAAAGAACAAAGGCTTTTCTCATCAAATCAGATATGGATAAGGTATTTTCAAAACAATACTTTCATTGTGACACAAGAAGGGCATTGTATTTCAAGTTTATTCAACCCAAAGAGTAACAATTTTAATTGCTTATGTATGACCAGTTACAGAATGTTAAATATTAAATAATTTAAATTGAAGTGTAAGTCTAATGAGACATTACGTCATGGGGAGTGTTACAAAGCACTGTTTGAAACAATTATTGCTACAGCTTTCCGTCATTGGATGACATAATAAACCGCCAGGTACCATCCACACTACTTAGACAGCTAACATTTCTCAACAGTGCACTTCTCAAGGAATTTCCAACCACGGCCTGTCCTCACCCATATTCCAAATCAGTATGAGTTAGAATCCTTCAAAAAATTACAGTATCTCTATCTAAAAGGCAACACATCTATAGTTCCTCTTATGTTCATTTTCTCATTCTCTTACAATACAACAAAACAATTGGAAAGAAAGAAAGCAGGGTGTTACTGGTCAATGCAAAAGAAATAAACAAATAAATGGTAAATTTCTTATAAAGTTTATCTATAACAAATGTTGTCTACATTTTGTTGTATATTTAGTACATCATTAAAAAAAATACATATTTTTGTTCCTGTTATTCTCTTTGAAAAATAGAGATATCAAAATAAGACTTATCAATATGTTTTCCTACAGTTTATGGGCAAAAGAAACTTATTGTAATTAAAAGATGGTACACACTAACATTATCCTATACAATCTACACATGAAGGTGTGTGTAGAGTAGAAACAGTGGTATTCCACAAGTATTATAACAAAACTATTATGAAGAAAATTTAGTAAAAATTGCCATCTTTGAGAATAATATTGCATTATTTACTGAGTTAAAAATTGTTTATTCATATAAAATTATCAATGTTCCTAGATATTTTAAAATTAAACGATTATTTAGATGGATAAATAGATCTCGTTGAAATATTTCATATATATATAAGAAATAGTCTAGAACTTAATATAATCTAATTATTATTTTTGGTTTTTATACCGCGCGGAGTCGCGGGCCACAGCTAGTTTAAAATAAACTAGTTAGTCAATAACAAGCACAGATAAAATATAACAATAGTATGCATATTACTCACGATCTAATTTATTATCGCCGACTTTTGTCACAATGTTTATAGTCCACAATCAATTGAAATTAACATTAGTTCGTATAAGTCTTTGTCACAAAAAAAATCCATGTAACTACCACAATTTATCTCTAGTTTTTACAAATATTTACAACGATAAATTAACATTTTTTAGCTACGTTTCATTGTTTTAATTAAATTAAATAAAAACGAAACGAATATGCTACCAAGAAGACAATACTCGGTACGCAGTGTTTACAAATGAACACTCATTCAAAAAAAGAGCGTAATGATATCAGCTGTAGCGCTGTCACAAGACAGACGTCAACATTGAATTGCCATAAGAAAAAAAGCAATATAATAACAGCTATGTTAGCTGAACAATAAAAAGAAAGAAAAAATAGATGTTTAGTTTACCATCATTTAACTACTGAAAACGAATAGTGCAGGCGAATAGTGTGCCAAAAATAATTAAAGAGGGAAATTTCATATAGAATAAATTTATTACTGGCAACAATCATTTAAAATTCGTGTAAAGCAAGAACGTAGAGTACCTAGGATTACAATGAAATAATAATAAATGAATTATGTTTGAAGAACATATTTCTATACCTCAGTGACAAGTTCATGCGCGATATCACGTGAATTAAAAAAAATCACATCGTAAATAAGTACTGATTTAAAGCCTTTTGTTTTTTATTAGCAAAATATTATTTACTCATCTTGCTACCATTCAATTTTATGAAGAAGTTAAGTAGAGACAATATACATTTTATATATACATTGTGATAATAATATACATAGGCACATACATACATATATTTATTATATATTAATTTTTCAACACAGTAACTACGAATTTAAATACAAATACTTTTTAGACCATGTTTTCTTTACATTCGCAACTCTCCATTGCTATTACACCTCTATATTTTCTATAATAGAGAAAAATTAACTTCCTTATAATTTACAGAACAAGTGACCTTTTTCCTTTCCTCAAAAACACAGAACTCACATTTTAAGGTATAATCAAAGTTTACACCTATTATAGTTATTTAAAATTAAAGAACAGATGAATTTTAAAAGTTCCTCGTAATCTAGTATCAGGCGATCCTAAACCTTAATCCCTCGGCTGATTTTGAACTACATAATTTTGTAATCGTGTCTTCTTATTAAGTTATTGCAAGTAAATATGGCTTTGTCCGATTACCTAAAATAATCTCTTACCTATATAGTCATACGTCTCAGTTAAATTTAAATTGTATTGATACCACTAGCTATGTAAGCAGTTACATAATTTTATTAACAATGTTTTTATCGGTAATTTTAATGTTAAGAAAAGTAACACAAGCTGTAATTTTTATAGTAAAAAAATGCTCTGGTCACCATGAACGAGATGGCATAGCGCCGTGCCGTCCATTAAAAATCTTTAATCCTTACGAAATCAAAACTTACCATATAGCAAACAGCAAATGTCGTTCCACGATATCGATTTTTTTTTATAAGAGAAGGGGGCAAACGAGCAGCGGGAACACCAAGGTGTTCATCGACGCCCATGGACATCTGCAATACCAGAGGAATCGCAAATGCGTTGCCGGCCTTTGAGATGGTGATACGTTCGATGACGTGGATTTAATAAATTTACTTAATATTTGTTAATTTTACGCAAGTTTCACAACATTCGTGCAATGTATTTATCATCATAGAAATCTTAAATAATTCGGATTTTGGAGTATCATAAATTGAAAATTACATACATTGCCTTTGCGGATTTACCATTTTTGACAATTAAAGATATTTAAAAAAGAATACAAAATAGATTAGCGTTGATATAAGTTTTACAACATCAACGTAAGACACTATTATAACTTTTATAAGATAGAGACATAAAGGGGTTACGCCCACTCCCATTTTTTTAAGAAATCTTGATGATTATTATTTTAGCCATATACTTTTGTGCCAGCATTTCAGTACATAGTTCGGTCGTAAACTGGAATGCGTTTTTACTTAAAGGTAGAGTTATGCACCCTAAAAATGACCTTATCCCGCGAGTTGCAGTCCTGGATTCACAGCTGTCTACTAGATTCCTAGCTACCGAAACAAGTAAAAACTAGACATTATTAAATTAACACAAATAATGTTACTAATATTATAAATGCGAATGTTTAGATGGATGGATGTTTGCTTGAAGGTATCTCCGAAAGCCGTTGAGCCAACGGATCTTGATGAAATTTGGCACAGATGTAGAACATAGTCTGGAAGAAGACTAAGGCTACTTTTTAAGTTTTTTTTTTAATTCCGAGCCTTCGAAGTCGCGGGCGACAGCTATTATATTATAATACTGTTGTATTTATTAAGATAAATTAAAAATATATTAATAAAAAGGTATAATTGTGAATATATAAAATAGATTTTTTAATTTTTTTCTTATTACTTAAAAGCAACCTAAATATTTGCACTAGTAAGTAACAGAGTTGTAAACAAGCTTGCCGTTTTTTTATACAACGTGACGCAATTTGGGCAATACCGTTTGCTGATAACGCATATGTGGTCTGGAATGATATTAATTGAGCATGTGCCGCTTATCCCAGTCTTTAGTCAGTTTTGAAGCAAGTCACATATTATTCTACTGTTCAGTTAAAACATTTCGTATGTTATAAATTTTAAAGTGGTTAAATTATATACATAATAAAACGCGTAAGTATAACTTTTAGAAGTTTTTTAAAAATAGTATTATGATTGTCATTGAACTATTTAGATGTTAGATTTGTTTACGGCCGGTTATAAAAATGTTTATAGTCATTCAATAATGAATGACTTTCATTCATAATCGAACAGGTAGTTTAAAATTTAAACAAATACAAACAAAGGACTGTCATTGTAAACAAACAACGCATAGTTCATGACACTGGCAAAAAAAAAAAACAAATAATAATTTTGTTTGCAGACATTACAACTTCATAGACCTACTAAAATTAGGATAGTCTTGTTAAAAAAAATACAAAACATAAAAACAGAATTAATTTCTGACGTCCACAATTTTTTTATTTTTAGCGTTAATTTTTATAAAACGAAAAAAGAAAGAGGATTATGTTTGACCTCTGGCATGCACATTTATGAGATAAAAGCGGAATTACTTCCACTTAACGCCTGTTTTCTGTGTGGTATTACACCAGTCGAGCCGACCACTTCCTGTAACAGATGTTATTGTTGCTGCCGTCTACTATTTAATGTTGGTGATGATAACAGTGTGCACTTGTTACAGCTATGGCTAACCATCTACCTATACCGCGGCACGCCGTCGCCCAGAAGACGCCTGAGCCGAAGGGTAGTTCAAAGAAACCTTCAGTACGGGTCGTCGTTCAGCCTGTTGACTCTCACAGGTTATATTTTACAGAAAATTCGAACTACACTTGTACAAAAACAAAATATTTAGGCAGTGGCTTACATATGCATTTGATTTACAAATGTTACTTTTTGAAATTATAAACATGATACGATATGTACATATAAATGTACAATTTTTTTAGAACCTATGTAAAGGAACACATTTCTAACAGCTTCCAATAACATTGGATATCTTTGATCTTTGACTATAAATACACAGATAAGATATATCGTGTTGTCCTTATCATTTGATAGGTCAAAGTTTGGACTTAAGTGAAATAGATTCAGACTAATAGCTAATAACTTTACTCTGTATTTAGGCATCAATACTACATTCTAAATTATAGATGACCAAACAAAATACATTTTTGTAGGTTCCGTTATAAGTCGGAAGGTCGGTGGGCCGGTTCAATTCCCGGGGTAAACAAGAAGGGTAACAGGGAAGGCTTCCCGACCATAGAGATCAGCGGTTGCCCCGAGGGTAAGGCCGTTATTGTGGTTTCCTGCGTCACAAAGGACTCGCCCTACAAGTTAGTTAATATACGAAAAATGCATGGAAATGAGTTTCGGGAGGAATGCGCCACTTTCATTTCAAATTTCGCTTCTTTCATTGCATGTATATCTCTCGAGTCTATTCCCTGGTATTTTTGAACATTCATGTTGTTTAGTAGCCAGTACTATTGGACATTTTGTTGCCGTTTAATTGGCAATGTTGTTGCAATTTAGTTTTTTTGACCTTGAGCCATTGTCGCTGCATGTTGTCCATTATCCTGGTATATTTTACCAATGTCGTTGCATGTAATTTAGTTCTTTTTACATTAATTTGTAGATTTGAATTTTTCGCATGTCATGAAATATTCTCTTTTTACGTGTTTTAATGACGTTGGCGCACAGGACACACCCGCACGGAGTGGTAGCGCGTGAGTTGTTCATGTCCGAAGAGGAAGTAAAAAAGGGCGCGTGTAAGGTGGTGGTGGAACTGACCGGCGAAAGTACTAAGGTCTCCTTCACCAACATCGGCATCCACAGCTGCAAACACAATGAAGTTAAGGAAGTCCTCGAGACGCGGCGTCGCCTTGGTGTCGACCCATTTGGCAGTGAGCTCATTTTCAAGTATTTACTTCGGTTATTCCGATCGTTTTTCATAACACAATCATTTTGGTCGTTCGACGAATATCTGGAATAAGATAGATTTCAAACGAAGCCGATCTGCTACTTCAAAACTGCTTACATTTCCCAGGCGGTTTCGACTACGGTCGCGAACCGAAGAGGATCGACCTGAACGCGCTGCGGCTCTGCTTCCAAGTGTTTGTTATGGACGAGAAGGACGGCATCCGTCTAAGACTGCCGCCCGTCGTCACCAGCGTCATCCACGACAAAAAAACGCAAGGCGAGCTGCATATCACGCGCCTCTCACACTGCACCGGCCCCGCAACTGGCGGCACCACTGTTATACTCCTCTGCAAGAAGGTAACTCCGATTAATAAATCTGACTTAACTGGACTAGGTTCTATTTGTCTCAAAAAGGATATATATTCGATCCATTCATCCAGCCTGTGATCGTCCGCTGCTGGACGTAGACCTACATAGATCGCCGATGACCGATCCTCTACTGGTCTCATACAGGATACTCCCACAACCTTGCACCGTATTTGGCTACATTTCTAGGCTAGGCTAGACTTCTAGGACTTTACATATATCGATAAAAAGATAATTAATGAAATGGTTCATCTGATTCCAACTACCGTGATACAGGTGAAGCCGTCTGACACGACGGTGGTGTTCGTGGAGCGGGGTGCGGGCGGGGGCGCGGTGTGGGAGGCCGCAGCCTCTGACGTCAGCGCGCACCAGCACGTCGCCTTCTGCTTCACTACGCCGCCATACCGCCACACAGACATTACGCAGAATGTCACGGTACTCCTTTCTTACACATACATTAACAGAACATCCCACTGATTTGTCTCTAGCTTCCATAAAAAAAAAGATTGTAAGGAACTTGCTGATGGTAGCGGGAGGTACTCACTTACTGTAAATGTGACAGGTGTTCGTGCAACTTAAAAGGCTGTCAGACAACGCCCGCAGCGAGCCAGTGGAGTTTGTGTACACTCCGGCGCGCAGAGGTAATGCTGTTGAATATGCTATTGCTCACTATCAGCCATCTGGCACCGCGTCTCGCGCCGAAAGTGCGTTCCACGCTTAATGCGAGAGAAAATGAACAAAAACTAACATCTATTTCATCTTGTACACATTTTTATTAACGCTTTTTTACTGCTTTACTAGATACAAAGGAATACATTCATAAGAAACCGTTGTTGGCATGGCTTCAGGATGGTAAATACTCATTATTTCTGTCTAATACCTGTTTTTTGTTAATTTTTTTCTACACTACCTACTATTCGATTTTGTTACAGAAAACTCACCGATGGAATCAGACATGTCTCACGAACAAGGTTCGTTATAGTAGTATAAGTAAAATGAAGTGATCAAACAATTTAATTGAAATTATTTTCTTTCAACTAAAACTTGTCCAAAATATTATTTCGAGTGAATTGTAGAAGCGACTTAAAATATTACATTTGTTGCAGTTAGCTATAACTCTGCACAAAGTCCATTGAAACGGGAACCATTGCCGACGGAGCCAAAGCTTTTACAGGTATATTATCTGCGAACCATAATATAGTATTTTAGAACTCTGCTTCACATTTGTGTTTTACTTTAGTAATTACTAGCTAACGTCCGCGCGGAATTTAAAAAAAAAACTTAATAATTAACCTATGTGTTCTTCCAGACTATGTTCTACATCTGTGACAATTTTTTATTATACTTATGACGACGTCAAAAGATTCTCGAGCGGTGTGTGTTTTTAATGCTTTGCCTCATAACTTCGCTCCTGATATACCGATTTTGATAAAACTTTTTTTTAAATGCTTTATTACTATTCCAACTAACTTTAGTGATGTGAAAAGTTGTTACACGCAGATTTAGTAGTTATTGAACGTTCTCGCATGTGATAATGCTTTCAAAAAACTTAATTAGATAACGACTTTTTTTAGCCGTGGCCGACGGACCTGCCTCCAATGCTCGGTCCTAGCCCCCAACACCAGTACCAAGTTCAGGACATGTCCTGGATGGACAAGAGTTACGTCCAGCTCGACCAGTTACCGCCTTCTCCCAGCCTGCAGGCGACGTCACCGCACGCCCCCCACCTAACAACCAACTACTCACTAATATCACCTGGGTTTAGTTTCTCTCAGGCGAGGAATTTAAACCCTTTCACTTCTCATTATGAGGAATATGACTACATTCCGGATAACAGAGTAAGGATAGATGATTATTACTTGACATCTCTACGAAGGACAGTCGAACCTGAATAAGCGAGTGTCAATGGGACTTCGATATTATTCTCAGCGAATTCTCTCTAAGTCGACTTTCTCGTTTATGGCGGTCGTTCATCGAGACCGGACAATGACTCTCGCTTATCCAGGTTTATGTTAATTGTATTATTTATTGATCTATTAAAAATATCCTTTGTTTCAGTCAGAATGTCATTCTGTTTCACCCATATTTGCGAAATCTCCCGATTTAAATACGGAGCAAGCCGAAGAGATGCAAATAAGTTTGGAAAAATTCTCTGGGATACTAGAAGAACAAATCAGTGACCATTTGAGCGAACTTTCTCTCAAAGAATTCGTTGGCGGTGATTTACCAGAGATTTAGTGCAATATTTGTCAGTTTTTGTAGCCATGGACAGAAAAAAAACCACCGAAACGATTCATTCAAATCGAAACATAAATTTTGTAGTTTCATTTTTGGACATAATTTTTTTTTTTATTTACGATTTCCAGATTAGATTTCAGATTAAATTGTAGAAGTGTGATGTTCCCTTCTTGTTATCTTTTACAAAGTTTAAGTTTTGTTTTAGAACATAGTATAACTTTGAAATTTCTTATTTTCGTTTATGTAATACAGTCAAAACCGTTTATGGCGACATCGTTTAGAACAACATACCGGTTAAATTGACCAAAATCAAAGGTCCTGGCTGAATGTTATTACATATCTTTCCTATTAATACCTGTCACCGGTTGTTACAACTATCGGTTTTTACGACTCAATATGAGTAGTCCCTTCGATGTCGTTATAACAGATTTTGACTGTATTAAAAAAAAAATAACGAATATTTTTTTTAATTTCTACCTCATATTTACATGTGTTATTTCTTTCATGTTTACGGGTATTTTCGTATAAATTTATGTAAACTTTATTTACTGTTAATTGTGGTATTGATTTTTTTTTTAATATTATGCAAGGCATAAATAATGTTATTTCTGTTATTTCATATCGATGTTACACTCAGAGTTCAAAACTGTAATCTAACTGCAATATCCAAATACTTATTTGTACAAAACGGTACAGCAAGTCATTTAGTAAAAACATTCAACATAAATAAAAATAAATCAACCAAAAAATATTGAAAATCAGGTTGTGACTAGAAAATAATTGAATTACAAATTACGTGTTTTATGGTTTTATTTTGAACCCAACATACCATAGATTTTATAAGTAAAACAATATTTTGCTGAAAATTATGTTGCAAATTAGGTTAGGTGTGGGTAGAAATAAAACATCAATAATGCCTACCATATTTTTATTCATCGAATAAATTACAAAAAGAAACAATCGCAGGCAATAAATCGCATACATTATAAGTAACATTTGAAAAAAAAGTAACCTATGAATTTTATTGTTATCGATAGGGGGAGGGGCAAAAAAATGCATCGAACTTTTGAACGCACTTAAGATCTTATGAACTTACAAGGAACACGAAACTATAAAAAATTCCAAACAAACAAACCGCTAAAATTTACTCAAATGTAGATTAAAAAATATACCACAACTAGCTGTCACCCGCGACTCTGTCTGCGAGCAGTAAAAAAAACTTGATAGCGGTATGAAAAGTAGATGTTGTCCGATTCTCAGACCTACTGAATATGCTCACAAAATTTCATGAGAATCGGTCAAGCCGTTTCGGAGGAGTACGGGAACGAAAACTGTGACACGAGAATTTTATATATTAGATTATTGGTTATTGCAGCATATTTCAGCATAATAATTTTTTGATAAGTGATGTTCCCCAAATATTGTGTCGCATACCATTGGTTTGTTACCCCTGGCTTATAACCTTCATTAATTATTGAACTTTGAAATGCAAAATGTTTATTTTAAATCCATTTGCTAGTTACTGGGTTTAATTCATTAAAACTCTTTTCTTTATCTGAGCTTATAGTTTCGTTTCCTTGTTTAAACGGGACTACAAAAGCACACTGGAATGGTCCGCTAGAACCTACACTAAGCTAACCTCAAATCACATATTAAAAAGCCACGCTCTATATTTTTATCTAGCATTTATTCAGCCACAAAACTTACAAACTCAGCATAAAATCTTTAAACATCATCACTACTCACAATATACAAAAATTAAGGTTTATGACTACTATATACAGGGTGATTGGTGAGATATTAAATATATTGTAGTACACTCGGTAATCAATTTTCCTGAAATTTATATAATAAAATTATGTACTTCATATTTATCCAAATTTCCCTATAAATAAATAAAATGTGGATATAATATCTAACGCTGATAAATTTAATTTTGACACCGCACCTTCACAAAATAAAACCTCAATACAATTTCACGCTTAGTGTAATGCGTTGCAATTAACTTTTAGTTAAATTTATTCAGCAGTTAATTAATATTTAATTTAAAATGTTATTTATCTTATATAATCACCAAATAATTATACTCAAGTATATTGTTTCACCAAACACCCTGTATATAAAGGGAATAATAAAAAAACGTCAAATCTTAACACATGTTATTGAGATCTCGACATACGAAATTCATACATTTTAATCCATATTAAATTATTTCACTTGATAATAATTAAAAATTGAAATATCGACACCCTCACAGAATAACCCCATAATAGGAAAAATCAAATTTTTTAGAAGCAAAAAAACCGTATTTCTTTAATAACTTCATCAATAATTATTGTACAAGAATCTTTTAGATACCAAAATAAAGCTAATTTTATAGCTTCATTGTATTTTTCATTCATATATTCCGGACGTATTCTGTGCTATGAAGGTAAAAATTATAATACCGGAAATTAAAAAAAAATCTGTTTCAATAATGACTTTTTATCTGCGTATTTAACATTAAGAAAAATATAAAAAAAAAACGTGTAATAGGGCCTTTAGATGCTGAATTCGAGGGAAAAGCAAGAACCCGGTAAGAGTACATTACAGGATTATTCAATGGGGGTGTCGATATGTTGAAATGAAACAATATTATAATAAAGACTTGTTGTTTTTATTAACTTATACTGGGTTCTGTTTTGTTGAGTTCTTCTCCAATAATCTATAAGAAAATAAATAAAATGGTGATCAATTCTGCCTTATTCTTAAGTATTAGAAAGAAAGAAAGAAAAAACATTTATTGCCACACACAAAAAAAAATGTTAAATGTCTATTAACTTAAATATCTGACAATATTTGACACTGGCTTGTCTCTGTTTTTTTTCTTCGTTTTTTTAATTGATTCTTTCAAAAACAGAGCATTTTATATGTGTAATAAACATTTCTATTGAGTAAATGAATTTCTTAACATTATTTCAACAAATAGATGGTTCCTACGTAAACTATCATAAGTCACAATTTTGAAATTTAACTTTTGTTTTATGTTTTTTTATAAACTTTGACTAATTACTATGCAAATTTAAAAGTAAAGTTAGAAAGTAGAATGTAGATTTTGTCTGTCTATATTAAATTTTTATTTTAAAAGAAAAATTTGAGTTCCAAACTTACAACAGTTTACATTAGAGCCGTAGAAATTTTGTTTAGTATAAAATGACAAGCTTTAACGGACCAAACTATTAAAATCAGTTCAAATGAGAGCAATATGGTGCGGATGAAAGATGAGACTGTTTAGTTCTCCGATGTGTCAATTATCCATACCTCGTAGCTGTTGTCTGGATGCTGGATACTGGAGATGTGCAGCTAATGTATAGCGATGAGGCCAGATTCGAGCAGCTTGTGTATCTTAGCAGCAATATCAGGGTTGCGCAGATGATCCTGCAGCGCGTGCGGATCCTGCTGCATCTGCTCCAGGATGCAGCGCATGGCGGGGTCACTGAGGATCTGCTGAACCTCAGGGTCAGCCATCGCCCGCTTGCGAACCTAAAGTACACAGTAGATAATCCTCATCACTTCTTATCCACCAACAAGGGTCTATCCTAAGTTAGAGGTGAATAAGCTTGCACCGGTGCATTTCACCGGAGATCCCGGAGCCCTGTCACTGGCTCTAGATGGCTACTGAGGGGGTTTTTAGTGGTTAAAACCCCACATAACCTTGCTTCCTTCCAGGAGCAGGTTATCTTTTTTAAGATTTCCCCCGATACCAAAAAAAATTTATGACTAAACCATAGTCAAAGAAGTCAAATTCTTTGTTTCTGCATTTGGCACACCAAGTAACCTGGAAGTTGTATACAAACCTCCTCGGGGTTGGAATTGAGTTGTGTGGAGCATGCTCTGTATCCCTCCAGGGCTTCCGCATTGCTGGGGTCCAGCTCCAGAGCCTTCTGGTAGGCCGCCAGCGCCTTGGCCGGTTGCTGCATACCCTACATACCATATAAATGTAAGATTAATGCTTCCATTTTTAGAGATTTGAAGGTATCTCCGGAACACCTCAAGAGATCTTGATGAAATTTGACAAATTTGTAAAACATTGTCTAAAGAAATATGTAAGCTAATAATTAAGTTTTCTTTAAAATTCCTCGTGAACAGAGTCGCGGACGACAGCTAGTGAAACTATAAATTAACAAAAAAGAACATCAAATATATTTAAGATATGTTTAAATAGAAGCTTACAGAATACTATAAATGGTATAATTTGGCAAAATAAACAATGTCACAAAAGTCGTAATCTTGTTGCATATTACCTGTAAGATCTTGCCCTTTCTGATCCAGCCTTTGATGAATTTAGGATCAAGGTCACAGCATCGCTGACAGTCCTTGAGACCAAGGTCAAAGGCAGCCAACTTGGTGTAACATGCCGCTCGGTTTGAGTACAGTTTGGCCTCATCAGGATTGCGTTTGATAGCCTCCGTGTAATGCTTCACCGCTGTGCTGTAGTCTCCTAGTGTGTAACAAACACAATCTATATAGTTTCCCATCAATTACCACAAAAGAGGAAGTTAAAATATTGATAAAGGTTATTCATATATTTTATTCAAGATATTATTAAGTAAAATTTTACTATTATTTGTTTTTTTTTTGATAATAAGCTCATGCTCAGTAATTTTTTACATTAAATTCTTACATTTTTAATGATTTTTATTGTTGGATTTGCGAAAAAAAATAGTAATATACATAGTTATTTAGAAAGTATAGAAATCTATACATAAGAATAAAACTGAAGTGTCTATATGTAATACTTGCTGTCGCCCGAGCATTAAAAAAACTAAAAAAAAATGCAGTTGAATTGACAACCTCCTTTTTGAAGTCGGCTAAAAACTAGCCTATGTGTTCTTTTAGACTATGTTCTACATCTATGCCAAATTACATCAAGATCTGTTGAGCCATTCCAGAGATAAGTACAAACAAACATCCATCCATCCATCTAAACATTCGCATTTATAAAATTAGCATGATAAAAAAAAAAGAAACAAATATCATTCATACTTCACTTCATTAGCATTGTTTAAAAAAGAGAAATCCAAAATTTTTCAATGTCATACCTTTCTTAAAGTACTCATTTCCGAGCTCCTTCTCTTGTTCAGCTTTCACCGGATCAATGTAGGCTTTCTTCTCCTCCTCCACGATGCGGCGTTCCACTTCACTCAACAATGTCTTGATCTCCGGAGTCCTGTGCTCTGACATTGACTTCTCATAGTATGTCTTTGCTAACTTCCATTGCTCCATTTTCTTATATGCATTACCTTGAAATTAAGAAAGTATAAAGATATAAAAAGCAGAGAAAAATTATTTGCTATCACTTTTTGCGGGTTTTAAGACATACACTTGATCAAATGATTGCTAAATTCATAACTGAATCATTAGTTCAAAGTTAAATTTTAACTACAAAGTGGAAAGTTAAGATATTTATAGATAATACTAGCTGTCGCCCGCGACACCGTCCGCGCGCAATTAAAAACAAACTAAATGAGGGGGGGGTATGAAAAATAGATGTTGGCCGATTCTCAAACCTACTGAATATGCTCACAAAATTTCATGAGTATCGGTCAAGCCGTTTCGAAGCAGTTTAACCACAAACACCGCGACACAACAATTTTATATATTAGATTTTCCATGTTTTAAATCAGGGATTCCCAAAGGGGCGGGAACGATATTGAACTTAAAGCATTGCTAATTCTCACTCTGTCTTCTATTGACCTAAGTCAGAATGAAAAATAATAATAATTGATCTTACAAGTAGATAATTTGGTCATGGGGGTCTGTGGTAACGGTACATTTTGGACAAAGGGGTCACTTGTCCAAAATAGTTTGAGGATGCCTGTTTAAAATAATTCAACTTTAACATTTTTAATAACTTACCAATTCTTGTGAAAGCCTTAGCTATTAATTTGAAATCAGCCCTATTTTCTCTGCCAATCTCAATTGCTTTTTCACACTCCTTAATACAACTCTCATACTCTCTCAATTCAAAATAAACCGCAGCCATATTTGTGTAGAAAGTAATGTCTGTAGGATCATGTTCAATGGCTTTCTGATAATGTTTTATTGCATTATCAAAGTCCTTTTTCTTATAACAGTCATTTCCTAAGTCTTTCTCTTGTAACGCTAATCTACGGTTCTCCGGAACATCCTCATATTTAGGCTTTGGAGGCTCTTCTTTCTTAGGCGGTGGTGTCGGCTTTGTCTCTGATGCTGGAGGATCTACATCCATGCTCATGTCTAGACCTAACATTACGCTAATTGTGGTAAGAACACGTTGATCATCCATTTTTCCTTCTAAAACTCTTGTGTCGAATGGATTCAGTGCCAATTTCTATAAAAAAAGGTATAATTTATAAAGATTATGAAATATGTGTTACCTAGTTAGTCAAGTCCCGGACTACATATTTTAAAAAGTGTCCAATAAAGTGGATTGACTTATTTAAATAAATTAATCCAAATGTATGAAGCAGTTGTGGTGGCTCTTTGCTTATAGAAAATCACACAGTATAAAATAAATATTAAAGTTTTGTGTGTTACCATTGATAAAAAAATATAACAAAGATGAGTTAAGAGCAGAATAATAAGAAAAATAAAATTATAATATTACACTTACATGAACCATTTGTACATAATCAGGGTCCTTTAACCACTCTCTTGTCTGAGGATTCGCTTTTAGTTTCTCAAATAATTTAGCAGTTTCCAATTTACTGGACTCCGCCTGCTTTCTTACTTCAGCGAGACCTGTTGCTAACTGCTGGTTGCCGGGTTCTAGTTCTAATCCCTTTTCATAAGCTGCTATTGCTTCTTCAAATCTACCTAAATATGCCAATGCACTGCCTTTTCTGGAATATCCCTTACTCCAATTCGGATTCAAAGAAACAGTCTTATTCGCATCTTCAAGGGCAGCAACGTAATTTTCTGCTTTGGCATGAGCTGCTGATCTATTACTATATAGAACATGGTTGCTTGGGTCTAAGTTTATTGCTTCGGTGTAGTGTTTTACGGCCACATCGAACTCACCAGACGCTAATGCGGCATTCCCCTTCTCCTTTAATTGGTTAACCTAAAAATTACACCGATAGAAGATTAATATATTTAATTCAACATTTACCCCATTCAAATTACACCGCGGTTCGGCATAACCTCCTACCTGTTCCATGATTGTGCACTAAAGTTATTATTACAAAAATTAAAACGTCTTATCACACTAATTGCTTAATCACTTGGAAACGCAAGTTCTCTTTGTTTGCAACGCTAACAATGCTTCGAGCTTCCAAAATCCAGAAATACAAATGAATATGAATGAACGAACACTGACACTTCAAATTCGAGAAAATTCTTGTATCTCGTTCTCGTAAAATACAACCATAACGTTCCGTTTACGGATTTATAATTTACTTTGCAGAATTTAAAAAACAAGTGATGTTTCGGTAATTTCAAGAAGTCTTAAGCTAACATTTATCGATAAATTAGTGAATTTGTTGTTTGCATTGCATATTTATTGTGTAGTATTTATTTTTACTGAAGAACGAGAAAATTTGAGATATTTAAGACTTTTTGTATGTATACTCTATATTTTAGTAAATGTACAGATAAGATAAAAACATGAAGTTATTAACGCGGCTATAAAGTTTTTTCTATCTGTCATTCTCTAGTGTCACGCTAATCGCTATTTTGTATGTTCGTGATTGTAATTGGATCCTGGATATTGTGGGGAATACCAAGTGAGCTAATCGATGGCCGATTAAGTGTTCAACGCTACAGGAATTAGCGGGTTCCCTTACTCTCGGTGACTCATCAAGTACCCGGACGGATTTTCACTATGGAGACTGATGATGGTGAATCCTCAAGCAGTGGGCCTATGTCGAGCCTGAATAGCCTATTCTCGTTCACAAGTCCCGCTGTGAAGAAACTTCTTGGCTGGAAACAGGTAACATGTTTAATGTTGTATGAATCTTTGCCACATTTGGTTACCATCAATTGGCACTATTTTATGAGCAATGTTATTCTATTTCTAGGCGTCTAATTTATTTTCTTAACATTACATACTATTGTTTTTCAACCATTCGTACAACTATTTTCCTATTGATAAAATTTGAATGGGAAATGGCATAATTTTCATACATTTTTAGACCCTAATTGAAAAAAAAATTGTAAATATTACAACACGTTTTATAAATGGAACATAGAATCACTATTGTGGTGATCTTGAAGTACATATACAGTAGAAACTGGATGTTTCTATTTGTGAGTCAATTACTTTAAACTAAGGAATAATTATTGTGCATCTAACTTTAACATAAATGTATACACTGTGATGAATATTTAACATGTACTACAAAGAAATCAATAATAGAGTAACTTTTGTGTCTTCTACTAGCAATAAATCTGTTTTACATATAAATAATATACACTCAATATCACCAACTTGCCCTGCAAGTTCACTATAGTATGTGAAAATTGAAGTAGGTTTGAAAACTTCTAAAGCCGGACAAGTGCACTTTCATACAAAAGCATAGAATGTTTTAAAGACCTATCTGACTTATATAGTCAAACCTTGTCAGGTGAGAAACCTCTAGAAGTGAGTCATTGTCCAGTCCTGACAGACAATCTCCATTAGCTAAAAACTCAGGCTGAATAGAAACTTCCATAACTGAGAGAAGTATTGCGGTCTCTTAGACTCGCAGTTATCCATGTTCAACTGTAGAAAAAGTTTTTATTCAACACTACAATAGAATTAAATCTATCTTATTTTTGTATAGCTACCTTGGCTTCTCATCTTTATCCAATATACAGTTTTTTATTTATTTATCTATATATATAAAAGAAAGTCGTGTTAGTTACACTATTTATAACTCAAGAACGGCTGAATCGATTTGACTGAAAATTGATGGGCAGGTAGCTTAGAACCAGGAAACGGACATAGGATAATTTTTACCCTGTTTTCTATTTTTTATTCCGCGCGGACGGAGTCGCGGGTAAAAGCTTGTTATTAATATTTAATGTATTGCTATGTTTGATTAAGTTTTGATATGAGATTATGTTTCTAAACTGTATAGTCATAGTTTCAACGGCTTTCACATTATACATTATTACTAGCTGTTGCTCGCGACTCCCTCCGCACGGAAAAAAAACTTAATAAGTAGCCAATGTGTTCTTCCAGCTCATGTTCTACATCTGTACTAAATTTCATCAAGATCCATTGAGCCGTTCAGGTGATACATTCAAACAAACTTCCATCCATCCATCTAACATACGCATTTATAATATTTGTGTGATTAGAATTAAAATGAAATTGGCTTAACATTACATTGTACAAAGTTAAACTAGTGTTGGGACTTCCAATCAATATCCCAAATATATTATTATAACTAGCTGTCGCCCGAGACTCCGCCCGCGCGCAGTTAAAACAAAAAAAAAATGAAAAATAGATGTTGGCCGATTCTCAGATCTACTGAATATGCTCACAAAATGTCATGAGAATCGGTCAAGCCGTTTCGGAGGAGTACGGGAACGAAAACTAAGACACGAGAATTTTATATATTAGATTAATAAATCAATGTTAATTAATCAGCTCACAGGTCACACATGTCAGCAGATCAGTCTACCAACTCGCAGCTCAGTACAATTTGCACCTGCATAGAGTTATGATTTTCCTTATAAGCTTTGATCAGAGAGTCACCAGGTATCATCTAATGTGCTGTGAGCTGTCATAGTAATTGTTGAGCCACCTAGTCCTGCTAACTGGTTTCAAGCTGATTTAAACACATCCAATAGAGCCTTATGCACCTTAATATCAAAGGGTTATATTTGAATAGATTTGGATTACTAATTTTCTCCTGTTGTAATCAAAAATAAATGTTGTACTATATAAACAGGATAATATGTTTGTTGTTATGAATCACTCGTCAATTTCAATTACATTCCAAGAAGAATTATTGAGTCATTATTAATTTTTACAGACAAATTTATTGTTTATGATGGTTTATTCATTCTATTAATAATACATTTTGTTTGTTTTTTCTTAATATTTTTAAAAGATTTTATGTATAAGTACTAAAATATTTAAACTACTGTTTAGTGATTACTACAATGTTACTAAAGATTATATACTAGAATGCTATTTTTATCTTACTAATATTATAAATGTTTAGATGCATGAATGTTTATTTGAAGGTATCTCTGGAACAGCTCAACGGATCTTGATGAAATTTGGCACAGATGTAGAAAACATTCTGTAAAAATACATAGGTTTCTTATTAAGTGGTTTTATTAAATTCCTCGAGGACGGAGTCGCGGGCGATGGCTAGTATTATTTATAGATGCGAATTTGTAGTTGATTGGTTGGATGTTTGAAGAAATTTGTGACAGATATAGAACATAGTCTGGAAGAACACATAGGCACATATTAAATTGTTTTTTTTTTTTTAATTTGGAATTAATAGTTCGAATTTACAGGTGGCAGCTAGTTTATTTATACAATTGTTATCTAAGAACTCAAAGTAGTCTTGTAGTAAGCCATTACATGTGGTATTTTATGGTTTCGGATTAAGGTATTAACATTTCTAACATTATAATAATTGCAAATAATGCATCATTGAATTCTATTACTAGATTGAATAATGTAAACTTTTGTAATGTAACTAAATGTGTGTTGAATTTTAAGTGAAACCTTTTTAATGTTTATTTTTTTACCATAGGATATTATTATGAATTCTAAGCAAAAAAACTAATTATTTTAACTATATGATTGCAGGGTGATGAGGAAGAGAAATGGGCGGAGAAGGCAGTAGATAGTCTGGTGAAGAAATTAAAAAAGAGGAAAGGTGCTATAGAAGAATTAGAGCGGGCACTCTCGTGTCCGGGAACTCCATCCAAATGTGTTACAATTCCACGTTCACTTGATGGACGATTACAGGTATCTTTTATTTCTCAATTTTTTTTTGGACAGTGTTCACCAAAACCTACACATACTTTATTATTATAGCCTTTATTCAGATAGATACATAGTTACATATTGTTTAATAATTACATTTCTTTATTTCTTGTACTACACTTCTTGTAGTATACACATACTTTACACTGTATTATTTTGTTTAGAGTTAATTTTAAGTTAAAAATTAATAATTTTACAGGTTTTAATTTATTTACTTATTATTATTCCAGGTGTCCCACCGCAAGGGGCTTCCGCATGTGATCTACTGCCGCGTGTGGCGCTGGCCCGACCTGCAGAGCCACCACGAGCTGAAACCTCTCGAAATTTGCCAGTACCCCTTCAGTGCTAAACAAAAAGAAGTTTGCATAAACCCCTATCATTATAAGAGGGTCGAAAGTCCAGTGCTCCCACCAGTTCTAGTACCGAGGCACTCGGAGTTCGCGCCCGGACACTCCCTGCTACCCTTCCAGAGGACTGCAGAGCCCGCGATGCCTCACAATGTGTCATACTCCGGTACAGGATTTCCACCGTCGGCCTCCTCGGAGCTCCCGGACACCCCTCCGCCGGCATACTCCCCCCCGTCAGACGACACCGAGCCTCCGGGGGAGGTCGCCCCTGTCTCCTACCAGGAGCCCCTTTACTGGGCGTCCGTCGCCTACTACGAACTCAACTGTAGGGTCGGTGAAGTTTTCCATTGCAACTCTCATTCGGTGGTCGTCGACGGCTTCACCGATCCGTCGAACAACAGCGACAGGTTCTGCCTCGGTCAGCTCAGTAATGTTAACAGGAATTCAACTATAGAAAATACTAGACGTCATATAGGTAAGGGAGTGCATTTGTACTACGTGGCAGGGGAGGTGTACGCCGAGTGCCTTTCCGATGCGGCGATATTCGTGCAGAGCCGCAACTGCAACCATCATCATGGCTTCCATCCTTCCACCGTCTGCAAGATACCTCCTGGTTGTTCATTGAAGATATTCAATAATAGGGAGTTTGCTCAGTTGCTGTCCCAAAGTGTGAATCACGGTTTTGAAGCTGTTTATGAGTTGACTAAAATGTGTACGATTAGGATGTCTTTTGTGAAGGGCTGGGGGGCGGAGTACCATCGTCAGGATGTCACATCGACCCCCTGCTGGATTGAGATCCACCTTCACGGACCCCTGCAGTGGCTGGACAAGGTGCTCACACAGATGGGCTCCCCGCACAATGCTATTTCTTCTGTATCTTAGCCGGACCTCCATTTTGCATGCCCCCACCGTATCTCGTATTCATTAACGCGATAATCTCAGAAAATATGCATGTTTTTTAACTTGTTTTCGAACTGTGACGATGTATTTTTTGGGTATTCAAATCTATCCTTGAATTGAAGTCTAATTTTGTTCTGAAAATAGGACTAGTATGTATACATATTTGCTGAAAATTAATTTAAAATAGACATTTATGACATCTCATGTTTATGTATGATGTCGTGGCGTTTTGAAATATACAATGCATTTACTATCTTTAGTCTATGATATTTTTTATTTTTATTATAAAAATATTATAATCAGCCAATTTTTCCGTCACAGTTTTGATTTTTTAAATTCACTGAATTAATATTTTGAAACTAAAATCTCTGGTAAAAAATATATGGCGAGCCCCAAAATTTTTTCTTGAATTCAGCTCAAATTATGTGTCCAAGTAAATTTTAAACGTAAGACGTATTTAGAGTTAATTATTAAAGACATAAATCTGTAAGAAAATAAATATACTCGTGCATGTTTTTTTTTAACATATAAAGATATTATTCGATGTAAATATGTCTGATTGTATTGAGGTTATTACAAACAAGTAACGTAAAAAAAGTTAAAGTTTGATAGAGACTTGTGGCAACACTGATTGTTAACTGTCATTTGTACTTTAGTACACAGATAAATTATCATTGTCATTTTGTTTTTTTTTAATATGGCGTTCGAAATTGAAAAATAACAAGCGATTGTGGGATTTTTGTATATTTTATCTTTTTAAATCATGAATACAATTTTATATATATATTTTACAAGCTTAGTATGCAATTACTAAGAGAAAATAAAAAAAAAGTTGTGGCTCTCCAAATTCGGCTCTAGACATTTTTTTGGCATTATTAAAAAATTACACTAGGAAAAAATTTAATTACGTTTTAAATATTAATGTTTACCCTATTTCTTAATTTTCTTATTACATGACATAATAATTTGTTTTTTTTTTTGTTTTTATTTAAGGAATCGGTCGAATTTCAAGTTAAAGAAATCATTGAAAAAAAAAAATAGAATTTATTGCTCAAGATTTTCAAAGGAGAATTTTTCTGATAATATTTTTTTTTAGAGCAATTAATAAAATATTTTTTTTACCTATGTGTAAAATCTTTACCTATCTCGGTATCTTTTACCTATGTTAGATTTTTTAATTTTTTTAAATTTTGATATATTTTTTTTTTCCTGTGAAAAATCATTTTTTAATGCTAATTTTGTATATATTGAAAAATTTGACGACAGCAAAATTATGTTCGGGGGCCACATTAATTTTCTTGAGCTAGTTTAACTAAGGTATGTGTTCTTTTTGTAATTATTTTTTTTAATGTAAGTAAATATGAATTTAAATATGCGATGCTGAGGGAAAATGTGAGGGTACTCGATTTTAAATTGAGTTTTTTATGTTTTGCGTTGTATTTAGTTAATTAGTACAGTCGGCTACAAAATTATGTTTAGTCTGTGGGATGTATAAGATGTGTTATGTAGTTTGTCAGTATGTTCTCGTAATTTTCTATGAATACGGATTGTCTTGGTTAAATATGGACATATTAGTAAAGATTTTGATATGGCAGCAAAGGTTTTTTGCATATTTTTTTACATTGATATTGAAAAAAAAATGTACAAAAAACTTTTCTTAGCGATTGTTCTGGTTTGTTTATTATGTTGACAAACTAGTAACAACTTTTGTATGTAATGTTTAATGTATGTTGCAAGGTACGTAGTTTTTGTTCGTGACTGTACTATAGTACAAATTGTGCCATTTGAATCAGGTTTCCTGTAAATTTTTATCGTTTTTAATTTTGTTTTCAAAATTCAAATCAAAGTTTTTATTTCTAATTGATTTTGGATTTGTTAACTATGTTTTAAAGATTAATTAATTAATATTTGAAAACTGCAACTGTACACAGGATGTTCTTTTATATTTTAGTTTAAAAAATCTCAAAGTAACAATTCTTGCTTTTTTTTAACTGGAAATACCAAATTGGGGTAGCGCAGGCGAAAATAAAGATAAATTTGATCTCAAAATATGAAATAAGATGTTGTTTAGTTCCTCCGGTAGTGTCGTAACTGCGCCCAGCCCCAGCTCTTCTGTCTAAGTGCAATTGTTGAAAATATATAAATATAAAATGTATATTTTTATCAAATGTATACAAAGTTTATAATTTTTTTGCAAAATAATATTTTCACTGTTGACAAATTTCTATTTCAAATAATGTTTGTCGTTATGTTCAAGCGCTATATATAAATAAATATTGTAGTTTTTTTAACAAGTTTTCAAAGCACCAATTATTCTAAAAAATAAATTTTTTAGTTTTTTTTCTTTTAATATGTTAAATGTTCATAATATATAATTGAGGTCATAAAGGGCTAATTCACAATATTTACTAAGTTGAATGTATAATATATAGTGTTATTGTCACAGGTGGGTACAGTTAATACAAGAGTTAACTTCGTTAATTAAAAAGTTAACATCATAATTAAACTTCGTAGTTAAGCAGATCGTTAACTTTGTTAATTAACGGATTAACGAGTTAATGTCCACCTTTGGTTATACATTTGACATGTACCAAATACCGTCCATTCATATTTTCTTCGGTTTTTTATTGGTTTACTTGACATCTTTTAAAAAAATAATATTTTCATAAAGACCTTATAAGTATTGTGTATACTTATTAAATATAACTTATAGAATTAATCCATGGAATGCATACGATTATTGAAAAAAAAAGATTTAAATATGGTCTCTCGAGTCGGATACATATGACAATAATATACCCTACAAAATGTTATTTCTTATGCGTTGTATGCAATTATTAAGATATTTGCGTACCAGTCTGTAATGCTAAGTTCTTTCTTTTTCTTAATATTCCTATCTTCAATACTATCAGCTTTTTATATGCTTAATTAACAATTTATTGTAACAGTGCCTTTATACAGTTTTGTATTAAGAAATTACTTAGTTCATTTTTATTTACAAAACTGTTCAGTTTTATTTTATCTGAATATAATATAGTAGGTAAGAATATAGTCAATAAACGATGGATTCCCGTTCGTCCTATCAGTCCATTAATCAATCGGGCCAATGGGATATTTTTGCCGTTCGACCGAACATCATTGAAATGAAAACTTGCGAAACAATTTTATTGAAACTTACCATTTTATTTAAGCAAAATATTATTACGCAACATAAAATGCGGGCGACAATCAAACGGTAAAAAATATCCGATTAGGCCAATTTATCAGTGGAACAATCGGACGAACTTGAAACATCCTGTAAGCCTTATAACTGTATTAACATACAGCGTGTTAAAAATTCAACAGAGCTTCGATATTTCTCAGAGAATCTTATAAAATTTAACTTCAATTTATAACAGTTTATTATATAAATGTGCTTTGTTTATTTAAATGTTTACATAAGGGAAAGGAGCTAAAAATTGTACATAAAAATTATTCGTTTTTAATGTCAAAAAATTACAAAATTTTTTTGAATCGCAATGCAACAGAACTATGGTTTGAAAAATATATAAAATTAAAATTCTGACAAAGTAAAAGTGCCTATATACTTGTCCTTTAATATTATTTTTGTTCGTGGTTATTATAAAAATTAACCTTTTAAGAAAAATTTGAAGTACATATATAGTCATGTAAAATGTAAAAAAAAAATCGTAAAATTTTTTTAGTCAATAATAGAAATTATCATTTATTATTTAACTATAGATTTATTATGAAAAAAATCTTAAATCAATTCTTTTTCTGTATGGGGTATCTCTTTTTTATAACTTGACTATTTGTAAAAAAAAAAAATACGACAAAATACATCCTGGTACTAAATAAGTAAAGATATGTTATTTGGCTAAATAGACGAGTCCTTTTTTGGTATATTCGCTGATCATTTCTAAAAAAAAACACTATTTCATAAAATATGCATGACTGACAGGTTTGTATGTATGTAGTTAAGAAAGTAAAATTTGTATGGAATTCGTTCAGCTGTTTTATATTCATGTAACGTTTGGATCATATTTGAATAGTCGACCAATGTTTTGTTGTGTGTGTATTGTAACATAGTGATGTGCTCGGTTTTGAAATTGTACAAATTGAATTGTGAAGTGTCCTTTACGCTGTAATACTATCTATCGATATGTAGCTAGTGTTGCGCACGATATCGATAGATACGTCACAACTGTTGTAGGTTAGGTTTATATTGTAATAAATGCCATTGTTCATGTAATTTTTATTATTATTATTGATATTTTTTTTCTCCGTTTAGCATATAATAAAATTTCTTTTATTTAGAATTTGTGTTTATAATTTTTAAAGCATTTTAACTACTGTTAAATGAGTCTCAGCAAAACCAAAACGATATAAAAAAAATTACAAGAATTACAGTCGCTTTGCTTAGCTCACAGGAGGTGTAAGTGGGAAAGGAGAAGCAGAAAGGTAGGGTTTAGGATTTTTCTTAAATAGTTGTTGATTTGATTGACCTTCAAATTTTTGTTAAAAGTATGGCTCTGTTGGGACACCTCTCTGGCTCAGTTGGCACCGGACTTACTGCTGCATCTTGAATTTTAATTTACAATTTGTACTAATTTGTAGAGATCGCGAAAGAAGTAGAAACGCTATGATTTAGATAATTAGTAGAATATAAGTCTGTGTGATTCTCTATCCACACTCTGCTGCCCCATCTAATATATAAAATTCTCGTGTCACAGTTTTCGTTGCCATACTCCTCCGAAACGGCTTGACCGATTCTCATGAAATTTTGTCAGCATATTCAGTAGGTCTGAGAATCGGCCAACATCTATTTTTCATAACCCCCCCCCCCATTTTTTAACTGCGCGCGGAAGGAGTCGCGGGCGACAGCTAGTTATTTACAAAAGATGTATGCAAAATCACAAAAGAAAAATGGATGGAGGAAAGAATAGGATGGGATGAAAAAATCTCGAATTAGGCAAATTTCATTCATAAAGTTTGGTGGATCAGTGTTTACTTAGTAGCAGATAAGCTAGTTATTAATCTCCTGAATATACTAAATTGCTACAAATATTGATTGCTTATTAAATTATAGTGATCGACAGCGCTACTTTCGTTGATGCAATATGTTAGGTAAGACTACCTAATTATGCCACTTACCGGGTTAAACCATGGACACTATGTAACCGTAGAGAAATAATATGCAATTTATCGCTCGCTGTCTCGCACCTGTGTTGAATAGTAATGGCGCAAGTGTCATGGCCGCCGCACTGACATACGGTGAAAATTTAACGTTTTATTGTGTCCTGACTACGAAGGACAATGGAAAGGGTTATTTATTGGATTGATTAAGGAAAACCTTAACTCTGTCATCTAGATCTTAGATGATATTTCAAAGATTATGCTTTTCTTCAATAAATGGATTATATTAGTCTTACTGCTTACATTAAAAAAATTGCAAAATATGATTCAAAAGCGAGTTACAAACAAAAACCAAACCTTTAGTAAAAAAGAAAAATTATAAAGGTGAATATATTCAATGAATTATTTACACTTAATAAGTAACTACTACACTGCACTGATTATAAATGGAACCTTTGTCTCACAGTGTTTTTAGCATTATAGTAAAATGTCTTTGAATCAATACTCTATACTTAATTAAATGAACATTTATACATCAGTTCTCTAAATATCAGACTGTCGCTATCTATACAATTCAATTATTATTGGTTTAATTCAAGGAAGCCTTTGTTAGTTCGTTCAGAATCCAATAGAATGTTGATTAAACGAGAACTACATTGAGATTCTGTGAAGATAAATTATATGTGAAATTGTCTACAAAAAAATGTTACACGTTAATTTGCACTTCAAATCTCTCAAAATGGTGATAATAAAATTAATTCAACCTAGGCAATTAATTGACGGAAATGTTACAGATATACCAATTAATTAATCTTGTATCGTATTTAACTTGTTGAATCACTTAAACTTGTACTAGATAAAGTTACGTCTGCTTAATTAAGTAATACTATTGTTTACGGAAGTTGGGCGGCGCAGCGTCGTGCGATGTATTTAAAAAAAATGTCGCGTTTATTGCTTGTTACGTTGTCAATAATAAATACAATATAAAATCGATGTTTATTTATTTTACAAAGTTTTGTTTATAATAGAGGAGATAAGGTTTTTTAACTTTAGAAAGTAATACAGTGTTATACGGAAATTATTCAATTGTTTTTTTTTTTTTAAACAAAATAAACGCTGCCTCAAGCAAGATGATCAGCCGTTCACTTTGTTTGGTTATACAGTAAAACTTGCAAATCTTCTTATTTATCGTATTTACAACATGAGGAAAAGTCGACAATCTATTTGATAAATAAAACCATTTCACGTACAGTCTCAATGCGTTTGACAAATGAAATAAGTCGAAGTTTTACTAGCATTAGTCTAGGAGTCAAAAGTTAATTCTAATTGTCTATATTTGTTGGAACTTTCCACATACGGTTTTTGCGTTGTGTAAAACTTAACATTTTAGGCTCGTGGTGTATATACTGAGGGACAAAAATACGGCTAAATGACTTCTTACAAGGAAGTAGTTTTTATTTATACCGGCTAAAGTTAATAAATGAAATGCGTCATGCGTGTTATGTTCGAATTGATATTTAAAAATTTGTTTTTTATAGGATGCAATAACCGATTTATTTAATCTTTAAAATTTTCAAATGTCATATTTAATTTTATTATATGACATATTAATTTTATTTCTTAAAAACAACTAAGTAAAAGTTCAATTAATTTATTATCAGTTTGAGCTTGAATTTATTTCCTTAAATTATAAAAAATCAGAAGCGAATGAGCAGTCTCCAAATATTATTATTGACAGTTATACTTAACTAAAAATTAACCAAAAGTCATATTTGTTAATGAAATATGGTTAGTAGTAAGTTGTTATAAATTATAACTTACAGCTCCTTGACTATAAACAGTTGTGGACAATCTTGGCCTTGCGGGGCGGATCATTGCGCGGTATGTAGGCCACTCAAGGGCGCAAGACACGTTGTCTTTGTCACTTACCCTGTAATGTCTTTGCTTTGACCAAAGTTAAATGCAAGTTTTTGCTAGACTTGACGTCATTGCATTTTTCTCATTGTCTATATTGCGTAAAACGTCATTATGATTGCATTTCAAAGGTTGGTTGAAGAATTTGTCTGCACTAGTTTACAAATCAAAAAGTACTAGCTAGGTCTCTGATAACTTTTAATAATAGTACTGTATATATTAAGAGTTACATTGCCACCCCCGGGACATATAAAACAAATGTTTTAAGTATAAAGTTGTATTGTGATTAACGTTAGTTTTTACTTTCATTAAAAAGTTTACGAAGGGTTGCTATGACGATATTTTAGGTCAGTACGAGAGGCCTTTGGTCTTGAAGTTGTTACTATATTGGTCGTTACGTGACAAGACATCCTCATGTAGGTTTTCTCACGCTAGTGAATTAATTAGTTATCTCAAAAAATTAGCAAATTTTAAGGAAAAAGATAACCATTATGATAATAGTACTAATTAATCTTTTAATGTTAATTGGTTATGTTCGCATATATTTACTATTCTAATATTTTATTAGGTGTCACCCATGACTTCGCGTGAATTTAAAAAAAGTAAAGAAGAGAAAGACCTTGAAATTATGTCATTTTCAGGATGTCATATAGATTAATATTTAAGACACATTTTCCGATATGTTAAAATATAAATACAAAGATATAATAATTTTACACAAATTGTCCTTAAACTGAATCTATCAGGACGAATAAATATCTAGGCTGACCTGAAACGCAGACCGCAGCGCGATGGCCGCTAATGTCATATAAGCACGACTGTTACAAAATGTGTAACACAATCCGAACACATTAAACTATCGACCTTCGCGGCTTTGTCTTAGATAATAATTAAGATCAGTGCGTAATTTATAAATACTTATTTAAGTGTCTTTAATTTTGACGATAAAATAAAATTAACAAGAAAACTCATTGATTTTTACTTTACAACTCTGAATAATAGTTTCATACACTTTCTCAGTCTACGTAAAAGTCTAAGTATTTCCCACAATAAGTCACGCACGTTTGCCTGTCTTTTGCTTTGTTTTTTTTCTCTGGGGTAAGGACATAACCGACCAATTAAGTTTTAACGATTTGTCAAGCTGGACAACCAATAGTATATGTTTTAAGAGTATCCTTTATTCTGAAATATTTGTATTCTTATAATATCTACCCATATCATCCCCTTGTTACGATTTCAGACAGAAAATTTGTGATCTTGCGATCAAACAAAGTGCATTCACCTATTTCCTTCGATAGATGTACACACGATATGTAACATAGATGCGTCACCTTCCAAGACTAATTTAAAATGCTCAAACCAAGTCGGGTTCTGTTACAAAACCGCGCAAGGGCTCCGCAGGCCGCATAACAATATAACTGCGCTGTTGAAACGAAAACTGCGACATTATAAATACAAGTGGCGACCGTGAGCTCTGCAGACGCGAGTCGCGTGGCGTCCATTGCTGGTGCCAAAAGAGCGGGAAATTTTGACGTTTCGATATTCGTTCACAAACACGACATGTTGCTGAAGGTCAGTGATATTTAATTTATTGTTTGTTTACTAACGGACTGGTTTTATTTTATCTGTTTGTGGAAAAAGGAGAAATGTGTTTTTATAAACGAAAAAGTGATATGAAAGTAATTTATTTTCTTTTGTAATTATTAATAAAATTTATTAATAAATCAATAATAATTTACATAAATAGAAAAATAAATAGTCCTAAGAAAATTTAAATATTGCATATTGCTATTAATTTTTTATTTTTTATAAATGGAGATTAGCATTTTAATAAAGCTTTCTGCATTGTTTAAATGTTTTATGAGCGCATTATGTATTCATTTGCATTTAACTTTAATAATATATTTGCGAATATTTGTACGGAAACAATTAAGGTATAAGTAGTAGTAGGCTAAAGTAAACTAATAATTTTTAAATAAACACACAAATGGACACTCGTAAATTACCAGAATTTACGATGTTAGTTAGAAAAGTAAAATTAAGTTGCAGTAGTAGTACATAAGTTTAAATCTATAAAAGCAATTTTTACTTTCGCTATTGGAGAATTTTTCATTATTTAAACAGGTTAAGAACATGACGATTTATGAAAGATTACATTTATTTATATTAATTTTAGTTACATTACAGATTATATTTACGATTATGAACATAACATTACATTACAAAGGTGAAATGAGGTTACAGAAAACAAAGCAATTTGTTGTTCTATCTTCATTCTTATACATTCACGTTAAAATTCGTACGTAGCAGTCGTAGTAGTTTTTTGTTCACAAAACAAGTTGATGCAACTCAATATGTAAAATATATTATGGCACCATGGTCAGAATACAACATAATCTTTTTTTCTTATTAATGGGCTACCGATCAGCAAAATTATTAACACAAAATTTCGGTTTAATTTGTAGAAATAGTTTAACTTATCACTGATTTCTGAAACCAAAATTCCTGTATGTAACATATCGTCATCCATTTCATTATCTTTGACAAAACAAACATAATAATATGTTTTATATAAAGTTTTTGATCTTGGAAACCAACTATAAATAAACTTGTGATTCGTAGATCTCAAATCGATAAGTATTTTAAAATAATAAAAAGAATTCCCACATTTAATCTTAACACGTCTTTACTTATATAGATTTTTTTACTTATATAGTTAAACAATTATGTAATAATTATCAACTATAATGTTCTAAAATTAATTAAAAAATTGTGTCATCATACCGATGTTAATCGTAACAGATATTTCTGGTATGTTGACCGATACTTTACAATAATTACAACAAATTATTTGGATCATGTTCCCATGTTCCACTCTAGACATAAAAAGCCATAATTGTCTGAGTTGCCATAACTAGTTAACTATCAATTAAAATAAAAACAATGTTTTTATTGCCATATGCAAAAAAAAACCGGATATTTTCCATAAGGTTTACTTACGGAAATGGCCTAAAATAGCTGGCCTTATAGTTTTAAATTAAGCCCTGTTAAAGATCGAACTATATGTATAGAGGTATGAAATATTTCATGCTAATTACGTGGAAGTTTCTTTGAGTCTGCAATTTATGAACTTATTCACATAATAATCGTCATCATCATCAACTCAGTATACGTCTCCACCGAGGGGCTCGGAGCCTACCCTAAGTTAGGGGTGACTAGGCAAAACTCAAACACACTGGCCAAGTGCGGGTTGGTTGACTTGACACATATCATTGAATTTCTTCTCAGATATGTGCAGGTTGCATCACGATGTTTTTCCTTCACTGATATAACGTCGGAAAAATGTTGTTCGCATAAGCTTGTGATTAAATATACTACTTTGATTACTGTGGCTTTATATCATAGAATAAGATACTGTCGTCTCTCTTATTTTCTTTAAAAAAAAATAGAGATGACAATATATTACAATACACTTGTATTAAAAGTTTCGACAAAATTTGGCAGTGGAATGTCTGTTATAATTGCAATCTAAGATATGTTATTATTACAATCATATTTGTTTAAGTTGATCATTAAAGATAAAGTAAAACTTATTGAAAAAATAATAAGTCATTTTTGTATTTAGATATTTATAACTTTATAGTGTTAGGTACACTTACAAAGTAATAAAATTAAACAGTGAATAATAAGGTAATAACTGGTGCAGATACCTTCCTGATTGTTCTAGCATTACGCAAAATAACCTATAACTGGGTGTAGTCAACATTCCAACATGGCTGACAATTTAATTTAGGTTAGGTGTAGGAGGTAATAATAATAGCTTTTGTCTTTATAAATTTATTTTATAGATTGATATGAAGCAATAATAGTCAAAGAAAATTTAAAAAATCCTTATAAAGTAGAAGCTAAGTAAAATGTTATTTAATATCTTACTTTAGTTTAATATATTATGTACTTATAAAGTAAACAATGAAGCTAAACTTTTGTACTTGAAATATATCTAACACCAACATTTTTAAATGTTAACTTTGTTTTTGTATGACGTATTATGTAGAAAAATTTATTTTAGAAAAATATTACAGTAATTCACCTTTAAAAAGGAACACGGCTGTAAAAGCTTCATTTTTAAGGCGGGTTCAGGATATTGCGTGACAATTCTCCGCTTATTCAAATATCTATTCAATAAATCGGATATTTCACGCCTATTAAACTTGTATAGATCGAGATTTGTCAATGTATGTGTATAGAGTTGTATAAGTTGCACTATTTGGCAAATAGTTGCGCAAATAGGCCGCGTGCCAGTGTTGCCAACGTAATCGATTGACAGCCCGCCAATAACGTGCTTGGATTTAAAATTTACCTCTAGACTCTGATAATGTTAACATATTCTATACTACAGATAACCCATTTTAATATTTACTCCTTTATTTTTAAGTTAAGAATTGTAAAAATGTAAAGCGTTAACTTTTAGTTATTTTTTACAATATTTACATTATCAATAAAATTCGTTGTTAATTTTGGTACATCAGTATTTCTAATCACTTTTCCACCTAATTCTGTTTCTTTTTTATCTTTTTTTAGTTTTCTTGGTGGCCAGTAGCATACACAAGTTTCAGCCACCAAGGAGTTCAAATATGTCATTGTTTTTTAAATCATTTAATATTGCACAGAAATGTTGAAGATCCGAAAACAATGTTTATTAATATGTATTTTACTGTAATTTATGGTGCGTTAAACACTAAACATTATTTTAAATATAGACCTAACATTTGTAACTTGATATTTTATATCAAATATAATAAATATGGATGTATTGTGTGAAATTCAGATATGACGGATGATAGTATGGAGGAATAGTACATACTGTGCCGACCCTCCATAGGCATAAGGGCAGGTTGATGATGATTTGTAACTAGATATTACATTTCTTCCTGGATAAACCATGATGGATTTCTAAGCTATATTATAAGCTATGTAGGTTACATATAACATAAACAGGTAATAATGTATATTAATTAACCAACACAAAGCAATTTCATTTAAATGGTCTAGAGTCGGTAACAAGGTGACCTTGTATTAAAATTAAATCAACGTTCATGAACGCATTGTGACCTTTACCACTATGGTAATAAGCAACACTTGAGCTTGTACTGGTTTCTTTGGAATGCAGCCTGTAAGTCGAATTTGACCACACCTGTACCTATGTATGAATACGATAATTCACGGAAGTTTACACTAAGCTTTGTAGAACACATTCTTCAGACATAATAATATAAGGTAAAAAACGAACAAGCAGTCATCTAAACACACTGAAATAACGAAGCGACCGCTGCCCGTATACATCTGCAATTGCAATGCGTTGCCTTCTTTTAATCGATGTAGAGGAGACGTACAGAAAAAACATATTTCTCCTTTGTAGGCATTTTCTCCTCCGCCAAATCAACTTTCCCTTTCCCACCATTTCTTTATTAGAACAGGGTGGGAAGAGAACGTGGACTAAAATTATATTTAATACGTCACATAATCCTTAAATGTGCTTAGAAGTATGAATGTGGAAGAGGCGAGAGTGGTGTGTCACAACTGCACTAAGTGGAAACCTTTGAGTTACGTTTCTTTTCTTGTGTGTGCTTAAGTGAATCTATTTTAATTTTTAATTTGATTTAACAGACATATTTTAGCTTTTCCTTAACTATGTAATGAAGTAATTTAGTACCTATAAAAATAATTGAACAATAAACCATGATTAAAAGCAATTTTAGATAAGATATCTAACTATCTTTACAATATGACAGCCGTTAAATTAAAAACTTAAATATTACTTTACTTTTTACTTAAGTAACTTAATTCGACAATATTTACTACAATTTCATCACAACATCGGATCAATTTGTTATATCATTTTTGTAAAAGTATTTAGTAGTTAGTATATAAAATTCGTTAGAAAAACGGCAATTTACCTGCATTTCCTGCAAGCTTCCTGCGTGACTAACGCCCGCTAAGGCTGTAAACAAAAACAGGCGGACCTTTCCGCGTGCTCAAGGCTCATGCATTCACCGACTGACGTCCAATTTACTCGTTTCTTTATAGATTTTATCGCTACAGCCAGACACGCCATTCTGTACTAAAATCATCGACATTTGTATTTTAACACAATAATTTAATCATAATATTGTTGTAAACCTTTTTTTAAATATACAATAAACTTATCTATTTTATAATGAATAAGACAGCACTTGACCACGATTTCACCTGATGTTAAGTAATGATAAAGTTGGAAGGTTGGAATCTCTTTATACATCATGGTTTAAATAGTAAAAAAAAATTACACATCACGAACTTAAACCAATAGAATAAACTCTTCTTTTGCACACAACTTGCTAAAATAGATATGTTTAAAATCTTCCTGAAAATAGAATACTTTCGAACAAAGATTCTCATCACGAAATTCATCCATCTCTATCAATTTAAAATCATTACATTTTTTTGTTGTTGATCTGTCTGTCTTTTTAAGTATGCAATTTTAATTCCTTACTCTATCTTAAGAAATGTTGCTTGATTATTTAATTTGTAAACACTATTATGTATTTATAACCACATAATCCTCAATTTGTTATATCAATTTTGATAGTCATTATTGTATGTTGTGCAAAATATGAAGCCTTGTTTGACACAAAGTGATCATTAAACAAACATTAGACGACTGTACATGTACCTCACTGCTGTCATCTATCATCCTTAGTTACTATAAAACAAAACGGCTGTCATTTCCAATTCTAACAGTATTTTAACACGATAAATAATATAAAATTGATGTACTTATCAATGTCTATTTATAATGTAATATGGAACAAATTAAGACAATTTAAATCACCATACTTCGTTTAATCTATTATAATCAGCTATCGAGTAGTAGGGCTTAAGAAGGCACATCTTAAAGTAACTAGTATGAATTATAACAATTGCATCTTGTTTCAGACTATAATATTATGCGCGGCATGGCTGGCGTGTGTGCACTGCCAGCATAGCCAGCAGGGTCCCACCACCACGCCAGTGCCCATCCTCAAGCAAATCAACAAACAGAACGACGACGGCTCCTACAGCTACGGCTACGAAGCTGCAGATGGATCATTCAAGATCGAAACCAAGTATCCGAATGGTGACGTCGCTGGGAAGTACGGTTATGTAGATGAGAGTGGAAAGCTGAGGGAGATATCGTACGGCGCGAGCAGCAAACGCGGGTTTGAACCTCAAGGTAATTGTTTTCAAATATGCTATTTATTAAAATAGGATAAAAGATTAATTAAATTTTATTTATTTTTGTTAACTCTAATAACTAAACTTCACAATTAAAACACTCTAAAATGTCCTACTTTGATTTCCAAAGAGCTTATTAAGAATTAGCAGCACCGGAAGATGTTGTAACCGGCCCAGTTGTGTACGTGTCGGTCGGTAACATTTGTTACTTAACCGACCTACATGTGCCCCCAGCGGTCACTGTCACACTCCAGCGTTACTTCTCACCGCTAAAGCCTTCAATGATACATAGAACAACTACTTACATAGATACTGCACTCAAATAACAACATTAACAAAGAACTTTAAAACAGGATAGCAGATTTTTTTGCAAATTTTTCCCCAATTTTAAAATTGTAAATATGAAGTTATGTTTAATTTTAATTTCTCGCTTAATGAACTCAAGCAATTAAAAAGTTACAAAATCTAAATAACTTGAATTAGGACATTCCAAGTACAATATTTTATTTAATTATGCATGAATAAATTAAAAACTCATTCCTAATTCCAGGTCAAGGAATCATGGTGCCGCCGCCAACACTAAACGACCCTTCAAACGCACTGCCAGACGGTCAGGAGGACGATGGCCAGTACCGCGAGGATCCTAAGATCTACGAGGATCCCAAATATAACGGCAGGGCTCAAGCTAGGCCGTCTTCTAACTTCCGACAGTTCCACCAACCAGCGCGACCTGAGCCCCAGTATGAACCGGAACCACAATACCAGGCGCAGACACAGTACCAACCACAACAACAGTACCAACCGCAACCACAACCACAGTACCGTCAGCCGGCACCAACATACCAGCCTGAACCTACTCCACAACCTCAACCATTCCGTTCACCTCTCTTCACTCAACAAACAAACCTCTTCAATCAATCTCCCCAGCAGTTCCCTCAAGAACGTCCCCAAAGCCAGGTCTACCACCAACAGCCCCAATTCTCTTACCAGGCGTTCACACCTCAGCCATACAGCCAGGCTTCCAACCAGGCTGCGAACTATCAAAGCTACCAACCACAGAGCCATCAGGGTCAAAACTACAATCCTTTCTCTGGTCATCCCGCACAGAACTTCGATCCTAGCACCGGATCCTATTCCATTAATTTCACTGGAAAATAATTAAATTTATACCTCAATATACTGACTTGTAACAAATCCAAAGCTTTAGGAAGGCGAACTTTTTTATATTTTTGTATGTAAGACTAGTCAATGTAAGCGAAGCTTGTATTTTTTTTTTACTAAAATTTGAAAAATTTAGGTTTACTTAAATTATTTATACCGTAGGTTAATAACCAAAATAAATTGAGACAAATAATTATTCGTGCTTTTCGAATTAACAATAATAATTATTATCTATCTGTGTAATATATAATTTACCTAATTAATATATAATATTTAGCTGATGTGTATTTATATACATTTCTAACACGTATAAAAGAATAAAAATAAAAGATTTTAACGCATATATAATAAAAAACACGTAATAATTTCAACACTATTTTATCTTTATTTAATGTATATTATATTTGTATAAATATATTAAATATATATATATATATTATATATTTTAAATTAATGCATTATGTTAGTATTTACTTATCTATTAATTAATGTATATATGTAAATCGAATTTAATATATATTAATCTGCGTATTTGAATTTAAAATTACGTAATTGCTTTAATCCAAATGTTACCTTTCCCATTTCTTATTAAGGTAGTATGGTATAGTATGGGGAAGTGAATTTGAAAGAAGGCGAAATGTCATCTTTATATCATCCTCTGTCTATTAAAGGAAAGCAAGACATGCAACCGGCTTCTCCTTGGATATCTTTTACTGTAAAAAAATATTGGATGCAAGACTTGTATAATGATCCGGAAGCATCAATTAACTTCAGTAATGGGATCGTTTGCAGCATGCGCATGCGTGGAATTCAAAATGGCGGCCGCGTAGGTGACACGAAGCGCGTGAACCAATTACGAATTATGTTTATTAAAATCTTATGTAAACGAGCCGAGTGTTTTCTTTTCCTGGTGTGAAAGTTATTGATAAATCAAATATAAAGCTATTTGTATAAACCAACAGAACCATAATTTGTTTGAAATTGCTTAAGGCATGTATTACGACTATATTGCCATCCCTTTTCTTTCTCTTTATAGCAATAGAGTTTAACACTACCTTCCTTACTACGTGTTACATTACTATTATTGAAAAAAATTGACAAATATGGAACATGTAAAAAAAATAATATTGAAATTCGTTAAATAACTTTTATCGTTTAAAATATGTAGTAACTAGTTCACAGATTCAAAAAGAAGTTAACATATCGGAAATATGCTATATATTACGATTGATACACATTTACCTAGATTTAGCTTTGAAATTAAGGACAGATAAAATGAAGGTCTTTAAAAGAAGTTTTTAATACACGAAAAGTGTTTGTAATTTATTACATCGTAATTGACAAGAGAGGTTAGTGATTAGCATGTTTGCTAAAGCTTTAATTTGCTATATACTATAGTAGGGGCTACCAATGTAGTCTTAGTATCACTAAATTTTACGTAGATGGACTATCCATCTTTTAACATATCCATATGGTCCTAAAGTAGAAGTTAAAATGGGTAGCAAACATTATGTAATTTAATAACTAGTATGTAGAATTTATTAAGTACATGGCCTTTTTAATATGTTGTAAATGGTTTGACTAGTTTTTGGAGGTTATTTATTTGTCAAACATCTCTAAATATACTATAGTAATACTTGCCAGATAAAGATAGTACCAGTTACTGTAAGTCAGTTGATATAAGATAAGTAAATTAACTCTTCTACAATATATCTTTCCTCTAACTTCCGTCTCTCTTTATGTGTCTCTACGTAGTTATTGACATTTTGCTAATGTCATGGATTATTTTGTAAACTACGTTGATATTATACTTGCATTTAATTTTTCATAACTTTTAAAAGATCAAAAATGTCAAGCCTTAATCTGATTTTTTAATAATATTATTAATTTAATATGAATCTATATTAAATTTTATTTCTTTTATTTTTTTAAATAAGTGATATTTGCAAAAGCACAGACGAAAAACTTATCCTGTAATAATGCGTACAAAAAGAATGAACGAGGAAAACTAACGAATAAAGAAAACTATGTGGAAATAAATGTTAACGCAAATAGCTCCATAAGAATATGTAGTTAATTTTATTAACAATTTATCCTAAAAAGTAATTCCGAGCAAAATTGTATATGCAAATGAAAATGGTTAAGGAAGCGAAGTTCTGTTCATGACATATATCGCGGAAATCCTGTAAACATCTAGGAATGTTCTAGATGCAATTACCCTTATTATAATTAAAACTATATTTTACATCGAATTTTAACATGTGAATATAATTTACTTGATCATTAAAATAGTTAAACAGACGGAAAAGTGTCAGTAATCTCTGACGTTCTTAAACCTTGTTTTAAGGTGTATAATAATTGTCTCCATAATAAGACGTGCATTAAAACTTGCAGACTACTTGAAAATGATCGATTTCATTATTATTTCATCCGACAATTTAAGTGTAAGTTAAAAGCAGCTTAAAATCTTAATTTGGACTTTACACAACTTCCGCGATGTAATGGGAATTCATGACATTGCGCCATAAGAATCACTTCCGTCTGAACATGGACTACAACTGGTTTACTTAAACACCGTGAGATTTTTTTTTTGATTGTACGTAAGTCGAAAAATTCCGTTCCCTTTCGCTGAATCCTTAAATATTCGGTACGAGAGAATACGAGAGAATTTGTAACTCGAACAAAATGTTATTTCTCCGTTTAGTCAATTTAATACATATAAATTCTCAATAAAGTTATTAAAAAATAATAATGTATAAGTAGAAATTTCCCATTAAACCTCATATCCCAAATTTCTTGATAAGTGGAAGACTGAATAATTCGTATATTTTACCATATCTCTTGACATTCGAGATATCAAGATTCTACTGTACTTGATTTAATGATTTACTGATAAATAAGGAACTTAAAGTTATTGTTAATAATCATAAAGTGAAATCACAAAAGAATACATAATGTAATTAACAAAGACACGCTTAGTTGTAATTATTTCAAAAACAAATTGACAATTACATTTGTCAAATAGCTCACATATCTATCTTACTAATATTATAAATGCGAATGTTAAGTTGGATGGATGTTTGTTTGAAGGTATCTCCGGAACAGCTCAACAGATCTTGATGAAATTTGGCACAGATGTAGAACATAGTCTGGAAGAACGCATAGAGTCGCGGACGACAGCTAGTCTCTATATAAAGCCATTACGTCAATTGTATTTGTTGGAAGCGCTTGGTACGATCAGTAAAGTTGGCTCTAAACGCAACATTAACCGAACGAGCTCCGAAAGAAGAAACCCAAAGCAGTTTACTAGCCGAGGCAGAAGCCATTGTCAATTCAATGGCGCGATAAGGGTAGTGGACGTTGCAACAGCAGGGGGAACGCTACACTGACCCGTACGAAAGCTGGTTAGGCTCTCCACCTAAGGCCTTGACTGACCTTGGTTTGAATAACCAGTTTGTGCTTAGCTGCACGAGGGGGAGGATGTTGCGGACCTTTTTGCTATTTTGATAGCTTATGTAGTTTTCTATTATTGACAATCACATTTTTTATATTGCTTCTTGACGTTTGGCTGTCGATTACCCTTGTTCTTTCTATTTCTTAATTATTTGTTATTTATTTAAATATAGTCATTTGCAGAGTTATTGGTTTGTTCATTTCATTTTGGTCCTTCGAGCCGGATGCACTTCGCGGCGCGGCCCGAGATGCCAAAATGAAATGGACAAAATGAAATGAACAAACCAATAACTCTGCAAATGACTATATTTAAATAAATAACAAATAATTAAGAAATAGAAAGAACAAGGGTAATCGACAGCCAAACGTCAAGAAGCAATATAAAAAATGTGATTGTCAATAATAGAAAACTACATAAGCTATCAAAATAGCAAAAAGGTCCGCAACAGTATTGATAATAATAATTTCGTCATAAATGTATGTTAAGATAGTGCATCAATACAATAGAACCTTCATCTTGTGCTCGGCGGGAAGGTGTCAAGTTTCCTATTTCGAAAGCCGTCACTCGGAACTACGTAGGCGTTACATTTGCACTCCAAGGTTGGATCCAGCGTATCACTCCCCTTATAATAAGCAAAATCATTTAGATATTCAGAAATATTAGTAATAAATATTTCGACATTTATAAAGCTTCTTACAATAAAAATTATGAAACAGTAGTAGGCTACCACGCATTAATCACTGAATTGGGGTAAATGAGCTAGTTATTGTCAACTTTTTTTAACGTTAAAAATAACGTAATAAATTTTCTGTTCAGCCATCTCTTGTCAAGCGTAACTTAATATGTTTGAGTATATTTTTCTTGAAGTAGGTTTTCAATGTCGTAGCGATGTTGTCACATCAATGTTACCATCCTCCTTTTCCCTTTGAAAACAAAAAAACAGTGTTGTATACATGTGCTGTGACATTTTAAATCCACGAATACTCTACCATGCGTAATTAACACGTGACAAATAAAAAATCCACACGTGACAATTTCATTTAATAAAAAAGCAACGTATTAAAGTTAAGGTTGTATTTTATAATTACTCGTACAACTTAAGTGTAATTGAATTTAAATCAACTGGTTCGTTAGTTGCTTGATGTCGAAATGTCATAAGTGCCACAGACCTCCGGTTTCGTCTCGCAACAAGTCGCGTGAGCTGCGCCTGTATTACACAGAATAATGATAACCTAGAGATATTACATTAATTTCAATGTGTACATAATGATAAGTTAATCAACAAACAGGGAAAATAAATTATTCCCATCGTCAAAAGCTCCAATGTACCAAAAAAGTAATGAAAAAAAAACAAAAATATAAAATTTTATTTTCCTTTTTAAATAGAATGATGATAAAAGGTATGTTTTTGTACATGAACAATTTAAACGGAAAATAGTATTTATTATTATGTTCTCTCTGTTGTTATATACTCTGCGTTTCACATTGACCACGAAATAAAGTGTTACAGAGCAGTTAAATGTCATTTCCTTGTCCAAGAGGACCGGTATCTGTATCGGGTAATGTGATACTGGTAGTGTAACGAACTAGTGCGTGTCATAACAATACACAAAAACAATCACATCAATTTATATACGAACTTATTAATACAATAATAAACATCAAAATGTATCTTATCCTAGTGAAAAATAGTCTTAAAGTTTTCTCTATTATGTAGATTATGATTATTGAAATCAAGCAATTAATAAAAAATCTTTTAATACTTTGAGATTGAATTAATTATCTATATACTAGCTTTTACCCGCGACTCCGTCCGCGCGGAATAAAAAATAGAAAACGGGGTAAAAATTATCTTATGTCCGTTTCCTGGTTCTAAGCTACTTGCCCGCCAACTTTCAGTCAAATCGATTCAGCCGTTCTTGAGTTATAAATAGTGTAACTAACACGACTTTCTTTTATATATATAGGTATAGTTATATAAAAGCTTTGTGTAATTACACAAAGCTTAAAGCTTTAGCATTACATTGTAGTGTGTATGAAAGTTACAAGGTCACGTCTATATTTCCGTGACAGTTCATAATCAGGTTGCTTTATTTGTCTGCATTTATTACACTGCATTCAAATTCGTCTGGTAGCAGGCATTCGGTTATCTACTGAGGGTCAAACACTCACTTATCGGTTGAAGAAATATTATTATAATACGAAATACTTATCATAATCCATGCACGTATCTTTACACAGGCACTAAAAGACAATATACCATTGAAATCTTTTTTCGGTAGCAATTTCACTAATTTATGGAACACTAAAGGTCTGTTTTATCTCTAATATCCAGTGATTTCATATTTTGTACTAAAAATATATTGGAAAGTAAAAACAAAGTCATTTTGATCCTAAATCACATGTGATAATCACTCCACAATAAAATAACTTAATAAATGCTGTCAATTGACTTGACAAAAGTTTCTATCTGCTTAATGGCTACGCTTATGAGATCATAGATAGTGTATTTACACGAGGGCAGAAAATTAATCGTATAATTTCAATGCACATGCCGAGACAGAACAGTACAGTCAGTACACGTTCGAAAAATAGCATTACTGGTCTATTCTACTGTTCTACCTATGCTGTCTTCGTGAATAAATAGCAAAAGATCTGGTCCACCTCGCAGTGGCTGGTCGCATTCTTACCACAGAGGTCATCGCTGTCAGATAGACGCGCCATTTACTTGTATATACATAATTTAACTTCTCATGCTGCATTTATATAACTAAATATAGTTAACCGAACTTATCTGATCCGGGAGACAAATTAAAATAATAACTCATAAGTTAATCAATAACAAAATGCCATACAACACTCGAAGTAAATCGAGACATACCTAATTTATTGTCTTTGTTTAACACTAGTCGACCTATGGGCGAATTCACAATCAAAGATTTTTTTAAATTATTGACTCTTTAAAAAGAAGTACAAAGTCTGCTTCTATCTTATCTAATATATAAAATTCTCGTGTCACAGTTTTCGTCACCGTACTCCTCCGAAACGGCTTGACCGATTCTCATGAAATTTTGTGAGCATATTCAGTAGGTCTGAGAATCGGCCAACATCTATTTTTCATAACCCATTTTTTAACTGCGCGCGGACGGAGTCGCGGGCGACAGCTAGTCTTGCTTATATTATAAATGCCAATGTATGGATGGATGGATGTTTGTTAAAAGGTAGCTCCACAACAGCTGCATATGTCTCGATTAAATTTGATATAAATATAGAGCAGTCTGGAAAAACACATAGGCTATCTATAAATCTAAAAATTTGTACGGTTCCCGTGTCATCATATTAAAGTTTGGCATTTTGGTTAAATATTCTTTATTATGCTCAAATAGCTTGCTTATAGTTTGCCGATAAATGCCATCTGTGCCAAAAAGATGATAGATTGTTGTGCAAAACAAATTGCTGACAAGACATTACAAATGCATTAGATTTGTTGTTTAAGTGAAAGCAATAAGAAGCGAGGACGAAACAATGTCGCTACCTGAGACCTCTCATAAAGTTTTATTGTAGTACTAGCTGTCGAACGCGACTTCATCCGCGCTATATTAAAAAAAAAAAACTTGTTAGCTTTTTCTTCCAGATTATGTTCTACATCTATGCTGATATTTAGTTAGATTTCCACCTTTAATTATGAAAATTTATTATTGAATTGAGTCAACTTAAATCGCGTTTCGCACTAAGCAAGGCTGGTTCTATGCATTGTGTTTGTTCCAACTGTTGCTAATAGATGTCGTTGTAAAACGACTAATGTCCAATGCCCAAAAGTGTTGTAAAGGAATGTTTTATTTATTTTACCATATGTTTATAGTAGTTATTTTATTTTCAAATTAAATAAAGTGATCCAGTAACTTATTATCAATTGATTCAAATCCACTAGTGGTCACCATAATTTACGAATTAGTTATCAACGAGATTTTTTTTTTTTAAAATAGCTGTACGCACTTCTTTGCCACATTAACTTTAACTGATTCGAATTTCTTGTTCATACGGTTTCGTTTCATGTATTAATACTGTAAACGGAGGATGTAGTTTTTTTTCATCTTTTAATATCAATATACAAAAACTATCGGATATTTGAGTCAACTCAGTACATGTTCTTTATTGAAATATATAGCTTAGTTATATTTAGGCATTTTCATTTCAATGACCTATGTGACAGACAGCTGTCTCGGATGTTAAGATTTTTACAACAGATCTAAAAGCTGGTAACTACATAAAGCATTACATATACAAATTTAGTTTAGTTATAAGTTTTTTTTTTAATAAATAAAGTCGCTAGCAATTTACCAAAATATTTAAACAAGGAGTTTTTAATCTCTTTTGTTATTCACAACTTGTTGTTTAGAAGCTAGTCTTGGAAATTATAACACGAATTAGTTATGTAATGTACCTTAATTAAATAGTTTTAAATAGTTATTGATAGGTTATTAAAAATATCAATTGGTTGGCTATCTAGGTCGCGTTGTTACCTAGGCGACCTAAAGTTAGAACAAAAACCTCGCCTCTCGTGATACGAAATGCATTGCGTATTCAATTTGGTCGTCTGCTCGATTTTATACATAAAACATTGAACTGCACACAATAACTTACACTTTCTATCTTAAACACTTTAACATGGTGTAAATTGTATCAACTTTCAATTTATTTAAACTGTTGTCACCACATATTATGTCAAATTATTTAAACTTTCGTGAGACATTATCATTAACTTATATAGAAACGGCTAAAACACTCACGTATATATATCCGGTGTCGTCACCGACTAGTTTCGAGCCCTTCGGGGGCCCTTCATCAGGGTGAGTGGGACTGGTATATCAATGAGCGACGGGCCGCGTCCGCGAAATAATACCAGTCCCACTCAGTGTGGTCTCCAGGGCCCCCGAAGGGCTCGAAACTAGTCGGTGACGACACCGGATATACATACGTGAGTGTTTTAGCCGTTTCTATATAATATGTCCTTAAAGAAGATAGAGTTGATTTGCACCTAATTGAATGAAATCTTACTTCTTACTTTTATTATAAATGCGAAAGTTTAGATGGATGGATGTTTGTAGGTGTCTCCAGGACGGCTTAACGGTTGTCGGTGAAATTTTACATAGATGTAGACAATAATCTGAAAGAATACAGGGTACTAATTAAGTTTTTTTTTTAATTCCGCGTGGAGTTGCGTGCAAAAACTAGTTGTTAAATATAGTAGTTTAATAAATAAATAAATAAAAGAGTAATATATGTGAAGAATTATACGAGAGAAGAGTTATTTATTTCAGTCTTGTACTTTTCTTACACATTAATAAGTGTGTAGAAAATGAATTGCAAATATATTTCAAAAGATTTCAACAAATTCCAATCGTTATATTGTTGCTGTCAATAATTTGCTATACTTTTGCTTTAATAGTACTTTATATAATTCTGAAATCGCATAATAAAACTTTTGATACGCAACAATATTTTACAGTAATAAAGCACAAAGAGCGGTGACAGTTGAGTGACTAAGTTACAAACTTACAATGCGACAGTGTCTATTTTACAATATTTTCCGGCAACAGTTTTTCGAGGTGTTGCCTTCAAACGTACACATAAAATTATTATTTACTAGCTTTTACCCTCGAATCCGTCCGCGCGGAATAAAAAAAAATGCACACAAGATAAAAAAGTTCCTACGTCCGTCTTCTAGTTCTAAGCTACCTCCCTATCAATTTTCAGCTAAATCAGTTCGATCGATCTTGAGTTATAAATAGTGTAACTAACACGACTTTCTTTTATATATATAGATTAACAATATTGTCTTAATTTTTTCCTTTGACTTAGATTTTAAAAATAGGTTTAAAAACCTATGATTTTTTTTTCTATTATAATATAATTAAAGTATTAAATACTACTGTGTCTAGTTCGGTAAATGTATATTATTTTACTATAAGTCCTCAATTGTTAATAGTGTCGTTTGTTAAGGATATAATCGACACCCCCTTTGCCGAAAATAATATGATAAAGCTGTTCAGTGAAAGGTTTCCCGGCGGTATAAAAGTGGAGTGCACGAGCGCCGCGCCTCTGATTTGACGATATGACGCCGCTCGCCACTTTGGTACGTGCTAATATTAAATTAAATACATAAAACTGTCAAATTATTATCATTAAATAGAGTAGCATTTTTTATTAACATTTTAAATTGTTTTGTAACATATTTCTAATGATATTCTCTTCCATTTTGACATTTAACAGTTACGTACTGTGTTTTTTTAAAGGGGCATAAACATTAAATAAAAAATATTACTCTATGTTAATGAAGTTGTTGCTCTATTTTAGTGTTAATTGTGTAAATTTATGTAACGTGTCAATTTTTATGACATTATATTACAATGACCTTTTATACGCAAAGTCAAGTGAATTTTCCGCAATAGTTGTACTTTCTAATTGTTAATGTGTGCGTGTGATAATGGTCTAAGTGACGTCACTGGTTGCTTTGGTGTGTGTAAATTAATGTGTTGTGCTAAATAACCTGTGACGTAAACACTTGTGACATAGTGCTGGAACTAAATATTTCATATATTTATAAACAGTGATAACTAGAGAGAGTAACTTCGATAGGTTGTGAGATTACACTGTAGAAATACTTGTGTAAAAACAGTATTGTCATCTTTCTCACAATATTTGCAAAGCAGAAACATGTATCAATATAGATACCACCATAGTGTTTACTGTGACGTTTGTTTGACGTCTGTTTCGATTGTCGAAAGAGTTGTATTAAAATATAATGTTGTCTCTCTTCTATCAAAGAGAGTCAGCAGGAAAGCTACAGTGAGTGTATTTTTCTTTTATATAAATCAAGTAATTAATTAAAGAGACGGGTAAAAACAAATTATGAGTATTACTCAGCAGTCTAGCGGTTATAACTAGCTCTTTCGTAACATGTTATATGTTTGATTCCTAACCGAAATTAATTACAAAATTTTCTGACTTCCACAGTTTAATTTGTAACCAGTTATAATTAGGAAAATGATTGTGAATTTTCACATCGTAACGCTTGGATACATAGTTGAACCTTGAGGGCTCAGCGGCGAGTGCGCTGGGTGTCGAATGTCGGACAGTGGGTTGCAATCGCTGTACGTATTTGTGAAATATTAATGTTGCATTATGTTAGTATTGCGTCTATCAAACGCCAAACGGAAAACTATAATCAGCTATATTTAGCATATTTTAAAGTCTTAAATATAGAAGTAGAAATTTTTATTTATTTATTAACATACATTCTCTACTTACACGTTATTATCGTTTAAATAATTTTACACGGAAGCAAAAAATAATTTTATTTATTGTAATTGAGTTAAAAAAAAACAAACGACGTCAAAACAAAGATTCTTTTTAATGCAAATTGTTTATGCTATTAAAGCTTTAAAGTCGGAACTTTAGTACATCGTTGAATTAAAGCGTTATGCTGAAAATTATATAAAATATGTTATATTTAACCAAAGTATATCGTGTATTAGACAGTTTATGATAAAGGTCTGGTTGCGTAGGCGTGGTGGGCGGACAAAATAATAATGCATAGTAGCACATACTTCACAGTAACCAGACGATAATACAGTGACAATAATGACAAGGTTTTGAGATCTTTATTAAATTAATAATAACAACAATTTAATTTGCTTAATGCTAAAATAATAAAAATGTTCCTTCGATGAAATTCTTTTGATAAATTGTTATCCATCTCTCAACTCTTAAATTTCTCGTAAGATAAATCTAAGCAAAGTCGTAACGTAAATCTTATATATATATATATATATATAAAATTCTCGTGTCACAGTTTTCGTTCCCGTACTCCTCCAAAACGGCTTGACCGATTCTCATGAAATTTTGTGAGCATATTCAGTAGGTCTGAGAATCGGACAACATCTATTTTTCATACCGCTATCAAGTTTTTTTTTAAATGCGCGCAGACGGATTCGCGGGCGACAGCTAGTACGGACAATAAATTTCATCCTTACAACCGCGATTCCTAATTTACTTAAGTCTGATTTCATTTTTAATTGCAATATTAATATTTCTTCTATAAAATAATTAATTCCTGTTTACTTATGTAACCTTAAATTTTTGTATCTTATTAAATAAATTAAAGGAAATGAATAAAATGTTATAGACAAATGCTTTTTATCAGCGCAAAGAGACTGATACTTTCAAGGTTTGTATCGATTAAAAAAATAACATGTTAGTAACAAGTCGCTCCTTTTTGTTTTATTTATATTACAGAGGCCACAAGTTGACAGCGAAATTAAATACTATTGTATCTGTAATTATAGTACTTTATAGGATTAGTCCGTAACGGATATAATTAAATTATTAGTTATTACTACATGATTAAAATTGATTGTGTTCATATTTTTAAATATTATTAAGTAAAACAGACTTTGAAATACACTTCACTGTATAATTAGTATTCTCAAACATCTTTTAAATTATTGTCATATTTTGTTAAACTATTGAAATGTTCAACGAAATAACTATCAGCCACTTTCATAAAGGTTCTTAAAACCTACCAGTTTAAGAACCTAAAGTAAAACAAGATTATATTGTATATAGCATAAGTGGAAATAAATAAATAAAAAATATAGAAATTCCCTTCAAATGACGCTCCAATCTTACTAATATTATAAATACGAAAGTTTAGATGGATGGATGTTTGTTTGAAGTGTCTCCGGAACAGCTCAACGGATATAGATAAAATTTTGCACAGATGTAGAACATAGCCTGGAAGAAGACATAGGCTAATTATTACGTTTTTCTTTTAATTCCGCGCGGACAAAGTTGCGTGCGACAGCTAGTTGTTAATATTTAAAAATATTTGTTACATTACTTAAAGTTTTTAAATATCAAATCAGGACTATCCCGACAGTGTCAGGTATCATGTACACTCTAGTGTTAGTGAACGGCATGCAACCGGACCGTGGCCTCTAAATACTTCTACTTTCCGATTCGACGCCCTTTTGTATGAATTATAGACTTACAAACACTTGAGGTACAGATCTGGTCTCACTATAAATAGTAATGAGCGAATTTAATACATGTTCATTCGAGGTTTCATATTTTTTATGCGTTCTGTATTGACGGAAGTATCAGAGCGTAGCGCTACGTAATATGTAGAGATGATACTGCTACGCCGTAGCGTATGACGTCTCGGTCACTAACGCATCTGCACAAACATTTTACATGTACTTGGGTAACATGTACGACGTAATTGGGTTATTGGTTTTGTTGAGTACTTCCGTATTTAAATTCGTCATATTTTGATCTTACTACAATCTATATTTATAAAAAAAGTCGTGTTAGTTACACTATTTATAACTCAAGAACGGCTTAATCGATTTGACTGAAAATTGGTGGGCACATAGCTTAGAACCAGGAAACGGACATATTATAATTTTTACCCCGTTTTCTATTTTTTATTCCGCGCGGACGGAGTCGCGGGTAAAAGCTAGTAATATTATAAATGCAAATGTTTAGATAGAAGGATGGATGGATGAATGTTTGTTAGAAGGTAACTTTAGAACGGTTCAATGATTCTTGCTGTAATTTGGCATAGATGTACAACATAGTCTGGTTAACACGTAGGCTACTAATTAAGTTTTTTTGATTCTGCGCGGACGGAGTCGTGGGTGACAGATTAATGGTGTTAATTAAGTTAAGGTTAACGAATATCATATTGTGACAAGAAAAGTGTGTTAAATACTTTTCAAAAGTTTTCCCACAGTTAGACATAAATTTGTTGAATGAATAAAATAAATAAAAGACCATAATAATAAATGAAAGACCATTTAAGACATTAACTATAAAGGCCGTTTTATTTTTAAGTTAGATAATTATTGACCTTGACTTACTTTCAAACGAGTGGCATGTCCTGTGCAATAAATTGTATTTAGTGACATTGTCGCTTAAGTTCCACATTTTTAAGTGTACACTTAGATAAACTTAAAAGAACTTTTAATAACTCGCTGATAACGATGTGTATTAACCTAATTAAATTAACTAATTTATACTAAATAACGGTATTATTTAACAGTCAAAAGTTAACAGTTTAATTAAATTTTCTAGCGCACATACAATTGTTATATTACGTAATTTTAAGTTATAATTTTTAAGTTTCTTTTATTGTAACAATATCTTTATTCATGCATATCAGAGACCGTTGACCGCTTCTATTTTTTATGTATTACTTATTTATTGCACGGTAAGTGGCCGCGCGTGCCCGACACAATGTTAGCCATAGCGAAATTGAATGAAATTTGACACGTAAAGTCATCATTGCGTGAAGTAAATGGTGCAAGGGACATACTGCAAGCGATTGCTATTCCCTATCACTAGCTGTAAATTTCCACTGCCGAAACAACCGACTGCAAAACAAAGCTGTATGTTATTTTTGTTATGTTTGGTTCATATAAGTTGTCTTAGATTTGTTTCTTGAGAAGAATAACTAAAGACTAGTTTAAGCGAAAACATTGCTACTGCTTTGCATAAGCTTATCATCTAGTTACTTAAAGGTCTTAAATTTAAACCCATACAAAATCTAATATATAAAATTCTCGTGTCACAGTTTTCGTTCCCGTACTCCTCCGAAACGGATTGACCGATTCTCATGAAATTATGTGAGCATATTCAGTAGGTCTGAGAATCGGCCAACATCTATTTTTCATAACCCCCCCCCCCATTTAGTTTTTTTTTTAACTGCGCGCGGACGGAGTCCCGGGCGACAGCTAGTAATAAATAAAATATAGTCCACTAATAAAAGTCCACGTCTATGTTAGTGGTGACTAGGCTTTTGTCAACCACGCTGGTCCAGTGCGGATTGGTTACTTAATGTTTTACATTATTATTAATTTCGTTCTCTTATTACAAAATACGCTTGCGTCGATGTCTTAGGCTACGTTTATGTTCACGAATATAATAATATCGCTGTAGGTACGCAACCGCAAGGTCGCCAGCCACATTTCACGTCCACTTTGACCAATTTGGTAATTGGAGTAGATGTTTTATAGTAAAAAATATTTTGGTCACGTTTGTTATAAAAATCTTGATAAATGTAATTCAATCAAGAAAAAAAACAATGTTAGTAAAGTTTCACATTACCCTGTCTTTCTATCAAAAGACAGGGGGAATCTTCTAACGATTTCCCAGATACCAAACACAATAATTCAATAAAAGCTCATAGCAGGTTAATATTTTCAATTGCATTTCAAATTATGATGTAAAGATAAATATTTGCTTGATGTAAGTACTTTATTTACTATATTTAATGACGTTTTAAAAAATGCACTAAACATTTTGGTTCGTAAAAGTTATTTTCAATGTCATCAAAGGAGCAAACATCATCGAAGTGCGTTAATATTCTAAATTCACTGAAAAATAATTAAACCACACGAAAAGGACAGAAACTATTTTTCTACCTTTTAGTCCTATTTCGGTCGTGATGATTTTTATACACGCACGCAGAGCAGTGGGTCAGTACAGTAGGAAAATAGATTCTTACATTGTTTAAGGAGCAGTTCTGACTTGGAGTGTTTGTTCCAACAATAGCAGTACTGTGCAATCATACTGTTCTACCTGATCTGTCCTTAAGTAACACTAGCATAAGTGACATGCTGATTACTAACGTCCAAGTGATAATGAGATTATTGTCCTTTTGTTTTCAGTTATTACTGAGCGTGTGTGGCGCGCTGGCGCAGTATGCGGAGGACCGGGCGCCGCGCTACATCGCCTCGGAGCCCAAAGTCGCCTCCACACCCGTGCCTATACTCAAACAGATCAACAGGTACCTATATCATTTGATAACTTTCTGCTGCTACGTAACGTTAATTGCTCATTAATTTAATACCTTGATTTAGTACCAGATATCTTCAATAACCCAATAACTAACTCTGTCTGAATTTTCTTTATTCTAAATATGTATGAACATATAATTAATTCATGTTCAGGCATCACGAAGACGGTTCTTATACTTATGGATATGAAGCCGCCGATGGGTCGTTCAAAATCGAGACAAAGTCACAGGCCGGTGAAGTTAAAGGCAAATACGGATACAAAGACGACACCGGAAAAGTTAGTATTATGTTTATTAAGTCAACATTCTGAAGAAATGATAAAACTAAACTGATTATTCTATGATTTAAATTTGAAGCTTGTCCTAGGATATTGTTCCCAATAGTAAAATGATGGGATTCGAAACCACGGCCGCAAGTTCAGTACTGTACTCTTAATCAGTGTGTTATAACAGCCTCAAATCTTTTGAAGCCACTAACCCAATGCAAAAAAAGTTCATATATTTGTAATTCCAATTCCAGTTACGTGTGATCGAGTACGGCGCCAACAAATACGGATTCCAGCCGGCAGGCGAAGGCATCACTGTCGCGCCACCAACTCTCGTCGATGAGTCTACCCGGGATGAAGGACTACGGCCCGGCAAGCAACAGGTATTGGGGTTTTCAATCATCTTTGTGTACAAACACAGAGCACAATTTTAAGTGTAGTGGAGTGTAAAAGCATCCAAGGAAATACATTTATAAATTGAAGGAAAAGGATTTAAACAGCTAATATCAAAAGATTTGATGTAAAACACAAGTACGTTAAAACAACGAATTAAGAGTCGATGCATAGTTTTTACATGATTATCAGGTAATATATAAAGTATGTAGATATATCTTTACCTATTATACACCACTTTGATAATTCCTATAAAATACGTAAATGTCAGATAATGAATAATTGATTTCAATGTTATGTGTGAAAGCTTAATTATGGTCTACTTCATCTATTAGTTAAAAACTTTTATTTTTAGAAGTAAAACCTAGTTTTACAACTTGTTAAGTAATCACAATGTGCAGCAGGGTGGCAGGTCCCAGTACAGGGCCCCAGCGCAGGCGCAGTCCATTGACTATGACTATGAGGAGCCAGCCCCTGCACCACGTCCAGCGCCTCGCCCCGCGCCACAGCAGCAGTACCGTCCGGCTCCTCAGCCGCAGCCCCAGCAGCAGTACCGGCCAGCACCTCCCCCACAGCCTCAATACCGCCCGGCACCTCCGCAGCAGCAACAACAGTACCGCCCGGCACCTCAGTCAGCACCCACACCTCCTAAGGTATGCATACTATTTTTGGACTCTATATTAGACCTTAGTGTTTATTAATACTTTAGTTACTAAATTGATGGTGCTTAGATTTATTGACAGATTTTAGGATAAGGGCTTGTTAAAATTGCATTAACTAAGGATCAGTTTAGGGAGCGATCATAAGACGTACTAATCGTGGGTTCCTCAGACTAAAATCCCCGTTTAAAACATAATGTTGTCTCTATTTTGTCAAAGATAATGACAGGGATGACGATATGTTTTAAACAGAGATGAGCACTTTCGCTGAAATTAATAATAAATTTAGTTTCTAATTTTAAAATCACATTTTCATTATCTTTTTATTTCCATTAAACTAGCCACAATTCTTCGCGGGTGCAGCGCCCACTCCAGTAGAGCAGGACAACTTTTTCAGTCCGGAGCCCCAGCAGAGACAGCACAAGCCCAAGCAAGAGTTCAGGCCGGCCCCTCAACCTCAGCAGTTCGCCTCAAGGCCGCAAGAGTTCAACTCTCAGTTCGATCAGGCACCGGCCAGGTTCCCAACACAGAACCAGATCCCACAACAACGACAGTCCTTCTCCATGCTCGATCAACTACTAAAGGAGTACGCTTTACCCCAAGGAGGTTCAGCACCTCTCCACGATATCAGCTTCGGGTCCTACTAGTTTCTGAATTAACGAATTTTTTTTATATTGTAAATATTTAGTGTATTTTTTAATTAAAACCAAAAAAAACTTTTGGTTTTATATAAATACTACAATTGAACACGAGTTTGCTCAAATGTAGCATTTTTAAGAAAGCTAAGAAGAAAGTTAAATGCTGTGAAAATACTCAATAAAACATAAAATAAAGTAGTACTTACGTATAAATATTTGATTTGGATTTCTTATTGAATTGTATCTGTTAGAATTAAATAGAAAAATTGAAAAGAACCTTAAACGGATCTCAATAGTAGTTGTATTATAAAATAAATTTTGTTAAAATAATCGTTTCAACGTATTCATTGATAAACAGTTATAAAAAATATTTAGTTGCCATTTGTACCCAAGAATAAACGTGAAAACACATATTAAAAATAATAAAATCTATTTATTTTAAAATAAGTATTATTATTCCTGCATTACGCTCGTCATGTGGAAGGAATTCCATGTTTCGTCTGATGAGTGTTCGTGTCGGAGGCGTAATTGTAGTCCTCTTTCCCCTCCCATCCTTTTCTTATAAGGAAAGTGTGAAAAGGAGTGCATTTGACGGAGGTATTGACGCATTGGATGGGCAAATATTCTTTTTCTGCGCATTAAAGGTAGAAAACGCATCTGCAATTGCGGAGGGGGAGCGATATTTCTGCGAATTAAAGTGGCCGCTTGCGCGTCAGCCATCTTACCATATAAAATCAACATTCGCACGTAGCGTAATAGTATTTGATTCTTTTGTTACTATATTAAAGCTTTAGCCATTTTTTATATTATAAGGTGACAAACGGCAAACAGCCAACTAAATTCGCCGAAATAGCAAAGCAACCCCTTGCCATGGGCATCCGCAATTGTAGATGTTTTACCTCTAATCGACATAACAAGGGGAAATATGCTCACTCTGTGAATTCCCCCCTCCATGTCCCCTTCCCATCCTTTCCTTATAAGAAAAGGGTGAGAAGGGAAAGTGGACTCAAAATTTGAAATAATGCGTTAAATAAATATCGAAGAAAGTAATTTTGATGAAAACTGTTATTGAATTTATAGACTTCGTTTATGTCATGTTCTTTCTACACCGTTCTGAAAAGAACGTACTAATGTAGTACTTTATTTCTTATCCCAATTAATGGCTTACAAATAGAATAATAAAATACGGAACGTATTTTGTAGAATATGTTGGTATGATAATATTTTATGTTTTGGGGGCCGTGGGAGTGATTCCCACAACGTACTTACAGTAACAACAATGGGCCACTCACCTGCACATATGCTTGTTTTCCCACTGACTTACGCAACAAGATCATTATCTACTTCGTCTATATTTAGAGTAGAAGCGTATGGATTTTCATTTTGAGGACACAGTTGGAATTTTTTAAAGAAGACGCTGGATATTTCTGGAACTATTTATTCCTTGACAAAGTAAAAAGTATCGCTAAAACTTTTAGACTATGTATAGAGCAGTAAAGAAGAAAAACGCACATTGATAGTAATTAAATAATATTATAAAATGTTAGTAGATGTTGAAATTATGTAGGCGATTTAAAAGAACCACTCCAAAACGACTAAACGTCTATTGAAGTTACAACAATAAAAGCAAGTGATGCATTGTTGTGCATTTAACAACTTCAGGCTGATAATTGACAAGACCAGACAATTGAGAAAGCAAAAAATTGTTATCAACTTACAACATTTCCACGTATAAAACTAAAATTTTATTTGCTTGAATTTAGTTCTCGTACCGTGAAGGCTAACTATTGTAGGCCGGGCAGTGCAACCCACACGGCCTTGTGACCACATACACCTATGGGAGAGTCGCCGTTCTCATTCTGTTGGCTAAATACGCCTCTATCAAACAATGGTGTACTCTATCGTATTTTATATGAACAATGTTGTCCAAATAGACTAGACAAATCGCTGTGACCGAAAATACTCTGGACCATTACATACCCCATCTTTTGGCCACATCGCCTCTTAACATCGGATGGTACTGTGACCAAGTCTTATTACTTTTGCTCATTATAAAAAAATATAATTAATTCAGTGACTTCATCAAATTCAACATCATAGATATCACTAACTTATTTACCCTTATAATAGTGTGGTATGGATGAGTTATTTTTTAATTTTATTTAACTACTAGCTGTCGCCCGCAACTTCGTCCGCGCGGAATTAAAAAAAAACATAATAAGTAGCCTATATGTTTTTCCAGACTATGCTCTACATCTGTGCCGAATTTTATCAGGATCCGTTGAGCTGTTCCGGAGATACCTTCAATAAACATCCATCCATCTAGACATTCGCATTTATGATATTAGTATGATATGATTAGCAGATGAATCTTTAACATTGGATCTAAGTGGTTAATTATATATGTATTCAAAATTTTCGTTGTGTAATACATCATCCTAAATAGATCCACTAGATTAATTCACAATCAATGTGTAAGAATATGTAACGCAACGTGAAACAATGACAGACATGTTGTAGAACAATACAGTGGCCTGGTTGCTCCCACACTAGTTTTGTGATTACTACTTGTGTCTTGTTATGAACCTTTGTTTATTGCAATACGGAATGGCCTAATATTTTGTTATCTTTGATATATTAGAACATTGTACTTAAAAAAAAATCAAGTTATTCAAGTGAATGAAATAGTCGTATTGAAATGCTCTATTGAAATAATTTGAAACGCTATCGTATATTCAAAGTAATTTTTTAAAAAATATTTATTACAAAAATGGTACAAAATATTTACAAAATTACAGTATTGTACTAAAATATCACTTGTAATTTAAACCTATGGTAAAGGGACTAACCTAATGCCTGTGCGCGGGCTTCACCTGTGAGCCTTCCTCACCGAGGATCTGCACGTTCCTAACCTGTTTGCGTGTTGGCGCGGCCGTCGTCAGCTCTGTAGAGGGCGCCGGCGTCGGCATGAAGTCGGGGTTGATAGCCAGCATCAGCATCTTTAGCAGCAACGCCTCACGGATGTCGGCCGGCAAGTACTCTGGCGTTTCTTCAATGTTATTCGAAGAAGAGCCAGCCGCGTCGTACGGTCGAGGGTACAGCCTCCTCCTCGGCACGTACCGCTGGCTCTCGTACTGATTACTGTCGTAGTTCATCTGATTCGAGTACACGTCCTGCCTATACTGCTGCTGCTGGTCGTATCTATAGTCATATTGATCGTCGTCCATGTACCGTCGCGCCATCTGGTGACGATTGTAGTCAAAGTTCTGACGGTAGACCGGCAGCGGCTGATACGGAGGACCAGGAGCTACGATCTGATCCATAAGGGATTGCAAGCGATTCTGACGAAGTATCAAAATCTGAAGGAGGCGTTTTAAATCTCTCGTGCTCACTGGCGCTTGTATCGCGTTCATTTCTTCAAGAGGGTCGTATCGCTGCTGGTACACGACCGGCGTAGGCGTAGATCGGTACGGGTTGACGAACCGGGCTTGGTATCCTTGAATAGGAACACCTCTCTCGTCCACTGGGATGGGAATAATTCTACCGACGGGTCTCATCTCATACGGAATCGTCACCGGTTCAACTGTGCTTTTAGTGGGATGTGCTATGGGCGTTTCCTTTTCTATCTGTTGCTCCAGTACTTTTTCTGGGTACTCAAAGTGAAGAAATGGCCGCTGATTTCCAATGGGTACAGGTGCTCCCGGATTGTCTCTCAAATATTCCTCAGTCCTGAAGTGAACAGTGGGTTGAGGCCTTCGGTAAATCGGTTGCTGGTATAGTCTGTCGTCTGTATCTCTGTGACTATGTATATGGACTACCGGGACGGGATTCGTTGTAACAACACTTTGTTGATCAAAAACCCGACCTGTACTGGCTTCCACCGTTGTTTCCTGCTCCTCTGCAGTATCCTGGTGGTGGCGCTGCAACTTTTGTCGAGCGGATACCAAGCTGTGGAGCGGGAGGAGCCTAGGTCGGGGAGTTGTAGTGGTGAAGAGCGGACGCACCGATCCGTGAGATTGATGACCGCCGTATACGTCAGTGGAATCATCTCCTACCGATTGTTGCAGACTCAGCATGTGTGGGTTGGGGCTAGTTCCAGGCAATTCCCGTCGTATTGTATTCGCTTTGTTCCCTTCGGGCTCATCTTCGTCGATGTGCTCATGGACCGGTTTCACTGTTGATGGTAAATTCGTAGTCGTTTGTTTTGTAATTAAGTCGTCCTTGACTGTCGCAGAGGTAGGTTTCGAAATCTGAGTCCTAGTCTTAGATTCTTCTCTAGATTTGTATAGATTTAAGATATTGCTTGTGGTCTCCTCTATCTTTTCAGTGGTAGTATCGAGATTAGTCGTTGGTCTCGTAGGTACCGGACGTCTTCGGGGTATAGACTGTATTACAGTTCCTCTAGTCGCACTCTCCCTGATGCTACTCCTTGTGGGGTACACGACGGTTGCCAACGGTCGTCTAGTTGTCGATGAAATAGTCTTGTTAGCCCTGACGACTATGGTGGGCGTACTGGGCGTCGTACTCGTGGTTACCGGTACGGGAGTGGTGTCGCCGGACGACGAGTACGTGACGCGTTTTATCTCTCCATCCTGATCGATATATCCAAATGTTCCTTTAACATTGCCGAGGACGTCTCTGCTCTCGATTTTGAAGGTGCCGTCGTCAGCCTCGTACCCTATAGTATATGATCCGTCCTCGTTCAGTCGTCGTATTTGTTTTACGATTTCTACCTTACCGGGGTCTGCCGTTTCACTGACGGTGAGGATTTCTTTGGTGGAATTGGTTGAGGTTTCGTGTGTCGTGGCATTGTTAGGGGCGCTGGTTGTTGTATCAGTCGCGGCGGGCGAGTTAGTTGCTTTGGTGGCCGCCAGGCACGCGACAAGTACGAGTTGCAAACACAGCATGGCGCTATGCGCTAGGCCGACGGGGGCAGCATGCCGGCGCTACGGCGGCGCCGCGCCCGTTGCCTCCCTATATAAAATATCGCCCCACTCGCGGCCGCGGCGTGCGAACACCTTACGCAAACCGCACCATTGTTGTCATTTCATTATCTGAAACGGAAAATCTTTTTTCTATGCCTCTGCACATACTGTAATCGCAATTGTCTAATTATCCACGAAATGTCTAGAATGTTAAATCATGATGACAGTTTTCAACACTTTAAAAATAAGTATTAGTTGTAACATTGCAAGTCGGATATGTTGCGTCTTCTATGGAATACTAAAACTATTTTCTTGTACACTAATTAGTGGATTGTTTGTTAGTGAAGGTGGTGTCTTTGTTAATTCTTCTCACGCTGCAACTCAAGGTCGAGTCGTTGGTTTTGTTTATCGTTTAACAATAAATCTAAGTCCATGTTGTTTTAACAAATCTTGAACTTCGCGTTTTTTGTTGTCAGAGTTAACTTGCATTAGAATTAAAGCATGCCTTAAAAAATTAAATGCCTGATTATTATATAAGTAAGTCGCTTCTTAACTAATTGTTTATCTCTCATTCATTATCATTCCCTCTGAAGTGATTACATAATGTATTTCAAAAATGTATGGAACTGACACGTGACAATTATGTGTATAAGTCAATAATATTAATCTGAAAGTAAAAAGTATAAAAGGAAATGATAACGGCCTGAATCTCATTAAAACACTCGACTCTTCTTGAACAATGGTAAAGTTAGATATAACAGTTAACGAAAGGCTTAAGATATAAATCACGTACGGAGATGTAGAGAGGAGGTTATGCAAGAGCGAGTAAAATAATTTCCCATCCTCGTTCTCTTTCATTGATATCAAACTGTTCACATGAATTATTTTTTATAGAATTTGTATCATTACATGAACATATACATCCATAACGTAGACGAACATTTATCGACATTAATTTAACTATCAGTAAGTTATAATAATAATATATAATAATATTTATATAAATATTTGGATCTCGCGCACGAGATTACAGCCATGTGGCATATGGAGTCAACAATTATCGTACCGATAATGCTATCCGTGAACGGATTAATTGCGAAGAGCCTCGATCACCACCTAGAGAGGCTCTCGCTCGGTAAGTGGGTGAAGGGTCAGGCACAGAAGGCGGTACTCCTGAGCACGGCACGTATTGTGAGGAGGTTTCTGTCTCTGGAGACCTAACCGCCGGTAGCTTGGGCCCAAGGCTCCGCTGCCGACGTATTTAGATTTTTATAATTTTGTTTAATATTTATTGTTTTAGATTATATTACAGAAAATATATAAAATCAGAAATTAAATAAAAATGTGGAATAATAATAAATAAAAACCATTATTTTAGTTAAAATGATTTATATACTATTATTTTAAGTTTAATATTGTTTAAGCGCCATCTATTGGTGACGATCAAAAATATTTTAAGCTTTTTGATTGTCACCAATAGATGGCATATAAAATCAAGCTTCAAGCTTCCCGCTAAAAGCACTTTTGTCTCACCCCATTCAATAGAAGTAGGAAGATGGCAGGAAAGTATCATGTTTAAATGTTTTCCTTTTTAATTGTTTTGTTAACGCTTAAGAAATACTACCGAAATCTAGACAGAACATTTTTTCGTGGTAATAATGTTTTTAATATATTCCTTAAGATCTAAAGTAGCAACTGCAAAACCAATGCAAAGAAATTCAAACAAAAGAAAATGTTTTTTTTATCCTTGTTTATATTTTATGCAAAAGCATACTTTAAAGTCTTTTGAGGTAATATAGTCTAGGTATAAGTAAAATTTTATTTCAAACATATTTGATTGATTTTTAAAGGTTAAGCTCTCAATAATTCATTGATTGCCACTATAAATAGCAATCGGAGGCTAAATAATTATGTTCCAGGTGTTTCGCAACGTTGCCGTAGTCGAAAATAATTTGTGTAGTGATAGTTGCAGTTAATTGTTAACTTACTCGTACTCAGCCCGAACGTAACCACTCTCGTTATAAATTCTTAGATCAAAATCATCGCTAATTGACCGCAGTATAACATTATCGTGTGTAACACACAATTATTTGTGTATCGATGTTACATAAAGCATATGTTACGTAACTAGAATAATGTAACATGTAAATAGATTTAATATCAGAAGTTATAGGAAGTTAAAAATTAAAAATTATTAGGAAATTCTTTTATAATTTTTAAGAACTAACCTCTAAGTTAATATAACATGTAATTTTATAGATTTTACATTCGTTATGACTTATTGAATAACTAGCTGCGCCCGTCTGCGCGAATAAAAAATCTTAATAAGTAGCCTATGTATCCTTTCAGACTATGTTCTACATCTGTGTCAAATTTCATCATGATCCGTCGAGCCGTTCTGAAGACACTTCAAACAAACATCCATCCATCCATTTAAACTTTTGCATTTATAATATTAATAAGAGTATGGTTACGTTACGTGGCAGCCAGACATTACTTACTTTTGATTATTTAAAGGAAATCGCCACTATCGCCGCGCCACACGCCTCAATTAAGGTAATATAATTAAAAAAGATTAATAATAATATAAAAAGTATAATTTATTATTAAAAACAAGAATTAATACAAATTACTATTGCAATTTTTTTTTACAAAACGTCCCAAACGGAACGGTCGGGGACTATCACGTACAAAATGTTTCGTTCGTTACATTACAAACTTACAACTAAACTTTACTAAGTACATCCGTCATATTATTAACTGAGACATCATATAATACAACTATCGGACTCATTTAATCAAATCTGTCCTTAAATATGGTATTATATAAGTGTGATAATCGTAAAGAAATATAATGATATAGTGATATATGTTTGATAACCAACTATCCATGTGCAGTAATAACTTTACATTAAACAGTACTCAGTTAATAATGACCGACATTAAAATAAGGTACAGAAGACACAAAGTAATATGTACAATTACGGCCGTCACTGTTCCCAAAACTAAACACTTGCATACACAACAACCGAGCGACCGATGACATCTGACTTGTGATTCTTTATGGCCATTTCGGACTAAATCGATCGCTAGATGTAACAGTTCATACACTAGGCAACTAGAACTGGATGCCGTGTCCCCGCAGGAAGGCGTCGATCTGACCCGAGGACGGTGACTCCCCACGGGGAGCCACGTAGTAGTATTGCGGGGCGGGTCGTGGGGCTGACTGGCTCTGTGCGGGCTGGCTCTGAGCTAGGCGCTGTGCCTGTGCTCTTGCTACGGCACGGTCCCTTTGGAGCTGGCTCTGCTGCAGCTGTTGCTGCTGCGCGAATAGCTGCTGCGAGCTCTGGAACTGTGTCTCGGATTGCTGCCTCTGGTACAACTCCTGAGGGTTCGCCACCTGGTGCCTGTATAGTGGCGCGCTGGACGCCGGCGGCCCGGCAGGTATTTGCGGAGATGGAATGAAAGGTCTCTGAGCCTGAGGTTGCTGCTGAGCCACGAACGGTTGCAGTCTTTGATTCAGGTTCAATTCTCCCTTTGTTTGCGGAAGCGTTTGGAAAAGTTGAGTATTGTACTGTCCGCTCGAAGGATCGTAAACTAATTCGGTCGAGTATAGAGGGTTACCGCTGGGCGTTTGAGCCGCAATAGTAGTCTTTTGTTGAGTGTTCAAGGACGAAGGCGTGGTTGATTGATATTGATTTTCCCTGTGGAATTTAGCGAATTCGGCAGCGAAATCTATTTGACCCGGTCTTCCAGTTGTCACCGCCACCGGGGAAGGAGAAGGCGAGTAGTTTGGTTCTGGGCTGTACTGAATCTGGGGTTGGGGCTGAGGCTGCGGTTGAGGCTTAGGAGTCACTTGCACCAGTTGCGGCCTGAAGGTGGTCGCTGGGGGAAGAGGCCTAGGAGTGGACACTGGAAGAGGACGAGGAGTGATGGCAATCTGTTGCGGTTGTTGGTAAATTGGCCTTCTCACTGGTGCCGGGCGTTGCACAACTCGCGGTCTGATCTGCTGGAGAGGTTCTTCTTCGGGTTCTTCTTCGTCGGCGTCCCTGAAGTCGTTCTGGAAGTAGGTAGTCGGCGGTCTCGAAGTGGTGGGCCTGACGGGCGGCCTGGTCGGATAGTTGGGAATACCGTCATCTCTCTCCGAGGATTCCGGAGCGGCGGACTCTGGTTCGTCCTCCTCGTTGGGCTTGTTGGGATCGCAAGGGTTGCCGGACACGTAGGTGAACTCTCGTTTGTTGCCGTCGGGGTCGATGTATCCGTATTTGCCTCGGACAACACAGTCGGTGCCTCTCGTCTCCTCTTTAAAGGAGCCGTCGGCCGCTTCGTATCCGAAAGTAAAGCTGCCGTCGTCATTCACCTGAAATTGAAACGGTACTTTTGAACAAAAACACTTTTACATATTGATGACACATAGTGTATTAATCAATAACGCTACAAGTATGCTAATAAGGACGCAAATAAGACTACGAGCAAAAAATCATTTAATGAAATACTATGTCAGTTGTCGGTGTGGAAACCTGTAAACTTAATGTTTCCAAACGAGGTAAAGTGATATTTAACAATAACTAAGTAATATAAGTTTCTCAGAACTTAGAAAGTGTGCAACTAGTGTAGATTTAGAGATGGACTGACTTTATTGTAGTTGCGGATTGTCTGCACGGGCGGCTGCTTGGGCCCCTCAGACTGCAGCTGCTGCTGCTGCTGTTGCTTGTATCGTGGCGGCGACCGCTGCGGCGCGCGGGGCTCGTATTCTTCGTCAATGCGGTCTGACGCGCGGTACAGGTCATCGTACCCGTCCGCCTGGACAAGTACAACCTGTAAGTTTACATTTAGCTACTTGTATTGAATCCTAGATCTTTTACAATGCATTATGCATTTTCATACTCAGTTTGAAGTTTTTCTATTATATACAGATTAAGAACTGCATGTTTAAGAATACTACTGGTTGCCCATTGGTTCATATCGTATTATCAAAATTCATACTCGAAGAATTTATTAAGTCCAATTACTATAAGTCACATTTAACATTATCCGTTCGTACGTTTTCCTTAAAAAAGGAGTACAAAGTTTTTGCTTCACATATTTATATAATTATAATATTTAGACTCACTCCTCCGCCTCTCTGCGGCCCCTGGGGTTCGTATTCGTAAGCGTCGTCCACTGGTTGCTGCAGTCGAGGCCGCGTGCGCGCCTCCAGCCCACACGCCAGTACCGCGAACACAGTACATAGCACCTGCAACAGTTATACATTATAACATTAATACAAGAACTCATAATATTATAATAATTCAATAGACAGGCACACAAGTTAACAAGAATTTTGCACCACGACTCTTTAGAGTTCTCTCAACAAACACTGACACTTCAATCTAATGATCCCAACATTTTCATGTCACAATATCCAAATTTAAGGAACGCGTATGTCTGACATTTGATGATATTGTAGAAACACGTAAACTAAGAAACAATATTTTATTTATAGCAAAGAACTCGGATCGCACCTTTAAGGTAAAATAAAACAGCAAAAAGGTAAAACATCAATTAAACGGTATGTTTCCGCGTAAGCATTTTTATTATAACACAGCTCAATCGATGTACTTGACCTTTGACTACTCTTAAGCTATAATTTGATTACGTGACTGAAAATGTATAAATAATTAAACCTTTAACATCATTTTTTCATGGTGCTTGTTAAATATGAATAAAGTTATAATTAATGAAAGATATGATAAAACATTAATGGCATAAAAGCTGTTAAATTAAACGTTACCTTTATCTATCTCATTCTTACTTAATTTATTACTTAACAATCACAAAAGTTAATGGCGAAACAATGAATTGTATTTCATAACTCCACCATTGTTCATTGGTACAAGTCTTGTTAATGCTTTTATCTCGTAAATTTTTAATAGAGCCAACCCATTGCCAAAACATTGCAATTCATTAAACATTATGAGTATTAGACATCTTTCATGCAGTCTATGCATGAAAATTGACGTGATTAAGATGGAAGTGACGGCTGAAAAAACGTATGATATAAATCAACATGGAGGACGATAACATGGTGTGGCCTTAACTGAAATTATATAAGATCAAAGATTAATAATTCTTTTTATTAGACAGCATTACTATTGAGGCTTTAATAACAAAGAATTCAGCAAAAATATGAAAAAAAATTCTTATACGTATTACGCATTATTGTAGTCGGTCAAACAATTACGACACACATTCCGACCTAGTCATACAATGTAATGGCAGGGCGTTGAAGGAATAACATAAAAAAACAATTTCAAACAAAATGCATTCAAAAGTACCATAAAAAACAATCTCAAACAAAATACACTAAAAAGAAACAAAATAATGTCATGAAAACTTCTTTCTTTCTTTCTTCTCTCTTTCAAAAACCCTCTAAACTCTAAAGAAAGTTCTCTTCTTTCTTGTAACATGTCTATATTGTATAATTATTGTTATTTAGCAGTCGGTGTCGGCCGAAGTAAATAGGTGACATTTTATATTTGAGATGTATTAGACATACTTACGTTTATGTCCCTACTTAGGCCGAAACCGACTCCAAAATAACAATAATTATACAATATAGACATGTTACAAGAAAGAAGAGAACTTTCTTTAGAGTTTAGAGGGTTTTTGAAAGAGAGAAGAAAGAAAGAAAGAAGTTTTCATGACATTATTTTGTTTCTTTTTAGTGTATTTTGTTTGAGATTGTTTTTTATGGTACTTTTGAATGCATTTTGTTTGAAATTGTTTTTTTATGTTACTTTTGAGTGAATTTTGTTTGAAATTGTTTTTTTACGTTACTTTTGAGTGCATTTTGTTTGAAATTGTTTTTTTTAAGTTACTTTTAAGCGCATTTTGTTTGAGATAGTTTTTTTTTGTTTTGAAGTCGGCTATTTTTTTTTTCTTAAAATTTTTGTTTTATTTCACAATTTTTAGTGAATTTGAAGTTCAATTACAAATTTCCTTAATACGTATGAGGAAAGAAATAAAGAAAAGGACTTTCCTATTTAATATGTGTGTACTTCAATTCAAAAACTAATTTAGAATGCAGCAGATAACCACTTATCCTTTAAACAGTGAAATAATTATCAAAATCGGTATACAAATTGAAAAATAACGAACTAATACATCGTAGCGTGCCTTTAATTTTGTCTAGCCGCGCGCCGCCGTAGCATTTTTCGAATGCGCGTAGTTTTTAATAATTTAATATCTTCCAAACTATTGATCAAAATTACATAGTTTAAAGGCTAATGTAATCTGCATTTAATACTCTAGCCATCAAACATATTATTTTGGATAAGGATTCATATCGAATGTAATATAATAGCGCCGTAAGCTTACGACGCTGTTTTTCGTGTGCATTTTAATCGAAGTTTGTTCACAATAACATGGTTTTTGTGAGACATCCATAGATGATAGATATATGCCACCTGAGACTTTTATTTAGCAAATTTAAGGATCTATAATTACTCCATACATCATTTTAATGTAGGTCATAAAATTTGACCTACGTAAGCCCAGAAAGCAAATTTGTGCTATTCATTGTAACGCGATGTAGCATTTTTCGTTTCCGCGTAATTTTATTCTTACGATATCTCCTAAACTATTAGACAGAATGATATAGTTTCAATTGCAAATATAATCTACATTAAATTCTCTTGATAATGAACATATTTATTTACATAAGGGTTAATACTGAACTTGAATAATAGCGTCGGAAATAGGGCATGAATTTAATTAATGTTTCTAAAGAAAAAAATGGTTATTGTGAGAAAACTATAAAAGATAGATATATGCTATCGCGGACTTTTATTTAGCACATTTAAAGAGCTACAATTCGCCATACATCATTTTTATGTAGGTCCTATAGTTTAGCCTACGTAAGCGCTGAAAGCAAAAATGTCCCTAATTTCCGCAACAAATTTTGAAGCTATATTCAAAATCTACTAGTCTTCTAGTTATTTAAAAAAAAAAACAAAAAAATGGGACCCACCTGCAAGCACTTCCTTTCGATTAAAATAATTTTTATCAAAATCGGACCACCAGGGGCCGAGTTTCGCGGTAACACACATAAAAAAAAAAAAAAAAAAAAATACAGTCGAATTGATAACCTCCTTCTTTTTGAAGTCGGCTAAAAAGTAGAACTGGTGAATTTGGTGCGAGCGTATTACGTAACCTAAACGGCATAGTCTCTGTTATGGTGACTAGACGATATGGGGTCACTTTAAACTTTTTTACTTAAATCATAGTAACTAGTTGTCTTTTTTCTTTCAAACAATAAATATATTTTGTTGCATCAAACAAAGTATTACTTTTTGAACATAGATGTTTGAGTGTAACAAGTTTGTTGTTCTGAAATTACCATCTCCTTTCTACAATGTCTAGTTATTAATCAAATCTGAATTAAAAATATCGTCGTTAATCAGAAATGTTATGTTTACTTTAACTTATAAACTTGCGTTTATTTACAAGTATTATTAACATTTATAACACGATAAGAGAAAGTCCAGGTAGAAACTATTGCGCTTTGTAAGTACGCATTTTTAGTTTTACCTAGAATTGTGAAAGTTAAACTTAATGTCGCACTGTACTATTACCATGCATTGTTTCGTCATGCGACTGCGAACTTGTTATTTCTTTTATATTTTTTCAAACGCAACGAAATCACTGGAATACATTGCATTAACTTTTACACGAGCTTTGTTTGATGTCGTAAACTGTTAAAATGACACGGTTAATTATAACTGTCGGCTGACATTTTGCGTATTAGCACTTCTTTCAACACTCAGTTAGTCCATTGTTGCTTTTTGTAAACGCTGAAAGTTGCTTGAGATTTTTTAAATAAAATTTTCAATAAAGTCTGTGTAATGTTTCTGTTTAACGTATTGTGTAATTGAGAACTATAGTTGGGTGAAATTATATATTTGTGGAATATGTCCAAACTGTGGCATAATGCGGTGATATCATGTCTCCTGCGCTGTGGCTACCGTAACACCAGTCGAGACTAATTCCAGCTAATGCTATAATGTAACGAGTGGCGCTATTTCGAAACCGATTTAAGGACGAATTCCCTTTCTAAGTTGTTAATTTAAGGTTATTTTAAGCCACGTGGCCGATAAGCTAATGGCCAATGACTAATATGAATACGCCATGTGGTATTTTGACATTTTCATACTAGCATTGATATACATTAATGCAATTAACTAGCATTTAGTTATTCTAGTTATATAAAAATACTTGTTTGTCACCGATGCTATTTATATTGAAATATTTAAAGGACTTTTACCTTTTAAGTTACCTGACTATTGTAACGCCTTGAAAAGGACGAACCAAGTTTAGATAAAACAGGTTTTTATAAAGTTCATGCACTTTTCAACTTTGTTATTTATGAATTTAGTAAATAGCCACTAACTACCGCTCCAAAGTAGACATTTTACCTATTTCTAGTGAAAAAAAGTAAAAATTATGTGTTTAATTTTTTTCGCGTTTCTGTCTTAAGTGTTGATGTATTAGTGCGTGAAGTTACGAAGTTAATGAGCTGGAATAATTGGTTACTTTGCGTCACACGCACGCGCGTAACAATTACATCGACTTATAAATAACAGCATTTTAATTTCGTCAAACATAGCCTTTACGACTACTATGTACTAATATCATAATCATGGTATGACTATAAAACTTAAAAAAAAGATCCCAAACTACAAACAAGGAAAAATTTTACATTATAGTTTAAAACGCTAGAAAATAATTAAAAAAAACTGACATTTGCTAATCAGCTTATTTCTTTTTTTATTTAATGATAACCTCATTATTAAGTTGTAAAAGTTCAGTTGAACAATTAGATGTTATCGCGCCGCTTGGCCAAGTGCTGGCGAATTTAAATTACATTAAAATATGCTCTGATAAACCTCGGCCAAGGCTGCCATTATATATGCATTGTAACTAACCAAACTTATTGCACTCATAAACGAGTATTTACTAATTTAAGTGGAAAAATAAATGAAGTAACAGCAGTAAAAGACTTTAAATTTAAATTTAAGGGAAAAGGTTCACTATTTTTTTGTTATTTTCTGTGTCTTTGTGTGGTCTTTGAAAAACTATAATCGTCAAACATCTTTTTTCCGGTGGAATAAACAGGCTGATTTACCGCAGGTTTCTGAGACCGGAATCTCCGTTTAAAAGATATTGTTATCTCCGTTTTTGTCAAAGATAATGACAAGGATGACGATATGTTTTTTACAAAGATTCTGGTCTCAGAAACCAAAGGTTAGTTTTGGTAGAAAATAGAAGAAGTCGGAAAAATTCAGCGACATGATTGAGGTATTTTTTAAATTAGTTACTATAGTGAAAAGTTGATACAAGACATAATTTATTACATCCAAAAATCTTTTATATTTCCGTATACAAAATGTCCATATCATATTATCGTCTCCACTTTCGCGCGTTAACTTTATAACCTACAATTATGTCGGCAATGTCGAAAGTCGACCAACACGTCAAATCGCCATTTGATTGATGCTATTTATTTGTCGTTTGGGATTTTCTTTGTGTGTGGCGTTGTCACTTTCAACGTGTGTATGTAGTGACGAAGACTATAAGAAGTCGCTGCTTGAAGCGATTCGTGTATGACGACCCTTACTTGGAATCCTTCATCATAATTATCAGACAGAGTTCGTCCACTGCTGGACGTAGGCTTCCCACATCGATTGCCACAATCCTTACTCGAAATAATATACAGTGAAACCTGGTTAAGTGAGACATCGAGGGACCTGCAATGTCGTTTCACTTATAGAGGTATTCCACTTACCCAGTGTCTCAGATATACAGGTATAAATAAATATCTGTCTCATTTACAGAGGGTTCCATTAATAGAGGTGAGAATACAGGTTATTTCAGTTTGACATTTTTCAAATAAACATCTGTATGATAGTAAAGCGAAACTAAAACTGAAGTTAATTGAAGCTCAAAATTTGTACTTACGTACTTGGAATTACGTGTGGAATTTGTGGGTAGAATAAGAATGAGTAAACAAACAATGTTATCTCAGTTACAGAGGTTTATGCATATAAAATTTACTCGCTGTCTCAGTTATAGACGAGGTAACTATGATGATAAATCGAAAGAACAAATCCCAGATATAGAGGTTTACCTTGTCCCACTAACAGAGGTAATTCAGTGCCAAAGTGTTGGGACCTCAGCATGAGTTCCAGTTATGGAGGTTTCTCACTTATCCAGGTCCCACTTAACCAAGTTCCACTGTACTAAAAAGTTCATTTATTTCAGAAAAAAATAAAAGTAATTATCAAAGTATTACACCCTGTATTAAAACCAATTAATTTTATGTAATTTCGAAAATATTTTGTAACCCAGTTAAAATAAATTCCATTCCATACATTCGGTTTTTGAATGTCAGTTACTCAAGTTGTTTGTTGATATAACTATGTCATATAAATTATAGTAAAATATATTATACCTCATAATATCAACCTTCAAACATTCTTCATAACAAGTTTCTTAAAATAAAGTAGATATTTTTGATTATTTCAAATGGTCATCTCCCTGGCCTTATCCCACTCACATGGGTTCGGCACACGAGATTTTATAATCCTTAAAGTTTTGGCTTAATTTTTACGGCCGGCCTGTCGTCAACCCTCCTTGGTAGGATATTATTTCAAATAGTATGGATAGATACTAAAATTATAAATGCGAATGTTTAGATAGATGTTTGTTAGAAACGGCTCAACGAATCTTGATGAAATTTTTCACAGATGTAGAACATAATCTGGAAGAACACATAGGCTATTTATTAAGCTTTTTTAATACCACGCGGATAGAGTCGCGGGTAACAGCTAGTTTAAAATATAAGTAAATGACCATACTAACTGAATTTCTAAAGCCTGTGCTATGAGCGTGACTCATTCATTCTTTCTTTATAATATATATAAAATAAAATAAAATAAATTACGGCAAAGCATTCGATTTAAAACCTCTTAAAGAGTTATATAGAGAATATTAATGCATCACAACACGATCGAAATCGTTTTGCAGCCAATAAATCTAACAGAGGAGCTACTCGTACTTCGTGATCAGAATAACTTAATAAGAGAATAATTTTCCCCTAGTAAGATAATAATACCTCAACTACGGTGTGTGAATAGCTTAATATCACCTCCCTGTACTAGTTAGATTATTTACTACTTTGTTAAGTTATCGACCTGAATAAATTAACTTTGTTTCATTTATGTACATATCGGAAGATTATTTAAGACAATTACAACAAATTTTTAAACGTATAACTGTTTTAAATACCAAATTAAAGTTTAATTTTTGAGTAAAATTTATTATATGTTTTGTACGACTAATAGAGGTGTATGGAAGAGTTGTACATTATTGTCTAAGTTATAATACTAGCTGTAGCCCGCGATTCAGTCCAAGTGACAAAAAAAAATATGTGGCCTATGTTTTCTTCCAGAACATGTTCTACATCAGTGCCAAATTTCTTCGAGATTCGTTAAACCGTTCTGGAGATACCTTCTAACAAAAATTCATCCATCCATCTAAACTTTCGCAGTTATAATATGAGTAAGATTACTAATTACGTCTAACAATTGAGCCATCGTAATACATGTATGTTATACATAGAATGTTTACACAGTGAAAACTCAGAGTGAGACTCAAACGTACTACGCGATACGTCACGTTAAATCAGAATGACGTTGAATGAGGTAAATGAACAAGTTTGAAGTGAACTGGTAGTGTTAAGAAGTCATTTGCGGTCGTTTACGGCTTAGTGAAACCGAACGGCTTTCTAGCATCCGGCCGCGCATGTGTAATAGCCACGACGATAGCGAAAGTATCAATCGACATTAGAATACATATTTGTAATTGTTATGCGACCGCCATGTCGTAATAATACGCAATGGCATCCTACTTTAATTTAATAGTCAACTAGATTTAAGCGTTGTTATTCGCTAATTGAATCATTGTAAAGAAATTCGTGTTTCAAATTAATCAATCGATTGTCATTTGTCATTGTCCGATCTTCTTAATTATGTAATAACTATCTCTTCGAAACACAAACTGGACTAAATTTATGTTTTTATAAATCTAATAAAAAATTAACCACCATGATAGCAGAGGACAAGTTGTGTTTGAAATATTTGTCGCAAAAATAACAATCAAGTAATCCAAAATCGGATTAATTTCTTATAAGTATACATTTAAAATTGTAATCTAAGAACGTTCAACTGATAAACATGCTTAGACAAAGTTCAAACTTATTTTCTAACCGTCTTATCCAAATTAAATTAAATTAACTATGGGCCTAGTACAAATATTTGTGACAATAGCCTTCATATCGACATCGTTAATTATACCAAATTTAGTATGAAGATTTTGGTGTACTTTACGCTCAATATGACTACACAATTTTTTTTTTAATTTTGTCTATATCGATACGTTGTCGATTATTACAAATATTCATGCTAGGCCCACTGTACACTTTTTATTAATGTCGAAATATCTACAAAGTTCCGTCATGTAATTAGTAAAACTCATAAATGAAACGCACACAAAACGGCCACAACAATCAGTCATGTTCAGTATTCAGCAAATGCGTGCTGACACGATACTGCCTCGTATATCAAATTAAACATTAAATTGTTGAGTTATAAAGAAAAAAAACATGTCTCCTTCGATAGAGGATTTTTATGCATTTGGACAGAATACTATTTCATCTGCTTATTTCTTATACTTTTTTATTAAAAACTAGCTTTTACCCGCGACTACGTCCGCGCGGAAAAAAAATAGAAAACGGGGTAAAAATTATCCTATGTCCGTTTCCTGGTTCTAAGCTACCTGCCCACCAATTTTCAGTCAAATCGATTCAGCCGTTCTTGAGTTATAAATAGTGTAACTAACACGACTTTCTTTTATATATATAGATAGAAGATGCAAATGTTTATATGGATGGATGGATGTTTGTTTGAAGGTATCTCCTGAACGGCTTAACGAATCTTGATGAAATTTTGCACAGATGTAGAGCATAGTCTGGAAGAACACATAGTATACTCATTAATTTTTTTTTTAAATCCGCACGAACGGAGTCGCGGGCGACAGCTAGTATTAAATAAATATTGGTTTTACATTATATTAAATAGCACAGAATTAAACACTGTAACGACCTTGATACTATTCTAATACAGTTGTCTGAATTTATCTGAACTTAACAAAAAATTCGATTGGAACGAATTTCTTGTGATCTATTTATTCTTTACATTGAATTGATAAACTTAAATACGTCAATCAAGGTGGCTAACTAATTCTATATTGACCTATATTATATTATTATTGGCAATAATATATTGATAATTATTTGTGTCACGTGTGATGAGAATTCCACATTCAGTGCCGCACACAGAGACGTTTGATGGCTACTTAAAGTCGCTAAGTATAGATTTATTTTATTAAATATATTGTAAAATAAGTATTCTAAGGAACTGTCTTCTTATCTCGAATCATCTTCTTATCAATTTTTTTCCGGTGATTCGGGTGTTTCTGTCTATCCTTAAACTAAATGCAACTACAGCTTTCCACAATGGAAATACTTCTGTGAAACTCGATCCAAGTATTACAAAGGAATTTCACAGTAAGTAATTATTAGCCCTGTTATCGAAGAGAACAGTGAAAGAACCTTCTAGATCGCTTCTTCAAGTTAGGCAAGACGTCCTCGCACTGACCATTATCTCTTGTTGTCAACGCTTTCGGAGTGCGTACATTGCAAGTTGCGACAGACTGTATTCTTATTTTCGCAAGTGTTAATTTTATTTTGTTACAAGTTACGATGCCGTGTGAGAGAGGAGCCCAACACATTCTCAAGCTATCGGATCCGATGCGCCACTATTGCTACACTGAGACATCGTCTGTACGATTTTTTGAGGTTATAATTTTGATATTTCAAGGAATATTAAGTTTTAATTGTTCATATAAATTGCGACAGTTAATTGTTAAATTAAATATTATGGTAATTGTATAAATAAAAACGTATCATCTTCAAACATAAGATTATTACATGACTAACTTCACAATACTTTACATAATTTAAATTTCCAGTTTCAATTAGGTTAGGCAACAATAATTAAGACACTATAACATATTGTATCAAAATTCATTATTGTTGACTATTAATTAAAAAGGCAATATCGTTCCAGTACAGCTCCTTGTGACATTTAACTCCATTGAAGATTATCACAAAATATAACGTGTCTAACAAATTATAAATTGAAGTAAGTTCATCCAGTAATGGACATTTACGACTACACATATAAAACGTAATTCTGATATCGTGATCAAGGTAAATAACAGACAGTGACCCGTAACAAAAGGCATATATCGTATACAGCAAAACCAATCACTGGAATGATTGCCTTAACGCTCTTGAACACATTAATCTAACTCTGTGAACTTTTAGACTCCCGCGAAGTTGCTCAACGAATATAATAACGTTGATACAACGCGAAGGTAAAATAAATATTTTTATACGGGAGCTATTTACTTGCTACCAGTATACAAGGTCTTCTGCCTTACGCAAAAAAAACTGGCAACAATATAAAATAGTACATGTATCTTATTTTGTATAATATTATATGGCTTGTTTAATTATTTTAATTATTATCCTTAATTATATAAAAATCTGAGCTTATTTAAGATTAACAAATGATTGCAAGCAATATGGTACACCACGATATTAAGAAAAGATTCGAGACTTACTAAATATTTGTTTGTAAGAAAAATATCATAGCTGGTATCGCAGCTTCAAACACTATATGATTGACTAGCTGTCGGCCGCGAATCCGTTCGCGCGGATTAAAGATAAACTGAATTAGTAGCCTATGTGTTCTTCTACACTATGCTCTACATCTATGCCAAATTTCATCAAGATTCGTTCAGCCGTTTTGGAAATACCTTCAAACAAACATGCATCCATCTATCCATAAATCAAAACATTCATATTTATAATATTAGTAAGATTAATATAACACATCATCTACTAGTTCATTATGCGGAAGCTATTTTTAGCTATTTATTAATTATTTAATAATATAACATCTTAAATGATTAAATATCATTGGCCATTAATTAAACATCAATTCATAATCATTAAAAAAAAACTAATCCATTTAATTTCGTAATTCGTAATCTTTTGTAATTGATAATTATCTTTCGCTTGATAATCGAATCACGATCAATTTAACGATATCAAATTAAGTTAGCCAACACCTAGTCGATTCAAAACATTATCAAGTCATATCATGTTAGACATTAAATGATACAGATCATTTTATTGTACAACTTCAACCTTTCCATTGTTCATTTGAAAGGACATTACATGTCAATATACAAGTTATATCATATTATAAATCTGTATTATTGCTTACTAATTTATTATATGCAACATTAAGTTTAGTTTATTTAAGTTTAGTTTAAGAATTAACAGTCCGCGCGGAATTTAAAATAATCTCAATTAGTATAGCCTATTGTGTTCTTCCAGACAACGTTCTACACCTATGCTAAATTTCAGCAAAATCCGTTAAGCCGTTTTGGAGATACCTAATATCAAACATCCCACTATCCATCCATCCACCCAAAATATTAGTAAGATTACATCATTTAAGAACAACAAAGTATTCTTTTTCTTATCTTTTTTTTATTTTGGCCTTAAATTTTAACAGGTCCTATTATAGTCCAGTCATTTTAGTAAGTTCACCTCGGAATCCGAGATACCCAGCTGTAAGTCTGTAAATACTTGTATATTGACACCCTAAAAGTTGTCTCAAAACCTACATATGGTAGGGTGTAAGCAACTATTAAATTTCAAGGTCAAAGGTCACAAAAATCGGTCTTTGCGCTTTTTTTGGAAATATCTCATTTCCTATGGGTTTTTTTGCTATTTGTATTTCTTATCAATATTGTAGAATACAAAATTCTCTACAAATTTTGTTTAAGATTTTTTTTTTATACGGTGAACCGTTTTCGAGATAGAGGGCGAAGAGCGCGCGGTCACAGCATCACTTCAGCCTCCGGTCGAAAACGCGCCATATAGTTGATGAACTATCAATAAATCAATTATTATAAATATTTGTCAATTTTTTATTAACTATTATATTCTACTTTATCATTTTTTCCTAACTTATCCACTTTTTATTCACTATTAATTTATTTAACAACACTTACCTGCCCATGTAATTGCAGAATTGTTAATGAAAATATAGGAATTATATGTCGCTCTGATATGGTAGAGCATTGAGACAAACTTGCCCATTACATTGGCCACAAGTTAAAGAGCATTGCAAGCCCGCTTTTCTGCATCCGCATCGCGAACCACAGCCACTCTTGCAGTTACAGAAAATTGTATTTAGCAAATCTTCTGGAGCCGGGGGTAAAATTGTCATGATAGGCTCCAGAAAATCGTTTCGTATTGCCCAACCCTATACCTGGGGTCCCAAATCATGTCCTAACCAAGTTTGAACTTGATAATATACACGGTTGAAATGTTGATGAGCAGCTGCACTTGTTGGTGGAATATTTGAAAGCTGCACAGATTTATTAAGTTTTGTAGACTTGACGTAATGCATGTAACGAAGATGATCGAGACTTTTCTCAGATTTCGGAGCATTATAGACTGCTAATAAGGTTTGAGTTCCACTCTCTAATAATTTCTGGGTCGAACAATTTTCTTCCTCAAATGCTGCAGCTAGTTCATACAAATTTGTCAGTAATTAATTAATTTGACAAATATTTATAATAATTGATTTATTGATAGTTCATCAACTATATGGCGCGTTTTCGACCGGAGGTTGAAGTGATGCTGTGACCGCGCGCTGTCCGCCCTCTATCTCGCAAACGGTTCACCGTATAAAAAAAATTCTTAAACAAAATTTGTAGAGAATTTTGTATTCTACAATATTGATAAGAAATACAAATAGCAAAACACCCATAGGAAATGAGATATTTCCAAAAAAAGCGCAAAAACCGACTTTTGTGACCTTTGACCTTGAAATTTAATGGTTGCTTACACCCTACCATATGTAGGTTTTGAGATAACTTTTAGGGTGTCAATATACAAGTATTTACAGACTTACAGCTGGGTATCTCGAATTCCGAGATTCTTACATAATTTAAGCTTAAATGACTGGACTATTATTGCTTAATTATTTTAAATATTCTCATTATTCTTTTATCGTGCAATGTATTCATAAATTATTAAAACAAACGTTAAAATAAAGTATCAAAAAAGAAAGTAATATCAATTTAAATGGGCGACCTTTCACTTTGACATTTAACCTTGACAGTCGCCATTTTGTAATTAATGACGGCCATTTTATATTCGAATGTCCGATACCGAAGACCTTGATTTATTGTTTTAGCATTTTTATTTTATTATTTATTGTAACACGAGATGATATAAGATTCACTTCCTTGGTTTTACGAAACTGAATCAAATGGCAAGGTTAAAAAACATAAGTTTTATTCAAACTAATAAATGATTTTATTCCTTTAGTTTTCCAATTATATTTGACTTGAATAAAGTCGCTTGTAAGAAATACAATAATGGGAAGGTCTTATTTTCCATTTGCATATTTGATCGTGGGAAAAATCTAGTTAAACAAGCTCTGGGTAACTTAATGTTTTAACTCCCAAATAGTATATTAAGTAAATATTTTTTAATCATATGTCAAATGTTTATAAAAGTATCAAAAAACTAAATCCAAATAGTGATTTGAAATTTCGCTGATTAAGTTGCGGGCATCAACTAGTTAACCTATATGTTTATAAGGTGAAACTAACCGTACAGCGCTTCTTTATGAAACTGTTAAAACATATAACTTGTATTGCTTGATCTGAAATCTTACGTCCTTGGAGTAATAAGATTCTATGACCTTTTGCAGTTGGTGGGGGTTGCTTGCGGCGGAGCATGCGCAGGTTTAACGACACGGCATGCGTGCGCCGGCGACTGGTTCTCACGGGGTCAAGATTATACAGTGAAAGTGATACGTGACGTAGCTCGCTGCACTGCAGGTGCATACAACTAGATTCTAAACATATTACGAAGAATTAAATCTAAATAAAAGTATCTTCAAGAGTATAGGTATTAAGCTAACACGAAGCTTTCACTCATTATAATAACAGTTAGGGCCCTGTTCCAATGCTAGTTTGTTTAAAAAAAAGAACAGTCTATAAAAAGCACTTACTCGTATATAAATGTAGTATAATGAATGTATAGACACGAATATTTGAGATAAATAATAGCAAAATGTAAAAATATTTTTCATGTTTTTTTTTTCAGGATGCATGCATGCATCCTAGTAATAAAAATTATAACAATATTATCTTGTTTATGGAATGGTCTATGGATGTAATGGAACGGTATAAGGCTGTCAAAACATATATTTTTAGCTTTGGAAATCATAAATAAAATCTTATAGCGATGAAATAAGATACGTATTAAAAAAATATATATTACTGCAGCTGGTGCAGTTTTCCTACGAACTAAGTTCCATCATCAGTCAACCGTTCACTAATTAACATGTACCAAAACAGTCGCGTTTACCTTTAACCTCAATACAGTTAATTTACAAGGAGATTTAGTAGTTTTTAAAGTAACATAGACGAAGTAACATAAATTACAAATTATTAGAAAATTGATAAGTTATTTCTTACTCTGTGTATTTATTTTCCTTTACTTATTGAAAATTTTAAATATGGAATACTCACTAATCAAATGACACACGAAATTATTTCCACGTCACGCACTTCTTCTGTATGGTTGTGAGTCGAGCGAGCCCTTCGTGCAGCAGCTAGTGTGAATTTCAAATGCTGAATTACAGAAATAATGAGACGAGAGATATGAAAAAAAAAACTATCAAGTAATGCTGTTACGTATAATAATCAATGTATTATAAATTCAGTTGAGAAATATTAGATAATTGAGAGAACAAGTTATATCATAACTGATAGCCTACATAGTCAGTGAACTATATACAAGCACCACTTGTTCATTTATCGACATCAAATAACTTGCATGCAACTTGAGCCTGTTTAGAATTCTTAAGTAATAATAATAATAAACCTGCTTTGAAATGAATCGCTTATTAAGTTACCTGTTTGTTGCCTTGCATCAAATTATGTTGCTAAGGACTACAGTACTTATACTCTAACAAATTTTAATTTAAAAAACATTGTAAAATGTTCAACAAATCACCTGTACATGTAAGGCATTATAAATGTCAATAGCCAGATGGTACATAAATATTGTCAACTAGCTGTTGCCCGTGACTCAATCCTTGCGGCATTAAAAAAAACTTTAAACGTAGCCTATGTGTTCTTCTAGACTGTGTTCTACAACTGTACCATATTTCATTAAGATTAGTTGATTCCTTCCGCCATTCTGGAGATATCTTCAGACAAATATCTATCCATCCATCCATCCATCCAAGATATAGTTCAAAATCTGACACAAACACCATAATGTCATTGTTTACAGCACCAACTCAATGTTACATCTTACCTTAATATATAGGAACCGGAATTGAAGAGATTACACGCAAATGTCATAAATTTTACTCGCAAGTGGTCCACTGAACTTATCTTAATTGGACAAGGTTGTAATAACATCAACAGACTTTAGTTCACCTTAACGTTAATAGTTTTACGCAACTTTATCACACTATGTACATACCTATATGTATATATCCAACATACTTTGTAACGGATCATTAAGTGAATAAGTTTATTTACCAATAACAGTAAGTGTTTTAGTAGGATTTTTCAAAGGTCAACTTCTCAAAGGTACTAACATGATTAATATTTGATCATTTGTTTGCATTGAATAGATTCAGAAACTACTGAACCGATTTGAAAAATTCTTTCACTGTTTAGAAGCTACACTATTCCCGAGTAACATCTATATATATAAAAGAAAGTCGTGTTAGTTACACTATTTATAACTCAAGATCGGTCGAACTGATTTAGCTGAAAATTGATGGGGAGGTAGCTTAGAACTAGGAGACGGACATAGGAACGTTTTTATCTTGTGTGCATTTTTTTTATTCCGCGCGGACGGAGTCGCGGATAAAAGCTAGTTATAACATGAATAAAAGATAACAAAGTTAAATTAATTACAAACTTGTAATAAAGTGTGATAAATAAATAAATAAAATGTATGTATTAGTTATTTGTGAAAAGTAAGAATTTCCTTAAATTTGATTAACTCTAGTGTTTTTCATGAACGCCTTTACACTGCTTTAACAATAACATTAACAAAACATGTACGTGCGTATGTAAAAAACGGCACATCAACGTGTTAAAGTGTATTGTAACTAGTTATTGTGCTTATAAAAGCGTTATAACTACTTATTGTTAAATAACAGAAAGACTCCTTCAGTTAACAATAAGCAGTTACAACGATCAGCTTTAAGCGTTTGTTATATAACTTGTTACAAGTTTGAAAATGCGCAAACATGTAATGTGTGAACACGCACAAACAATGATGCACTCGTATGACTACGACATTTGTACAGTGGAGGATATTTATTTCCTACCCATTTTTGTGAAATGTCAACGCTCACAATGCGATTAAGTTAAAAACTTGTCATAGCAACGTACATAAATGTTAACTTTTAGCTCTTATGGTGACAGATTGATGTAATATATCCGATCCTAAGTGGGAAGCAAATTTAATACTTTGACTATACATGTCATAGTCACACAACCTTGGCTATGTCCTTTCTAATGGCTTATGTACGGATCTGTATCACCAGATTGAAATTATGTTTATTGATTGTAACAACGAGGCTTGTTCGTCATCGTCTCATAACCAGTGTTTTTCTACTATATTCGAGTGAATAATAATCATTTTAATCTAAACCCTATAGTATTCATCACAACGAAATAGAACCCAAAAACATTCGCATTATTTCATAAAAATATAAAAATCTAAATAGAAATACCCATAATTAAAATAAAAATATACGCAATTCGTACGTCTTAAAAGCTTAAGCTGGATAAACAGTCGATATAAAAAAACATTGTAGAATTCTTGCTTATTGTTATAAACCAGTTGTATATGTATAGAGGTATAAGCAACATCATAAATACATAAGGAAATCTCTTCACATGAGTAGGAAACAGCCTTCGAAGTTTTCGCCATATGTATAAGAATGAGACATACATTGCTGACGATCTACGCATTACAAATAACTACGACATGACAAACAAGGCAATGGAATGTGGACAATTCGATTTCGATCCAATTACACTTTGTACAAGGTTGCATGACATGAATATAGGAGCTTACTGTCATTTCATATTTAGTACATACCAGGAATCGACCGCGTCTTCGTCAGACCGAAATACTACTATACTTTCTTCCTACCTTTCCGTCCAAAATCAACAGACAGACAGATACAAGTAATTTACATTTGTTTTTTTCCTTTAGTTTTATATTATTTTTTTAAGAATCTTTGATAAAAACAAAATGTTTTCTGATCTAAAATCATTGTTTATATATTGACTGAATGTGTACTTACCTGAAATGAGAAAAAAAAATATAAATAATAATTTATGAATCATTTAATAGCGAGTGCCAGATTTATGTAATTTAATATTATTTTTTAAAATTTAATTTATGGTCTCGACATAATATTATGTAAAGAGGACCCAATTAGTGGAATTACTAGTCGTAAATTAGTAAACATTTGAACCATTAACCTTACTCTAGTTTTGATTGTAATAATTTGTTTATTTGCCGCAAGCGATGCGTACTTTTTATATTACGACACAGTGGAACCGCACCTTAAACTTGTTAATTTCACATTCGTATGTGAATCACATGCTAATTGAGAACGATTTCAAAACTACGCACTTTAATTTACAAAAGTACGATCCAGTTACAAAAATTGAGCCAAAAATATTTGAACACAAAATTCCTAAAGTTCGAAATTCGTACATAAACTTTCAATGCTGCAAATATTTGCTGATATTTATAGAACTTTTCTAATAAACTGTCAACTATTATTATAACTGTTTGAAATAATAATTCCGCTTTAAAATTAAGTAGTTACTTAAAAACTAACCGACAAAATGCACTAGCAGTGATAATTAATTTAAGAATAAGTAATGTAATATGCTTTTAAAACTGGGAAGTAATAACATATAAGGACGAACCAACACCAATACCAGTATATCATCATCTCCCTGGTATTATCCCACATACGTGGGGTCGGTCACACAAGGTTTTATGAACCTTAAAGTTTTGGCTAAAGTTTTTACGGCCGGCCGCCTGCCTGTCACCAACCCTAATGAGAGGATTTTTTTAAAATTAAATATAACATAATAGCTACAAACCAATACCAGTATAATTGGATATAAATATATAACCGCACATAACGAGCTCCCGGACACAAATATATATGCAGAAAGGTGCACTAAGTTAGTACTAAGTACGATTGTGGAATGTTACGGTTCAATAGCTATCCGTAACTTTAATAATTACTCAACAATAAACATGATATTCATTTCTCATTGTATAGAGTTACGTAACGCAACTGTTTCAGTAAATATCAAGTTACAACTTATACGAAACAAAGATACAAGTTACTTATTAATACAAAGTCTAGTAATTTGACTCGAGTTTGCTATAGTTTCCACTGCTGAAATACATGTATAGAAACATTTTGTTGTCTCCATTTTTTTCAAGGAGAACCAGAGCGATGACTAATATAATTTATATACATATATTTCTGAAGGTTACTACCTATGGTTACTTTTACAACAGCAAAAAGTAAGAAAAAATATCACTTGACTTGTCTGCAGGTCCTGGTTCCAATCCCGCCATGTACCAATATGTTATTCGATTTTCGATGTACTTATGTTTATCCGACGTACATAAGTTATAAGATAGAGTACATCGTAATGCAACCTTGCCGTATCTGCAAGAAATTCAAAGATATGTTTGTAGTTAACCCGCATTGGGTTAACGTGGTTGACTATGGCCTAGTCATTCCTAAGTTAGCATAGACTCTGAGCCTCTCAATGAGGAGCGATTCAAAACCCTAAGACCAATTCCAGGTCTCCAGAACTAATTCTATAAATCTCTTCACTTCTAACACTATTTGAAGTGCATACTAGTTCGAGACATCTTACGTAACAGAACTCGATGGCCGTAGGGCTTCGTAACCAACTGGTCTGAAGGACGGAATGTAGAGCAAGGGACTTGCAACGACCACGCTGATGTAATTGAGCAATAACACATTACGTACTGTCTAGTTTCTATATATAGTACGGTATTTTATTAGTCTATTTGTCATATTTTTCATATTTATTTTCAAAGAGCTATTTCGTGAGTTTAGGCAAAACTTTATGAGAAGTCAAAAATATGTATGTAAATAAAAATTTCAAGTACTAAATAAACATCACATTATAGTTGAATAACCAATAGGCATAATTAAATAAAATTGTTAAAAAAAAAGAATGGAACAAAATACAATCCAAGCAAACATTTATCGCTCTATATAATGATCTAAAATTAGTGTTGATAACTGTTGATATAAGTACTGTAATAATTACATAATTTCACATCAGCAGTCGCTAGAAACATGAAACAAATTACAAAGTACAGATCTTCGACTAGGAAATAGTATTTACCTCGCTCTAGATGACAACAATCCGATACTTCGAAACTCTATCGTTTGAAATTATGCAAATCCAATACTCTATATTCAATTGATTTCTAAATACAACTTAGTTTATTTAAGAAATAATAATTATTCATATTGAAGTTTGAGTTTGCATCGAAATAACCGTTCTAAAAATATTGTTTGCCTCAATTTAAAATAGAAAAATATAAATATAAATAATATTTATTATACAGGTTTATCGACAGTGAAAATAATTCTAAAATGAATTCAATTTCTCGTATCTTGATCACAATTTATTCCTCTATTATAACATGACTTTTATTTCTGTTTTAGACTTCAACTTTTTCAATAGCAATGTATCTCTTTAAAGGTAAGAAAACTTAAACAACGAAATAAAGTTTTTTATTACTTATTTCTGGTCTCGACAAGGCCGCAGTAACAAAGCCACAATACCTGACGTACCAGCCTCTAGAGAATTTATTGCACTTTGTGTAGAGGCCTTCTCTGATATACATCTTTTATCTGAATTGTACTCGTAACTAATGTGGGCGTCCTAGCGTTGAAAAACCTAAGCTATATAATTTATCTACACGCTAGGCTATAAAAGAAATGTGTTATTCAATTTATAAAAATACACAGCGATTTTATTTACTTCGTAATTACAAGTATATTCGTCATCGTTTAAAAACTATACGAAGTTCTGAATACATCGACAGTACGTTGAGTGTCGTAGCGCGTGCGCGTTTATGTCTTTTCTATGAAATTTATATTATACGATATTATTTTCATAAATTATTTAGAAAAGAGAAAAAGCGCACTCGCATATTACTTTCGCGTGTTCTTTCCTTGAATTTAGATGTCAAGGTACGTCGTGGAAAATAACAAACGCACAAAATTTCCATTTACGTAACAAATCCCAAAAAATACCCATGCATGTGAACAATCAACAAGCCGTAGAAAGTTGTGTAATCTCTTTCACTTTCTGAAAACAACGGACAAAGTCATTAACATTGTTTTCACCACAATTCGCACGATTTTACTTCCTTCGAGATCAACGTAAATAAAACAATAATTATAGTATTTGCTTACTGACTCGTAATTAAATATTATCACTGTCGAAAATAATTAGCATGTTAAAAAAATCAAGAAGGAACTATGAGCTCTTCACTGATTAATAACAAAATTAATTTGTCGTTGGTTACGAATAGTCTGCCACACGATATTGCCTTTATTACTTCCGAATTATTTACCGGTTAATATGTTTAAAATTACTACATTTATAAAGTTACAAATGAATACATGTCGTATGCAATTTGTTACATTTATGTATCACTAACTAAAACACACAAAATGTTATTTTATGAGTCACAGATTTTAATAAACATAGTTCATTCATAATTTAACATAAAGTTAGGGTTTATTAAATTACTTGGACTCATAATTATTTAAATATGATTATTTTGTTACTTTGTGAGCTCGTACTACTTACTTCGTATGTTAGATAACTTAATGTCACTTACATCTTTTCATAAAGAGCATAGTAACTTACAAAAGTTTATGTTAACTTGATTTATATTCCTTTTATAAAGTGACAAAAAATTATCTACAACAAATGGATTAATAGAAAATTAACTTTTGCCAGAGCGGAATTAAAAAAAAAGTTTATTAATAGCATATGTATTCTTCCAGATTATGACAAATATTATTACATATATAGCAAATTTCATCGAGATCCATTAAGCCGTCCTGGAGATACCTTCTAACAAACATCTATCCATCTAAACATTCGCATTTATAACAGTAAGATATTATCCGCATCATAATTTCTTTATTCGAATTTGTGAAACCATTTGAAAGTCTAAAAACATTTAAGAACTCTTAAACACATAAATAAATGTGTTGACAAATCTATAATTGAAGGCGTTGAGAAGGTTTTTGTGGCGGTTTTCCCCGAGCTCGGTTCCCAAACGTGGGAGCGGCGTAAGTTATATGTCATTGTCTACGTCTTTAGTGCTCCTGCAAGGCTGCATTACGACTATTGCCTTAATTACTTATGACAATGAAAATTGTGACTGTAACTTAGTATTAATTAAGTTTTATTTAAGTAATAATTGTGATATAGCGCTACTAATTAATTATTTAAAGATGGCCAGCGTTAAGAAACAGAATTTTGAATAGACAACGACTTTACTGTTATAATTATTTATATTGCCGCACTAAGTGTGGGTAAAAATCACTTAAAAAGACACTTAGTGTAGATTATGAGAAATTACACCATTAGAGATCACTTAACTATTTTATTCGAAGGTTTCAAGGCAAAAAAATAAACAAATACGTACAGAAAGCTCTTTTTATAGTAACATGTATTAAATAATATACGCAAAAGCACTCTCTTGTGTCGCAAAAAGCTGCAACATCAATGTAGAGATGACATCGCGCAATCTGTCAACAGGCATGCGTACGCGCATGATTTATGTATGCGCAGGTCGCGTTATGTTATCTTACATTATGACCTGCGCCTGTGCCGGCGAAGCGTTACTTATAAATAGAATAGAACGGCGCTAAGCGCATCTTCAAAGTGTAGTACTAAAAAAACAAGATAATTCAAAGATTGTCTTGTTTGCTTTTGCCATTTTCAAACATTTACAATTAGGCAAAATTAAGAAAACAAAAGAACAAATTCCATGCAATGGGGCGATTATTATTTAATTTGGTTTAAGTTTTTCTAGATTTCTTTGTTATATTTCGTAACTTAACTAAGTTAAAATGTGTCATTGAAGGTCACATTTGATCGGGGGCGTGCGGTGACACAACACGGCCTAGTTCCCAAGCTTAGGGACCCGGAAATAGAACGGTCACGATTTTTTTCATACAAAACATTAAGCTTTATCTAAGAGGTAATAAACTAAATTTATAATCTTGCGTAAGTGACATTAAACAAGCATTTTCTAAAAGACTTAAAGTAAGGCCTGCAACGTATCTGCGACTCCTCTGGAGTTGCGGATGTCCATAGGCGTCGGATCAAATAATTTTAAGCGGTCCGTTGCTCGTTTGCCCTATTTAAAAATCTTTCTAAATGTTTCATTTATAAGATATTCTGCAGGTTATTTTAAAGGCTTCAGCTTGTTCACACATTCAATGTCATGAATACAGAGCAAGTCGGTACCACTTAACGTGTTAAAAGGTTAAATAGACTAGAAATAGTTATACATAACTTCGATTGCTGAGTCGGCACGCTTTTATCTTTATTCTTCATTAATCTAGATTGTATACTAATAGTAACTTAACAGCGGAATGCAATCAGCTGACGTAGTGTCGGCGATGTTACCAAAGAGTCACAAAAAGGCAATCAAACTAACTGCCTTATGACGTCATCTGCATATTGAAACATATACTGTAATCAATTTATGGGACACCTCGCCTGTGCTCTATTGATTTATATAACAAGTTTAACAAGCACATAGTTTACTAGACAACCATAGATGTTTATATCTTACACCTTATAAGAAATACTTAGTGGGTCTTCTTTTTCATCCATCCAAAACATGGTTAGTTTAGAGTTTTCACTACTGCCTACTGCAGCCTCAATAGCTGAATAATTTTTATGAGTGAAGTGTCTTTCGTGTAGTATTCTTCTGGGTGTAATAGGGTAGTCAATCGAGTTTTTTTTTAATTTAACAAAGTGTTTATTGTAATTATTATTATTGTTTTCGTCATATTTATACTAAAGAGTTTGCATACTTAATTTTGCTGTGTGTTTAATAATTATAAGTTAATTAGACTGGAAAGCATTTATTCTTCCTTAGTGCAATCAGTGACTACACGAACATAATTATTGTGTAAACGAGTACAGAGGCAACGACCTTTGCCTGAGAAAGTCATCCTCTAATGATAATGATGATTATACGTCAATTCTAAGTATTAACTACATCGTATACATCTAACTTGTGTCAATAATCTATCTTTAAAACTTCAGATAGAAATATCTACTACTTCTTGTTACTTTTTTTTACAATAAAAGGTAGCAAACTAACAAGTGGCCAGTTCTTTTCTGTTGTAGCGTTCTTAAAAAGCTTATTCTCTTAAAAAATCTATTGATACATTGTAAAAGAAACCTTATTTTATTACTGGTAGTAATTATTATTCCCATATAACTAAAGTACGTGAGAAACTATTCGAAAAACTTAAGTCAATTTAGAACATTTCTTATCTGTGCCAACTGAATGCCTTAAAACGAACTGGCAGTTACAATATTGAAATAAAAAAGTTTTAGAAAAAAAATCAATCACCGATAAATACATGTTGTTACCTCTTTTATAGCTAAACAGTATGAACTACGTAATCGTAGTTCTTTGTAAAAATTAAATTTTTCGTTTAAAAAAAAATATCATTCGACTCTAAAACTTATGCAGCCGAACCTGGATAAACGAGAGTCCACGGGACCACAATATTTTCTCGCTCAAAGAGTTTCTCTCCAACTCTTCTCGTTGATAGAGGTCGTCCGTCGGCACCGGACAATGAGTCTCACTTATAGAGCTTTTTAGCTTAACCAGATTCGATTGTTATGACAAAATATTCCTATGAAAGTTTTATATAGGACAAAATATGTATATATTGATTATTTTATATTTGAAAACTGTATAAATAATAAAGTTAGGTAAGTTCAACATTATCAGGTTGTCAGAAGTAAACTACAATTATTACTACTATTTCTGTAACCGCTTTTCACTATCGTTTGAAACACCTGCACGTAAATAATTCAGTTTATTTGGAATACTTATATTATTTATTTATATTCAAGGTCTTACCATATAAAACTTAAACTGTTCCAAACACTTTTTAGCTTAAACATACGTCAACCCTTTTATACCGTGACTCTCACACCCGGCGCGGATTTTTGACAAATCATTGTTATTGAAACATTATTATACGTAAACTTGCCAAATACGATCTTTATCAATGAATAAAGAAGTATTTTTGCCGAAAGTGTAGTGTGATACATTTATAGTGAAAAATATCACCACGTAGTCAATAATATCTTTCATTGGCGGTCAAAGGGTTAAAACACGTGTTTAACTTAACAGTGGTTTTTGGAGTTATATAGTTTAAATTTAATGAATTTTTAAATACTGTTGATTTAGATTTATTTAATTAGAAAGTTATTGTACAGTTTTGTCATCATTTGAAAGATTTACGTGTTTTATTAAACGTTTATATATTTATTATTTAAAGCGCTTTTTAATATACATGTAGTTAGTTATTCATGTATCTTGTTAAATATGGGTTGAATCCGAAAAAAGCTGTCTATAATGTAAGAAAAAAATAAAAACATAACAAAATATATAGTTGAAATAAATCTAATAAGGAGGTTATTGAACCGGACCAGCAATTGTCCTTTCTAACCGTACCTAGGTACAGCCAGCAGAGACAAGTACATTCAGGTACAGTCAGCAGTTGCCCAATATACCTAGGATAATGCTGCTACAATTATGCCAAAGGAAAATTTGCATTTCATTGAAACCGGAATTCTTAGCATAATCTGTGTAATTCTAAATTCAATCAGCAAGTTAAATACAGTTACTAGGATAATAAATGGCCACTAAATAATTAAATTAAATAATATTTTTTATTCAATAATAATAGAGGTTATGTACAATACGTAAATAATAGAATAAAATCTTTTACAAGACAATAATATTGTTGTTTTATAATTAAATATTAAGGTGCAACATTAATATTTTATTGCGTGAATTACTAATTAAAAAAATGATAAAAGAAAAATTATTAATTTCGAATGAATAATAACTTATTAATATTTAACATCAAAGCTTTTAAAATAGTTATAACATTATTTAGATAACAAGGCAACAATTTTTAACTAAAATATAAAATAAGTTTGTTTATCAGAATGATCTAGAAACAGACATTCGAAATGCCCGCACGACCTACAAACAAAAGGTATACAATAAGTTCACATAAAATGTCTTACTCACTGCCCACGAATCCTATTAACGCAATATTCAACGCGTAGTTAAACAAAAGCTAAATAAGCTTGAAATACTTTTAGCAACATCTCCTTTCTTAATTATCTGTAGTTCACGAAACGTCTCTTTTTTCTTTTTTATTATTATTTGAAAAGTGGAGAAAATAATTTTATTAGCGACTTTGCAAGTCTGTCGAGTTTTTACATCTTTTAATATGAATTTTAAAAGGTAATTTGTATCATTTGCAATTTGAACCGATGGCATTGAATCAATTTTCAGTTCAAATAATAAACTAAATGGAAAAAAGACTAACAATTACTTTTAGGCATGAGTCCTGTATAATTAAAAAAAAGGAAATTCTTGGAAAAAATTTCACGGCCCGATATTAATTTTTTTTAATATAATAAAAACTTATATGCATATATCTCGTTATTAAAAATAAAGAATTATGGTTTAAGGATCACCGCTCACATAAACTGTAAATGTAAATTTTCAAACCACTAAATTCACAGTTCACAAAAATAAAATAATCCGAAAAGTTTCTCGTACGGGTTGTTCCTGAAACCACAATCCTGATTTATTTGAAAAAAAAATAAACACTATAAAAACTTTATGGAATTAACAAAATTCATTAAATGAAAATAAAAAATGTAAAATTGTTTTGCACTTTCTTCAGTAGTTTAATTAAATAATTTTTAAATTAATTTTAATAATTATAAAATAATGTATTTAATTAATTCCAATTGAGCTTATAAAACACAACAATCCAATGAAATCACTTAATTTTGACACTTACGTAAATTTTGGCGGTCATTTTGTGGTTGAACTATCAACTGTCACTTGTCACTCGCGATCGGGGCGCATGCGCGGTGTGCGCGCGGAGAATGGCGGCGGCGGGCACGCGCGCAATATATACCCTCCCACCAAACGCGTTATTATATTAATTACGTTTGAGTTTTCACTGTAAAGACACCGATCGATCTGGATCTAACACTTCCTATTTCCATAATCCAGAATCGGAGTGGCAACAATTTGTTGGGAGAAAGTAGAAAAAACTTTATAATCTACTTACTTCATCAACAAAAGCAACAAAATTATCATCTTACTTATGTCTTACTAATATTATAAATGCGAATGTTTGAATGGATGGATCGATTCAACGGATCTTGAATGAATTTGGCGTAGATGAAGTATAGAGCATAGTCTGAAAGAATACATAGCCTACTAAAAAAGTTTTGTTAAGTCGCGGGCGACAGGTAGTAATAAATAAAAACGTAGTAAAGCATATTATACTAATCTATATACATATCTACGTAAAAGCTCTACATTTCGACGATATATCATTATATTCGATATTTTGCAGTTTTTTACGCTCTAGTTATCATAAAATAAAAAAGAATTACATAGAATAAAATAGCAAACCTACAATTTCAACATTTTTTCGTGATATACATTTGTTTTAATCTATGTTAACAAATATTTAATCTGTCATAAAGAAAAGCTATCTAATTTAAAGTGGACTACTTAAAACAGAAACTTTCATAGCAATTCCAGTCAAAATAGACATTAAAAAGATTAGGTCCTATTTATGTTAATTATACAAAAGATAACTAACCAAAGATAAGGAGATAGATTAAAAAAGATAAAAAATTGTTTCCACCCAGACTATAATTACGCATAATAACGATTATGAGGTAGGTAGCTGTGGGGAATTGTGCAACAGATCAACATTGGCAGCGTTCATTATTCATTCAGTAGTGTTTGGCGCCCACTTCGGAGGCGAGATGTCTGCTAAATATATTAAATGCTTTATGTGCAACTCCGTGGGAAGGTAAGGGATACTATATTCATGTGGCGTAGGCAGCGACAACAAAGTACATCACTTTACAACACTACCTCGAAACTCAGTTGAATAATTCGCATGTAATACGAATATGAAATTTTTAAAGTCCTTTAAAAAACTGTATTAAGTAAAAATTATCATTTTTTTAGTAAACATCCACAGTTGAAATCTTATTTTTTTTTTTTGTTTTTAATCAGGTGACAAAAGAACAATCGGTCACTTCTTCACAATTAGTACGCCTAAAATCTCTACGACAAGCCAAAGAGTAACAGATGCGTCGCCTAAGTTTGAGAAGTTTGTTAAGAAGGGAGAAGTGCCAAATTTATCAAAGAATGCTCATAACACTTAAAAAAGACACTCATATTTTTTCTGTAACTCGCAACTTTCGCTGTAATTTGGACAGAAATCACACACTGTAGACATTATGTCTGTCGCTAAAGCTAAGCAATTCACATAATAATTAATTCATTTTCTCGGAGCATATAAACTTTTTTTATGTCTTTAATTATGTGCTTTTAGTATTTAAAATTTATATTAACTTATTAAATGGAAGATAAACTTAAAAGCCGGAAAACTAATTTTACGTAATTTCACTAATGCGAGTTGTTTATTTTGTCATAAACTACACACTTTCGACTAATTTTAGTGATTTATTACTTGCATGCCTACTCTGCAAGCTATTCTTTAACGTAGAAACCTCATATTGCGACTTTGTTCGCGGGGAAATAAAAAAATATTTAGTAAGTAGCCTATGTGTTGTTCTAGACTATGTTCTACATTTATACCACATTTTAGCTAGATTCGTTTGTTGTTCTGGATATACGTAATAACAATCATCCATCCATTCATCTAAATTTTCACATTTATAATATTAGTAAGATTAAGGGCTCCTTTAATAAACATTATTCAATTCTGAGTGTGGAAGTTACATTTGATGTTTATACATAGTTTAGATATGATCCTTTAATATACTTGTTTCTTACTAATACTTGTGTACTGAAACTTATTTGCGTTATCTTAATTTAACTACTATATCAGTAACCGGATACACTATTGAGTTAGTCCATTGGTACCCCATCCGCGACGTCGGTTAGCTCAATGTAAGTGTTGCTTCACTTTCACACACAAGGTTAAGTTTCAATGAACCATACTTGTTTTCAGTGTGCACAATCTTTATACAGCATACTTTGAATTATTCTTAACACGTAGTTTGGAACATGACTTGTTTAAAGAATAATAAAAGATGTTTAAATGCTAAAAATGCAGTAATATTTACAAAAATGTGCGCTTTTATATTTAAAACTAGCTTTTCCCCGCGACTCCGTCCGTGCGGAATAAAAAATAGAAAACGGGGTAAAAATTATCCTATGTCCGTTTCCTGGTTCTAAGCTACCTACCCACCAATTTTCAGTCAAATCGATTCAGCCGTTCTTGAGTTATAAATGGTGTAACTAACACAACTTTCTTTTATATATATACTAGCTTTTACCCGCGACTCCGTCCGCGCGGAATAAAAAATAGAAAACGGGGTAAAAATTATCCTATGTCCGTTTCCTGATTCTAAGCTACCTGCCCACCAATTTTCAGTCAAATCGATTCAGCCGTTCTTGAGTTATAAATAGTGTAACTAACACGACTTTCTTTTATATATATAGATATAGATATATAGATGATTATTACTTATGAAAAGTTTTAACTCTATACATATCTATATCTTTAAATTGGCAAGTAAGTCGACCGAAAGTAAACAATACAAAAATAAAAATTATTTATTCGCCAAAATATTAATTACAAACGTACATAATATGTGGCGAGTAACAAAATCTGGCAAAGAAACATAATCCGGCATTAAGTCTACGCCTCAAAAGTCAGCTTAAAAATAACAGAAGAATGGTAGTGCAAAAAAAAATTCAATAATGTTATTAGCAAAGGTATTGTAGCCGGACGGACAAGGGCATTGAGGTATTAGCACACAAAGCAAGGCCGGCGCGTGTCCGCCTGTCCGGCTGTCCGGCTCTATGAATCATACGTAAGTACTATATGTATGCACTTACATCCATGTACTAACAAATTGATTCATTACATATTTATGTTAATTATTACAGCAGTGAAATACGATTCTATATTCTAAAACTACACGTGGGAAAAGATTTTTTGTTTCGAGTGAATAATTTTAATGAGTGTCTCGCCTTGACTCGTGTCTCTCACTCACGGCAGTCGTGAGTCCTACCGGGCGGACCGGCGGGCCGGATGTGGAACTTGAACCTATTCAAATTTAAAATGAATCAGAATTAGAAAGACCTCGCAGCAATAGAAGTACATAGTCATTACTCACTCAGAGTTATTAACTGGTCTAAGCGCCGATGATCGGTGTTCCCGCCGTTCGTTTGCCACCTACTCTCATAAAAAAAAAACCTAGTAGCGATTTCTCATAAAAAATCCTACCCTTAGTCATCAGCGAACGAAACGTGGCGCTGTAAGTGTTGGTGTTCGTTTTTCCTATTACTTTTTAGTTATTTATTTATAAAAATAATAAATGACTGTCCTGGGTCCTTAACCAAATAAGGATTCTTGATGTAGTACGCTGATACTTTGAGTTTTTTTTTTTTTTAATAAATATACATAAAGAGATGTTATCTAAGTATTGTTATATTTATGAATTATTAATAACCGATCGCACAATAACACTTACAGAAGTATTCATTCTATCTATATCAATTGCACATACCACAGAGTAACAGTTTACACACAGTTAAACACAATTTACGGACACAATGTGGAGCGTTGCCAACACTTTTCTTCCATTTTACGCACCTAAGTAAAAATACTGCAATTTTTAAAGTCGTAAAATATACTTCAGCAGCTTTATAAAAATTGCATAAACAAAAACGTTTATCATGAAGCTATGAATGATTTTTAATAATTTATAATCTGTATCTTTTGGGACCTTAACGGTTGCACAATTTTCCTTGTTTACAAATTGGCGCGCAGAATAGTTAGCATTTGACATATGTCAAGACGCCATTATCATCGAGGCAAATGCATTGGTTATTCAGCCAGTAAGTTTGTTACGATACGTTCGGAAACCGAGACGAATAACTTTGCCGCGGGCCGCATCGCAAGTTGAACAATACAAATTTGTGTTTACATTAAATTAAAACAGATTTCGACTCTATATACTTGTGTTACGACATATGTTTGTACAGTTGTACGTTTGTATTTGTTTAGGACATGCGTTTAAGTTGCCACATTGATCCGCTGTTCTAGATAATATGTCAAGGACTGTTTGCAAAATTACTTTTTTCGATACACGTACTCTCATCTAAACCTGATTGTGAGTGCAGTCTCATTTGAACATCCAAAGATCAATGACATTTGATGTCTTGATTTATCATCTTTACACGTTCCCTTCTACATTCGGCATAAGTTTCACCATACGGTAGTCTACTACTAGGCGTAGGCTCCTCCTAGGAATCGCCACAAAAATCGGTCCTCCTACACACTACGTGACTAACGAGAGTGATACCTTTATTCTATAGCTTTGACCAGATCTTCGATCTATCTTGTGATAGACACTGCAGTAAGGCTACAAGGTTCGAATCCGGGGTATCGGTAAAAAGCCAACAGTGATTGCTGTCACTATCACTGTAACATGTCACCAGCTAGCTGTTTGAGAGGATTGCTCTCTCAATCTTTATTCAAAGTTAATTTTTCAAAAATAAATTAAATTTGTAATAAACTGATTTATGAGAACGAAGAGGCAATTTAATAAAAAATCATTTGTATAACCAAACTATTAAAGTTACAACATTTCCTTGAACTTTAAATCGATCTTATTTTTATTATTAACACAATTTAAAATGCCATCTTTATTAATTACATCCGAATACAGTTTCCTTAATATATTAACATAAATACATAGTAAGTATATTTTATAATTATCAATAAATTTAACATACGGCCAAATTATATGACTCAGAAACCAAGAGGGTGACTAACGAGAGGGTTATGTTTTTCGCACGTATGTAACTATATTTGTATATACATATATCCTTTGTAACGGCCTAGAGCTTAAACGACTGAACCGATTTTGACTCTGAAAGTCTCTCTCTCTTTGACTTAAAGTCTCTCTCTCTCTCTCTTTGACTTAAAGTCTCTCTCTCTCTTTGACTGAAAGTCTCTCTCCCTTTGACTGAAGTTTCGTTAAATTCATACTCTTCCTCTGAATGTCATTATTAAATCTTAAAACACATATAGTGAATTTTGAATTTTTTTAAACTAGTTGTCGACCGCGACTCCGTCCGCTGGGAATAAAAAAAACATAACAAGTAGCCTATGTGTTCTTCCAGACTATGATCTACATTTATGCCAAATTTCATTGACATCCATTGAGCCGTTCTGGAGATACCTTCAAACAAACATCCATCCATCTAAACATTCGCATTTATTAGTAAAATGTGGGTGGCATTACAGATATAGATGGCGCTAGTTTGTTTGCTTTAGTTAACATTATATTAACTAGCTTTCTGTTCGAGTGAAATTTAAAAAAACCTTATTAATACCCTATGTGTTCTTTACTATCTTTTACATTGATGCCATTTTAGCAAGAGACTAAGTTCTACATTTATGCCAAATTTCAGCGACATTCGTTGACCCGTTTCGGAGACTACTTCTAACAAAAATCTATCCAAACATCCAAAGCATTTATAATATATACATACATACATCAGTCAGTCAGTCTGGTTTTTTTAATCAACTCAACTAACAATTGTTATTTATAGGTGAGCGGTAAAAGCCAATCGTTGCTGTAATATTATTGTTCTAAAAGTAAAAGTAATACTACATTTGTATAATACGATAATTGTTATTTTAACTTTATAATTGTCAAGGACAAATCAGTTTTTTTAATGTTAAACCTTTCATGTTAATAAGGAAATCCGTAAGCCGTAAAAAAAACTAAGAATATAAACGTATGCGCATTTATATTACCTAAGTTATATTCCCAATATATCACCACAGACTATCTAAAATATTTTTAAAATAGTTACTGATGGTGAGTCATTAAATAAATTCCGTTTCATAAATCAAGAACAATTAAATATTCTTGTAAAAATATGTAAATTAGCTGACATTATTTATCTTGATATAATGAGACGAAGATATGAATCTTTAATGCCTGGTTTACATTTTGACAGTACAGGACAGTATCATTGGCTTATTATGGAATGTTTTGGCTAACTGGCGCCAGTTAGTATTTACATTATGCTATTTGTATTCCAGCGCTGATTTTGAGCGCAACTTTCCTACTGTACTGGCATAATATAAACCAGGCATAAGAAGAGAGAATTAGAGGATGTTTTTACTATGTTGAAATTAAGCTAGCTACTAGCAATCTAAAGGTGAGGAATAACACAATTTTTTATAAACAGCAACATGTAGAAACGTAGTATAAAGCTCAATCGGTCAAGCTTAGTACTTAATTGTTTTAGCGCAGAGGCAAAGGTCGTCGGTTCAAGGTGCATGCCAGTCTCCGGGCATTGTCTCCAGTGTTGCCCGTTGCTGTTGCCCGCCTAATCTGATCGCTGTGAGGCCACTTCCCTGTACCGACTGCAGTATTGATAGATTTCCAATAATTCGAATATATTTGACCTTTACCACAAGGCTGTAATAATTTACTATATTACGATTAAATTATTCAACTATTGTTAATATGAGTATGGTTTCTCTTTCTCGGCTTACATTTACGTTTAACAGTGTAGCATTTAAATTTAACAAAGGATTTAAAGAAATTATTAATTTAAAAAGCTCGATCTATTTTTTTTCGATGGTCTAACCTTTAAATATGAATTGGCGGGCACCTGTCAAAACTTGATGGATGGAAACTCGCCTTGGACAAAAGACTAGTTAACGCTCGAACCCACCTTGACCTGGCAATACGCTACGCCCTCTTAACATTGTCTAATGTTAAACAATAAATTAAGTTACAATCGTGTGTGGATATTTGTTACATTAGCAATAACCTACTTCAATTAAGAACAAATAAGACCGGTTAAAGACCGGATCCATGCACTAACAACATATTATCAATATACCTAAAGTATGAAATTAATGAATTAACCTATAATGGCAAATTAATAATCATACATATTAGTACTTCTTTTTTTTTTTATACATGAAGTCATGAAGTATATATAAAAATCTGCGACTATCGTATAAGTAACCTTTAAGCAACCAATATAAGCAAACAACAATATATATATATATATATATAAGCAACCTTTAATAGTCGTACCTAATTCATATTAGCATAGCTAAAGTACAATATTAGCAAATCAGTTAAAACAGTCACAGTCAGTCTAAATATTATGAACCTGTGCATAGTTTTATGGTCAATTTGATCACCACATATCCACATTGACATATTGAGAACAATCGCGATTTATTCTGCAGAGTTCTTTCACATTCAATAACAAAACATTGCATAATATCAGCGTAAGTACTTGCCAGAATTTACGCAATTCGTATCACTTATCCCTATTCGAGCAGCCACGCAAAAGAAAGCGGCGTCCTTAGGCGGCAGCGGCGCCTGATAGGAATCTATAAGTTGATTGTATGCCGAATATGTCATTGTCGGACATCTAGGTTACGATGTAATACCATGCTCCAAAACTTACGTTATAAATAATGGCTTAAAAATAAGGGTTTTCCTTATTTTATTTGAAACTAGCTTTTACCCGCGACTCCGTCCGCGCGGAATAAAAAATAGAAAACGGGGTAAAAAAATTATCCTATGTCCGTTTCCTGGTTCTAAGCTACATGCCCACCAATTTTCAGTCAAATCGATTCAGCCGTTCTTGAGTTATAAATAGTGTAACTAACACGACTTTCTTTTATATATATAGATAGATAGATAAGATGTGTAAGTTATGCATTAGATTCGTAACGAAATGTGTCACATGAAATGAAGTCAGTAACATAACGTGTACCAATTTTTAAATTTTGATTTAATTAATTCGCCCTGGGCTGTTGACCAACCGCACTCTACCCTTACGTCGAAATTGTAAATACAAAATAATTACAGTAGTTTCTTAGCAAGCTTACTTAATTCGTATAAGAGCGGGAAACGATCTATCTCATGCTGTAATTTTGTGCTAAGAAATTTTTGAAAAGCGCCATCTGTTGACGCAAGGTTCCCATCGAAAAGATGGACCAGATCGAAAAGATTCCCAAAAAACATATAAATTTTGTAATTGTTTGCAATTTTCTAACTAGTTAATATGTTTTTGTATTCTAGGAGTTTTATTAGACAGCTTAATTAAGTTTTTACTTCCATTCAACTAAACATTTTTAGACGCAAAGCAACATATTTTCAATGGAAATGTCACAACTGTCACCAATACGTCAAAATTATTGAATTGCTTTGATGATGCTTGTTTTTTACATGTGAATGTGATAAAAGATAAAATAAAAATAAACCTTGTGCCAATAATAACAATTTAAGACATTTTAAATAAATAATTCCGACTTAAAAACAGTAATTTTACTGTCTTCAACTACACGGTAGATTACAAGACTGGACTAAGTTTACGGTACACCGCTTAATTTAATTGATTTAAGTAAGAAAAACGAAATTGCAAGACTATTCGAAGCTAGGACATATTTATATAACGTAAATATGATTCTATAATGTTGTTACGTTTGATTTGTATCGTAAGCGTTGTAATTAATCGAGTTTATTGCTTTTAAGTGTTGAAAGAGATTTGGTAACATGTCGATGCCACATAGCAGCTCAAGTACGACTAGCTCCAGTACAAAACGCAAAGAAATATACAAGTAAGATAATGTAAACTATTTAATTAAAACAGTAAACAAATTACAATCACAATTGTTCATGTAATATTTTTTACTGACACACTTGAAATACAAAAATAATATGAACCATATAGTCCATTATAATTTATATCTGAAAAAAATCTTTGAAGGGTCAAGGTAAAGGATTGGCTGCTCCATTATCAATGTATTTAGGGAACACAATTGTGGTTATACTAAGATTGAAAAAATGCAGTGAATATTGGGAACCCTTAATATACAAACATTTTGGGAGATATGAATTGACATACAGTTGAACCTGAATATGGGGGCATTCCAAGCTACTGCAAAAATTTTCTCACTTAAAGAGATTTCTCATATATAAAGGTTGTCAATTGGGACCGGATAATTACTCTTGCTTATAAAGGTTTCCAACTTATGCACTCTTAGCGTATCCAGATTAAACTCTATTTCTGGTCAAGTAAAAAAGATTTATGTAGGAATCTGCCTTTTAAGCTCATATTACAAGATGCAACTTGATCAATATCATTGTTTTTTCATTTAGTTGTGTCATTTCAGATATCAAGCACCATGGCCGCTGTACTCCATGAACTGGTCAGTACGACCAGACAAACGGTTCAGGCTGGCACTCGGCAGTTTTGTTGAAGAATATAATAATAAGGTAACATAACAATTGTTATTATATAATCCTGACAGATAATAAAACAAAGATTTTGTTTAGTGCACAATCAAAATTAGTGATTTTTTCCAATAATTATTACTGTTGTATTATTGAATAAGTAGATGTTATCTGTGACTGTGTGTTCGCATGGAATTAAAAAAAACTTAATAAGTAGCCTATGTGTTCTTCCAGACTATGCCAAATTCATCAAGATCCGTTGAGCTGTTCTGAAGATACTTTCTAACAAACATACATCCATCTAAACTTTCGCTTTTATAATATTAGTAAGATTTATTATAATTATCTAAGCTAATTTGTCTGTGCCGTTGTATATAAAGTACAAAATAATTGTATTAATTTTAATGTAATGTCTATTCATTTAGGTACAAATAATATCTCTAGATGAAGAGACGAGCGAGTTCAGTGCAAAGAGCACATTTGACCACCCTTACCCTACTACTAAGATTATGTGGATACCCGACAGTAAGGGGGTATATCCTGATCTACTTGCTACCAGTGGTAAGTTACCACATTCTGATATAGCAAGCAAAATTATATCGACTTTTTATTTATTAACTAACTATCATCCGTGACTCAGTCTGAAGGAATTAAAAAAAAAACTTTGTAAGTATCCTATGTGTTCTTCCAGACTATGTTCTTCATTTGTATCAAATTTCATCAAGATCCATTGAGTCGTTCTGGAGATTTCTTCAAACATCCATACATCTAAACATTCGTATTTATAATATTAAGATGTGGGTGGCATTACAGATATAGATGGCGCTAGTTTGTTTGCTTTAGTTAACATTATATGAACTAGCTCTCTGTCTGAGTGAAATTTAAAAACCTTATTAATACCCTATGTGTTCTTGACTACCTTTTACATTTATACCAAATTTTAGCGACATTCGTTGACCCGTTTCGGAGACACCTTCAAACAGACATCCATCCATCCATCTAAACATTCGCATTTATAATATTCTGAAATATTATGTATACTTTTTTAGGTGATTATCTTCGTATATGGCGTGCTGGTGAACCTTACACATTGTTTGAATGTGTTTTAAACAATAACAAGAACTCTGATTTCTGCGCACCTCTCACATCGTTTGACTGGAACGAGGTGGACCCCAATCTGATCGGCACCAGCAGTATTGATACAACTTGCACCATCTGGGGCTTGGAGACGGGACAGGTTTTGGGAAGAGTGAATGATGTCTCCGGACATGTTAAAACACAGCTGATCGCTCATGACAAGGTAATAAATTGTTTTTTTTTTTGTTCAATGCATGAAACAGAAATTCATTTTAGTGATTAAGAATACCATCGCCAGGTCTTCAATGGTGTTCAAAAGTCTACGGAGGTTGTAATTATGTTTTTTGCAGGAGGTGTATGACATAGCATTCAGTCGTGCGGGCGGCGGCCGCGACATGTTCGCCTCTGTGGGCGCTGATGGCTCAGTGCGTATGTTTGATCTGCGCCATCTTGAGCACTCCACTATCATATACGAGGTACCACAACTCTACATTGCATAGGACAATAATTTCATTTGTATTTGAAGTTAAATGAAAAAAATGACTGATTTCTCTATAATTTATATAAAACTACTTAACACAGTGTGATTCGCATGATAAGATTATCTTATATATAAAATTCTCGTGTCACGGGGTTCGAACTTGAACTCCTCCGAAACGGCTTGACCGATTCTCATGATGTTTTGTGAGCATATTCAGTAGGTCTGAGAATCGGCCAACATCTATTTTTCATACCCCTAAGTGATAAGGATTGCCCACACAGAACATTTTTCCATTTTTTTTTAAATAAATAAATTAGAGAATCCCAAGAAATATGTTTTCATATAAAAAAATATAGTGGCATGAGTGCCGTTAGATTGACAATATCCCACAAGGATTCACCTCCGTCTGATACTAATAGTGTATGTTACAATTCTCAAGGACCCTCAACACACACCACTGCTGCGGCTGGCGTGGAACAAACAGGACCCCAACTACCTGGCGACGGTGGCGATGGACGCCTGCGAGGTGGTCATCCTGGACGTCCGCGTTCCCTGCACTCCTGTAGCCAGGCTCAACAACCACCGCGCCTGCGTCAACGGCATCGCCTGGGCCCCCCACAGGTCTGGAATACTTACGTCTCAGACTGAATATGAAAAAAAAATTGTCACATTACACAAGACTTCAGATATTCCTTAAAGATTTTCTCAGTAAACATTTCTTCATTAACTTGAAACACTCGACTTCCCATAGCCCAGTCTTAGTCCCATAAATTTAGAATATTTTTATCTGAAAGTATGCCTTGTTGTTTGCAGTTCCTGTCACATTTGCACTGCTGGCGACGACCACCAGGCGCTGATCTGGGACATCCAGCAGATGCCGCGCGCCATCGAGGACCCCATCCTCGCCTACACCGCCGCCGAGGGCGAGGTCAACCAGATACAGTGGGGCGCCACACAGCCTGACTGGATCGCCATATGCTACAACAGGCACACGGAGATACTACGCGTATAAACATATAATTAATACAACAATGGATAAGGTATTGATAAGATTTAATAACAAATCTTCGGATTCGGGACTTTACAAAACTAAGTTTGAACTTTTACAAACTAAATTCGGACTTTTACAAATTAAATTCGGACTTTTACAAACTAAGTTCGAACTTTTACAAATTAAATTGGTACTTTTTTAAATCAAATTGTCCTTTGTGATACAATTTAATATGTAAATGTCCAAATTTAAAGTTAAAATGTCTGTATTATGTATCCAAATGTCTGTATTATGTATGTATCCTAATAAAACAAGGATACATAATAATTAATAATCTTGTGAGATAATATTTAATGATGCTGAGCGTAAAAAATAAACCAAATACACGGATTAATTTTACAACAATGTCTGTAATATTTACGTAAATAATTTTTTATGTCGCACACAAAATGTTACGTTCGAAATAAAAACAAAATCAATTTGAAAATATTGCAAACATTGAATTTTAAATTAAATCGCTAAGCGAACGTGAAATGTTTTGGATATTTAAAAGAAATTAATTTGAATTCAAATATAATTAACACTTTGTGAGATTTAAATTTATATCTCAGTATCTCTATATCGGGGACATAAACACAATGAAAGTATATAAAAAACTTAATCTATATATATAAAAGAAAGTTGTGTTAGTTACACTATTTATAACTCAAGATCGGTAGAACTGATTTAGCTGAAAATAGATGGGGAGATAGCTTAGAACTAGAAGACGGACATAGGAACTTTTTTATCTTGTGTGCATTTTTTTTATTCCGCGCGGACGAAGTCGCGGGTAAAAGCTAGTTTAATATGCATATTAAAAAAAGGAATTTGATTGTTTGTATTAGTTATGATCCAAAACTACTGAACTAATTTGGAAAATTCTTTCACTGTTGAATAGCAACACTATCCTCGAGTGACAAAGATTATATATGTCATTAGATTTATTTAATTTATGACATAATAATGTGACAAAAATAACTTGAAACGAAGAAAGATTTAATTGAATTATATTCTCGTGAATCTTTTAAGACTGATGTAAAATATATAATGCATTTTAATCATTATATCAAATTTAACTTCGAAGAATTAAATATTATATTTGGTTAATTAAATCATGTCAAAATTTTTAAGTTATGTAAACTTTACCCTGTATATGGTTTTTTTTATATAAACAATAATAAATACATTGGTAATTATTTTGAATAATGTTTAGTATTGAATGTATACATCTTTTCAAATATCTCAGCGGCTCAATGTAATGTGCTCAGTGCTCTCCACATACAACATCCCGCTACTAACATTGTTGTTCTGAGCTGACAAGATATTTGAATAAAACTATAATTATTATGCATTTATTATGCAAACTTACAGTGTGTTCCCACTGAGCAAATGTAATCTGTTATTTAATTTTGCAAAAAAACAGATATACATGTGTTTGTCAGTGAAATCTTATTATTAGAAAATTTGTAGTTGGTTTTCGTAGTGAAGCAATAATATTGTGCATTTTTATTTAGTTATGAAATGGAACATATAAATACCAATAGTGTTAAGCTTAAAATTATATTGGTAATGTAAAATTTTAGTTCTTCCCGAGTTACATATTGCAACATACTGCAATTGACAATTGTAACCAACCTGCCATCATTGACAAAGTGACATTTGATTTGATTTTTTATATATGTGACATATCAAGTTATTGTAACATCATATATACTTCATATATAAATTAATCAAATGTAAATTTGTATAATGCTCGTGCTCTCGAATCTAATCTTACTAATATTATAAATGCGAATATTTAGATGAATGGATGTTTATTTGAATGTATCTCCGGAACGGCTCAACAGATTTTGATGAAATTTGTCACAGATGTAGAACATAGTCTGTAAGAACACTTAGACTTATTACGTCGCGGACGATAGCTAGTTATTAATAATCCAAAGTTAGAATTTTTTTCTGTACCTACTTACCACAATTTCAATTTTTCAATATAATTGTCCACTGCGGTAATACAAACAATCTATTTGAAAAAACATACAGCAATATGTTTAATACAAATGTTTCTGCAGTGGAAACGATAATGTTTATTTACATTTAGATTAGTTTAAATGTAAGTAATTCTTCCAGGGGTTTTGTGAATAGAATACAATAAATATAGACTACAATTTATTAGTGCAACTAGCTATTGGCAAAGTAAAGTGGATAGTATGTTGATGTAAGTGACCCCTCATTTGCAACATGTTTGCACTCATTCCCAATCTTTCATTATTTATCTTGCTTCGCCCTTAAAATAAATAATAATTTTGTAAGCGTTTTTCATATGTGGAAAGTCATTGATTGCAGACATACTAATCAACATATAATAGGGCACTAGTGAGTTTTCTATAAGTTGGTAAGTTTTGAAACCAACCGTAAGTTTCTGAGGTTAAAATCTTTATTAAAACATATTGTTTTTCCTAACATTTTTAATAAAACAGAGATAACATTATTTAAATGGAAATTTTGGTCTGAGAAACGAGCGGTAAATAAAACACTCATTTTGTATACAATGTTGTACAGAATTTATTATATTAGTATAAAATAAAACATCAATTCGAAAAAAAATCATATTTAAAAATAAAAACATCTTTTTTTTTTTAAATAAAGCAATATTAATAATTTAAAATCGCACACAACATACACCCGGTATGTTTACTGTTAACTTACATAATATCTGTCTCATTTGACTTAGGCTTTGGTAATTATAAAAGCTGCGACTAAAAATTTAGGCTGAGTACATCTTACAACTAGGACCTAGTTACGTCTAACTTGAGGTCGACTCCAAGCCCTTCAACGGGAACTATATGAGCTAACGACACATCTTACATTTCAGCCTATAATCCGTAGACAAATCACCTGCATACTTGCTAGGTTTTTTCAATTTTGTCTGTCAATATCGGAGCCATATTCTTCCGATGTACAGCTCAGTCAAAATTATAATGCTAAGAAATTGTACAAGTTATAGTTGAATTTAATTCTTAAACAAGTAGTATGTGATTATTTTAATTTTGAATTAGAATTTAATTTAATTTATACACAAATAGTAATAAACATAATTTGTAAGCTTAAATATTATGTAATAAATGATATAAACACTAAATAGTTTTATTCTACATTGACTCTTAAAATTATCGTATTAAGATACATGCCAATGTCTTAATAAATAAATTTTGAAGCAATAAAAAAAGGAAGCACTAACATTTATTACAGACACCAATATAAAATTACTAATGTAATCAGTAACTTACACAGATCTTTGACCCAAAGCAAATTCTTCATACACTTTCAACAAAGACACGGGTGTACGGGGTTTAAAATCTATCAGTACATGTTCAAAGTGTTCCATCCTGACCTCCTGGCAATCTATGTCCTTTTCCAGTGCGTTAAGAGCCGCTTCGTGGCACAGCGCATCTAACTCCGCACCTGAGAATCCTTCCGTCCTGACTGAAAGACTGTGAGGATTCACGTCATCACTAACACTCATTTTTGACAATTTCAACTCTAGTATCTGCAGTCTTGTCTCAATATCTGGCAGTGGCACGTATATAAGACGATCCAGTCGCCCGGGTCTAAGCAACGCTCGGTCCATTCTGTCCGGGCGGTTGGTAGCAGCTAGTATTGTAACAGCATTCAGTGGGACCACACCATCAAGCTCCGTCAGCAGCTGCGCCAGCACCCGCTCGTGCACCCCGCCTTCGCCAGCGCCCCGCTCCCCGCCTATCGCATCCATTTCATCAAAGAAAATAATAGAAGGAGCCACTTGACGCGCTTTTCTAAACAAATCCCTGACCGCCTTTTCTGATTCACCCACCCATTTGGAAAATAACTCGGGTCCTTTGATTGATAAGAAATTTAGTCCACTTTCTGTCGCCAAGGCTTTTGCGATCATGGTTTTTGAGCAGCCGGGTGGGCCATACAACAACACTCCACTAGGCGGCCGAATTCCCAGCCGCTTGAAACTCTCTGAATGCTTCAGAGGCCATTCCACTGCTTGCCTCAATTTCAGTTTCAAATTATCCTGTCCTCCTATATCTGACCATCGCACGTTAGGAACTTCTATTAGCAGCTCTCTCATAGCACTAGGCCTAACGACAGTTAATGCAGCTATCAAATGTTCCTTCAGTATGAAGTCGCCATTTTCTTTTATACACCTCAAAGATGCTTGCGTACAGAGGTTAACAATATCAGCGGCGACATAGCCGTGAGCTAAATCAGAGATTGAGTCAATATCCTGTGACGAAATCTTATTGGGTAGGCTTTGTAACAAAGTATACAAAATATCCTTTCTTCTAATTCTGTCTGGAATGGGCACTTCAATTTCTTTATCCAGCCTCCCAAATCTTCTTAACATTGGATCTATGGCGTCCGGTTTTCTGGTTGTTGCGAGAACAAACACTCTACTGCCTTCCAAATGTAAGTTGTCTAATAGTGAAACAAAAGCTGATGTTACTCTCCTTTCTTGCTCCGTGCTGGCAGATGATCGTCGCGGGCATATTGTTTCAATCTCATCGACTAGAATTATAGATGGTTCATTAGCAATAGCTTTCGAAAAAAGACTCTTCATAGTAGCCTCAGTTTCTCCAAAATATTTACTAAAAATTGTTGGGCCATTCAACTCTATGTGAAAACAATGTAAATTTTCAATAAGATATTTACAAATGGCAGTCTTGCCTATACCTGAATGGCCATACAGTAACAGGCCTCGAGTCGGTTGAAAGTTGGCAAATGAACTTTCAATATTAAATGATATCTTGATTAATGTTTTAATTTCCTCAAGAATATCATCGATACCGCCCAACGTGACCGGTTTCCTTTTGTTTTTTTCTACTGTCTTCTCTTGCTCCCAGACAGTATTTTCGCTAAGGACATACCATGCCTTAGTGCTATTCTTATCTTCCTCTGAATTAATTCTTGTCACAACTATTTCTAGTTTCTTACCAAAGTAATAGTAGACAAGAACACTGCCAAATGAGAGTAAAATGTTGTTAAAGTGCTCCTTAAGAATATCACCAATTTCTATGTCTATCTTGTTGTCCCTAATTTTAAAGTAAACATGAAAAGCTGCTTTTAGCTGTCTAGTGAGCAAGGACACTGTAACCTGACCCCCACCACCACACCAAGCTCCAGTCAGATCTGAAACAAAATAAACATTGTTAATTTTTTTAATGTCAAGCGAACAAACAACATTATGAAATAACTCTTGTTGCTAAATGGCATCAGCAGATTGATATTTGAAGAAAAAGTTTGTTAGGAACAGTAAAAATATATTTTTTCATACATTGGCTAAAAGTATAAAATGTATAACAATAAATATTATGTTAGGAGTAGAAATGGTGTTTTTTTGTAAGCAGATTTTACTTAACCACAATAAAACAATATTGCATGAACAATAGAGTTATTTACCAGCAGCGGGCAGAATAACAGCGGCAGGTGCAGATGACCTGGCTGGCCAAACACGTTTGACAAGCTTTGGAGCGCCAGCCCTGGTGAGTTCTACGGGCGCTCCGATGACTGCGCCGAGAAGAGATGCGGTTGAAGGATGCATAAGCACCGAATCCCGCGGGGCGCCTTCTGGCGGAGCGCTGCCCCGTTGCAACCACGTATACAATTTGCCATCCTCCATATAAGGACATTTTACTTGATCCTTTGCACATTTTAATTCTATGTGCATGTTTTTATCGTTCGTGGATACACTACAACCACAATGTTCACACTCCAACCACAATGTCTTCTTACCCTGTTTAGGAGCCATATTTTAATTCACTGTAAAAACACCGTGAGTCTCACTGTAAGTAGAATCAATTTAAAAATAGTCGCGTATTTTAAAATATAACTTAAGCGGTCATCGGAAAGTCGCAATAAATCGAAGATCATTTATAAATGTGTTTAATTTTAAACCATATTTCTGACAAAACCTCTGTCTGAGGCAGATCTATTAAATGTCAATCAAATTCAAATGTCAATGATATCGATATTCTCATTTCGGTGCAGGCATAAAAATCTAACCATAATAGTCGATTCCCATTTTTTTATGTTTTGAATTAATAAAACCCTTTACAAGAAAGCAAAGCGTTAAGAAAACATTAATCGAAGTTCGTAAAAAAAATCTTTATTAAACAAATGCAAAAATCAAATTATTTTCCAAGAAATCAGCCGTAATGAATTTGTTGGCTGCAGGAGAGTAACTTTTGCTAAAATTTGACAGGTACCTTGTGAATGACATTTAAATTATTTTTCTTTATATTTTCCTTTCAACTTTCAATAGTCGTATGAAATAAAAAGAATTGAAAGTTTCTGTTTTATTAATTAACTTAATTTATAAGTTATACTAGATAAGTGGTATTTGAAGGAATCGCTTCCGTAATGACTATAGCTACAAATAACAGTATCCCGTAAAAACAGTCTGTTGTGTATAAATTGAAACTGTGTAAAGGTATATAAAGGTCTACAAAATGACTCTCGCGGAATTCTTTAGCTGTTCATTGCTTGCGTTCGGCGCGCCCTTAGCAATGTTCGCGCTGACCATCGCCAACGACCCGGTGCGCATCATCATCATGATAGCGGCAGCGTTTGCTTGGCTGCTCTCATTTCTCGTGTCGTCTCTGGTATGGTTCACCGTAGTGCCTCTACGATCTCACCTTGCGTTTGGTATGGTTTTTGCGGTTATTATTCAAGTAAGTATCTAAAAATTGTCCATTTGAATTACTATCACATTAAGACAAAATTTATCAAATTTATTATAACTTATGTCCATGTGATGTGAAGTTACATATTTTGCGTGATTTTAGGAGGCATTCCGATATGGCACCTATCGTCTACTGAGAAAAACTGAAGCAGGCTTGAAGGAGATCTCGGAGAACCATAACCTTAGCAGCAACAAAATGGAGATGGCTTATGTTTCAGGACTCGGGTTTGGGACCATGAGTGGAGCCTTTGCCCTGGTCAATGTACTTGCTGATTCTGTAAGTTGTTAACTATAAATTGTAGACAAATTGTTATTTTGTTTAATGTACATATTCATAAAAGCATCATCACCTCCTTGGCCTTATCCCACTCACAGGGTCACTATACAAGGTTTTTATTAACCTTAATCCATAAAAGCATAAAATAATATGAAAGTGTTTAAATGAAAAGCTTCAAATACATTGTAACATATATTATCAAGAAATTTTAGAGGTTTATAATTTAAATTACAGGTTGGTCCTGGAACATTAGGTCTGTACAGTGGAACAGAATTCTTCTTTGTCACGAGTGCAGCCATGACACTCTGCATGATACTTCTTAATACATTCTGGAGCATAATCTTCTTCAGCGGACTGGATGACAAAAACTACTTGAAGGTTACATGGGTAATAGGATCTCATTTTCTCGTGTCTGGACTGAGTTTATTGAATCGTAACCAGTGGTATGCAGCAACAATTCTACCATCATACTTAGTTTTATTAGCAACTGCAGTAATCGCCTTCAGATCGGCAGGAGGTACCACAAAAGGTTTGATGCAAACCCTCACTGCTAGGTCGTAAGTGATAATATTATAGATAGTGTAAGAGTCATCATTTTTTGTTATTTATTAACTTTGTTACTTAATACTTTAACTTTATAACTTGTAAGTTTTAGTTGATGAAATAAAATTTATTGTAACTGATATATTAAACAATAATTATGTATTTATTTTAATGATTACTAGCTTCTATCTACCCCTTTTACATGAAAAACTAATAAAAATTAACAATGGGATAAAGTTTTTACTAAAGCAATATTCTTGCAGTAATTCTCTTCTGAATTTGTAAACATTTGGCACAAACAAAGGCATTGAAGATTTTATTTTCTGATTAATTTGGGAATCAAAAACAGATGCATTTTTTTTGTATAAGCTTAAATAAATAATGAGTAATATTTTTAATTGGACGGTTTTATTTTAACTATTAGTTCCGTTTTTTTATATTTTGTTTAAAATTATATACATTTTATCATAATTTAAAGAAGAACCAGCTGGTATTTCACAAAAAAGTTTAACATTATTGAATTTTTTTACTTCTTACATGCATAAATAAAATTTTCATCAGTATATTCTAGAACAACCTCATTAATTGACAACATCATTATCTTCAGCCAGTTCACTGAGTAAGGAGTCTACAGTCCACACAGTGTCCGCTGCATCAGACTCCGCCACTTGAGGCACATATGACATGAGAACATCCAGCACTGCTTCCACACCCTCACTCGAGCCACTCACACCACCACCAACTTCTGCTAATGTGTTAGCTGTTTCTGTATCTTTTTGATTGGCACTATAAATTTTAAAAAGAAAACTTATTGAAAATTAGAACCCAAAAATACATAAAAGTTAATACTTTAATAGTATGAAAAAGCCTTGAGGCTCTTCTAACTCACATGGGTGGCATAGAAATTTCCTTTTCCAAAATGTCCTGCAAGTCATCTAAGTCTGGTATGGTGGGTATATCGTCTATAGATTCTGGTAATTTCTTTGGTATCACAAATTCTCTAAAAACAATTGAGGTTAATTAAAACAAAGACTCTTGCATTCCAGTAAATGACATAGTTAAAACATTCACAAAATTCACGATTTAGCAAATGTAACTTCTAAAGTTATACAAAGCTTCAGTTCATACTTTATCCAAAAATTAAAGGTTTTCTAAAACTGCGGCAATTAAACAAATAGGGTTCAGGTAAGCAAACATATTAATTGATTGGTTTAACTAACTTTGCCTCTATATGTGTTCCTTCTGTCCAAACTCCTACTTTCCTAGGTTCTGGAACAGTAGAATTAAAGGACTCGGTCATATTTTAAATCATTTGAGTACAAACGCAAAAATAAACTTAACTTAGTTGCTTAGCAACAGTAAACGTAAATAAGATTTGGCATTGACACAGGAGCCGCCAAAGAGTATATAAAAGCAGCGCTTTTTTTGTCTGTGATCATTACCACAGAATATATTTAAAAAGTTTTTCTTACGGAATTTTATTTGACCTTACTGTAGGTTTCAAAGTGGCGCGCCAACACACTAATATTGACTAATATTGTGGTCTTTTTCAAAGGGAACATGAGAGATGACAATATGTATCACTGCAGTGGAAACACAGTTAAACACATAAATATCATCAACATTTTTATACAAACGTGAAATTATCGAGATACAATTTATACACCTTTAAACAAAAAAAATATTGAACTCAGCGTCATTTTCTGAATTTATTACTGCAAGAATTTTTGGTCAAAAAGGCCGAGAGTAATATTTATCAAGTTGTGAACTATATTTAGTCGTATGATATGCGTATATCTTAATTTTAATAAAATATTTAAAAGACAATATTGTTAAATTTCGGGGAAAGGCATTGTCTCTAGTGTTTTAAATTTTCTAAAAAACTATCACAACACAACTTGTTACGTGAGTGTTTTGAACAGTGGTAGACTCCAGCAACATCTGTTGCATGAATTGGATGAGTGGGGAAGGCCTAATTTTATTTCCTTTTCTACCCTTTTCTTATACGGAAAGGATTTGAAGGGGAAGTGGATTTGTTAGAGGAGGGGACGCATGGAAAAGGGATATATTTTTTCTGTGTTTCCCTGTCGACTATAGATAGGCAACGCATCTACAATTGCGGATGCCTATGGGCCACTATTTCTTCATAGAGCTAAATAAGAAATATATGAGGAATAATGAAAATAACAATATAATCTTACAATAAAATATTTATTTTAGAAATTATATAAAATGAGAACATAAATTACACATTTTGAATGTGTTTTATTGACTTGTGATATGATGCTGTTGAAGTTGGAAGTCACAACATTTGATGTTGAATTGACGAGTTGTTTCATTAAAAAAAAGTTATTGCCCCAAGGCATTTGGTAACGAGCCTTTGAGAATCAATGTTACACCTTACAATTATATACATAAATCTCTTAACTTAATGATTAAATCATAATGTGTTGAAAAACTATCAATTTATAAGAAAAAATAATCTCATAAATAAAAAAATTGATTTTTTATTATTGCCTTTTCAAAAAGAATCCGAATTTTTGATCTTTGATCATTTTAGAAAAAAAATGTAAATCGCAAAACTTTAATACAAAACCACTTGTAAAGTGTATTTTAAACATCAGTTATTAAAAAAGGGTTGCTTTAAATATTTACAACAAAAACCTCATCAATTTATACAAATATTAATATGAATTAAACAATAATGTAATATGTATACATCAAAATATCTATTATTTTCTATCAAATATAAAAAAAGCACCAATTCTTGCACAAATTTAACATACATCAAATATATATATAAAAGTATATACAAAGCAAAAAGTTGTTAAACATATTTGAAATCTGTATTTACATGATTATTATTTGATTTGTCGTTCTAACCAAATGGAGGGACTATCAGGAATATTTAATGACAATTGCCATCATATCTTCATCTACAAAATTTGTGCGACGATACGAAGATTTTTTGTCACAGATAATCGTGCTAGGTCCCTGTATAGATAACAGAGGGTCTATCATGCACTTTTGTGATTTGCCTTTCCGTAACGTCATTGACAAAATTTGTCGAAATGTATGAGATTTTTCGGTTGTACTTTACGCCTAATAGAAGCTGTTAAAATTGTAATATAAATGTTAATAATTACGAATACTTTCTCGAAAATGTTCGTACTAGGTCCTCAGAAAAGAAATCAATTTAATTTAAAATAAACTATAAAGGGGAAAAAGGCAGACTGATGATAGTTGTTGTAAAAAAAACATTTTAACGCATCATATAGACATGTCGATTTTTTTTTAATTAGTAATCAATAACAATAGTCATTTCTAATCCAGTAGAAATGGTATTGTGATCTGATTACGTCTTCATTATTAAAATTATTAAAAAAAATTGTTGGCTTGTTACATGTAAATGCTCTAGATCAGTGTTTCCCAAAGTGGGCGATAACGCCCCCTTGGGGGCGTTTGAAACCTAGGAGGGGTCGATAAGGGGCTCAAAAAATAGGGAGCATTGAAATTAATTAAAGTAATGAAATTGTGGTTTTTAAGTTTTAGAGCTGAATACAAATTAGGGGGCTCTGAAATATAATTGATTTTCAAAGGGGGCGGTGAAAGAAATAAGTTTGACAATCACTGCTCTAGACTCTAGATGAATCTCATTAAATAGAGATATAAAAAAAAATTGTAGAATATGACAACAGACACAGGTATGATGATGTCCGAGTTATTCATTTTATATAAGTAAAAGCTAAGTAAATGTGATGTTTATTTAGAATTAATCGTGATGTTTTATTATGTGATATAATTATATCATAATTATGTAATAAATGAGGAATTAACTCATCCTATCTCAAGTTGATGCACTTCAGTATTTACTACAACAGATTTTTTTTTACATAGGATCCTGATCGGCTATACAAAGCGAGTGTTTCATTTGTGGTAGGAGTACTCAATTGGGTGCAAAGTTTCCCCTTTTTTAACTGCTCAAGTAAATCCAAAAATCCCCGCTTTGCTTCCCCGGCTATAAGATTGTGTTCTTCACATATACAATGAAAAAAAATTAAAATGATATGGCTAAATGTATCATAATTTCCTTGGGGTTCATTTAAAAAAAAAAAGAATTTATATGAGAAATATGGACATGTTAGATACTAATGTAGTAATGAAAAGAACGTAACCTCGAAGGTAATTTCAAACTAGGTATTATAGTTTCAGATATCTTGGCAACTCTTGAATTCTTGCGACTCATTGCACAGAACAAAATGTTAGGTGTTTTGTAAGAGGACGAACAGCGCGACGAATATCACCTTGGACCGCTAACATATTTGAAAACAACTATACTAGTATTAGAAACCGGAAACAAATACAATAATTTTTGAATATGAATTTACATTTTCCTATGAAACATAATATTAATAATCAAAAAATGTAAAATTCCAACACAAGACCTAGAAATGAAAAAAGACAACTATCCTGTTAGTTACTATTTAGGATGAAATCGACATCTATTCGTTCTTCTTATCTTGTATGTAAATTAAAGTACTAAAAATCTACATTCACATTCGATAACAAATAGTAAAACTTTTTTTTGTCACACATATATCACTTATGATGCACTATTATATGACACTTGCACTCGTCCGTAGCGTGTGGGGTCGTTTCCGCCCCACACTTGTGCCAGTGGGGGGCACGTGGGGGGCACGTGCGAGGCGTTACCCGCCCCCTTGCGGCGGCCACTCGGCGTTGTTGAGCAGGTCCTTGGTGGAGAGGTCGCGCAGACTGTCGCTGAGGTCCGCTCCGCACATGGGGAACGAGAGGTCAGAGCTGAGCCGCATCTCCTCGCCCTCCGCCTGACCCTGCACCTCCAGCAGCTTCGACAGCGACGGCGTACTCGTCGACGTCGCCTCTAACTCCTGAAACGAATGCGTTTTTTATAACATCCATTGTGTTTGTTAGCTCTAAAGAAATTTTCCTTCTGCTAGCATTAAAAAAACTTACTTGTATCAAAGTCTGCTGACCCATGTTCTGTACGTACTGCCCCTGGCCGTGATTCAGCTGAGGGGACACATGGCCCATTCCCGGGGAGACGTGCCCCATAGCGGGGGACATGTGTCCCATCCCGGGCGAAACGTGTCCCATTCCTGGTGAAACGTGTCCCATTCCGGGCGAAACGTGTCCCATTCCTGGTGAAACGTGTCCCATTCCGGGCGAAACGTGTCCCATGGCGGGAGACATCTGGCCCATTCCCGGAGAGACGTGTCCCATGGCGAGCTGGTGGTGGGACATGGCCGGGGAGAGCGGGGACTGCATGCCGGGCGAGTGCGGCTGCAGCTGCTGGCCGGGCTGCAGGTAGTTCTGGTCCATCCAGTTCATGCCCTGGGCTTGGTACTGCGCGCCCTGGCTCGGCCCCGCCATGCCCAGCTGCTGCGGCATCTCCATACCCCACTGCTGGACCAAAATCATCTAATTAGCATAAATTAAGTTCCGAGAAACGCAAGATTTATAATTTTACGTCAACAGATTAGGCGTAATGTGAATATTAAAGACATATTAGTTACCTGATCGTAGAGAGGGTAGGCGTGTTGCGGAGGACTGCGGACATAACTCGGAGACTCTGCCACATAAACAATTTCATATCAACTAAAGCAATGAGAACTAAGATTTGTTTTTATTCCTTATGGCAACTTTGATTAAATAATTAAAATTGAATAATAAGACATTCATCTCACCTCGTGGCTCTGTCTTGATCTGTCCACCGACGTCCATTTTGAAGGTAACTGCAAAATAAATATGATATTAATTTTACTAAATTGTAACTTATTAACTTCCTATGTATTGACCTTATCATAGATATAGTAAATAATTCAAACAAACATCTGCTCTGTAATCTCTAAAAAAAAATATATGATAGCTCTTGGAAAAATTACTGTGCTAAAATATTTGTTTAGAGAATATAGATGCTAGATATAAAAAAGCATAACATGCAGTTAATATTGCTTTAAATAAACTCAATAAAAAATTATCGCTACATATTTGCTAAAAAAAACATGCACAAAAATTAACTTATATGCTAATACGACAATGTGTGTCACAAACAAAACAACAACAAAACAAAAAAAAACACAAGCTTTTTTTTAAAAAAAAAACTAGTTACAAAAAAAATATTAAACGTAAAAAAACACTAACAAAATCATGCCTAAAGTTCTTATATTCCGTACCTTTGAGCCCAAATTCAAGGATGAAACGTGAAATTTTTAGAAAAAAATTAACATTTCTTTTATTTTAGTAGCATTTTAATTACAGATACTTGCAACACTCAAGCCTCCTGTCAAAAGTACAGTACAAAAAGGTAAAAGTCATCGAAATGGAGCGGAACAGTTCATTGGACGTACTCATAAAAAAAAAACAATCGAAAATACCTTCGTATAATTAAATAAGGTGTAAATTCTTCTAAAATTTTTCTCTAAACATGTCTAGAAATTTTTTAACAAAGATATGTTTAAAAAATAATAACAATTTATTTAAAAACGCACCTTTAGATACAACTACATTTAAAAACAGTTTACAACCCTGAATTAATTTTTTGTTACACTTTTAGTTGCCATAAGAAAAAATTAAATAGCTACCATTCTTAGAGATTTGGTAACAAATTAAATCAGCTCAAAGCCTTTATATGTAAGCTTTAGCTTTTTATATTTATAAAAAAAATGTACTAAAATTTTAGTACATAAAAAAATTAGTTTTTTTATATATCTTGGTATTTATAATACATAGTATACATTAGTTGAAAATGTATATTCTGTTGTTGTTTATTTTCTTAAAAGCTATATTTTTAAATTGTACAATATAATATAAGAGAGATTAATTCTCTTTGGGCATCGGTCACACATTTTCATATTAGCAAAATGTAATTTTTTTTGTACTATTAACAACTTAATAGCAATATTTGTAACTAGAAAAAAAAATTACATTAATTTTAAAAATAAAAATATAAAAAGCAATAATAGTAACAAAATTTTTGAATACCAAACAAAATGATCTAAAAAAAAAAACTTCTGATCAAATATATCAAAATATTAAGACCTAGTCATTTATAAATTACACCTCAATATTGCCACATAAAAAAATTGACTATATTTTTGTTAAAAAATAAAGCGAATAAATTGTACCTAATAAATAAATCATTAAATTATTGTTAGTAAAAAAAACCTCCACCAAAACTACGATACAACCAAAATAAACATAACCACTGCTAGTTTCAACTGTCGTACAGAGAAAAAAACATGACATGTTTGTCTTTGAACAACCATAGACAACATTATACATGTGGAAATTCATAATACCAAAGACAACGAACATTTTGTACTATAGACAAACAAAATAATTATCCCAATATAATATCTTCCATACAATTTACATAAAATATAAACCTTTTAAATATAAATAATATATAAATATATGTTTAGATGTATATATAAGATAGTAAATAACTTACTATTCTGTGCGAATGGAGACAATGGCTTCTTTCGCTTAGAGTTTACTATATCTAGAAAATAAACAAAACATTAAATAACGAAAATGCAACAAAATTTAATTTAAATATACAATAAATTAAAAAAAAAAAAACAATTTAAATATTTTTTTTTTTATAAAGATTGGTAACGAAATATATTTCATACAAGGTATAGATGTTTTCAAATATTTTGTCGGTTCATAATAATGTTTGGTGTAGCGGCGTACAGCGAGCAGTTAACATATTTGAAAACACGTATACAACAATTTTTTTTTTTATCTTTTAGTGATTAATAAATAATCTTAAAATATTCGTGGTCGGAATTGTTAAAATATTGACGTAGATAATGTCTGGACTAGATTAGAGCTTTGGAGAGATTTATTCTTATTTCTATTTGTATATTAACAAATAGGTAAATCTCTCTTATTTTACTATATTTTTAATATAATGACGTACAAATTGCTGTAAATTCGCAATTAGACTAGAAATTTGATAAGAGCTAGACTTAGGAAGAATTACGTTAAGTACACAGACAAACATTACAACTTTAAATCACATTTGATGGAAGTTTAAATTTCACCAATGTAATGTGTTTTGTATGAAATGGTTATGATCCCTTATAATAAAGTTTTATTCTGTGAATGTACTTGTTGTATGTGTTGTTTACTGTGTACATTGTTTGGTGTAAACAGAGAGCGAGACAACAAACTTTGTTCGTGGATCGAGTCGTTTGTTTCGTATTCTTCTATTGACGCCTTCATCTCGGATTGAGGTGGGTCAGAGTCAAAGTCGGATGTAGCTCTAGTTGTGCAAGTTGGAGGAGGAGGAGATATCGACCGGGGAGTAGTAGCAGCTGGTGTCGTCGAACTCGGATGCGGTGGCGTGTGGGGCGACGGCCATGTACAGCGCGTAGTGCTCCGCGTCCGTCAGGTCGAGGTCGTCGCGCAGCTTGCGGAAGGCGGAGGCGTCGAGCGCCAGCACGCTCTCCGCCACCAGGATGGTGCCGTCCGCGGGGGGGAGCGGCCCCGAGCGCCGCAGCGAGCTCTGCGACACCTCGTCGGGGTCCGCGTGCAGCGAGATGTGCGTCACGCTGTCGGCGTAGCTCAGCCCGCCGGCGGACGCGTTGTCCCTCAGCGAGTGGTGTGACGTGGCCGAGCGGAAGCGCGCCGGGCGCTGCCCCGACACGCTGCTGACGGAGCGGCCGGCCGGCTTGCCGCGCCCCCCCTCCGCCGCGGACTTCACGCTGGGGGCGGGCGACTTCTCCTTGCGCCGGAACAGACGCGACAGGAAGGAGCGCTTCTTGGGCGCGGGGGGCAGCGCGGGCTCGCTGTGCGCCACCGTTAGCCGGGCTGGGGGTGCGGCGGGTGCGGGGGGCGCGAGGGGCAGCCGACGGCCGGGTCGTAGGATGCTGTCGACGGAGGTCTGACTGGCGCGCAGGGAGTCTGCGGTCTTGCGCACGCGCTTGGGGGGCAGCGGCGGCGCGCGCTCGTCGTCGGTGTCGCGCTTGAGGGTCGTGAACTCTATGATGGGGCCGCGGTAGGTCTGCACGTGCACGTCCTCGTAGGGCGGGGGGTCGGGCTCGGGCGCGGGGGGCTCGGCGATGGGCAGGGGGTTGCGGAAGGCGAGCTGAAGACTGGTGTAGGTGCCGGCGTCATCGAAGTCCTCGAGGTCGGTGTCGGCGTCTCGCGCGGTGCCGGTGCCGGCAGTCTCGAGCCTCGTTCTGTTCTCGGAGTATATCTCGTCGAGCTCGGCCACCTGGTCCAGCAGGTCGTCGAGGCTCTTCTCGGGGGAGTCGACCACATCGGCGATGTCACCGTTCACGGCGGAGTGGTCGTTGTGTTGGGGGTCGGGCTGGGGGTCGACGTCGCCGCTGGTGGAGCTGACGGGGTCGAGGTCGGTGTCGGTGTTGTCGGTGGTGTCGGTGTGGTGTAGCGCGTGTGTGTCGTGTGCGAGTGGGGGTGGGGGTGGGGGGCGGTTGTTGTTGGTGTCGGACTTGTGACGCAGCAGTGCGGCGTAGGGGGCGAGGTCGGGGAGAGGCTTGCGCGCAGTACCTGGGGGCGCGATGTACTCGAAGTTGACGGCGTTGCTGCGCGCGTTGTCCGTCACCCGCTTCAGCTGCAGGTACACCTGTAACACAATACGCGAACTAGGATACTCTCTATACTTTGTTGTTTCGATAGTTATCTATTGTGTCCAACACTGCAGTTTAATCATATATGGTTTTATAATAAATAGGGATTTTATAGTACTCGTATTCATGATAGACCGTGTGTTAGTTCTGGTGGTCTGGCTCGCCGCCAATGGCCGCTGTAACTGATTTAGCCGCCGCAGCTAACACATCCGACAAACTCAAAATACGATTTACGTAAACTGAACGATCATCGTCACACCTTGATCAGTTAAAGTTACGTCATACTAACATACTCTATATCTATATCTTTAAAAAATTGAAATTTATAAATTAATGCATGTTTCTTTTAAACTTTTTACTTTATTACACATTTATAACAACAATATGACTAACAGTACTCTATGTGAGAAAGTCACTTGGAGCTTCCACCTTCAAGGACAGATGTCACAGTGTCGCTGGGGGTGTGGGCTGGGGGCGTGGGCTGGGGGTGTGGGGGTATGGGGCTGGGGGCGTTACCTTGACGTTGTCGCGGGGCGCGGGGTCGCGGTAGGGGGGTATGTCGAAGGCGATGGCGGCCTGCTTGTGCACGTGCACGTTGGTGGCCGCCGCCTCCCACACCACCTCCTCGTTCTCCTTCTCGAAGAACACCACGGCCGTGTCCTGTCCCGTCACCTGACACACGCACACAATAACATCATGTCTTTGTCAAATTGATTCGCTAACTTGAAAAAGAAGCATTGTTTCAAATATTCTGCTACAAAAAACTGTCTACTAAGTTTTTATTCGAGTTCAATTACATCTACTAGTAATTTGTCATTTAAAGGCCATAGTTAGCAGGCGCTTCGATCACATTTGCACATTAGCATTCTTTTTTGTAACTTTAAAAAAAATTAGGAATAGAACCTTTAGATGCTACGTAATTATACAATAGTTTTGTTTTAAAGCTATTCTTGCAACTTCATGTTACACCTGAAGTATTAACTTTGCTTCCCACTTTGGGTCAATGTGGTGGTGGGGGGATACCTTCTCGCAGAGCAGTATCATGGTCATGCGGCCGCCGGCGGGTCCCGTGCAGTGCGAGACGCGGGCGATGTGGAGGTCGCTCATGGCCTTCTTGTCGTAGATGACGTCGGAGACGACGGGTGCGAGCGCGAGGCGCACTTTGCCGCGCTCTCCCGTCACGAACACTTGGAAGCACAGCCGCACCGCGTTCAGGTCGATGCTCTGCGGCTGCGCGCGGTGGCTGAACCCCGCTGTACAACACACGCTCTCATGTCACGAAACATCATTTAAATGACACCAGTGTTGTATTTGAAAGGCATAATACCCGGTGCAGATAGCAAAGTGGATATAGAGGAACAGGATGCGGTGGAATAAAATTCCTAAACAACATTTAAACTGCATTTACAAAAAACTAGCGATCGCCCGTGACTACGGCATTGGAAAATTAAAAAAAAAATTACCTATAATATTCCCGAATACACCAGCAACCTTTCAGTATAAACTTTTTTTTTACATCATGTTCGCAAAATATAAAAACAGACACTCCAATTAAAAATCATTATAAATGACATCTGAATCTCGTCATCATATTCTCTAGGAAGTATATTTCATATGTCTGAGATTATCCCTATTTTTCGTATTAGTCACCGCAATGGTATTTCCGACGGACTAATTTAATTTCGCTACATTTCTCCTCACAACAGAGACAGCGTGACGCAAACGGAGTCTGATCGTCTGACACCTCCCCCTCTCCCCACTCACCCCACTCTACTGACGTCACCGACTCAAGGGTCGTTTCCACTATCGTCACATTCATAAACAATTTTAAAAGATAAAAATAAATTCTTCTACATATTATTTATCTATTTAATACTAAAGTTGTGAAAATTTCATATTACTTCTTACTAACATTATAAATGCGAAAGTTTAGATGGATGGACGTTTATTAAAGGATCTCAAGAATGGCTCAACGGATCTTCATGAAATTTAACACAGACGTAGAACATAATCTGGAAAAACTCCGCACGGACGATGTCGCAGGCGACAGCTAGTATACAATAGTCATAACAGATTATAATCACCAGTGAATCATACACCAAATTATTTAAATTTAATCAAGTTACACAACGCCCATACCTCAGAGAGGTAGGCAGAGACCACAGACACAAATATCCATTTGGCGCTGTCCTGACACAACTCTCGTTTCTTCTACATTCATACATATATGCATACATGCACCTTGGTTTCGAATTCTCTTAATATCGACCTTCTTAAGTACTTCATCAATCTAGATTCTAGACACTACAGCTTTCGCGCCTTAAATTTTAATCCTATCATTCACAGTAATACCTAATCAATGTGTTAAAAGTTATACTTTGATATTAAACTTTGAAAAAGAGATTCCATAATGCATTATCTATATATTTCTGTATTCTAACATGTTTTTTATTAATAACAAATATTTAGTAGAACGATCGACTGGAAGTCTACCATTTCCTTAAACATATAAGTTGTATAAAATTGGGTCAGCATTGGCAGGGCAGCGGCAGTAGCAACACCAGTACAGAAATAGCGGTTACAAAAATAGTAGCATTGTTGCTCGCACTCTCCACACGCCGCCTCTGACCGATTTTAACATTCATATATTTGGTCCCATCATCTTGCACAGTATGTAACCACTCTTTCATACATCTCGACAGTTGATAGAGAGCGTCGGTGACTCAGGGCTTAAGCACTTGATATGCAATCTGCAGGTCCTGGGTTCGAATCCTGCCATGAACCAATGTATTTTTCGATTTACATATGTACATTTATTCGACGTTCTTACGGTGAAGGAAAACATCGTGATGCTGCACATATCTGAGAAGAAATTCAATGATATGTGTGAATTCAACCCGCACTTGGTCAGCGTGGTTAACTATGGTCTAGTCACCCCTAACTTGGGGTAGGTTCCGAGCCCCTCAGTAAGGACGTATAGATCATGTGTGTTTTCACTCTTTCTTACGCATCCTCTCTCATAATTATCTTCTTATTTATATGCTCATCTCCTCGTCTTTTTAATACTGGAGACAGTCAGCTATTCTACTGTTAAATGAACTTTTAGTTGCTAAAAGACCATGAATGGCAATCATCTTGTCCTTCCTAAGTAAGATTTATGTAAAAGCAAAGGAAAACAAAATATCTATAGTTGTTTTACCATAAGAAGTCTGATTTTTGGACATTCCTATGTGTAATTAATACTAAGTGTATTCTATACTAGCTGTCGCACGCGACTTCATCAGCGCGGAATTAAATAAAAATTAGCTTTAATATGCCAGCACGTAACATCTACCTTCCCGTCAAAGTCAGTACACCAGTTCCGGAGATTATCCGGAACATACAAGACAATGCAGTCACGCAGACAAACATTTTACGTACATGTGTACGAAATATAAATTTGTTTTTCAATATTACAGACATACATTCAATTTTATTTATATGTATAGATTAGATGGTCTTTTGTTGATGAGAGTGAAGTAATTGGCACAGTGAACAGTGAACAGTGGTATGTTGTATGTGTGTGTTTGTGGTCTCACTTTTGAATGGGTCGACGCGCAGCTCCTCTCTCGTGCGCAGCGCGGCGTCGACGTCCTTGCGCTTGACGCACTGAATGCCGAGGTTGCTGAAGGAGACCAGCGTGCTGTCGCCGCTCAGCTCCGCCTTCACCGTGCACACGCCGCGCTCGCACCGCTCACGACCCACCAGGTTGTGAGGGTGCGGTCTGCACAACACATTGTTGTTGTAATGCCCGCGCAGTAAACGCGTCACCCACGCGTCTACGCCTCGACATTTTCGGTTAAAGATCGAGTAGCCGTAATTGAGTTATGAAATTGTTTAACTGAGCACTGCGAAATATTTATCATATCTATTTTTATAATTTAACCGATGTGGTTTGTTGACTGATAGCCAAATAGATGATTGAAAAGAGCGTTTGCCTTTCTATAACAACTGTGCTCTGTGGTTAAACATTTTACATCATTCTCGACTGCGCTACAACTTTCTTACTTTGTTTTCTTTTAATTTTTCCTCTATTCTCAAATGTTACACCGATGTTATACAACCTTTAACTGCTAATAATAATTGGTCTATTAAATACAAAAACAATTTCTGAAATCTGATTAATGGTTGTTGAGAATATCTTGTATAAACACTAACTTGTATGGATGGTCCTTGGTGACGCAGGAGACGACGACAATGGCGTTCCCGCTGCAGCCGGAGATCTCGATAGTGGGGTACGTCTTGCGCTCGCTCGTGCTGTTCACGCCGGGGATCGAACCCGCTGACCGACCCTCGCATTCGTAACGAAACCTAAAACGAAATTTTAGCAAAATAATCATAGATATTATAAAAATTGCTTTACATTTAAGCTTTGGTTATATTATATTGTGTGACAAAAATAATGGATAACATTTCTCCCATTCTCAAATGATACTGAGAAGAAAACAAATTAACATATTCACTTTTCACTTTATGATCATAATTTGAACAAATTTACATGATTTATTGCTTTTAAATTAAGTCATTGTAAAGCATATGTAGACGCATCACGATTGGAAGTTGATCTCAGAGGCTGTGACCTGAATATCTCAAAATAAACATTTACCAACGGCCGCCCCATTTAGTGCGGCTGACTTGCTCAGGCGCAGATATGTTTGAACATCGATCTATTGTAAATAAACAATTACTTCTCTAGTTATAAATTTTCAATTCAAAAGCTGGGGTGATGACAATACAAGTTACGATCGCCGACCTACAAAAAAAGATTGACTATACTTTCTCCTGGATGGTGAACCTCAGCCATGTGGAGTTCGGGTGTGTTACTTTGGAGATCCTAGGACTCATTCCTGGATATAAGTATAAAAAAGGTATACCTGAGTGCCTTGCTGGCGGGCTGTTCGACGATGCGCACGGTGGGCGCGGCGGCGGGCGCGAGCGCGGTGGGGTGTCCGTGCGCGGGCATGGTGGGCATGGTGGGTGCGGCGGGTGCGGCGGGCATGGTGGGCGCGGCGTGCGCGGGCCGCGGCATGCCGCTCACCGAGGGCGCATCGAACGCCGGGTCCGCGATACAGATCGCGTCCACTGAACACAAACAAACATAACACACTTTGAGGTGGGGGAACGTCATATTTATTTAAGTATGTAAGCTAGTGTTAGTTTTATGACACATTAAATCAGAGCGTTATCCAAAGCAGACGTGTTCGTTATTTCGCTTCCCCGCACTCCACACCTCATGGCGACCCTGCCATGCCGTGACGTGGACGAGTGTCGGATAGCCGATATGTGCGCACGGTGCACATTCCTGTGTGCCTCGGTGCCACTTATATGAAGTTATAACGATTTAATTAAAATTAAATTACTGAAGCATACAAACAACATGGGTAAAAGTTACTCGAAGGAAGAAGATAAAGAGGTGATAATCACTCAAAACGCAGCAGGATCTAACAACGCTGGTACGTCAGAGATAGAAAAACACATTATTACCAATAATATATTATTAACAGTGGCCCTGGTAATTTTCCTTGCGGGTGCAATATACTTGGGTTGCAAGTGTTGGAGAAGAAGCGAGCGTAACTGGATGGAAGGTCGCATGCAGGCCGAGTACTTTCGAAGAATGCGGCAACGACTTTCCGGTCGATTTAATTCGACCGATGGTGGAGATGCAGCCTGACCAACGTGCAGAAAAAAAGAAAAAGTGTAGTGAAGTAAAAGTGTAGCGTTCGTGTTAAAGTGTTAATTTAAGAACTATATGGAACAGAATTTAGAATATATATTAAGTAAGTTAACTGATATTCAAATTGATTTAAGAAAATTAGGCCCTGATAGGAGATTAAAATATTCAGAAAATGTTAATGGTAAGATTTTAGAAGCTCAAAAATTATTTTTAACGTATAAGGACATTATTAGTAACTTTAATGAGCAAAATATTAGAATAGAAGTAACAAATTATGTTTTAGGAACGTTACAACAACGTATTGAATTAGTGTATAATAAAATTTTGAATTATAAAGTTAGTAATTGTGAACAGTATAAAATTATAAAAATGGATAGATTTGATATAAAGACGGCAACTTCTTTGATCCCCGTCATGGACAATACGGAGGAAACTATTGAAAAAATTATTGATGGAATTGAAATGTACGATGAATGTCTAGTAGATAATACACAGAAAAAATTATTAATTTCTTTTGTGTTAAAAACAAGATTAACTAAAACTGCTAAATTAAAATTAAAAAGCGAATATAATGACGTAAACACTTTAGTACGAGATATTAAGAATTCTCTATTGACTAAAAAATCAGCAACTGCTCTACTTAACCAATTGAATAGTTTATCTCAGAATAATATGTCAATTCATGAATACGGAGATAAATTGTCAGAGTTATTTGTAGGCCTTACTATCGCACAGAGCGACGGAAATCCAAAGTCGTGTGAGATATTGAGACCTATAAATGAAAAACTTGCAATTAAAAGGTTTGCAGATGGTTTACGCAACAGGCGGCTAAGTACAATTATATCTGCTCGAGACTACTCTGAGCTGAAGGATGCAGTGCGTGCTGCTGAAGATGAGGAACTTGGACAGCCTTCGTCTCCTAACAACATATTCAATGCACAAAGAAAAGGTAACCAAGTCCCCTACAACAGGTTTTCTCATAGAGGTAGAGGCGGCCGAATGCAAAGAGGAAGTTATACACATCGCGGATGGAACCATAACAGTATCAACAATAACACGAAAGGTACGTACATAAATAATAATTATAACCGTGGTCATTATTATCACCGACCGACAAGAGGTTTTCGTAACAATTTTAGTTCAAATCGATTTCGTGGTAGCCGTAGTAATGATAATCGAAATCAGCGTAATATGTATCAGGCACAAATCGAAAGTCCGACAGAACATGAAACTACTAAATTAAATCAGTTTTTTCGGTCCTAAAAACTATATTTTGACTTGCGATGATAACGTAAAATATGTTTATTTGAGTTTAGACAGTCAAAAATATTCATGGTTGATAGACACTGGTGCGTCGTTATCAGCAATTCGCAGTAATACCTTATCGGTACACATACCGATACATAGAGACCCTATTGTTATAAACGGTATAGGTGGTAAGACATACTCGGAAGGTTATGTTTATTTAACTTTGCAAGCATTAGACGGAACTAGTTATGAACATAAGTTTTATTTGTTTGAAAATTTACCTTGTAAATCAGATGGTATTATTGGATTAGATTTTCTAAACAATTTTAATTCAACTATCAATTTAGAGAAAAATATATTAATTTTAACAAATGAAAAACAAAGTCAGATACCATTATACACTTCGCCTAAAGTATGTACAGGTTATATAACGATACCGTCACGATGCGAAACTATTCATTACATAAAATTAACTTCAGATGTGAAAGAAGACAGTGTGATTGTGCAGAAAGAATTACAAGAAAATTTATTTTTAGCTGGTTTAATAGTAAAACCTAAAAATAACGTAATACCTATCAGGTTAATGAACACTAGTGACAAAGAAATAACAATACCTATTTTTCAACCTCAATTATTACCTTTAAGCGAATATAATGTTTGTTCTTTCGATAAGTGTACTTTGGACTCTACACGTGCAAAAACATTGTTGCAATCTTTGAAACTTGATCACTTAGGTACGAGCGAACGTAATAGTATACAGAGTATTTGTTCGAAATATGCTGACATATTCCATTTACCCGGCGATAAACTTACTACTACTAACTTGTGTGAACAATCAATTCAATTAAAACAAAATGTAAATCCAGTTTATGTAAAACCGTATAGATTACCATATAGTTTAAAACCGGAAATAGAAAAACAAATAAAACAAATGTTAGATGAAGATATTATAGAACCATCACAAAGTGAGTGGTCCAGTCCTATACTATTAGTACCTAAAAAATCAGACGATAAAAACAATAAAAAGTGGAGATTAGTAATTGACTACCGTAAGTTAAATGACGTAATACAGGATGATAAATTCCCATTACCGAACATCACGGAAATATTAGACTCACTCTCAGGTGCAATCTATTACACGCATTTAGACCTTAGTCAATCTTATTATCAATGTTCATTAAAACCTGAATCTAGACCGATAACATCGTTTACAACTGGTACAGGTCAATATCAAATGAAGCGTCTTCCTATGGGATTAAAAATCAGTCCCAGCGCTTTCTCTAGAGTAATGTCAGTAGCTATGTCAGGTCTTAACTACGTAAATTGTTTTATTTATTTAGATGATTGTATTTGTTTCGGGAGAAATTTAGAATCGCATAACAAAAACTTGATAGAAATTTTCGAACGCTTACGTAAAGTCAATCTCAAATTAAATCCCAGTAAGTGTCAATTCTTAAAAACAGAATTATTATATTTAGGTCATACCATATCTTCTAAGGGAATACAACCAGATCTAGACAAAATAAAAACTATTCAAAATTATCCAACACCGACAAACGTTGATGAAGTAAGACGTTTTGTCGCGATGTGTAACTACTATAGAAAATTTATTAACAATTTTGCAGACATAACGAATTGTTTAAACAAACTTTGCAAAAAGAATGTCAAATTTGAATGGACTGAACAATGCGATAAATCATTTAATATTTTGAAAAATGCTTTAATTAATCCTCCTATTTTACAATACCCTGATTTTTCAAAAGAATTTATATTACAAACTGACGCGTCAGGAACAGCCATAGGTGCAGTACTTTGTAATAACAATATGAGAGTTGTAGCATATACTAGTAGACCTTTGAATAAAGCTGAATTAAATTATCCGACTATACAGAAAGAGTTACTCGCTATAGTTTGGAGTGTAAAATATTTCAGACCATACTTATATGGACGTACTTTTACTATAATGACAGACCATAAACCTTTAATATACTTGTTTGGGATGAAAGACCCTTCAAGTAGACTTTTAAAATTTCGGTTAGCACTAGAGGAATATGATTTTAAAGTAGTATATGTTAAAGGGAAAGATAACGTTATAGCAGATGCTTTATCGCGTATAAGTATAACTTCGCAAGATTTGAAATTGATGAATGAAAGGACATTGGGAGTTATGACAAGAGCGCAAGCTAAAATACTAAAAGAGACCGAAAGAGGAGATGAACGTGAGGATGATAGAACAACAAACGATATCACAAGTATTAACCCGAACGATTGGCCTGATCAACCAAGAGTTGTGGAAATACTTAGGATACCGAATGATACTGTTGAATTAATTTCAATAAATGGAGAGGATTTGAGAAAAATTAAAAAGAATATTGATGTCGAATCTGAATGTTTCGCATTTATAAAAAATAAAAATATATTATATATTAACCTTGATTTTAAAGCACAATACACGCGAGACGTTTTTGTGGAAAAATTAAGGGACATATGTGAAAAGTTAAAAATTAAAGAAATTTGTATAATAAAAAAAGAAGATAACATCTTATTTATAAAGAATCTTATAGAAGAGATAAAGAACAGAGACAAATGGACCGGTCCACGTATTTGTATTTTGAGAGGAGTAAAAAGAATAGATAATGACGAGGAAAAACAATTTATTTTGAATGACTATCATCTGCTACCCACAAGCGGTCATGCTGGGGTTCGCAGAATGGTTAATAATGTAAGACGTAAATTTTACTGGCCAGGTTTAGAAAATGATGTTAAGAATTATGTTAGAAAGTGTGAAAAATGTCAGAAAATGAAACATTCTAGGTATATTAAAGAACCTATGGTCATTACGACCACAGCGAATTCCGCTTTAGAAAAAATTTTTCTGGACATAGTAGGTCCGTTAGATATAGATATAGAAGATAACAAATATATATTAACTATACAATGTGAATTAAGTAAATTTGTCGAGGCTTATCCTCTTAGAAATAAGGAAACGGTAAGTATTGCTAAATGTTTTGTTAATAATTTCATTTTAAGGTTTGGGATTCCGAAAGTTATTGCTACCGATCGTGGAAAAGAATTCATGTCTGAAACGATGGAAGAGGTATGTAAATTACTAAACATAGAAAAATTAAGTTCTACTGCGTATCATCATCAAACTATTGGTTCTCTTGAAAACGCACATAAACATCTAGGTTCCTTTTTGCGCATACAATGTGATAATCATCCAGAAACATGGAGCCAATGGCTACCATTTTGGTGTTTTATGTATAATAATACAATTCATTCAAGTACAAAATACGCACCCTATGAACTAGTTTTTGGTAAATCATGTGAAATTCCCAGTAGAATTTCTTCAGACATAGAACCATTGTATAATCCAGATAATTACAGTTTAGAATTAAAATATAGATTACAATTAGCTAATAAGGATGCTAAGAAAAATTTATTGAAATGTAAAGAGAAAAGGAAACGTAATTATGATAAAAATGTAAATCAAATTAATTATAAACCAAACGATATGTTACTAGTAAAAAACGAAACAGGAAATAAATTAGAAACATTGTATAACGGTCCATATATAGTTGTAGAAGAACAGGAACCGAATGTAAAGATTTTGAGGAAAGGTAAAATTGAAATTATTCATAAAAATAGAACAAAACCATTTGTAAAACATAATTAATGTAATTAGTTGTAAGCTACTAGAAATTAAGAAAAATAACGAGAAGGTTATGATTATTTGAATATTTTACTTAATGTGAGTTACTAGTATGTAAAAAAAAAAAAAATGTATTTCTTAATAATTTTTTTTTTCTTTTGCTTCCCCGGAGATGAGGTGGGGGAACGTCATATTTATTTAAGTATGTAAGCTAGTGTTAGTTTTATGACACATTAAATCAGAGCGTTATCCAAAGCAGACGTGTTCGTTATTTCGCTTCCCCGCACTCCACACCTCACTTGAAATACTATTTATTATGTTTGCTTACTACTGACACTTTTCCTAATATTTAAATAAAAGTCATATAACATCTTTCTACTATATGGTTCCAAAATAAATATTTGAATCAGTTTTAGATAATAAATTAAAAAAAAATGATTTTTAATTGTATTGGATTAAGTTGGATTTTATTAGGACAATAAATTTTATGATGTATTAAATTAATTCCTATCAAAATAATTACATTCGTCGCTTCTGATAAGAAATGTTGATAAACTTTGTCCTTTAACGCAGACTTATTTTGTTACCGCGATGAAAATTATATGAAACATTATATGTATACATATTTAGAAAAAAAATCTGTTAAATATTTCATAAACTTTAACAGTGAAAGAGGATTTTTTACTGTCGATACAATTATCGTTAAAGAAAAATGCACAATTCTACAAGTACGAAACACAATGAATTCGAAATCTATATATATAAAAGAAAGTCGTGTTAGTTACACTATTTATAACTCAAGAACGGCTGAATCGATTTAACTGAAAATTGGTGGGCAGGTAGCTTAGAACCAGGAGACGGACATAGGATAATTTTTACCCCGTTTTCTATTTTTTATTCCGCGCGGACGGAGTCGCGGGTAAAAGCTAGTATTAAATAAAAGCGATAAATTTTTTTTACAATACACCAGATGTGACAAATCCGAAAGAAATCCCTGTATATAGCACATAAAAATTATAAAATAAAATTTAAAGTAGGACACTTTGATTTAGACGAAACAAGCAACGTGATAACTCACATAAAGGTGTACCTCAAGTCGGATCGCAAACACTAAATATATTCAACAAGTATTTCGGCAATGGGAACGCATTGAAAAACTATAACATTAAACACATTTGTACTCACTTCGTACATAACGTTTCTTCCAATTATAGCGCAAGACCGTACCATGTGAGGTGGACAGCTTCATTGCGATCACATTTATTTAATGTCACAGATATATTAACGTGACAGTTTGTCACAACACCGACGAAGCAACGCAGACTAACAGACGTACAAGAGTTTCCTCCTGTCAGTTAACACGTCATTGCATATGGATTTTCCCGCTTTGCCGATAACTTCAATATTTTTATAAACAATTCATTTTACGCTGTACGTCACTGTATTATAAAACCGAAAGTCAATTAACTTATATTTGGCGTTTTGATAACATTTGTGTAATATAAATAGCACAGTCAATTTAAACAAAATTAAGGGGTGAAGCTACAATAACTAAGAGCTGAAAATTGGTACAAATATACGGAACATTCTGTAAAATGTGTGAACCATGAAGTCCACATCAATTCCGCATTTGGAATAAATAAATATTCAAGGTCAAAAGTACCAATAAAAGGGGTTGTTGACTCCAACGTACTTTTTAATGCGTCACCGTTTGTAAGATATTACAGTTGAAAAAGTCGTAGTTTTCACTGGCTGGTGATCGTGACTATCCACGTGAAAGATAATTTTTCAACGTGTTTTCCAATTTTCAAGTACCTACTTATGTTGCTATGAGAATTTTTATAGCTTAAATTTTTAATTTAGTCGGATTAAAATATTATACGAGCAAGTAAACCTAACGAACGTAATATTACGTAAACAATAATCTTGTTAAACTTAGATTACGTTTACGCACCGTACGCTTCGTCGCTCACATTTTAGTTTCCACTGGTGAAGGTATACATACGTAACAGACCAGAGGCGACCAACATTCTTAACCGAGATAAATTGGATCATTGATGTAAATGGGGGTGAAGTAACATTATTAAAATTGTAAATAATATTTGTAAAATCATTCTTTTTTAAGGGTAAGTAAAACCTCCCTGGCATTCTCAGAATATCAAAAATAAAAAATCTTAACATAAAAATTACACAGTGATTTTGAAACAAAGATATAAACGTACAAACAATGATTTTGGAACGAAGTTCCTTATCGCGCGTTGTGAAAGGGGGCTAGACGGAAAAAATTCTTACGAAAAGTTGTCACGACACTTTTTGCTATAGTAAGTATGTTAACGACGAATGAGCGCTTCTTCACCATGGCAACGACGTGACAATATATAACGAAAATTCATAGAAATAAAATGTACTGCTTGTGAAGACTTAAGTTTTTTATTCATAGAATAAACATTGGTTCCTTCACTAATTAATAGAAAGGAACTTCGTTCCTTGACACCTCTCAAGTTTTTTATTTACTTTTTTATTGTTATTGTAATCTATACGTTTAACAGTGGAAGAGCCACATCGTTGCACAAATGGACCGCGGATCGCCCGGTGCAATACCACGACCACACAGAAGACAGTAAGTCAAGTGGAAGCAATTCCGCTTTTCTTCAAACGAATATGCCGTACTGAGGCTCTAATTTTGGTACTTTTCCAACCCCTTTTCTAGTGGTATGCGAATGGAAGGTAGCTTTGAGCAGAGGATATACACGTAGGAAGTGGATAAATCCTCTTTTTTTGCATTCCCTCTTCTGATTAAAGGTAGCCATTTGCAAATGCGGTGGGTCTATGGGCTGCAGTCGCTATGTTATCTTGGCGTCTTTTGTTACAGATTAATTTCCATTTACGTTTATAAACCGATTAAAATACTCACGAGGTTATCATTTGCAATAATTTACGACAGTTGTAATATTTATTAAAATGAGATGGATGCCCCACTTGTATTACGTCTATTAAATAAAAATAAACACATCGGGTATTTTAAAATTTAAAACGTCATTAGACTAGCGGGTAAAAAAACCAACATTGTAACATATAGACAGAACAACACGAACCAAACCCTAATCAACGAAATTAAAAAAACTAAATAAATCGTCAAAGATGCTATAATATGTAACTAAAATGAAACAAATCTCAGTTAATTCATTGAATAATGTGCTACTATTAGAATTAGATAATCACCGCTATTCCGGTGAGCCAAGAAATGTTACCGGCCCAGGCAAATGACACGCGACCTTATTCTGTTGTATTAGAGTCTTAAATTACCTGCGACCATAGTAAGTTAAATCTAGGTTTTTAAATACGGAATATCAGAGCACTATTTGCAATTCTATATAACGCTTCAATAAAACTGGAAAAGTTTGTAGAAATTAGCTATAATTTACAGATAGAGCGGACCGGATAGAAATCTACATGAGTCCAGTTTTGAACCCCGTCATGTTCCCATGTAATTTTCGATTTTTGAATGTTATATGGACATTTATCCGACAGGTCTTACGGCGAGGGAAAACATCGTGATGCAAAATTTACATATCTGCGAAGAATTGTGTGAAGTCAACCAACCCGTACTGTCCTCAGCGTGGTTGCGTATGACCTAGCCTAAACTGCAGTCAACAAAGTACACTGAAGGACAATTTTGTTAATTAGTCAATCTTCAATTCTGTTTCTTCTGTTTTAGGTTAGTTACAGCTAGCTTTAAAAGTACAGGGACAGTACGAAAATAATTTTTTTATTACTTTTATAATAGGATATGATATAAATACTTGCGCATATCACGGGGAGCGGTCGTTGACTAGAGGTTATCGTGAGATACGCCCCTGTGTGCCCGTGCGAACAAACTCACATGTTTCATCTCTCTATAGAGAAATGTTCGTTAAAACATTCAACATAAGGCTGCTCATTAGCTCTGAATGCAATGAAAGATTTGTACAAAAGATTTGTTTAAATGGTACTTACAAATATCACTTATGTTGAGGTCAACGGGGCCCTTATCACTCTCATCTTGCCCTACGACGAGCGTGCGATCTGCAATACAACGTACATACATCAACCATGTGTATCAAATTTCCTTCAAATTTAAAATATAAATACTCAGGCCATTATCACAGTAAAAGCGAGAGCTAGGCTAAACTATAAACATAGCGTATTAAGTTTGTACTACATAAAAACATACTGTAACATGCAGAGAAAGTTCAAAGAATATTTTTTCCTAACGTGTTAAAGACACGTATGTTCTAATGCTATATTTATACATAACATGCATCTTACTCTCTAGCCGTCTAGTTCCAACTGACTGACATCTCATCCGCCTATCAACCTATCATCCGACATGCGCAGATTATTTTGCGCAGTGGAGTAACGCCACAGTGTGAACAGATCTTTATAGTCGTAACAAGATAACATTAATAACATATTAAAAATGCGACAAAACGATACCGTCTGTAACATAGTCTGTCAATAGAGACCCTTGCTATCTCCGAGGGTGCGATCAGAGGTGACTAACAAATCAGAAGTTAAGTTCTGAAGATGGTGACAGACATACAAACAAATGTAGATTCATCGTCCCTATTGTCTTGGGCGTTAATAAGGATCAGCTTACAAATGTATTAAGTATGCGCTTTTAGTTCATCGAAGTTTAACTTTATGGTGGCTTGGACTTATTATGGCTTCACCTTTCCAATCTATTATTGACATTGAACATCGCATAATTTGTTAACGAGTACAGGATGTTTAGATTATTAATATATATCTTCTATCTATATATATAAAAGAAAGTCGTGTTAGTTACACTATAACTCAAGATCGGTCGAAGTGATGAAGCTTTGAACTAGGAAGCGGACATAGGAACTTTTTATCTTGTGTACATTTTTTTTCCGCGCGGACGGAGTCGCGGTTTAAAGCTAGTTATTTATATTTTTGTTTTATAGTTTTACACCATTAAGGCATGACGAAAGCGTATTCCAGACACCAATCAAGTTTTTCATAACTATTTTTGAAACATTTAACCAACCCAAATATATGCTGAAAACGAATAGAATGTTTCACGGTAATAGTCAAATGGCGGATTCGAACCTGCGATATTCAAGTTTCGCAATCCGTATATTAACTACTAGGTAGGTTTAGGTTAGCTTTAACTACAGTTAAAGAAAACTTTTTAAGCACATTGAACCGTTAAGCTGTTGACGTTTTAAAAATCTGTGCAGACGGTCATATATTTTTATCCAGATATCAGAAGTCTAGAAATTATCTAATCATACACATTATCACAACAATATCGGATCACTGTGACAATTATCAATTAAATTATTAAATAATTTATGAGGATAAACAAAACATTTCACTTGCAACATTCTTGACGGAGAAAATCGGTAAACGGACGGATCGGTAGTTTTTTTTCTTAGAGTAAACGACATTTAAAAACTCTTGGTCCGTATTCTATTTTGCACTACCTTTAAATATTTTTGTTTCACATATATCTTATGATAAATTACAGTAATGACTTCTTTTTATGGTATTACTAGCTGTAGGCCGCGACTCCGTCCGCGCGCAGTTATGAAATGAAAAAAATGGTTATGAAAAATAGATGTTGGCCGATTCTCAGACCTACTGAATATGCTCACAAAATTTCATGAGAATCGGTCAAGCCGTTTCGGAGATATATAGATATATATTGTTATTTAATTTTTTTGTTTCAATTTGCTTTATTACTTTATTATTTAATTGTTAAGCTTATTTACGAATAAGTTTAACATTATTTAAAATTTCTGACTTAAAAACCTGGAGTCATGGAGTCAGAAGGGTTACGGGGCTTTCCCGATCTTCATAAGTCCCTCCATGATTGCTGCGTCTGTTTTCATTAAAATATGTGTGTACTTTTGTATGTATATGCAGGTTATACATATTTATAAAAATGTAAATTATATATGAAGTTCTGTTTGCAGCTTCGTAATCTATGTAAATATAATTCAGAATAATAAATGTTTGGACTTATTCTAATAGTTTAAATGCTTATGTAAGTTTATAACGTTTTCGAGCTACAGCAATTCGATATCGCAAAAAATGCATCTACTAGAAAAACGTCGTTTTAAATTAATGCCGGCTACACAACTTTGAGAACAACTTTGAGCGTCGGTGGCTCAGGGGTTAAGCACTTGACTTGCGATCTGCAGGTCCTGGGTTCGAATCCCGCCATGTACCAATGTGTTTTTCGATTTTCGATTTACATAATTATGTACATTTATCCGACGTTCTTACGGTGAAGGAAAACATCGTGATGCAACCTGCACATATCTGAGAAGAAATTCAATGATATGCGTGAAGTCAACCAACCCGCACTTGGCCAGCGTGGTTGACTATGGCTTAGTTACCCCTAACTTGGGATAGACTGCGAGCCCTTCGGTGGAGACGTACAGTGAGCTGATGATGATGATGACACAACTTTAGTTTTATCTGAAAAATACGACTGAAGGTGTGTAACATTAATTCTATAGCTGATGCTATATATAATGTTGTTATACTATATACATGTATTACGAGTATATAGTGCATACGTACTACCAAGGCCAAGATCATATAGAGCGTGTTTGATTACTAGTTTGATTTTTTTTCTCACCTGGCAATACCTAAGCCTAATAGTCAATGTTCGAAACCCAAAACTTATGTTCGCGGTTTAAATCCGCTATTATCGTGATCCTTTAACTAACAAGTGAGTAAGTAGTTAAAGTTAAGTAGGTCATAGCTTTAAGGTTCTATTGGATGAGAACCGCTAGTCGACCTGCCTGGTGGACTCTTATGTTTGGCATATCTATAACAATGAAAAATTGATTCTGCGCCAATGACATTAAGAAATGATCTGCGAAACGTTTTATAAGGCTTACCACCGAAAATGTTTCTTTATTTTTAATTAAATAACAAAAATTTAGTCACTTGTTAACTTAATAAATAAAAATTAACAACCTTTCTGTCTCCCTCGAGAGAATACATGCAGGATATACAACATGGTTTCACAAAAATATGTTATTTTCACTTTATATATTTAAAAATGTGTACAGTCCACGACAACACGAGATGAAGGCAACAACGGTACTGGCGCGCACATAATTCAATTCGGAAACATATACGGGGTTGAGGAAAACCTGTGAAACAATGCTAATAACATTTGCTACGATCGGTGGCCCATTACGTCAACTCTGGGGAGAAGTTAATAGACAAACTTGTTTTCCGTTTTTCTTTTATAAAAATCGTTTTATTGTTATTAATAATGCTCGTAAGACAAACTGATCAGTTTCATGTATGTTTTATTTTATTACGCATGTTAAAGCTTATTCACTTTTGCGGTTAAAGTTATAGTAAATTTTATGACTTGCAACTTTTAAAAGTAAGGTAGACTGGCTAAGAAATATATACGAAGGCTTTATTTCACCTAGTTTTTTAACTATTGAAATTTTTTCTAAAGTTAATTGATTAAAATTGTTCATATAGAGAACTCGGAGCTAAAATAAATGCAAGATGTTAATGACCTCAAAGGATCTGTTGAAAAAAATACTACAAAATGACAACTTAAGCCGTCAAAGTTCTTGCGATTAAAGTCCTACTTCGCGTAACAAAAACAAAACAGAATAAAATACGAATCGGACATGCCACTGCACACAATTATGGAATCTACTCAAGGACATGGCCCTTTATGCACGAAAACAACTTTTTTGATATAACTTTTATTTCTTCGTGTGCATTTTATACATGAGTGGAATAATTTTTAAATTACCCATAGTTTAGATGGATGGATGGATGTTTGTTTGAAAGTATCTCCAGAACGACTCAATGGATCTCAATGAATTTTGGCATATGTAGTATATAGTCTGTAAGAACACATAGGTATATACATAGACACATATTATGTTTTTTTTTCAATTCCGCGAGGACGGAGTCGTGAGCGACAGCTAGTTTTGTTATATTTATATTGGACTAGAGCCAATGTTCATGTGATTTCGTTTTCGGTCTGCACTTTAGTAAACGCATTGAAAATAAAATAATGTAGGTCAAAATTTCATTCTTACCACCATACATCTATTTGGTAGGAAATTATCGCCTTTGATACATGGATTACGTGAATTGACATAATTTACTTTGCGATGATTGAGTTCGAATTTCATTACAAGCAGGTCCAGAGATAAAGATAAGTTGTACAAAAAATCTATTTGAAGTTGAATGATTTATTAAAAAATATATTAAAAAAAAATAAGTTTAATATGTGTTGAGTGCAGAATTAAACATTCGGCAAAAGAGTTGGCATACTGGCCACCAAGACCTTTGCCTTTTTGCATTATAAAAAAGTAGAGAAAATAGAATAGCGGCATGGAATTTTAATGTAAATAGTTTTATATAAATGATTTTACAAACAAATAAAGCATTTTTGGATGCAGTGCTGCTGTTTTCAATTTATACAGTATGAACTAATAATTGGAAAACGGAATTGAAAAACTCTCATACCAACAGCTTATAGATTAAGTGTACCAATTTTTCGATCGTGAGTTCATATCCCACCATTTGTGAACAAAAAGTTAGAAAAATATTTTAATACAATCTGCGAATACATCAAAAATGAATAAAATGCAACTTCACTATTATTCTAGTGAATAAAGCTATTAGAATCGACATAATATAATAGAAATACACACATACATACAAATGGTTGTCAAGATGGTTTCATTCATGGTATTAAAAACAAATCAATGCCGAGGTAATTGCAGGTAATAAGTGCTATTAAATCTTTGTTGCCTAATACCTAAGCTACAATAATTTATAGATCTATGTACTTATATAACAGAATTATTCAGAATAGCGTTACACTGTGATACCATCTTATTAATTTTGTCGTCAGCTGATAGACGTCCCCGTCACAGTGTCAACCCTAAATTAGTGGTGACTTAGTCTTAGTCAACCCTGGCACAGAGTGGATTGGTTGCCTTCACACAAATCTTTGATATTATCTATCAGCTTTAAAATTTTATTCAAAATTTCTAACTGTAATTTTTTTTTTTAAATCAGTTTTTGTCATATTGTGCACTGCAATCTTTATTTTATTTCAATAGAAATTATTAAAAACAAAAAAGTATTTCTACATATAATTGAGAAAGTTCATATCGACGCTGGAAAGCATAAACGCTGTAACCCTTGAAATCGCGAATATGTTTTTCACACGTTAATAATTTCAACCATTATCAAACGATAATGATTTTATTATAGGTTAGCACAAACTACACAACATTGCTAAATACCGCATGCTTGTAGTCGTATCAGCTCACGAGTTATCATTTTTTGGCTCTCCTGTAAAGTTCATACTTTCGGGGTTACAGCGTTTACGCTTTCCAGCGTTGATATATTACTATTTTTTGACTAGAGAATTTAGTCTGTTGTGTGGAAACTGTGAAATGGAGCATTTTTAACATTGATATGTAAAGGCTATAAAATCGGTAGAACAACAAGTGTGCAAAACAAAAATAATATGTTTATCAGAAGTTTTAAACAGAGTTAAAAAAAATTTAAATTGCCCCAATGGGTTATTTTATTTTCCTATAGTTGGTTTATTTATCTGGAACATAGAATCCCAATATTTAGCTAACTAGTAAAGTTTATCTATAGAAATAACTATAGTTATAACTACAATTGACTTGATTTTGTGTAATAGTAAAATTTGAAAGTGAAAAAGTAATAAGTCTAGAATTTTATCTGTAAATAATCAAATGTTTTGTGTGTTTAATTAAGTTATTCATCAAACATATAATACAGTCAAACCTAGATAACTGAGAAACCTCTATATGAGAAAAATATTGCAGTGTACCTTTAACTCTAGATAAGGAACCTCGATAAGGTTTGACTGTACATGAAAGGAAGCATGTGAATAGTTTGACAAAAGGCATTGATGATTTAACCTTTTAATTATTTACAATTATATTTTAAATATTAAATTTATTTACTTGTACTTACAACAAATGTGCACTATGCAAAAAAAAGCAGACAGTCAACCACAATAATTATGATAACAAGATCAAAGAGCAATTGTTTGCATGACAAATGATTACTTCTGTAATAATGGACCAGATGTCTGTAACTGTAGAACTTCACGGCTGTGCCATATATATTTTTGTCTCTGTTTTTTCACAGAACATGAAAGGGATAACAATATATATTAATTCAAGTGTCCCTGCAGTGGAACTCTAGAATTATATGGTTTACATATTAGAAACATTCATTAAAGAGTTTATGGTCACTTATTAAATGACTTAAAACATATTATGTTTAGTTTGTGATGTGCAAGTTAGTGTTAATTAATAAAATAAGTTACCTTTTTAAAAGTAACCCTAAATAGAAGGGATTTTTATCTTATAAATTCTTGTGTCACAATATTACCATACTTCTCCGAAATATCTTCACTAATTTTTATGAAATTTTATATGTATATTCAGTTGATCTAAGAATCAGCTACTATTTTTCATACCCCTAAATGTTAAAGGTTGTCCCACCATTAACTTTTTTTTTGGACAAAATTTAGCTACACAAGAAATTCCTTAAAATTCATTTTTATGGCAAAACAATGTTTGCCGGGTCAACTAGTGTTATATAACATTGTATATTGTAATACAAACTTACTATGTTAAAATTGTCAGTGATTTAAACTGATTTGTCACATACAAGCAGCTTTAAAGATACAAGTGTGTTGTGTAGTCAAATACATGGGCATCAATGTTTTTACTATCTACACAGTTATGTGTAAGGAGAAATATAATGTAAAAAATTCTTATTAGAATCAATTCAAAACAGTTCATTTGCACAATATTACTTAATAAAGTACCAGAAAAAATAGATCACATGTTATTTAACCTTACAATAATTTAAATAAAATTAACATTAATAACTACTTACTACACCAAATTGTTAAAAGCTAAGTGTTAAAATGTGTAATAAATTTAGCAACTAATAGATAAATTTCATACAAACTAAACATCGAATCTACTTTCGATGTATGTGCGGATGGCGATTGCGGCCAGCGTAAGGGATATTTTTAGAATCACACTCAGCGAACTGAGCAACAGACAGAAAGAAGCTATTATTTACAGTACAGTCTGAAATTGTACTACTGAAAGACCTAGCCAAACCGTCTCCGATTCAGCCAGCGAAATAAAAAAGAAACGATGTGCAAAGTGGCAGGCGCGAGTGTCAGTTGCCAACGGACGACATAAAAATGAGACATGCAGTTTCTTTACGGTTTACCTCCGTCGTTGTCCATTTCAATATTTATCGAATGTCTAGCTGGCAGACACCTCACGGCCGTCCTTCGGTGGCGCACATTTACTTTAACTTCGTCATAATAGCACTGAACGAAACGCACTTTACGTTTTAGACTGCTTCTACGAACTTTGAACACAAAACCTCACTGGTTAGTAAGCGATCAGGAAATAAACACGCACAGTCGATTTCACTATACGTAAACTAAAGACGTACCTCTTCGGGCATGATCCTATAATAACTGGCTCTTCTTTCGTCCAAGGAACTAGTTATCAAGGTCTCGACGAAAACAGCATGCACGCATCCATAAACTTAACACAAACTAGTTCACCACTGTACACACCGTTTGGTTTATTTTACCGCAATTTGTAAAGAAACTAGAAATATTAAACATAAATTAATGAAAAAAATAATCGAAAGACGATCGACAAAAGTTAACACTTTGTCGTCCGACGGAGTGAACGTCAAATGAAGACAATTCATTACTGTGTGCTTGAGTTGCTAAACGCACACCAATACAGAAGATTTTCTATTGGCGGTTAACTGTCACATGGGCATGTTGACGTATGCGGATTCCGCGCATGCGCAGTGCAAATTCAAAACTTTTTAACATACGAAAGAGCGAGAGAAAAGTAAAACAGAAACTATTCTACTGTTTCCCGCGTTTTATTTTTAATTTATTGCCATATTTTATCCAACGTTATTAAACACTTTGTTACACCAAGTATACGCTTTGAATATTTATCTTGAATTCTAAGAATTCTATTACTATCATTCTAACAATTGTTCTTATAATGTTTGAAAACATTGTAATTATCATATATTTTAAAATGATTTTTTTTTACAATGTTACCAAATGACATGGTTTCCGGTGTAGTGTAAAATCCATGTATGCTATTTTTCCTATTACTTTCTCACAATTATTTCTTTTCATTTAGCAACCCCTGGGTGAGTCACGAGGCTGTTTAGAATGATCCTGTAATGCGTGGGACGTTTTCAGAGTCTGATAATAATACATATTAGATTAGACGGCATGAGTCACCGCCACCCTAACGCATTTTGTAGAATTCACAAATACGTATTGTAAGAAGGTAGTAGTTAACTATTTTTATTGAAATAACTCTTACTTATTAAATGATAGTTTATTTGTACGTTTATTTACCCCTGTAGTCTAACAATTATGACTTCAGCATTTATTCCATGAGGTTTTGTGTCGATTTCAAGCTTAAAATCGACCAATATTTTTAAAGAAACCTATAATAAACCAATAATTTTGGAGTCCGAGTTGTTAGACTTCGTATAAATGTACACTCCTGTCACATTTAAGAATAAACTAAATGAGAGGTGAATTTTGAAATAAAATATATTGTCCAGTATATTGTTCACCCAGCCTAAGTTTTGCATGGACACCTCATTTTTAAAGAAAGAAAACCTTAAATGTATGTATTTTTACCGACATATATACTTATTTAAAGTAAAGTAGTGATAGCATATAAATAAGTAGTTTGATGCGTTGGAAAAAAAACTCGGTTGTTACTTAACAATATCAGGAACAAAAGTTTTTCTGTGTGTACAAAAAATGGCAAAATATTAAGGAAGCACGTTATCTTCGACGACGTATCTAGCTTGGCGCGGTGTCGGTACCTTTGAGGGTTACGCACGACATTAAGGTAATAATATCCGCCTATGTTATTAATTAATTCATTTAACAAACACCCGTCTACCAAGATTTACTTAAATTTCGCTTGCTTTTACTTTTACACAACATTTAGAGCGAAAGTAACAGGGATGCATTTTAGCATCAAACCTCAAACATAACGCCTCTTAATACGCGCGCTCTTTAATACGTTTTCATTATTGTATATTTGAATTTGATACCTAAGTATCTTGATTTGTGTTAGGAGACTTAGGAGAGCAACTAGAATCGCGCTACTAAAAAAATTGCGTTGTTAGCCCCATCAAACTCGCTGTACTGTACAAAAATCGGCTTCTGGGTTAAAAAAAGTAAGACAAGTTGAGGCTATCGTTCTTAAAAACAAGAAAAATGTTTCACGCTACACTTCAGTTAGTATTGAAATAATTTGTTCGTTTTCCTGTTAGCATCGTTTATACAAGCATACCAAGTTGTGATTAGAAAGTTCGTTCGGAGCTCGTTTGTTTTGCAAGTGCAAGCATGACTCAGTGTGTTGCGGAGTGGCGGCGCGGAGCCGGCCTACAGGTTGTCTATGGTCGCGACAAGGTGACGTGTGGTGGCGTGTGGCGACGTCTGGCGGCGCGGCTCGGTATTGCGGCGGCGCGGTGGCAACACGCCTGTCACTTCGCGTGTGGCGCCAAACCTGCTTTTTCACTTCGATACAATTTTCAAAGCGTTTTTATTTTAACCCTTGTCCCTTCTCCCTATTTTACCCTCCTTCTGAATTGCGTAGTATTACGCGTTTTATAAAATAAGTTATAAGGTGTTGTTGAATTTTTGATTACGCTGTGCGATAACGTGCGTGTATACAATAATTTTTCTATTTGATTTTTTCATTTGTTACTCTTTCTGACGTGATTCAAATGTTTGATTATAGTTTAAAATTTATAAAGAGGAAATTAAAAAACCTCGATTTTTAAAAGTAAACATAACGCAAAGTTGAAATTAAATGGCATTGTTTATGACTTGGCTCATCTATTGCATTAGAAAGCTGAAACAGACTGATGTTGGTTAGCTTTATAATTGATTATTTAATAGTTGTCGTTTGGTCGTCTAAATAGAATTTTACCTTTACTAACAGAATTTAATACCAGAAATTAAATAATGCATATTGACACAACTTAATAAACCTAGGTACCTAGGCAGTCAAAACGGCGTCGGTGCGATACGATCAGGAATAATTTAAAGTGCGAGGGAGCGCCGCGGCGCCAGCCGGAGCGGCGCCCTAGCCCTTACCCGGCACGGGGCGAAGCCCGACTGGCGCCGGTCACGGAGGCACCACTTTACCAGACAAATTACTTTGTACAGGAGTACTTACACTTGCTGTTTAGAAATCATAAGCAAAATGTAAGAGTGCTGGTTTTGTATACATTTCCTTGGAAAATTATTTTTATAATAACACTTAATAAGACAAAAATAACCAGCCCTAAACTATGGCTATGGCTTATATGTAGCATAATGACCTTTCAACATCGATAATAATGTACTAATGCAACCTCTTTCATGTCACATTTCATGACTGTAGGACTTTGACTGGCTGCACTGTTAAATGTATATTCGAAAAAAGTAATAATTAATTCAAATTTTCGTCAGCTTTCAATCTGACAACCGTTTTCAAAGAGATCATTTGTTGATAATTGATTTATTTTTATAAAATGCTGGAACAATCACCGAAAATGGCCCAACATGCTTCGCCGCCTGTCCGCACCGGCGCCGGCGACATCTCGGAGCGGGAGTTGTCTCGCGAGTGGTACAGCCTCTCCTCCACGCCCACTGCGTGAGTATTTTTCTGGTCTTAAAGACAAAATACCAGCTATCTGGTTAATCTCATACTTCTAGAGTTAGTGGCCATGATGATTCAAATGAAAGAAAAAATCAAAACGATGAACAAGATGGACACGCTTTCAGATGGTCTAGCTTAGTTTATTCGAATGCTCTGAGTTTGTAAAATTTTTGCGCAATTATATCAGAACTGATGTTATCCGCAAAAGAATCAAGATAAGTACCTACTTAAGTATCTTTGAAGATCTTACAAGAAGAACCGAGCAGTTTTTATATGATGAATGGTGTAGCTAGCTGTGGACTTGCTGTGCTCATATTTTTTGTCAAAATAAATGGTTAACTATGTTCTCTTGTGAGCTGCAGATAATTTTATGCGGTCCTAATAATATAGTTACTACGGAAAGTCCTTAGATTTATTTGTTAAAATCGTAGACATGGCGACCACAAGACCACGTGGTCTTAGGCTGGGCGCGTGATATACGCTGCAGATCACAACTCGTAACATTGTTGTTTTCCTTGTGGTGACGAATGTATAGCGTCATGGGTCTACGCAGTTTGTCACACTGCTTCGTGTTTATGTTCTGAAAGACACCATCAATGTATCAAGATTAGGTGCACTTCGTACTTAAATTTATAATCAACTAGCTGTCGCAGGCGACTTTGTTCGCGCGGAATTAAAAAAAACTTAATAAATAGCTTATGTATTTTTCCAGACTATGTTCTTCATCTGTGCCCAATTTCATCAAGATCCGTTGAACCGTTACGAAGATACCTATCTTAGAGGTCTAACAAACATCCATCCATCTAAACTTTCGCACTTATAATGTTAGTAAGAAGTAAGATGTGTAACTTTTTTGGAACCAATGTAAATTTTTGGACCACTTTTAGGAACCAATACATATCGTTTCATAAAAAACAATGCTGTGTTGTAACCTTATTGTCAGGCTCAGGTTATGACGAGTAAAATGCGGACTTCTGTAGAACGCGTATTTAACAATGACTTGTTTACGTTAAAGTAAATGATTACACCGCAATTGTTAAATGTCATTGTGGTTTCGTAAATAAGAATTAAAGGTAAAGCAGAGGTTACGAGCTACGTCAGTGTTGCTAATCTTAATGCGGTTGGAAAAAAATTAAGTGTGCATTTTCCAGACTGTAACCTATCTTTGTTCTAAATTGCATCGAGATACTTTCAGTTGTTCTGGAGTTAGGGGCTAACAAACCAAACCTCCATCCATTCATAATTTCGCATTTACCTATAACTAGTAAGATTAATATGGAGTAAGTAATAGGCATGCAATGTCGCGTTGCAGCCGCTTGCAGCCGGCGCACCCACGCAAGCAGGTGCACTCAGTGCCTGTGAGCAAGTTTGGGCGTGGGCAGGCGCCGGGCCGCAACCTGCAGCGTATCCGCAGCTGCCTCGAGGAACTGAGCAAGCCGCCGCCGCCACCCCGCGTCGCGCACAAAGCCGCCTCGCTGGAAGACCTCACGCCCAGTAAGAGGATAGCAAAAAGAAGGTGAGGGAAACATGTATTCGTTCTCTGTAACTTAGACCGCACATCGAATCTTATTTATTTATTTATTTAATCACGCCAACAGCATACATGTTGAATGGAAACATATTAAAAGTTCACTGATACATTTTGGATAACATGTATACCAATTAAAGGCATGTACAAATTAAAAACTAGAATCTGGAGCTCAATTGTCTAAAATAACCCTTTCCAAAAGAAAACACATAGAAACTTAGTCAAAGAGACTTAAAAAACGGCGCAAGACATTGGCTATTTTGTTATTTTTGATTGTTGGTAAGCCATCCATGCTTCTTCATTCACTAGAAGTAAGTATTGTTCGGAGTAGTGATTCGGGGTATATTTGTTTTATCAGAAAGGAGACCGAGAGCGGTGTGTCTGTGCGGTGTTCGGGGCCGCGCGGGTTAGCAGAGGAGCAGGCGGCGGCGCGCGTAGCCCGCTTTATGCTGCTGACCGCATGGCGCCGCCGCCGGCACGACCTGCGCTGTCTGCGTAAGACCCTCGAGGTCCAGGTAATGTGGCCGAGTTGATACACTCTCGAGATCTTTAGATACCCACATACCACTGAAAAATCGTGGCTAATCGCGTTATTGTTTTGGAAAATACAACACAATTTTAGAAACAATGCAAAATTATAACTTTAAAATAATTTCACGATGCGTGAGGAAAGAGCTTTAAAGGAGCAATGACCTATTAAATAAATTAAATTTTAAGTTTAAATTAGGGTCGATGTAAGCCCCCTGCGGTGAGGTGAGGGTTGCGTGGTCAGTAGAGGTAGTTTGTGATAGGCTGGGGTTGGTAATGCAAGGGGTGCGTGACCTTGATGGCGACCTGTCGCAATCGCAAGGGTTGATGTTCAGTAAAATCTGCTTATCGATTACTAAGTTGTTTTATGGCCCAACAATTGATTATATTAAACACAACAGAAAATGCTCTTTTACGCAAATTCGATTCTTTAGAAACTGATCAGATTTTTAGAGTGAATCGTAAAGATTTTATAAGGTATACAAATTAATTATGTCTTTCTTAATTTTATAAAAGTGTTATGTTAGAGTTAGTATTAAGTGTAATGTCCTACACCATCAGCTTCGAGTTATACAAAACTAACAGCGGGAAACAAGCGTGTTTTTAATTTGTTCGTTTTCTCGACTTTACTGGGTCATATACATGTTTTGTCGTCTCCCTAACTCTTGGAAACTTTTCCTCCACTGTGAATGACAGCAATCTGCTCTTGTGGTGTTATACAGGTGAGCAGCAGCGAGCGGCTGCGCGTGCAGGTGTGGGCGCTGAAGTCGCTGCTGGAAGCGGACAGCGGCAAGCTGCGGCTGGCTCTCAAAGAGCTGCAGCGCCTCAAGCAGCTGTTGCACGACAGGGACGCCGAGAAGGCCCTCCTCGAGAAGGTGCGATATCACCTGTCTGTACGCAGTTAAATTTATCCGTCCAGTTTTCTAAGCAGTAGTATTTTATTGCAGGAGAAGCGGGCGCTGGAGGGCGACGTGAGCGCGGCGGAGGACCGCGCCTCCGAAATGAGCATCGGTGATACTTTTACACATTTCCTTTTATAAGAGAATATCTTATGATAATAGATAAATAAAGCCAATATAATTGTATGTGAATGTTGGTCAGGATGGCGTAACTGTCGCAATGAGCTGGAGGCGGCGAGCTTGGCGGCGCGGGCACTGGAGCGCGCGCTGGCGCTGCAGCTGTCGGCGCAGGCGGACCTCGCCGCACAGCGCGACGCCGCCACACAGTCTGTGAGACCTAAATCTACACTGAGCAGTACTTCACCAGATGTAGAGAGGTCTCTGAGTGTGTGTGTGTGCAGGTGTCGCAGCTGGAGGGCGAGGTGCGGCGGCGGGAGGCGGTGCTGGGCGCGCTGCAGACGGAGGCGGCCTCGCTGTGCGACCAGCTGGCGGACAAACAGCGCGCGCTCGACGAAGCAGCTCTACAGTTACACTCGGAGCATCAGTCAGTACACTGTTCATATGTGCTCATTTCGGCAAGCGACTTCTTCGTTTTGAAGGGTTGTAGTGCTCTACAGCTGATAAAATTTTATACTTCGGTTGGATTGCTATACTGATATAGCTACTCAACTATTTTTAGCAGCTTCTTCTCGTTCCAATTTAATGTTTGTGTTTAGGGCGCGCCTGCGCAGCTCCGGCATGCGGCTGCGGCTGGCGGCGCGGCTGGCGCTGGCGCTGCGTGCTGCGGAGGAGCAGCGAGTGAGGCGGGCGCGGCTCGAGGCGGAGCTGGCCCGGCGCGACCGCCAGCTGGTAGAGGCCCGCGAGCGCTGGCTGCCCCACCCACTGCTCAGGTATCATTCACTTTATCAAATGATCTTAAAACTTACGGTGTTAGATTATATTTTGTGATTTTCTTATTTTTCTTTACATCAGATGTTTTTCGATGTATTTTGTGTCAAAGTTAAGTACAATATTTGTTTAGGTTGGCGCAGTATGCGCGGTGTTTGTTGCGGCGGCGGTCCTCGTTCCGCGACGTGTTCATCTGGTCGATGTTGCCAGCGCGACACGGCTGCTGACTGCCGACTGTCACACCACTATACATGGCAACACCGACATTACACAATCACAGAAAAATGGCGTCTTATTTAGCGCCATGTTGGACAGCATTGTCCAAATTTTTTAAAACTGCAAACTGCTCTTATGTACCTCAAAATAACACAAATTAGGAAATGAAACGGTAAGTAATTTTAGACATATTGTTATATACCTAAGTTTTGTAGGTTATGTTTAGGATTTTTTTTACTATATTATTACTAGTTTATTTCGACACTTTAAGTGTAATTTAAGGGTTGTATAAAATAAAATTTAATTTAAATAGTCTTGTTTTATTTTGGTTTTTAAAAATGTAACGTAATTTCAACGATTACGTGTTATTTATATAATGGGAAAAAAGAAATTGAGATTCCTTGCAAAGACGTCTTTTACCTTTGATTTCTGAGACCTAAATCGCTGTATAAAACATATTACCCCTTGTTCCCCATTATCTTTGACAAAATAGAGATGTAGTTAATAGTCATTATTGCTTTGGTCATCTCTCACAGTACACATATAGTCGTAAAATTATAAAAAAGGAGTTCTCTATGAATAGGTCTTGGCAGAAAAAAAGATTGTGTTCACGTTCATTGATTTATTTTCAGTCTTACAGCGCTAATCAACTTGCTACGTCAAAATAACATTTGGAATGATTTCTTTTACCCAAAGTTCGCCATGCTGTGATGATTTTTCTAACATATTTACATTAACTCACAAACTCTGTCTACACATTTCTACAGATCAATTAATATCAGAACAAAATAACATGAGCCTCGATAAACTTTAGTATTTTTCAAATATGGCGGATAGAGGTGATATGCGCACTGCGCAGTGCTCCCCCCCGCGTCCCTGTACACTGCTACGCCGCAGTGTTCAGGGCAGCGACACGAACGATGTTCCGAGCCGACAACATCTTTGAATAAAACTATACGCTTAAAATAAATGACATGTTTTAGTTTAAAATCTAACAGTCAGTTTTCATTATAAAAACATGTTACAGCAAAGACTTGTCTTGAGAAAACTGAGATAGTAATGTTTTTTTATAAGAGTTTCAGCAATGAGAACTGAATTACACATGTTTTAAATATTGCGCGTCGATAAATGTTATGACTAGAACGAATTGGTACTTATTTTCCACTGACCTCTATAAATGGACTGGCTATAAGACGTGGTATTTTGTGCCTATTTGATTTTTGATCTTTTGGCGCTGACGGTAGCGGTGGTGTGGATTAGAACTAATAATATAGTTTTAACTGTCACGTAACATCGAAAAGCGCGTACTGTCCATTTAAAGAAATCAGTGTTATTTTCACTACAATTCTAGAAAAATCTCTAAAACTAAACAACATTTTAAAATAAATAATTTTTTTCTTAAATTTCTAACTATCTAATTTTTAACAGCAAAAAATTTGCAATTATATAGTTTATACACATTTCAACCATATTTACTATATAATCAAAATAATGTAAATATAAATTAATTTGACAAAAGTATGTATTACTTATTGCATTTAGGCCAGAGCTCTGACATCTTAAAACGTAGATACAGAATAAAAAATTGTAAACTAGGCTCTATGGTTTATCACGCGCCAGAAACTGCCTATTTTAAGCCTTCATTGAAGTTAACTAAAAAACGATCGATTACTCAAGTAACCATAAGTTTAGATTACGTATGTCTCTTGTATCACCTGAGGGTCTAGCACGAAATTTTGCGAGAAAGTATTCGTTGACGTCCATCGAATAAGCACATTAAATGTTTGAACCTTGTTGAATCGACATCCTCAGTAAGTCGAAAACAAATTCCGTACCCTTTCGCTGAACCGTCAAATATTCGGTATCTTAGGAATCATTTAAACTTTAAAACGAGGAAAATTTTTCGCATTTCGTGATAGACCCTGTGATTCTATTACGAGATTCAAATATATTGAAAAACAGCTATTGAATTGTCAGTTTATAAAATTACTACATAAATAGAAAATGATTTATTTTTTCTTCAGCATTCATCATAAACTACGAGTATATTATAATTAAAACTTTAGAGCGGACATTTAATATTAACAATAACAATTCGTGGCAGTTTTATTATTGCATTGCAGCCTGTAGCGGTTAACTCTTATATTATACATACAACCTTATGTATTACAATTAGGCAAATCTATTTTTTATTTACGATCTGTCGCTCTAAAATATTTACATTTAATTCACGTTGAAGTTACGCAGTTATGTTAAAAAAATTAAATTGCATTGAATAAATAATTATACACAAATAAAACCTTTTATATAAAGCGAAAAATAAAAAGTCTATCTTTTTCTGTACATAAAATTAAACATCTGTCCTATGTTAGGTAAAATGTTGAAACCAACGTCTTTTGTACTTAATTTACTTTTTTTAATCCGATTCTGCGAAGACAAATGTGTCACAATACTCTCTTTATTATTTCAATGTTATTGATTTTTTTTATCAGTTGTGTCAATTAAAAGGCCAAGGATTTTCTGAAGACACAACCATTTAAATATTTACAAGTTTTATTCACACGGTCGACATTGACCTTGTGGCGGGTTGTCTTTTGCCTCGAGTTATAAGTGAACTTATAATACCTGTGGGGGGGGTCTATATCATACCGAAGCCCTCGCCGCCCTCGTTGATGGCCCAGAGCAGCGCGTGCACCAGCTGCTCGTAGCTGTCGTAGTCCGGCAAGCACAGCTGGTTGAAGCACGTGTGCGCCGTCGGCAGCGCCCCGAACGTCGGCGCCGCCGTTATCTGGAACCGCGGGTTCAGCTCCTGCGGCACCAGAGGAAGCGTTACGAGCACCCGCAGGAAGCGGGGGACGCGACACAGGGGAGATACCCACCTGGAAGCCGCCGGGGGGCAGCTGCGAGCAGCCGGTGGTGAACTGCAGCAGGCGCGCGCGCTCCTCGCCGCTGAAGTTGGCGAGCGCGGCCCAGAACCAGCCCAGCAGCCGCTCCCAGGCGCGCCCGCTGCCCGCCACCAGCGCGTGCGCGCGCCAGTCCGCCACGCACACCTCGCCCGTGCCGCACACCAGCAGCTGCCCGGTCACAGTGCACCACATGTTAGCACGCGGCGCAAACCTCCGCCCAAGTAGCCAGCTCGGCGCGCACTCTACCTCGAGCTCGTTCTCGTCGAAGATGGCGAGCAGGTTGGTGGGCACGAGCAGCGCCAGGCCCCGCAGGAAGGCGGCCACCTCGCGCCGCACGCGCGCCGCCAGCCGCCACTGCGCCAGCGCCTCCAGGTACTGCAGCTTGCTCGCGTTGCTGACCTGCGCGCGCAACATCACATCACATCGCCTTCTCCACCCGCAGCGTTCCCCGACGTCGCGCGATCTACCGACCTTGATGGTGGAGCCGTTGGGCACGAGGTCGGTGGTGTGCAGCAGACGGCCGGAGGCGTCGTACACGTCCTCGGAGAAGGTGAGCTCCAGCGCGTCCTCCGCGTCCAGGTCCGTCTCCAGCACGTACTTGATCTTGGACAGGTACAGCTCCGGGTCGTCCTGCTCGAAGTACTGCAACACAGTGCGCAAGTGACTACGGGAGCGCGCTGCGGGTCGCGGCCGCCGCTGGTCCCCGCAGCGCTACCTTGTAGTGCACGCGCAGGCCGATGATCTGCGCGAGGAAGGAGCGCGTGAGCCGCGCGCGCACCAGCTGCCGGTGCGAGCCGCCCAGCGCCGACTCGTACAGGCACTTGCCCACCAGCTTGCCCGCCAGCTCGAAGTGCTTCAGCTGCAAAAAACATATAGCATTCATCATTTTTAGCTTTTTTAGCTTTAGAGTATATATTTTCATCCCATTAAATTTGTGGTTTGTAAAACGAAAAAAATTGTCACGAGAGAAAGAGACAAAAATTGCAATATCGGCAAAGAAGGATGGTTGCCATGGTAACGGTAATGTTCAGCCAATGGTGAAGGTCCGAATGGCGCGTACCTTGAGGTGCGGCGGTCGCTGGGGGTTGGGGTGCACGAGCGCGGTGGGGGAGTCGCGGAAGGGCACGAAGAGTCCGAAGCGCGGGTCGAACAGCTGCGCGCACACCAGAGAGAACCACTCGCGCCGCACTCCGCCCCAGTCCACGCCTGCACACAGAGAGGCGCGTCAGTGCACGACTGTGAGTGAGGAGCGCCTCGTGCACTAGCGGTGACCGCTGACCCTGCTCGCCCTGGAAGGTGATGTCGAAGTTGCGGCACCAGTCGGCGACGGTGAAGTGTCGCGTGGCGCGCAGACTGCTGCGCACCAGCTCGGCGCGCACCACGCGCAGCGGCAGCTTGTCGTGCGGGTGTCGCGCGTGCGCCTTGCGCATCTCGCTGTAGAAGAACTCCTGCTTGTTCTGAAGCACACGCGGTTCGACATATAGTAAGAACCCCTTAATGGACTTCGCGCGTACGTATGTGAGCGTGTACCTTGAAGGAGTCCTCGCCGCCGCAGTTGGCGATGAGGAGCTGCGTGAAGGCGGCGGCGAGCAGGTCGCGCTGCGGCGCGTACAGCCGCACCGCCTGCGCCCCGTCCTCCAGCGTGAACTCCCCGCCCGGGCCCGCGCCCGACCGCGGCAGCAGCGTCAGCTGACACACCACGTGCACGGATTAGCTTCCGCATGACGCTCACACACATCCTCCATTCCAGCAACCTCACAGCTCTAACCTTAGTGGAGGGGCAGAGCCTGTAGGTGGTGACGCGCTTGGGTATGAACTTGAGCACGTAGTCCTTGAGCATGAGGTGCTTGTTGTTGAGCAGCAGCAGCAGCTTGCGGGGCCGCGCGGGGCCCAGCAGACGCGCCTCGAAGCTGGCCTGCGCGCGTCGCCCGCACACCGCGCGCTGCACCGTCGCCGCCTCGCTCGCTGCGCACGCGCACACGTCAGTGACCTCAGTCAACATGCGGGCCGACAGCGCCGATGGCGGCACACACCGCCCACAGCGCCTACCTGTGAGCACGATGCAGTCGAACTCCCCGTTGTGCAGCAGCGCGCCGTCGTAGTAGATGGCCGCGCGGTACACGCCGGGCTCGGGGAAGCACAGCTCGACGGCCGCGCGCTGGTTCACCGCGTCGTACTCGAACACCGCGCCCGACGACAGCTTCTCGTCCACCTCGCCGCTCACGGACTTTATCTCGATGGAGAAGCCCTGCGGCGCACGCGGCAACAAATACGTATTACAAAAGCGGTCGTCGAATGCGGAAGTACCGCAAGTGTATGTGCGGTGGTTACGCACGGTGGCGAGCGGCGCGGGGTTGTCGAACTGGTCGCGCGGGTGCACGTGCAGCTGTCGCGGGCGGCCCGCCGTGCAGACGAGGGCGGCGGGCGCGCGACCCACCCGCGACCGCCGCGCCGCCGGCCGGCCCGCCGCGAACCACTTGCGGAACGGACCCCCCGCCGCGTGCGCGCCCCCTGACACACCGCACACACTCTATACTTTATGTTATCCAAATATGTCATTATTTTAAAAAGATATAATTGAATAAATAATAATTTACCGATCATGATAGATATGATGTAGAGTCCGGCGGTGCGCACGGTGAACTTGACGCGCGCCGTGTGCGCCAGCGCCGGGTCGCCCGAGCCCAGCTCCAGCACCGCCGATATCTGCAGCCACGTCGCGACAATTCACACAGACATACAGAAGAACACATGTATGCTATATGACAGTATACGAGTAAGCGGTGGTATACCTTCCTGGTGCCGTGCGTGATGTTGACGACGAGCTGGTCGGTGTCGCACACGGGGTAGGGGTGTCCGTTGCGCTGGTAGCACAGCACGGTGAAGCACATGGTCTCGCCCACCGGCTGCGGCTCCTGCCACCCCCACTCCACCTGAAAACGTCACCACACAAACACACAATCACATTAAATACGCACCGAATGCTAAACGAATGAAGAAGATTTTTGTGATTAATTTAAGCTTTTTTATTTTTTCCCGCTGCAGGTGCGATAGTTTGCATTATAAATGTTAGTAATGATGTCCACAGTACACACGTGCAGTAAATGCGTACCTTGCAGCTGGGCGGGTGCAGGTACTTCCCGGTGACGTACTGCAGCAGCGAGTGCTTGGCCTCGGGCGCCAGCGAGGGCTGCGTCATCGCCGCCAACGTCACCAGTCCGCACACCGACACCGACACCACCAGCATGCCGCCTGCCGGCACAACGACGCCGACACCGTCATACCGACACTCCATCAGTGTTCGCCGACATCGTAGATAACAACACCACCACCACCAGACCAGATACACACAATACTAACCAAACAATTCGAGACCCCCAGTTAATAGATTCTTGATACTTTCCCAAGTAAAGTAAATAAGTACTTATAAGTAGTGTCATGATCTTATACATCTAAATATATTATATACTTTTGCTAACGTAATCGTATTTCCAGTTAGTACTATTTTTTTTTTTTTTAAATGGTTAAGTCCGTAATATGGTAATGTTGGAATCAAACTTTACCAACACCGAACCAAAGGCTAGCATAAAATAGCAGTCGATAAATCTTCTCACCCCATGTCCAAGCGTCCTGATGCTTGCTATTCTTGACAACAGTGCTCCAGAGGTCGGCCTTGAGACTGAGTAGGGCCTCCTTGCCAGTGGGCAGGCTCTGGCGCGCTGCGCACCAGGCACTGAAGTCCTTGGGGTCGATGACGTGGCGTGCTGTGGAGTCTTCCAGCCAGTACACGTCCTCCAGCGAGCACACGTCCAGGCTGAGCAGTCTGCAACATGACGACAGTCCGTTAGTAGTTCCAAAGTTAGTCGCAGACTGACGTGCACTGACAGGGCAACTGCCAATGGAGTGCCTTCTGTAGAAAGTGCATTTATTTTGGCCAATAACAAACAGTATGCATTCACACTTTACCGTTTACCTACATCTAGTGTGATACGAATGGATAGTAAATATTTTCAGTTTTATATTCTTTTGTTGGGAATATTTTTTGGTAATGTATAAGTCTTTTCAAATATGTTGATCATGTGCGCGCTGTGCAGTGCCTTTCCTTCGCAAACCTAACATAACCTAACGTTATGTTCTATGAAGCGATTCGCTGGAATTTCGGAGCCATCAAGTTAATTGACATTTTTTATATATTTTGTGTCTTGATAAGTATGAAAAATTCTTATAGAATATTAAAAATGACGTAAATTCTTTTTTATTTTATTTAACAAAACGTTCAGTTTGAGACGCGATGCGACCGCGAAGTTTTAAAAAAAAATCTCGCCCTGAAGATGGACCCTTGTCCGGAACGAGTCAGTGCTGTCACCGGACGATCATACGTGAGTTAAGCCGTTCTTAATTAATTTTTTATAATGTCTCACGAAAGATTAAATAATTTAAAAACGTTAAATGGGAACTTAAAGGAATATACGTATATAGGAACTAAAATTAAATGCAGTTTAATTATATGTGGTAGAGAACAAACAAATCTTGAGATGTTCGAACAAGACAATTAAGAGAATTTAAACCGTTGTTAAACCGAGCAAGTTCTCAACTCGAGCGCTTCGTTACTGATGGCCGCCTGAGGTGGTCTTTCTAACATGTTTACTTGTTTATTGTGCTAAATCTCACAATAACAAGAATAAATATTTATATTTCTTTACGGGGATTTAGCAGTTAAATTAGTAAATTACAAAAGTTTAAAATTATAGGAAAGTCATAAATTAGACGCGATTATGAAAGCTCTTAATTTCCCATAAGCATACTCCAAATTAATTTCTAATAATGGAATAAATAACATAGTTTCATTTTAAATTCAAATAAAAATCGTCGACATGATTTTCAGAAAGAATTTACACAAACAAATAGAATTTCGTCGTTCCTTTGAAATGTTTCTTTTTTATTTAACGTGCATGTTGCATAGCACGCAATCTCACGTTACCGCGGACGAGGCTGGAGAGTCTTTGTGACAAACTCTGCAAACAACACATAAAGTTGCCCATACACTAACCGATTAATTAGAAATTGTTTTACTATTTTTAGATAAAATTCAAATTACAGTGAAAATTGTCCCAACGCAAACAATAAGAACAACTCAACACTTATTATACGTTGCTACGATCGTAGCTAGTGCGGTCTCTACTTTTTACTTCGTCTCTTCGTGGGCTCCGTGGGTTCTCTTCCTACTTAAAAGAAAAAAAATATATTTAAAGTAACAAAATTGTGGAGCGAACTAATTATTTTTTACTGAGCTTCCAAGCTTATGCATTGACAATAAATATAACCATGTAATATGTATGTATGTATATGTGAAATCGGCGGTAAATGTATCCCAGAGGACGTCCCCAATGTAATGTTACAGCCGGACAAAATGGAGGTGTGGCTTATACCATTTTTATTAAATTTCAGGGAACTTTAAGTGCATTATTTTTAATTATCTATATTTTTTATGTTAGATTTTTTATTAATTTAACGTTATTCGTAATTAACATTAAAAATATGGTATAACACAATTTATTCAAGTAGGGTTGGAGACAGGCAGACGGCCGGCCGTAAAAACTTAAACCAAAACTTTAAGGTTTATAAAATCTTGTGTACTGACCTAATGTGAGTGGGAAAAGGTCAGGGAAATGATGACAATCTATTCAAGTATCATCTTTAATTAAAAAATAATAATAAGTCGTAATATAAACATTTTGAAATATCTTTTTTTAATTAAAAAAATATTGACCTGGACTCATATATTATAATTTCATTTGGGAATAAAATTTCCATTTGCACGCCCGATGTTTGCTGCCAACGTCCGTTTCTGACGATCATCCTCATCCTTTGGGTAAATATTTTATTTATAGTAAGGCGGAAAATTTAATTTTCACTTGTATTTTGGGAAGATATACTATAGGTTTTATTAATTTATTTTATAGTTCAGGAAGAGAGGAAAGTAGACTGAATTTGGCTGGATGCGATGCGAAAAACGGAGAACCAAAAATTGCCAAGATATGATGAATGATGACAAGCCTCGAGATACTTGAACTAAATAAAAGATTGCAATTATTGGTAGAACGGACACAACACAATTATCCAGAAGTACAATTTTAAACTACGTCATCTTTAACACAATGTTTTTCTTTAACATGCAAGAATAACGAATATTTGTGTCCATTTTATTATAATTCCAACCACAAATGGCTAAAACCACAATTGGTTTGTCAAAACGAAGTTGGGACGACCGCAACATTGTGTCTCATCGTATATAGGTAGCTTTATTGAATTTGAATACGTGAACAGTGTGCGCGGTTGTGGGCGCTGAGCGAGGACAAAGGCACTCGAGCCTCGAGCTCAGTCCGCCTCTGTCTTCGCACAGCGACAAGGAAATATGGGAAACGAGACAACACGAAGAATTAATACGGTTGATACATCTTACTAATATTAATCTTTAACTTAAGAATGGTTCTTTAACTTAAATTACTCTTATAGGTGGTGTAGTTCATTTTTTAACATTACTGATAACATAAATCCATTTTTTGCAAGTATGAGATTATGTAAATCCAAGACAAGAATCGTCGACAGATGGCGGAGCAAAATCCCCGGCGCAACGATTGAAATACGAGGAAAAAACCCCTCATAAGTCTGGGATTTGAATAAACCTTTGCTATGTTAATTGATGCCACCATACATTTTATGTTCACACCTAGACTCGTGTATCTAAATGATTCATTTTACATTAGCGAATATTTCAAAATTATATTGCATTAAGTATGTATAAAAAAAGTTTTTCATCATTATTGAAGACGTCGTCATAAGATATTCGACGACCACGACGACGAGGCAACTTATATTTCACTTGTATTTTCAAATATGTGATTCAAAGATTCTTTTGTAACTCGAAGTGACGTCATATACCTCCGCCGTTTAGCGGGATTACAATGTCATTGTGGCATTGTTGTGAGGTTGTATCGAGCACAAGTCTCTATGAGTGAGAGCAATGGAGAGGGGACATCCGCTGTTCGCTCGAATTTTCACACGAAGGTAGAACAGTGCACTTACTGTTACAATAGTACTGTTCAGACTCGTCGCGTCGTGTCTGAAAGAGTAACCATTGCCAGTAAGTCTACACTTTAGACCAATTCACTGTGTCTTCAAAGACTAGCAAGCGAGATTTTGTTGGCAATCCTAAATAAATAAAGCAATACTGTTCTGCTTCACCAGGTCATGTTAAATTTAGGTACGTTATTATAGGTGGGATATTTTTTTTTTTCACTCTTATGTAGCAGTTAGGACAAAAACCGTCTGTGTTTACAACGCTGTATATAGTATTATACTATAGTGAGTGTCATGACTCCCTTTAATAAATAAATAGTGTAGGGTATGCGAAAATGATGTCATGCCAAAAAGTACTCCTCCTTCATACATGATCACGCAACTAATAATAATAATAATAATAATAATTTATTTATTTCAGATAAACATCCATTAATTGTTAGTACAGTGTTTTACTTAAAAACTATGTTAGTAATAACTTATATCTAAAACAATAACTTATACATACAATATATTTTATATCAGCACATGGGCATTAACCCAGTGCTTCCACAATGGGCTATCCACGCGACTCGCAAACACCTCCAGGATAGTGTTACGGCTGCCGCGCACCCGCTCCATCAGGGAGGCAATGTGCTTGCGCCGAATCGCGGCGAAACCATCAACCCGCGCCTCTGCAAACATCCCCGACGCACTGCAGTGGCGCGGCAGCCCCAACAGTGCCCTGAAGGCGTTGTTATATTGTACGCGTAGGGCGTTGTACGCGCGTTGGGTAAAATTGAACCACAAGCTGCATGTATAAAACGACTGGCAATACGCTCTGAATAAGGTTAATTTTACATCCCTAGAGCACGCAGCAAACCTCCTAATCAGCATGTTGCTCCTAACGGACAGCGCCCTACGTTCCCTCTCCATGTCGTTTTCATCTGTTTGGGTCGCTGTTAGCCAGTGACCTAAATACTTATATTTTGAGACCATTTTAATAGAAACTCCGTTTAGGGTAACCGGCGGAACATTTGAGTAATATTTGTTACCAGCGTGAAAAACTAACAATTCAGTTTTGGTCACATTGTATTTAAGTCCATGATCTATTGCAAAGTTCTCGCATATATGGAGAAGTTTTCGGAGCGCGCCGATCGACGGGGCCAGTAGCACCATGTCGTCCGCATAATTTATATTATTCATAAAGATCCCATCGACCGAGCACCCGACCTTCGCACCGCTGAGCGCACCAATCAGCCGATCAACATACAGACTGAAGAGCTTCGGTGACGTCAGCCCTCCCTGTCTCACCCCGCACTCCAACCCGTATGGTTCCGATAAAGCGCCCGCCCATCGCACCACGTTGCTCTGGTGATTGTACCAATATTTAAACAACTCGATTAACTCTCCTGGCATCGTGGTTGCCTCGTATAGCTTCTTCCACAAAACCCTATAGGACACCAAGTCGAATGCCTTCGACAGGTCGAGGAAACACGCGTATACTGGAGTCTTTCTATCAGTATAATATCTTACAGTATGCTTGACACAAAGAATTGCCGTTTCCGTAGATAGGCCCGCTCTAAATCCGAACTGAGCATCGTTGAGGGAGATATGTTTGCCGAGTTGTTTGTCAAGCAAACTGTCAAGTACTTTCGACACTACGGTGGCCAATGAAATGGGCCTATAGTTATTTGCATCAGAAGCATCACCTGATCTGTCTTTTACTATTGGCACTACAATTGTCCTCATCAATTCATCAGGCAGGTATGAGTGCCCAATACAAAAATTGATAAACATAGAAAGTACCCTGGGTAGATGAATGCCGGTATTCTGGAGATGTTCTATACTCAGCGAGTCATGTCCAGGAGACTTTCCGCGTTTCATCCCTCTAATAACTTCAGCTACCTCTTTTGCTGTAAATCTAATGTGATAGTGGTCAGTTGTTTGTGCCACTGTCTTGTCGTCGACTGAACTTAATGGAGATTTAACAAAAAATCTATTTTTAAAGAGGTTGGCGATCGAGGCGGGCTCACTAACTCCGTCAACACTCACGGGGAGGCTCGACTTGACATTTAAAGCATTGGTTTTTCTCCAAAAGTTGGAAAAATCTTTTTTATCATGACATGAAGCTATACTATCCATTCTTATCTGCTGTTGATTGTTTTGGCACCATTTAAGTTTGTTTTTAAAACATTTCTTGGTACTTTGCATATTGTCATAAACTAAACCCACTTTTGGCTTACCATACCAAACCCACACCTTAAAGCCCAGCCGAGCCTCCTCGTAAGCCTTCCTTACGTGTTTATTCCAGCCGGACAGATTTCTTTTTCTACTCTGGTTAGTTGTACTTTTATAGCTATGGCATGCCGCATCCTTCAAAACTTGTGTTATTTGGTTATACATTTGATCTAAAACACGTCTATGGTCTAAATTATTACAAATCTTATCACTACAAAATCTATAGTCGCGTGGAAAGTCAATTGTCTTCAGTCTATTATTACAAAATTCTTTATATAATTCTATCTGATTAATGTCTCTATTCCCCCAGACAATTTTATTACATTTATTCACACAAGCATCAAGTTCTTTTTGAAATACCTCTAAATTACAAGTAATTTTTAACGGGAAGTGGTCTGACCAAAATACATCATACATAATGCTAACATCGGTTATAGATTTCCAAGCCGTTTCCGACACTACACAATGATCTAGCCAGCTGTGAGAACCGTGGGCATCACTGACATACGTATAGGCGTTAGAATTAAGTCCTAATAATTCAATGTCTGCACATCGCCAGTTAAGTTCTGTACAAAAATTGATAAGTTCACTACCGAAAGATGAAGATGGATTTGCGTTAAAATCACCTAAAATATACACTGAGCTTACACAGCTATCATCGACAATGGCGGCGATCTCACCCATACACTCCGTAAATTCTGTGAGATGTTCAGGTGAGTCCGTTGGCATGTATACCGAGAACACCAGTGCACACCGACCAGCTGAGTTAATTTTAACCGCCGCCAAGCGCACACTGTTGCATTCTATGACCGATACTTCTGCAAACATGCTCCTCCGCCACAATATTGCGACACCTCCGTAAGGCCGGCCGCGCAGAATACCCAAGCTGGTGTCGACTGCGGATCTCCCAAAGTACCCGAAGGCAGGATCAATATTGCCAAGTGCAGGTATGTCGTGAGGCAATAGCCATGTTTCTTGCAGTGCTATTATGTCCGCCTCTCGGCATAAATGCCTAATACACTCTTGGGAACGCATAACCGATTTACAGTTAAAACTAATCATTTTAATATTATTCTTTAATACGGGTTCAATAAACAAATATAAAACATATTTACTCAAAGAAAAATAATTCATTTGTTACTCTCCTTAAATTAGTCGTGTTGTTGTATAATTGTTAGGACTTATTGTACCTAAATTTATATTTTATCTCATGAATTATTTGCATCTAGATTTAGCCAATATACTAATCCTAGGACTTTAAAGGTGAAAGTTGACGCATTGCGGGGCGTAGGAGTCTATATCATCTTAATGCCAGGAATGTCTCAAACCTTATATGTGTTATATAAAGATATCGTATATAGTATATAAGTCTTATTGCCGTATACAGAAACGTTTCATGATTGCACAAGCAGTCCCTTAGTGCAGATCCGTATTACCTAACCTATACTTAGACACCCTTAGTTGAACCTACACTAGCACCCTTTTGTTGTAGTTACGTCAACTCTTAAGATATATTTTATATAATTTAACCGTAGTTTCTTTGAAAGTTCTGCAATAGATAAATGTTTGGTATACATATAATTTGGAAGCAGATGTGAAGTTTTGAATAAATCCAATCTGGCATTTCAGTTACGTTCCAGTTTGTACTTTTATTGAAAACATGAAAAACTTTTCAACGGAACTGTTGTCAACATTTATTTACAATATAGAGACAAAAAGATATAAAATGCAATATTAATCTGACATTTTTTATTTTATAAATCAACCTTGAAATATTAATAATCAACACAACGCTTCAGTTTCGTTATACTTTAGTATTAAATATTGGCAGATATAAATTGGCATAAACTTAAAAAAAAAATGAAAAAAAAATCAAGTACATTTTCTTGTCTAACTCACAATAAATAATATGTCATGTTGCCGTAAATTTATTCATAAGAGATCGTTTTCATCCCCGGCCAATACGTATTTCGTAACAAACACGTGACCTTGACTGCGACCAAGGACAAGCACTGAGCTAATTCTGTCAGAGCCAATGTTCGAACGCGGACTATCTTAAATCTGAAATTTTCAGTGCCAACCTTGCAAAAATATTGGAGGGAAATAATTTTAATAATTGTACTTTAACATTAAACAGCGTGTTATAAATGTAATTAAGTATTCCCTACTGATAAATAAGAATATTCCGTCAATAATAAAAAACTTGAGAGGTGTCAAGGGACACCCGGATGGAACGAAGTTCCTTTCGATTAATTAGTGAAGGAACAATTAAATTAATTAGTGTTTATTCTATGCATAAAAAACTTAAGTCTTCACAAGAAGTACATTTTATTTCTATGAATTTTCGTTATAAATTGTCACGTCGTTGCCATGGTGATATAGCAGAAAGTATCGTGACAACTTTTCGTAAGAATTTTTTCCGTCTAGCCCCCTTTCACAACGCGCGATAAGGAACTTCGTTCGAATTAACTCTCGTAAATCGTACATTCATTTTGTTAGATTACTTATAAACTTCGTCAGTTTACTTCTATCAATCTGTACTTACATTGTGTGCGTACATCATATGATATTGTGTTGTGTATTTGTTGTGTTACTGACTTGGAATACGCGTGCTGCAGGCGGTGCGTGACGAGCCACTGGCGCAGCACGAGCCGCTGTTGCAGCAGTAGAGCCGCGCGCCGCAACCGCCGTTCCTCCGCCGCCGGCATCTCCGGTAGCCGCTCCAGCGCTTCTGGACTTCCGCACCCCGACAACGTCGAAATACCTGCTCATACACATACACTAATGATAGTTTCACACAAGGGCAGTGACACAGGCTGAGACAGAGCAGTAGTGTTTGAGCGCACACTTACTACACTACTGCACTGTCCTACTTGCTCTTCCTCGTATGAAATAAGCATAAGTGCCCAAATCTGAGCGGCTAGCCGCACCGTTACGTCACCTAATATAATTTCGTAGCTCATAGTTCGACAGCGCAGTAATGGTCACGCTACGTCGTAGAGTGCTACGCAATAGGATAGAAACGCAACTCTCTTGACTTATAACGACTCGGGCTAGTCGGGTAACTTTAGTCGCAGTTGGTAACCACTTTTATCGTGCCGAGTGTAGTGTGGTTCAATTGCAATGTTGTGGGCTGGATTTAGTACAATATATAGTTATGTAAGAGCGGAGAAAGGCGAAAAAGCATAAGATAATTTAATTCTGAAATCATTACTCAACGTCATTAATATAGACTGTTGTGTTAGACGATGTTTGTTAAGTTTAATTATTAGGCAATCTTTTTAATCGAATGTTAATTTAATTATAACATTATCGTACGAAGTTTTTCTAACAATTTGTTACAATTAGTACCACGGCTGGCCGCATTTGTTACAGGTACGTTGCTAAGCAACCACTCTGACCTCGTCTTTACAGCACAAACATATAACCATTTATTTAGTTGACCTTTAGAATTGAATAGTTAATAATGTACAAAAATGGTAACACTATTAATCATTCATCTACTGAATTGACTGCTTTCTTTAAAACCCCATTAATTTCCTCAATCGCATTAGTTATGGAAATGGAAGAAACGATCAAATCTTACTTATATCGTAAATGCGAATGTTAAGATAGATGGATGTTTGTTTGAATGTATATCCAAACGTCTGCATTGATCTCGCTGAAATTTGGCATAGATATATAGGTAGAACATAATCTGGAAAAACACATAGGCTACTTATTACGTTTTTTTAATTCCGGGCGGACGGAGTTGCGGGCGACGGCTGGTATGTTAATATATTACAAACTTATGTAATATTCCAATAAGAATTGGAACTTTGAACTTTACGTATATTTCGTGTGTTTAATAGGCTGCAGCAAATTATATAAACCCTATAATTAAGGAATTTATACCCACAAAATATAAATTTATAGTCATAACATGGTAACATTATATATATTATGATTATTTTGAACCATAGATAAAAAATATTGGTGCTTTTGGGAATCTTGTAACAATATAATCATATTTTAGTTAATCGCTGCAAATAAAACCCTTATAAGATAAAATATAACGGCCATAAATAATAGTAAGCAGCATTAAGCTTGGGTTATAATTACGAGGACCATTAGTGATGTTTTCGGCCCCACCTTCCTTTACTCCATTAAACATTTATTCAATAAGGATAATTACAAGCTACATAAGACCTTAGAAAGTTGAATTTATTTTCTAGTATCGAGGTTAATAGGAGAATGAGTGAGACGGAACAATCATAATTTTGTGCAGGAGTTTTGTCAATTAAAACCAAAGTATGTTAAGTAGATAGAAGATTGTGGTTATTTAAATATATAACTATCAGCTATGTACATACATAAGCTCGACCTAGTAGTTTTAATGGTGCTAAAGTTTGGCGATAGGGGGCGGACCTTGCCTGGTAACGGAAGCTTTCGTGCAGCACGCGAGCCACGCTATTTTGGATGACACAATGGATTCACATGTTTTTTTTTTAGTAAAATGTTATAATAATTAGTAATGTTTGCGTAATTTCTTATTTTACCAGTTTTATAAACAAAAGTCAAACTCTTTGGGATAATTAAAGTTACACCGATGTTTTTAGCCGACTTCAAAAAGAAGGAGGTTATCAATTCGACTGAATTTTTTTTTTTTTTTTTTTTTATGTGTGTTACCGCGAATCTCCGCCCCTGGTGGTCCGATTTTGATAAAAATTATTTTAATCGAAAGGAAGTGCTTGCAGGTGGGTCCCATTTTTTTGTTTTTTTTTTTAAATAACTAGAAGACTAGTAGATTTTGAATAAGCTTCAAAATTTGTTGCGAAAATTAGGGACATTTTTGCTTTCAGCGCTTACGTAGGCTAAACTATAAGACCTACATCAAAATGACGTATGGCGAATTGTAGCTCTTTAAATGTGCTAAATAAAAGTCCGCGATAGCATATATCTATCTTTTATAGTTTTCTCACAATAACCATTCTTTTCTTTACGAAACATTAATTAAATTCTTACCCTATTTCCGACGCTATTATTCAAGTTCAGTATTAACCCTTATGTAAATAAATATGTTCATTATCAAGAGAATTTAATGTAGATTATATTTGCAATTGAAACTATATCATTCTGTCTAATAGTTTAGGAGATATCGTAAGAATAAAATTACGCGGAAACGAAAAATGCTACATCGCGTTACAATGAATAGCACAAATTTGCTTTCTGGGCTTACGTAGGTCAATCTATATGACCTACATTAAAATGATGTATCGAGTAATTATAGATCCTTAAATTTGCTAAATAAAAGTCTCAGGTGGCATATATCTATCATCTATGGATGTCTCACAAAAACCATGTTATTATGAACAAACTTCGATTAAATTGCACACGAAAAACAGCGTCGTAATCTTACGGCGCTATTATATTATATTCGATATGAATCCTTATCCAAATAAATATGTTTGATGGCTAGAGTATTAAATGCAGATTACATTAGCCTTTAAACTATGTAATTCTGATCAATAGTTTGGAAGATATTAAATTATTAAAAACTACGCGCATTCGAAAAATGCTACTGTGGCGCGCGGCTGGACAAAATTAAAGGCACGCTACGATGTATTAGTTCGTTAATTTTCAATTTGTATACCGATTTTGATAATTATTTCATTGTTTAAAGGATAAGTGGTTATCTGGTGTATTCTAAATTAGTTTTTGAATTGAAGTACACACATATTAAATAGGAAAGTCCTTTTCTTTATTTGTCTTATTTATGTCCTTATACGTATTAAGGAAATTTGTAATTAAACTTCAAATTCACTAAAAATTGAGAAATAAAACAAACATTTTAAGAAAAAAAAATAGCCGACTTCAAAACAAAAAAAACTATCTCAAACAAAATGCGCTCAAAAGTAACTTAAAAAAAAACAATTTCAAACAAAATGCACTCAAAAGTAACGTAAAAAAACAATTTCAAACAAAATGCACTCAAAAGTAACGTAAAAAAAAACAATTTCAAACAAAATTCACTCAAAAGTAACATAAAAAAACAATTTCAAACAAAATGCATTCAAAAGTACCATAAAAAACAATCTCAAACAAAATACACTAAAAAGAAACAAAATAATGTCATGAAAACTTCTTTCTTTCTTTCTTCTCTCTTTCAAAAACCCTCTAAACTCTAAAGAAAGTTCTCTTCTTTCTTGTAACATGTCTATATTGTATAATTATTGTTATTTTGGAGTCGGTTTCGGCCTAAGTAGGGACATAAACGTAAGTATGTCTAATACATCTCAAATATAAAATGTCACATATTTACTTCGGCCGACACCGACTGCGAAATAACAATAATTATACAATATAGACATGTTACAAGAAAGAAGAGAACTTTCTTTAGAGTTTAGAGGGTTTTTGAAAGAGAGAAGAAAGAAAGAAAGAAGTTTTCATGACATTATTTTGTTTCTTTTTAGTGAATTTTGTTTGAAATTGTTTTTTTTTACGTTACTTTTGAGTGCATTTTGTTTGAAATTGTTTTTTTACGTTACTTTTGAGTGCATTTTGTTTGAAATTGTTTTTTTTTAAGTTACTTTTGAGCGCATTTTGTTTGAGATAGTTTTTTTTGTTTTGAAGTCGGCTATTTTTTTAAAAATTAAATATTTACATTGAGTGCTGTTAGTTGCCACAAACACGTAAGCTAGTTTGTTGTTCGCCTGTTGCTTAGGAGACGACTGCTGTAACCTTGAAACGTCTTGAACAAATAACTTAATGATATGGAATATAAAAGCTTTTTATAAAAACATTTTCCAAGAACTTCATTATACTTGTTGCGATCAGCGACTCCATTAACGTTGAATGATTACCGGCACCGCATTTTACCATATTCTTGCAGAAATATTTTCTTAATATATGAATAAACTAGCTGTGCCCGCGACTTCGTCGGCGTGAAATACTATTTTGGGTAGCATTTTTTTTGAGCTAATTATTTTATTTAACCAACGTGCTATGCTTTGATGTATATAGAAGAACATAGAAAGAGGTGTGCCCGGACCGCGCCAAATGTAGGTCCTGGGTCTCTGCCTACCCCTCTGGGTTACAGGTCGAGAATTATGTTGTTGTTGTTGTTTTTTTTACTTAAACTTATAAAAAATGCCAAAAAATATTAAACTTACAAAATATTCACATAAACATCTTCCCATACAAACTTTCATCCCCTATTCCGTTTTGTTACATTGCAACCTTGAGGGTAAAACTTTTACAAATTTCAAATGTCATATTTATTTATATCAAATCAGCAGCCTAAAAAATAAGTTTAAAGCTTCTAACTGTAAAAATGACGATACTTCCATACAAATTTCCACCCTCACTTTCAGCCTCTTATAACCCTTTTTCGCGTTAAAAAGTAGGCTTTGTACTTCCTCAGGCTCTAGACTAAATATTGGTAAGGGTAACATCAAAACATATTAAACAAAACATTCACAAAAACCTTACATATTGCCTAACAAAATTTCATCCCCTATTGTTATTTAGCAATCTTGGGGGCAAAATTTTTACAAAAATTTAATTTCCTATTTATTTATATAGAATTAGCAACCTCAAAAATAAGTTTCAAGCTTCCAACTGTAAAAATGACGATAATTCCATACAAACTTTCACCCCCACGTTCAACCCCTTGCAAACCCTTTTTCGCGTTAAAATGTGCCCTATGTCCTTCCTCAGGCTCTAGACTAAATATTGGTAAGGGTAATAGCAAAACATATTGAAGAAAACATTCACCAAAACCGAATATATTGCCAAACAAAATTTCATCCCCTATTGTTATTTAGCTCCCTTGGGGGTAAATTTTTTACAAAAATTTAATTTCATATTTATTTATATAGAATTAGCAACCTCAAAAATAAGTTTCAAGCTTCCAACTGTAAAAATGACTATAATTCCATACAAACTTTCACCCCCACGTTCAACCCCTTGCAAACCCTTTTTCGCGTTAAAACGTGCCCTATGTCCTTCCTCAGGCTCTAGACTAAATATTGGTAAGGGTAATAGCAAAACATATTAAAGAAAACATTCAACAAAACCGAATATATTGCCAAACAAAATTTCATCCCCTATTGTTATTTAGCACCCTTGGGGGTAAAATTTTTCCAAAAATTTAATTTCATATTTATCTTTATCAAATTAGCCTTGAAAATAAGTTTCAATCTTCTACCTGTAAAAATGACGATAATTCCATACAAACTTTCACCCCCACTTTCAACCCCTTACAACCCCTTTTTCGCGTTAAAATGTAGCCTATGTCCATCCTCAGGCTCTAGACTATCTGTGTACAAAATTTCATTTAAATCGGTTCAGTAGTTTTTGCGTGAAAGCGAGACAGACAGACAGACAGACAGACAGACAGACAGACAGAGTTACTTTCGCATTTATAATATTAGTAAGGATTCTTGCTGAATAAGGTGATGGAAACCGGTGATGGCCAAACAAGGATCATAGCAAGGAAAAAAATATAAATACATAAAACATACAGGATGCTCAGACGCAATGCTCACACTAATATAAATAGGACCATACTGAACTACCTATGCTGTTTATTTACTTTTTAATCAAGTATTGTCCATTCCCAAACAAAAGAAATCCTGTACATATATGAGATTCTTCGTTACTACCAATACCAATTCTTGAGTAATTGACAATATATTGTGAATATGCACCTATTCTTTGTATTATTTAAAAATGTGTACCAGTTAACTACGTTTTTAAATTGATGTTAAACATAAGAGCTCGTAAAGAGAAGTGATTGAATTCAGGTCGCTTCCTCCAGTCTCCGGCAGCCCCTAACCGCAACTTATGTACAAAATGTCTCTCTACGACCAACTGTGTTCTATACTGCATTCAGCTCGATAATGCAATGATTAGCAGCGTCTTATTTTCAGTATAGAACATTCTAGATTATATTTAGATCTATTTAGTGAATAGCGGTAAATAGGTTAAAAATGTTGTGGATTACGTCATTGATAAATAAATGAATAGCATATATGTTACAGGGATAATGTGACGTCATAAATATTTGCAGTCGCATCATAACTTGTATACATATTACTTGATGTTTAAATCGTTATTTAAAGTTCGTGTATTAAATGTGTTATTCTTGCATAACAAATTAGTTTGAAGTACGCTTTACATAAAGGTCACTATAAAACATAATTCTTTTTGTATTACTGAAAGGAAAATATCGACTGAAAATTGTTTTCGTATCTTTTCGTTTTGTGTAATTGCATCCATAAAAATTTCATTCAGTTTCACTAATACGGTTTACGGTTCGTTAATTAAATCCAACACAATTTTCATATAACCCATTACGTAATTTCGTATAGAATGAGGTCAAAAAACTTACATAAGTAAAAACAATATTTTTTATTCAAAATGACTGCTTTATTTAAATTCAATTAAAAATGTTTAAACCACATTGACATTTAGCATGTGACCTTTCGCATTTTAAATAAATGGGCCAGCATTCAGTCGCAGGCGTCTCGTTTGGGGTTTGAGCGGCCGTGGGGCTGCGCCACGAGCACCTCTCACTCCCGGTGCGTCGCGACCTCTACAGTTGACAGTCAACAGCCTGCCTTAATTAATATTGGCACGTGAATTTAAGGTTGTGCCACAGCACATCGAGTGGTTATAATTTATATAACTTTATTTTTTTTAAAGTAAGTAAATATTACTTCGTTCGACAAGATCTTTCCCAGTATCCCAATTATTTCAAAGCTTTTCAGTTATTAAGGAAAAAAAATAAGAATTTCTTACTACCCCCTCAGCGGGTCTGCCTAATGTTTATCTCTGTAGTTGTAACAAGGGTTCGCAACTTGTACTTAATTTAGTTTTAAGAGAAAGTTACGGTTGTTTGTACTTGTTGGAGTCGTAAACTGAAGTTTTGTTAACTAGCTAAAAGTTATAAAAAAAAACCATAAAAATTCTTAACTTGTCAACTTTTTAACAATGATGGAATCAAAAATTTTTATGGTGATATTCGAATTACATGAATGTGACCAGATGTAGTCCCGGTCACCTGTTGCCGAGCGAATTAGGACGCGGAAGTGTGCCGACGACCGCGCGAACCTGCCGCGCCGCGCCCCGCAGCCGGAGCACCCGGCCCGGGCGCTCCGCCCCACAGCCAGCTCTTAATGAAAACCCCTTTATATTTGCAAATAAGTTAGCTTGCATATGACAATGGAAATACTTGATTGTTATTGTTCAAAAATAAAAGACAAAATATTAATTTATATTCGAGTTGTAAACTTTGATATAAGATTGAAAATCGTAATTATCGTATCTTCAAATTATTTGTAAAACAATAACACTGGTGACTGAAATATTTTTGAAGATCTTTGAATCAAAGTGCATAAGATTAGAAAATAGCCTTATATTCCCTCTTGTGAATACTGCCTGCTCACTTTGATTTACATGACTTTTATGAATCAAAGATGGCGAGTGTAATTGAAAAGAGGATACTCTGCGGAGAAAACGCGCGCAAACTTTAAATCAAACTTCTCCGCCATTTTATGTGGGTAGCGTTAATTAAGCTGCCTACAAACATGTAAGTCTATTGTTGTCTTTGCTTTGGACTTTCTCTTTCAAAGAGTATCGTTTGCCGACTTCCTACGAACTTTTTATTCGCACAACTGATCTTTGATGTTAGCGTATAAAGAATAAATTATTTTAATTAACTGATTGATCTAAAATAAGTTGACCTGCAATTTTTAAACATGAGATTTGTGTGTCCTTTAATTATTATCAATCATAATTGACTAATTACTTGTAACTTTATAATTACTATCAGTCGTCCGCGACTCCGTCCATGCGAAATTAAAAAAAAAAACTTATTAGGCTATACCCGTTCGGCATAAAAGTCAGAAAGATGACATAATGTTGTCTGAAACATGTTGACTTTTAGAGCTCAGCAAAATGTTGTCTTTTCGATAACTTTTTGTCGATGTCATTTTAAAGCAATCTCAATGATAACTAAATGATGACTTTTCGAGATCATATTTTTTTGTTAATAAAACTTTAAAAAAATTTCAGATTTATTGAATTTCCTTAATAATCATTTTTAAAAAACAATTCTAGTTACTTTTTCAAAAATAAATTTGGTGTTCAATTCAAAAATAATTCGAAATTGAAATATACGAAAAATTGAATTGTTAGTACTTTTCGCGACAACAGCGGCCATTTTGTTATATACGGACCTCTCACTCATCCATTAAAGAGTGATTGTTGACAAGCGTGAATTGCATCGTAATTCGTTCGGCATTGCTAAGTGGTTTTATTCAATTATTACAACATAAACGTAATATTTTTGACTTAACATACTGGTTGAAAATATAATTAATAGTAGTTGTGATTCTTATTATTCAGTTAGTTATCAAGAATTTAATTGCCGAACAAATAAACTTGTAAGTATGAATATAGGTTATAAACACATTTTTTTATATTTTATAACTAATTAAATTATTTAAAATTGTTGTAAGACGATGCTCGTCGCTATTTTAATTAAATGCAGTTTAAATATTTTACTTTTTAAACTTTAAACATTTGTATACAATTTTGTTCATTTAATTCATACATTCATACATAATAAAAAAAAATCTTATCAGCATCGTCTTTGTAAAAGTGTCTGATAAAATTTAGAATGCGCTAAAATTTAATGAATATTTTCAATTTCTAATTTGATATTTTTTTAGGATTCAACACAAGATGTAAAAGTAAGAAACTAAAAGTAGAAAGAGGATAATATCGTCAAGTTCTTCTGATAATAAGGGTATGTAACAAATAAAGTTGTTCAATTATATATAATTATTTTGTTCCTTATTAATAAAACACTTTATTTTCAGATAGCGGAATAAATAATATACCAATGCCACCTGCCACGTACGTGAGCCAAAAGGATCAGCAACCACCACCAACATTTAAAACTCCTATATCATTACTTGAGCCGTAAAAGTATTTATAATTTTAATAATAAGATTATTTATATTGGTATGTCATATCGTTATTATTCATTGTGTTATCAAATAAACAATAATTAAACCTATTTACCATGTCGATTTTAATTTTACACTAGCCTCTTAATTTTAACATAAAAACGTTAACTTTCTGATATCTTTTTAATGATCTCTAAAAGATGGCGCTAGATGGCTCATAAGAGAGCTTTATGTTAACTTTATGTTAACTTTATGTTGAGTTTTTGGTTATCATTTCTGATATCAGATCTTGAATAATGTTAACATTAAGAGAACTTTATGCTATCTTCTTGCCGAACGGGTATGTTCTTGCAGACTATGTTCTACATCTTTGCCAAATTTAATCGAGATCCGTTGAGCCGTTCTGCATATACATTCTAACATCCATCCATCCAAACACTCGCATTTATAATAGTAAGATATTAGAGACGTAATACGTGTTGAAAAAACATACGAAATAAATCAAAACATAAGATTGTAATAAAAAGACAAGAAAGTAAAAAAGAAAAATTTAATCTCATCGTCTATACTACACGGAAAGGCTGTCCACAGAGTTTTAAATCACACCTCCCCTCACACTGAGTCTACATCTACATTGAGTATTAGCAAAAGATCTGAAAAAATCTAGAGCAGGCCAAGAGTCTTAAATGAAATATACTATTGGACGTAAAAACGGAAAGTATTAAAACCATTTTAAAGTGCGGTTCGGTTTTACATTTTCAGTTATCAAATTATATTCTCATTTTACTGCAAGTGGATAAATTGTTTTTGCATTGAAGCTGACATTTTTAGATTGTCTTAATGTCGTCGTCGGCTCATATATGCCCCTCTGAGGAGCTCTGAGCCTACTCAAATACGGTGACTAGGCCATATTCAACCACGCTGGTCCAGTACAGGCGGTTGACTTCACACATATCTTTGAATTTCTTCGCCGATATGTGCATGTTGCATCACAATGTTTTCCTTCTTCGTAAGACCGTTGGATAATTTTAAATTCGAAAAACACATTTTTACATGTCGGGGATCGAATCTGGACGTGTAGGTTGCGGTCCAGTTCGGTCAAGCGCAACTGCGCCACCGACCCATCGATGCTTTTGATGATCGGTTGTTTCTTCACTAAAGAATAAAGCAAAGCTGGCTCTTTGTTATATGTTGTATGTTTAGTAAGATATTTGAAAAGAACTGTATTAAACTTACTTCAGCATTTATCCTACATAAAATCTATATATATAAAAGAAAGTCGTGTTAGTTACACTATTTATAACTCAAGAACGGCTGAATCGATTTGACTGAAAATTGGTGGGCAGGTAGCTTAGAACCAGGAAACGGACATAGGATAATTTTCTTCGTTTTCTATTTATTTGTTATTCCGCGCGAACGGAGTCGCGGGTAAAAGCTTGTGAATGATAAAGAAGTGTTCTAAAAACTTTTATAATATGAACGTTTTCATAACATTAAAAAAGCTCACAGCTTCAATAATTTACTAAGAAGTTTCTCTTTTACCAATACGCATTAATTAAAATAGTATTCAAATATCTTCACACCTCGACGTAAAACAATAAACACCATTTGCTCACATTGGTACTTGTCTTTGATATGTTGGTGACGACAAACCGGTAAGGTTTGTTGTTGGCGATCTCAAAGTGTAGAGCCAAACGTATTAATAAAATTTAATACGCATTACTTTAATTAACGTTATTTTTATGTTGGTTAAAATTGTTGGTTGTATGAGAAAATAAGTATTTAACAATTTTAGTTTCGCTCCTTGCTGTAAATCTGTTATTCTGCAATAAGTTGCAACGAATTTTTCATATTATTCATATTAAAGTGCCATCTTATTTAGATGGTCGACGATCATTAGGGCAACTTGCACTCTCGAAAAATGAACGTTTGCGTAATAATTGATAAAATTATAACGACCTTAGAATTACAAAATTAAAACAGCATCGTACATTGGTGTCAGATCAACTAGTTATTGGACAAAGTATAGTCAGACGTTTCATACAATATAATAGATGTATTCTTTATTGTGTGAACATCATCAATGTCGTCATGGCATACTCGAAGGACCAGTATCCAGTAGTCAAGTTTTGTGATGGCGATGGCTCCAGCTAAGAGTTAACTTTTCAGCTGACGATAGAAGACTTTAAAGAAAATGGTTGGCTACAGTTCTTTTTATCGCGCTTCATTTCCTATTGCATAGTTCGGATAGTTTATAAAATCTCCAATCTAAAGTGAATTTCGGCGAATAACGGTTCAAAAAAGGTTTACTATTACGTGGACATTTCGTGTATATAATTTTTTCATTTCGCAAACTAGTATATCTTGGAGCAAGCTTTATAATTTAAAAAGTTAAACAAAGTTATAATTACAATGAAATACCTGAAAATTGTGAGACACCGGACAACATGGAGAGGCCGGAATTCCGGCTGTGTGAGGGATGGATCATGCCGATGGAATATATCTCCGAGTCCTCGAACTGCCACATTTTTGTATTTGAATTTTCGTCTGATTTCGCAAACAGAGAACTGTGATATATTCAATCAATGCTCTAACCCAATGGAACCATCCGTCGATGCGGATTTCAGAATTTCGATCAATTCGTTCTTGAATGAAAGTCGTACTTATTTTTAAATTCCGTAATTTTTTAAGGAACACAATTACGTGTAGTATAATCTAGATATAATATATCACATGAGATGTGACCACGAGCATTGTTATAAGGAACACAGACGTAGCGGACACGTCCGCGCGACGCGATGACAGCGGCGCGACTGGCCGATCGGGGGTGGGGGTGAAGCGCACCCCCTTCTACTTTGTTTTTATTTGAGGGGTGGCAAATCGTGACGTCACGGGTTGCTGAATTGAAACCCGATGTATCCCTTCATCTTGTGCCATCCTTTTGAATGGAAATTAATGAAATTATATTGCTATTCAGTGATTTTCAGATGAAATCCCTGATTGAAGGAAAAATTAGTGGAATTTGTCAACTTATACAACATAAATATAAATTATAATAAAATGTTTTTGTCAGTTGTTTTGATTTTCATTACTTAGGTATAATATTGATTCTGCTTTGACTACATTTCTCTTAATAACACCAACATAGATTATACTTCTGTAAAAAATTACAAATATATTTTATTGTGAAATATAAAGATATTATAAAGTCAATTTAATATAAAATTGTTGAACACCATTCAAATAAAAATAAATTGTAATGACTTCATGCATGGGATCATGAGAAAGTTTCCCATAGGAAGCAAAACATCTTTGAAATTGGTATCACTTATGTTGACAAAAAAAAATCTGAAACAAATTGTTTAATATATTTCAAATTAAACTAAAAAGTAAATATCAATTTCACATATTTTAATAAAGATTTTCTTTCATTTGTTATCAGTCAAATATGTCCCAACCGAGAAGCTCGATCAAACTTTAAATTAAGGAGAAGAAACCACATCAGTACAGTAGATTACAATATCAATGCATAACTCACTATGTCATCGACAGTAAATAATCTCTCTCTCTCCTGGGAAGACGAAAAATTTTATACCAAGCAACAGATTAATTATTTAATTTAAATATACAGGAAATATTCTTTAAAAAAATCATTTAATTTATTATACATACATAGCATTGAACCTATATAAAAGTTGTGATATTACTGACAAAATCTCACTCGTGAGTACTACGAGTTTACGTCTAAAATTAGGTTCTACGTTTGACAATGTTTTTATTGATGTTTCTCTTTCTTAATTGAATTAAAATATTTTGTTAACATGTCACATATGTAGGATTATATTACAATAGAAATAACTTACCATATTCCTTGAACAACTTCTTATAGTCTCCAAGATCATTTTGATCGAGCCACTCATCCACTTGCGAGCTTTCGTCGTCAAATAAATGTTTCAAAACTGACTTGGCCACATAAATAACCGATAATATAAAAAGAAGCAATCCGAAATAGTGAATCTGCTTATACATTCTTATTTCTTTAAGTCATAATAATATCACAAATTGGAAATAAACACCACAAAATCTACACACAGTAGGAAAATAGTCCACTTAACATCTTGTTATTGAATTATGACAGATGACGGAAGACATTTGTTGAGCGTTTCAATACACGCTGTATTCATTTACATAAATACATCTATACTATAAATTCACAAACATGGTTACTACAAAAAAAATGTTGGATTTGCTGTTAGCTCTAATTTTATAAGTTTATACATAAATTATAATATATATGTATCGTCATATTTTCACATGGACCAAACCATGGTCAATTTAAGTATCAAGCACATCAAGAAAACTTAAACTCAAGTAATGTTAACTGGCCTTCTAATAGGACCTAATTATATTTGAGGGCCAGGGTATTAAAAATATGTTTTAGCCTCAAAGGCAACGAATTTCGGTGGTGATAAATAAAAATGCAATATAAAAGTAACCATTTAATAATTATTTACAATGTAATGTAGACGATATCACATTTCAATGATAAGGGTAATTTTTAACTCAGCTGAATATATTTTTGTCAGTAAGGCTTGCGTCCTACACTTTATGAAAATAATTTATAATTGTCAAATTACTATAATGTGCAGCAATCGAGTTTATTTTTCTCATGATTGTTCTTTTCAAGTTCTTTCTGAAATTTAATTGTTATAAAAATTTAATTACATTTTAATTATTGCTATTTTATGTAATTTACGCTTAATGAAATTATATAATTTTATTCTGCATATAAACTACTGACTTGTTTTGTTCTGAGCATTTTTATATATTCAGTCATCTCACATATAGCCTTATTTTTAAGTATATATGTTTATATACCATGATGATGCCATTAGTAAAAATAAACACTAATTTTCCTACATTTCTCATTCAAAAATGTGGGTTACAAAAATTTTTATTACAGAAAAGAAAATTTTCATATATCTTTACGATAATTGGTATTGTATTATTTCATCTACAATACTTGTCTGTTAAAGAGCATGCTGTGATTTTTGCTTCAAGATATAATATATACCCATTTATATATAACATATAGTGGCATAGTAATGTTTATCGATATAGTCGGGCAAAGTCTCTCAATAGTCTCGTCATTTCCTTGCACTTTTCAGCTCTGAAACAAAAATTATGATAAATTTCAAACGATTCTATTTTAATTACTAACTAATAACTATGTATACATTGATTTTACTTTGCTTTTCTTCAGTGAACTAACATAAGTTCCTTTCTACTCTTTTTATTCCATTCTATTTTGGTCCTTGACTAATTTAAGTTCCATAACAGCAAGTTTCAAGAGATGAGAGATGAAATAGTTACCTGAGTGCGTACTGGTGGAACTGCCAGCACTGGTTGTCTGTGGGTGCGGCGGTGCGCTCCGTGTCTCGCGGCAGGCGGGCCAGCGCGGGCCGCAGCCAGTCTGCGCCGTGGGCGCGCGCCCACCGCACCAGCTCCACCACCACCTCGCCCACCTCCCCCAGCATGTAGGCGTGCAGGTGTAGCGCCGCCGCCTCCACCAGCGCGCACGTCAGCTGCTCCCCGTACTGCGACAGCGCCGAGTCTGCCAGACCTGACACACATCACACATCACACTGCGCTACACCACCACGACGGCCGGCGCTCTACTGACCACTCTCCTCACACTTGAACTTACTCTTGATCTGTTGCTTCTCGGGCGTGGCGTCCGCGGGGATGTCGTTGGCGCAGCGCAGCAGATCACCGAGGAACTTCATGACGGAGGAGTTGGCTTCGCGGTGGTCGAGCCTCGAGGCCAGCGCCGCGCACTGCAGCACCGACGGAGCCGCGCCGGACGAGAGGAACGCCACCGGGATGTGTTGCAGGTACCTGCATACATGGGCACACGGCAGAGTGTAACACGACCAGATAAATCTCCATCAAATGTAACTCGGCATTATTTATATTGTGCAGCAGCAGAGCGCAGACCTGATGCAGAGCCTGAAGAGGTCGTCGACGGTGTCGGGGTTGTCCTGCAGGCCGTTGTGCGCCTGCAGCAATGCGAGTGCGGGCGGCAGCAGCGCGTGCAGCAGCTGCAGCAGCGGCTGTGCGGCGTGCGGCCGGCGTGCGGTCACGTCGCACAGCACGCCGCACACGTACAGCACGCAGCCGTGCGGGTGTGCGTCGTAGAGCGCCGGCAGCGCGCCGCACAGCGCCGGCAGCAGGGTCACACATCCCGCACCCACACACCGCACACCGAACCGCAGACAGCGACACGCGCGCTCCACCACACGAGTGTGCGACACCCATCTGCACACGTCGACACATCAACTAATTATATTCCTGTGCAATCTGAATATAATAACACCGAGATACAGGCCGAGGCGCACTAACTTTTTCATAACGTCGTACAAGACGGGCCAGGAGTCGGTGAGCGCGGGCAGACAGGGGTGCGCGTCCTGCGAGCTGACGGCCGCGGGCGGCACGTCCACGTCGCGGAACAGCGCCGCCAGCCGGTCCAGCCACAGCACGGGGTCCGACCTCGTGCCCTTCTTGATCTCCCCGTCGGCGGCCAGCAGCGCGCGCAGCTCCCGCAGCTGCGCCTCGGCGGCGTCCCGCATCGCGGCCGCCAGCTGCGGGGCCGGCAGCGCGCCCAGCGCCGCGGCCAGCGCGCGCAGCAGTGTGGCGCCCGCCGCGCCCGCCAGCGGCTGCGACGCGGTGTCCGCGGTGCGCGCCGCCGCCACCAGCGTGTCCACGTGCGCGGACGCCTGCGTGCGGCACGCCTTGCAAATACTCTGCCAAATTATACACAAATCAATTAGAAATTCGATCAAAAAGTAGAACATTGATGTAGAGTAGAGAGTTTTACAGGTACCTGCAAAGCTTGCGCTGCGGCGGGCGCGAGGCTGGGGTGGTGCAGCGCGTGCAGCAGCGCGTGCAGACAGGGCTGCAGGCAGGCGGGGTGGCGCTCCACCCACTCGCACAGCTCGCCCAGCAGCAGGATGCAGGTGCGCCGCACTGCCACGTGGCTCTCCACCGGCATCGACAGGATCGCCTCCACCACCTTCGGTACATACTCCTCTTCATCCCTAATTGTTACAACAAACGAATGATGATAACTCGGACAAGGATAGACAAACGCATATTATAGCTTAGCTACAAAATTGTAGTTGAAGTTGTAATACTAACGGCACTATATTCTTGGCGACGGCCTGCATGATGAAGAGCGCGGCCTCGGTGTGCTCCCAGGAGCAGTCGGCCTGCAGCGCCGCGAACATCTGCCGGAACACCGCGCTCGACCCCACCATGAACACCACGTCCTTGATCAGCTCCATCACCTTCATGCGGAACTCCTGCACCGACATACACATTACTCACTACTAATATATTTATTTCCTGCCACTACAATCTTGCTAATATTATAAATGTGAAAGTTTAGTTGGATGGACGAATTTTTGTTAGAAAGTATCTCTGTAACGGCTCAACGGATCTGATCGTAACCGAAAGAATACATAGGCTCCTTAAAAATTTTTTTTTTAATCCGCGTGGACGGAATCGCGGTCGATAGCTAGTATTTTTCATAAAAACAATTTGACAAACAAGTTAAACTGAACATGAATCATTTATTTTATCCATTCATAGATAATTAGCATAAACAAATAAATAAATACATTACTAATGTATTCAAATTCAAAGATCTCATAAACGGTATGTATCAGAAACACACAGATTATTTTAAAAAATAACCATGATTTGGTGTAATTAAGTAATTTATAACATCTCAAACAATTTACAGCTGTGTATTGTTCATCATCAGTTCACTATAAGTCCCCACTGAGGAGCTTGGAGCCTACCCCAAGCTTGAGGTGACTAGGCCATAGTTAACCATGCTGACCCAGTGCATGCTTCACACATATTGAATTTCTACTCAGATATGTGCAGTTTGCATCACGATGTTTTTTTTTCACCGTAAGTTGAAAATCGAAAATCAAAAAACACATTGGTAGATGGCAGGAATCGAACCCAGGATCTGCAGATTACAAGTCAAGAGCTTAACCCCTGAGCCACTTGCGCTCTATTGTTCCATCTATTGTTCACTTAATAACAATAATGGTATAATAGTGGCATTACTGAGCAAAGTAATACTACTCACATAGAACTCATCACCCTCATCAGGTAGTTTAGTGTTGTCAGGCTCAAGTTGGCAATGACGGGCCAACGCTTCGATGAGCCTCTCAATATGTGGCCTGAATGCATCCGTCAGAGGCTCCTGATCTCTCTGATACACTTCCTCTGACAGTCGATACCACAAATTAAATGTTATTTCTGCTACCTGAAAATTAAAGTGATAAAAAAATAGTTATTTTTTTAATTTAATGAAGTGACACAATTGCCTCATGGTACAAAGTTGTATGTTATACTGTGAGTTTTGACTGCAGTTTCACTTGTTTGGACACATATTGTTAGCCTATGAAAATACAGAGGCAACAAATACCACAGCAGTGGAAACCCACATTTAAATTTACAAGTATTCAGTCAGATAATTAATAAAACTTTAAAATCCTTAAATAATATAAAAACAACTTTACTGACCTCATAATCATGATGACCAACACAGACAAGCGCTAATTCTAGTGACCTCATTGCAAAATGAACTCGTCCACTCGCTGTACAAAATACTATCTTCTCTAAAAATGTCTCTGCCAACTCTGTGAACACTTTAGCATAGTTAACTGCTTTCTCTTCCTCCTCATGGGCAACTGCCATGTGATAACTATCTTCTAAAGATGCTATACTATCAAATAACAGCCTTTCTATGTCCTCATTATTGTTGTTTTCCTCTAAGCAATGCAATAGAGCACATATGCAATCAGATGCTGCATCATGTAGCAAGTTTATTGAGTTATGATCTCTCAGAACTTGCAAACAAAAGCCTATCACCGCATTCTGTGGCACCTCATCTATATTAACAGCTCTGACCTGTATCCATGATGTCATGCATTTAACTATTTTTAATGATATCTGGGAGTTCTGAGAGTTTGCTATGCTCTCCTTTAAAAATAAGCAAACTAAATTAGAATTAGCTCTTAGTTCATTTTTTATCTCTTCTCTACGATTTTCACCTAATTTCAAATTCGGAGAGTCAATTTCTTGAGGCAATACAGTCAATATTTCTAGTAATGCAAATTCATTTTTTGTTGAAAACAATTTAATGAGGTCGCTAACACAATTTTGCCAAGTTTGCATTTGTAGGGCCAGGTCCGCCAGAGCTAGTGACAGTTGTGTAAGTATAGCATTACTTGTACCAGCTGCTGCATTTTCCAGGTGGGCGATTAAAGAATCTCGAAGAGAAACCAAAGACTCAGATGGCAGCTCAGAGAGGTTATGTTGTACTTTTGATCTCATGGTCTGTGCAGCGAAATAGTAGGATTGTTCATCTTTTTTTTCTTGTAAAAGTTGATCCGATATTTTCCAAGAGTGTATCTATAAAAAAACATATATTACTGTAAACACTGCATTGATGTACGTCAAAACCATATTTAGAGTGATAAATAAAAAAATTGTGTAAAAAAGAAACAGGAGAAAAAAGGAACGTAAAGTAGAATATATTAACTTACAGATTTCTGGACGTCTCCAAGCCAAAGAGATGCCTTTTCCTTTTCATTTGCATTGGGGTTATCGTATAAAGCACTGATAGCCTGGTAAACAGTGTCCATTGACGGAGCCTCCATAGTGATTTATTAATAAGTCGAGAGATAATCTCAACAATTTCCTCACAAAACGTGTAAATTACTTACTTTCATATTAACACTTCGTTTAAAACGAAAGGAATAATAATTGACAATAACCAATAACCAAACAAGCAACGTCAAATCGTCAAAAAGTCAAACGGATAGACCCATAGACTCATAGACTATATAGACCCATAGTGTTTGCACACACAAAAATATGAGTGGAATGGAAGACGAATTATGTTATCTGTTTTGCCTACATGTCAATGTCACCACAATTGTCACATAACATCTGTCACTACTATCAAATCGATTATTATTTGTCAAAGTGTAGGTGGGTAATAAAAAATACATAACGACCGGTCAATTCAAGTACAAATGTTTCGCACGACCACTTCGATTTCCCGCGGTGTTTCAGCATTCGTGAAGCGAACCTCTTGCGCGTTACACACATCCACGATAACTATGGCTCCTGTAAAGGTAAGCGAATAAACTTTTTTTGTAATTACATAATAAGACCCGGCTTAATTGACATTTACATTTCAGGTTGGTGATAAATTGCCATCTGTGGATCTATTTGAAGACTCGCCGGCAAACAAAGTAAATATTTGCGACTTGACCGCTGGCAAAAAGGTGGTTCTGTTCGCGGTACCGGGAGCATTCACCCCCGGTTGCTCTAAGACGCATTTACCCGGTTACGTCGAGAATGCCGATAAAATGAAGGCTGATGGTGTCGGGGAAATAGTTTGCGTTTCTGTTAATGATCCCTACGTAATGGCTGCCTGGGGGGCACAGCACAACACCAAGGGAAAGGTATATTTGTAAATTTAATTTTAACAAACTTATTTCAATACTTAATTATTAAGTCTAAAGTTTTCTTTTAGAATATACATGTACTGTAATAATGTCTCATTTAAAACAATCATGTGCATAAAATAAATTGAACTTTATGTGTAAGAAAATAGGATATAAAATATTTTGAATCAGTATGAATTTTGAGCAGGCTGCTTGACCTTCAACATTTACACTTGATAATGAATCGGCAGCCTTGAATAACTTATATATATTTTACACAAATATGTTTAGTGATTGTTATACTCAATTTATCATTTATGACTCTAAAATTTGACTGAGTACATGAATAGATAGAAACTCTTAACAAACCAAAAATATGAAATTTATTAATACCTCCGTTTCTTAGCTACTATTTGTTACATTTGTCATTTGATAACCTTGGAGAAAAGTAAATAGTAAACAGCAGTTATCTCCCACATCACTTGAACTGACCTTTGTAATAATAGTTCATATTTGGTTGTCCATACAAAAGAATTTCAAAATATATTTTTGTTAACAAGTATTAAAGTACATGCTAATTGCAGAGTTGCAGAAACAATATCCCTTACTACGAGACTAAGAATATAAGATCAATAATGGAGTATACTTTTTAACATTGTATACATTTTTTTTCACAGATCCGCATGCTGGCTGACCCTAGTGGAAACTTCATTAAAGCCCTGGACCTGGGCACCAATCTACCACCGCTTGGTGGTTTCCGCTCTAAGCGTTTCTCCATGGTAATTGAGGACAGTAAAGTCCAAGAGTTGAATGTGGAGCCAGATGGCACTGGTCTGTCATGCTCCCTCGCCGACAAACTTAAATATAAGAAGTAAAATGTATTTCCAGTTATAAGTATCATTTCATTAAAGTTGTCTTGGTTAACTATTTTTTTTTTAATTTTTATGATCACTTGTAGTTTTATTGCATATTAAATTGGTTTTTTAAATGCATAATGTTCATGTTTGCTTCTGATTAACATATTCTCTTCAATATGTTAGTGTAGCATTTTTTAATGTCAAGTTTGTTATTTGTTAAAAAGTGTCGGTAATAAAAAAATCAACATTTGCTAATTATTCTAAGGAAAGGTAACTTAGTTACCTTACTATATGTGTAACTGTTGACACTAAAATTTAACCCAGTGATATGATAGTGTTAGCAGCACAGCTCCTTGAAATGTCTTTTTCTCGTGCATTTGTTAAGGTTAACCGCTTTATATGAAAAGATTTAATCTCATATATAAATATTGTGTGGAAACACTTAGCTTTACTCTCCTTATAGACTGTTGAAGCACTCCTTGTGATAAAAGAAAAATAAACATTGGTTTTAGAAATAAAAATGTGTTTTATTTTACTATAAATTATAATGTTATTAATATTATAAACTAGCTTTTACCCGCGACTTCGTCCGCGCGGAATAAAAAAAAATGCGCACAAAATAAAAAAGTTCCTATGTCTGTCTCCTAGTTCTAAGTTACCTCCCCATCAATTTTCAGCTAAATCAGTTCAACTGATCTTGAGTTATAAATAGTGTAACTAACACGACTTTCTTTTACATATATAGATGTAAAAAAATACTTATTTTGAATAGCTATTAAAGTATATAGTATAAGGCAGTGGACAAAAGTTAAACATATAAAATATGAAGGTCTATTCGATTACTATATTATTATTTTAGTTCCTGCAAATACATTCAGATCGATAAAACCTTGAACCATTAGCGCGCAACGACTTACTTGTATAACTATTGTATGGTTCAGTAGTTAGAGGTTGTAATTGAATTCCAAATTGCAGTTCGATTTTATATCAAGGACTATTTTTATCACCATTAATATTGAAGTATGCGTTTTTATAGTTTTTAATTCACAAGAAATATGGAGAAGTATTTAAAAAAAAAAAAAAACTCGCACAGTACCCATATGATTAACCAGAAAAGTTGTTTCTTAATAAAATAAATATATTGTTTATTTTAAAAAGTTTTATAGTCAAAAGTTTTATTTATTAATATTACAATAAATAATTAACAAGTCTTTTTATTCTTGGGACTGGACAGTGTCACAAAACTGACTCTGCGCGGGGCTTTGGGACTTGGTACAGCTTTCACTGCCACTGGCTCTTTTATATCCGTCACCTGAAATATAAAAAAAATATTAAATTCATCCTTAACTAGCTTTTTGCCTGCGACTTCGTCTACGCGGATTTAAAAAAAAACAAGAATGATTGTGGAATTCTTGAGTAAATATATAAAAACCAAACAAATATATCCTATGGTAGCCGTCCTTTCAGAGTATGTTCTACATTTATACATAACTAGCTTTTACCCGCGACTCCGTCCGCGCGGAATAAAAAATAGAAAACGGGATAAAAATTATCCTATGTCTGTTTCCTAGTTCTAAGCTACCTGCCCACCAATTTTCAGTCAAATCGATTCAGCCGTTCTTGAGTTATAAATAGTGTAACTAACACAACTTTCTTTTATATATATAGACTAGCTTTTTCCCGCGACTCCGTCCGCGCGGAATAAAAAAAAAGAAAAGAAAACGGGGTAAAAATTATCCTATGTCCTATTCCTGGTTCTAAGCTACCTGCCCACCAATTTTCAGTCAAATCGATTCAGCCGTTCTTGAGTTATAAATAGTGTAACTAACACAACTTTCTTTTATATATATAGACTAGCTTTTTCCCGCGACTCCGTCCGCGCGGAATAAAAAAAAAGAAAAGAAAACGGGGTAAAAATTATCCTATGTCCTATTCCTGGTTCTAAGCTACCTGCCCACCAATTTTCAGTCAAATCGATTCAGCCGTTCTTGAGTTATAAATGGTGTAACTAACACAACTTTCTTTTATATATATAGATTATATCTAGATCTATGAAGCCATTCTGGAGATTCTAGTAACAAAAATCCATACATTCATCGAAATTTAAATAAAAATTAAATATATTACCTTTGCTTGTTTAAGAAAGTTGCTCTCACTTATTTTATTTGAACTTGTCGGAGTATCACTTTGTTTTGGTGAAACATTTTTGGCTTTCGTTTGTGGTGATTTTTTATCAGTCTGCTTGTTTGATGTCAGCGTGTCTTCGTAGACCAGTTTCATATCTTCTGAGTCCTCGATAACCATTATTTCTGGGTCTTTGTTGTCTACTTCCATTGGTTCTTCGTTGGGTTTAGGTCTTATAATCTCATTATTGGAACTATCTGACCAAGAAGACATAGCTGTTTCTACAAGAAGATCAACTTTAACAGGTGTTTTTTGTTGTATTTTGTCGATTTTCTGCTTCTTAGGTGATTCATCGGGAGCTTTGAACTTTATGAATGTATCTATTTTTTTTATACTAGATATTTTTGTTTGTTTTGTATTTTCTTCCTGTTTATTTTCTTTGTTGGTTGGTTTTACTGTTTCTGTAACAAATTATCAGATTATAATTACAAAAAAAAATACCCTGAATTAACAAATTAAATTATACGATGAGTTCTAAAATGTCAACCAAAGACTTTTTTATAATAAGTAAATGTAAAGAGAGAAATAAAATAAAATGTACAACTTAAATATATATGTCGTATACCAAGTTTTTCTTCAACATCATGAGGTAGTGGCTCCCCGAGCTCATCCTCAGTGAAGGTGATGACGGAACAGAAGCCGTCAGTGCTGGAGGCAACCAACACGCGTCCATCTGACGACCACGTCAAGTCTGTCAGTCTGTAATATAAATATATTTCTAATTATTGGTTTATATGTAAAAAGGTAAAACGTAACTCAGACCCATGACTCTATGGGGTAGGCAGAAAGACACTGGGACTAGTTTTCACTAAATTAAGATTATATAAATTACGATTTGTCATGAAACTTGTAGAAACAACAAATATTTAGGTTCAATAGACAACTGACGGGTAAATTATTAAGACTAGAAAATTTAAAAAATATATATAATTGACACAATACTTTCTCTCATAGAGGCAGAGTGAATTCTTGCTGTCCTTTTCTCGTACAACAGTTTTTTCCAGTTTACTCACCCCCTAAGGTTAATAAGGTGAAAATATCTAGCTTAAAACATCTCGTAAATGTATGGCTTGTTATTAAAAAAGGAATAATTCAAAAATATACCGTAATAGCTGAGATCCTAGATTACAAAGAAATGTTTCTTTATGCTTTATTATATTAATATAGAGCGTCGGTGGCTCAGGGGTTAAGCACTTGACTTGCAATCTGCAGGTCCTGGGTTCGAATCCCGCCATGTACCAATGTGTTTTTCGATTTTCTATTTACATATGTACATTTATCCGACGTTCTTACTGTGAAGGAAAACATCGTGATGCTGCACATATCTGAGAAGAAATTCAATGATATGTGTGAAGTCAACCCTCACTTGGCCAGCGTGGTTGACTATGGCCTAGTCACCCCTAACTTGGGGTAGGCTCCGAGCCCCTAGGTGGGGACGTATAGTGAGCTGATGATGATGATATTAATATAAGATAAATATTAAGTATAAATATGTAGAAGAGTAGAATTCTCTCAGTACATTATTCTTGATACAAAATGAAAGCAATAAATGTTTACCTTGTATAATGTATGTTAGATATAAGTGCAATGGGTGTCTTCTGCTGTGTATCATACAGCAGCACGGAGCGCTTGGTGGCTACAGCTAGCACGAGGCGGCCGGGTGTAGGGAATGCGGGCTGCGGTCCGGAGACTCGTGGCTTGTAACGCACTGGAGACCACCGCACTGCCAGCGCTGGCTCACCACATGGCAGTACACAGGCCGGCCTGACAATGTTATAAGTAAAAAACTCAATATGCACACAGATTTAGTAATAAAGTATCCATAGCTTATCAGGCTTTGTAATTCTCTATATGGCAATGCTAGAACTTTGCAAGGAGAAAAATATTTAAAGGCTTCGTTTGATTGAATTTATTTTTGTTGTGCATGTTAATGGGTAATAGGAACATTTAGCTTTATTTGGTTACCAATCTTTAAAAAAAAACTTATAAATATAAAGCATACCAACTTACACTTTTAATGAGTATCTAGTATAGATATAAACAGCATTAATAGGCTTTACATCCATCTTGCCTTGCTCTGGCTCAATGCGACCCGCCGGTACTGCTACAAAGAGTCCATCTGGACTGAACTCCAGCCTCCGGTAATATGTTTGGAGAGTATCATCATGGTACAGACGGACTTTCGTGTCATATAAGGCATGGTCTTTTGGAAATGGTAATATTGCTTTACTACTTTTAGATATGACTTTCTTAGTCGCTACATCAAATGTACGAAAAGTTCTGAAATGAAAATACACAATGAAAATACACAAAATAAAATATAATAAGCATAAAGAAAATAATTTGAATAGACGTTAAAATTGTTAATTTTACAAAAATCAATTCTCATTTTTGTATTTCTATTGATGTTACTTACCTATCACTACTAGCAGAAGCAATAAACTGTCCTTTGGGGTCCCATGAGACACCTTGTACGAATCCCTGGTCAGTAGAAAGGCATGTGTATTTGCCTTTTGCAACATCCCACATGAGAAGCTTGTTGTCAACTGAGCCGGAGGCGATTTGAGTCGAGTCAACACTCCAACTTAAATCCAGAACATCCTCCACATGTCCTCGCAGTGTCTACATATGTTTAAAACATATTTAAGTTGAGCTAACAAAGTCTTTTAAATAATTATGGAGACTGTGTCACCTAAATATCAAATACGTAATAGTAAAAATTGTCAAGCTAATTTGTTTCTAATCCTATCTCTTAAGAAAACCTTAGAGGGAGGATTTTTTAAAAGTTTGCTAGTGACAATTCAAATAATGCTTTTACTTACTTTATGAATGACCCAATTTTCCTTATATTGTTCTTCACCTTGTTCTTGTGTTGAAGTGGCTGACTCTTCAGTTTTTGGCTTCCAAATAAATATAATGGATTCATCATCACCTGATGCAAGAAGTTTTCCATCTGGCGACCATCTCACGACATTTACTGATTTCTGGTGACGTGTTAAGTCTGCGGCTACCTCTAATTTGATAGAACCATTGTCTGTTATGGAGATATGCCATATCTAAAAGAAAACAACATTTCTTTTAATTACCTCTAATTCTATTAACCTCTTTTTTTATAACTGAAAGTTACTCTTACTAAAACATGAGTATCTGTTCCTCCAGTCGCTAGCCTCAGTGGTTCATTTTCTTCGCACTTAGGTTGGATATCGACACTTAGAACGGGATCCCTATTATGCCATGATATTTCAGGAATTGAAAACTTCATTTTAGATGTACTAACTATAAAGTGTAACAATGTTTTTAACTAAGATAGATAAGAGAGATATCCAAACTCATACAATATAAATATATGTAGAAGATGCCAATCTGTTTTAAATTTAATATAAACAAAAATATAATTGTCAGACAAAACAGAAGTTTCGGCTTTTGGCGCGAAACATAAAACACATATGACAACATCTGTCATCTGACTGATAAAAACAGCACAGAAAACGTAAAACGAAAAATAGGACCCACTAAAAATTGAAATTTTAATGAAAACTTGATTTTTGGATATCAAATTTTGAAAATTACAAAAAGAAAATTTGAGATATTTTGAACTGCTACGAAAATCTTCTTTATGCTTATTTATTTCAATTCTTTAAAGTTGAAACTAATTTGGTTTCATAGAAAATTTATATTTCAAGTGGCAACACCAAAAGATCTTTCAATTTGAAATTTTTATCTCGCTCGCTCTTTCACTGACGTTTGGTTGATATTGTAAAACGCCAAAATGGTTTGTGTTTCCGATTCTTAAATTTATCCATGAAAATCTTTGTTTGTGTTCAATTAAAAAGAAATTATTCTTACAATTAAGTGATACGACTTTTGTCTTTATAAAATGGTAGCCGTATTTTCATCCCCGGTCATTACTATTTCAGGTGAACGTACCAAAACAGCGCAGGACCTACTGCAAAAAATGCAAGTGCCACAAGGTACATAAAGTGACTCAGTACAAAAAGTCCAAAGAAAGGCATGCTGCTCAAGGTAGAAGGCGTTACGACCGTAAACAACAGGGTTATGGTGGTCAGTCCAAACCCATCTTCAAGAAAAAGGTAAAAACATAACCTCAATATCCAAATCTTTATTTACATGTTACCTAAACGTAATTAATATACAGATATATTGTGTTTTCCATTCATTTTGGACCTACAAATTCATTATTCATTTGCATTTTGTACTATAAACAATGTTCATTTATACTGATAATTAAATAACAATTGTCTAGATTATGGTCTGACAGACAAAGTAAAATTACTAACTGATATTTAACAATAATATTTAATTAGTAGATATAGAAGGTTGTATATCAAACCCAAGGATCATTCTTTTGAATGTGGAACTAAAATAGCAACTTCTATTTCATGACTAGCACTTTGCTATAGTTTTAATATTACAGTATTTCAATATATATTAGTGAATTATTTCATTAATTAGTATGCAAATGAAAGTTACTTAAGTCCATGACTTTGTTTCTTACATTTATTGACTTCCAAGAGAATTACTAAGTTTAACTATTAAATTATTTATCATCATATTAGAATCAAGCAAGTCATAAGCATTATGTTTTTTAGGCGAAAACCACAAAGAAAATTGTGCTCCGTCTGGAATGTGCAGACTGCAAAGTGAGGTCACAGGTGGCACTGAAGCGCTGCAAACATTTTGAGCTGGGTGGAGACAAGAAGAGGAAGGGACAGATGATCCAGTTCTAGGCTGGTTAATAAATAAGTCAAAAATCTTATATGTATTTTTATTTAAATTAAAATTCTATATAACATTACTATATTTTAAAGAGGTACAACAAATTTTATAAAATGTAATTAATGAAGAAAAAGTTATCTATTACCTTTAATTTTATATGTGAACTTCATATTTTAGAATAGATATGAAAAAATAAAAAAAAAAGAGTTACGGCAATTTAGATTTGAACTTCTTTTCATTATTTATTTTTTTTAGAATTTCATCTCCCACATTCACTAATTGTGTTGTGTGATTAAATATAACTTATGTCACTGGAGAAAAAAAGCTCACCTCTCTCAAGATTAGTTCAGTTGCTTAGGCTCTAAGCCATCACAATGAAATTTAAAACAGACATATATGTGTGAAAATATTACCCTCTTGGTCAGTTGGGTAAAAAGTGTTTATTGGTAATCTCAGGATATACATACTCCTTTGATAACTGATCTACTTGGCTTTTTGAAAGTGATCTTATAATAATTTTATAATCAGTCCTTAAGTGTCTTTTTGGTTTGAAAGTGATCCCATTAGCCACATCTACCATTTCAAGAAAAAGAAGTATGTATATCAAGAATAGTATAGCTATTAAGGTAAAATAAAATATACTTAACTGTGATGAGACATTAAATTTAGAACATGACTTGTACTATATTTGATTCAACAAATATCAAATTTTAACAATAGATATGTATACAATACAACATGATAACTAAATAATTAATTTTAAACTAGTTGTAATGGTATATTTTATTGTATTATTTTTTCAACATACTTTCAAATTCATCAGGATCTAGCCCTTCTATAGAAATCTTTAACTTGACAGCTTGGAGTGGTACACCAACCTGGACTAATTTTATAAACCTTTCATACTCAGGTTTTATTACAGTATCTGCAGTAGTCTGCGAGACATTGTCCTCAGGTTTATCTTCAATTTCTTTGACTTCTTTTTTTGAGTCATCAGTTCGGTCTTCAGATTTTATTTCAGAAGTATTAAGAGATTCTGCATTTGTGTCAGTTTGCAAAGGTTCATTGATTTCTGGAATAGATGAAAGCTGAAAAGTATGGATAAGTTAGCCACCTTCTAGTAATCCAGAATTTCAAACAAATTTGTAAGATAGATTCTATTGAATGGACATTTTGATATGTTAAGTGCAATAAATCAAGCCTAATATTTAATTGAGAAATCCCATTTGTAGATTTATGAGATCACTGAAGAGTAAATATAAAAATTAATCCAAAGTTTATATCCTGTCTGGGGATATATCACCATCTAATAAACAATTTTATAAAATTCGTGTGAGAGAAATAAATGATTTAGTTTACCCGAGCTTCCAACAAAATCATTGCAGCTTCAACTTTCTCCAATTTCTGTTCAAACAGCATTAGCTTCTTTTCGCATTTTTTGGCAAAAGTATTTAAAAACTGCACTGTAGTTATCACAAAATGGTTCACGAATGCAAGTGTTCGTTTTTGCTGTAAAGCTGCAATCTAAAAAATTATGTGTTTTAATCTATAATTTAGATAATTTACAAAAATCTATTATGAACTTAACTTACTTTTGAAAGGTCTAATTTTTCTATTTCCTGATTGGAAAGTATGTCTTGCATTCTGAAGTGACTTAATAGTTGAATTTCAGTAAAAATTGAGGAAATGCTACTTCACAATACTTGTATTATTTTGATAACAGTAAATGAATTTACTTTAGGAAAAATTATTTACATGTCAATGTCAAGCAGAATCTTTTTTAAACATATGTTCACTTCGTAGGTAAAAGCCTGGTAAATAAACAGTCACTTGTATTTATTAATAATTTCCCAAAAAGTAATTAGAAAGTTTGTTTAATACACGAACATTTTTAACAGCTTAAATTGAAAAGAAAAATATGTTGCCTTTCTTGTACAAATTGAAATACATCCATTATCAATGTTATAAAATTTCAAAATGCTGCCAAGATAAGTTGTTTTTGGCTGAATTTTTATATATCATTGTCCAATTAAAACTTCAAACTGTAATTTGTCAAATGTCATTCCCTTGCCGATATGACACACAAAGTCATAACAAAACAAATAATTGCTAAAATTAATTAATAACGCCTTTGAATAATATTTTTATTCATTTTATTTTCAAATTATTCAGGACAGAAATGGCAGGGGAAGTAGTCGTGGATGCTCTACCGTACATTGATCAAGGATACGATGACCCAGGCGTCAGAGAAGCGGTAAATATAATTTACTTATTTTTTCAATAACGAGAACAAGCCTTTAGGGATTTTATTTAATTTTTAACTCAAAAATCATAGTTCTAATCGATAAAACTAAACCCAATTGTTTGAATATAAAAAAAAGTTGATATGAATTCATAACCCCTAACTTCTACCCAACTGTAAAATCTTTGTATGTTTTAATGTTAAAAACATTTTCTAAGCCTATAATAGCGAATCTTTACGTGTCAGAGTGCCATTTTTTTAAATTAAACATATAATGAGCTTTTAGATGTCCCATTGAATAATTTTCACTTTGTGATTATTGAGAACACTATTGTATTGTGTAGAGATCACTTGCGTTCACTTGTCATATGTGATCTCTTACGATACCAGTGATACCTTCGCAATTTTTTACAACATTTTAGTAGTATGTCAGTTAATCTTCAAATGCTAAGCTTCATTGAAAAATGAAACTGACATCATTAAATAATTCTTGCAGGCTTTGGCCATGGTAGAGGAAGAATGTAGAAGGTACAGACCAACTAAGAATTATCTAGAAAACACTGGTCCAGAACTGAGCACAGCATTTGAGACCCCTGCACTTCAGCGGGAGATGGAACGGGTGCAACAAAGACTGCCAATGGAGCCTCTTTCCATGAAAAGGTAATAATAACCTAAGTTATTCACATATGAAAGCTTTGTACTGGTAAATTAATTCTAAAAGCTCTCTCTTTTCTGTGATTTTTTTGATAAAGCTTTAAAATTGAATTTGAAATATTATCTTTCTTTCCAAAGATATGAATTGCCCCCACCACCAGCTGGAAGGCTGGGGGAACCGACAGCATGGTCAGAGGCAGTGGACAACTCTCACGCGCAGCTGTCTCACCAGGCCACACGAGTACTCAACTTGGAGCTGCAGTTACATTACGGGACTGAGGCTTGGAGGTCATATTTAAATATTCTCCAAGCTCTGGTCTCTCGCGCACAAAATGAGCACACACAATTGAGGTATGACCAAATTGACCATATGTAGTAAGGTGTATATTGTTTATGCAGATGTACACTCTATACCTCTATAGCATACATTCATAAACTATTAGTTTTCATTTTTTATTTTAATTGAAAGTCACATGTTATTTTAACAATGATACAGGAAGCAAATAGCAGCAGTGAACTGGGAGCGCAAACGGTCGCAGACAGCAAGCGGAGCGCGACTGCGCGCTCTTCGTCGCCGCTGGGCACAGCTCGTATCCGACAACTATCGTCTCGAGCGCGCCATTATGCAGTTAGAAATTCAATTGGAAAAGGTGAGTTGCAAAATTTTATTCAACAAAAGGTTCCTTGCCACAATAAGTCCCCACAATGACACATTAGCCTTCCTTAGCACAAAAAGTTTATAAAGTGGTTAACCTGCTTTTTTCTGTAGATGTATCGAGCTAAAACAAAACAAAGGAAACATACCACGTTTATAAACATGCTTGGGGCTTACTGATATTGTTAAGCGATTAACTAAAAATAAATAAATTATTCTTTAGGCCAAAGGACAAACCACGGCTGAGGATGGTGAAGGTGCAGACATGGAAGCTGTCAAATTGTTACCAGACAAACTTAACTCGGAAACCGAGAAGGAAGTGCAGAAGAAAATAGAAGACATGTTTGCTGATTAGTAAATAAAATAGTATATGTATATGTACCACTACATGTTTAGTTTTTTTTCATCCTTAAACCCTCACATCTAATTTCCATTCCCTCTTTTTTGGTCAGTATAGCATTTCGGTACACTTAAAATATCGTAATGATTTCTCAAAATCACAAAAATATCTAAATTGATAATGAAAACGTTATTCGTAATATTTGACTTTTGATTTTCTGAACGTGATACATGTTGTTTTGAACGATTGTCAATTGTTGTCATGTGTCAAACATATTTTTATTAAATTTGAAAATGGCGGACGATGCATCGAGCAGTAGTGGTTGCACCGGCAATTTAGTTGATAATTCAATAAATCAAGATGAATTGATAATGAAACAACAACGGGAAATAGAGAAGGAGGTAGGTGGCTCATTTTTGTTTACTTACCTGTTCTTTGGATTTTTAATTATCATTAGAATAAACAATAACAACATCGTGTTTATTTGTTTTTAGATCTCCGAGTCGATACCCCTTGTTGGCGATCTCGAAGTTTTGTCGTCCCTAGAAAAAGAATACACTGAAGATCCCATATATCTTTTAAAAGTCAAAGATCTCTCTTCAAAGTACAAATTCATTAGAAGAACACGTCCTGACGGCAACTGCTTCTTTCGGGCGTTCTCGTACGCTTATTTAGAACATCTTCTTACTGATAAAGCAGAATACGATAAGTTTTATGAAATAGCAAAAAATTCAAAAGATACACTGGTTGCATTAGGATTCCCACAGTTTACAGTTGAAGATTTTTATGAAACGGTATGTAATTTAAAGGTTATGTTTTGAACTTTTTTGCTGACTCAAGCGAACAAATTATTTTCAATGACAAATCTATACAACTAAAATGTTTTGTTATAACTACTATTGCAAGTTTTGATTTAGATTATTTTAATTAGGAAGATTGTCTTTTTTCGATATGAAATTGTTAAATTTTGAATCAGTTTTGTAACACAAAGTGAAAGTTTGTATATATCTTTTAACAGTATTGCTATATAATGAAATTTATACTTTTGTGATTTTGCAGTTTATCGAAGTTGTTCAAAGAGTAGGTGAACAAGCAGGGAGCAGTTCCGCAGGGCTGGATGCGGTACGTGAGGAACTGCATGACAAGTTCAACAAGCAGGGCTACTCTGACTACATTGTGGTGTACCTGCGCCTTGTCACCTCTGGCCAGCTCCAGATGCAGCACAACTTCTACCAGAATTTCATAGAAGGCTCTAGAACTGTTACTGAATTCTGCAGACAGGTTTGAAACTTAAATAATAGGCTAAAGGCCCTTTGTATACAAGGAAATGTATATTATCGAACCTAATATATAATTTCATCGCAAGTATCATGTTGGGCACACTCTGTGTGACTAGCACAAATATTTGTAAAAAATTGCAATCATATTGTCATTGAATAAATTTGTATTTAAATTTACCGTACCAACGTAAAGTACACCCTAAATCTCAAAGTAATTGTGAAATTATAGATGATATCAGTATGAAGCAATTTGATTACTGAGATTTATGTAGAACGACTAGCTGTCGCCCGCGACTCCGTCCGCGCGCAGTCAGAAAAAAAAATGAAAAATAGATGTTGGCCGATTCTCAGACCTACTGAATATGCTCACAAAATTTCATGAGAATCGGTCAAGCCGTTTCGGAGGAGTACGGGAATGAAAACTGTGACACGAGAATTTTATATATTAGATGATTTCTATGAATGATGAATATGGCTTCAAATTTCAATTTGTCACTAACAGTATTGGAAGCCATACAAAGTTGTTTTATTAAGGCCATAGTATAACATATAATGTCAACAAACAAGCATTTTCATGGCTACCTATTATAATATAAAAACAGTCTTTAACATACTGAAATAATTATAAAAATTATTTTTCTGCAGTCTACTTCTTTGTTTTATCAACTTATATTGTTGTATGTTATATTTCAGGAGGTAGAACCTATGTATAAAGAGTCTGACCACATTCATATAATAGCTCTCAGCAATGCTCTAAACGTAGGTGTCAGAGTCAAGTATATGGACCGCGGAGAGGGGAGTCAGGTAAAAACTAAACACCATATCATTTGGTAATATATTATTCCATCATATTGATGTTTAAATTGACTGAATTATGTGTATGCTTTAATTTAAGATTTATTAGTTGATATGTTTAAATTAAACAAGGTCTAAAGTTTTTGAGTAAAGAATTATGTATTCCATCTCTTTGGTAGACAAGGAGTTCTGTCAAAGAGGTGGCATACTGCACACTAAGACCTTTGCCTTTTTTGAATGAGAATATGAAAAAGAGAATATCGCGGGAATTGGAAGAGTTAACAAGATGTATTTGTGAATAGACTTCAATTAAATTGTGTTTTAACACATTAATTGCCACTAAGTTTTTCTATTATTAAAGAAAACTTGCAGGACATTGGTGGCACTGTATATGTTAACCATTCAAAATTGTATCTGATGTTAGTGTGAATATAGCATTTAATATGACTGCAGGTAATAGCGCATGACTTCCCCGAGGGTGCTCGGCCGCTGGTCCACCTGCTGTACCGGCCCGGACACTATGACATACTGTACGCGTGATCGCCACAACACAAATCTTTTTATCATAATAAATTTAATTACATTTATCTGCTGTTTCATTTTTCTAATATTATAAATGCGAAAGTTTGGATTGCTAGATGGGTGTTTGAAGGTATCTCTGGAACATCTCAATGGATCTGGATGAAATTTGGCCTGGATATAGAAAACAGGCTACTAATTTTGTTTTTATTCCGCACGGACGGAGTCGTGGGCGACAGCTAGTATATCAAGTTGATACTTTATGTATGGTGAATGGCAGGTTGGTGATGATTGTATAGATTAGACATGATTTGAAAGATGAGAAATAAGACCACTAGTGTCGCTTAACAAGATTTTTAACCTGTCAAAGTATCGAGATGTCAAAAGCACTTGGAATCTATGCTTTGCTCCTGTAGACTGTTTCGATAACTTATAGGAATCCAAAGTTATTTAAACTGTTTTTATAAACTTTAATCCACAACTACGGTGCAGATAATGATTTGGATTTTTTAGGTTAAATCATTGAAATGTAAAACTAAAGCGCAAAGTTAAACTTTATTCATAAAAATTGTTTACAAAATCTGGTAATTTCTTAAAAAGGAATAAGGGAAATAAGTATTTTTTTAAAATATGACATAACTAAGACTTCATTTTTTTAATTTACTGTTTAAATGTGAAAAGCTAAATAGTACAAACAAACATTTTTAATATAACTTATGTACTCTTTTCCATTAACAAATATGAAGGTACTAAAAGCAGAGGAATATTTAAACAGTAATTCTAAAAAAAATTAAATGACAATATATAAAAAACTTATTAATAAATTTTATCTGCAGAAATAAACTCCATCTGGTTCCCGTTTTGGTTTCATGCCAGCAAAGAAAGCTTTTATATCCTCTTCTTTTACAATTTCCTTTTTGAGCATGAATGTCTTCAAGAAATCTGACAATTTCTCTCGCAGTTTGTTATATTCAGTGACTGCATTTATTTGTTGTATGCGGTCAAGAGAGGACAAAGCTTGTAAGCCCTTCTCATACTGAGAATTTCCATTGCTTCTTTCTTTTCCTAACATTTCGTATGCAGCGACTGTGTCCTCCGAGTCTATCAGAAATAGTACAGCCAAATCTTTGTACATGGAAAGGCACTCATTGCATGTACAGAGTTTCTGCCGAAAGTTTGAAGGCCAGAATGTTGCTCCTTTAAGGTATCTTTTTATTCCTTTTGGCCTAATACAAATTTTACTTTCATTAGGTTTAATCCTTTTTGCACCATCATCTTTACCTTCTTCCTCTGTTAACTTTCTTTTGTTCTCATTGCTACTTGCAACAGTTTCATCAACATTCCCAACATTACTTTCCTCATTAGACTGATTTACAGAATTAGTTTCTTCAGTCTTTGTGTTGTCTTTTTCAATATTCGTTGAATCATCATCAGTAATTCTTTCTTGTTGAGTGTCAGTTTCTAATGTATTGAGAGATTCCAAGTTACTAGTTTGTGTACTGCTTGTTTCAGGATTGTCAGAGACAGTTTGTTGTATCTCCATGTCACTTGAATCACTTTCTTTTTTCTTTTCAACATCCATTTCTGTCTCGTCTTTCGCATCCATTAAAGTTTCGTTAACTGGTATATTTTCAGTAACTGCCACTGGTTCAGTAATTGTATCTATAGGTAGTTCAATGGTTGGGTCCAAAGCCGGTTCTTTGGTTGTTTCCATAGCTGGTTCATTGGTCATTTCCATAGCTGATTCATTAGTTGTATCCATAACTACCTCATTGGTTTTATTCACAACTGCGTCATTTGTTGTATCTATAGCTGGTTCATTGACTGCATCTATAGCTGCTTCATTGGTTGTATCAGTCACTGGTTCTTTGTCACTTTCAATATTTGATTTTGTTATTTCAGTATCAATTTCTTCTGGTTTTTGATTACTAGGTGCTTCTGTATCAGTAGGGTCCTTAAGTAGCTCTTCTTCCATTTTCAGATCATTGTCAGTAATATCTTTAGATTCATTATCATGTGTAATAGGCTCCTCTTTGGCACTGTCAGCTTTGTTTGTAGTGGTTACATCTGTGTCTTGTGGGATAGGTTCTTTACTTTCTTCTTTGTTGACATCTTTTGTACCATTGTCAATTGTTTCTTCATCAACTGACAAATCTTTATTATCTAAAAGATTACTTTCACCAGCAACTTTATTCTGGTCAGGACTTAGTGTGGTCTTCTCTGAAATTACATTTGTAACTTTATCTTCTGTCAGTTGATCTTTCTCAGTTTTGGCTTCTACAGATTCAATACAAGAATTTTCTTTTTCTTCAATTTCTGGTGTTGTTTTGGAATCAGTTTCATTACTTACATCTTCACTTTCTACTTTTTCTAGTTCATTTGTGGAGTCCTTCATTGTATCACTTTCAGAATTTACCGACTCATTTTTATTTTCAGTCTGAAGTGCATTTTCAGTATTTGTTTGGTCACTTAAGTTTAGATTTGCTTCATTCTTCATTTCAACGTCTTGTACTTTAGTATTTTCCGATGTTCCCTCACTTTCTGGAATGCCATTTACCATGGTGATAGCATCACTAGTGCTCACATTGTCAACGTCTACACTTTCAGTTGTTATAACTAAACTGCTATAATCATGCAAAAAACTATTTTTCTCCATACAGTCTTTACAAATCATTTCAGAATATGGTTCATCAGGGACAACTGCATCTAAATGAGATGCATGAAGCCAGTCCTCACAGATAATGCATTGAATCATTTCATCTTCAGTTGTAGATTCTGGGTCAGGGTAAGGTCTATGGCAAGTGCAATATAATCCGCTATAGTTTTGATTGTATTTGTTTTCTTCATTCAGGTCAGTTTTATTTGGATTGAATTTACAAGGATGTGAGTTGAACTTTGCATTGCCACAGTCGCAGCGAAAATTTCTCTTCGTATACAATTCGACCAACTCATGATTCTCATGGCAAGTCAAACTGCAAGCCAAGCAGACTCCAGCTCTCTTCAGGGGATCAATTTTAGCATCAGAACAACATGTCATACAGGCATATATTGCTTGCCTTTTTATATAACCCTGAAAATTATAAAAATATGCATAAATAGAGTTAGTTTCATACTACTTTATATATAGGGTAACATCTTATAAATAATTTTTGACAGTTTAGATGATTTAGGAAATAGGTAATGTAAGTGTATTCTTGCAGTAAATAGATCATAGTATTACAAAAATATTCTATCAATTTATTCATTTTAATCTATAAGATATAAAAATAAATATATTTATATTAGGACATTAGGTATATAGTAGGAGATAATATTACTTCCTATTTCATTTATTTTCTCATGGTATATGACTTACTTACATAAATAAATTATTTTATAACGTGATAACAAAAACAATTAAGATGTTACTTTTACGGCATCTAACGTTTTGCTCATAAAGGAGATTTTTAATATGAAAATGAGCCAAATATTCGGTAAATTTTACATAATATAATAGGTGATAGGTGAATGAAAGGTCTTACCTTACTGTAAGAACAATTTTTATCATCGGAGGCACCAAGGACGGCATTAGCGTCCTCTTCAAAGTCTTGTTCTTCTTGCAAAACATCCAACATTGTCACAACCTTGTCCCCGTCGTATTCACCCATTTCAGTGTCTTCAGTAGTATTTGTTCCATTCGTTGTCATTTTAACCCTCGTCTGCTGCTTCACTAAATTTTGTTTCTGATTCTTTATAGCACTGATTACAAAACTTAACGAAAGCCGGTTATTAAAGGCGCCAACAATTTATTTCTTTGCACTTGCAACAATCAATCACCTCCGTGAAGTTGGCCCCCTCACTTTAATTTTTTTAACTTTTTTTTACGCAAATCGTTTGAGAATCGTTTGAGAGGGTTTGAGAGAAAAGAAATATCGTTTGAGAGTTCCTACTTTCTCCGTAAAAACAATTTCAAATTCTAGTGTGAAGTTGGCCCCCTCACTTTACTTTTTTTTATTTTTTTCAATGCGAATCGTTAGAGAGTCGTTTGAGAGACATTAAGAGAAAAGAAATATCGTTTGAGAGTTTTTACTTTTTCTGTAATAAATATTTTAATTCTGGGCATCGAAAGTTACAAATCGATTTTCCTTTTTTTCCGAATTAAATATGGCAATCAAGCACTTGGACGTTTCAAATTTATTGTGTAGGTAGAGAATGGTAATAGAGTGATTGAGAGAAAAGAGAAATCGTTTGAGAGTTAATACTTTTTCTGAAATATATATTTCAATGTCGGAATCGAAAGTTACAAATCGATTTTTCTTTTATTACGACTTAAATATGGCAATCATGCACTAAGACGTTTCAAATTTATTGTGTAGGTAGAGAATGCTTAGAGAGTGACTGAGAGAAAAGAGAAATCGTTTGAGAGTTAATACTTTTTCTGAAAAATATATTTCAATGTCGGAATCGAAAGTTACTAATCGATTTTCCTTTTTTTCCGAAATAATTATGGCAATCATGCACTTAGACGTTTCAAATTTATTGTGTAGGTAGAGAATGATTAGAGAGTGATTGTGAGAAAAGAGAAATCGTTTGAGAGTTAATACTTTTCCTGAAATAAATATTTCAATTTCTGAATCGAAAGTAACAAATCAATTTTCCTTTTTTCCGAATTAAATATGGCAATCATGCACTTAGACGATTCAAATTTATGGTGTAGGTAGAGAATGATTAGAGAGTGATAAAGAGAAAAGAGAAATCGTTTGAGAGTTAATACTTTTCCTGAAATAAATATTTCAATTTCTGAATCGAAAGTAACAAATCAATTTTCCTTTTTTCCGAATTAAATATGGCAATCATGCACTTAGACGATTCAAATTTATGGTGTAGGTAGAGAATGATTAGAGAGTGATAAAGAGAAAAGAGAAATCGTTTGAGAGTTAATACTTTTCCTGAAATAAATATTTCAATTTCTGAATCGAAAGTAACAAATCAATTTTCCTTTTTTCCGAATTAAATATGGCAATCATACACTTAAACGATTCAAATTTATGGTGTAGGTAGAGAATGGTAATAGAGTGATTGAGAGAAAACAGAAATCGTTTGAGAGTTAATACTTTTTTTGAAATAAATATTTCAATGTCGGAATCGAAAGTTACAAATCGATTTTCCTTTTATTTCGAATTAAATATGGCAATCATGCACTAAGACGTTTCAAATTTATTGTGTAGGTAGAGAATGCTTAGAGAGTGATTGAGAGAAAAGAGAAATCGTTTGAGAGTTAATACTTTTTCTTAAATAAATATTTCAATTTCGGAATCGAAAGTTACAGATCGGTTTTCCTTTACTCCGAAATAAATATGGCAATCATGCACTTAGACGTTTCAAATTTATTGTGTAGGTAGAGAATGTTAAGAGAGTGATTAAGTGAAGAGAGAAATCGTTTGAGAGTTGATACTTTTCCTGAAATAAATATTTCAATATCGGAATCGTAAGTAACAAATCGATTTTCCTTTTTTCCGAATTAAATATAGCAATCATGCACTTAAACGATTCAAATTTATGGTGTAGGTAGGGAATGGTAATAGAAAGATTGAGAGAAAAGAGAAATCGTTTGAGAGTTAATACTTTTTCTGAAATATATATTTCAATGTCGGAATCGAAAGTTACAAATCGATTTATTTTTATTTCGAATTAAATATGGCAATCATGCACTTAGACGATTTAAATTTATGGTGTAGACAGAGAATGGTAAGAGAGTGATTGAGAGAAAAGAGAAATCGTTTGAGAGTTAATACTTTTCCTGAAAAAAATATTTCACTGTCGGAATCGAAAGCTACAAATCGATTTTCCTTTTTTTCAAATTAAATATGGGAATCATGAGGATAAACGATTCAAATTTATTGTGTAGATAGAGAATGGTTATAGATTGATTTAAAGAAAAGAGAAATCGTTTGAGAGTTATTACTTTTTCTAAAATAAATATTTCAATTTTTGAGATTTGTAAGTTTTTGAAAATCGATTTGTTACTTACGATTCCGAAATTGAAATATTTATTTCAGGAAAAGTATCTACTCTCAAACGATTTATCTTTTCTCTCAATCACTCTCTAAGCATTCTCTACCTACACAATAAATTTGAAACGTCTTAGTGCATGATTGCCATATTTAATTCGTAATAAAAGGAAAATCGATTTGTAACTTTCGATTCCGACATTGAAATATTTATTTCAAAAAAAGTATTAACTCTCAAACGATTTCTGTTTTCTCTCAATCACTCTATTACTATTCTCTACCTACACCATAAATTTGAATCGTCTAAGTGCATGATTGCCATATTTAATTCGAAAAAAAGGAAAATCGATTTGTTACTTTCGATTCCGACATTGAAATATTTATTTCAGGAAAAGTATTAACTCTCAAACGATTTCTCTTTTCTCTCAATCACTCTCTAATCATTCTCTACCTACACAATAAATTTGAAACGTCTAAGTGCATGATTGCCATAATCATTTCGGAAAAAAAGGAAAATCGATTAGTAACTTTCGATTCCGACATTGAAATATATTTTTCAGAAAAAGTATTAACTCTCAAACGATTTTTCTTTTCTCTCAGTCACTCTCTAAGCATTCTCTACCTACACAATAAATTTGAAACGTCTTAGTGCATGATTGCCATATTTAAGTCGTAATAAAAGAAAAATCGATTTGTAACTTTCGATTCCGACATTGAAATATATATTTCAGAAAAAGTATTAACTCTCAAACGATTTCTCTTTTCTCTCAATCACTCTCTTACCATTCTCTACCTACACAATAAATTTGAAACGTCCAAGTGCATGATTGCCATATTTAATTCGGAAAAAAAGGAAAATCGATTTGTAACTTTCGATGCCCAGAATTAAAATATTTATTACAGAAAAAGTAAAAACTCTCAAACGATATTTCTTTTCTCTTAATGTCTCTTAAACGACTCTCTAACGATTCGCATTGAAAAAAATAAAAAAAAGTAAAGTGAGGGGGCCAACTTCACACTAGAATTTGAAATTGTTTTTACGGAGAAAGTAGGAACTCTCAAACGATATTTCTTTTCTCTCAAACCCTCTCAAACGATTCTCAAACGATTTGCGTAAAAAAAAGTTAAAAAAATTAAAGTGAGGGGGCCAACTTCACGGAGGTCAATCAATCGACAACGGACGAATCCAAAGACAAAGAGTCAAAATGGATCGCCAAAATAAAACAGAGTGGACATATTGCGAAGAAAGTGTACGACGCAAATAAATGCACCAAGATTAATTAATGTTTATATTTTCTATAATAAGTAATTGCCGAAATTAAGAGAATGCATGTCGAACGTTAAAGTATATCGAACGGTATGACTAACAAAGATAATTTATAATCAACTTCAGCGCGCTTTTACGTAAAACGAATCGCATACAATTCATGTAGCCAGTAACCATGTAACCATTTCATTGATTTGATTTATTGTATTAGAATATATATAGGTTAAATAAATAAAAGCGTCTTCAATCCTGAAACAAAGCTCCGATATATTTAACTCATCTTATGTAACATTCAAGATATGATAGCGTATAATAATAATTTATTGATATTTATTGATAGACCGGATGAGACAAAACTTTTCTATTTTTTACGCCAATGATTGATTAAATATAGATAATAAACGGCGTAAGTTACAAATTAAAAAGTGCCAGTCTTATTTCATTATTCTTACTTTCTGGTTTAAAGAAGAAAAGGTACATCTAAGTTCTTCCTGCCATTACCGACATACAAAAATCCGGCGTCCTGGGTTCTAACTTTATGAAAGTACATCATCCCGGGCCAATAGAGGCTTTTTAGATACGCTACGGTGCCCACGTTCTCCAAGGATAAATTCCAGCATCCGTTCGGAATATCCATGTCGATGGAGTCTAAAAAGTCCATGCTCAAATTGTAATCTGCACGCGTTAGAATATTTGTGTTCCATTTGTGTTGAGCGGGTCTAATATGCAGATAGGACTTGAGCAGCTTGGCCTCTGGTCCCGTCAGACCGTAGAAGTTAGGGCTAATGACCACGACACCATCGGGCCGCTTCACCAGCTGTCCCCTCGCACAAACCTCGGCCTCTTCGCAGATGTTGCTGATGGTCGCTGCCAGTCTCTTCTCCTCTTTCATATTTTTGCAGCGCTCCGGGTCTCCTTGGTCGAGTGCTTCGTCTAAAACTTTGATCTTCTCGGATATGTCGCCGCGAAACGGCGTGTTTGCGATCAAAGAGAGGAATTTGTACTTCTTCTTGGCCTTCGGAAGCAGTCCCCAGAATTTGAAATCGGTCGTGTAGAAGTATTTTCGTTCGTTGAGCGCGTCTCGGTTTATCCCGACGGCTATGTGGTAGTCCCGGTCGACGCCGTAGATCTGGCCCCAGTACTGCATGTGCGTGAAGTGGTTTTCCACCTGCAGCATAGTGAGCGAGGTCTGCAGCAGCGAGATCAGCTCGTTGGTCAGCACCACGCCGTTAACCTTCACGTACTCCCTGTACTCCCACAACTTGTGCACGTTCATATTTTTCGATTAATTATTCGAAAATAAATCCAATGTTTCAAATTGACGTGTGTCACACACATTTTTTTATAATCTCTGTGGTTGTGGCTGCACAGAATGACATCAGAATGTATTTAAAAAAAAAAAAAAAACAAATAAGATCTTGATTTTTCCTATCCATCAATAATTCTGTGAAGAAGTTTGTAAAGAAACGGACAGAACACTTAAAAAATTTAGGACACTACAAAGAAGATTTCCTCTAAGGTGTCTTGTGTAAAGGTTGATTTTGTCTCACATAGTTGGCAATTGGCTCGGCGTAACGCGAGTGAGGTTCTCGTGTGGCAATTACCCCAAGTCAAATATTTGCGGGTCTTTCGCCGCTCGTAACTTGTAACACGAATCCGGGGTACATCACGAATCGAACGATAAAGCTTCACGTACACAACTGTCGCTACAACTGCTTCCGCGCGGAATTAAAAAAAACTTAATTAATAGTCCATGTGTTCTTCCAGACTGTGTTCTATATCTATACCAAATTTCATCTACATCCATGCAGCTGTTCCGATCATAGCTTGTAACAAACATCCATTCATCCATCCAGCGATCCAAACAATATTAGTAAGATTATTAACTTACTAGCTGTCGTCCCCGACTCTAGCTGCGCGGAATAAAAAAAAACTTAACAAGTAGCTTATGTATTCTTCCAGACTAAATTTCATTAAGATCCGTTCCGGAGATATCTTCAAACAAACATCCACTCATCCATCTAAGCATTCGCATTTATAATATTAGTAAGATATACGATATATGGGTGAGTTTCTACTGTCGTAACCACATTATTGATTATTGCTATCACTCTAATTACACAGGACAACAAAATCAAACTTTTTTTTTGTTGCATGAAGTTTTTCTACTGTTGTTTACTAATTTGGGTGCGCTGATTTCAAATCTATCCTCAGATTTTTTGTAGCAGCTCTAGTTAGTGAGATACAGGTACCGGCTTGAATTTACATAAGTAGTCGGTAGTTTCTATCTATAGCGGTGTAACTTAACTAGTTACTTTATAAATTTCATTATGTCTTCCTCAAGAAGGACGTGTTTAATAATCCTGATTGTTTTTGTGTTATTTGTGGAGAATATATGTTCCAAAAATTTCGTTTAAATGTGTCGGACTTTGTGAAAAAGGCATACTTCGCCTACTTTTGGTTTCCATTGCCGTCAAACGCCAAACCTTGGATACCAAGTTTGGTATGCAAAAGTTGTGTTGAATCTTTGCGACTGTGGGGAAACAAAAAAAGACCCACTTTTAAGTACAAAGCTCCTATGATTTGGCGTGAACCATCCAACCATCATGATGACTGTTATTTCTGTTTAACGAAAATCATAGGAATAAACCACAAAAATTGCTCTAAGTGGATATATCCAAACTTAAAATACGAACAGTCTTGAGTATTAGCGACACATCAACATCTCAGTATGCAAATAAAACTGGGGTTGATAAAACAGTTAGTAAAAGCTCTTAACAAAGATGGCGAATGTTTCAAATACATTGAAAAAGTGTTTCCAAAATTGAGTAGTGAGAAAATCAAAGGTGGTATTTTCGATGGCCCACAAATCAGGAAGTTGATAGATGATAAAAAATTTATCAACCATATGACAGCTGTCGAGAAATGTGGATGGGAAGAGTTTGCTTGGGTAGTGAGAAAATTTTTGGGCAATAGGATTTCTGACGGCTACATTCAGCACGTTGAACAGTTGCTGATACACTTCCAGCGGCTTGGATGCAACACGAGTATCAAGCTTCACTACTTTCACAGCCATCTTGACTATTTTCCTGAAAATCTCGGTGACCTGAGCGAGGAACAAGGAGAGCGCTTTCACCAGCATATTCGGAGAGATATCAGGGGTACTGGAATGAACATATGATGGCTGATTATTGTTGGAGCATTCAAAATAGTACTCATAACACATCTCACGCTAGAAAATTCAAAAAAAGGAAATTTTGTTCTGAATAAATATGTTTAATGAATTTTTTATACTTAAACTATGTGCATTTTCAATGAAAAACCCTGTCACTTCGTAACTCCAAAACTAGAGCTGCTTCATAAAAACGGCATATATTTTTGAAATCAGCGTGGAAAAACTATTCAGGTTCATGTAAAAAATCTCATGCAACAGACATGCTGTAATCCAGTGTTATCTTTGAAAAAGTAGAGAACAATTACTTATGTTCTTTCATATTTGTGTCACGACAATTGACATACTCGGGCAAAACATAACAACAATTTCTGATCAAATACCTATGTAATATGGTTGTAATATTATAAGATTTAAAATATATCGCTTGTGTGCTGTGAGCTTTATCTGCTGTAACTCGGTAACAGTTGTCGGGTCGGGAAAAATTGGCCGCTGGACGAATAACTTGAGATCCAATTTATTTATTTTCCCGTATTGAAAACCAGTGTCGTCTTGCTTGTTTACAGGCTAGCGGGTAATATTTAATACTTGTACGTTGGTACTCGTACATATTTGCACGTAATATTTATACTATTTTAAAACGCACTGTTTTGTATTACTATGGCTCGTATTTCATTTTGCTATTTTCAGATTTAAATGTTTTATTGATTGTTCTCAGTATTTTAGTAATTCCTGCAATTAACTGGGAGGTTTTTAACATTTTGCTACTTTACAATAGATGGCGCAACTTGTTTCATATGAATAAAACGGTCGATAGATGGCAGTGTGTTATTCAATTTTCAGTAAGCTTTTTAATTATCCAATAATTTAACAATTATGAGTGCTTTAACACTGCCCAAAAATATACATATACAAAATAATGTTTTGAATATATGTTTTTTGTGATTGCTTGAACTGAAATGGTAATATTCATATTGGGATTGGTAAGCTTCCATTGCTAGTATGCTATAGTTAATACTCTTAATCTTTTGAAATATTATGTGCTCAGTGCTATATATTTTGAATTTGTTGTATGTTGTCTCGTTTCTTGTATAGCGAATATGCCTCTCCGAGTAGAGGAGGTGACTACAACAAGCGAAGGTTGATGGTCAGTTTCCCATACTTTACCTCTCTCTTGTGAGGTGAAATAGTTGAGAGGGCAAATAAGAGCCTAGTGTAGCGTAATCTACGCAAATATTAAAAAAGCTTATTTTCTAGAAAATTCTGACTTGTTGGTGCAGTCAAAAGATGACTACATAAAGATTTTTTTACATCATTATGGCTTGTAAGATCATATGTCAACAGGCGAGTGTCCTATCCTATCCATTGTTATTATAAATATTAAATTAAAATTCAGACATTAAGCACTCCTCACAAAATCAGTAACAAAAAACTCACTTGAAAAATTTTTGCACAGATAACGTGAAAACGGTTGTCTATTAAACAATGGATGAATAAGTGTGACACGTGCTGCAATTAGCCTCTTGCACCACTGAGAGGTTAGGTGGGCGCGATTTGACACGCGTCGCGCCTCTCCGCGCCCCCCGAAACTCCCCGGACCTCTCCCGCGCCGAGAGGTCGCGGACGTGCGATCTCGGCGCGAGATAGACGCGGCTCGGGCCTCGTTAGCACGTGCTGTCACGTTACGCGTCACGCGTCACACGGGGATGATTGGACGACATTACACCTGTGACAAGAACTGAAGAGCTCATTGAGTTGATTCAAAATAAGGGTGTGGTAATGAAGGACCGTTGCTACGTATTTTATACAGGTGCAATAAATGTTTTTCTGGTCAGATATTCGTACACTGTAATGATATACACATTGCACAAACTTTTATACTATAATATTGCGGCCGTTATAAAATGTGGTCAAAATTATCCCATACGTTTACTAAATCATTTTGAGAACAAAGTGGTATTGACAGCAATCAAGTCATAAAATCAATATCTGTTCAAAAAACTCGACAAAATACATGCCATTTGTTCGATAGCGTTCAATTCGAACTACAATGAAAATATTTTTCCACGCCACAAACACGTTTGTTTGCTAAACAAAAGCTCTGACAAATTTGATCTGAGGTGAACAATGAGGTTAATTCGCCAGAAACGGCCCACGATTCAGTATCGCAAATCGAGTGTCCGCCGCGCCGCGACGACTCCGCGCCCGCCCCGCTCCGGCCCCGCTCCGGCCCCGCGCCTCGCCCGGTGCCACACCGCGACAGCCGACCGAGTGAGCAATCTCAATGAATCCGTCCAAAAACAATAAAGCCGTTCCCACAACCGCGCCCCGGGCCGACCCCATGAGACCTTAATCACCCCATTCTCTTTATTTTTTAACGTCTAATTGTTTTGGAACGAGAGGCTGGCTGCGAGGCCCGCGGGCGTCGCTGCGTTCAGAAACGATACGCGCCACGCCGCTGCGCTCGCGCAACAAACAAAAAGAAAACATCCCTCACATGAATGGGTCCCGTAAATTCGTTACAGTTTGCCAACATTCACTATGTTTGTTTTAGAGATTAAATTTTATGATAATACGCAATATAATAGCCGGATTTCCTTTTGTGTTCTGTGTTCAATATGTGATACATTGTAAAATCTTTTATAACTACATAATATGTTCATATCGAATTGTTAAGAGCAGTCGAATTTAAAATAGTAAAAATATATTTCACCTTCTAATCTAAGATTTTATGAGCTTCGCTACTCGTGTTGAGTGATCATTGCAATAATAAAAAATCAAAAGGGACTTGCGCAAGGAGCCGCCATTATTTCCAACAGTTCAATTAACACAAGAAAGAATCGAATCACACGTAAATCTTTAATGACCGCTCTAAAACCCATAAGCTGTAAAAAACCGAATAATTCCCACAATCGAAAATTATAAATTGCAAAATTCGAGTGCTCTTTTCCCACAATTAAAGCGCATAAGAAAAGAAATGAAATGACGAAAGCTGCGAGCGGTCGAGTGGCGATTTCCGAACGGTTACTTACAAAAGGGCGGGAATATTAGGTGTTTAATCGCGAGTGAGCGTCGCAATCGGGTAAGGGGAGCGCGGGGACAATGGCGCGAATCTCAGATTAAGGTTATTTGTGCTAAACAGCGCGCCATTGTGCGTGCCCGCCGGCCGATCGCCGCTCGCCTCGCTGCTCGCAGATCGATCGCAAACTCGCGACCAACTAATTGCTCGTTGGTGGAAATTACTGTGCTTTATGCGTTGTTAAGATTCATGCATTCGCTGCCTGTTCACTGGGCAGGGGTTGACAATATATTTCATTTAATTTGTCTGAGAAAATCTCACGATTTCATAAAGCGGAAGAAAGTTTTGATTATGATTACAAATATAGAGACCTATTGATAAATACAATGCATAAGCAATGGCGAAACATGTTCGGTTGGATAACTGTAACTAATATGTTAAAAAATATGTTCATTGCTATATTAATGTTTTATTGATTTATGCGAATGAAATAAAATTTACTTAAATGTAAAAAAGGACAACCCAACAAATGTCTACTGTCCTATCAGTTTTGTCATCGAGAAGTTTCTGGGACACTTTTTCGAGGCATCTTCACTCCTCACAAACAAGATTGAATTTTTGTCAAACACATAATAAAGGTTGCTAGTTATTTGTTAAATAATATGCGTGTAATACATTTGTTACTCAGTGATCAGACGCATCTGAATACAAAATTAAGTTAATTAAATTGATGTTTTGTTTGATTTACTTAGTTCCCACGAATATAATTGCTTGTGTAAACGAATATTGTAAGAACATTGCGCAATTTGAGTAATGATTTATTTGTTGTAAATGCTTGTTAGTAATGATTTAAAAGAGCGTGTGTATATTGCAATTATAGTGAGGATAACGAGTGGTCGCAGTGCTAGGGGAAAGGGGGCAGAGGGGAGGGGGCAAACAGCTTCCCACTGCGAGGTCGCGTGCCGGAGCGCGCACGCCAGCGCCACCACTGACCGCTAGAGCTGGCCTTTGTACTATCGACACATTATCGATATTATGTCACTGAACAAAAGTTTATACCTCATAAGTAGAGGATATTAGGTAGCTGAATTAGATGAGTAAAAAATCCAGGAATTTTTAAGTATCTATTAAATAAATTATCCAATCATATATAGTAATATCGGAAGCATTTGCTAACACAAAAAGTTGCAATATTTATTTTCATCACTCAAAACGACGAAGAGAGTTCTCTTCCCACTGATCGAAATATTTTTTGTTATCGATAATACTCTTAAACGTAACTATTTAGAAAATAATTTGAGTTATTCCATGTTGAAAGATAAACGAGTGTAACGGTGTTGGCAAACGAAGAGCGCGCTGTCCACGTGACGATGAAGAGCGCGGGGTCGGTGCGGGGTGGGTGCGGGGTGGGCGCGGGGTGGGCGCGGGGTGGGCGCGGGGTGGGCGCGGAGTTACAGCGGCAATAATTGGCGCCCCGCGGCCGCTGCGCGCGCGCTAATGTTTTGATAATGAAGAGTGCCATTGTCCCGCCGAGAGCGAAGGATTAACCTCTTTGTTTTGCAATTTGTATGTTTTTTTGTGGGGGGCGACACTATTTTATCTAAATAAATAACAACTCTGTACTCGTTTGGTTCTATTTTGATTTTGTACAAATATTATTCGATGTTATATCAATAAACTTTAAAAAAAATTGAATTAAATAACTTGTCAATTCTTGTTCACTTTACAAAACATTAGCTATGCTGTGAGCTGATTCAAACAGTTGCATTTTTAGATTCTTGTAAATAATTTAGTCGATTCTGTTACATAAAAAATAGAAACATGATTGCTTGAATTTAACCATAGTTCCAACATACTGTTCATGTTTTGTACATCTGTTAACACCGCGTCAGGAAGAAAGTTTTGTTTTGACGTTTGATGATAAAGCTGTGCGTTATCTTTCAGTGGACTATTGCAGGAGCAGCGGCTGGACGATAGACGGATGCATTGAAGTGATAATTCTATCATTCAACAACCACTAACTCTGTGCTTGGAATGCGTCCGCTGACGAACATCTGATGTACAATAATATTTGTACACAATCAGAAACGACTAAATATTATTTCAGTATTGTATGTGTTGATTGTTCGCTGACGACTGCTGTATACTTCTGATTCCTTAACAAACGAGCAATTCTTAAAAGTCTCAATTCTTTTACATTATTAAGTCATAAATTTAAAAGACCACTTTAAAGGGCCACAGACATATTTATTTCTATTTTATATGAAATGGCTGGATGATAATAAAAAAAAACAGAAACTTAAATTGTTTTATATCTGTCCTGCCTAAATTCCTTTTTAGTCTGTGTCTCTGTCATTGGTATCGCTGTGCAAACGTTGTTTTTTTTTCTCGTCCGTTTTATTATGCATTTATATTACACCAAGTCATAATTCCACGAAGATTAAATTAAAATGTCAATGTATATTATCACGGGTTACCTTCGTCGAGATGGTTCTTCTGAATGTCAAAAGATTTACCTCCAACCCACATAAAGGCATCTAAACAAACCAAATTAACTGTCTCTGGGTTATAAAGGGTGTACCGAAGACATCTGCGCGGCGCTATCAATTATGACCATTGTCAGAGGTTACAATAACATCTCGGCACGTCCTATTGGGCTGATTTCGGTATACTATAAAAGAACCCACGCCTTAAGGAAGCTTGCACACGGGTTTCTTACGTTATCGCTCTCCCAATTGTATTATATTTAGCGACTGTTCATCTTTTCTATGAACAATCAGTAATATAGTAGTACTATAGTATTGCTTCTATTTAATTTCCACTTAAAAGAGATATATTTTTTGTTTGATATAGTAAACTGTTCAAATAAACCTTTATGTTAGATGAAATGCTAAATTTTCTTGAACCTAGTGTGATGAACCTAACCTATAAGACAATGTCAAATTGTGTGACAGGTGCGTTCCCGCCAAACGCCCACCGTTCGACAATGCGTCGCGCTCCACAATGGCGGCCGGCATCAGGCTCACGTGTCGCGAACGACTTCATTAAATACGATACATCTCAGTCCGTGGGCAGATGATTTACGAGACCGCTGTCCCGCGCTGCCCGACGACATTGTATTCACACCTGACAAATCTGGAACACAACATCTCATGTTTACTTACAATTGGCCTACTAATGTAAAGAATTTAACAAAAGCATATTTTTTGTTTAGTCATCTTAATTGGATATGTATACGTTTCTTTATGACATCAATGGCTACAATAATATGAGAGTGTTACTCTGTGAGAGTGTTCTTCTCACCTTGTGTTATGATCTTGCTTGAGATAGTTTTAAGAACATTTATGTTAGCTAACTATGAAGAATAATAGTGTATAGTTAAAAAAAAATAATAGATACTATGACGTTAGGAACTTAACCCAAAGTAAAAGCAATTGGATGATTTTCAAGTGTTTCGTTTCTTCAAAATGTTTATTTAGGTACAAATTATCAATTAGGTTCCTAGTTATCAAATTTCAAAATCTAAGCTTCAAATTATGTTCTAAATCAAACATGAGCAGGTGTTAGATAAAGAAATAAATTAGATATAGATGAGAGAGCAAAGTACTTTCTCTAATCCTGTTGCTATTCTCTCGTGACATGTACTCGAGCGGCACAAAACGTTCTTATAATCGCAAATCCATCACATTCGGACAATCAAAGGCGCAGCGGTGGTGTTAACAAATAACAAAAGTTCGGGCGATCGTTAGCACTGCACGGCTCGGCTCGGCGCGGACCCCCGCCGGTAAAGCCGATCGACTTCAAGCAAAAGGAGTGCGAAAAAACTACACAACGATTTAGTGTTACCACACGATAAAAACATTGAAGACTGGTAACTCTATCATAAAAGTTATTTTTAATTCAATTACGAGCTTAAGCGTCAGTTAGATCACCATCTAGTACTAATAATCACAAATAAATTACAGTAAACTAAAAAGAAAAATAAGGTTTTCTTTTTAATTGCTGTTAAAAATTTTAATTGAGTGTAAAGTAATTGCTACTCGGTCGTATCGAGGCAGTGATATTTTTCTGTGTATCGATATTAATTAATGAGGAATGAGGTCTTTTATAAGAGTCTATTGCTATTTGCTACACACTAAGTACACAATGATTATAAAAATATGTCCAGCAAAATGTTAAAGTTTGGTAGCCGTAAGCGGAAAAAAACATCAGAATGGACACGAGGCGACGACAGATGCGTAAAGGTTTCACGACCTAAATCTTGTTATTATAACGTTTTGTGGGCTACGACAGTTTGTGATCGTGTAATTACGGCCGTTTGTGGACATAAAAAGTACATTGTTATCATAATTTTCTACTGCATAATTATAGGAATGTGGTCATCATTTTATTTTAAGGTAGAGAACTATTTATCAGAAACTAACTGGCATTCTCTGATTTTAGTAAAGGATTGTTTCATTATATCCGTCTTCGGTTTGCTATGTTAAAATTATAACAGAATCTATTGTCTGCTATGAAGTACATTTTAAATAGTTCCGTAATAGCTAATCGAATCCAAAATATTCTCACGTTAAACCTACGAGCTTATTTACACATTTTTACTAAAAGTTCTGAGTACTTCGCTAACAAGGTACCTACTTCTCTTGTTTTTCGTATCTAAGTTACACATATTACAAGCAGCTATCGCTATATGTTTTTAACATTTTAAAAGTTGTATCGCAGATTGAAATCGTGTTCACAACAAACGAATGCAATTAAAAACTGTCAGCGACGATACTTTGCCGCAAACGCTTAGCATAAGGTTTTAACAATATCTCTGGATTTTGCGAGCGAAAAAAATGTTATCAACCACAGAGAATATATTCAAGCGATAGGAATCAAATATTTATATTACGAACTATACCAGATTTTTTTTACAGTTTAAGTTGTTATTTTATAGGTTATAGATTATTTTATTTTATAAAGTATAGGAGACTAAATAGATTCAACATTATACATATTAATAAAGTTGGAGTGAAAAAAAATCACATTTCGTGCTCATGATGTAATATTTACTATGGTTATAATGAAAAAATAATTTTTAAATTTTTTGTCTGTATTTCTGTCCGCAAGGCTGCTTTTGTTTCGGGTAATCTCCGAAACCGCTGGATCTATTTTGACGGAACTTTAACGGGAAGATAGCTGATACATACGGGCATATATTAGCTACTTTTTTAAATTCTACGCTGATGAAGTCACGGATTACTAGACTACTAGTTCTAACTTAACATAAACTTAACTCCATGAAAAACTTAACTATTGTTGATTGTTGTGCTAACTTTAGCAAATCAAAAGTAAGGTTTGACAGCTGGGTATAGACAATTGGAGTGCTGTAACAATAAGGTTATAATTTCCACGTGCTGTTAAATAAAAAAAAACACATTGGCGCCATTGACAACTCCCGAACCTCCCGCTGACAATTCTGAGTGATGTAATGAGTTTGTCAGTTCACAATTAAACATGGGTTCCGATAGGTTGAAAAAAATAAATTGTAACATTTCATGTTCTCAATATTAGCAATTTTTTTTAATTAGTTTACATTGAAATTTTAGAGAGATGGACGAATGATCGAGAAACAATTATAACTTAGTCGCTGTATGTACATTTTTTTTTATTTTGACATCAACTACAGCTTAATTTATTTACACAAATATGACAAGGATCATCATCAAAAGAAGACAGAAAATAATAATATGGAAGTAATTGAAAAACACTTTCAGTATTTGGCATCGTATGGCAAGAGTTTGAAGAGTCCAGGTGTGGTGGCGCTCTCTGCAGTCACCACTCAGAGACCACGCGTGGGGCGTTGTATTTAGTACATAGGTACTGTATTGTAGTGGCCACCTTTTGTGTTATAACAATATACTTACCTAATATGAAGTCTCCTTACTTTCCGCACTCTCCCGCCATAACGCTCGAGCGCGTATAACAGAGCTTTCCGCTCGTAAATACTTTGAAAATAGTTTTAAATAAATACATACTCGTGTGTAATTGAAAGTCGTAGTGGCGTATTGTTTTCTTTGTGAGCACTAAGTGAGCCGAGTGCGCGAGTGTTGTTTAGTGGGGCCGCAGTATTTGTTGCGAGGCATTTCAATGTTTTCCATTTGTGTTGACCCGTTGGAATAAAGTTCTCTTATGTGCAATGTATTGTCGGGTATATATATATTTTTTTAATTAAAAATACGGTTAAATAGTTTCATTCCGTGCCAGAATACAAACTCATTTTACTAATTTTACTTGAGAAAACATTTTCTGAACTAAAATATTCTTTATTATTTTTTAACGAAAACTTCTTAAATCGATGCTGCTATAAAATGCCGACAATAAAAAAAGCGTTCCGACCGCGTTTTAACTTTCTAGCTTCGATAAAAATATAATCCTAAACCGTACTCGAGCTTATAAAAAAGGTGTTTTCTTTTTTTTCAAGAATCTTGTACCATCACTCGACACAACAATGGCCGCACAAAGCATCGTATCCGGAGCGTCCTCCAGAGGGCGCTGTCTTCCGGCGTCGCTTCCGCGCTCGAGTGCCAATCCAACATGGCGACAATATTAATCAATATTTCAACAATAATGCCGGCTGAGAGCCGCGCTCTCGACACAAGACACGAGACACGGTGCTTGCACGTCTCGATTTATTCGAGAGAATTTATTGGCTCTACCAGTAATTTTTGTACGTCAAGTTGACAGCTGCTACATTATTGAGCTATAATATTATAAAGTGTAGGTGTTGCCGTGCTCAAATATTGGTAAGATGACAGTTGTTAGTTCTTGTTTGGTTGTATACTTGATAGACCTGTTTGTTATGACAGAGTTTACTTGAAATTTGAATTTCTTTCAAATGTTGTACGCTCATTTAATATGATAAAATTATTTCGTAATGATAATCAATGTAAAGAATTCTAAAATTCCTTACGCATCAGAGTGTGTTGTACACAGTGGGTCGTGTCCGTCGTCCCCGGACATCGCAATGGGCCACTGATTAGATGGGACTATGCTGTTGGTGTGTATTCTAAGTATCTAAAATCTAAAATCAGGATTTAAAGTGAAATCAGGATATGTTTCAATGCTAAAGAATGTAATAAAAATTCTGAATAATCAAAATAATCTATGACAACGTCATAGTGCAAGCATTAGATTTCATTATGATGAAGGTTAATGATTATTAATTTATATTCGCAATTTATGTATATTATTAATAATATTATATTATTAATATATATATTCATATAGTTTAAGTAAAAATTAAAATCTGTCCAATGGTATGCGCAGAGTAAAAATAATATACTAAATTATATTAATTAACATAATTTGACACGCTTTTGATTTTATAAGTAATTGTAAAATATGTAATTTCGTTAGTGTTATCATTTTGTAAAGTAATAAAATAAAACCGTTCTTTGGCATTAAGATACTGATAAGGATGTTGGAATCAAATTAAAAAGATATAATTGTTGATAAATAACATTGTGAATATTAATTATTTTGAAATTTAATTGAAAGTTCAGGTTTTAAAAGCACTGAATTCGTTCTCAAATCCGGTAGCGCGCGTTGACGGTCGAATTTTATTGAGTATCGAAGAACTGTAAAGACCGCTATCGGCTGATGTTATGGCTTATTTGTGCGGATGCGCTTTAAATTTGATCTTTGATAAAGAACTAATGAACCGCCATATTGACTTTCAAAAATACTCGTTACGCTCAACTGGATATAAAGATCGCTGAGTTTTTGTTTTTCATAACCTTATTTCACTGACGAGAAATACAATCAGAATTTAATTAGATAAGATTTAGAATCATTTAGAAGATACATAAATTATGTCATGTTAACATATTATATTTTTTGCAGTTATTATGAAATGCTTTGCAATAAATGAACGAAAGCTCCGTCAAAAACAAACGAAATGGCCAACAAGAGGAAACAATGTTTCGCGCCATTTGTTCGCCGCTGTCGCGCCGCGCCGCGTCGCTGCGTCGTAATTGCTCCAATCTGCGGGAAACACGCGCGCTCATCCTATTTATTTATTTACTCTGTATTTACTGAGCAACACGAGCAACACGAACAAATGCAACGTAACAACTTTGCCTTACTTTTTATTATTTGTATCGTAATTGTAACAGATTTGTTACAACTTTAAGAAATACTATAATATTAAAAAAAAACCACGTTTACAACATTGCCGTGAATTTTAATTTATGAAGTTTATTTCTAATATGTTTTTATAATGGGTTAAAGATGAATAAGTTCTGAGAGGATTAAATAATACATTCAATGTAAGTGATTTGTAATATTTAAAAAAACGACGTTAATACACTTAATATTTAACATATTTAAAAATTACATAAAAGATGGCAAAAACGACATTGTAGCAAGGAGTACATTTGATGTAATGGCGCACGGGACAAACTAATTGTATATTTATTTTATTGAATTATATTATACTGTATTTTAACTATAATATTCAGACAGTGGCAGCGACGACAGCCGGACTAGCGCCGGTTGTTAAATATTTGTCTGCGCGCGCTAAACATGCCTGCGGGCACGGACGCGGTGCTCGATAGGGTGCGCATGATGCTACAACAATGCTGGAATTGTTCGCCGTACCAAAGACTCCTATCAAAACATGTAGCTGTCTCTTTTTTTACAAAGAAAATTAGAAAGATAATAATAAGTTTAAATAATATAATTAGTTAAATATGATAACAACTACCACGTCCTTTAAATGATTTTGGGAATGTTCTGTAAACTATCGCATTATTGGTGTCACTAGTTGTCGGGGCAGTGATTGCCTCAATCGTGTCGGAAACACGTCGCGCGGTGGCCGTACTGTCGCTGTGCCGCTACGCGCTTTACTCGGCGCGTGCCTCTTCGTCTCGCCGCCTCTCTGTACCTCTCCGCCTCTCTGCACCTCTGCCTCTCACGGCCTCTTGCCATGTCATTTTTGAGGTCTGTCAGTAATTGGGCGGAGGAGATGCAAGTCGGCTGCTTATGGATGTTAGACACACGGCTGATGTCACTAATCGAATTATGTTGATATATGATATTTTACATTTACTTTACAAGTTAGTTTTGACTCAAAGCTTTCAACTTCTATTGTTCGTAGATAGATTAAATTGTAGGTTTGTTCTCGTGGATTTGCTATCAACATATTTGCTTCTTTTCTATATGGGAAGTGACAATTAAATTACATTAAATTCTCATATTTTCGTAAAAGAAATTTCTGTTTTTATTCGCGCAATTACCTCTCTCTCTCTCTATCTCTCTATATCACACTTCGACTATCTTGAGAATCCAGTCAAAAATCTGTTCTGTTACCCCAGTGGCGTTAAATGTCGTTCCGCTGCTGATTTTCTTGATAACGGAGATTTAGTAACGCTGCTTTTATTATAATTTTATGGTCAATTATTAGACCAATATTTAATAAAAACGCGCTTCAGAACTCGTTTTGTGCATAATATTTTATCTATGTTAGCGACCAGGGTGGAGGGGATAGTAATACTATTACTTGCGTTCATTTTATAGATTTACGTAATTAATTTGCTTACTTTGTATTATATTATCATAAAATTGTATTCCTTTTTTTTTATTTATACACGTGAATAATATGTATACATAATATACATTGAGGTTAATGTTAAAAAACTTTATGATCGTTCTATCTAATATCTGTCTAATGTTTACGATTTTTTTTAATTTCACAGTGTCAGCAGTAAGCGGCCGGTTTGAACAAAGACTCCAACGTCTTCAAAGAATTTTTATAACTATCACGTTGGTATCTAAAATGCTGAAAGTCACTCATACTCTCCTTTTTATCATGTTGTATATACCAGCTTACTTGTATAGTTTCTCGGATAACGTCTATCCACCACCAAATTAACGTAGAATTCTACGGTTTGACACGTCAGCTAGTTACAGCGTAGAACCATTTCTCTAATTCTTAGTTTCCAAAATTCTTATATATAGTCATTCCTATCAATATCTTTGACAAAACAGAGAAAGCGATATGTTTTATTCAAGGATTTTGGTCTCAAAAACCAAAGATAAGAACATAAACCGAAAGAACTTAGTTTAAGGTTTATGCATCCGCACAAAATACAAATATCCCCATTTGAAAACTAAAATAATATTATAGAAGCGAGAGTATTTTTTCCCATTCCTAATTTAAAATTATTCTCAAGTAAACTAAAATAGTAAAATCTACAAATGAAATGAGAAACATTTAATTCTATAACTAAATCTTATTTTCTCAAGTTAGATATTTGTGTCGAAATTTTACGGTTTAAGAAATCTTTATTTCCTTAATAAGAATTACAATTCACTTAATTAAGTTAATTAATGGTCTATGTTACATTAGTATTGCCAGCGTACAGTGTTTTTTTTTATATACCTATATACAATGCAGGTAGTGACAAAATTTTATATTTTATATTGTACAAATAACTGTTTTATACATTGTAATGTTTGATATAAGTAACAAAGGCAGTGTTTCTACACGTGGGCGTGCCGGTGCGTAGGCGGAGCTTGACCGCGGAGCTTGACTTCGGGGCGCGGGGAGTTGGTTTTGCTATTTGACGTGCGATGTTAACGTTAATCGGATTTATACAGGTCGTCATCGGTTAACAGTTTGCAAACCCTGGACGTGTTTCTGGAAAACATACGATTTTATCAGAATAAAAAAGTTTATGGCGAATGCACTTCGAAAGTATTAAGAAAATATCTTTCGTTGTAATGATATTCCTAATTTTTACGTAGGCTTCTTGTTCAAGAGTGTAGGTACCTACAATAGATACATACTCTATGTGTAAGAATGTCGTAAAAAAAGATTTTCATATCATTGATATGTTTTTAAACGATTTTCTTTTATTATGAATGAATAAAGCCTGTAAATACCTACGTCTTAACTTTCTTCAGGATTCCTTCTGTACGTTAAGTACCTACAGTAGTCTTTGTCTACCAATTTAATTAATTTTGTCGGTTATTTCGAAGTTGTTTTTATACTTGAGAATCTTCTTTATTCCCTTTCCCTTACTCTTATTTATTTCTTTCCTTTTCTTATTAAATTTGCTACAAGGAGTCAAGAAAAAAGTTGTACCTAACTGCTATGTTTGTTGTGAATATCTTATTTATCATCCAACAAACTGCACTTTCCTCGTAAGACGACTGGAAAGTAGGTATTAGGTTACCTGCTTCTATTGTTAACATTCATATTGGGTACTTCCCATATTGGACATTTTCTAGTCTAATTGTTACGACTAAATCAGTCGTTTTAGTACAAATCCTAACAAAACGTCTTAATATATTCATGTGTGATTTTAAATTATTACGTACTATTTATTTATTGATAGATATAACAGGTAATGTATGTTCGTAAATAATTTATTAGCCCCACATCTGTAGACTATTTTAAAAACCAAATTATTATGTCTTTATAATTGTTGGTATGTTTATTATATTGTAACGACCCACACTTCATAAATTACATTAAACAACGCGCGGAGAATCAGCTAAAAATGTTTACAGCCTCGAAACAAAACACGTTGCCTCACCTCGCCTCGCGCACTACTTCACTTTTTTATCGTGCAACCCCAACCGGTCCTTGAAAAAAGGCGAATAAACCGATTCGCAAACTTATGTAGCATCCGGTTGTTGCACAATAATCTCTAAGTCCAGGGGGTAAGGTCTACTCTGGTCGTACCATAGCATCTTTCGAGGGATACGCGGAGGCAGCGGCGCGAGGAGGGGTCACGACGCTGGGCGGCGAATGAAGGCGGGGCTTGTGCGGAGCGCGGTGCACTCAGTCCGCAGCGCGCGGCTCGCCATGCCGCACTATGACGCCGCCGCACAGCTTCGCCATCCGCGATCTGCTACCCGAGGCCTCCTCCCCTGTACCTTCGCCCTCGCCTCCCGTCTCGCCAGCGCCCTCCGACACCGAGCTCGACGTCACCGGTACCGGTACGCCGCCGCCCTGCGCCTCCGCCAGCGCCAGCGGCCCGGATCGTGCCAAGAGCGAGAAGCCCGCCTACAGCTACAACGCCCTCATCATGATGGCCATCCGCAGCAGCCCCGAGAAGCGGCTCACGCTCAACGGCATCTACGAGTACATCATGAAGAATTTTCCTTACTACAAGGAAAATAAGCAGGGCTGGCAGAACTCCATCAGACACAACCTGAGCCTCAACAAGTGCTTCGTGAAGGTGCCGCGCCACTATGATGACCCTGGCAAGGGCAACTACTGGATGCTGGACCCCTCCTCGGACGACGTGTTCATCGGGGGCACGACGGGCAAGCTGCGCCGGCGCAGTACGGCCGCCTCGCGGTCGCGGCTGGCGGCGTTCAAACGCGGTGCCATTCTGCACCCGATGTTCGGAAACCCATACGCCTCACTGGTGGGCTTGTACCCACCGCTGCTGTCGGTGTATGGGCGGTACGCGCTGCCGGGGCCGCTGCTGCGCCTGCCGCCGCCGCCTCCTGCCGCTGCTTATCACCAGCTCTATCGGCGGCTGCACGGCCTGGCACCCCAGCACAGCCCGCCGCACGCCCCGCACGACCCTCGAGAGCCGGACCCCCACATATTGAAGCATAGTTGATAGAAGCAGTGTCTCAGCCCGTTTCGAAGGTATTCCTGCGATATCTCCCCGAAGACGTGCGCGCGCCGCGACCGCGACGACCGCGACGCGACAACCCAGACTGTGATACGAGTGAACGTGAACGACCGAGTGTACGACGTGCGACCGCCGGCCTGTCGCCGCTGCTCTCTCTCTATTTATTTATCGCTGTAAGAATTTATTTAATATATAAATATAATTTAACTTTAAGAGGCTAGTTTAAGTTAAATTGGACGCAATAAATGTTTCGAGCAGTTTGCTTATAAAAATGTGTTCATATTTACCCCTTTCACGTCGAAGTAACAGAACTTGTACCTATTGGAAAACGTCAAAGAACGACGACGCTACGTAAAATGTAATATTTGTGAATTGTAACAGAAAGAAGTATCAAGTGAATACTTAATTTACTTCTTAGAGAAATCAATAACTATTTAGGGAGTTTAAAAATATTTAGGTTATAGTCTCAAAACTAATCAATTGTATATACTTTTTCTTACATTTTGAAAAAACTTTAAAAAAGCTTTTGTTTATTTAATTAAAACAGAAAAGTTTTTATTTTTTTCATTGCGAAAAAAAATTTGTTATTGTAAGATTCTAGCGTAGGTACCTATATGATTCGAATAATATATCTAGACAGGATTCTTCAATGTTTTATTTTCAGTTGTCCTGAAGCCGTTCGGATACATTCAGCATACGGTTTTCTATTTCTATCATTACACAAGAAAACGTTTTGAAAAAATAAGTTTGTTTCGTTGCCAGGTTAGGACGCTGCGGGAAGGGACAGATTAGAAACTTCATGAGTGCGACGAAAAGAATATAACAAATAATGAAAATGAAAAATGAAAAAATTATTTATTGACATCCAAAAATACAGTGAATTATCCAGGATCCTCGCACTAGGCGCAGCCTGTATCGCGAGGACCCAGCTCAATGATTTAACAAGAAACATCGTTAGATGGCAACACATGGGCATTAAACAATATTAGAATAGTTAGGAGTTATATAAACTACAAAAGAAAACAAAATATACTCATTACAACTCAATCCATAAATAATCACTTAATTGTTCTTATTTAATGTACTATTTTAATGATTTTCTCAGTTTCCGCATATGATAGTTTCCTTAACCACGACTTCAATTTTAATTTAGCATTGTAAAGTGAGTCTTGTTTAATGTCGTAAATCGTAAAATAATATACCCAATGATTCTGTAACTCTGCTTATCTTATTGATATAGTAATTCTTAATGAATAATTTAAGAGTTATTCTTTACTAAAAAATGTTTTGTATTGCTACGAGGCGTATCAATAGACACAGAAATCTCTTGAAACAATACATCTTCATAACAAGAGTCCCAAACACTGTCACATTATTGAGTTAAAATATTTTAGTAGTTGTTTCTTGTTTACTTTTAAAAATAAAACTTGCAACAGGAACGTTACATATGTTTGAGATTAAGGATATTGTAATAAATAAAAAGCGCTTCGGTTGTGGCGATACAATTATCTAAATATTTATTGCAGAGGAAAACGACGGCTGGCGGCTTGCTGCCGGCCGCTGCCAACAAAAACACACCGCGAGTAACGCGACACTCTCATGATCCGCTAAGCTCTGCCATCTCTCACCCGATACAAAACATCTTGCGTCTAGAAATATTGTGAAAAGCTGCACCGGCCGCGCCTACCAATAAATCAGTGTGACATTTTGTTTCACCGTTCGCGCGCTTTTTCCTAACCACAGACAATTAAATGGCGACGTCGGAGCATAAACAAGCGTCGCGTTAATCCGCAGATTATCGAGCCAGACGCGGCCGGCGTGCGACAAGTATTCCGCCTAAATAATTGTAAATCTACGTCAAAACGTAACGACGAATACATATGTTAGGATTACGGGACAGATTAACCCGTTTCATTCTGTTTTATGTGGCTGTGTTAGGAAAGTGACGCGCCTCGGCTGTCGACTTCCCGACGAATCGACTGGAGTTAATCTCACTTTAAATATGGTAACGTTGTGCATTCGGTTATCGCGTTAAATGCATTTTATTTTGTGTTTTTTGTTACCGTTTAGGGAAGGCGTCGACAAAGATCACTCTAAGTTAATCAATACGAGTAACTTTACGAGAATTACGATTATGTCAATTTTTTTTTGTACGAGATTTAAACAGTTTTAGTTATCACATTCTCTTTTAGGTATTTTTTTTTATTAGGTAACTGTCCGGGTTATTGTGCCATGTTCAATATTTCCTTCCATTATTATGAAAATATTTTTTGCTAAATCAGGTCCGAAATCCATATCCATTTTAAATTGCAAATCTGTATTTATAATTTAAAAATATTATAATCCCGAAAGGGTATTGAATGCACTGTCAACTAATCTGCTTACAAAAACTGCACTAAATCGTACACAAGCAGTTTGGGTACAATTGCTAATGTTTAGTGTACGCCGTTGTGCGTCCGTTTGTCTGTTTGTCCACATTTAGTACACTCAATACGACGTATGTTTATTTGGACACATTTCGCGAATGAATCCTTTGAGCCGGATGTTTTTGGGACATTGTCATCGCTGAATAGTTTGCCGAATTATACATTATTAAGGAAAAATTGTTCTTAAAGTCGCATGATCGAGCAACATTTTATTCTTCTATGAAAAGGAAATAAATTTTGTGTCATTCGAATCGAAAGATATTACAGATTATCACAATGACGTTTCCTCCTTTAGAAATTTCTTATGGTTACATAAATAGCTGTCTATCGTCGTTGTCACGAAATTCCTTCCGTTGTATTGAACATGCGAATAAAGAAAATTATAGTGGTAGGATCTAGTAATTACAATTTTTTTTTATTTCATTTTTCTGTAGTTTTACGAAATGGTTTTGGATACTAAGCTAAAGAAAAACATGGATACGAAATACAATGGCAGTGAGAATTCGAATAACAAAAAGTAAAAGCTAGTAATTTAGCGAAGAGCAAGTATAGTTTGTATGAAGTTTCACAGCTGACAAATGATTAAGTCATGTTAAAGATTCTTGGAAAAATATTAATACAACTAGATTCAGTGAAATGACCGTGTTTCTTTATAAAATAAAAATAAAATCCGTCTAGAAGTTTGTCGTTCTCAAAATGAATTAATCCGGTATGTCATAAATTCAACAATAATTACATGGTTTGCTATTAAATACTTGTTTTATATTTACATGTTGTGGTACTAACGTCGTTTGGTCTGCAGCCAGCTGACACAACGAGGTAAATAAATATATTTGTTTTCAATTTGTAAAGACAGACGTGTAGCAGTAATTAGACATTTCGTAGGACGTGAATGAACTTTGAAATGTTTAATTTTATCATGATCTCAGATAAAACAGTTAGCTATTCGATGAAGGAAAAATTCAATAACAAAATTATATAACTAGTTTAAATGACGTTTTATAAGATTACAACTACAATAGTCTGCAATGTTGACTTTATCCGGTTTATGTAAGTTAATTCATATAATGAAGATGATGTATGACAAGCAGTTATTAATATATTTACCTTTATTTTTAAGTCTTTTAGTGGCGTTTCTCTGGTACTTGAAGGTTTATTTCCCCGCAGGGCAGGTGATTGCAGAGATCAGAGGATGTACACTTTGTTCTAAGGTTTGAGTGCTCGTGTTCACCCGACTCTATTTGTATTCATGTTCATTAAGCTAATGTAGCCGGAATTGGGTGGCCATGGTATAAATATAAGAAAGGATAAGTTTAAAAAATATAGTTCATAGTGAAACTGCGAGAGAGTTGTCATGTCACAAAGAAATAGAACTCAAGTCGTCTGAATACGTTTAGAGTTATTATGTTTCTTTAAAACGATGGTTGTTAGTAAGTTATAGAGACCTAAATAGCTATTCTGTTTTACAACATTCCTTATCAGTAATAAAGGGTGAATAAAGCATTAACTTTTGAAGATATTGGTCGTTCGCAGTTTTTTGTAACTGTAATAGCAAAGGTGTATTATGGATTTATCCCGATGTATCGATAGGGATGGTGTCTGTGGTGCGCACCGCACACAATCGGCGCGGGAGTGCGTTGTTTATAAAACATTTTGAGCTCCTTATGAACTCTTTGCGGCCCTCCGCACCCGCGCCCCTCCGCCGCCTGTGATGTTGCATTTCATAACATTTTAGCGTCCGCCTTCACCTCCACGAATTGTTTGTTTGCATCACAGAAAAAAAGTACAGCTTTGAGACTGATTCAACTTGCAAGGAATTAAAAATCGGCCTCCCACTACAGATAGATTGTAATGAAAAGCTTGTTACACTCGTTCTTCTTACGACCTTACTTACGATCTTACCTATGGATTGCAGATTGATAACTAAACATATCGTAGTTATTTCTTATATTTTTAAGAATCTTTTTTACCGATAAAACCTATCGATACATCTGTAACACTTTTAATTTTTGCCAATATCTATGGCGAGTGAAATTCGTCATATAACAGGTTGTCTAGATTTCTTAATTAACTGAATTTAGGTATACCTGTAAAGCGACTATCCTTTGTTATTTCAGACTTTAGACACAGTAGTCTACTATAGACATTTATTTATAAGATAACAAGGTAGAGTGCAGATAGTGTTTAGATTCAGACTTTCAGTTTCAGGAAGGACGCGGTTACAGCTTTCATCGGTAATCTTGTTTACTGTAATTTTTAACAAACCGCGTTTAACGAGAACCAGTGACGGCGGCAACATCAAAGCGCAACAATTGCCGGATCAAAGCGGCCGCCGCGATGTAGCAATACTCACTGCGCTAATAGAGATTTATCTAGACCGTAACATCAACTCAAAGTTTGTCTATCGCTGGTTTATAAAGAATCTTTATCTCTCAACCTTTCATTAAAATCAAAAAAATTATCAATGACATCATTTTTATTTAAAACATTCCTACGATTTATATTCATTCTTCATTAATCTTGTATTTAGATAGTTAAATATTCTCTTTACGATATAACTTCCTTCTGCATTCCTTTACATTCTAAAGGAATACAGACAGGGGTGAGCAAGCTTTTTAATCAATGGGCCAATTTAAATTTAATTTGTTTTTAGCAGGCCGCACATAGTTTAACTCTTATACAAGTTTAACAAATCTCTAATGTTATCTTTTTGACAATAATATTGTACTAACGCCTTTTAAGAAACAAAAGAATTGCTAAAATATCTAGTTAACAGCTTACAAGTTTGACTGATTGTGTGACAGAAGTAAACACAACAAGCAAAGACGCATTGCGTCCGTATTGCATGTTTAAAAACGTCGTCGACAAGTAACTTGTCGTAAAGAATTTTTTCAGTTCAGTATGTGTTAACAATATATGGGATGAGAGAAAGTAGATAAAATAAATTTAATTGTACAAATGCTTGGCGGGCCAAATAAACATGTTTAATGCGCGTGTTGCTCAACAATAAAACAAATAGAGGCCGCCATAAAAGCTTTCGAAATGAAAATGAAATCTAAAAATAGAAAGCTTTTATAAAACAAAATCAAAAATATTATAAACATCAGTTTAATAATAGTACTGCGATATATTATTATTCTGATTTGTCTCCCTCAAACAGATTAACATCTAAACGTTATGCAAGGGCGGGTTTGTTTCTTGCTTTTTTTCCAACATTTAGTAAATCCTAAGAAATAATGAACGTAAACAAATATTTTTTCCGCAAGAATAGAGAAGAAATCAGATCGTATAACATTGTTTGGTGTTATTAAGGTATCATTTAACTTGGGGTCTTGTATTTCAAATGTTTTTAAAATATTTGCTCTCGGGAACAATCGTATGTAATGTGATACTTTCCGGCCAGCTATTAAGTGTAATTAAGTGCAGAAATGGATAAAGTGCGTTCTCAGGTAGAAGTGTACGCTCGCAGCAAAACAATAGAAATAAGTAAAAGTAAAATCTGCGTAAGAAATATTTGTGCAAATTATAATTGAAAACATATAAGAGAAATTATCAACAATTTAACGAAATTAAAAGTTTATTTTCTGTCACTATCACAGTTTTTTTCTTAAACTTAGTTTGTGTATAACTTTCAGAATTCATTGGCCAGTGATTTCTGTAGTAGATTTTAAAGATGTATGAAGGTCAAGTTTATTTATATTCTGTTTTTAAAAGAAATACATAGAAGCGTAACAATTTAAGGTATAACTCAAACATGTCGTTTAAATGGCAGATTGTTGCATGCGGCATCAACTGGTCGTAAACAGGAGCGGGTCACAATGCGCTTATTAAATTATATTGTGACCCTGCGCGGAGGTTAACTCGCCTAATTGGACCTCTAGCCGACGTTATTGGACACATAAGGGGCACTTATTTAGCTACTGGTGTAACATACTCGCGTCGTCTCAACCAGCTAGCTACATATGCTACGAGATTCTTGAATAGTTTTACGTGTTCAAATTAAATCAAGTAATTTGAGCGCTAGACTTATTTTGCTATCTGTAACTACAACTAAATTATCTTTTTCTTAACTAAGTTTTTTTTTTAATTATAAAGTGGCAAACGAGTGTGCACGTCGACGTGTGGACGCTTCGTCCACCCGAATCCACCGAAATGCGAAGTGACCGCTGCCTACAGACATCCGTGATTGCAGATGTGTTACCTACTTTTAATCGACGAAGGAGGAGACATACAGAAAGAGAATGTATCCCCTTCCTTAATTATTAGAAGAAACGCGGAATTACATACACTTGATGCCTGTCTTGTGTTGTCGTGGTATTTCACCGGGGAGTTGACCCATTCGTCTAACAGATGTTGTAAATGTTAAATAAAGCCACGCAGAATAAGTATGAAGTGCTGTGAACATTTTCAAGGGTGATTGTCAGTACATTCGTCCCTTGTTTTCCCAAACATAGTGTAAATGCTGATTAAAACAGTTTTTACAATATAAATTAACCAACATTGTAATGCTGAGTAAGCGGTGTAAGCGGAGGGCAGTGGTTGTGTTGATCAATAATCATAATTAAATAATTTTAAACAGCACTCGGACCAATTATTTACCATCCCTGTCACCGTACTGTCATCTTTCGTCAGGGATTGACAACTGTTATTTTAGTTATACGACATTTTTTCCTAATAATATCTAAAATCTTTAGATATTTCTCGAGTTTCAGATTCGGATAAAGTTTTGTAAATAAAAAAAAACCTTTTTTTGATCTAAATGTCATTTAAGACGTCATTCTTTCTGTACTGTCTTATATCACGTGCTTTTTATGTACATACTAGTAATTAGTGATATTGGTCTTTTACCAATTATTTTGATTAAGAAAATGTTGTTGATCTATGAAGTGACCAGAGCGAGCCCGCATGATGCGCTGGCTAATATAGCAATTATAATAACTAGTCCGCGCCGGCCGAGTGCCCCAGACCACCATTACTGTCCACACCACAGCTCAAGCCCCTCTGCTGTGTGTGGCAATAGCTGGACATGGAACTTTGTTAATGTATCCCTTAACCATGTTTTCCATTGTTTAAAGTTAAAACGGATAACGTTGAGATCGCAAAGTTTGTTTACAAGCCTGTCGCTACCGTTAATTCATTATCTAGAAATTCACAAGGAAATCTATTTTTCAGTATTCGAGATTTACGTTGTTTATTTTACAAGAGTAAAAGTGATTAGAAATAGTTAACAATTAGGAATAAAGTTTCAAGGTCATCCAAGCTTAGCAATGTTAACAAACTAAAGATCTTGATTTTTTTTTTAATCCAGCTTATATTAGTTTTGCAAGTCAATAGATTTATATAGGTGAAGACGCACCCTGCTTTCGTCGCACTGGACCCTCACCATCACTGGAACGGATTACTTAAAAGCTCAGTTTGTTCTGCCTCACGACTGAGTGTGGTACAAGTGACAGAAGTATTGCGTTTAAGTTCAAGTTAAATTAAGTGAGGACTATTAAATAAGCGATACATAGCACTATTATTTAAAATTTACAATGAATCACAATTACTAAGAACAGAAGCAGTAAAAAGCAAGTCACTAAAGTTATTTATATTTATATGTGACTATGTAACTCGTAAATATCTTCACATATTGTAAAATAGTTTATATTTGGCTACAAAGATGTTCAGTCTGAAATATGGTAGTTTTCACACAACTTAAACTAGTAAAATCGCTTATATCTCATTACATAGACACCTATCATCACTTACCCCTTTTTAAATTGTTTGTGGGGTCAACAGTCACGGCTGCGGACATATTTTCGTCAGTCCGTTCATTCTGTGACGAGCTCAATTAATAACAATCAATTTAATTTGTATTATATGTTTGTTATAAATCAATATTAATGCTTTAAAATGACCTTATCAATTTTTTTGGCCTCTCACTGATCTAATTTTTGTAAGAGTAAAGCTGCTTCAGTTTATGGAATGACCATTAGGGATTAATACGTGTTGAACTGAGCTGATTTAGTTAAGTTGGTTAAAAGAGTTAGTAAGTAACATTATTTTTAAACGTAGTTTAATGTTTAATAGATGGCACCACCAGCGTATTAAACAGCGCTTGCACATTTAGGTGACATGAAATATTTTAACATGACGTGTCAAATAGAGTCTTTGGTTTTTCATTATTACCTCGAGTGTGTGTTTTCTTCATGTTTTAACAAGTTTTTGTTATCGAAGAGTTTTTATATTGCATAGTATCTTGTTATGTATTAAATAGTTGTATATTAAAAATAAATAGTTTTTTTTAAAGTCTTGTAATTTACTGAACACCTTATTTATCTCTGAAGAGTAAAAAGTTAGCTATCGAGTAAGTTAGTTATTAAAGTTAGCTATCGAGCGCTGGCGTTGGACATATCTTATCATCAACAATGTTTCGACTCTCTAGTAGCAACTTAAATATTACTAATATTATAAATGCGTTAGTTATGATGGATAGATGGATGTATGTTCTTATTCTTAGGTATCACCTGAACCGTTAAACGTATCTAACTGAAATTTGGCATAGATGTAGAATATAGTCTGGAAGAACATATAGGCTACTACTTAGCCCAATAAATGACACATCAACTATTTACTATAGTGTTATTAATATCAAGTTTGATAAGCGAACTATACAAAAAATAAATTGATGCAGATTCTGTACAGACATCATGTGATCGGATATCACAATAAACACTTAATCCGGCTGAGTTCCCAGCGCGGGCGCAAGACGCTCTCATGCTCGGCCTCAATGCAATTGGCGTACAATGGACCACGTATTGTGGTCCAACTGGCCCATTGTGACCCACTGGAGACTGGCCAATGTACCCCTATAGACCTCCGTAATCTATTGTTGATGGAAATTAACTCAAATTAGATAATCTTTAACGATCATTGCTGAATTGTGATACAATGTTGTCTTATTTCAATCAATGCGTACTCAGCGTGGTATTGGAAATTATATTAACCCTTTATTCTTTTACAATTGACCTACATTTACAAATTGATTTTTTTTAATTGGTAGTTATTGCATTTTATCATACTAAAATAGGTACAATTTTTCAACCTAAGCAAGTGAACTTTAAGGTAACTAATTTCTGAGTAACAAATAACCCACCAAGGGTGTCGACGGGCGGCGTTCGGGGGGTGACGGGCAACGGTCAGAGGACGCCCGAGTGATACAAATGGGCCACAATAGTATAATTTGTATTTATAGTTGTTGCCCTCGGGCCACTTGAGCTCTCCCGCATGCTCTTTACCGGAATCTACAAGAAATGTTCTATATTATAAGGTAATGCCGCGTGCACACTGGAGCAGATGAACAAGGAGACAATGCTACAATTTTTCCATGTAGTTAAAGGTTAAATGAAATCTAGTAAATCTGATATTTGTAATACAACAATCAAGTCTAGATAAATAACTTCAAACTTTTGTGGTTTTTACTAATATACTGTTCGTAAGAAACGGGATTCTTACCACGATTAGACTGTTTGAGCTCCTGATATTTCGGCACAGTTGCATGCGCCATGTTCACGGGTTGACTGACAGCCTAATCGTGGTAAGAATCCCATTTCTTATGAAAAGTCTAGATAACAATTTTTGGGTAGTTTATTTAGACTTTATAGGTGTAAAATGTATTTTTTATACCATGCATTCGTAAGGTAATTTTAATTCTAGGAACAGAGATATCTCATAAATCTATTTCTACTGATATTATAAATGTGAATGTTTAAATGTATGTTTGAAGGTATCTCCAGAACGGCTCCATGAATCTCGATAAAATATGACTCTGTGTCATGTGGTAGAGTATAGTCTGGAAGAACAAATAGGCTACTTATTAAGTTTTTTTTAATGACGCGCGGAAGGAGTCACGTGTGACAGCTAGTAGGAATATATACAAAGAAATAAGGAAAGAATATATGTGTAAGTTGTATTGAAATCTCTTAGTGATAAGATTTTTAAATCAAGAAAGTAACATTGTAGACGAGCCCTTATGCAATTAAATCAATTACTAGTAATGATACAAAATGTGTCAGAATTGTTGGGAAACGTACGCGGGTTTGATTCCCCGATTTAGTAATATTTCTGTACAAACAGTTGCGGTAATTGCCCGACTGTACGTCTGTCTGTCGGTGACCTGATCCGACATGCGGGATGTTTGTGCTCACATCCCTCGGATTTTATTGTAATTCTTATAATGTGTCCGATACCAACACCATTTTAGTTTCTGTAAAAATGTACTGTTTATCAGTAAAATTTATAATTAATCTTCTGGGAGAATTTTTTTTAGCAAGCTAGCGCTTGACCACGTTCCTATATGATGAATTGATGCTGTGGTCTAAAGATGGTACTGTATGTAAATGCCTATTCACTCTACTCTTCAAGGCCCCCACGTCGTACTTGGATGGAAAAACTGAAGCCGGCAACTTGTTCCAATCCTTTGCAGTAGGCACAAGGAACGATGATCCAAACGTTTTCGTACGAACGCGCGGTACGTCCACTACATAAGGATGGATTCCAGCCATTTGTATGGTATTTTTGTCATTGCACAAGTAATATGATTAAATTTAAATCGAAGACCTGCATACTAGTTATAGTTTATCGTAACCATGATAGAAGGATCAGCCCTGGTAAGAAATCAACTGAGCACTTAGTGAGCATCAAAACGTCGCGATTAAATGATTTAATCTCATTATCCAGGCCGTCGTTTCCGGTTGTAATTGGTAGAAACTCTTTGTAATTGGTAGAAACTGTACACAGGAAGCGACCACCGGGAGCGAGCGTAGTCTTACGTTGAAGGAAGCGAGGATGATAATATGAGACAATACAATCGTGTTAGTCAATTTGTGTGTGGTCTATTGTTCTATACTAAATTGTTAGGTTTAGTTTCCTCTGCCTACACGTACACATATCTCTTATAGTTATCGTAGGAATCTCAAATTATCCTCTATAACGAAAATAAACATTCGATCTCCTTCAAGTTTAAGGTAACAAGATGTCTTTTCCAAATATCTTTGGGGGCTTCGACGTGGCGAGCATTAAACACTGGCTGATAAGAAATATATTGTATCATATGCAAATTAATAGAGAAAATAATACATATAAATAATAAAATGGGTCAGTCGCAAAATTGTGGCATATCCCTCGCAGCTGGTCGCCGTTGCCGCAGCATTCTGGGTTCGATTCCCGGCTTCCCGGCGGCGGAGATCGCACCGACCGCCGATGTTTACATCTCGCGCCTGCTACCACTCAACATTCTGACAGGTCACACCCAACACACCATTGCTGAAACATCTAAAATTAACATTACAACGCATTGCAATTTCAACTTTAACACCAAGTGATAAAGTTAAATATAACGGGAAGCTTAGAAATAATTAAACACCTTATAATATTCAAATGGTAGTAGTCTGTTTTATTACATTTAGTAATATATTTTAAAACATGATAATCAATTATGAACCTTAAAAGCATTGCCAATTGGGTTGGTTTTTGAGTAGGGGGTGTTGTGCATTTAAGGTGAAATAGATTAAACAGCTTGTAATATAAGTAAGAAGCGCGTGATTCAAAGATCAAAGAGGTTTTGATCAATCCGCCGATCTCTTGTATGATACGATTTCACGTTCTTGATACTTTTTCATATTTTGCGAAGTGAAATTTTATAAAAACAATCGGCTGGATTTTTATTGATTTAAATTTAACAAATAATCCAAGGGCGACTTATTCAAAGCTTAAAACATTATTAAGAGTTCTATTTTTTACATCAAAAGTGAACATATTTTGATTGTATAGGTCTTTTAAGTTACTTTGTTAACAGCTTTCGTGTATATAGTTATGTATCGAAACAATTATAAAGTATCAAGATGTATCGCTGAGGTGTAATCAATGCGGCGTGCTTTGATGTGGCCGCTGTTTACGTGCTCAGCGCGTCTGTGTTTGCCGTTAAACAAACTCTTGTTCACAGCCGCGTCCGCGCCAACTCTCCAAGCGCCAACATGCCAACAACAACAAAGTCATAGTTGTATTCTGTAAGTGTACAGAAAAAGTTTATTACAAAATCACACTTATTTTTGACACTAATTTTCTTTAATCCCATTAATTTTGATCTTATACAAGAATAAAAGAAGCCAAACGAGTAACTGGTCATCTAATGTTAAGTAATTCGACATCCTCAACACTAGAAGAACCGCAGATGCATTGTCAGTTTTCACGTAGCTGTAGCACTCGCGATAGGTTATTGTAATTTTGATTTATTACGTAACCAGCAATCTGACTATTGAACAAATCAACTTTTGGTGTTGGTGGTGGACGTCGCGCCATTTGTTGGTGGTTGGCGGTTGGTGATGGCAATGGCGTCCGTATGAACGATATTATATATAAACAAAATGATTCTGCTTATACGATTGTGAGCGACGTACGTCATGAACTGAAGCGGGTACTTTGATCACACACTATGATAGCAAAACAAAAAACGTTAAGTGTTGTATACAAAGAAATAAGTAATTAGTGATAATTAAAAACTAAATAGATCGATTCAATTTGTCCCTTATACCATTATAGCGAAGAATAAATATAGAATGACACTTTGCATTTCAAAATTAATTAAGACGTTTAGGTTACATTGGACAAACATACATTAAACAATAACTGAATTTTTTTGGAACGAAGTTCCTTATAGCGCGTTGTGAAAGGGGGCTAGACAGAAAAAATTCGTACGAAAAGTTGTCACGACACTTTTTGCTATAGTAAGCTATTGTAAGCTGTGCGGCGTCGCATGTTTCTCTGTCTGTCTCTCTCTTTCTTATAGAAAGCAAGCCAGATATTTTCATTTCTATTTCGCATTGAACAGTGTGGTGTCGCGACTTAAAAAAAAAATTATTACAATTCCTTCACTAATTAATTGAAAGGTACTTCGTTCCATCCGGGTGTCCCTTGACACCTCTCAAGTTTTTTTTTTACTTTCGTAAGCCCGTATTTGCTTACTAATTATTATTATTATTATTGCTAGAGTTTAATAGTGTTCTGTTAATATGTAGTTCTGTTTTTTTGGAGTTGAATAGCTTTCGTTCCCGCATCCGCTTATCGCGTGTAGCTCGCTCCTGCAACAGAGACCAAGGGCCGCGGCCGCGCTTGCCCCCGCGCCGCGCCGCATTCACTTCACTTTGAAGTGCTCTCGGGATATTTACGTAGTGTTTGTATATTTTCATATTTGCGGTGGCCCCGAACTTATAAACTGGCCGGCACTCGCTAAACTCACTTATTTACTTATTTATTGCTTTTCAGTTTAACTGCCTGGGAATAGCCGCATTTACAAGAATTCGATGGATTTCTCGTAGAGTACTTTTACAATGAGAAAATGTAAGCTAACTTTATTATAGACTTACCGAGGTAGTATTATCCTCGCTACAAATAAGCATTTTGGTGCATTTTTTAATTTTGTTGAATGTACCTAAACTTTTTAGCCGACTTCAAAAAGAAGGAGGTTATCAATTCGACTGATTTTTTTTTTTTTAAATTCAAGCGTATCTTTCTTTCAATTAGTAATCATCAATAGTTAGTTACTAGCTGTCGCCCTCGACTCCGTCTGCACGGAATAAAAAAAATGTAATATGTAGCTTATGTGTTCTTCCAGACTATGAAATTTCATCAAGATCCGTAGAGCCGTTCAGGCGATACCTTCAAACAAACATCCATCCATTCATCTAAACATTCGCATTTATAATATTAGTAAGATTGGATTGGATAATGAGTAAGCGTTGCACAACTACGTACCTACACCTTATTAAAGTAGGTATTATGAATACATTATAATTGAAGCCATATTTGAAAAGTATTTTATTATGCTAAAGTAGAATTTTGTGGCTTCTTAATACGGAATCCTCTAAAATGTTAACAGAACTTTTACGAAGACATAATTAAAATAAATAATTCATGCTGTAAAAGTTGGGGACATCACATATACAATATGTTTGTCAATCATCGGCGTTCCTTCACGCTTATAACTTTAAAAGGACATCACAATGAATCACAATTAGGAATCGAACTACGAACTGACCTTGACGATATATAACTTCAAACTTTCGTGGTTTTTACTAATATACTGTTTGTAAGAAATGGGATTCTTACCACGATTAGGCTGTCAGTCAACCCGTGAACATGGCGCATGCAACTGTGCCGAAATATCGGGAGCTCAAACAGCCTAATCGTGGTAAGAATCCCGTTTCTTATGAACAGTATATGACCTTGACGATTTGATTGGAAAGTTTTAGCTTGATATAACCTTCAATGTTCTGTTTTCCGTTTATCCGTCGAGTGAAAACATAACTCTCTGTACCTAAAGTCAATAAATCTGCCTGCGGATTTCGCATTATCTACAGTTATAATTTATAAAACTCGCTAAAACTTTGTTTATTGGACTTGCACTGTTGAAATAGAATCTGTTCCTCGGTTCCTCTGTAAAATTCTGTTGCTCGTGTCCGCTGATTGTTTCAACATCAAAGAAACCGTTCCATTAATATTATTTAGCAATATCGGACAAGGTTCAATCGTTATTTTTCCATCTGCTAACATTACTGAATCGTAAATCTGTCAATACAGTCCCAAATTCAGCGGCAATGATGAATGCTTCCGCGGGATCAAAGCCGCTGCGCCGGATGCTCCGCTCGACTCCGCTCGACTCCGCACAGCTCCGCTCCGCGCGGCTACTCCGTCGCCTTCTGTATGAGCCCGAACAACCGCGGAACATCCTCTCCTACTGTAAACATCAGTTATGGAATATTTGCGCTCGTATATTTAAATTATTTTGTTTAGTTTACATGAATTTTATTCCGCTCAGTTGGTCACCATTTTTTTTAGAGTATAACTTTATAAGTAATAGAGGAATAGTCATAAATTTTTTAGTTAGAAAATCCTTAAATTTATCTATATTTTGAGGTAAGAACTCACAGTCAGGAAAATCCTTTTGATATTTCTTTTGCGAAATGTGAGCAAAATTAACAGGAATTATATAAGAACCAAAACTTATCAATTTTCAAGTTAAATTTTCCTGCTTTTTATCTCTTCCATTTATCGTCACCGGTCTCAGATACCTTCAAATAATATCCATAATATTTAATTACCAGCATTAGAATGTTAGTGACCTTCTCAAGGTGTTTTTGTGTTGATTGAGTCCTGCTTGAAGTGCGAAATAATATTATTGTATAAATTTATTTTCTTGTTATAAATGAGGTGCAATTTTATCGCACAATATCTCGAAGCATGAAAATACTGAAGTATAATAAAGAGTTTTGTTACCGGACATGCTGTTTACGTGTACCAGGTGCGACCCTGCGCGGCAGGAAGTGTGGCGCGGAATCGGTGCGGGCGCGGCGCGGCGGAGATGCAGTGTTTACGAGATCTCGCGGCTTTGATTGCGCGCGTTTGATCCGCCGTCCGTCTTGTTTTAGTTGGCTGGAGCCGCATTTTTATATCGTTTATTGCTGTATAAAGGTCATCTAAATAATCTCAGAACGGCAATGCAATCGGCTGGCTTGCATAATTCAATAATTTATTATAATTAAAACTGGTTTATTCCCACGATTGGGTGCAGTCTGAAGTAGGTAAGTACTGGGACGGTTTTGTGGTTTATGTTTGCAGTTTTATGATCCATGGGATTAAGGATCCATGATGGTATGACTTATAATTGGCATTTTTCCCTAACCCTCGCAATTTGTCGTTCAGCTCCTTCCGTTTGAAACAGATGTGACAGTTTGTTTTAACCGAATTTCACTCAACATATAATATTTATTAATTTAACTAAAAATTTTATTTGCATCACGTCGCGTCGGTCGCTCAAAAAAAAACACGGGCTAACTTAATTTCGTGCTGCGGCCGCCGCCGCCCGCTGGTCTCCCGTCCTCACATGTCAGCGACCAGGCCGCGCTGTCTTGGTATTTATTTTGTTTCGCGGCCGCTACACTGCGTCACAACAAAAGTGTCCGGCACGTCGCGTCGCTTCCGCGTCACTGCACCGCCGCGCCGCCGCGCCACCGTCGCTAAAAAACCTGACGAGGGTAGGCAGACAAGTTTTAATCAATCCCCGACCGTTTTGATCGAATTAGTTTCTTTTTGGAGTTATCTTGATGGTTGAAACATCCGCTGGGAATTCACAGCGATGAAGTGTGCCGTACTGGCATCCCACTAAGACATATAGAAACTTTTGAATATACGAAGATTAACTTCGTTTTAACGATTCCATTATTCCATTATAAGCAAAAGAACTCATATTGTAATTAACTATTGTTGTATGTATGAACTTTTGCTGAGGTCAATCTAAAAATCGTTAAATAATAATTTTTCTTCGCGGCCAAGTTACGGTTTCCGTTTGGCCTAATTATTCGATCAGGTCTAAAGATCGGGCTCATTCGTCATACATACATATAAACGACACGTTACAAATATTTCTGTATAATTAGCATCCGACAAGCATACATTTTCGGACGATTGTGGACCGATTGTCGGACGGCAGTGTTCCCGCGTTGTATTCATAGCTTACAAATATTTTAGTGTCTGTGATGGATCGGATTTTACTCTGGCTCGTAATCTTTGTGCATATCAAAGCTGTTTATTAGTATCAACGCTTAGGTAGTGCGAGATTGTTTAGGAAGTGTTTGTAAGTGTGCCGTACACGACGGGTTCGGGTCCCGCGGCACAACCTGCCTTAAACTACGTATCACAAGGCCTGGCGTAAATAATGAAAATATATGAACTGGCACTCACCTACTCGATGCCCCGTTCACCGCCTGCAGGTGCCTGGTCACTCTGTCGGTGTCAGTCGAGTCAAAAAGTCACAGTCATACAGTCTAAAGGCGCCAGCAATGCTGCACTCCTGATGCACCCGATGCACCGCTTCCCGTAAGCGCCCTATAGACGCGTCCTTTACCGAACCGAACGCGGAACCGTAAACTTAGCGACCCTGTACGCTAAATATAAGACACGTCCGATGAGCTATCCAACTGCCGACCACTTTCTATGCTGACACGATGCGCTCTGTCGACTCACTCCTTCCCCGCACAAGCCCCCCGCAGGCCCTGCGCCCGTCCGTAGCGGAGAGGGATTTCCAACTACCCGCTTGTGCGGGAGAATAAAAATGAGTCGACCTACCTTCTCTAACAATTAAAACCGCCAAATTCAAAAGTAGCGAACCACAGTGCAACTGTACCGAACAGTCCCCCGCCCCAGCCAGACGATATCTGGCTGCGTCTAAAACCGTAATTAGAAACCCAAAATTAAACAAGCTTGGGGAGAGTTGCCACTGCTCGCTTTACCACCAAGTGGCCTAATAAAATCATGTAACCATCCAATTCGCTTTACCTGTTCCGCGAATAAGTCCGTAATCCGTACCCGGTCGATCCGCGACCGTAAATGTTCCACCGACCGTATTTAAACAATGCATCCCTATGAACCCGAGTCCAAAACCGCGCGCGTGGTTACCTATTTACTCCGAAGAGAACCGACGCGAACCTGAGCGGTGGACAGTGAAACCGTACTAAGCGATGAGATGCATTGCGATGGAAAAGTGGAACGACTTATCGTTCCTGTGATGATTTGTTTATATGTGGTGTGGAGGAAGGGCGATTCTGATCACTTATCACCTGATGATCCGATATATGCAGTCGGCGACGCTCCAACCGAGGCCAGTCCAAGAAGTGGAGTGGCGAGCGAGCGCCGGCCGCACCAGGCTCCTTTGCCGCAGCTTGAGGGGCGCTACAAGAGTCACGCGGCCCCCCGCCCGTACTCGCTGGTGAACCATGAGTACTTTGCCGTTCGTGGTTGGCACTAAGCCGTGGTGGAGACCTAACATCACGGCGACCTGAAGTCCGCTGCATAGCTCCAGACCAATGTTCATCCGTATTTGTATTGTGAACAGGGGAAGTTACAAGTCCCCGAGTGTTTGGCGAGTGCGAGCCGTTGCGGTTCCCACACAGCAGGAGATGATGTCTACCTCCACACTGACCGCACGCACGAGTGGACTGGCAGTGCGAGACAAGGTGGTTCCCCAAGCAGCAATAACACCAAAACCGTTGGCGAGCAATACCGCGTCGAGCTTGCCAACGTAGTTCCCGGAACTTGGGGCAACCCGTAACACCGTGTCCTGTATCCCGACAATAACTGCAGTGAACGTCCTGTGCCTGTCGTACCGCTGCGTTAAACATTCGTGGCCTATTACGCGCCCAAACCGGTGGACGGTGTTCGTTACCCGCGGGCCTCGCTCTAGGAGCAACTACGGGAGGCCCCGAAGGGGGAGGGGGGACATTCTCCGATCGACGACACTCATCCTCCAGGAATAAAATTAGGTTGTCAAAGCTGGGAAGATGAGTGGCGGAGTCCCCGCCGTATTGCAGTTCAAATCTATGTTGTAAATCGTAAGGTAATTTGGAAAGAATTATGTGTAATAATAAAAACGACCACGTGGACACAGGTAAATCCAAACCCTTGAGACCGTTGACCGCTATTAACAAAGGATTTAGAAGTCGTGTGCGCAACGACTGCGTAACCGAAATCCTAGGTAGGCCTAGAATAGCAGCAACGTGACTATCCGCTAATCGCCGAACATTCTGATACCTACGATTGAGTAAGTCCCGGGCGATATCATAATTACCGTCAACAAGACCTAAATGTTGGACGAGGCCCTTGGCCTCTCCCGTTAACGACGCCAACAAATAGGCAAGCTTCTGAGCAGGGGTCAAATCCCTACGACTGTGAACAATGCTTTCAAATAAATTGTTAAAAGCAACCCACTGTTCCAAGTCACCGTTAAATTGTGGCAAATCGAGCAGCGGCAATCTACTCATGAGCGCTGGTGACGCCTCCGACTCCGCAGTAACGCGCGCGTCAGCAGCGCTTGACCCCTTAAGGCAACCAACAGCCTGAATAATTTGATCAGCCAGGTCGTCGGCCTGATCAATGTCAGCATTAATCTTCGCCATGGCATCCGCTTCTAAACCTAACTCTAGAATGCCACGGTACGCCGCATATAGATCCGCCATTTGATCGTCTAAAACCTGGTATCTAGCCATAAGGGCCTGCGCACGGTCCGGCCTAGAAATATTCAAAACCGCTGAGCCGAGCCATCTCAGCACACCTGATATCCTAGCGGTATATTTGCCGGCCATAATTAATAAAGTTCAAAATTTTATAAATAATCAAAAATGAAGGTAGAAAATTATCGACGCTTCCAGAAACCGCTTACTACAAATGGTCGTTAAAGGAAAAAAAAAATCTAAATGGTGGGTAGATAATTCTCCCCTTAACCAAATGTATGAAACCCGTTACAAAGAATTACCTAATAAAAAAAAACAAAACAAAAAAAAACAACCGTAATGAAAACTGCCCAACTTAAATTATCGACGGTAACATAAAAACTACCAAACGAAAAAAAATACTAAATTAAATTATTAACCGTAACATTAAAAAAAAAATCAAATTAAAAAATCACCAAATTAAATTATGCACCGTAACATAAACTACAAAAAAAAAAACGATGCGTAAAAAAGACCTAATTTAAATATACTAGAAAAAACCGTGAAATTACTCAATTAAATATTATGAAAGAACCCTAAATTAAATAATCTAAACTATAAGAAATCAACAAACGGAACCCTAATGGCCGATTAATATTACGTAGCAATCGTACAATAAAAAATGTAACGTAAACGACCCGATTAAAAACCTAATATTGTACGACGTAATATGTTATAATATTCTGTATTCCGTTGTATTCCGTTATATTCCGTTATATTCCGCGCGAGAAGGACGTTACAATATTACGCCAAGCAATGCAAATACGTACCCGAAAAACACGTAACCCGAATATAACCACGCGGTTATAACCTACGTGTTAACCTAACCACGCTCTGCTACCATCGAATTGTGCCGTACACGACGGGTTCGGGTCCCGCGGCACAACCTGCCTTAAACTACGTATCACAAGGCCTGGCGTAAATAATGAAAATATATGAACTGGCACTCACCTACTCGATGCCCCGTTCACCGCCTGCAGGTGCCTGGTCACTCTGTCGGTGTCAGTCGAGTCAAAAAGTCACAGTCATACAGTCTAAAGGCGCCAGCAATGCTGCACTCCTGATGCACCCGATGCACCGCTTCCCGTAAGCGCCCTATAGACGCGTCCTTTACCGAACCGAACGCGGAACCGTAAACTTAGCGACCCTGTACGCTAAATATAAGACACGTCCGATGAGCTATCCAACTGCCGACCACTTTCTATGCTGACACGATGCGCTCTGTCGACTCACTCCTTCCCCGCACAAGCCCCCCGCAGGCCCTGCGCCCGTCCGTAGCGGAGAGGGATTTCCAACTACCCGCTTGTGCGGGAGAATAAAAATGAGTCGACCTACCTTCTCTAACAATTAAAACCGCCAAATTCAAAAGTAGCGAACCACAGTGCAACTGTACCGAACAGTAAGTATAAAATAATAACGCATGTGAAGAGTTTTTAACGTCGCTCTGTGTTTTAGTGAATAAATATTTATGGCAGTTCTATTTTGTTAGTCCCCTAGTTTCTATTTTATCTAAATTGTATAAAACAACTGTCATATTTATATTTTTAGAGCCGTGGGACGTCATCTTTGTGATGGATCGACTAGAACTGTGCCGATGGTTATCGTGATGACGTATCGGAGGCTCAGCCGCCTCAGTTAGTTGACGTTTGCTGAAAAAAAAATATTGATATAAAATACATGTGTTTATTCTTGTTGTGAGACACTTTTAATATAAAGAGAAATATATATTTTTTATAATTTCTTGTGTAGAAGCAGCTGTTTAACGAAAGTTTGACACGACTCAGTTCTGTGACGACATTGATCAACAGATCGTAACAAGGCGCAGATGCAGTTTTATTGCAAGTCGTTTTTATAAATGATCGTTGTCAATAAGTGGTCTCTAAATAACAGCACTTTAAAACTTATTAATAAATATCTACTGTAGTTTATTTTCAACATATTTATAAGAAGAAAATATGCATATTAGTATATTTTTGTTGTCAATCTGAAATATGATGAGCAATTTGAGTGAAAAGATTTGAACCGACATACCGAATGTTATAATTCATAATGATATGTGCGTTCGGGAAGTTTCATGACTTAAAACTAAGTTGTTTAATATTTTTACTGTCACTTCAGTATTTTAAATTCGTTACAAAACAATGTGCCGCCGAAAACCTGAGACAATAGCGTACATGTTGCCCGTGATGTCTTTACCTAACAAATATGGCGCATAATTTTGACAGATGCGCGCGCGCTCCGACGGCGCCACTGTTGCGGAGATTTACTGTTGCTCCAACGGCCATATTGTTCCGTCTTTGTCTACAAACTCGTCCGGAATTCATAACAAATGACAGCGGCTACTGATTTGAATGTCAATACTTAATACGGTTACGAAGATTGTTTTGTTTCTGCCCAAATAAAGCAGTGAGCTGGTGGTTTGAAGGGTGACCATATTAGCTTTAGTCTCGGGAAATTTATATTTCTGCTGACACTTTTGTTGCAGTCTTAAATAATTATAGTCTTCGTATGGGTTCATTACTAATTTGTCAAGTTTATTTTTTTATATTTCGTACCGTGATATCTGCAATATTTATACAGAAACTTCAAAACGATAATTTTTAACATTTTAACATTACGCCTATTAAATCTTCATTTGTAGACCATTCTTAAGACGAGTAATATTATTGTAATTCCGTGGATGTCGCAACTGATTTGGTCACCTTACTTTTTCTTCAATAAAGCAAGTTGCTTGTTGTCACTAGGTTTAAAAGACATGATACATTGAGTCATTCGTTAATGGACGACGTATAATTAGGCAACATTTTAACTACACTTTTTCGTGCGCTGTATCTAATTACCACAAATTGTTTATGCGTTTCTTAACGTAATAAATGTTTCAGATAATTTTAAACATCATTATTGAGAAATTTATTAATTCAGTAATTTTTGTTCATAAAAAAAAATACAGTCGAATTGATAACCTCCTTCTTTTTGAAGTCGGCTAAAAATGACGGAGTAAAAAAGTAGTTTTTGGTGCTAGGCGCTAATAGTTGACTTTATTTCTTGCTGTATAAGATTCGTAAGGTTTTATTGTCTAAGACTGCTTTGACACTTTCTAATAGGAAGTCAGATAAATAATAAATTAGTCGCTAGATGGCGAGGCGATTGAAAATTGCTTTCTATAATTACATTGTATATTTTTGTAGTTTGCGAAAGAGGTTTTCTTTTTTCATATAAATAACTTATTAAAATGTAAATAAGACATCTTTTGTATAATTGCATATTGCTTATGTTTTGCGAACCGCGTGGTGACAGGTTGGGTTCGTGTCGCGCGGCCACAAATCGCGACTCGATAAATAAGGTGTTGGTCACACGCAGCGACGATCATTACCCATTTGATATACGATGCAACTTTATCACTAGTATGGCCCTTGCCTTATAATTAATTCTATTTATAGTAAAGATAATTTTGTACGTATAGTAACTGTTAATGTTTTACAATTATTGTGTCTTAATTTGTTAATTATTTTAACGTAATTTATGTATTTATTGTTTATTATGTGAAAACAATAATAAACTAGACAGACGTATATATTTTAGTAAATTATTTTTATCAGCACGTGACAAATCAACAACTAACATTAAAATCAACACAGTAAGAAACGTCAGCTATTCAAAACGGTTTTTTTTTGTAAAATTAATTGACTTCCATTTCTAAATTTTTTTGTAATAGTTTATGTCTTAACGAAGCATTTTCTTTAATTAGTCACGCCGATGTATAATAGCTACTTGGGTGTTTCGGAATCGTCTGAATTTCACGCGCTACTGCAGGACTGTTGTTGCTCATTTTTTGCTGCATTCTCAGCTAATGTGCATACAACGTTATTGTGTAAGCTCCTGTGTCAGCTACCGTCCCTGCGTTTCTGCCGTTCCTGCATTCCTACCGTTCCTGCCGTCCTACAGTTTCTCCTTTGTGCACCTCATCTGCAATGCACGGTCATATTGCATTCTACTTCATGAATTGCTTTTGTCTTGCCACTAGAGGGCGTAACTACATTGTGTTGTTCTTTTATTCGTTAATTTATCGTTTAGAATTGTTTATTTTAACTTTTGGGATATTAATTGTCTCTATTTTTTGTAATAAACAATTGTTAACATGTTTCTTTACTGTTTTATCCTAAAGTCGATACCTATGTTAATAGAAAATTAGTTGCTATCGAGTGGGCAACATCGCCCGCGCTAAATCTAATGTATGCAACGTAGAATATAAAATATGAAAAGTGGCTTCAAAAGGTTGTTTTTAAAGAAATATTAAATGTAGTTCATTAATTCTAACGCGGCAATTAACCGACCAGTCCAACTGCGTTTTCATATCGTTTACGATTAATATTTTTAACGAATAGATCTTTTATAGTCACTTCATAATCTAAATTACGGTTATGTTCGAATACACAGTAGACGAACCGGTCGGGGTCCATCGGGAACTGACCAAGTGGCTAACTATAACTCTCAATCTCCACTTCGATTGATAACTTAATTTACTTGCCTCTAGTGAGGTTATTAAATAAATAGTTGCGGTACTTTTGAAGAGGCATTCCGTATTGATGTATTTTGGAAAGTTTAACGTCTCTGTTGATTATTAGCCCACGATTAAGAGGTAGCATTGATTGAGTGCGGGTGTTAGATTGTTGTAACGTCGGCCTGTTGTTTAACAACATTGACACGTAATAAATACTCCAAATACCGGTGGCGGATACTTACATCGAGTATTATATTAAGACTTCGTAATAAAGCTGTAGGAATATTAATATTAGATTAGAATGGTACCAGAAACAGATGAATGTATAATGGTGGCCGAAGTGTCTTAGGGTATTTAAAAATGACAAATTCGTGTGCATGCATTTACTGTGGATAATAATAATAATAATAACGTTCGTCGAAACTATCAGCTTTTCATAAAATTAACCGGTAACCAGGGTTGTACGTACTGTATTATAAATAAGACTGTAACATTATAAATACAAACTCGTAATCTGTAACAATTCATCTTAAAACAAGTGTTAAGAAATTTTAATTGTCAACTAGTGTACTATTGAGCGAGTGCTTTGTGGAGGTGATTTATGTCACCCCCCGCTAGGTGGCGTAGCTAGGGCATGGAGCGCCCCGGGCTCTCTAGCACTACTGTTTGGTTTCCGGGGCCTGCTTTGTCTTTTTGGTGTTCGGAGAAGACTGCTGCTGCGTCGGCGTGGCATGTGCTTGCGTCATTGTCTCCAAAACAGCAACAATTAGTTGTGGAACAGATGGAACTTACCGTTGTCACATAATTTATTTTGCAAGTTTTATTTGTTAACCTTTTGTGTAAACTGAATTATTTAAAATGGGAAATCAATTTTATATGTTTAAGAGGCATTATTAATATCGAAATATACATTTTAATTTTGTAATTTTTTAACTTTTAGAACTTTAAAAAAATTATTGTCACCTTTAAAATGTAGTCAAAATAATTCTTGTATCTAAATAAATATAAAGAGGTCTATAATATGTTTTAAAATAAATACTATTCACGTTTACGAGAGACAACAACTGTATAAACAAAGCGCAGTACACAATATGATTGGTAATCAACGAGGGCGCTAGTGAGAGGCAAGCTGTTAACAGGGACGACAGCTCGTATGGCTTCCTTGTTTATAGTTGATTAATGGCGGCTCATGATCGGAAGCCAAAATAGTGGAAAAAGTTAACATTGTACCCCATTAGATAATTACTGACTCCGCTTTGTCGGCGCTTCCACGAAACTCTCGCATGCGCAGGAGCAAAGCGATCGTCCACTCGGCCGCTCACTTTGAGAAAAAAATTGAACCATACTTAGCTATTGATCCCCGAGCGAATCACGGACAAAAATAATAAAAACATCACAGTCAAAATATATGTCGGCGATTGAAAAAAAGTTTGAAAGAAAAGTCGACTCGCTGATGACTTTGTCAGACGCCGCGACCCATGTCCCGGACATTAGGTTCCGATTGACTTTGAACTTTATTTTTGGTGACTGATGGTCGTATTTACATTGGTGAGTGAGATGGATCGGTTTCGGGTTCATGTCGGGGCGTGGCCCGTTTCGAATGGAAACATTTGCCAATATTATCGTGAAAGGACTGAGCAGATGAAATAATTTATTTCCCGATGTCGCTTTGTGTCCAAATCTGTGTGCCATTGTGAGTTTTTTGCGTCGGCCGCTTTGCCGGCGACGTCTCTATTCATCCCTTTGGGGAGAGCGCCGACACCTCACGGCCACGTGGGATATGCAGCTCTCTGACGTCGTCATATGGCTTGCATTCAGTGTGTACGCGTTGTGTGACGTAGTGCACTATGTAGGCAATGTAGTCGGTGTCGTGTTGACGACAATAGAATTAGACTGTTGGCGGTGGTTTGTGCAAGGCTGCGGCTCTCGCTGTTGACTTTTGATTTACGTCAAATAAATCAACGGCGGACGTAAGGAGATTATGTAAAACTTTCCCATTTATTGCCGTTACATTATGAGTAGTTTACGGACGCGGGCCTTTCATCGTTTTATATTGTTAACTCTTAATTGAAAGATGTGTTTTTTATTTCGGTTGTTTGGTAAATATATTGTCTAACTATTACTTACTTGTATTAAGTATTTTTGCACTAAAAAGTATATTTTAACTGTGATAATGCCTTAAAATTTGTCGTATGTTCAGTTATGATTTTAGGTCACTAGGATGATACTTCGTAGCAGAATGTAGTTAGTGCTTAGATTCCTTAATAATTTAGTAATTTATATAATATGATCATAGAAATATTTACTAACTATAAGATTTCTAATTCTCGAAGTTTCCATGCAATCTAATGAAATGATTCACCTGACAAATATTGTTACAAAACAAATTATTGAAAGTTATCTTTAAAAAATCGTAAGATTATTGTTATATCAAATCTTGGAAGTTCCAATTTTGATAAGGCTAAAAGTATAATTAAACTTGACACTTCATTACATAGATATTAAGTCGATTTTCGTTTAAATTGTTTTGGTTAGATATATTTTTGCAACTTCATGGAAATTGTTACATTTTGCGATGGAATTTTCAAAACTCAACAGTTCAATTCTTTTCTTTTAATTGAATAACCAGAGAGTAATATTAATTAAGTTAAACTTGATTCCTTGACAACACTTAAGTAACACTTTTTGTTCTTACTCGTATGTTATAACAAACATTTATATCTCGTTTTGTACGTTTGAAGAATTAACAACCAGATACAGTTTTAGTAGCTCTTTTTATGTACTGATCATCTGTGGTTTTACATTTAGTAATATAATTAATTGCCTAATTTTACGGAGTTAGTTAGCAATTAGCAGAGTGACGTTGCTTTATGACGCACATTGAGCACTCTTTGTTTACTCTGGCTGCGGTTGTAAAGAGCAACGAGCACAACAAATCGCCACGACCGTAGCTGATCGCCAGCACCAGTTCCCCGCAGCGCCGTTTCTCACAATGTGGCGATATAATGACCGCAAATAGTCTCAAAAGAATCGCTGAGCGGTCATCGGCGACCGCGACCACTCATCGACATTCAACAGCTCGTAATGTGCCATCATCGCTTTACAGCAGGCGCATTGTGACCGCACCGTGACCGATCGCCTCGCATGGGGTCCGCTCGGAGCTAACCACCATAAACAATACCTTATTTATTGTTTTACTGCGGCCCATATAACTTCAGCGGTCGAGAAAGGCTCGATAATTTCTAAAATGTACCCCCAATAAAACCATCATGGCCATAGTTGTACGCGGTAACACAAAAAACATTGTCTTTGTGAGTTGTTGAATAGATTGGGTACGCTCGAATCGCTCCGGTCCGCGATGACTGCGCCTCCTAGCGGCGAGTGATGAATGCCCAAAGTCAAATATAAATCCCTTACAACTTAATAATATCATCAAACAAGGGGCCCCCGTTTAACTTCGTGTTTCGCAACATTAGCGAGGCATTTTGGTAAAGCTGTACACACACGCACACACACGCATGCTGAATTGTGCGAATTATCGACGTGTTGGTACACTTGTTTGTCTCGATGACTGTCACATATTATGGGTGCGCATTCCGCGATCAAAGTACAAAGTACTGAGTCCATACAATTAATCTTTGATATGATATGATATGATATGATATGAATCGTGAAACACCTAATATTTACCTATGTGTTTGTTCCTCAGATAGTACTTATCAATGACTATCTGTCGCCCGCGATTGCGTCCGCGCGAAATTAAAATAAAAAACTTAATTAATAACATATGTGTTCTTCCAGACTATATTCTACATCTATGCCAAATTTCATTGAAATCCCTTGAGCCATTCTGGAGATACCTTCAAACAAACATATATCCATCCATCCATCTAAACTATAATATATTCTCATCTATATATATTCAAGGAAGTCGTGTTAGTTGCACTATTTATAACTCAAGAACGGCTGAATCGATTTGACTGAAAATTGGTGGGCAGGTAGCTTAGAACCAGGAAACGGACATAGGATAATTTTTACCCCGTTTTCTATTTTTTATTCCGCGCGGACGGAGTCGCGGGTAAAAGCTAGTTTATAATATTAGTAAGATGAAGATAAGTTTACTTTAATAATTTTATTTTTTTAAAACTTATACTCATGTTGTATTATGTGTGCATACATCGTAATTTTTTGACAAAATGAAGTCCATGCACGCAAACCTCCGCAGACGTTTTGAAATGAACATATGTCTTTAATTGAAAAACTATTTTAACTATATTCGAAGGCAATAGTTTATTTATATAAATTATTATTTCTAATTAATAAGTAATTATTAAGTAATTTACAATTGTAGTTCAAATTGTACAAGACGACTTTTCGGCACCGAAAACTTTGTTACAAACATTCTCACTAGATGGAGCTGTAAGTTGTGATAACATTAGAATAATAATTCTCTAATTTAATGGCAACAAAGGAAATAAATGTGTTTTTGATTTTCGATTTACATACGTACATTTATCCGACGTTCTTATGGTGAAGGAAAACATCGTGATGCAACCTATATATCTGAGAAAAAATTCAATGATATGTGTGAAGTCAACCCGCACTTGGCCAGCGTGGTTGACTATGGCCTAGACACCCCTAACTTGGGGTAGGCTCCGAGCCCCTCAGTGGGGATGTATAGTGAGCTGATGATGAAAGGAAGTAACTGTTGTTAAACATAAATCATCCAGGCTATACATACTTAGAATTATGTGCATTATCACACGCAATACTTCCAAAACATCTTATTGTCTCAGACGCTATTACCATTGTTGTTTTATTTAGTAACTAAGCGATGAATCATTAAACCATTTGGTTTCTAAATAACGTTGTTCTTGTTTGGCATCCCTATTCTATTTGCATAAATCAGTACAACAATAAAATTTAAAAGAAATATTTTAATTTATTTCTTCTAGCAGCTCCTCTACCGCAGCCGCGTGCGAACAATAACAGATAATGTAATAAAAATAAGAAATTGTAACACGCAGATGTCAAACGTAACATTATTAATAATGTGTACGCCGACGTTTACCGCTGCATTGCTGTGTAACAAACACATCCGCATGATAAATTGTTATATTTTATTGCATTCGCCCTCAATGCCACATAATGTCTTCATTGCTAATTTATTACTGCATTCTAAATTGAACTTAGTGCGTTAGTAATAAAGTTTTAAATAGCGTTGTGTTCGTAAATATATGTAGGGTGTTCAAGTCATTGATGGTGTTCAATCGCATGAAGCAAATTGTCGATTTTCGTACAAATCGTTTACGTTTTTGTTCAACTCTCCGCCGCAGTGCCGCTGCCTCTCTTGTGAACGTGGTACGGACTTTTTAAAAGTCACTCGACTGTACTTTGTCGGTTTTTAGTGTGTAGTAGTTGTAGTTCGCTATGTTTTTTTTATTGCTAATGTCGGGAGAATGTTTTAATAATATTTTGTTATATTATTTTTTTATTAAATAGATAAAAAGTGGGTTCTTCTTGTTGTTTATGTCGAATGGCGAATGTTATAGATGGCGCTTAAATTGTAAAATAAAACTGTTTAATTTTAATTTCTCTGTTAAGCAAATAGCTCGGTAAATTATTCAATAAGAGCAGAAATCTGTATCAGAGAATAACAATACACTGATAGTAGTCTCAGTTTCCAGTATCTATGTACTCTTCAATAAAAATAAATACATAGTTTTCATAACTCACCATTCAAGTCTGAAAGCGCTGTAGATAAATATAACAAAATAAATGTGTGCAAACAGTAAGCACAATATATTTGACGTGTGAATTGTTTGTACTCGGCATTAGTGTGTTTCCGCATTTATTTAATTTAATGGCATTAAAGTTTACAATCGCTTAATTCGCATAGAATTGTGTTGAATGCAACAGGATAGCGTGTTGACAATGCACAGCCCCCTCCCCCTGCAACCCTGTCCCCTCCCCCGGCCACAATCGCGGCTAATATTGATAGATAATATTGTAACAAACTATTTACAAGGTAGCCGAGGAGGGCGCACATCTGCGCTTGCGCACAAATATACCACATCTCTTTCAAACGTTAATAATATTATTAATGGCTTAATGTTGCGAAATAAAATACTATTTTATATTTAAAGCTTCGTATTAATGTAAAGAAACTTTTATACGTTTCAGCTTCACACTAGATACATTACACACTTTGAAGATAATTCCTCGAAGATTTGTTGCGAAGTGCGTAAAGTTAAAGACTGTCAATTGTTGAATCAATACTATTCTCTGAGGAGCTATGTGAAGTATATAGAGCGTGCAATAACATCTTTTGCACGAATGGGCCCACTCGACCGGTGTAATACCACGACCACACAGAAGACAGGCGTCAAGTAGAAGCAATTCCGCGTACAGTCTGATGAGTGTGCGTGCCGAAGGCTTAATTTGTGTCCTCTAAAATTCTATTCTCTAATATCTAATACCCTCTAATACTTTTCTTATAAGGAAGGAATGGGATGTGGTTTTGGCAAAGGAAGGAATGTATATTATGAAGAATCTTCTTTCTGTCGATTACAGGGAGGCAACGCAATTGCAGATGATTTTGTGCAACGGCCATTTCGCTGTTTTGAAGAATTAATTTGGCTGCTTGCTATTTTGTTTTTAAAAAATACGTTTTTGAGCTTTTTTATTACAGAAGGGGACAAACGAGCGGCGGGAACACATTTACAATACCAGAGGAACTGCAGATGCATTGCCGGCCTATCGGCTTTTTGCTTCTTGCCGAGGTATGAGTATTGTAGCTTTTACACGTAAAAGAAAACAAAGTAAAGTCGTTAATTAACTGCTGGTCGTTTGTTAATTAGATAAATGTGAAGGACATGCGCTCGTAAATTCTAACTAACAGACCCTTTCCTGCATACCGCTACCACCTTACGCAAAATGGGACTCTTGATTGTTAAATGTGGGACAAAAAAAGGCCGAGCGGGTCTCAAGTGACCGCCAATTAACCCTCGCGCTGCTACACGCTGGCGCCGTGTTTTCATTGCGAGGGTTATCGCTAAAAAACAGCAGCGCCACCCACGCCCGCACCCAGCACTAACGTATCACTTCAATATCACTGCGGTTCCGTAGGATTTACTTTTACTAAGTTCAAGAAGTAAATATAGTTGGGCCAATTTAATTGTTCACATTTGACGTCTATCAATTTTACCTTCATAGTTATGTAACCTGCTTAAAAACATCGATGTAAATCTGTATAAAAGAAATACGAACTGTGGCAAAAGTCGAGAAAAATGCTGCATCAGTTAACAGCAAATTTCCAGTAGCAAAACGATACTTAAAAAAAATAGGACAAAAAGAAAGACATGAGGGGGTTATGTTTAATTTTTGGAGCATTGCATTTACATTTCAGCTCGATTCTTTAAGGATCTTGCAGTCGCTTACGGATTGCTAAAGCTCAAGCATTTTAAAAGCGTTCCCCGACACTTAGCGAAACAGCTTTCCCAGCTTATCAGCGAGGCGGGTGGCATCAGCACACACCTTCCCCTCCCCACACAACCCTCGGGCAGTCATTCATCAACCCTGATGCCATAGATTACTTATTTTTTTAAGTTAAAGTTTAACTTAATGCCTGGACACGTGTCCGCTCGCCGCCTGTCGATACCTCGTTAGTGTTATTTGGTTCAAAGACAAAATTGTAGACATACAGATAGGTACATAACAAAAATGGCCTTTTGAAACATTCACACTTTGAAATACAAACAGTGATATTTTTAATAAAAACTTTTTCAAAACTCATTCGCAGTTCATTATACTAGGTCTAACTCTTGTCAAATATCTTGGAGGCTCAAGATCATGCGCTGCACAGTGCCCCACATCCCGCTACGTTCCGCTACAATTAAAATTGTATGCGCAGCGACTCGCGCAAAGGGTACAAATTTTTACTGGCGTGTTATAATCCTTGTAATACGGTTACCCTGACCCAATCCTCGATGATTTTATTATCTTTAAATATTGATTCATAAACAAGATAAAAGACAATATAGTCACAGATATCCTTACCTTATTGTTATATTTTCTCAAAATATTCTCACCTAATCGTTTCCTCGTACATTCCTGTAACACAAATGAATAATTAACACATCTGACTCTTGTTTATTAATAGCAGACATTTGGGCCATGTGTTAATATGAAGCAATTTGTCAGTTCTACTTTGATGCCGACCTCGTCGTCCCGACATTTGACATCGACTCATATTTTTTTCTTCCCTCGCAGATAAAAGATGTTATTGAGACGTTGCATTTTATTAATGTATCATTTATTTTTTTATAATGATGTAATAATTGTCATATAACTTGTGTGTGTGTGTGTGTTATTTTTCTTAAAAATTTTCAAGCATTTTACGATAGTTTTATTAACTTGATTACATTTGGCGTATATTTCTGTAGATACTTTCTTCTACTTCTTGAGGTGCCTCTCCGACTAGCGAAGGTTGGCGGTTTGTTCTCCATGTTTTTGTTAATCTCTTGCGAAGCGAAACAGTTGGGCGGCACTCGCAATTCCTGTCCACTCTCTGATGTTGCGCAAACGCTTTTACCGAAAACTTTTCCCATCAGAATGGCTTGAAGGAGATCATATCTTTCATGCCTGAGCACGTTTCCGAGATAGGATAATTTTCGCATCTTGACAGTCTGCAAAAGTTCTCATTTTTGGTGGACTCGTCTCAGAACCTCTTTGTTTGTTACTCTTTGAGTGCAACTTATGGCCAACATGCGTCTACATCTCGAACGTAGATACATTAGATACACATTTTAATGTATTTTTTTATGACGTACTTTTTTTTTTAGTAAGAATATCATGCGTAGAATTTGAGTTGGAGTTGAGATCACTGAAACGCATCGTCTGCATTTCCCAAAGGCGCTGACGTATAGCAAACGATTAACTATTCGCCTTGTTGCCACCAGACAACCAGCACCCGGCACCTACCGCAGAAGTCGTTATTATGAAAAATTACCGTCGAAGAATGTTGATGGTGGAGAGATGGTTCGAACGCTTTGAGCCGCAGCCACCGAGCGGGGAAACAAGCCTTAATTAATAAGAGACAAAGGACCGCCGCTGTCGCTCTACCAATCGACGTGTAAATTTGATTTATATATGTATTCTAATTCCTCGTTGCCCAGCGCCATCTATCATATTAAAATGTCTCACTTCACGCGCCGACTTCAGTGGTCGTAATGCTTCGTTTAAATCTATTCCTGTTTTCTAACATAAAAGTAAAATAATTCAAGGGATTTGTAAATGTTTATCAATGTGATACCTAACATTGTGAATAGTAAACAGCACTTCAAATTCAACCGTAACTACAATTACTTAAGACGTTGATCCTAGTAACAACTAAATTGTCAAATTTAGATCTAGGTCCAACAAAAGACTTTTGTAACAAAGAATAGGAAGACCGTATCACACTACAAAATATAATAGCCAATAAAGAATCAATATTATAAACGAAGTATATTTATAGAACTTGGATTCAATTTTTCCTTAATCAATTTCGTTTTATTATTCTAGTAGTAGTTCCTGGCCACTTTGTCCACACGGAATTAAAAATCTAATAATATATATAGCCTATGTCATCCGGGGATAGTGTAGCTTCCCAACAGTGAAAGAATATTTCAAATCGTTTAAGTAGTTTCGGAGCTTTTTAAAACAATCAAATCTTTTCTCTTTATACTCGTAATATTAGTAGAGATTACAGACCTTACCTACCGCAACGCCGCGCTCTGCAAAAACTCGAATTAGTACGACACTCAACTTGTGACGCATTCCCAAAATATTTTCGATTAATAAATATTATCGCCACAAGATGTCGCCTCTGCGATGTATGACATTTTCACTCAAACGTTGCAAGTTTTTGTTACACTATAAGGTGTTAAGTTTTCGCAGATGAGCATACATTATTCTTAACATCTAATCTAGTTCAAGATTTCATCTTGTTAATATATTTGGAATAAGACATATGTAAGATTTTAAAAATGTCATAAATCTGAATGAATGTCGACAAGGCTAACTAGGACATACCTCATGTAGGCTCTCAGCTGTATAATAAAAAATCGTTTCCTTTTTACGATTTGTCAATGAATTGGTTCAAATCAGCTTACAACACTTGCGAACATCTTCAAAACGTCAAGAGACGATGTAATTAAGAGGATTTAGGCAAGGGCGAGCGGTGTGGGTGGCGGCTGTTTGTGCACAATTAGTGCCGCATCCCCCGCAACCCTCCGAGCACCCCTCGCGCACCCCCCGACCCCGCGTAGAGGCCCACTAAGGATTACTGATCGGTCCCGCGATAGTTTCACGTGTGGCCCAAACACTAACGATTTGCACTTCCATTAGTACATTGTTTTTAAACGGTTTGCTCCTTGCTTATATACCTGCTTAAAGTATAGTATAATATAGTCATAGTGCCTACAATATGACTATTATACAAAGATATATAACGAAAGAACGAAATTACATACACAATACATGTCTTTTCTATTTTCAAGTGGGCATTTTGCTTAAGTGGTCTGATTGTATTTTTAACAAGTAAAAATCGCTTGCCTCTCATCACTTGCACCACAGCTATGTATAAGGACACTTAAAGATTTAGCCAACAACATATCTTTTTAGGCTCACTGGCCAGTGAAAGCGGACACCTTCAATAGCGCCGGCTAAAGTCTTTGCGATGGCTATTTCATTCGCTGTGTCCGTCAGATGCGGCGTAGAGCGGAAAAAACGCTCAGTTGCGTTTCTGTTTGTTGTTATCTTAAGATTTTGTTTCGTCTTTTATCTTTCTCTAAAAAGAACTTAAGTGTTTTCTATTTTATCTCAAGTTACCGTCTCGTTTGCATCCGAGCGGTAATTTCAACGCATGAACAAGTTGTATGTAATGTAGCCAACCAGACAATACTTGTTATTTACTGTCTGTTAAATTCTCTTTTTATTATTAATCTATCTTTTAGAAAATTTCGAGCTTCATTATGTTGCATTTTACGTAACATTTGAATAACTCAACAATTTATTTCAAGAAATTAATAGAATAAGATACATTTCAAAAGCGATGTTAAAAAAGGAAATTAAATAACTAAAAATATTAAATTTGTGTTACAATTGTGCGATTACCACACCTGAGCTGTGCCCTCTGGCGGAGGGTGTCGTAACAATTACACGGGATCTCTCCGGTCCTCTTGAGACCCTTGTGCAAATAAACGTCTTATTTCACACCCTCGCGAGCAATCAACAATATCTCACAAGAGAGTCCTTCTATTTAATATACCTACTTTCTCGATTTAGAAATTAATAGATTCATCCCCTTCCTTGTTATTGATGTCACTTTACTGACGTTCTTACGCAAGGGAAATAATTATATTTTTCGATGTAGTCAATGAATTAAATTAAATAAAAGATTAGTAATATTATTTGTTGAAATAGGATTACAAATTTTTATGTGATTTAGGTTTTTTCAAAAGTCATATGTTATAAAGCACGTGCTTAGTGTCGGGTCATTGGCGGGAAGGCACACTGATCTGTGAGTGTTTCAGACAACGACTGTGTGACATGTGTCTGTGTCTGCACGTGGTAACACTTGCGCGGCGGCCAAGCGGAACCCTTTGCCGACCTGTCTGATCACGACAGCTTTTTACACTAACTTCGTAAAAGTCAGCGAATTTTAGGTTATTTATTTAGGAACGTTTTGGATTTAAACATTGTTAGTGTATTTACGAATGCTACTCGTGATGTATACACAAAAATGTATTTACTTTCAAGTCTTTTAATCTATATATGGTCAATGAATTTTCAAATTAGTTTAGCTATATAAGTTATTTGCAGCATTGTTGAAATGAAAAAAAAAAATCTAGAGATTATCTCAAAGAGGCTTGCGATTCGATACATCAGAGGTCGTGTGATGCGGCTCATCAGCGCGCGTGGAGAGGTCTTAATTATTAGTTAGCCAGTGCAATTCAGCGGCCGCCGACAACGGGATTAGGCTGAACTTGTCATGATCTCAGCGGTGACTCATTCCTTACCTTTATTTGTTTAGTCATTTTATCAATCGATCTTTGGAATTAACATAATACGCGATAAAAATACTGATATCAGTAAGAAATGTTACATTATAAAATAAATCCTAATCTATTAAATTACCTATTTGCAAATATAAAATACGTAGACATTATCTACGATTCGGTTTACTGCAGAGTTTCTTATCAATAAAATATGAATAATATGTGTCGTGGCTCTTAATCTATAAACAATATATGTGTAAAATATTCGTTTGTTTAATCAGTAATGCTTACACACACTAAAGAATTAATTTTATATATTTTTTATATAATATGTTATTAGCGTTGAATTATAAATTGTTGGGGAAGCGATCACAGGTGTGTAGCGGGTAACAATGGCCCCGCGGAACGGAACACAAATTGAAAGGTATTGGGTAGTGGGTAGCGGGTAGTGAAAGGCGGGTATCGCGCTCTGCCTCCGCTGTAATTACGACATTACTCAATTATTTGCCGAACTCCGAGGCTTATTAGTGCGAATGACGCGCTGTTCCTTATACTGTCAAAGATTAGTTGCTGTAAAATATAGAGATAGCATTTTAGGTATTAAATGTGCTTCAATTTTATTCTTCTCATCTAAAGTATCAAGCCAAGGAATGTCATGTGTCCCTCTACATTCATATTTTTCGGTCTAGATACAGTCAGACAGATAGAAATTTAAAGTTTTGACAAACTGACATTTTTATAAATTATTTCAATTGTATTATAAAGCTTCCTTTGATTTGATGTTCTGACTACATTAATAGGCCCTTACACGCCAAACTATTCAAAGGCCTGTCACCTCTACAAAATCGGTGGTTGCCGTCAGTATTATTGCAAGCTGTCATTAGTCGTTTGATCGGCGCCGCGCCCGCCGCTGCCTTGTAATAAACATATCAACTTCACACGGCCCCTTTCCACACAATGCGCACCAAAACAAAGGCTTTTTGTGCGCTAATAAGCACTAAATTATATCGGCGCTGCCGTTTCACCGCGCGGCCGCCGCACCGCACTGTGCCACGGAGTGCGGGGAGTGTGCGTTCCACCTCTGACGCCTGTCAACTCTTTGACTGCGGTCAACAATACGTTCTCATCGTTTTGGTAACGACGCTTTCTCGACACATAACTTCGCGACAAAATGGAGATTATCTAGGACAAAGTAATAATAAGTTTGTATACAATACAGTAATGGAGAGTTGGTCAGTAATTGATAATCTAATACAAGCCTCAGACATAACGGGACATTGTTAATTTATAGTTTATAGGTAGTTATTTTGTAAGACACATTGATACCGATTTCACTGATACTCAAAGGCAAACGAGTAGCGGTTCATCAGAAGTTAGCAAACTAGATAAGTTATTTACGAATTTTCGGTGCTGGTGAATAAATCCCAGAACATTTCAATCCGCTGATCGAATAGATAAGAAGTTAATTGAAATTGATTAATGAAATGTAATTAAAATTGGTTTTTAATGCCTGGACAAAACTCTCATCGATGAATACCAGTTTATAAGAGAGGCCATCACTGTCGGTTTCACTTCGAGCTCGAGTAAAAGGATTTGCAAAGAAAGTGAAAACAACAATGACAAAAGCAACAATAGAGTTATCTTAATAGAATAATAGACGACAATGTGGTAAACAAATATGACGGTCGACATCGGCGTGTGGGAGGAGGGGGGGGGGGACCACCCGTGCGACGCTAATTATCTTACAGACAGATGTTCTGAGGAGAGCGAGCGCTGAAAAAATACCGCCGACGACATCAAAACTAAGCGCCGACGGATTATCCCGGACTGAAACCGGCGCACGCGCACGCCATTCTGATGATTGTTACGTAGGAGATAGACTTCAAATCTCTGCAAGTTGTAAGGAAACATTAGTGTTTTGTCGTTTGCGCTTGAAATTCGCAAGGATGGTCTCTGTGTCCTTGCAGGTACGAACTATTTTCAATGAGAGACATGTTCGTAGTGCGCAGCTCGGGTTTTGTGTCGTAAAGCTGTCAATGGACAATACGTCAGCGACGACAAAACGACTGATCCGAGTTATTTATTCATGGCGGATTATCTTCGGAGGATATATTTATTTTATTTATTCGTGTAAAAGGACATAGTCTGCAAACAAGGCATCGGCCCGTAATCACTTTATTTTGTGCTCTTTTGCTGGCGGTCGCGCTCGCGCTCGATCTGGTTCCATCAATGCAGCTCTTTTGTTACCGACTTCAATTATCCGTGGCGTTTGGATCTCTTTGCGACTTCAATAGATATTACCGTAAATATCCACTCGAGATTAGAGACCACCTTGAAACATCTTCTATACTAATCGGACCTATTCTTCGTTTTGTTGTCCAAAAATAATTCGCCTAGTTGTGACGTCTGGCCAAAGACGGCTTTATTTTGACATGCTTTGACGAAAACTTATTCTACGTTCTACGGCCGTTATTTTCAGCAACACTTAAAAATTATCAGATTGGTTCGTATTTCTTATAAAACAATATAAATTTATTTGACGGCAAACTTTCGGCACTCGGAGAATAAATCGAAGAAATATTTTGTGCTTAATATCTCGTAGTTAAATTTTATAGAGTATTATGTTATTTCTCGTTGCAATGTTAAATAATTGATTTGCTAAGTTTTTCACACGTCAGAAAATTCACTTAAATGTGTCTTAAAAATTGGAAAAGAAGATGACCAATTTTTTTTCCAATTAGCACTATAAATAATGCTAGTAAGATAGGCAAACTTTTTTTTTTGCTAGAAAACATAAGCAATAAGTTATATCTTGTCACATAAAAAAAGTAGTAATGACATAATAGAACGGACGGCCGAAGAGGCCGCAAAGTACTGGAATGGCGGCCACGAACACCGACCGATGATCTGGTCAAGGTTGCGGGAGTATCCTGGATGCGGGTTGCAGAGGACCGATCATCGTGGCGATCTTTGGGGGAAGCCCAGCAGTGGGCGTTACGTGGCTGAGAAGAAGAAGAAGAATGATATATGAATTTAAAATAACATAACAATTAACAACCAAGTCGAATTTATATAATCATTGAATATGTTTCATTTAAAACGTTTTGTATGAACATGGACAGACAGACAGACAGACAGACAATAAAGGACTCCACAATGTATGTTAATAATAAAATTATCGGGTCGCAGCGCATTCATGACGCTAATGTGTGGGTTTCTTTCATGTGACATTATAACGCTTATAACTTAATATGCACTTTATTTCGTAGTATTAAGGTTGTGATTGGGTTTTTGTGTTGGAGAAGGGTAAATTTATAGGCAAGTAACGTTGTATAGAAGTAGAGGAGCGTAAGGAATTAGTTCACATTGATACAGCAACAGCAACAGCATTGTGGGATGGGTCGCGTCGGGAATTCCCCTCATTTGTGTCGCTATCAGACGTTTATCTAAATAATGACGTCAAATAGCACACTCTTTGTGCACCGTTTTGTTGACGGGTGCGAGTGTGGAGAAAGCTTTTTTTATTCAATTTAAATCAAAATTATATGGCCATGTTAACTTTCTTTACTTTGTTAACTTTAAAAAAACACACACACTTGTCTGAAAATATAATGAAATGCTAAAAACTTCATTAGGTGTTTGTTAATATTTGCAAATTAAAACATTAGCATTTTAACTTTAACATAATGAGACTGCACCGACGATAACTATCAAAATATTATGTTGTTTTGGTTTTGATGACTAAGAAGTTAAAGAAAAAAATTGTAATCAAAAATGAATGTGTTATATTTAGTGTAATGTAATATGAGATGAATTTTGTATGACATTAGGTGTGAATGTGAAGCTTGCGCAGGCGCAGGAGAGACGCGGGAGCGGGCGCGGTCTGGTGCGCTTGGGGTGAGCACAATACAGCTAATTGCGTATACACAAATTATAAACTGAAGCGGGAACAGTAAAGGTGTACTAAAGTTTATGCCGATTTTAGTTTAACTGTAAATTACTTTTAGTTCATATTTTCTCTTGATATAGAATTTCTCTATATAAAGAACTTTATTATAAGTTGCCATATCATACTGTTTTTTTGTACATTTTTACATATTCTAATTATAATACGTTTTATATTACCTGTGACATTTATTATTCGTACTAAAACATGATCTATAACAAAAGTTTCCGCTGTCGCTTGTGACAAAGTCAGCACCTAACGTAATATCCTCTGCTCCCGCGCCGGTGAAATAAAACATTTATAAATATTTGTCGGCATTATTGTCTGCGGGTAGCGGGTAGCGGGTAGCGGGTAGCGGGGTGCGGGGGGGGGGTGACATCTCTGTTAACATGCGCTGCTCCCTTGCTCTCTAGTCACAAGTCCCCATGGGACTTTACCCCGTGTAGTACACACAATATGTCATAATATCGCGTAATACAACCGTACCTTTACGATATGCGCTAGTAAATTATGCATACATTAATAGCAGAGTTTTACCTACCATTAAAACTCATATTATGTCCGGAGCCTTATTCGAGGCCTTGTAAACAATATTGAGATGACATAGTCTGTCTTCCGGCCGCCATTTTAGTCGTTGTAGTCCTCTTTACCGCTGAAATATGTTTTACCGCCTTCCGCCAAGTTCACCAGGTGCCGAACGTTGGAGTTCGTTTCATTGGTGTCTCAATAATCTGTAAAAGAGTAACTACCAGGCAGAATTTACTCAAGGCCTCGAATAAGGCTCCGGACATAATATGAGTTTTAATGGTAGGTAAAACTCTGCTATTATGTCCTTCCGCCGTTATTCGAGGCCTTGTAAACAATATTGAGACATTGTTTGTTTTCGCCTGGTGAACAAGACGCCAATGTGATTTATTTATTTATTTTTATTTTTTTTTTTTCTCCCTTTTTTTTTTTTTTTTTTTTCTTTTTTTTTTTTTTTTTTTTTTTTTTTTTTTTTTTTTTTTTTTTTTTTTTTTTTTTTTTTTTTTTTTTTGTCTTTTTTTTTTTTTTTTTTATTTATTTAATCTATATATATACATTTTTCTTTTTTTTTTTTTTTTTTTCAGATAAAAGTGTTATACAATAGGCTCAAATAGCGATCCTAATGTAACATTACAATTAGAAGTAATTGAATTTATCTCTTTATTGTAAAACTTTAAGAAGGTGTTTGCTGATCGCCAATTTGCTCTGGCTAATATTGTGTCTATTGGTTCCCTATCTGTCCAACCTCTGGAAGCCACAGCCGATCTTACACTCCCTGGGGTTGCATCAATACCGGCTTCGGATAAAATAGATTTTGCCCATCCTGAAATCATAGTTCTAGAAGCCGCTCTGGGCGGACCTCTAATTGTTATAAATAAATTATTTACTTTTGCCTCCTTACGTCGTTCTGTACTAATTTGGACTAACTTTCTAACCCAAAACACTGGATCTGTATTTGTGTTATCTCTGTTGGAGTGCAGTTTCCAACCTGATTGGGAAAATGATACCGAATCAGTCTTAGACCCGTATAAAGGCCAGAATGTTATACAATCTGCCTCCTTGTCATCTATAAAGTTACCATCTGCTACACTAAGGAGAGTTAGGTCGTGTACTCTGCGTCCTGAGCATAATAACAATAACATAGCACATCTTCGTGATACTTCCCACAAACTTTGGATGCTAGGATTATTATTCGACAGCCAAGTGGTTAAGATATTTGCATCCCAAATGTTTGGCCTGGAACGATTCTTTGCATCATTTATGGCTATGGATTTCAATATCTGCCTAACCAAAACATTCGAACTGAGACGGTTACTGTCTTCTGTGTTACATAGCGTCGAAACAACAGACTTATGCACCAAAATAGTTCTATATGCTAACTTCTTCTTAATGTAGAGATCTGCCAGATATTGAGCTAAATCTGAACCCGTCGGACTCGTAGGATTAATACTAGAGTTTTGACACCAACTGAGCCACTGAGTCCACGCAGGTTTGTAAGTATTTATCGTTGATTTTCGCCAACCTGCTCGCAATAACGACTTTTGTTGCGCTGACCAAAGCTCTACTGCCTTAGACCACCCCCACATTTCCATATCTCTAGCGTCATCTTCTGCACTTTTGGAGGGGGGTGGCCTGTTGACATGTCTATCAGCTTGGTTTCTAGCCGGTCCACTGTGAATGGGGGAGCTATTGCACGCGACTTCAGGTCGGCTCTCCAAAACGTTTGCGGCCATCTCGGTGCTACTATTATGTAAGTTCCTATCGCACGATTGAGATGCATTAGCACTTTCGGGATAAGATTCGGCGGGGGAAAGACCCATGCCAGCTTGAATTTCCATTCCCAGGCAAAGGCGTTGTGCCCCCAAGCTTCGTGATCCCTCTGGTCCAAACTCACATATTTTGGTACGACGTGGGCTCGATGTGATGCAAACAGGTCGACTTCTGGAGTGCCCCATTTCCGAAACACAATCTCCGTTAGTTGAGGAAGGAGATGCCACTCGGGTAGAACAGCTTTTCGAGAGAGGCGATCGGCGACATTGTTGTACATTCCAGGGATGTGATGCGGAATCAGGTAAATGTCGAATCTGGCAACTATTTTGAAAATTTTGTAGGTTAAGCTCATCAGCTTCATTGAACGACACCCCCCTTCGTTCCTCAGATATGCTACGACGGATTTGTTGTCGCATTGCAGCAGTACTGATGAATGACTCAGATAAAGGGCAAATCGCTCTAGACACCTTAGAATGGTTAGCATCTCTTTCAAATTCGAATGAACTGGTTCTTCTTCGTTTGTCCAATCGCCTCGCACTTGTACACCATCCAGTTCGGCTCCCCAGCCTACGTCCGCTGCGTCGGTTGTCAGGAAATGGGTCAACAGCGGTGGATGAAGGCGGGCAGACTTGTCGCAGTTTTGATTCCACCACTTTAACTCCTCTATTGCGTGATTGGGGAGAGGAGCACTTCCCTCTAACATTCTTCGCAGCATGCCGTTGCAATGTGTGAGAAGACAACGATAGTTTAGTCTTCCGAGGGGTACCGCTAGTCTGGCAAAGTTCAGGGTCCCCAATAATTTCTGGAGGTCCTTTATTGATGCGTGTTGTTTCCTCAACAACTTTGTAATCATAGTTCTTATGCCTTCTACTTTCTTTGGTGGCAAGCGTTTTGTGTTTTTCCACGTATCCCATTCTAGACCTAAATATTCTATGGACTTCTGAGGACTTAGGATTGATTTTTCGGTATTCACTACCCAGCCCAGCTCCCGTAGGGTCTCGAGTACAACTAGAGTTTGTTTCTCGAGTTTCAACTTGTCCTGACTCGCGACTAAGAAATCGTCTAGGAATACAACTATCCGGATTCCGTGCTGTCGTAAGACTTCCGCAGTCCAGTTTGTTAGAGTCGCAAACGCTTTGGGTGCTGTCGACAGACCGAAAGGTAAAGAGGTCATTTGTAACAATTGTCCTCTGTAAGCTAGTCTTAGGAAACGGCGATGTGAGAGTGCCACAGGTACATGATAATAAGCTTGTGTCAAGTCTATTTTTATTAACCAGTCGTTCGGTTGTAAAAACTCTGGGATTCGATGAACTGAAATCAGTCTGAATTTGGATAGTTTTAGAAACTGATTCAGTCTTTTCAGGTTGAAAATAGGGCGCATAGTGCCGTCGTTTTTCGGGGTTAAAAATAGGGTAGACAGAAAACTGGGCGTTTCGGGGCAAAACTCTAAAATTCCTTCCATCAATAAGTTTCTTATAGTTCGATCCATTTCCCGAGAGGGGGTAGTTTGATAGGAAACTTTGTTGAGGCACGGCAACACAAGAGGCGGACGTGCTTGGAAAGGAATTTTGTATCCCTTTATTATTTTGAGTAGGGGGCTTGGAGCGCCTAATTTCGCCCAAGTTTCCACAAACGTCTGCAATCTGCCCCCTTGAAACGGTTGGGTTATGTCAAAATCTCCTATTGAATTTTGCCCCGCTTCGGGGAGCACTGGTTTGAGTAGCTGGCTTTCTCGTATTAGGGGTGGCTTGAACTGAGGTAAAACGCTGTTGTTTAAATTGGGGTCGAAAAAATCTTTGGGTTCCAGCATAGCCTGGGAACTGATAATTATAAGGAAAAGGTTGTGATGGAGCGTACGAGTGCATTTGAATATATGGCTCAACTCCCTGAGGAGGTTGAGAGCGTGGAGCAAACGGTGCCGTGGGGCGACCGGTCTGTTTATAGTTGCTGGGTCCAGGTTGCGCAGCCCGGGGACCAGATATAACTCTCTTCTCTTGCGCAGAGAAAGAGGGACGTGAAAATATTTTATTAATACCTCCATTGTTCTTTAAAAACTCTGTGAATTCATCTTTACTAAACAAAAAGTCGCTAGACGGAGGTATCTTTTTAAGACACGATTTTAAAAATTTATCTCTTACTAAATTTAAAATTGATTCACGCCTTTGTTCGATTACGTCAGCTCTTCGACCACAAAGTAATTGTAAACAGTCGAGAGAAATCTTTTGGAAATCACCCGAAAAAATGTCTTTAATTTTCATAAGTAAAGTCTCTTTATCGATACTCTCGCTATTGTTTACCCATTGTAAGAATTGAGAAACACCTGTTTTTAGAGCATCACTTTGCATAATTATCGCATGAGTAATCGCACCGAATGACCTATCTGTTCCCGCTAATGAGTTTACTTTGTCAAATTGTTTAATCTCGTCATTTACTTCCAGTTCAATGAACCCTGGACGAGAGATGTAAGATTTCTGTATTTCGGAGTACCGCACATTATTCCAATTTTCCGATTTAAAATGTTGTAATGAATTTAAAAGTTCTAAATGGTCTATAGATGTTTTAGGAATCGAAGACTCTTTTACGTTAGTCGTTAAATTAAATTCGAATTCGAGGGGCGACTCGGCAGGAGCCTCGGTAATGGATTGACTTTGAAACATGTCTTGACCGAGAGACGGGTCATCGATGTTCGTAACTACTGGCGGTTGTTGCTGTAGGTCGTACGAGTACCAGTTACGTGGAGGGAACGCCCCGCATGATAAATAATTTTGTATTTGACTTACTTGTTCGGCAAGGTGTTCTAATACCTTACTCTTTTTGTGTTTTCTTCCCTCTCTGCGCGGCGCTTTCCTCTTACGGCTCCTTCGCAGATCTTCGTCGGTGCTTGTAGTTGAGGACGAAGACGCCTGGCCCACATTTTCTTCACTTTCAGACATAATTCCTTTCTTGAAAAGAACGACTATCAAAACGGGACTACAACTTCTAAGACTTATTTAAAACTTTAATTAGAAAATATACACGAACGCTAGCAGCGTTAGTAGTCTTCGCGGCACGAAAGTCAAGACGCCAATGAAACGAACTCCAACGTTCGGCACCTGGTGAACTTGGCGGAAGGCGGTAAAACATATTTCAGCGGTAAAGAGGACTACAACGACTAAAATGGCGGCCGGAAGACAGACTATGTCATCTCAATATTGTTTACAAGGCCTCGAATAACGGCGGAAGGACATAATATTTATTGTTAACAGATTTGTAAAGTAAGTATTTTGTTACATATAAACAATAATAGTTAGTAACATATTGGAATAATTTGCATGTTCATTCACAGTTAAAAAATGCCTTAAAGAAATTTTTAAATCTTAGTTACGTGTTATAAACATTAAAAATAATAGTTACAAGTGAGTGATAGATGAGAAACAAGTAGCATCCCCTGCTCCAACAACCCTGAGGGTTACTCATTGCGCGGCCCCATGTTGGCTATGTATTGTATAGAGGGAAATTTTAATAACGCAAAACTAACTTTTAACTCAGCGTGAGACTTGTTTGTACAAATATTGTTAAATATTTTCACTTTCAATGACTTTGATATTAACATTTTACTTATCAGTTATTATTTTATTTTAATTTTTTAATTACTTTTCCTGATGTACGTAATGTTATTTTCCCACAAACTTCAGTGTATAAGTGATTTGAAGTATTTTTAATTTACGTGAAAATTAATTTTATTATAAAATAAATCTTAAAAATATATAATGAAAGTGTTTATCATGCTATGAATTTTGCTCTATTTTATTCTGTACGTTATAGAATTTTCTACTAAAGTTATTAATTTTTAAGTTATTATGACTTTTCACATTGGAATTGCAAGATCGGTATCTCGCAAGAAACCACCGTTATATTTTTGAAATACATTACCTGCTTTAGTTGTTTATTATCTAGATGTTTTGATTACATTAATGAGTATTTTTTACAACTTCTAATATTTTTTTCCTGGTTCGTTTATAAAAAGTGTAACATTTAAATTAACTTTACTAAAATATGTCAAAACAATTATGTGACGCGCACGTCGCGTCGTAAGTCGCGTACGTCGCACGTCGCAGTGCAACGGCTCTCCGATTTAATAATTAGTTATGGCGAACACATAAATCGTAACCTTAATAAAATTCAAAACCACCAAATGTTTTTGTACAATTCGTTACAGTTATATTGTTAAAAAATGTTTACGTGTGTGCGTGTGTGTGCCCGCGCAAGGGGGGACCACAAAAATATGGCGACCAACAAATCATATTTCAAAACGGGTGAAATCTTTTGTTAATAATGAAATAAAAATATTTCAAAAGTGTAACTATGCCAGGGGAGGAGACCCCGAGCTGACACGTCGCCATGTTTCCTAACACGCTGCACCGTGACGAACTGCCCGCCGCGTGTGTGTTTATGTTTTGTTATTTTATAAATAATAACTACGTCATTATGTTTCGCGGCGAAACTAATGCGGGTCGCCATTTTGAAAATTTACTATTGAAATATATTTTTTAACTTTCAGAACGCAAAAGTCATACATTAATTAAACACAGATTATTGTATTTAATAGATCTTTCTAGGAAAAGTAATTTCAAAATAAAGATCTCAAGCTCTATTATTTCTTGTAAGTGTTGTTTTCCTCCATTGATAATTTGATGATGAGAAAATTTAAACAGTTAATAAAACTAAAAGAAATAATGTCAAATCTATAAACGTATTCGTTAAGTTTATGGTAAACACATAAACTTTTAACTAATAAAATGAACCTCGCTTTCGGTTTGTGTGACATACCGCGCGTTCACTCCGCGAGCGACGCCTCACTAATCTTCAATTTATTGTTATTCTGTTGATTCAGTCCATTTAATTACGGACTCTCACAAATTTAGAACTACGAGAGATAACTTTTTAAAAAATGTAATTTATAAAACTTATAGTATATCTATTGATCACTTTTCAAGAATATTTAGGCTTAAATCAACATATCTATCTAACTCTGTTTATTTAAATACGACTAGATAAAGTGATATAATTTTTGTTACTAACATTAATTTTTTAAGCCTTTACTAACCCTAGTATAATAATATGGATCTTTGTAATCTGAATCAAATAAACATTATTATTATTATTAAATTGTTACTCGAACAACAATCAAAAATATCCTTTGGATAACGTTATAATTTTAACGATTTACAGAGAAAATTTGTCATGGTTTTTATCATACGTATTGTGGCATCCCTTGCTAATGTCCCACAATCCCACCAGAGTGCGTAGCGAAAGCGATGTCTCAATTTGGCGGCATTGTTCCTCAACAAAGCGGTAGTGCGGCCGGCGGTAGATAAATCAGAGAACTTCCGCAGACGCGCCCTCTGTTGTAACTTAAATGACTTAGAACAGTTTACATAATGTTTATGGGTACGCTGTGGCATACGAGAAGTGATTTATAATATCATGACTTTATTACTTTGTTACATTATGTGGCATTGGCTCACATGACAACATTCGGAAGAGGAAAATATCTACATCTAAATTGCACATATATTTTAAAAGAAATTGTCGATATATTTTAGTTTGATTACGAATATTATAAGTTAATTATATAAATCAAATCAACATTGATGTTTGGAATAATAGTTAATAATATTTTAAGTGATATCGGTTGGTTATTTGAGTAATTGGCTTTTAGAAGTCAACATAATTTAGAGATATTCCAACAAGATGGTATATAAAAATAATATCATTACATTCAACTTGAGTGTTTAAGCGTGACAGCTGTCAAACTGAATTACTCAGACAGATAAAATAAAAATTGTTAGATGTATCTCTGGGCGCTTATCTGAATGAAAGCGTTATTTTGTTGCTATAGTACCTACTATGCTATGATGTATGATTCATGACAATATGTTGAAAAGCGGTATATTACTTGATTTCACAACACGGCCATGCGCGGCAAAAAAAATCGCGACAACCGCACTGTTGTGGAATGCCAGCCATCCAGATGGTATGGATGGTACCTGGCGGTCTGTCGGGTCGTCCAAACAGTTCAAAATCTAATGATTCAAGAATTCTGATAACGTTGAAATTTTTTAAAATTTTTATAACTTATTAAAAATTAGGGTCTGTTATGAAATGTTGAACATAAAGCGTTGAATATTGAAACGGTTAAAATAAAACACACGGTTAATGTCTTCTGATATTATAATGAACGTTTCACATGACGATAAACTTGTGACAATCCAATTAAAGTTTTCCAATCGAGCTACTAGATAATTTTTTAAAGTGATTATACTTCATTCCTGTAATCTGATCTCTAAGACGCTGACCATTTTTACGAGCATGAGTTCCGGTGCTGAGGCACTCGCAGCGACTAGCCCAACACAAACATGTAATATTTTAACAGGTGTTTTATTTTACCTGTATATTACCTGTTCAGACGGATATATTGATTTTAGATAACAGTAGTCACTAGAACAACTCTTTTATGAATACCAACCATTAGTTACTAGCCACCGGCCGACGCTATGCGATGACGGCGCCGGCGTCACACACTGGTCGCGCCACAGATCTATCTTATCTCCCTGTTCGATGATCAAGGTGAGCAATAAAAACAAACACGACAGATAACTACGACAACCACTCGATAATTCATCTTATCGATGTTCCATAAACCAATCCGTTTACAAGACTTTCGCCAAATTCAAGTTTGTCAATTACCGGAGTTTGAAATTTGGTCGTAAAAAATTTATGATAATGTAATTGTTAGTAAAACTAACATTTGACAGATAAACGGCTAAAATACTAGATATATAGAATTTTTATCTAAATCAATATATCGCCCATAACAGCTCCGCCATCTGTATTTGTATAATTTGCAAAAAATCTGAAATGCAAATCTTCGATACATCAAGCCAGCCGTAAGAAAATATCACAGAGGTCATTCTATTAGCAAACCATAAACGCACATATATGAAGTTATAATAGATATATTAGCATAATAAACAAATTATCCAAAAAAGACGTTAAACTTATCTTTAGAACAATCTAGGCAGCATTATTGATACAGGTGAGAATTAGCATGCGGCCGGTACACAATCTTATCTGGACATCGACAGACACAAAATGTTTGAAGTCGCTACACACTATCGCTCGTGTTATTCATCGTTCTTATCACAATTATCAGATAAAAACCACAGAAGTTATAAAAATAATTAAAACATTATCATCGAATTTTAAACACATAAATTCAAATGAACATAAAATACGAGATGTTCTAATGAAAATAATTTTTCAATGTTCTTAACGTTATACTCGCAGTAGTGTAATGGTTGATAATACAGTCATCAGTAAATTTACACTGAAATCCACGCTTAGTGATCCATTCAAAACTGTAGCAGTTCGTCATTAGTTTACAGCGTGTTTTTGAACTGTTTAACTGGCAACTTGCAAATTGTGAAAGCCATATTGATGTTCCCTGTAAGCTCAGCAGTTACAAAGGTGTGGGTGTCAAGACATACCCCACCTGTACCGATGTGTAATTGGGACCTCTAATAACACACCCGCCGCCGCCGCCGTGACTGGTCGCTCGCATTGTCCCGCGCGGCCGCTCCTGTCATTTGCCGCTGACGTTGGCACAAACTATACCTTACACGCTATTTGAATGAAACCTTTTGTTACTGATGTCTTAGATCTCGCTGATACGCCGTCTAATTGGATATAATAGATATACAAAATTATTGCTTTAATTGTGTTCTATACAATTTCATTAATAACCATGTTTGTTCTCCCTACGTAGTTATTATTCGGACGTTTTTTTGCTTGGGGATAATGGCCATGTGTATTATTTAAATGTAAAGGCGATCTATTTGACATTTTAGCAATGTTTTGCAGACAAACCTGAGTCTTTACATTACTTTGACACCTTGTATTTAGGTATATATAATATTCTATACCTTTCAAGTAGAAATTTCTACAAAAATGAATTAATATGTAGCAGGTGTAGCAAATCACTTGATACGTCATTAATTTTGTTTAATGATTACATGAATTTATACAAATTATATAAATTAATTACGATATGGTTTTCGCCGAATATGAAATGAGAATATTTTGATTTAATTTAATATATATTTATATGTTATTTTACGTTCGCTTTGTGCACGTGTAAACAAGTTAGATCCTTATATTTTTTCAATAAAAAACCTGATATGATAAGTTAGAAATGACTAGAAGCAATAAAGGCTTATGTTCGAAATCGTAGCGTTTGAAAACCGGAATTTAAAAGCAATCAAATTTAAAAAAAAATAAGTCGATGTGATATATTTCACATCTACTTTGTTTTTATAGAAGAATATAATTATAATAATAGATGCAATGAAATAGTAGCTAGAAAGCAATGTAATAATGTAATTTGTTTGCACAGGGTCGGACAAAGACATGAAAACTGGCGAGTCACTGCTTGTCACTCGCTGCTCTGCGGAACCCGTCGTCAGCCGTTGACCGCCGCCGCCCGCTACCGCCCGCTACCGCCCGCCGCACACAGAACAAATATAATTCACGAAATAGCGTCGAACAAAGCGTGAAAGCAGCCTACGAAAGCCACATCATACTGATTGTTAACAATAAAACTTATTTGCATGCACACAAAGGCGCAACGAACGCCATTACACGAATCTTTTCCGTAATCGAGGCGATTGTTACAAATGCCGCCCAAATTGCTTTAGTTTTTGAATCCAATCAATTTATTGCATATTATTTATTATTTTAACACATATTTTTTATTTGTTGAAATAACACAATGGAGTACAGTATATAAGAACACAGTTGTTAACATTGGATTCAAATCAAATTTTCTTTGAAGCTTTTTTGTAACACAAGTGATCCGCTATATTCTCTTTAATGAAATAACGACTGATTTGTTTTTAGTAACAAATTATAACATAACAAAAGCAAATCCCCTCCACTTATAAAGTTAGAAAATGGTACGGTTTTGTTGCGAGTAAATTAAATTCATCAACATTTGATATAAACGTCGTAATGGCTGGTAAATCATACAAATAATGGGGAAACTGTGAATAACTAATGTGCGAGTTCCCAACAAGTCCAAATAACAGTTTTGCGTTTGTCCGGCGTTACGCAGACCCGCCGCACACCTCTCACCCCCTGCAGCCCCCTGGTACACCTAATGAACGCTGGTTGCAGCGTTTAATCGCTTTAATATTTTAGTAGCGATGTGCTGCGGTTTGACTCCATTAGAAAATTTCCTTCCTGCGTTCAATTTACATTGCCGCGTAACATTAAAAAAATATCAGTTTTACTTATCTGTATTTTTCTTTAATTTTTTCACTTAATTGTAAGTGGGTCTATTTGAAAAGCACCAATGAATTATGTACATTACCGAAAGTATAATGTTTACGATATCGGAAAAGAAGATACAAAATATTCAATGGATATTGTACAAGCGGTTATATTCGGTAATTCCTGTCCGGCGCTGGGCAACGGTGGGCGTGAGAAGTGGGCCAGCTGCGGCGCGAAGAGGTAATGTTGGGCCCGCGAACTGCGGCGTGCCTCACTACCTCATACCCCATACCTCATGCCTCATCAGTTATGCCGCCCTCTAGCGGACATCTCTAATTGGACTTAATTTCCCCCATTTCCTATCGCGTATTGTCTTTTAAATAATTATTACCTTTGTATGGATTTCCTTGGAATTTTTTCTTTATTTCGTTTTGCTTACAACGAATACATTTTTTTTATTAAAAAAAGAATTTTTCCAGTAAAACTATTGTGCAGACTTGGCCGGAGAGCAATGAAATAACACAAAATAGCTTTGAAAAAAAAGCAAAAAAATCAGATTTGATTGAAAATGGAAATTATATAATTCCTCATTTATTTATTAACTTCATTACCTCATCATCCAACACTTACTCTGCAACAAAACAGAAAGATGGCGTCGTATAAAACTTATAATAAAACATAGGTATTGACAAATGAGGCAAGTTGTGTTGTAAATAACTGTGGTACAACACACATAAAGCGGTAAAGATGATACCACTGTTGCATATTTCAAGCAGCGCGTATTGTAGCAACACTAACTGCTTATTACTGCAGCTACGTAACGAAGCACAGTTAATTATAGGTGAGGATGTACATTCCCCCCTCTCGCCACTCCGTCCGCGCAGTCGCCCCCCACCCCACAACATACCTTAACGTTTAAAAATAGAACCTTTAGGCAAAAATGCCTTACATTCACTTTTAACATCTCTCCTGATAATTAATATTATAATTTTTTTGATGATATATAATTTTGAGTTGGTATTAACATTAAAAAATAACACGAGTACCTACCTATTGCGCTTTTGACAAAGTAAAGTCGAAAAAAGAGAAACAAATTAAGTCGAAATTTTACGTTTTTAAATGTTATCGTACAAATTCACAATCATTTTAATAATCAATTCCACGTTCATTGAATAAAGTTTAAATGAAAAAATAGTTATGAAGCCTCATAAAAGTTGATAAAGTTAAATTTAAAATAACTATACCTACATGATGTATACTCTAGTGGGATCGAGCCTTATGTGAGCATGGCTCGTGTATGAAAATATTGCGGTTTAATATCGTAAGAGTCCGGTTTACTGCGGCGCGGGTGACGGCACACTGCTTCTCAAATATTCATACCATAATGACGGCGAGGCAGACCGCTACGGCAGCGCCCCCTGCCACCGCAAGCTTTACTACAAATGATCATTTACTAAATAATGTAACGAACAAAATAACATGTGAATATTGAACATCAGGTAGAGGAATAAATATTGTATCGTTGTTTATCAATGTTACGTTTAGAAAATATGCAATTAAACATTAACAGATTGTTAAGAAAGAAAGAAAGAAAAAACATTTATTGCCACACACAAAAAAAAATATATATATAAAATCAAAAAAAGAAAAAAAAAATACACACATACAAGGCAAAAAGTGTGGCAAAAGGGAGCCAGCTCAGCGAAGTTACATTTACAATGTAATTTGTTCTTGAGAGGAATAAGAGGTAAATGAGCAGTGGGACCCTAATGAAAAGAGGTCTCTGACATCCCTGGACGTAACGTTATAAGTAGCTTATGTGTTCTTCAAGATTATATTCTATATCTGTGTCAAATTTCATCAAGATCCGTAGAGCTGTTCCGGAGATACCTTCAAACAAACATCCATCCATCCATCCATCCATCTAATCATTCGCATTTAAAATTATAGTAAGATTTGAAATATGCCAGGATGTTAGTTTTCTATTTAGTTAAAAAAAGTCAATAATTGAATTTTTTTTTCAACAATAACAAATGGCGATCTAAATTTGTAAGTTATTTATGTCCGTGTATTGAAGGAAAAGGATGAGGCGTTAACATATTTAGTAGTTATCATACGCATCAATTCAAATGTTTACGTAATCACGTTTTGCAAAATCATCACGATGAAATTATGATGAAAGATGTGTTGATAATTAACGCCACAAATTTACAAATAAATATAATTGTAGTGTCTGTTTGTAATATCAAAATGTAGTTTTCATATTTTGGTAACTAGTAAAAAAATATTGCATGACTGTCAGTCCGCAAATCCGCGTTCGTTCCGTGTAATCTCTGAAACAACTGGACTGGACTGACAAAATTATAGAAAACTGCTGCAGTGTAAAATATAAATAAATAATATCACTGAACTATATATTTTATACATGATACATAACAAATATACATATAATTTTGGAAAGAAGTTCAACTCACATATTAACTCTCCTTATTGCACAACTTCTGTTAGGTAATTCTTGTTTCTTAAATGATTAAATAAACTTCATGACATGTAACCTACTGCTTCAGCATGACTTGAAAAATTGTTTTATCACAACAAACAACATTTCATTTGCGTAATCAGCGTTATCAGTGATTGTGTTCACCATCTCATAATCCTATTCATAAACTTAAAACATTGCGCAATATTTGGAAACATCTACAAATAAATGTTTTAAAGCCGAGATAAGCGTAATCTGCGCAAACATCGGGCGACCACCGCCACCCGCCGCCACCCGCCGCGTCGCCTCTCCACACCGACAACTCTGTTACTTCCTAAAGATGAGGCTAGAGATTACATACTTTGAAATGAATGTGTCCTATTTCCATCACACTATAGCCCTTCATACTCAACTGATTCGTGAATCAGTAAATACTAGACAGGGTCGTCTAAAGCTTGCTACTAACTGACACAAATTGAGATACGTACCTATCCGCAGTCTGTATTAATATATTATTACTCTGTAAATCATACAGTTGTCTGAATAGAGGCTTAATCAACATACTCTATCATCGGTAGATAGTAAAAAACAAATAAACACTAAAAACAATTTCACTTTTACATATACACGAAAATTGTCTTAAAAGAATGGGAGTAGTATGAGTAACAGCAAGCGGATAGAAGTGAAATGGAATAAGATATGTCTGTTAGAATGAGTGAGTGTATCGAATTACACGGCAGGCGGCGTGCGGCGGGTTTACATGGCGGTTAGAGGCTAGATATTGGTGGTAGTAGCGCGCCTCAGCCGACACACCGCAGCACCTCTCGCGGTGTCACACCGCCCAGCCCGTCAGCCTGTCAGCTGTGAGCCGTGCCGTGCTGGCTGCTGCCTGCTGTCGAGGCACCGACATATTGTGAGATACGACTCGTTTGTATGTTTATTTGAGGTCAAACGTGAAACGCTTTGCTACACCGCTGCGGCGGCTGGAGGTCGTTATAGGGGACCTATGCTTCTTGTTAAATATCAGGACTACCAAAATAATAATACCCAAATATAACGTAACAGTTTCTTTACTTGTCAAATGTTTGTGACATTCATTAACGTTAATTTAACAAATGAACCATATAAGACATTGTAATAACACTACATTTATTCATTTTACGAGTACCTACGTAATGTAAGACAAGAACACTAATATAAATTACAAAAGGAAATCTCGATTTTTTCCAAATTCCGATTTTTATGGTTACCGTAGGTCAAGTGTCAAGACGAGGGCATTATTTTTTTGTTGTAAATCAGATAATATGATGATAGAGGCATCGGTGCGCGGCGGACACGGCGGACATAACAGACCCGACGGCGGCGGGCTGCTGTCCGAGTGTTGCCTACCGTTACCCCGACACGAGACAACTCGCTTTATTTTGAAACAAATCAAGCCGATTCCGTCTGTCACTTGTCTGTCTGTCTACTACGACACTATTTTTTTTATTTATACGCACGTTTTTTTATATTTGAATATAAACTTAGTTATTTACCTACGTCTTAAACGTTATAATATTAATAAATACAAGTCACACAAGTAATTAAGGTTAAAAATACTTTGTATTATAATAAACATCTCACAAAATTGCAACACTAAAATATTTAGAATTAGTTATTTGTAATGTAAATAGAATCGTTAGAAAGATTGAAAACAAAAATAGTGAATCTACCAAATATTTTTCAGCCATTTATAATCCATTTGTTAAATTCTTATAATAGAAGCGAATGAATAGAAAAATATGTGTACAATCTGAAATGGCGCAACTTTGATGCAATCAAGGCAGCCGTCAGTTACACGGCTATCGGGCCAATCGAAAACAAACCACCTTTGTATGTAGAAATATAATACTTAGTGGCACATTAGACGCTGCACAAAGGAGCCAGCTTATCGGCCACATCAACTGTTTGCGCCAACAAAGGCACAAACACGAAAACTAGCAAATATCGTTATAATAAACCTATCGAATTTCGCGCCATGCGAGAAGATTATATCTATTTGGGGTGACCAAATAATAGAGGATGTCATATAACGCTTGGGAAATAATGACACAATTTTTTTTTAATAAATTAATGTTCTCGAATGTCGCGTTGTGTTCCTTCCCGGCCGAGGCCGTGTCCGGTGCAAATACCTACGTTTTGTTCGCGTTTTTTTTACTTGATATTTAAGTTAATGTTAGTTAACTTTAATGACAATAAGCTCCTTTAATTTAATTGTCCCTTTTAATTTAATTTTACATTCAACATATAATCTAACTATGTCAATAAATATATCAAAAATATAATCTAAGTGGCTGTCGCCGGCGACAACGTCCGCGCAGAATTAAGAAAAAAAACTTAATAAGTAGCCGATGTGTTCTTCCAAACTATGTTCTACATCTGTGCTAAATTACATCAAGATACCTTGGGCCGTTCTGCAGATACCTTCTAGCAAACATCCAACCATCCATACATACATCCAACCATTATAATTTATAACATTAGTAAGATAAGAAATGACCCTACATTGTGTGTATTCAAGTAAATAATCAAAGATAATCTAAGGAATAAAATTGTAAGTGATTGCAGGAGCTTTCAATGAAACATTTGAATAGCATTAAGTTGTTTTATCTGCGGCCGGTCGCGCAGTAATATGATAGTATTCATAGTGCCAGTGTTTAGTTGAGTGAAAAATAATATGTTTTTCGATGTTTATCTGTCTGTGCGTCGCTACCGGGCTTGTTGGCGAGCAACGCCGGGGGACGCGGCAGGCGGTGTCGGGTGTCGCGCTTTTCAATGACTCGCTTGAAAAATCAAAGAAACACTAACAATGCTGCATCGCATTGGGGACGCGGACGATTACATACAAACAAACTTAAATTTATCCAATTAAATTGAAAAATAAAACCTCCCTTGAGATTACACAAACATTCTGTCAATATCTGCTTACTAAATGTACTATCTAATTTTACCCATCCATTAGTTTTTTCTATCCACCCAATTGTTAGAGTATTAACCTGTTGTTTTGAGAAATGCGTTTATTTTTTAATGATATAATGTCAATTATATATGTTTAATTATATTTGAAAGTTTAAGTTTACAGTTCAATAGATTTTCATATAAATCATATTATGTTCGTTGATAGGAAACATTGAAGAGTCCTTCGAATTATTTTACAGATTAGGCCCTTATCTTCTTTTAAGATTAGTCACTCGCTCAAATTATTTGCAACAATGGTCTTATTGCAGTGGAGCAGGACAGAGTCTGAGAACCTCTTGTGAGTTCAGTCAGGAGAGGCGGGCGTCGCTGGGATCTGGGAAATGTCACGGGATGGAACTCACACCCGGGATAGAGAACACGCAATGACTTATGACTTTTAATAAAACTGCCTCTTATATTGCTGTACCTTCTTCTGAGAGTAGGAACTTCTAGGTACACTTTGACTGACGTCACTCAATAGACAGTCACTCATGACAGTAACATGAACAAAGCATACCACCAAACGCTAGTATGAAAAATATAATTGAATAAAGGGGTACCGGGGCGATCTCTAGTCACTGTCACGGCAGGTATCGAGTTAGGAGACAGCTTGTTTGGTTCCCTTACGCGCTGGTTTCCCTTGCTTATAAATATTGCCGGTTAAATGGCCATTTAAATCGCGGGGTGAAATTGTTGACTACCGTGGTCAGGTGGCGGTTCCCACGGCGCGACCGCTCACGACCGGTCACTACCGCTTTCCACCGCCTAACGTCGCGATCGCCATTTATAATTCAGTGGTACTAACCACCAACCATCGGCCACCGTCCTGCCATCGTCACCGCTACAGACTATGTTGGCTCGATCCACACCACGCTTGCCCACCGAACAATCGCTACACTCCCCATATGCTATTTTATAACGTTTACTGTGTTACGAAGTTTTGTTTATAATTTACCATATTTTTTGTAATGACAATCTTTATAAAGTTTTGAACAGCTTGTATTGTTATGGGGCTGTTTTAAAATCAACTATGCCTAAAACTTATATTATTAACTTAAGGTACCAAGATGTCCTTAAGAACCAGAGAGGGGTTATGAAATATTCCCGACCCTGTGGGTGGAAGGCGATTGTGATCTCTTGGACTTTATCACGAACTACGTAGTCACAGAGGATACGAGATGTAATCATAATATTCTTCTAAAAATGACCGTCAAACATTGACAAGCGGCGCGTCAGAGCGGACGGTAATCGTGTGCGACCGTCGCACGTCACTGACGGTGACCATCCGCCCCGCAGCGACACCTACAGATCACATAGTGCACTGTACTGTGCGACAAAAACGAAACAAAACAACCTTAGTCCACTTAATATACGTATCATATTGCTACATCAGATGTTCTGAATCAGTTTAAAAGCAGTAAAACCGTTGTGTAGATACATTTGATCTGTTTGTGATAGAGAAGGCAAGCCTTGTGATAAACGAACATGAATGTGCGCGTTGCGACCGAGCGCAGGTCGGCGTCTCCCTAACCTTATCACTGACAAACGGCCGCGGACACTTAACTCTTTACGTTATTAAACCGTTACGCTCCTTGTTGCCTCCATAAACGTATTCCAATTAAATTTAAATAACACGTATTTTCGTTATCTTCGATATAATTTAAATTTAATTAGATAGCGGTGCACCAAAACGTTTTAATTTATCTCTTCACTCGTCTTAAGTGTGCCGTGTGATCTCGATGGTGTAGCATGAACGTACAGATGTCTGATATGATACGAGCTGCTATCTCGAAATGTTACGAGATGCAACATCCAAGCTTATCACCAGCGAGGTGATGAACGAATCACCGCTCTCAATTAAATTCTTAAAATTCAAACTACACTTTTATTATCTTTAATTCTGATACCATTAGTGTAAAGTTCGCGTGAATTTTTTTAATGGGTCTTGCAAAAATTTATCAAAACTGGATTATAGCATATCAAAACTGGATATAATTAACTCTCTTCAGGCTGTTTGTCTGGTTGTTTGCGCATGTTTTCGGGACAAAAGCGTACAGAATGTTCGCGGAGGCACTCTTCTTCGCCATGATTCAATGCATAAAGTTATGTAGTTACCTACATGCAAAGCATTTCTGTGGTGTAGAGAAAACTTTGATTACAGCAAGCTTTATCTTCTTGCTAACCTGACAAAAAAAAAAAACTTGAAGCGTAATTAAACTCAGGACAAATTTATGATCTTTATGATCCGACTGATCAAATTGTGACGTGCTCACGCATTCATCTGATCGTGTTAAACAAATTTAAATTGCAATTTAGAGAGATGTTATCAGTTTATTCGACGTTATATCGCTCGATATCTTATCTAGTAGTATCGCGTACACCGGCCCGGTAACCCGGCAGCCTCCCAGCCTGACCGGCAACCCGGCAGCCCCGCAAGCCCGGCGCATCTACGAGTATTACTATTCATGAAGTGACAGCTATTAAAGTTAACGCGAACGTAACGTTGACTTAACCTATGTAACGTTCAATTAATTAATATTTAAAAAGTGAGTGGAGTCGGGCTTTCATAGCACACTATCTCTAAGCATCGCAATATATTTACTTAATTAAAAACTGTTTAATCAAATGCTAGTTTACCGTCTACTTTATGTTTCCTCTATACGTCGCAAGATAAGCGCCTCGGCTACAATTTTCGGAAGGTCGACCTCTATTAATTCATGCATTTACAATTCTCCCGACTAAGTCTGATGATGACGATTGCCTATCGGACAAATTTACTCTGCGATTTGAATCTCCAAATTAAACTTTAAAATCAAGAGAATAAGGATTGAAATAATGAAGTAAAAATATTTGGCTATTAAAGCATAGCTGAAGATCCTATAACTTGACAAAAATAAATGGACAGTTGACATTAATATCGATGTTGATAAGAATAAAGTTGAAAATGCAAAGAACGTGATTGAAGTTTGGAGCGAGTAACGCGGCCGCAGACCCCGGGGAGCCGCCGCGCCGCGCCGCGCCGCACCGCGCCTATACCGGTGCCGGTAGCAAATGACTTGTTAATCTCTATTCTAGTAATTTATGCGCAAGCAATTAACATACGAAATGAATACATTACATAGTAAACATTTTAGACGATTCTTGTTGAGATAAAGATAAGTACTATTTAATTTGTGAGTATTAAAAGAGCTACTACATGTTGGAAACGGAACGTCCAATAACTCACGGTGTGAAAACAGTCGACACAACGACCTCATAACTCATGAGGCATCTCGCTCCCGGATACCTTATGTCCTAACATAAATAAGAGGTTCGCACTAGTACTCTGCGTAACAGCTGATCAGAATTCAGATCAAATTTACATGTTCTGTGCAATCTGAATACACAAGTTAAGACTAACATCATTACCAATACTTGGGAAACTTCAAAATATACGTGGAGAGGTTGTATGACCCCATATCACTTACCTTTGTTTTATTCTAGTACTAAATATGATGTAATCAAACTATTTATAAACATTTTAATTTGTTATCTATAACTGTTTTATATAATTTGACACATTAATGTTTTTATTATGCAAAGGGCCGTATCGCAGTAATCAAGTTGAAGCAATAGGAACCGAGCAACCGCAAAATACTCTCTAAATTATGCAAATATGCGTCTCTATTAGGACGCGACTGATCGTCTGCTCGTCAATTGGCCGGCAGGCTGTATTGTGGGACGGCGTGTCACGTGGAAATTTCCAAAATTGATGATTTCTTTTATTTAAAAACATACAATTTATGTATAACTATGTATATGGTATAAGTTGAAATGTAATAAAATTTCTTTAAGGCTTTTTTAAGTGATGAATTTTTTATCTCTTCGAAGTTCACGTTCCAAAGATTGAGATAAAAAATTATGCATGCATGTTTGCATCGTGTTTGAATCAAAAGTCACACCGGACACAGTTTACCTTTATCAACATATTTTCATTCATAAGACGTGGAAAAAAAGTCGTGGAATTAAGTCGCCCTAATTGGTACTTCCTTGAGGAAATTAGTGATGTGCCTGTAGCGCCGTCTTCGTCGTGACACAATGATCTGAGATAAACTACCACTACCAATGTCCCCGCACTCGAAGATATGGAGAATTACAAAAATTAGTTCGAGATAATCACTGTGACTATCGACATAAATTTTCGACACATTTCAGTTCGAGTTCTATTGTTTGTAAGTAATTTTGGGTCTATATTTAAAATATCAAATATTACTTGAAGCTATTAATAATTACATACTATATCAATAAATTTATCATTAGAAAATATCCTTCTATTCGTCTTGATATTTTAATACTTACCTATGGATGTATAAGATATTTATTAATGTAACTGTATACTTATTGTCCATAAGATGTGAGTGTCAGAGTTGAAGAGGAGAGGTCCCGTGGTAGAAGCCGGTGGTGTGGCCGGCTGCCCACGCGCGCGACCCCGCTGCCGCCGACTAATTCAATTGGCCGCGCACGTCGCACGTCGATGTCGTCACACACCGCATGTCGATAACTTTCTGTCGTATCGATAACTAATAAAATTGATCGAAACTCATCAACATCACAAACTCATAATAAATGCTAGGAATTTGTAAGCCTCGCTAAGTCAAATTCTGCCTAGTTTTAGCCAAAAATAATGCACTGTTTGTACAAACTATGTACTATTTACATACCAAATATGTTATGTAAATAGTCATCCTAAGTTCGTCCTAAGTTATGATCAATCATTTAAAAATGTTGTTAATTTGATATTTTTTTTCAACTCCATTGTTTTATGAAAATATTTCACTTGCATATCGAGATGTATAATGTGCATGCAGTGTACATCACTATACTGTGATGGCATCTCAGTTCGTGCGCGTCAATTATTTAACCTTAGTTGCGGTGCGGGTCACAAACATCAGCCGAGACCCGCGACCACCCTCCCCCCACCGTATCCCCCATCTCCCCCACGACTGACTCACGCGTCTCTAGTTACTCTGTGTTATACAACACTGACATCATAACATATCGTCTACTGAGTAAAGTTCTAAGACGTTAGTAAAGTTATTTAAAAATACTTAAGTTTACGAAAATACTTAAGTAAGAAATACATTTAATTGTAAACATTTATTATGAAATTTAAAGAGTTTCTATATATAGCAACTATCTTAATATTTGGCCAAAACAAATAGTATATTAATGTAGTGAACGTGCCTGACAAATCTCGCACTTACGTATAAAACAAATATTCAACAATAAGAGCGATAATCGCATGTTCAGGTGCACAAAGCATGTCTTCAATGTTGTCAAACATTGAATAAAATGTAAAACAATTGTTCAAATATTATTAAAATGACGTCTTTACAACAATCAAATACAAACACAAAGTGCTAATATTATGTCTTTTAACCAAAATAGTTATATTGTTCTGAATATAGCGCGTGTAAGCATGACTCATAGTTAGGAGGTAGACAGAGACGAGAATAATTATTAAATCAAAAGTATGTACAATTATTACCTAGGTATTATATATTATTATAAATGTAATCACATGAACAATAGACATAATCTAGCTTAGAATCGAACTCGACTTATCTGATAAGCTGATGTACTAACCGTTGCTTTCTGAGACCATAATACCTGTATAAAACATATCGTCATCCCTGTCATTATCTTTGACAAAACCGAGATAACAACATATTTTAAATGTAGATTCTGGTCTCAGAAACCCACGGTAAGTATTTCTATTTTTTATATTATTAAAAGGTTCAAATATGAATAACAAAAGCCTAATATCATTATCGTCTGTCGTAGAAATGATCTACATAAGTGTTACACAATACATTAAAGCGGTCGCGTGAATCGATTCTCACTCGACTCGACTCGACTCGGTCGATACTATCGACATTTTAATCGAATTAACTCTACATTGGATATCGATTCAAGGAGTCACTGCAGCTCGGCCTGCCAACAAATTAAACTAATGGTACAGATATGGTATAAAATATTAAATTTATTCAATTATTTATTATTATTCTGTTTTACATATAAAACATTTCAAAATACACGTAGCTTTTTCTGTCATAAATTGCCTTATCCATTATTGATTAAATATAAAACCGCGGCACCTGTTATCTTCATATAACCTTCGCTGTCACATTTTGTCGGAGGCTCGAAGACTATCGGTGCCTACTGTTACTGCCCCTTGCTCACTGCAGACTACGCACTACGAACATCAAAAGCTCTGAATAAAACATATATTATTTATCTTTGACAAAACATACACAATAATATGTTTTAAACAGGGATTTTGGTCTCAGAAACCCACGATTAGTAAACGATCAATATGATTGATGGATAATAAATGTAATGTTTAGATATAGGTAGGTACTATACTAAACTAATTCAATTTTATTTCTCATAAATATTAAAGGAAAGAATTAGATAACAACTTATGTTTCTTTTGTATCAAATGAACTTCTCTCTAACGCAATCTTTCTCGCTTATAAAAGTTTCTCTCTAACTAGAGTTTCTCGCTTATAGAGGTCGTCCGTTGGCACCAAACAATGACACTCGCTTAAAGACATTTCTCGTTTATACTAGGGTCAACTATAGATAATGCACACTGTACCTACTGTTCGAGGTAAAACGTCAGACACCTGAGAACAACAGAGCTGAACGTTACATACCTATCTATAAACCTACTTATATTTATAAAACAAATTTACTAGAACAATCAATAATTTTTCACGTGTAATAAATATTACAATTTCACAACTTACTATTAAGAAATGATAATTTGTTTTGTTTTATTCATTAAAATATTTACATTAAAGTAATTGTCTGGATCATTAATATTTCGTTGAACTAATTACGTCAATTACAATTGTGCAACTTAAATACTTAGATTAGCTAAGTTAAACAAAAAAGAAAACCACTCTTACATCGATGGCTCCTACAAATAAGGCAATGTGGAAATTGACAACTTTTTAGGAGAGGCTACCAAAGTTTCTACCATATACGAAAACAGGCCCTTTAACTTTAGCAATAAATTATATTAACACCTGTATATGTGTATTTTGTTTAGTGCATGTTGTTTATTAAACTAAGAGGTAGCTCTTATCACAATAAAGTAAAAATCATCAGTTTATTAGGTACTTTGGCCGATATACGTAGGACATCGCATCGATATGTACGTAATCAGCACTTCCTTATAGCAGTAGTAGCTATCTTACTAATAGGTATTATAAATGCGAATATTTAGATGGATAGATGGATGGTTGATTGTTACAAAGCATCTCTTAAGTATACCTACCACTAAGTATACTTACATATTTGTTGTTTATTTTTATAAGTGTTGGATTTTTAAAGCTCTTGTAGTCTGACAATTTCTAAATCAGGTGTCTTATGTGACGATCTTACTAATATTATAAATACAAATGTTTGGATGGATAGATGGATGGATGTATGTATATTTTTATGAAGGTATCACCAGAACAGCTCAACGGATCTTGCTGAAATTAAGCATAGATGTAGAATATAGTCTGGAAGAACACATAGTTTATACTGATGAAGTTTTTTCAAATACCGCACGGACGGAGTCGCGGGCTACAGCTACCTAAACATACAACAAAAATATTACCCTAGTACTCAGTAATCTGTCCATAGTTATTATCTGCTTAATGCGTTAAGCATTGTGCGGACCTCGCTAATGACTCGCTCGTTGTAATCACTTTGCGATATTTATTTATGTAGATACGTTTATCACAAGGCCGTTACACGACACATCACATCAACACTCATTATATATATATCTATATATCTATAAGATGTATACACATCTTGCATTCGATCATATATTTTGTGTCTCAAAAGCTCAATACCTAAAGCTCACCTCTGTTATTTAAATCTCGGGACATAGAGATTTCTCTTAAAAAGAAACTACAAGCTTTCTTTGAATTTATAAAATTGATAGGTGATGTATCTAATACGTTGTAATGAGGGAATATATAAGGTATTCCATTATATAGTACATTTCATAAGAAATAATAACATTAATAGGTACTTATTTATTATCAATTTATACTTAACTATTAATGATATGTTGTGATACGTATACAGAGAGATGTCGGGCAGGTTGCGTCGTGTCACATCGCTTCGTGTTAGCTATCAGATTGCCTTGACAACATTGATAAACGATGAATTTTGTCTATCGTACATGACTTGCCGATTGCAAAACTTATCCTATCATAAACTCACAGTTAAACTCATTTAAACCGCGTGTTAAAACCGTATCTACTCAAGAAAAGCAAACCGTTTACAAAACATACACAAAATAAACAATATTTTTCAATTTAATTAATTTACAAACCGAAACCTAGTTGTCTGGAGTTGTGCTTGTTTAGAACACTATCCCAGCACCGGCGGCCGCTAGCTGCTCGCTGCTCGCTGCTCGCCTCGCTCGGCTACGGCGGCGGGAGTCGGAAGGTCGAGCGGCGGGGAGCGGCGGGGAGCGGCGGGCGGCTCCTATGTATAGCAAAGCTCGCGCCGTCATTGGCCACCCCGCGCCCCCAAAGCTGCCGGGGCGGAGCGCGCGCCGTCCATTATAAATAGTGCAGCCCGCCTCCGCGCCCGCCAGTCTGCTCGCCGCTCGCAGTCACAGCGCACGTGCGCACCGCGCCTCTATCGTTCATAGTGTTCCACGAGTGCTTTATAATGGTGAAGTTCGAAGGAGACTTTAGTATAAACGCTATTTTGATGAATCGCGAGGCGAGCAAGTCGCCGCCCTCGCCTACGACATCGGCGGCGTCCCCCGCGGGCGCCGCGCTCTCCGAAGCCGAGCTTAGCGACTCGGAACTGGACGTGACCGGCACCGAGCCCGTCGACTGCTCCAAGCCCAAGCCGGACGTCGCCGATAAGAAGCACGAGAAGCCCGCCTACAGCTACAATGCCCTCATCATGATGGCCATCCGCAACAGCCCCGAGAAGCGGCTCACGCTCAACGGTATCTACGAGTACATCATGACCAACTTCCCGTACTACAGGGAGAACCGGCAGGGCTGGCAGAACTCCATCCGCCACAACCTGAGCCTCAACAAGTGCTTCGTGAAGGTACCGCGCCACTACGACGACCCCGGCAAGGGTAACTACTGGATGCTCGACGCCTCCGCCGAGGACGTGTTCATCGGCGGTACGACGGGCAAGCTGCGCCGCCGCTCTGCGCTCAACGGCCGCGCACGCCTCGCCTGCTTCAAGCGGCCGCTGTTCCCAGGCGCCGCGCTGCCGCCCGCCTACCCGCCCGCTGCCTACTCGCAACTCGTCGGCTTATACTCGCAGCTGCTCTACCAGAGGTACGCGCCGATGCAGATGAAAGCGTCCCCAGTGGCCCCTGGTGCCCTGCACCCTGCCCTCCGCGGCGCCGACGCGATGGGCTACTCGGCGCTGCCCTACTCACCCGCGCTCTACGCCTCCGAGCGGCTCACGGCGCCCTTCTTACCACCCTCGCCACCAGCGCTACGTTCGCCACCTGCCTCGGGAGCCTCCAGCCCTGACCTTCCCGCGGCGCATCTCGCGCACCCCGCGCACCTTACGCCTCAAAGCCATCACGCCTTGGCGCCGCACATCTACAAGCCGGTGCCGGTGCTGACGCGGCATTGACTACGCCCGCGCCCTCTCATTCTAGAGGCCGGGACGCTCCCGACACCGCTCGGGGTATCGAATCTGTGATTTAGTTTTAGTAGCAGCGGGGCCCGGCGCCCAGCGCTCGGCATCCGACGCCCGGCGCCCGGAGCCCGGCGCTTTGCAATATTAGTGAAGTCGTTGTTCTCACACCATTCCTCTCCTATCTCCATGTAAATGTGTAAATATTTCCAAAGCGTATATTTATTGACGTATTTAGATTAAGGTAAATAAGATTTAATTAATAAACAAAGATAAGTTGCATTTAAAAAAATCTCTTTTCTTTTACCTCAACATTAAGAAACATCGGAGCGTTTTATTTTCAGATGGTATCTGATATTGCGCTTATCTAACTAGATATTACGCGTGCTGAGACATCGCACAGCAACTCACCAATGTTACACACATATCGTAATTCTAATAAACATTAAAATATAAACAAGAAACATTAAAACACAGTAGATTCCTACCTACAACAAGACACAACAGAGCGCACTTGCGGTCGCTCGCTACCATTCTATTTAGGCCTACAGAAGAAACGCTTCCAACAAAAACTAATCTTTTAAATATTTTCAATACAGATAAGATCGTGACAAAACATTTCTCATATAAATATATAAATACCATTTATGAAAACAAATGACTTTGTAATATAATCCATGCTTTGGATGAATAAATAATAAGTGTAAATAGGTAATGTGAGGTTTTAGTGAAGGGATTAAGGAAGGGATTACAGCAAGTCTTAAACAGTCACGATGATATTGACAACTTCATTTACAAGTTGAAAGATAACAGAACTCGAGCAAATAGAACCAACGATAAATTTTATTTGGTAAATAGTTCTTTAAATTTTTGTAAAAACATATAGGGTAAAAGCCGGATAGTTGCCTCGGACGGATACATGCCTCAGTTTCAAATGCTCTATGTTAGACGTATTGACTGTGTTTCTTTTTGATCATAATTAAAAGCGTCCCCCTCGCAGGCCTTAGTGCCGCATAAGCCGTTGAAATAGGGGTATGTGTTTTGTCCGTGTGAGAAAACATCTTCCGCGGCGATACATTGACGAGCGCCAGAATTATATTGGTAAGTAATCTCTGTTAAATATTTTTATAACTGATTGCGATTTCAGTCAAAAATAAATTTCTTTGAGTTCATTAGAGTTTAAATTGCACTGTTTATTAGGTTTTATTGTTAAATATGTTTTATATATTTCGTAAATAAAAAGGGCAAGTATCCGTATCAAATCGGATAGTTGCCCTACTGTCTTTTGCGGATTGTTGCCCTGCGGCAACTATCTAACTATAGGGTAAAAGCCGGATAGTTGCCTCGGACGGATACATGCCTCAGTTTCAAATGCTCTATGTTAGACGTATTGACTGTGTTTCTTTTTGATCATAATTAAAAGCGTCCCCCTCACAGGCCTTAGTGCCGCATAAGCCGTTGAAATAGGGGTATGTGTTTTGTCCGTGTGAGAAAACATCTTCCGCGGCGATACATTGATGAGCGCCAGAATTATATTGGTAAGTAATCTCTGTTAAATATTTTTATAACTGATTGCGATTTCAGTCAAAAATAAATTTCTTTGAGTTCATTAGAGTTTAAATTGCACTGTTTATTAGGTTTTATTGTTAAATATGTTTTATATATTTCGTAAATAAAAAGGGCAAGTATCCGTATCGAATCGGATAGTTGCCCTACTGTCTTTTGCGGATTGTTGCCCTGCGGCAACTATCTAACTATACATTGTTAACAAGCAAAAACAGATTTTTTTCTTACTCATTTTTTTCATTTACTTTTACTGTTTTTTTCTTGGTGATTTTTTATTTGATTTTACCATAGTTTATCTAAAATAAAATAAATACTCAACAGCAAAATGCCGAAATAGGTGTGAGGCAAGCTGAGGGCTTATCAATTCAAAGAGCGAAGGGTCTAAGCAGAGCCGAATTAGCCAAATTTTTTGATCTGCTCATAACCGTCTTAACTGATAACGATTTGCTAGATAAGCCGGATCGAATTTTGAATATGGATGAAAGCGGTGTCCAACTCAACAATAAACCAGGCAAGGTATTGGCCAAGAAAGGTACTAGAACAGTGACATCACTTACTTCCGGTGAAAAAGGAGAAACAATTACCGAAATAAATAATAACATTACATTTTTATTTTGGACACTTATTTAATATTTTGGAGTCAATTATTGTTATAATTTTATAATTATAGTTTAACTTTAAATAATATTTTATAAAAAAATTGTATTTAATAATAAAAACTGATTATTTAAATTAACATAAGTTCATTTTTATTTGAAAATAAAAACAGACGGGCATCTATCCTCACGTTGGGCAAGTATCCCCCCAACCATTTTTAACGTTAGGCTAGTATCCGCTATAGTTGGCAACTATCCTCTTTTTTAGAGGTCATATTAAAGTGGATTTACTTAAAATTTATAATATTTATAATTTTTTTATAGTTAGGGTATGTTAGAAGATTAATGAACTATGTTGGAATACACACTTTGAATAAAAAATGTATTGGTACAAATTTTTTAAAGGAGATTTTTAAAAAGTGTGGCAACTATCCGGCTTTTACCCTACATTGTTAACAAGCAAAAACAGATTTTTTTCTTACTCATTTTTTTCATTTGCTTTTACTGTTTTTTTCTTGGTGATTTTTTATTTGATTTTACCATAGTTAATCTAAAATAAAATAAATACTCAACAGCAAAATGCCGAAATAGGTGTGAGGCAAGCTGAGGGCTTATCAATTCAAAGAGCGAAGGGTCTAAGCAGAGCCGAATTAGCCAAATTTTTTGATCTGCTCATAACCGTATTAACTGATAACGATTTGCTTGATAAGCTGGAGCGAATTTTTAATATGGATGAAAGCGGTGTCCAACTCAACAATAAACCAGGCAAGGTATTGGCCAAGTAAGGTACTAGAACAGTGAAATCAGTTACTTCCGGTGAAAAAGGAGAAACAATTACCGTTGTTGCGAACCGAAATAAATAATAACATTACATTTTTATTTTGGACACTTATTTACTATTTTGGAGTCAATTATTGTTATAATTTTATAATTATAATTTTACTTTAAATAATACTTAATAAAAAATTGTATTTAATAATAAAAACTGATTATTTAAATTAACATAAGTTCATTTTTATTTGAAAATAAAAACAGACGGGCATCTATCGTCACATTGGGCAAGTATCCCCCCAACCATTTTTAACGTTAGGCTAGTATCCGCTATAGTTGGCAACTATCCTCTTTTTTAGAGGTCATATTAAAGTGGATTTACTTAAAATTTATAATATTAGGTCCTTACATATGAAATTGGCGTTTTGTATGGGAGGAACAAAAAGTCGAATATTTTTTAATATAATATATTTAATTAATCAAAGTATGAACCATTATTTTCTATGCACTTTTGCCATCTCATAGGTAGTTCATTGATCCCTTTACTAAAAAAACCAGTCGGACGGGAATCAATAAAATCTTTGAAGACGATTTGGACTGCCCCATCGGAGTTGAATTTTTTCCCTTGCAAGAAGTTATCCAAATTTCGAAAAAAATGGTAATCTGTTGGAGCAAGGTCCGGGGAGTACGGAGGATGTCTTAGACTTTCCAATTGAAGCTCTACTAATTTAGTAGCCGTCTGTTGCGCAGTGTGTGGTCTAGCGTTGTCGTGAAGCAGCAGTGGCATGGTGCGATTGACCAGCCTAGGTTGTTTAGCCGCTAGCTTTTCCATCATGGTTTGCAATTGCTGACAATAGACATCAGCCGTAATAGTCTGGCCAGATTTGAGAAAACTGTAATGAACAATACCGGTACTAGTCCACCAAACGCTTACAAGTAACTTTTTTGGGGATAATTTTCGCTTGGGGCAGGATTTGGCTGGCTGGCCAGGATCCAACCATTGCGCTGAGCGCTTCCGATTATCGTAAAGAACCCATTTTTCATCACAGGTAATGATTCGGTTTAAAATACCTTCATTATTGTGCCGGTTTAGTAATGTAACGCAACAGTCGACGCCCGTTTGCCGGTTTGCTTCAGTCAATTCGTGAGGTACCCACCTTTCAAGCTTTTTTATCTTCCCAATTTGCTTCAAGTGAATTAAAACAGTTTTATCACTAACATCGCAGCCTGTAGCTAACTCGGACGTGGTTTGCGATGGATCCGCTTCCACAATAGCCTTCACCTCTTCATTATCAACTTGAATCTCAGGCCGTCCACGGGGCTTGTTCTGCAGATCGAAATTTCCAGAACGAAAACGTTGGAACCAAAAACAAACTGTGTTTTCTTTTGCAACACGACCGCCATACACATCATTCACCCTTCGAGTCGTTTCCGCAGCACTAGTGCCACGGCGGAACTCGTACTCGTAAATAATGCGATATTTTAAGTTTTCCATTTTATAAAATGAGTGACGCAAACAGAAAAAAACAGAAGAAAAAAAACAAATGAATGACGATCATCGAACCACAAATACATGAGTCTATAGCTGTACAAATTTGAATTTGGAATTCCTTACCAAAGAGGAGAAATTCGTGATTAAAATGGCCAGTACGAAAAACGCCAATTTCATATGTAAGGACCTAATATTTATAATTTTTTTATAGTTAGGGTATGTTAGAAGATTAATGAACTATGTTGGATAATACACTTTGAATAAAAAATGTATTGGTACACATTTTTTAAAGGAGATTTTTAAAAAGTGTGGCAACTATCCGGCTTTTACCCTACTATTTAACTTTATTGCAATACTCAAATTATTACTTATGACCAAAGTTCAGTCGAGCGTCTAGCTATTTGCAAATTTAATAGTTAAAATAGGCTGTAGGAATTTAAATAACACGCGGAATAAATACAATGAACAAAATAATGGCCTTGTTTTCAAAATTAAGTCACATGCAACTATTTAAATGTTTAATTGATTAATTTTAGTTATATGTAGTGTGGTAAAATGTAGGTGTTCCGCTGATTCAAGTTCAAAAAATGACTTTAAATTACCTAAAATACAGAACTTGACAACCCGAGTATCCGGCTCATCTGGATGTTTACTAATTCAACCTTCCCGACCGAACACCATTTAAAATATTCTTAACTAGTTGTCGCCCGCTACTCCGTCCTCGCGGAATTAAAAAAAACTTAATAAGTATCCTATGTGGTCTTCCAGATTATGTTCTACATCTGTGCCAAATTTCATCAAGATCCATTGAGTCGTTCCAGAGATACCTTAAAACAAACATACATCTAAACATTCGCATTTATAATATTGGTAAAATAACAAACAAGCTTCTTCTGTCTTGAACATATTCAAATAGCAGATGAAAATAAATTATACTTGATAAAGAAATACGGTAATACTTTTTATTAATCTTTTTTTAAAACGATTTGTTGTTTAACAAAAACAACGTTGAATTTCTTTTTGTATTTTATTATTTTCTTTACTCTACAAATATATTTTTAAATATATTATAACAAACCAATCTAAAGAAATTACAATTATAAGACTGTGAATGATCATAGAGTTAGTAAAAACAGACATATTTGTGTCAATAATTTGAACAATAACAGCCAGTACAATGTGTGTGTGTGTAGAATAAGAATAATTTTTCATTTCCATTGTAATCGACTATACTATGTTGTATAGGTACTATTTCACAAAAATACACATTAATAGTTTGTCTAACATATATAATTTTCCTTTGATTAAATATAATTTAAAAAACGCTGACATTTTCGAATTGTTTTATATTATTTTCGGATTCCTTAACAAGTTTAAATTTATCTTCAATGTTTAATTTAACGATACGACAACAATACTTAATTATTTATTATTTATTAACATACAATACGAAATAAATGCGTTTTAGTTTGAAAAATATTTATTATTTTAGTAAATTCCATATTATTATCATAAATAACCCAAAATGTTTTGTAAAATAATGACAAACAATGACCACGGAAATATATACGTCTGAAGTCATTTTGCAACATCACGGTGACGTTGCGACTGAAAAAAACAAGAGAGCATATTAAAGAAAATTAAACATTTATTTCATTTCCTTTCTTAGCTTTATATGTATAATTTCAGACTTTCTCTGTTTACTTGTTTTGTTTTTTTTAGCCGACTTCAAAAAGAAGGAGATTATCAATATGTCAAGTTTTAAATAATATTTTTAATAATATTATCCAGTTTCTGTCATCAGAAATCTATCCTTACAACAAATACTGTCTCTATTCAACCCGTTTAAAGAAATACAACGTAAACTCACATAAATTGTATAGTTTATACAACAAATGACAATTTAACGTCCGGTAATCGTTATTGTCTCAGTAATTAAGTTAGCGTCAGTCGGGACCTCTTTATTCGCAGTTAATTTTAACTGATTCACTTATTTAAATGGAACACGGTTAACCTTTTAAAGTTATCTCGCCGGCGTAAAGCAGCGCCGGTTAATTAACGGATCTCGTTTCTTTTAACTATGTGTTTAGAGTTTAGTTACATATTTATAACTAACTTAACGCTTACTAATCAAAAACAAGTAGGCAGTATTACTTATAAAACCGAGTTACGTTGGATTTTTTTTTTTATTTATGTAATAGCGATCAGTTTTATTTTTTTATCTCTGAAAATTAAATTTACAATACAACAGCCAGCATTTCAATAAAATAGCTAAAGCAGTAATAGTAAAATATAAATTGGCCTACGTGTTATTGTGACCTTACATTTTGGTCCGTTATTCAAACTGTTGTTATTTTTTTTAATCCACAGCCAAACGGAAATAGGACAAAGTAATAGTGAAGTGATACATCATGAGCTGTTCTTTGAACTGTTGTCTGTCGATGTATTTGGCCACTGCTAAAGGCTACTTTATAACAAAAACTTTACACAAAATTGAGAAGCACAAGACGTAGCATCTTACTTTAAAATGTATGGCGCAAGTGAAGTTATCACAGCGATTAATATTAAATTTATAATTGTAATAAGTCAAACGGTATAACAAAGTAGACATAAAATGTATGATAGGTTGACTTTTCCATCTAGTCTCTTGCAGCACACACTTGGGACACACTCTGACACGTACAAGCAAACAAACGGACAATCAGTGGCGCTGTCAATACCGTCTCCTCCGTCATCCATCAATCCGCCGATTCTGACACCGCCGAGCTGACACTTACCGACCCCCATCTCTGACACTTACTACAACTGCCAACCACGTCACAACATAACACAAACATGTTTAATTATTTGTTGGTAGTGGTGGGATTTCTGCTAATTACCGTGATCAGGCTAATGACTGTGCCAAATTAGTTATAACGCGGTGAGAATGGTGTCATAGTTGTCCGGTAAAGTACTTACAAGACAAAATATTTTAGGTATATGATCGTTAGTAAGACTAAAGGGCAAATTGGCAAGTGCTCTTAATTTATATTATGACTTTGTATGACTTTTATCTTATTATGTTATGTAATTAGGTTATTCACGGCGCTACTATTTTTGTCATCAGATCGTTAAATAAATCAATCATAGGAAATAATATATAGCAAGTTGTTAAATAGCATTTAGCGACGCACGTCACATACTTAAAAACGTTAAGTGATACTCAGTGTCGATTTAGTTTGTGAAATTTGTACTAAACAACTGTTTAACTCATCCTAGCCTTTAAGGACTTTGAATTCTGCAATTATATTCTTTTAGCACCTGTATTGTAGACACATCTTTACTGGGAATTATAAATATTAAAGTGCAATATATTATACTACATTTTGCAAAGACAAGCGCAACGAATTCCATTCATCCCTGTAACATAGGCGATTGGTTGCATTCTTACTGCTAAGTAAAATGCGTTTGAATATTGGAGTCGATCGATGAAGAGCGATGAGCCCCCGGGGACGGTGCTGTGCGGTCCATTCGTTGTAGAGCACCGTACGACAGACAGACACAACTCAGGTAATCTTAGCACTGTTAACAAATCAACATGTTTGATAAGAATTACAATATTAATGATGTAGGTCTCTTGTGGTATTGACGACACTGATTATGACACCACTCATCGCTTGTATTATTTGAAGATGTGTTCCTTAAATTATATGGAGTTATGACAATGTAATTTTTGTGTTGAACCGGAAGATTAATGGATAAACTGAGTCACAGTTTAACGTAAATACAATAAGTTCTAGAAGGTTCCATCATTTATTAACATTTTACTTATTACGTAATATATTTAGACCGATATCGGACGACATCTGAGGACACATATTGTAATATCTTTGTATGTCCTAGACCTAGGTCAGGGATGCTGAACAATAGGTTCGTTTCAGTGAATAATTTTGACTTTGTTATTACTGTGAATACTCGCGTTCGCTCCATGAGGAGCATCCATGATTGCATGAGCAATTCCTACTTCACACTTTTTGGTAATGCGTTTATTGGTACATGTGCCAATGGTTTGCCATCCCTGTCATAGGTTACTGAAGATTTAATATTATTAGTGGATCAATAACAATACTTTTTCTACAATTGGAAAATTTATCACGGAAGTAAAAAAAATGATAAATTTAACTTGATTATTGCATATTTTAAAACATCATAGTCGTAGGTACGTAAAGCTGAAAGTGTTAGTTATAAGGTTTATGTTTAATTTAACTGTCTTGTTCTGACTGTGAGTCGATTACGATTTAGTAACAAGTTGAATGAATATTTAAAGTTGTTTTTAAATATATAATATAGTGGCGCCTTATCTCTGTCGTCACCAGCCGCTCTTCAGCGCCTGCCGCCGCGCCGCTAGCTACCACGATAATTACAGAGAGAGTAGATGTAGGTATAAAGAGATGTGATAAAACACAAGATAACACAAATATTTTCGGTTCCAAGAGTATTCGGTAATTTCTTAACATTAAAACATGAATTTAAATAAAACCAAATGAAACACTTTTAGATTATATAAGAAAACATCTGCTGTCGTCCACGACCACGATACAGATGTAGAATTTAGTGAGATTATGTAGATATTAAATATTACAATATTATCATTGACTTGTACGTATTTGAATAGGAATTTGTCCTGCGGGTCCTTTGCCTTAGGAAAGATTTTTACTCTACTACAACAGTTACTTTTATTAATAAGCGAGTAAGAACATTATGCCATTTTATATAGTAATATCTATGATTGACACATCAATTATTAATAAATTAAATACATTTTGCATAATAAAATGTAGAAGGTGCTAGATCACAAACCAAATGTTTTGAGGAAAAAGTTAATGAGTTTTGGCGAGCGCTCTAATGTCCTCAATCGGTCAATTAATTTTGAATCTCTTTAGAAACCTCTCTGTCAGCCAACACGTCCGCCTAATCGCATTTAGATGGGCTCGCTCATGTAGCAAATAGTTTGTTTTGATTGTATTGCACTGCTGGTGTCGCTGCTGCCCTGCCCGCGGTCACGTACACTACATTAACACAAACAACACATTGATTGCATATTAATAGCTTCTATTTATTATAAAGCATTAGTACATTAGAACAGATAATGACGTAGCGAAATAGAAACGCAAAAAATGCGTTGATCCATTAATTAACAAACATCATAAATCTACTTGTGTAATATAATTTACTGGTATTTAGACATGATTAACTGCTATTAAGTGATCCAATTGATTTTATTTAACCTCCCATTAGCCTTGAATACCATCAGTTTACATTGTTTATGTATTGTTTTAGAAACATGTTACTACATATGTGCCAAATTTAATCAATATCCGTTGAGCCGTTCCGGACATAGAAGGTATCCAAACCTTCTATGTCCGGAACGGAATCTAAAATTTTGCATTTATAATATTAGTAAGATATTCATAGCAGTACGTATCCAGTGTCGACTTAATGACAAGATCCGCGATACTTCGTGGTAATGATTTCATTTTGCATTCAGACTACTGTGGAGCATATTTGTTCGCAACAATTGAAAATGTACAAAAGGACGCAAATAGGCACTGAATGGCTACCAGAAAGAAGGTTCAGACAACTTGTACTGGTTCCGAGATGTCGTCATACAGGCAAAAGTGTAGTCGAGTAAGAATCCTACGACATTGTAGGTATATGTAAGTAAAACGTGTGAGTATCAAAGAGTTTAGTGACAATATAGTTGGTAAGAATGCGTTCAGCTGATGCATTACAGCAAAGTGGTGGATGCGAGCGCGAGCGGCGCGAGTGGGCGCTCGTCCTGTCTCTAAACTCAATCCTCTCATAACAAAGCCGTATCCTAGTTAAAGAACAAGCGTGTTCCTGTTATTTATCTATTGTCACGCAATACGACGAGCCGGCCTCGCCTGGCGCCGCGACGCCCGCGCGCCTGCCGCACAGTGTGCCGCAGTGTGTCACTGTGGGGCACAGGCGTGTCGTTTTGTGTCACGTTGCACCGTGTCACACTGAGGTGCAAGTCAACTGCGTGCAGTATACGTCCCCCTCCCCGCTACCCTCCTGAGCAGGAGCATTGTTGTCACATTCTTTAATACACGAGTACAGAGCTACTCAAAGTTTCTCCTAAATCTATTTGAACTATACATTCATTCTCATTGATATTGTAGATTTGAATTTTAAACTTAACGAGGCTTTTAGAATACGATGATAATCGAAAGAAAGAGATGATTTTCATACGTGGATCCTAATGATACTAAATTTTGTACTAAAAATTTTGACGTGGTAGATTTGGTTCTGTCTTTCTTCGTTCCTTTTTCATTATTGTATTATCATTAATCTACTTATAATATTTATTTAAATAGTTGTGAGTAAAGTTTGAACATCGCTTGTCTAGCTAGATATAAGGATGTAGCGGAGGAGCGGCGGCCAACAATTGCGACTCAAGTGAACACATCCTGATCGCCGAGCCGCCGCCGCTGAGAACACATCTCTACTCACTCCTACGCGCAGTGAGCTGCGTTCTCAATGCTCACTGCTTTGTATTATAATATATATTTACTGACGTCTGTTTGTCGGTACACCAATAATGTTAGGTATCACACTTTTCATTTGCCTTGGGACGAGAGAAATTTAACGTTCAGCTGCACATTAAAAAAACGCCTGGAGGTAGAGTCCTTTAGCTGAATTGATGTAATGGGAACATTGAGGTTATCATCGACGCTCATTGACATCCGCAACACCAGAGAAACTGTAGATGCGTTGCCAGCCTTTGAGAAAAAGATAGGCTCGCTTCTTGAAGGACCCTAAGTCGTACGATTTAATACTTAGTACTTATAGTTAAAACTACACTCAGCGTATACACCTCCTTATCTATTTCAATTTAAAGTCACTCAAGTCTCACTGCATAATATAAGTGGCGCGTAACTTGTATATCACAAAAGACATTTGTCTACAAACACGAGAGTAAACGTTGAAATCAAACGCGCCGCAGTTTAATGTAACTACATTTTTAATTTAGTGGGTGAAAAGCAATCTACACCCTGCACATTGAACCGAGCGACAGGAACTCGTAGATCAAGTCAAAGAATTATATTATCTATCTACTTAAAATCGAATATAGAGCAGTAATCTGTCAAAATTATGAACTGAAATTTATCTCATACTAGCTTATACCCGCGACTCCGTCCGCGCGGAATAAAAAATAGAAAATGGGGTAAAAATTATCCTATGTTCGTTTCCTGGTTCTAAGCTACCTGCCCACCAATTTTCAGTCAAATCGATTCAGTCGATCTTGAGTTATAAATAGTGTAACTAACACGACTTTCTTTTATATATATATACTAGCGACCCGCCCCGGCTTCGCACGGGTGCAATGCAAAATATACCTACTACAGAATGTCCTTATACACAACGTTCACAGCGTTCACATTAGAAACCTTTAAATTTATCAGTGTTTCTCTACTATATTATGCATTTATTATACATACAAACCTTCCTTAAGAATCACTCTATCTATTAAAAAAACCGCGTCAAAATCCGTCGCGTAGTTTTAAAGATCTAAGCATACATACGGACATACAGCGAAAGCGACTTTGTTTTATACTATGTATTGATATATAGATTACAATGAGCGAGAAATGATATTTTAACGAAATAAGTAGGTAATAAACGTCCTCGACTATACGTAACAATACCGGTTACAAACGATGTCCCTTAAACGGTTATCATTTAACTTGTTGGTACAAAATGTTAATCGAATATACGTACTATTAAAGAACTGCAACATTGTAACAAAACTGTTTTAAAACATAAATGGTTCACATCTATATGTTCCTATGAGAAAATAAAACGCAAATATTTGCTATTTGCCTACTCTAATAAAATACAATTCCAACATAATCTTATCCCATTTTACTTTTAACTACGAAGTATTTTTGAAACGTGTAATTGTGAAAGATATGTTTTATGATCAAATATAACAGTTAAGAAACGACCAACGAAAATATTATTTGTTTTAAATGAGTTCACTTTAAATCAAGATGTATTGTATATACACACAATCATATATACTTAATGATAACTTGTTTTTTTTTAGTAAAAATGTTTCCCCACATTGACGCGTGTTCGTCAATCGTCAGTCAAATCAACGAGGCATTTGTTGGTACAAAATAATCAATACACACAGTTTATGAACAATAAGACGATTAGCTCTGCACGCCGCAGCTGCGACCTCTGCACACCTACAACATGCTGTCATGTACACAAGTACTCTGTTAATAAGTCAATAGCAAATGTGTGAAACGATCTGCAATTTCAGTTGAGGTCAGTCGTCAGATTGTTAAACCGAACATATCGATAGCCCGATTTAATTCTGTTTTCTTATTAACTACTGTTCACATCTTTACTGGAAGACAAGCAAATTGTCTTTTGGTTATTGCTTACTTATTACGTATTACTTAGTTTTCACTGAGAGCGTCGGTGGCTCAGGGGTTAAGCACTTGACTTGCATTCGAATCCCGCTATGTACCAATGTATTTATCAAGTTTCGATTTACATATGTACATTTATCCAACGTTCTGACGTTGAAGGAAAACATCATGATGCAACCTGCACATATCTGAGAAGAAATTCAAAGATATGTGTGAAGTCAACCCGCTCTGGGCCAGTGTAGTTGACTATGACCTAGTCACCGCTTACTTAGGGTAGGCTCCGAGTCCCTCAGTGGAGACGTATAGTGAGCTAATGATGATAGTTTTCATACCATTGGTTTGTATTTACTAAAATACTTTTATTTTATTTAATATACTCAGCAGGTTTATCCCTAAACATGATATAGATATACTTAATAAATTGTAGTGACCAAAAGAGAGTTTAAGAGAGGTTAATTAATGGTATGGAGACAGCCGGCCTGCGCCCGCGCATGCTCGGCCTCGGGTCGCGACCGGCGACCGGCGCACGCGTCGCTCAATCTAATAACCTCTCCCGCGCCAAGCTTACAAACTCTTCATTAACGATGCTTAGGGCTGCCTGCCAACTTGTTCTTATAAATTGATAAAAAATACACATTTTTATGCCACCTATAACATCTAATACAGCTATTCATTTTGGCATCAAGCATATTAGCTTACAAAATTACTGACATTGCTCATAGTATAAATGTATTTATGTACTAAATACAGCGACTTAAATACCTTATATATTGCACATTAGAGATTAAAGTCGGTGTCTTAAATTTGTTGCATAAAGCTATAAATTCCAATAAAGAGTTCCGTAATATAACGAAATATTAACATTCTTCTGTTTACCAACAAGATGGCGCAGCGCAACCCTAACGACTGATTGAGCTTTGCATTTAACAAGACTTCCTACTTAGCAGGCCAGCGATAACTTCTTCGTTTGTAATCGTTATTTCTTAAGTTTTATAAGCGCTATTATAGGCACCCGCTGCCTACAGATCACGTCTCTTTAAGCGGTCATGTTGTCTGTCTAAATAAAAACATGATAATTTTGCTATTAGACATTCTGCATCACACTTAGATCTCTAGCAAGTTGAAGTTGTATGTTGCCGGCAACTATTATTTTATTAAATAGGATACAAATTTGATTACTAGCCTCCATTGTAAAGCAACTTTGAAAATGTAGGTAAATGAACAACCAATACTAACACTCATTGTAATAATACGTTAAAACAACTTTTAAGCAACCTTTAGTTATCTAAATAAGATTAAAGTCGCTTTTGTAGTACAATTAGATATCTAAGCAACAAAAAAGTACAAATAGTCTTGATACATTGTAGAGGTGACGCGACATACAAAGTAACTTGTCGTCCCCTCGCCCCCGCATCCCCTCACCCTGCACCGCACATTAGCACTCGCTATCGACAACTAATGTCCCGACACCGTACAAAATAATCATAAAAAATATCTCAAAAGAAGTCCCATACTCATCTCACATCTGACAAATTTCGAACAACAATGCCCCACTGAATGATATAAGGGTTAAACGGATCGCGGTACACAAACAATATCAAACACATCGGAAAAATTTAAATAGAAACATTGAACTGAATATATGCTTTAAAACTGTTGCACTAAGGTCGAAGTGACCCTCGCGGTGAGGTGAGAGAAAGGTAATCTCCAAAGTTGTTGATAGCAAAAGGGCTATAGAAAGGCGGCGCGTTTGATGGCGTGTCGGATGTCTCAATCTGGAGGCTTTACCGCGCACCGCCTGCCCCCCCCCCCCCTCCCTCTCCGCCCCGCCCCGCCCCGCACCACGTATTCTCTAAGCCTTCCATATCTTATGATTATTGTACAATTGATATTTAATTTAAAGAGAACAGTATAAAGTTAAGTACTTAGTATTTGATGCAATGTTACCGCAGATTTGAACTCTTTGATACTATCATTAAAGGGTCATAATAATTGAAAATATTTTTAAAACGAGAACATAAAAAAACAAAAACATAATTCTCATAGATTTGACAGGTGGATGTCTTTTCATTGTTCAGATGAACATTTTGTGTTATTTATTACTGTTTAACTTGGAGTTATCTTTGGCCAAAATAGTCACTAACATTTTCACATTTTTATGAAATTGTATGGATTATAGATGGCATGTCTAAATACAACATAACACATGTAGCTCGGTCACGGCTTACCTCAAATACCCACACAATAATTGCCGACGATAAATCAACGATGAGCGTTGAAAGGGTTAATATGCCGAGGACAATAATACATCCTTAACACTTGGTCGCTGACAAATCATCAAATGAACTCTATTCCATGATCTCAAGGTCGAAAATAAAATGTTCACTAGTAAATAAAAGAATTTCTCCCCAAAATTATTGATTCGATTGTCTTCATAATGCGGATGTTAAAATGCTCTCCTTAACACCCTTTAGTTACGGTTCATAATAATACGGTTGTAATTTTATTATTACATAAATCTGACTATTATTTGAAAGACACAAAAAAGATCTTTAAACAGCTTTATGAATTAGCTCAACTCAATTGAAATACCACAAGAATTCATACAAAATATGAGCAAAAAGGAAACAAACCACATACACATAACAAATCCAGACAGAGCTGTTTAAGAGAACCTCTCGAGAAACCCGAGTCGGTCTAGGTGCCGTGGCGGCGTGGCGTGGTGCGGTGTCCAATGGCCATACCCGCCTCCGCCGCCGCCGCCGTCGCGACTTATAACTTAATTAACCCGGCGCTGGAATCAACGATGCCGCGGCTGCGCAGGTCCAAGACCCGAGACCCGAGAGATACGTTCTGTAATCTAATAAAGTCTTAACCCTTCTCCAGCGCGCGCTACAACAAGCTACAGTAATCCCGCTCGACGCGATCACTAAACCGGAAAACGCAAATTGTACAACAAAGACGTAACACATCTGCGCTTGCGCATCCACCGTGCAGGCGCTCGCGTAAGCGCCAATGTGTACCTTATTCTCGAGAGGTAAGAGCACAGCCGAGGCGGGGCTTAGCAGATTTATTATCGATACAAGATATGTTTAATAAAATGCAAAAGGAATCAGCGGCGCGGACAAACTCGACTTGAGTGTCGTAGGGTGACCAAGGTACTATTAAATAAATTATAAAATTTCGATTAAATCGCAATGCGACAACCAGATCCTCATTCAAATGTAAAAGGTCCCTACGAAGGTATGACATTTTCCTTCAATAATTTGCGAGTACACTAGAACACACCTACTGCTGTTGACGATGTTTCTATAGGATTAAACTCGTTGACGAAGATTCTGTCATAATTATTTCTTTAATTATATATTGTTAATGAGTATCCGTTTGAATTACTCTTGTAGCTGTCGAAATGAAAAGTTTACATTTTACTAATGAATCGTGGACACCCTCACAGACTCGCGCAATAATCGCCAGCGTCAAGAGCATACGAGGCGAGGCGAGGCGACGGCCTGGGCCGGGCGCGCCGCACCGCACGCACTATTAAACCCAACCCTTCAGCCTCTCCTGGGCTGCTGAAAGTCCCACACAAAAACCATAATCCCACTAACATACGCTAAAGAATCATCTATTATCACTTCAAAAAGGAAGTTCTCTTGTAAAGAAAGTGCTTTTTAATATTTAACGTAAAACCTTTTGTATGCGGATGTAAGTAAAAAAGCAGTTTTTTAGCCGATTATATGAAATGAATATCTGACGTTTCGCTACGCTGCCCACCAATGGGTTTAAAGATAAACGCGCCGTAATCGGATTTTTTAAAGTGCCTTTACTTATTTTGAGTTAGGTCGGCCTCAAGATAACTATAACATTATCTTTCGTGTTGTAATATTTCGCAGTAAACAAAAAAGGACTCAAAGTACGATCGCGTATAAAGCCTTCCTCTGATTCTCATCGGATATCGGATTGAGTTTAAAAAGATAAGCCGGCTCAGATGTTCACGTCACGTCTTCACACAAATTATATCGTCAATGAAAGAAGCGGTATTATACTAGTGGAGTAGGTACAAAAAAAAAAAACATTATAATGTTTAATAATATTTGTAGGAATGCAGATCATAAGAAATTAAAACCACTGAAACGCGACCATAAATGCAAATTATAAATATACTTTTTTGGTCAGTGTGTACAGATCTGTAAATAAATAATATAAAAAGTGGTAAAAGAGCGCAGCCGGCGATCTATCTCGGCCACGATATCGCGATGACGGCTGTTGTTTGTATATCGATTAATTAATAAATCGAGTTTCGAATCGAGACATCGAGATGTAACATCGATACGCGCCGCCTCTCTAATTGACTCGAGCCGCCACAAAAGAGGCAAAATAACCGAAAGCCTCTGCGCTCGCCCCCGTTCGGTCGCTGAAATAGTGCGCCTTACGACTCTGAACATAGGGGTCCTCTTCCTTGTTCCCAGGTGACGCCGCCGGCAATACCATCGAGGCACACAAAAAATAGATAACAACGAACACTAAATGCCGGGCATTTTACCTGTCATATTATTAAAAAATAAATAGTCTATCCGATATGAGGGAATCGATGTATTTTTGATTAATGGAGACCGATCTCGATTATCTGGTCGGCGATGCGGTGTCGGCTCCGATGCATCGATTTTTTGCGAATAAAAGTAACATAATGTCGCCCGCATCGCGATGCGCGAGACAACGGGGCTCGGGAGTCTTTTGTGGCGGACAATGTGTTACATTAGCTTTTGGCAGTTTTTATGAATTAGCTATTGCATTTCAATTTTACCCGTTCACACCTGTTGCAGGTTCGCGCGGCGGGGGCGGCGGGGGCGGCAGGAGCGGCCGGGAGCAGGACCGCGGCGCGTTTGACACCCGACACCGCGGTAACGAGATACATACCCCCACCGCCCCGGCTTAGACAATAAACCTCGTGAGATTCGCGAATTGCGGGAGTCTTCAAATACTTAGGACATTTGAATGATAATAAGTACACAGAGTTGTTCTACACAAAGGTATACCTACAATACACGTAAGGGAATTTGATAGGAAAGTTAATCTCTGACAATTAATGTGCAAAAAATGTTCAAGCATCGCTACATCATAAACTCTCGCAAACAAAAAAGTCCCCAGAGAATTTAAAAATATTTTGTATCATATTTCTTGGGTACCTACCCATAACTACTAAAGAAATTGTTAATACATTATACTAAAATGTGCCCCCATATACGAGTACTAGACGTAAACTTGATACATGATTCAGCGCTTACAATATGTTACCTATGTGTTGCCATTAGCTTATCAACAAAAGGTTCTTCAATGGTGACTGCTCTAAAATTTAGGTACACAATCAGGACGTGTGCTGCAACCTACTTGACGCAGTAATGTAAAGAAGGCAGTAACAAGACTCGCATTGATATAATTCGAGATGTATTTGAAATTCGCGCGTCGTGAGGCGAGGCAGAGGCGAGAGGCCCGTCAGCTAATACATCACATTAAGAAGCGATTTAAAAAGGCCCATTGTAGTGCGGTGTCGGGTTACGCAGACATTCTGCAGATTGGATTAAGGCGGAGGTGTCGTGGTAACCCTACCCGCCGCCGCGCCACGTTTTGCCCTCGCTGGCCCAAAGTATATGAAAGCACTCATTCAGATCCGCGCACGGTTTATACAGACCGATAAATATTTTCCTCAGCAGTGGCACAATATGCTCCCCCTCGCCTTCCCCACGCCCTCGTCCCTCTGCGGAATGTCGGGGCAAGAACTGCAGACAGAATGGATTCTCTTTATTGCTGATTTTCTCATGAGATGAATTCCTGTCTGCGTCCTCTGTGTTTGACGAAGAATAGCAGGTGCGAAATTCCACCGTCAAAGGTTTGCATTTAACATTTATATTAAGGTCTAATTCTGAGCACTATCATATATGACATGTTAAATCAGTGTATGTTTTAAAATGACTAATTACAAAAAGTTAATGCATTATATACTATCACATAACTTTAAAACTTGTGGTAAAATTAAGTATACAAAACAAGTTAACCATCAAAACTAAATGTAAATGCATTGGCGGGACATTATAGCAGTGAGGCTTTAATAAGCTGACGAATATTTAATTAGAAGATGTGTGCCCAGCCATTATTGACATCTCTCGATTACAGCTCTTTTAAAGTTAATACAGCACATAATAGTGCATACAAAGTACAAATACCAAATTGTTTTACAAAGAACAACTAGAGAACATCAGAAATTAAACTAATCTAGTGGTAATTTGTGTAACCTCGTATTACTTTACCTTTATACCTAACAGTTAACCTAACCTCACTTTTATTGATTGTAGAGCCACACCATATTATAACAATAAACATGCTTATTTGCTAACCTAACCTTAATCTACTTTACTAACATATATTTTTATCCGGACAATAACCCTAACTAAATAATTACAGTGCACTTTAATCAGTCGAATGTATCATTATAATAAGTGAGTGACGAATGCGCAAGCGCAAGTGATGCGTGTGATCAGAACATGGAAACTGTTTTAGACGTCGCCGCTCGCCATCGCTTTCGTGCCGCGTCGCAGCCGCGTCCTGACCGCGTCGTGACCGCGTCGTGACCGCGTCGTGACCGAGCAGACGAGGCCACACCCACTGCTAACTCTCTAGCACTTCGTTTGTGGTATAAAAACAAAATAATTACGTACAGTGTGCGTTTTCATAAATTTTTATCATCCATTTTTATAAATTTACATAATTATACCATCTTATATGTATATGATTCATACCATATTCTTTAAATAATCTTATAACACTAGCTGTCACACGCGACTACGCCCGCACGGAAGAAAAAAAAATGTTAATAGACTATGTGTTCTTCCAGACTATAATCTACATCTATGCTAAATTTCATCAAGATCCGTAAAGCCTGTTCAGTTCTGGAGATACCTTCTAATAAACATCCATCCATCCTAAGATGTTTTTAAAGTTAAAAAGTTTTTAAAGTCTCTTATAAGTCATTGCATCCATTCATACATCTAAACATTCGCATTTATAATATTAGTAAGATAAGATAAGACTAGAAAACTAACAGTACCTATCAGTAGGTAACCATAAGTAGGTAATACAATTTAATTGTAATTCCCTGGAAATGTAATTTAATTAACATTTTATGTTAAAATCCAAATAACGTCGTAAACAATAGATAGTTACTTGGAAAGATAAAGATAAAAGAAAACAAATAGAAAAAAGGTTTATCCAACTTCAGCGCCACAAAGACAAAACAATACAAACAAAAAGAACTTGTTAATATAAACAAAGCGCTGATTAGTACAGATCAAGTGACGATTTAATTTGTTTTCATTTTTTGTCTTTACAATGTTTTTGTTGTCTCTCTTGTCTGCATTATTTTACAACAAAGCGATTAACATAACTCTACCTTTTCAATGATTTCACTTTCTAAAACAATAAGCTTTCACTTAAAAAAAAACTCCCGCCCAGTTTGAGTTTGCAAATAATCCTAAAAAAGTTTAAAATAAAAAAAATGTCGCCTCTTAATGTTTTTTAAGCGCTGCCACAGGTAAGCATTTCATCGATGATCAAATACAATATCCGAAGATATCTTACGCTAATCTGCTGAGGAAGATTTTCAACCTTATTGCAACGATATAGAATACATATCGGTGTTATAAATATAACGAGCGGGGTCGCACGGTCAACTGAATGTTTCTAATAATTAGTTATCATCGATCATCGGAGCACGGCCACATTAATAAAGATATTAAATACCTTTCCAGATCGCAGCCGAGATGATTTCAACCTAAGGGAAAGGGTGATAAGATGTATTTTAGTGTTTGTTGTCAATGTTTGGGCGGCGACATCAAAGAGCGCGGCATCTGTGCAACGTCGTTGCCAAGCCAATCGTGTGACAGCGCCGCGCAGCCCGCGCCCGAGCCCGCGCCGCACCGCGCGCACGCAGACAACAAAAACATAGTTTGTCCTTTCCTTGAAGATTCACTCGATATCTACATAACATACGAGTATGTAAGGGGGAACTCAAGCTAAAAACTATATCTTTTACAAAGTTAGCGGCCATAAAGGAAGAAGTCTAATTATAAAGCTAGTCCAACAAACGTCTCTTCTTCAAAACAATATAGGATGAGTTCTTTGTATACGTCCAGTCTATGAACCTATCTTTCAAAGATCTATAAAGTACAATGCGGTGATTGATGCTTTTAAAGATTTAAATGTTGTGACCTACTAAAGACACTAAGTTCATAAATGCACAATATAGAACTAAGTGCTTCAATCTATTACCTGCAGTTAGCTTCTGCCACATAACTGAAGTTAAAGTTAACCGTTTAGCCGCGACATTGCGTTGCTGCGATGCTGACTTCCCTGCAGCTAACGACGAAGCTGATTGATTACGCTCAACTCCCAGATCAAAGTTACTTTTGCAGGGGTACTCAACATTTCATAAACATTGCCTTAGCACGTTGCGTTCAGTAACACAACTGCAATTGCAACTCTTTTTGAGTTGTTGCATACATAATTAGATATCGGTAGCAACCTTAAATCTTAAATTACTACTTGTCTTTATATTTACTTCTTTCATTTAAAATTAAAGAATATTTAACGGACGTGAACGTCTCATTTTCATATAAAAAGCCACAATTTTACAAACTAACACCGAATTTTATCCCGTATGGAGCCGATAGATTATTTAATTTACATACGGCTGGTTAAATTATAACTCGTTCGATAGTTAATCTGGAGGCGGTTGAACGGTTGCACTATTTCTATGTAAATGGCGTCAGCCGCCGGTTAGTCGCCCCTGGCGCGGCGCACTTCAAACGGATTGATCCGTCAGCATTTTGACATCTTTTGATGATTACCGACAAATAATGAGAGAATTATTAAATGAGCCTCAGTTCTTATGGTAATTCGATATCTTCACAATAAATAATAGCTTCAGGTGCTCTCTTTGTAAACAACTCGGCGTCGTTGGCGAATATTTGAAACCGATATCTACATTTTGTAAGATTAATGGTGCTCAATGAAATCTACTTTAATAAATAATTAATTGAGTGACTCCTTTCTTAATTGCCGAGGTTTAATTGTTACTATTTTTAAAGTTAAAAAATACAAATAACACTTGCATATTAACTTCTTATTAAGTAATTATCACTTAGAAAGTAGTTGATTATATGTTGTATACAATCACATAAGTACATTATAAAGCTAGAACTATTTTATTTGAATATGTAACATTCCATGTCAGTAGTGATGCCATGTCGTGACATTTTCCCAACAGTCCTTCTCGGCTGTCCAGCATTCCAATGCGCACACACAGGTTCCAGGCTGCGCAGGCACACCGCTGCCTTGTCAGCGGCCTGTCTCACTCATAAGCAACGTGGTAGTGTACAGATAGGATCCGGACTCCGACTAACGAAACGACTAACTAAAAATAATATTTACACAATGAATTAATTGCTTTTTTGTGTAGGTATGTTCTTTTTAATATCTGATGTTAAAATAGAGAAAGATTTAATTTTTTCTTTTCTTCTACTAGATTTTTTTCTGAGTTGAATTTGTAATAAATCATAATTTTTGAGTTTTTAAGATATTATTATTTAAGGGCGTGTCAGGGGCAGCGCGTGCATAGATAATAATTAAGATTAGCGCGCCACAAAATTAAGTTAACAACGTCGGGGGTAAAATTGCCCGAGTTGTAATTACTTTACATATCGTTGGTTTCTGAGACCAAAATCCCGGTTTAAAACATATCGTTATATGCAGGTTCGACTCGGTGTAATACCACGACCATTCAGGAGACAGGCGTCAAGTAGAAGTCAATCGACGTACAATTTGGTGAGTGTGCTTTCCGGAGGCCTAATTTTAGTGCTCTCTCTCTCTTCCCACTCTTTTTTATAAGGAAAGGATTTCAATTAAAGGTAGACAACGCAATCACGGATATCTATGGCGAATCCAGGTGGCCGCTTGCTCGTTTTCCACCTCATAATATAGATAAGTAATTATAATCAAGGGGTCGGTGGCTCAGGGGCTAAGCACTTGACTTGCGATCTGCGGGTCTTGGGTTCGAATCCCGCCTTGTACCAAAGTGTTTTTCGATTTACATATGTAAATTTATCCGACGTTCTTACGGTGAATGAAAACATCGTGATGTAACCTGTACATATCTGAGAAGAAATTTAATGCTATGTGTAAAGTCAACCCGCACTTGGCCAGCGTGATTGACTATGAGCTAGTCACCCCTAACTTGGGGTAGGCTCCGAGCTCCTTAGTGGGGACAAACAGTGAGCTGATGATGAAGTAATCATTAAAAATTTTAATTAAAGTGTAAGTTACTGCTCTTCCAATAAATATATTAGAGACCAGTAATAATAATCTATATTTAATGTACGTAATGTTAGAGACAAAAATCAACACTGTGCCGGTGTATCGGCGCAGCACTAGACATGTCAAATACCTAACAGACTGTTGAGGGTAGTCTCACAAAAGGTTTTATAAGGAAGCGTGCGCTGCTGCTCGAGGCAGTCTCTCTCCATCCGTCATTGCGGAACGTCTGACATTCTTGTTACATTTTTGTTTACTTACGTTCGGTTTGAATTTATACTATTGCGAGGATTATTTAGAAGTAGAGTTAAATTCACTATTTCGCTGTTAGTTTATTTCTTTTAAAATACTTTTGCATCAAATATCTAACATCAGAAGTGGGATCGGATCCGCGTGATTCTATCCACTTTGCTCACTCTGTGGTTGTGTTTGTATTTTCGTGAAAATAAAGGCTAAGAGAAAAATGTCAGAACGTTACCGTGATAATCGTTGTAGTCGCAGTAAGTTGAGTCGACATCAGAATCATACCAGTGTTCGCGAATCAAGGGTGCGCGGAATGCCAGGTATTTGACATGGTAGTAAAAATAATAATAATGATAACTTTTATTTCAGACTCATGATCGATATAAAAAAAAAAAAAAGAAAATCAAAGATTGCCTATGGGGCGTATGATTAATAAAACTTTTATTTCAGACACATGATTGATAAAAGAAAATCAAAGATTGCCTATGGGGCGTATGATTGGTAATAATAATAAAACTTTTATTTCAGACACATGATTGATAAAAGAAAATCAAAGATTGCCTATGGGGCGTATGTTTAGCCTCAGGGCGTATATGTTGCCTCCGGGCGTATGTTTTGCCTATGGGGCGTATGATTAATAAAACTTTTATTTCAGACACATGATTGATAAAAGAAAATCAAAGATTGCCTATGGGGCGTATGTTTAGCCTCAGGGCGTATATGTTGCCTCCGGGCGTATGTTTTGCCTATGGGGCGTATGATTAATAAAACTTTTATTTCAGACACATGATTGATAAAAGAAAATCAAAGATTGCCTCCGGGCGTATGTTTAGCCTCCGGGCGTATATGTTGCCTCCGGGCGTATGTTTAGCCTCCGGGCGTATATGTTGCCTCCGGGCGTATGTTTAGCCTCCGGGCGTATATGTTGCCTCCGGGCGTATGTTTAGCCTCCGGGCGTATATGTTGCCTCCGGGCGTATGTTTAGCCTCCGGGCGTATATGTTGCCTCCGGGCGTATGTTTAGCCTCCGGGCGTATATGTTGCCTCCGGGCGTATGTTTAGCCTCCGGGCGTGTATGTTGCCTCCGGGCGTATGTTTAGCCTCCGGGCGTATGTTTTGCCTACGGGGCGTATGTTTAATAACAATTATTATTAGTTTTATTTCAGATACATGGTTGATACAAAATGTGCTATAAGTTGTGCCTACGGGGCTATATGTTTGCCTACGGGGCTGTGTTTTGCCTACGGGGCTATATGTTTTGCCTACGGGGCTAAGTTGTGCCTACAGGGCTATATGTTTTGCCTACGGGGCTGATTTGCTTTTAGGTCCTTTTTCTTGGAGGTGTTCTGGCTCTTCATGGCGCTTGGGACAGCGTGTAAAACGATGCAGCAAGGATCAATACTCCTTCGAGGACGAAGGAAATGCAGGATGGCCGAACTGTTAGAGACAAAAATCAACACTGTGCCGGTGTATCGGCGCAGCACTAGACATGTCAAATATCTAACAGACTGTTGAGGGTAGTCTCACAAAAGGTTTTATAAGGAAGCGTGCGCTGCTGCTCGAGGCAGTCTCTCTCCATCCGTCATTGCGGAACGTCTGACATTCTTGTTACATTTTTGTTTACTTACGTTCGGTTTGAATTTATACTATTGCGAGGATTATTTAGAAGTAGAGTTAAATTCACTATTTCGCTGTTAGTTTATTTCTTTTAAAATACTTTTGCATCAAATATCTAACAGTAATTACCAAATTAATACAAAAAAAACATGTGCAAATCTAGCAAACATGCGGCTAGCCAACAAACATCATATTGCTAATTATGTTACACAAATATAGTCAGGTTTTAACAATAAAAAAACATACCCTAAATCATCTTTTGACATTAATGTATCTGATAGATAGTAAAGATATGATATTAAATTTATATGAAGACAAAAACAAATGAGGGGTAATCCGCCCCACTTTTATTTAATATAGTTATCATATTTAAGTGAGAAAGGTTATGATAATTCGCGTTACGCCTGTCTGTCTGACTGTGAGTCGGTGTGACTCCGAATGATGGATGACCGGGTGTCTTCGGCCGTTGCGCTGCGACTGACGACTGCCCAACGCGGAGTTACAAACGGTGACCGCAACACAACAGACAGACGGTAAAATATGCACATTACATTATAAACATTACAGTACCCATAGTAAATATTACTGAGATTACTCTTTATAAAGTGTAGAAATTTAAAAGAGTATAAAAATAAGTACATGATTCTAATGAGACTTTAGTAGATACAAACCGGTCTTCAATCGCGGGAGTGTCGCCCCGCATCCCCCACCCCGCACACCCCCAGCTATCAACCCCAGCAGTACGTGAAACAATACCTGACCGCATCCTGTCGCAAACTGCCTCCGCAACCGGCTTTGTTGTTTGCAAATGTCGCGGTTTTAAATACGTGTTCGTATCAACGACCATGGCTAGAGCAGAGCCTGCCCATAGTAACGGAAGATTCCACAGCAACGATAAAAATATGTAGAGCATACGTGATATGTAGCAGGAAGTCTAAAAGATTGGGGCGCACGTAACACACACACACCTATGTAGATCGTGTAAATGCTCATGCTTGGTCAGGCATCTAAGAACATATATAAGGCGAAATACACATCAAATAAATCTCTTCCGTCTACCAGCATTAGGTGGTTTTATTTCCCCGTGCGCCGCATTGGGGGTGCACCGTTGATTATTGCCGGTGCACCTCCCGTGCGAGTTGTTCTGTATATCCGTAGTCAGTCCCCTACCCGGGGCCGATTTAGGATGTACAATATGCAACGATGATACTAAAGATCCGTATCACTCGCTACTTCTACACATTATCATTTTTAAATCATAACATTGGATAAAATAGTGAAATTGAAAAAATAACACATTTATACTGTATTTTAAAGTAATTAATTCGGAATCATTAACATCGGACAACATTTTAAGTGGTAAAACGTCTCGCTAGACGTCAATGACAACAGTGCGGAGTACAAAACTGGTCTGTAGTCACACAACTCATCAATAACAGTGACAGATGCAACGCGATTCATATTAAATCAGCGAAGTTTCCAAGAAAATTAGTGTCCTTTTCTTTTCCAACTATCAAAAAGAAGACAACACGTTTTCTGTTTTAAAACCTTTTTACTGCTTCACGCAGTCTTCTTTGATATAAAAGTATTATATTCAGCGTTTGGCAAATATCACATATGATTACGACAACAAAGTGTAAGTGGTAATGGCAGGAAAGCTGCAATACAATCCGCATACATTGCAGCGTAATGAAATAAACTGCGCGGGCGCACGCGAGGGCATCGCGATTGATGCACTTCTTTATTTGCTGTGTTAGCGGGCTTGCGGGGGGCGAGGGGGTTTGACGACGCGTGCCGGGCCTATCTCCATGCCCGTCAGGGGTATCGCACTGAGGGCATTAGCACCACGCCAGTACGTGGTACTGAACAATAGTCTCAACAACCTACGTAATTTGTATTAATATCAAAATGATCTCAACGTGTTCTAATAATAAAAGTTCTTACTCTCCATTATTGAGTTTCATTCGCAAGACTGATGCACGAAATAACCAATGGAAACAAACGTCGTTTTAACACCTTAAAGTACGATTATAATTAAATAGCAACAGAGCGGTAAAGTGTTGAGGACGTGCGCATTGTCCATGCACCAATTGTCACCAGATTATCCAATCGAGCATCTTTCTCCGCAGCTGCCGACCCCCAGTGTTGACCCCCTCTGTTGGTCCCCTGAGCTGAACGTCGTTGCGGTGGCGAACACGAGCCAGCTGTCAGCAGCACCGCTACATCACAACACTAATCTTAAAATTATAATAATATAAAACGGTGACAAACGGCCACCTGGATTCGCCGAAATAGTGAGACGACCGTTGCCCATAGACATCCGCAAATGCAGATACGTTGCCTACCTTTAATCAACGGAGAAGAGGACCCACAGAAAAAGGATATTTTTCCTTCCTATGCGACCCCTCTTCTGGCAAATCCACTTCCCCTTCACATCCTCTCCTGATAAGAAAAGTGTGGGAAGGGAAAGAGGACTAAAATTAGGCCTCCGGCACCACGCTCACCAGACGAAACGTGGAATTGCTTCCACTACACGCCTGTCTTCTGTGTGGTCGAGGTATTTCACCAGGCGAGCCGTCCAATTCGTGCACCCAACAAATATTGTTGTTTATGGGTTCTACCAATGAAACTCTTACAGTTCATTTAGTTAAAATTAAGAAATATAAGATGTTATTTAAAATACATCCATTTTAGCCTTCGTCAGTCGATTTGTTTTTTTTTTTTTTTTAATTAAGGTTATTCTTGTTTCCTGTTTTATACAGTTTGTTTTACCGTTTTTGTAACTTTCATTAATGTCTATTACACTATATGACAATTGCGAAAACAATGCTTAGTTGTAGCGAAGAAGTGATCTATTGGACTCGTTATCGGAAGTCGACGCCGGGTGTCGCCGGGACTGCCGCAAGCTCGAGGATCTGCAAAGCGCGAGGGGTACCAGCTCATTGGAATAATTTCTACAAGCTTGAAGAGAGCATTTGCTTCGGCTACCGCTGCGGCTGTCAAACCAGTACCTTTTGAAGGTATCCTCGAGACAGCTTCTGTGGTAGCGCGACTTGTGACCGTATGTGAAAGGAACGCCATCCCTGTTGCACCAGTCCCAGCTGCCGATCCTGTCAAGGAGCACTGGCGTAGAGGAACGCGCCCGCAACAAGGCGCGGGAGGCGGCCTCGTCGTCGATGCCCTCGTTGTATAGGACCCTACGGGAGTCGTATACGAACTCCATTTTCTCGACTGTCTTGTCATCGGGCGGTCGCTTCGCCCTCGCCTCCGAATCGATTGAGTCCGCTCTCATCGGCTTGCGATGGTCAGTCTTAAGACAGCTGCTTCTCTTTTCCACTAGTTGTACGGGTGGCGTTTCTTTCTCGTCGGAAGATTTTGAGATTTTCTTCGACAATTTTGAAGAAGAAGAAGAAGACAATTTTTTTGAATCTATTTTGAAGCCCACCTTCGAATTCCTTGGAAAAAGTTTAGTAAAATCTTTGTCCGGTGGCTCATTAGAAAATGTAACCTTTAGAGTTTTGCTAACATTCGTGCTGGATACGTGGGGCTCGCGGAACTTCACTCGGCTCGGGCTGCAGAGAATTGAACTTGTTATATTTCTTACTACGATGAAGCTATTATTTGATCTTATATCAAATTTAGGTTTGTAATCATCTTTGCTTGCTTTCCGAAGGACAACAGAGTTGTCATCGACGCTATGAGTGTAATTAGGGCTGATCGTGCGCGGCAGGTCATGGCGAGGCACTGCGGCGGCGGCATGTGACGTCACCGAGAACTTGGGTTCGCAGCTGCCCTCAGGGCCACTGCGGTAGTAGGAGGAGAAATCCTTCACGGTTGGCTCCGGCTCGACCGCGACGGCGACGGCGCACACGGGGGTATCCGTTTGCGTTCTAAATTTTTGTCCATATCGGGCCATTTACCGTCGCCTTCTGTCAAAACTGAATTTTTCACTCTCCGAAGTATTTCGTATTGTTCTTGAGTCATATTTATGATTTCACCAAAAATTGATCATGTCATCGTGCCAACATCGTGCAATAGATCTGTCATCTGTCAGGTGTATTGCTCATTTACTTGTCACAAATTCTATAAAGGAGTTTGTTCGCCTCCGTCAAGGAAGAGCAATTTAATGTCCAACATAACTATGGCAGCAAACAGCTGATGCGACGGAAACACCTAGTTGATCGCGAACCACTTCAATTCATAACATTCTCGTGCCAACAACGGATTGAGTAACATATTTCCTTACAAACTTACTGTTGCAGTCGCCGAAGTTGTCTATGGATGTATGTGACTTTTCGAGTCTGATACGAGGATGGTAAATATAGCTTTGTAAGATAACAATATTGTCCAGAATAAGTTGGTCCTCCGCATACTCCAATTTTTGACTTTATTGAGAGGGGCGAGAGCAGTGTACTGCGGCGCGGGAGGCCCACGCTCTGGCGGCCGCCAAGACGGCAGATGCTCGCAATTGTGCGAGTCAAAGATCAGAGGAAGTGGTGGCGTAGTGGCGGGGAGAACGCGGGCGAGGCGCGGGCAGGCGGCGGCGGGCGCGTGCACGCGCGCACCGGACTACACTCTCGGAACGCTAATTGTTCGGTATTTGTCATCTCTGCCGAAGCCTCCTTGCAGCTGATAATTAACGATGGCTCATAATTGTGTCGCGTGCTGCAGCAGATGGATGCAATTATGGCGCACATGAATATACTTTCTATTGCAACGATAGGTTTATTTAATGCTTTAAGCATTTTAGCCTATTAACAGTGGAACAATTATTGAGTCATAAATGTAAGTTACATCTGTCGATTCTCATGCTATAGGCACCGTGACAAAGGCACACATCTTAATTATCACCTGTTCGTCTAGCTTTTTGGATGCGAACGCGTCATGCGCTCGTTTGGAACCGAGCGGCAAGCAGCGGCCGAAGGGGACATAAAACACAAATGAACAGTCGGTGGGCCGCAGTTAACTCAGCGCGATGATCACCTCGCATACGACAAATAAAATTTTATCGTCAATAAAACTAAAGGAATGGTCCTATTTCAGATAAGGCGTGATCGCTTACTAACCGATAGTTTAACTCTGAGGCAATATGGGCCTGATGAGTGCCGATTAAACGACGCGAAGACGCCACTACGCTTTCGGGTTAGGCTACGCCGCCTGAGTCCCCTTTCCCTGCCTATATAACTATATTTTGGTTTCATGATTGTTTGTGTATGTGAACAAGAAAAGGGAGCACAACTTTTCATAAGACTAAAGTATTTTACAACAAAACGGTCATTCATTTCTGTTGTTATTGCTGGTGTGTACCGTGTGGCCGCTAGCCGCCCCAGGCCGCCGCTGACCGCCGCTGGCCACCGCGGGCCGGTGACTGTGGCCTTTAGATTGACATAATCAATGATGGCTTTTTTATTACATTTGAAAACACTATAAAACAGTCGTATAACAAAGCGTTCCTGTAAATAAAACGCACGCAACAGTGGGAACGCGACCCACTAGAGGTACTTACGTGTTGCCATTAAAAATATTATGGCGTCATCAATTTTAAAATGTCACCGTAGTTTTAGTGCCGTGCCTTTAATATCTGACATTTATGGCTGAAAACGTCAAACACGATGATCTTTAAGGCAAAGGCAAAAGGGCTATATTAACATTGAAGATTTGTTGCGTAATCTCTCTAAACAGTGATGATAAAAGGAGAGAATTTTGAGGACTATACCTTTGTTGAGACTATTTTGTTACTAGTGTTGCTTGAGGCATGCAGTGTCGTAGGAAACGGTAACAAATGAGATAAAGTGGGTAGGCCACTTTATTTCACCTTTCTCCTTTAGTGAAGGAGTTCTACTGCTTCAACCAAAACTTGTTAACGACACCATCTTTTCTTGTCTGCTATTGGTTAGACATCTCATAAGTTAAATATTACATACTTTAAGATCCTAATTAAATTCTACTGAACATGGCTTTAATTTTAATTGAATACATTATTCCCAACATATTTATAATATCACTGACTACTTAATTGTTTATAACTGTTATATTTAAGCCTGAATTAAAATCATAAAAAGATAATTAAATTAATGATATGCTTATCCTCTAGTTTCTAACGTCAACAGTATAATCTAAAAATTGAAAAGTCTGGTATGGTGCGGTAACGATTGTTCGATACCCAACACTACTATATTACGCTTAAAACAAACTGGACGCGATAACCGCACTCGTAAAACAGTCCGGAGACGACAGGGAAGGCAATTAAATACCATCTTGTTAATAACGCGACAGGTGGAGGCGCTCGTAAAGCAGTTTTATGTCCGCGCCATCGCCGACGCCGTCGACGTCGCCCACCGCTGCCTCATACTGTCGCTCATGTTAACCCTTCATTGTTGCTTAGACGTTGTTTAGTTGTTAGGGGTTATTACCCGCAATGTGCCAGTCTGTACAAATACTATAATAAATAGTAATTTAATTATTGATGTTTGCTTCATAGAATGAATGGACAATAAGATCTTCTTTTACAAATTATCCTCTACACATTTGCACTAAAGTTCCCTATTTATTAAATGTATCAGATGTTGCAGGAACCAAACTTAACCCTCGCTCGCCAAACGGATAATTGTGTCTCGATAACATCTCGTGCTCGCGCTTGGACACCATTGTTAACTAGTGTTATTTGTATAATAAAGACGTTTTGATGGCTGGTACAACAACGTAGCTCTTATGCTTTAAGTGATAGAGGTGCTTTTGGCGCGTCAGTATAACTAACGTAACGACAAGCGTGCAACAGGCGCCCCGCAGCGCGACTCGCAACTCTTTTGTGTTGTTAATTCCCTGCTCACCCCCCTTCAGAGAGCGGTAGTAATGGTGTGTAGTGTCGGCTCATTACATATTACTTTTATGTTTCAAACGTCTGTTTGCCCCTTTTATTCTTCTCATAAAAAAATCTATCGAATTTAATTTAATTGTATTGTTAATTTGATATACTTATAGTATATATATTATATACCTTGTTACACACAAGTGTAGACTATTTCACTAACAGCAATCACAATAAAAAATCTTGTCTTAATTAACAATTAGACAGAATTATAAATCAAATATTATCCCTATTGGTTCTAATTCGTTTCAGTTCAAAAAGCCTTAAAAATTAAAAAAAGTGTTTCATTAGGACAGGTGTTTTGGGTCATTTCATTATAAAGTTATGATATTAATGTTCTATTTTGGCAAGCGGAGACGCGCGCCGCACCACACCGCGCCGCACCGCGCCGCACCGCGCCGCACCGCGCTGCGCCGTGGCCGGGGACGGAGCAGGATTGTCGCGGGGTACAAGTGAACGGACATCAGCGTTTTCAAGGTTAAGTATTTCTTTTTACCTGTTTTCATTTAAAGTTTTGAAAATTGGGACAATACTTACTAAATACCAGTGATTTCACAATCTGGTAAATATCAAAGTTATTACGCGACCGTGCTATAACAACGATTTCTATGGTACGCTTATTCATTTTGAAATGCTGCAGGTACACTTGAAGGCATGAAGAATACATATATGTTCTAAAGAATGTAGGAATCAGAATATTTACCTAAAGTATCCTTATATGTATAGGTACACTTTAAAATGTATCAGGATCTGATAACGTTATTCAAAAAGCCGATGACTTGCGCCACTGCCCGTCGCGCCCCCCGCCGGCCACTCCAGGGCCGCTCATCAATAACCCCCTGCGCTCGCCCCGCGCGCCCAATCGCGGGACCCGTTAACAGGTGCTCCATTATCTTGTAATTTAATTTCTAGAATTGTATACAAAATTAAAAACATACATCTCTATCATCTAATAAAATTTAAAATAAACCCTCAAAGATGTTATCTGACACCGTAACGGTATTAGAATGGTAATTTGTCAGTTTTGATTGTCGAAGCTTGAAATTGAAACGTACGTAAAAAAAATTTTTCAACCACGCTGGAAATTAAAGTCAAACATAAAAAAAAACAGAATTAACGATTACTAAGGCCATCTTATACAATAATAGCAAGAAATACAATAAAATCATATTAATCTAATGTCAAACTAACTAAATAAATACCAAGAACTAAGACATAAAATATATCTAATTTTGAGCGTTAAACAAAGTATCAGTTTGTGTTGATTATAGATAAAAATATTATAATCAACTCGTCATTAAGATGTTTATGGCAACATATTCGCGTTCCCGCCATGATTTACGTCGCATCCAATAAAAGATGGCGGCGCGACTCGTGACCAATGCGGCGCGGCGCGGCGCGGGCGTAGCGACGTTTTCCCGCCATACATCGTGACCGCAGCGCACGCAGTGCCTAGCTACGCTGTCCAACAAATTGAGATGTCGATAATTATTTATGCCGACATCATTAGCCGACTAAAACGGATAAAATATATTAAATTATGATAAATAATCATTTCGATACGGCACCGAGCGATATATTACGTTAATACATTTATAACAAACGTCCACTTAAGGCGCGCTATGCATCTTCTTGAATGAGGATGACTTAATCTGCTTCGCTGTAATTGGATTAACAACATGTTAAATGTTAATTCTGCTAGCGTATTAATATATTAACCTTACGAGAGTTCTTGGAGCACATGAATTGTTCATTTGGAAAAAAAAGTTACCAAATGAGAACCATTGCATAAAAATGTTTACAAAAATTCAAGTTTTTAATGGATGTTTTGTAAGCTCATTATGTTAATTTAGTACTTTTTAATCATATTGGACAGTTCTGATGTTAATTTTTGACATAGTGCTTTGAATTATTGCTCCATACAATGTTCTGTTCTTACAGAAAAATATTAGGTCTTGATAAATAAATAATACAATTAGAATAATATTACGGTGCTATATAATGACTGCTCACTGAGCAAAGATGAGAGCTCATTCGTACCCGCGCCCTCGCAACACTCATAAATAAAGTGTCGAGCACTGTAAATTATATTTTACAATTGTTTACACTCGTTTATTTCTTAAACAAAGACCATCTCTATGAAGCTGTTTAAAACGATTTCTTGGTGTAATAATGGTGAGACGGGGGATGGGACGAGCTCGGGGGAGCACAATAACCGTCGCCCGCGCCTCGCCCGAGCGCGTCCCAACTTTACACCTACCATATATTACTTGTTTGGCTTGTATTCTATAGTTTTATGGAGCCTCTGAATGGTCAGCGCTCTACAAAGAAAGTCCTGGCACAATACGCCGTTTAATTTGTTTTGGTTGTAGGGAATTGTCGTTTTGTTCGTTAGATTTATTGTTTTGATGCGCGCAGGCCGGAGCTGACGACGGGGGATCGAATTAGAAATTTGTTGTTTGTGACCTGATGAGACTACGGTCTTCTTTTTTTGTCTGTACGTTTTTAACAATGTTCATTTTAAAGTAAGTATTCGACACGCCTCAGAAATGCATCGATTATAATTATTGTGTCTAATCTTACAGTATATATTATTAATAAAGAGCATGTATAAGAGGAATTAAAAAAAACACTTTGGGACCCCTTCCCCTAAAAAACAAAGAAGTAACCTAAACTTAACCAGCTGGATGCTGAGACTTTTTGCTGGGACGTCGTGTCTCCATTTATCTAAATTGTAAATCACCTTCGTCACCATGACTTTTTATTATTAAAAATAATTCAAGAAACGCTTCATAATTAGGGATAACAAATAAATATATTATTTACGTTACGATTTTAATTTATTAGAATTAATTGATAGGATTTACAAATTAATAACAATTTGTACAAAACTCGCCATCAACGACCATAATTCATTATGTGAGTATTCAGTTAATATTTTATTGGAAATTATTCGAAATAGTCAACAAAATAAACAACTTTAGTCCACCATTCAAAGAATTTTAACAAATAATTTTAGAAGTTTTATCTTGAATCTTTTATAAAATAGTAAAGTGCATTAACTACAAACCATAAAATAATGCGTTCACCTCAATCAAGATAACTCAAACACTTGAAATTCTCGTCGAGTTGTGAACAGTAAAAATTTTATAGCGCTGCACTTTAGCAATGACGAGTTTTGTAAAAAATTTGACAAGCTGATCGTCTGAAAGTTTAGTTGTTGACTTCGCGTTAATAATACACATCGTAAAATATTTGACACCGCTCGTAAACTTTTACATTTAGGTACAATTTATTGTTTACTTTTGTCCATACTTTAAGCTAAGATGATCACTCAACTTATCCAATTTCATGAAATTTTACATCGCGATAAGTCACAAGGTTTTCTTAATCGTCGAATTCTTACTAATATTATAAATCCGAAAGTTTAGATGGATGTTTGTTTGTAGGTACCTACCTCCAGAAAGGTTCAACGGATCTTGATGAAATTTGGCACAGATGTAGAAAATAGTTCTCGAAGAATACATAGCCTACTTATTAAGTTTTTTTTAAATTATACGTGAACGGAGTTGCGGTCGACGCTAGTATAGGTAGTTATAAAACATTCAGAACTATCGCAAAGTAAGGAATAAAAAATAGACAAGGATTATAAAGTCTTCCTAAACGTTAGATCAAGTGATGACAATTGTGAATGGCGGGCCATCCATCAAAGTGTGCAGCGATCAGATGCAATGCATTAAGCCCTTTGTCCACTGCTACATGCTAACTGGTCGCTCGCTGTACAGTATTCGCTAAACAATCGTAAACAAGCGTTATTCTGTCATTATCAACAAAAAGAATCCCTTCGCAAACCTTATACAGGGGCCTTTACTTAACTGTTCTTTTTTGTTGATTTCAGTCAATTTGATTTTCAATTGATCTGTCTATTAGATTTTTTTAAATTAAAAGGTAACAGCAATTAACATCTCAGTGATTTTTGTTAATATAAAACAAGTGATATTTGTAATAAAATAAAAGCTGACTTTAATTTAATACTTAATATTAATAAAAAAACTTTAAAACATAAAAATAACAAAATAAAAAAGATAAGATTATCACAATATCGTATTACAATAATATTTTTGTAATTTCTACAAAACAATTATTAAACCTCATCTAACGCGTTAAAGACCAAACTCTTAAAGTGATCATAAACAAAACAAGCTGTATACAATAAATGGAAACAATAAGTAAGTAACGGGGCTCAGAGGAAGGTCGCAGTAAACCGCGCAGTAGCTCCCACAGCGAGTGATGGATCACCTCCCACCCCCCTGTACCCTTACAACTACTTAAACATACAGCCTTTTCCCGAAATCACAACAAAAAATGTCAGCAGGAGTGTAAGACAAAGCGCTCAGACATCACGCGCGCTTCACGGAATACTTGTCTTTGCTCTGTTGTTGTTGCATTGTTGTTGTAAGCAAGGCCCCACTGCGCAACATTCAACTGCTGTTGCAACAAAACACTCATTAGAATTATGTTAGTGAATGTACTAACTATTGTAATCAGCAAATGTTGCTTGTGTTTGTATCAATATTGAGTTTGTTAAAATTTTTACATTGATAAAATTGTTTTGGTGGTTTATAAAAGCGGCTTACAATCATACGTAATATTAACGGGAAAGGTTACATTTTACATACTTTCTGGTTTAACCATGCTGATGCAAGATTATTATATTACTAGTAGATTTGTTATTTAATAATATTATTCAACATAACAAATGTATACTTTAAATGGTAATTTGAAAGAAGTGATACATTATGTTGACATATAAATACAATGTACAATGTGACGTCAAACAGCAAACAATCGCGTGACAGGAAGAAAGATGAAGGCACTCTATCAAGGGGCATGACAACGGACTTGAATTTCTTCGATTTGTCCATTCATTGTGCGTCATAAAGTGTGACGACAAAGCAAGAGATCCGTGTAATGTCCCTCGTAAAACAATAAACACAATAAACCACCAGCGGCGCGCGCGCAGCCCGCTTCGGTCCGCTCCCACTACCACTGCTGGGCTCCTCACGACCCTTGCGAGCGTTTCAAAACATTGCATATCTCTAACATAGCGTTTCTTCAACTCAACTTTATAAAAATAAATCGTTCCTAACTCTGTTAATACTCTTAATATGGTTGTGCCTAATTTATTCAACAACTATAAAAGTTCAAGTTTGTTTAATGACCCACTTGTAATGATATGTTACAACACTTTAGGTATGCACTTAATATTTAACATTATTATAATAAATCTTTCTTCGCTAAATGAAATACAAGTGGTGTCGCTGAGAGCAGCGGAGGTTGCTCAACAACTACGGTTTATTTATTGTTCAATTTGACATTTAAAACTTCTTTATAGTCATTAAAAAGGTACTTTCTTAAAGAAGTCACAAAGCAAATGAGCACAGATTAAAATAAATGTAAGTGCGACAATAAAAAGCGGAATAAATCAATCGAATAAAGGGGTATATCGATAGCGATCGCCGTATCGAGTCACTAATGAATCGATAATGATCTGCTGAGCCGGTGCGGGCGCGGGCGAGCGCAACACTAGCGCACCATCATTGTGATGTATGAACACAGATAAATCTATTACGAGATGACAACTGCCCCGCGCGGCGGCGGCGGCGGCGGCGGCGGCGGCGGCGCGGCGCATCACACAAACATTATTATTATTATTTTAATGTTATTATTCAAATTATCATAATCTCGGCCGCCATATTTATAGCGGTCCAATAATCCTTTTCGTTTCGCCGCTTAAGGTCCTGATAGGGTCAGCGCTCACTGTCACCTAAAAAGAGAGTTACATAAAAATATTATAATGTTGAAAGTACTACAATTAAAAAATATATTAATAAAGTAGGCAAAATAAGGTAGAGCAAGTAATTAACATTAAAAAATCATGACCATATTTGCGTCAAAAACAAAAATGGCGTCAACATCACTAGTTCATCACTCAGTTATAACATTCAGCAATAAATATTGACAACTGATTATTAAACTTAAAATTAATAAAGCTATTAGTATCTGTATTGACAGTATCAAGAGAGAGAGAGAGTCGGTCCCTGATATCTGAACATCGTGGTAAGCATAATTCTGGAGCGCATGATTCGATTCCACAGACTTTGGTTCAGCGCGTATCTGACGATTGGATCACCATAGATCCTTCACTAGATCGCTCCATCTATAATACAATGGCAACAATTAATCAGTATGAATAATTAATATAGAAACTATTAAACTTAAAGTTTTCGTCAATTCCTCTGTGTTCCAGTGTGCGTGGAGCCTTAATAGGTGTAATGTTTTATAAAATACACTCGGGGATACATCGGAGACAATTTATTTAAGGAAAGATACCTTCTTGTTGTCGCGTCGTCAGCACCAAGCTGTTGTCGACCTTAACACAACGTAATAGAGCTCTATTTGTATCGAAATTGACAACAGTCGACAGAGATTTTATTATAATACATAAGTTTGAAGTAATACGAATGAAATTATATTGTAACTATAAATGAGGTGTTGGTTCGCAGCCAGCGAGCGGTGTGTGATTGCAAAACTAATAACTTATGTCACGCGGAGGCGTCCCGCTAATTTAGTTGTCACGCTCGCAGCTTACTCTGATACATAGTACCTACCTACATACTAACACGCTTCTTGCTTTTATTGTAATCAGAGGATATCGCAAACATAATGCACAAGCTCGTTTAGATAAATCGAGCGAACCTTCTAATAACAAAGTCGTAATCGAGAAAATATTTTTTGGTATCTTGATCTAATACAATGAATAAATAGCTTTTGAAACAAAATCGTACGCGCCTTTTTTAACATAGATAATTAAAGATAGGGACGTCTTAACATTTATTACTAACTAAATGTCAAGTCAAATTTAAATAAAATACCTGCGATTTGACAGATATCAATAATCCATATAAATATGTATTTTCTATGTCCCAACTCACAAGGATGTGTTGAATGCGGGGTGAATATTTCTATTAAAGGATTAAGATGCATGAAGGTAGCGCGGTGCAAATGGCGGCGCAGGAAGTGCCGCAACCCGAGCCGCTTCCGGCGCGAGACGGAGGCGGGGCGGGGGCTCGCGGGGGCACCGTCACGCCCACCGCACGACCTGCACCGCACTGCCTTGTTTACAACATAATCATTCACTCCACGCACCTCTATGTCTACGCCCTTACCTTAGGTATCTACTTAAATGTTGTCACCACCTAGGCAACAATATATTCAGTAAGTTATTTCCAACATTTCGAGTACCTAGTTGAAAATATTTGTAATACTCGTGCATAAGATAAAGTCTGACATAACAACAGTTCTATAACTATTGAACTAAGACAAACAACGCCATCTGTAAGAAATTATTAGATAGGTACATTTTTATATCATAAGGAGGCACTCGAGCAAGCGGCCATCTACTCGTATATTCGTCGAAATAGTGAAGCAACCACTGTCCATAGACATCCGCAATTGCAAATAAGTTGCCTACCTTTAGTAGACGGGAAAGAAGACCCACAGAGTATTCCTCCTTCATGTGCGTCTCCCTCTCTTTCAAATAAACTTTCCCTTCCCATCATTTTCTTGTAAGAAAAGGATGTGAAGGTAAAGGGGACTAAAATTTATTCTCCGGCACGCACACTCGTCAGACGAAACGCGGAATTGCTTCCACTTGACGCATACCTTCTGTGTGGTCGTGGTATTCTAGGCCCATTCCTGCTAACAGATATTGTTGTCTACCACTGTTAAACTCATACTCGTACTTGCTGTGACCAAACAACCATGTCCTTTAATATTGTTATGTGAATAGTTAATCTGACAAAGACAAAAGTGTTGTAAAGAGCGACTATTGTCATCCATCTATCAAACATTTATCTCTAGCATCCAAGGTTTGACAAGAGAACGCCGCTAATTAAGGTATCACAGCATCAATCATCTCGTCCACCTTGCGGTGCGGGGCGGGAAGATACGAGGCGGGGGGAGGGATGCTGTCAAAATGTTTCCGCGACCGGGGATTTGATTAAGCCAGGAGGAGCGGCGCTGGCCTTTGACAAAAAAACAAACGCGTCCAAAGCCCGCGCGGTGTCGGGTTGCTGCCCCCCGAGCCCCCGTGACCCGCCGCCCGTTCCGATAGGGTTACCCGATACACTATTATGCCATTATTTAGAAAATACTAATTGTGAAGGCTTTCGGATGCTCTTTCTGTTCACAACAACACTCTCCCCGCCGCTGTCGCCGGTGCTGCAGCAGGTTGTGCCGCGGTCGCGCGCCTTCAGTCACTCACCTTTTATTATCCATTGTTGTCACCAACAAGTATAGTCTGTTATGTAACTGTTCAGTACTATTATGGGATTCGTATATTAGTGTGAGCATAATATGGAATCGTTTAGGATTTGAGCACCTTTCAAAAATTAAACTTTTCTTAAATAAAACTGACAAAAGCCTTCTCATCTGTTTAAGAAAACAAAAATATATCTTATGCACGTAGTGATACTCGTGTCTCACTTCTAACATTATATCATCTTACCGAAAGCTAAAAAGCTAATGAGAATGTAACTCGCAACAGTTGTACAAACAACCAAATGATCGCAAGCCGCGTTACACGACACGACACGCTAACTTTACGATATCATTCAGAGAAATAAATACCTACCTATAGGTACATACATACCTAATAATTAACAAGTTTTCTGTTTCAAATAAACTTGTATAAATTGCTTCTGAATGAAGAGGATAGAAATTACCAATGAATAAATTAATTAAGTATGTTTTGATTTAATTTTCCAGAAAAGTAACGTAAAATAATATAAGTTAAAGCACCGGGGCGGGGATATCGTGTTACAATAAAAATATTAACAAACAAAAATATCTCGCGATACGCACAAAGGTGGCGTCTGTCAATGTTACGGAGCTTGAACAAATATTGTTGCAGCGCTTTTTACTGAAGCCGGAGACGTCGCGTTACCTCCGAAGTGTCGATTTGAGGGTAATTTTAGCAACGTAAGACTTATTGATTTAAAAATAAAACATAGGTAATTTAAACCACTCAATTTTATTACCTGCTATTTGCTAGTTAAAAGTTAAGTCGAATATTTTAATCTAATTGTATGGCTTTCACTAGAAAAACTTGCATCTGTCATCTGTCCAACATTTTGCACTTTTGGTGGGAAAGGGGTTCTCGCGTCAATGACAGGTTCCCACACACGTCACTCGGCCACTCAGCATTCGGCGAGAAGTCAAAGGCATCAAGGTGCATTCTGCCACTTTGCAGACGCGCCCGACTGGAATAATCTTATTGACTTGTTGACATTTCTAGTGTACTTATTGTACTTTACTTTGAATTGTAAATCAAAAACCTTTTGGCAACACCCAGCAATGCAAATATCTCATACGAAATAATAATTGTAATTGTAACGCGTGTATTTTAATATAATGTATATTGTGTTCGATGAGAATGTACATAGACAGGAGTAAAAAATGTAGTTACGAAAAATAATAATATTAGTTGACATGATCAAATAATTATACAAATCGATATTATTGTTTATAAGCTTAGAAAGTTTACGGGTAATTCATGGTTTGTTTTTTAACTCTATTATTTTATTTTAATTCTCAAAACTGATATGGTAGTTAAAACGCAAAATAAATACACATAAAGGTACATATAAGATTAATTTTAAAATCAGGCGGTGACACCTATTGACGGAAAGTAGTCATTAAAAAAAATCATGCAACGCCATCTTTTGTTAGATAGCACAATTATGTTTGGGCAATTTGTCGATCACAATTGTAGTTACTTTTGATTTTCTAAGATAGATGTCTCTTAAAGTTTTTAATGTCCTTCTTCCAATTATATTGTATCTAGGCTTTAACGTAATTTACCAAATTTCCATATGAAAATCGATTCAATTTGAACACATTTTTGTACCACAATTTACAAAAGAATTTTCAAACTCATGTGATTCTCTAGTAATCTGCTGTTCTCTGGATTATGTTTGACTGTCATGCTCGAGTTATATAGTTTCTGCTTAAATATAACATTAATTCTTGTACAAATCTTGTGCTCCCAATTCAAAAATGGACAAAATTTAATTTTAATGCACAAATAAATAGTCGTTTATAGGGTGAAATGAAACATGACAAATATTAATAACAAATACAGCAAGTTAATTTATATTTAAATATTATAAATGAACCCGCAGACAGTGTGCCTGTGATAAGTCAACTAAATAAAATCACACATTAAAAAGATAACATTACCTTTACTATGAAATTTTATAAGCAATATTATACATTAAAATTTAATACAAAAACCGTAAGACACAGTTTTAGAATTCAATAAACACATTGAACTCTCAACTAAGACAACTTAAGTATTTAGTCACAAATACAATATGCTGGTTACATTTGTAGTTAGAATGGCACTTTATAATACAATTTAGATCACAAATTTCATTTGTGTGACAAGCAAATGCTACGCGCTAATTTTTGTCGCAAACGCAGTAACTCTAGAAATAAATACAAAACCCTATCTAAATATCCCCAGTGATTTGATTCATTCTCAAAATTTTTTTACAATATGCATTTATTTACTAAAAACTTTCAAAACTTACATTTTTATATATTAACTTTATGTTTTTATATGTATTGTTATATTGCATGAGTATTAATTTTACAAACATGGCAAATTTTGTGTTTACACTAAAGCGAGACATATCAAATTCCTATTAGATGCCCAGCAAAGATCTCACAGCATTTATATAAAGAATATAGAATAAAACAATGTCCTCTCACTTTACAGAAACTTTGCAAATCTCTGCAACATGTTTGCCATCCACCGCTGTGTATGGAGCCTTCGTGTCCAGCAAGTTGTTGGCTACACTTTCACTGCTAAAGCATTGCATAACGCCCAACTATATATAAAATATATAACAATGTGGCAAGTATAATTGAATTAGCTTCTACACAACATTTTATATTGACAATATCAGAAAAATAGTCAAATGCTAGCACGGACACCATTCCACTCTAACAGAAAAACTTCCGCTGCTTTGATTCAAAGTCATCATCACTATCGGAGAAGCACGCAGTAAACCCACTCTTGTCCCTAGAGTCCCGTTTTAATAACTGTCTATTTTCACCTGCAGACTTTTTTAACTGAGTACATCTGCCACTTTGTCGTTTTTTCTTGGTTGAATTGTCCAATATATGTGACTCCGTGGTTCCGGCCACGTTCACCGCAGCCATTGAACTTAATTGTTCCGTGGAGTTGCTAAGAACAAGAACAGAGTTATCGGTTTGTCCCGCTCTCTGGTTTATCTTACGACCGCTTCTTGTTCGGGATACAATCTCTTCTTCTGAGTTTTCTTTGCGATCAGAGTTTGTAAATTCACTTTGCTTTTTACACATACGCTTTCGTCTATCCGTAGCACTTCTGGAATTATTAACTTTGATAGGAGATTTGCCCTCAGGATTACAATTCCTTTGTCGCTTTGGATACCTTGAGGTGCCATTTGAGTGTACTGTTTCATTAACATTGCTGACTTCTTTGTCACTGCATTCAGCCTGCTTATTATCGGTTTGCTTGGGATTCATAAATTTCAACAAGGAGGTTGAGCGACTTACTCTTGTGACTTTTGAATTCTGCTTCGAAGTGACCAAGTTAATGACATTCTGAGATGAGTCTGTGCTGTAGTTCAGGATGGCAGAATCCTGAGGCCCAGTATTGACAGACTTATTTACACATACAACTGTCTTGCTTTCTTGTTTCTGAGGGCTCTCTTGTGATTCCTTGATAAAAGTTCTGTTGAGTTTACTTCTCATATTCCTGGGAGTCTTTGTTAAATGCGTTTTGGTGGAACGTATATAATTAGCAGTAAAACCAGACACATCGCTGACATCTTCTAATTTGCCATTAAGTACCCCAACCTTTGATTTTTCATTAGAATTGTTGGAGGGTTGCTCCTCCATTGTTACATCATGGGCAATCGTTTTAGTCTCATCTTCTGGGATTTTAGGTGCTTGATTTTCTGGTGATATTTGTGAGGTTGGCAAAGGTTCTAAAGGTAATGTTTTATTAATCACCTTAATTGTACTATCCAGTTGATTGTCATTTAAGGATTTTTGCAACTTCCTAAGACTACGCCTCAGAGCTGTTACTTTTGGTGTTGATGTCACCATTTTATTCTTTTTTTCAAAATCCATTTTGTTTTTTTTCTGTAGTCTCATTCTTTTTGGCTTAACCGCTGTTGACGATTTTTTCACAACAAAGTCTTCATCTGACCCATTAGAGCTTGCTTTGACATTGGTTTTGGCAACTTGCAGCTGAGTATCTGTTGTGAAATAGAATGCACTTTGTTCTTTCTCAGTAGAGACAGAGTCTTGATCAATAAGCACCAGTTTTCTCTTATTTTTCTTCCTAGGAGAAGGCACTTCTTTAACTGCTTTAATTTTTGAGTTATACTTTGAGCAATGTGCTTGTTCTTTAGGCTTGTTATTGGTTTTGTCATATGTGTACAGGCAAGGTGCACGTTTTGTGTGCACCCAGTAAGAGATCTCCTCCATGTTGTTCATAAAGGGATTGTCAGAGGGCTTAAGTTTCCAGTAGCCGTTTTCTTGAGCTGGTTCCATGCCGAGACGCAATGACTTCTGATCAGGTGCAGTAGGCACTGCAGCGGCGACATCCAGTTGCAGTTCGCGCGCACCACCATGTCGCTCCCGCTCGATGCCGACACCCCCATTGGCCGCTGCCTCGAAATCACCAAATCCATCGTTTTCACATTCCATACACCTGTAATGTTTGTATTACCATTGTATTTTACTATACTTCGATATTTTAAAAGGTTTCCAAGAGTAAAAGGTAAGTTAGTATCTATTAAAAATAAATGTAATCTTTAAAAAAATTGTAAAATCTTTAGATGTTTGACAACTCTAACCACGGCAGTTATGTGAAAACATTTTCACGGTTATTGTTTGCGTTTTCTAATCATTTAAACATTAAAAAGGTTAAATTTCCCTGAAAATAACATCTTTGCAGATTTATATCTTATAAAATATATACACAGCATCGTTAAAAATTACGTATAAATCCACGCCGAACCATTCAACACTTCTAATGACGAATCGACGTCTTAATAATTACCTTATTGCAAATACAGGTACCGATAATGCAATTTGCACTTGACAAACTTATCCATTTAAGTAAATTAACAAATACTTTTTATGAAGTTTAAGCGATACATGAATACAATACAAAATCAAAATTAGTAGTAAACTCGCCGCAGAGGAAAAGTAGGCAGTAATGTTGCCGTTGTTATTAAAATAACGTACCAATTTTTTACTATTTTGATCGAGTTCCTGTAAATAAAAAACGCTTATTTTTTTATTTAGATTTAGTTTATAAATTACTATTTTTTTTATAAAGTAAACAAACGACAGTCAACAAATTTTTGATTTATAACATCTTTACTTTAACACTAAATAATCCTAAATCAGATCAACACAAAGATTCAATTCATTTTCTGTTGACGCACTAGAGTGCGTTATGTATGTGTACAAAAAAATAAGTAAGCTATAATAATAGTAATAGTAATAATAATAATAATAATTATAGTGATGATGGAATTCTGCCATGAAAACACCGCCAAAGTTCCATACAAAATAAGCAAAATAATTTTGTTCGAAGTTTCGCTAGCCTGCTGTTTATTTACTCTTTGGTGTTAGTTGTTGTCAATGTCATTTCTAATTTTTGCGGGTAAAATTGGCTTTTTATGTTTCCTAAATTCCTAAATAACATTAACCTGCAGTAACCAAATAATAATTTGTATGTTTATTGCAATGAGTTTCTAAAAAAAACAGTATGAACGACGTGCAGAACATAATAGATCGTCAGCTTGGCATATGTAAGTGTTTACAATAATTTAAGGGTAAAGCATATTTATGTGGAACATTGTAGAAGAAAGGTTTGTTTTTTTTATTATAGTTTGCCGTTTCAACTACGATAATATACTTAAGCGCCTGGTTGTGAACTACGAGGAGTCGTTTTACGGTGCGTTGAGTGCGGAACAAGACCCACCTATTTTCGCATGCCGATTCGCAGAAGCCGGCGGTTACGAACACATTCTTGCTCTTGCTAATGAAGATGGGAGAGTTGTTATTCAGGTATTATTTTTACGTTAATCTATATAACGGCTAGACTCTGCATGTTCTATAAGTGCATTAGTATGTTAATGGGCGGTGCTTGGCCCCCGTCGCCCTCGTTGCCCTTTGTTTTTGCAGCAGAGCCTTTGCTTACAATATTATTAAGTTGTCTTGATAGTGACATCAGTGCTTTTAGCTTGGTCCAGAATACATCATCTATTTAGATTTTTTCAATGATAAAAGGTGGAGAACATGCAAGCTGGAATGTGAAATAGCTTGATATACAAGCTAAAATAAAGATGTGACTACTGCCCACAGATATCGTAATATGCAGATGTGTCGTATTTAGCATCCTTACAGTATACAACCAATTTGACACTATACTCACTTTACATTATAGTTTACATGATAACATATTTTATAATAACAGTAAATAACACACAACAATGACAAATAAAAAAAATACATAGATGATGCACAGATCTTAGGTATCCACCAAATCCACTTTTCATCCTACCATATCATTATTACCAAAAAAGGGAGCCAGGAGAAGAGATATATTGGCCTCTTGAACTTGTTATACAAATGTGTTTTGAAGTTTACAACTGATTGTTAATAAGTTTTTTTATGTTCACTGAGAGAAAAGCTTTGTATAGAATTTTTTTATATTGGTTCAGTAGTTTAGTATTATTCAGAACAAACAATGAAATATTTATTAATATTAACACCTTTATTTTTAATTACTTATTTTTGTAAATTCCCTAGACACAATCAAATCACGACATTGAACACTTTGACATGATACCTTCATGTTTTACTCCACATATATACTTCTTTATCTAATTTAATGTATTACAGTTTTATTGTAAAATTCAGTAGAAATGAGAAATTACGACAAACCTATCTGAACAATTATCTTTCTTAGGCTGAAATCATTAATTTATTACAGACGGACATGATTTAAGTATATATGTTAAGAAGAATAGTCATCAGTTTAGTTTGTAATGAACCTTTATTCAACAGAAAAGTAAAGATTTAGTCTTTCAGAATATAAGTTGTTGATTAAAATGATTTAGAATAAACCAAATTATTTTACCTAATCATTAATCAGATTTATCAGATATTAAATTATTCAAACTTTTGTGAGAAATTATCTTTAACTAATAGAATATGAGTGAGTGACGGTCCGCATCTGCGAAATAATACCAGTCCCACTAACCCTGGTGAAGGGACCCCAATGGGCTCAAAACTAGTCTGTGCCAACATTGGACATATGTATGTGATTGTTTTAGCATTTATCAGCATTTGGAACATTGATAATATTGTTATCAGCTGCCCGAATCATTAGAGTTTAACACCTCTAATCATTGTTTGTTTAAGGCATATAATTGAAAAAGACTTTATTTACGTCTCTATCTAGAAAAATATGATAATCTTTTGTCAAAATTATTGAAAAATATGATGTCATTTTGTATACATTAATATTTGTTGTGAAATAAATAAACACACACAAATGTACATAGATAAGATTGGATATTAACTAACTCACCATCTAAAACCTCTTGAGCACTGTGTCTGTGTGCGTTAGGTATATATATATCAGTGGGAACCACGCCTCTCACATATACAATTGGAGTTTGCACATTGAGGAATACACTTGTGTGTAGGAGATGTTCTTGACCGCTCTACTCTTGATGTATTCAGTTCCTTAAGAAATAACTTATGTGGTTCCATCCAATTTACCCTTATTATTACATTCGTGTGTTTTAGTTATGTGATCTGTGACATATAGTGATCGTAAAAAAACTAAACACAGTACTGCATACAACTGTGCAACTGCGTGCAGATCAAAACAGAGTCGACAGAAACAAGCGACCGTCGTGAGTACATAAGAGAAGCATATATACTAAAGGATTCAAGCAGGGAAGTTCAAACAAAGTTCGCTTTCCAGAAATGGGTATATTTTGCGAAATAAACTTACACAAATCCCATAACGGGGTATTCGTAGCCGGAGGTAAAGTTCATGGAGTTATAAGATATGCACTTGATGTAGAGACCACTTTCACTGAAATATATGTTTCTCTAAAAGGAAAAGGAATTTTGAGAATAAAGGAGAAACATAATGACAAAAGCAAAGAGTTCACTCACTGCAGCAGCGAGGATTACCTGGACCTCAAAAACGTAGTGACGGAATCTGACATGAATGTCATCCCCACGGGCTCATATGATATTCCTTTCAACTTCGAATTACCTGAAAACATACCGCCGACGTTTCGGCACTCGAGCAGTAACATACAGTACGCCATTAGTTGCAACATCCAATATCATATACGCATTAAGTTCAAAAGACCGGGCTTTTTGAAGTTCGCTAAGATGTACAAGAAAGAGATCGAAGTCGAGTCCGGCATCACTCCGAGACTTCCTCTGGATCCCATTATATACGGAAAGCAGAAAAAACTATCGCAACTATTTTCTCGCAAGAGCAACACGATCACCATGAAAGCCGGCGTAGCCAAGTCTGTCGTCGCTCCCGGGGACAAGCTGGAGCTCGAATATGAAGTTAAGAACGACTCCAACACAACGGTGAAGGCCGTCGAAACTAAGATCGTAGAAGTTCTCAAGTTCACGACAAAAGCGAAAACTGTGAATGTGTCGCGGGACGTGCCGCACGCGGAGTGCAAGACGGGCTCGGTAGCGTGCGGCGAGAGTCAGGCTATGAGGCTGCTGCTAGACGTGCCCGCTGACATCAGGTCCCTCGATTTCTCCGGCATCGTGGCTAGGGACTATTTCGTGCAGATGACCGTGGAGCTGCCCTTCCCGCACTTTAACTGCGTGCTCCTGATGCCGCTGCAGGTGGGGCAGGTGGAGCAGGTGGGGCAGGGCGGTCGCGGGTGTGCAGCCACCCCGCCGCCCTCCTACTGGGAGGTGATGCCCGACGACGATAAGGATCACAAGGAATAGGCAAATTAACCTAAACCTTACGGTGACATATTTATGACATAGACATCAATAATGTGCCATTAAATGATTAAAATCTAATTTATTATTAATTATGTGTATTTATTTCTACTATTAGAACACCCATCTCTTCATTATCGTAACGACTCTACTTCGTCTTGGCGGATCATAAACTATGACGTTACATTTGATAAAATGTAATTAGCAAACAGAATTTTTTTTGAAAACTGAAATTTTCTGAAGTCTCAGGAATTTCATTAAGTCGATATCGGCATTGATACAGCGATGATTTCGTCATTATTTATCTACAAAATCCTCTTCAGTATATGCATGTGAAATATTTTGTAGACGTCAGTATTTATTGCTAAAAAGTAGAAACTTTGATAAGAATAATTAGTCTATCGTCTAGTAGCGCGCTTGCGTTTATAATTTGGAAAATTGAAAAAGATAATTTTTGATACGACTTCCCCTATGTTTTCTCTTGTCTTAATTGCATCAGTAAGACTGAGATGTCGTGTCACCAGGACACGTCGAGCACGCGGGCGGCGAGCTGCCTGGACGGCTTTCAGTGCCACAACAACGCCGTCTTCGACCTCGCCTGGGCGCCCTCGCACATGAGCTTCGTCACCGTGTCCGGTACGTGGACTCGCGCCCTCACTCATTCATACTTGAAACCTAACATTTGATTATAAATAATAACATTTTTTGCAGGAGATCACACAGCAAGCCTTTGGGATCTAGCGGAAGGAGCACCGAAAAGAGTCCTAGTTTTTTCGAATCACACGAGATCTGTCAAAACTGCAGTTTTCCCTCCGGGAACCCCTTCAGTGTTCGCCACCGGCGCCAGAGACGGTCATATATTGTTATGGGACATTCGCACCAACAATCAACCCAACGTCATACTGAAACCGGACAACTGTCTCATGAACTGTCATTCCAGTTTCACTCCTAAGACTCCCGGCTCCCACGGGAAACGAAACCGGCTGGACACGAACCGCGCCATCAGCATCACCGGTCTCGTCTTCCAGGACGACCTCACGCTGCTCTCCTGCGGAGAGTGCGACGGCAACATCAAGGTGTGGGACCTCCGCAAGAACTACAACATCTACAAGAGGGAGCCGCTGCCCAAGCACTCCATACCTTACTGCGGCAACTCCGCCAAGAACGGATACACCAACCTGGTGATCGACGAGTCCCGCGTGCGGCTCTACGCCAGCTGCATGGACAACGTCATCTACTGCTTCAACGTGGCCACCTACAGCGCAGTGCCCGAGCAGCGCTACAGCGGCCACGAGAACGGCACCTTCTACATCAAGGCCGGCCTCAGCCCCGACGGCCTCTATCTCGTCAGCGGCAGCAGCGACACGCACGCCTACATCTGGAACGTCAAGTGCTCCGAGCCCGTCGTCAAGTTGGCCGGACATCGCGCCGAGGTCACCTGCGCCGCCTGGTGCCAGCGCGGCGACACCAAGATCGTCACCTGCAGCGACGACGCCCGCCACAAGATCTGGCGCATCGGCCCCGAGTTCCTCCCCGAGTTCCCCCCCGACCGCCCCGACCTCGGGGGTCGCGCGGAGCTCGTCCCCCGCACCGACCTCGCCACGCTGCCCAAGTGGGGGCCCGGAGACCGCACGCCCAGCTCCCTCAAACGGAAACACGTCGCCACGCCCGGCTCCTCCTCCTCCGCCGCCAAGCGCCCCCACAGGCCGCCCGCCGACCTCCCCAGGAGGACCAAGAGGTGTCTCACCGATCTCATGAACGGCTCCAAACGCTCCGAAACCGACGAGGCCGAGGTGCTAGTGAAGCGGCTGAGGCTGGACGCCTCCGCGCGGCCGGACGCCGGGGATCGGGAGTCGTCCCCGACCCCCCGCGCCGGGGACCCTCTCGAGCCCCACTGGAGCTACCTGCCCCCCGCGCCAGGAACCTCGTTCATGACTCCGACGAAGAATTACCAAGCGAAGCGGAGCCGTGTGCCGAGTCCCGAGATGTCGGACACGCACGAGTGTACGTCTCCGCCGCGGCGCTTCGCCGAGCGCACGTCGCCGGCCAAGCTGAGGATCATAACGTTCACGACGCCCACCAAGAACTTGCCGGACTTCGTCGCGAGCGGCGAGGCGCCGCATCTGCGTCTCATGTCACCCGCCAAGAAGAGGCGCGTCACCACAGACTGGCTCACGCGCATCGCACGCGAGAAGCGGGGCCGAGCGGACCCGCCCGACGCGCCCCCCGCACCCCCCGCCGGCGACTCCGCGCCCCCCGCAGCACCCACCGCACCCCCCGCGCCCGCCCGCAGGAACTCCAACGCCGACAAAACCCCCAAGACAAAGTCGGGCGGCGCCAGGACATTGTTTACATATTTCAATGTTGACAACGCGCTCAGAAATGTCAAAAGTGGCTCCAAACAAAGCTCGTAAATACATGTCGTAGTGAGAGATAGAGAGTGAGAGTGAGAGATAGAGAGTGAGAGAGAGAGAGAGAGAGAGAGAGACTCGCCCGCAATCAAACATCACCGCGACTGCTGCAGACTTGCATTTATCTAATTAAGATAAATTAATTACTATTGTGATTGGACTGAATTAGTGTTTTAAGAGAAATAGTTTCTAATTTATATTAGCACAAGAGAGGAGAAGAATTTCATTTTAGAAGTTGCGAGGCCGAGGCCGAGGCCGAGGTGGTATCACACCGAGTGTCAATTTTTTGAAGAACCATTATTGTGTTCACAAATTACAATGATTGTGTTTCAGAATCATGTATCTTTCAGTTGCAATGAATTTACTATAACTTTAATGTACGCAGTGAATGTGTTAAATAATTATGACTTTCGTAATTGTCACTTTTCAATAAAATGTAATGTATTGTATAAAAGTAATAAATGTCGTACAAACCTGTCGCCGCTGTTTCATTGTTATCATGACAAGTTATGACGTCAGTGCGGCATGTTGTCACCTGTCACATGTCGCGTATCTGCTTTGTTTCCGCAGTTATCTTAGCAACAATTATCTACCTGCCGATAGCCGACCGAAGACAAGTCCACGTGAGTGAGGCGATGTTTATTTAATCTAACTAATATAATAAATGTGAATGTGTAGATGTATGTTTGTTTGAATGTATCTCAACAACGTCTCAACAAATCTGGATGAAATTTGGTATGGATACGAAACATAATCTGGCGGAACACATAGGTTTTTTAATTCCGCGCGGACGGAGTCGCGGGCGACATCTAGTGTTGTAATTATAATAAATCCTCTTTGTATGTTTTTCAATAAATAACAACAGTATCTAAGTTTCCATGACAACATGTTCGGTACAGATGTACTATAGCTCGTCATTGTTTGAATTTCGCGGTTGACCAATACGGGTTTTATGTTGGTAGGTCGACTCATTTTTATTCTCCCGCACAAGCGGGTAGTTAGAAATCCCTCTCCGCTACGGACGGGCGCGGGGCCTGCGGGGGGCTTGTGCGGGGAAGGGTGAGTCGACAGAGCGCATCGAGTCAGCATAAAAAGTGGTCGGCAGTTGGATAGCTCATCGGACGTGTCTTATATTTAGCGTACAGGGTCGCTAAGTTTACGGTTCCGCGTTCGGTTCGGTAAAGGACGCGTCTATAGGGCGCTTACGGGAAGCGGTGCATCGGGTGCATCAGGAGTGCAGCATTGCTGGCGCCTTTAGACTGTATGACAGTGACTTACTTGACTCGACTGACACCGACAGAGTGACCAGGCACCTGCAGGCGGTGAACGGGGCATCGAGTAGGTAAGTGCCACTTCATATAATTACAATATTTACGCCAGGCCTTGTGATACGTAGTTTAAGGCAGGTTGTGCCGCGGGACCCGAACCCGTCGTGTACGGCACAATTCGATGGTAGCAGAGCGTGGTTCGGTTAACACGTAGGTTATAACCGCGTGGTTATATTCGGGTTACGTGTTTTTCGGGTACGTATTTACATTGCTTGGCGAAATATTGTAGCGTCCTTCTCGCGCGGAATATAACGGAATACAACGGAATATTACAATATATTACGTCGTACAATTAGGTAGGTTTTTAATCAGGTCGTTTATGATAATTCTTTATTGTACGATTGCTACGTAATATTAATCGGCCATTAGGGTTCCGTTTATTGATTTCGTATAGTTTAGATTACTTCATTTAGAGTTCTTTCACAGTAGTTTTATATTTAATTGAGTAATTTCACGGTTTTTTCTAGTATATTTAAATTAGGGCTTTTTTACGTAACGGTTTTTTTTGTAGTTTATGTTACGGTGTATAATTCAATTTGGTGATTTTTTAATTTGTTTTTTTTTTCATGTTACGGTTAATAATTCAATTTAGTATTTTTTTTCTTTTGGTAGTTTTTATGTTACCGTCGATAATTTAAGTTGGTCGGTTTTCATTACGGTTGTTTTTTATTGTTTTTTTTATTTTTTTTTATTAGGTAATTCTTTGTAACGGGTTTCATACATTTGGTTAAGGCGAGAATTATCTACCCACCATTTAGATTGTTTTTCCTTTAACGACCATTTGTAGTAAGCGGTTTCTGGAAGCATCGATAATTTTCTACCTTCGATTTTATTTTTTTTTTTTTTTTTTGAAATTTCATTTTATTAATCATGGCCGGCAAATATACCGCTAGGATAACAGGTGTGCTGAGATGGCTCGGCTCAGCGGTTTTGAATATTTCTAGGCAGGACCGTGCGCAGGCCCTTATGGCTAGATATCAGGTTCTAGACGATCAAATGGCGGATCTATATGCGGCGTACCGTGGCATTCTAGAGTTAGGCTTAGAAGCGGATGCCATGGCTAAGATTAATGCTGACATTGATCAGGCCGACGACCTGGCTGATCAAATTATTCAGGCTGTTGGTTGCCTTAAGGGGTCAAGCGCTGCTGACGCGCGCGTTGCTGCGGAGTCGGAGGCGTCACCAGCGCTCATGAGTAGATTGCCGCTGCTCGATTTGCCACAATTTAACGGTGACTTGGAACAGTGGGTTGCTTTTAACAATTTATTTGAAAGCATTGTTCACAGTCGTAGGGATTTGACCCCTGCTCAGAAGCTTGCCTATTTGTTGGCGTCGTTAACGGGAGAGGCCAAGGGCCTTGTCCAACATTTAGGTCTTGTTGACGGTAATTATGATATCGCCCGGGACTTACTCAATCGTAGGTATCAGAATGTTCGGCGATTAGCAGATAGTCATGTTGCTGCTATTCTAGGCCTACCTAGGATTTCGGTTACGCAGTCGTTGCGCACACGACTTCTAAATCCTTTGTTAATAGCGGTCAACGGTCTCAAGGGTTTGGATTTACCTGTGTCCACGTGGTCGTTTTTATTATTGCACATAATTCTTTCCAAATTACCATACGATTTACAACATAGATTTGAACTGGAATACGGCGGGGACTCCGCCACTCATCTTCCCAGCTTTGACAACCTAATTTTATTCCTGGAGGATGAGTGTCGTCGAACAGAGAATGTCCCTCCTCCTCCTCCAGAGCCTCTCGTAGTTGCTCCTAGAGCGAGGCCCGCGGGTAAAGAACACCGTCCACCGGTTTGGGCGCATAGTAGGCCGCGGATGTTTAACGCAGCGGTAAGACAGGCACAGGACATTCACTGCAGTTATTGTCGGGATACAGGACACGGTGTTACGGGTTGCCCCAAGTTCCGGGAACTACGTTGGCAAGCTCGGCGCGGTATTGCTCGCCAACGGTTTTGGTGTTATTGCTGCTTGGGGGACCACCTTGTCTCGCACTGCCAGTCAACTCGTGCGTGCGGTCAGTGTGGAGGTAGGCATCATCTCCTGCTGTGTGGAAACCGCAACGGCTCGCACTCGCCAACCACTCCGGGGCATGTAACTTCCCCTGTTCATAATAAAAATACGGAGGAACAGTGGTCTGGAGCTATGCAGCGGACATCAGGTCGCCGTGATGTTAGGTCTCCACCACGGCTTAGGGCAAACCACGGACGGCAACGTGTACAGGGTTCACCAGTGAGCACGGGCGGGGGGCCGCGTGATTCTTGTAGCGCCCCTCAAGCTGCGGCACAGGAGCCTGGTGCGGCCGGCGCTCGCTCGCCACTCCACTTCTTGGACTGGCCTCGGTTGGAGCGTCGCCGACCGTATCGATCGGATCATCAGGTGATAAGTGATCAGGGTAGCTTTCCCTCCACACCACATATAAATAAATCTTCACAGGAACGATAATTCGTTCCACTTATCCATCGCAATGCATCTCATCGCTTAGTACGGTTTCACTGTCCACCGCTCAGGTTCGCGTCGGTTCTCTTCGGAGTAAACAGGTAACCACGCGCGCGGTTTTGGACTCGGGTTCATAGGGATGCATTGTTTAAATACGGTCGGTGGAACATTTACGGTCGCGGATCGACCGGGTACGGATTACGGATTTATTCGCGGAACAGGTAAAGCGAATTGGATGGTCACATAGATTTTATTAGGCCACTTGGTGGTAAAGCGAGCAGTGGCAACTCTCCCCCAGCTCGTTTAATTTTGGGTTTCGAATTACGGTTTTAGACGCAGCCAGATATCGTCTGGCTGGGGCGGGGGACTGTTCGGTACAGATGTACTATAGCTCGTCATTGTTTGAATTTCGCGGTTGACCAATACGGGTTTTATGTTGGTAGGTCGACTCATTTTTATTCTCCCGCACAAGCGGGTAGTTAGAAATCCCTCTCCGCTACGGACGGGCGCGGGGCCTGCGGGGGGCTTGTGCGGGGAAGGGTGAGTCGACAGAGCGCATCGAGTCAGCATAAAAAGTGGTCGGCAGTTGGATAGCTCATCGGACGTGTCTTATATTTAGCGTACAGGGTCGCTAAGTTTACGGTTCCGCGTTCGGTTCGGTAAAGGACGCGTCTATAGGGCGCTTACGGGAAGCGGTGCATCGGGTGCATCAGGAGTGCAGCATTGCTGGCGCCTTTAGACTGTATGACAGTGACTTACTTGACTCGACTGACACCGACAGAGTGACCAGGCACCTGCAGGCGGTGAACGGGGCATCGAGTAGGTAAGTGCCACTTCATATAATTACAATATTTACGCCAGGCCTTGTGATACGTAGTTTAAGGCAGGTTGTGCCGCGGGACCCGAACCCGTCGTGTACGGCACAATTCCACGCTCACAAACCACGCTCTGCTACCATCGAATTGTGCCGTACACGACGGGTTCGGGTCCCGCGGCACAACCTGCCTTAAACTACGTATCACAAGGCCTGGCGTAAATATTGTAATTATATGAAGTGGCACTTACCTACTCGATGCCCCGTTCACCGCCTGCAGGTGCCTGGTCACTCTGTCGGTGTCAGTCGAGTCAAGTAAGTCACTGTCATACAGTCTAAAGGCGCCAGCAATGCTGCACTCCTGATGCACCCGATGCACCGCTTCCCGTAAGCGCCCTATAGACGCGTCCTTTACCGAACCGAACGCGGAACCGTAAACTTAGCGACCCTGTACGCTAAATATAAGACACGTCCGATGAGCTATCCAACTGCCGACCACTTTTTATGCTGACTCGATGCGCTCTGTCGACTCACCCTTCCCCGCACAAGCCCCCCGCAGGCCCCGCGCCCGTCCGTAGCGGAGAGGGATTTCTAACTACCCGCTTGTGCGGGAGAATAAAAATGAGTCGACCTACCAACATAAAACCCGTATTGGTCAACCGCGAAATTCAAACAATGACGAGCTATAGTACATCTGTACCGAACACAACATGTGCGAGGAACATTTCATAGCTTTTTGATAAAGCAGCCACAGAACAATGGTCGAAATGACTTGAGATGTTGAGGTGTTTATAATGGTGGTGGAATAAAACGATACAGTTTGATGTGCCATTGCTCACTCTTTATTACGCTTGTTAATTCAATGTATAAAACATAATATAAATTATCTTGTAAAATATCACCACTGAGTTGCATCATGGCCGCGAGCTGTCGCCGTCTTGATGTCGGCTTCAAAACTAAACAATCGATACTTAAAATACATTAAAATAATTATCGATCGCTTATAAATTTATCCTCGTACGAAGACAGAGGGTCGCAGTCAACTCGCGGCCACGAACTAGCGTCAATAATGTACGGTGTCAGTAAATGAAGGAGATAGAGGAGAGGGGAGGAGAGAGGAGAGGGGAGGAGAGGAGAAGGAGGGAGAGGATCGGACAAGCGGCCGCCGTACAATTTGTTATACCTACTACATCTAACCACCTTACAGCTACCACTTACGCTATGTACATACAATCTTTATCAAGCGACGTTTTCATCTTAAAAAAAGTCCTTACATTTATCGTATTAATTTGAAAATTTGTTAAATGTCTTTGAGTTCACTGAGTTCATTCACACACACATTTTTTATATATTTTTTTTCTTCATATTTTATGTTCATTTTATAACACAACAAGAATAACAGAAGTTTAGCCCTGCTAAATCTACAGACGAGATTGCGGCTGAGCGGGGGGCCGGGGGGAGGGGGGGGGGGCTGAGACAGAGAGATCTACAAACTTCTACATGTCTTTTAACAATATAGAAGCAATATCATCTCTTCAAAACGTTCTCTAACACCGATATCTACACTAATATTATAACGAGGAAAGATTTGTATTTATGTATGTAACAAATAAAATCGAACACTATAAGACCGATTTCACACTTTCATTGTCACTGACTAACGTAGACTACGTTACTACATTTTTTTTATTCCGCGCGGACGAAGTCGCTGGCAACACGTTGACAATAAAAAGCTTGTACTGAAGTTTAAGATGTTCCTAAAGAGCCTTCTTCGAGGTCTCGAGGACAATAACATTGCTATCTACGTTGAAACGATACTTCTATGCGTTCATTTCTTTGATTCCCTCGCATTTGAACATAAACTACAACGAGTTCTCGATAAAAGCGAGGAGGGAGGTTTGGGGCCGCCCCCGCCCCGCACACTCAATGGACCGATGTAATCTCACAAGTACACAAATGAATTTCGCGACGTTGGATGTGTGCGATAACTAACTGGATTTATAAAACTTGTACATAACTATGTAAATGTTCCCGCGAACACAAACACCCAGCGGCCGCGATTCCAGATCAAAAATCGTAACTCAAATATGAGTGCGGTTTCGCGTGATGCGGATTTCTCCGTTAGCCGCGGCCGCGCGTCGGCTCCGATAATTTACATAGATCTGTTAATTTTTTTGATTTGAATTGAAAAATTCTACTATGAATACTAACATATTTTTTTTTTCTAATTAAAGGCGTTATTTTTTGTAATGTCTTTTAGTACATTTATATATATTATGTTAGTGAAAGGTGCACCTTAACAAACTAGTCGTCGATTTCAATGATTCATGTTACCTACAAGTCGCGTCGTCACCTTGGCCCTTACGCCCTTCGTACGCAAAATACCCGGCGATTTTTCCAATAAAATGTTACAGAGATTCATACACAGGCACACGTCGCCGACTAACGCCGATCGCTCGCTACATTTTTGTCAATATCGTTGTGACAAAAGTCGGCGAAGAAAATTTATATCGTGAAGTTCGTGTCAGTCGTGTAGTCTCTTGTTGTCCGAGTAGACGACTCGCGTTGACGATACGATGTTGTGCACACAAAGCGCACGATAAGAGATAGATACTCATGATGCAAGTATCGGAGATTTCCACAGCCTTGTACACAAAAGACCTATGAGATTGTATCGAAGATTTATGTAGCTTTGTGTACGAAGGGCCCTATTGAAGACCATTTTAACCGCACTTTATTCACAAAGAGATCGTAAAGGGCCAAAAACTAATTCATTTAATATAACTTTATTAACAATTAAAAAAAGATCCATAATTCCTGCGCTCGTTCTTTTCCTACGTACTAAATAGCGCAAAGAATTCCGCATCACTCGAAATGATCCGCCGCCGGGCGACCCCCCGCACCCCCCGGCGCCCCCCGCACCCCCCGGCGCCCCCCGCACCCCCCGCACTCGCACACCAGTTACAAAAACGAGTAAAGACATCAAAAACCTAGTCGCGCGACGCACATACACTTTGTACTTTGATCATTGAGTGGAGAGGAACTGGACTGGAACACTGGAGCGATCACACGCACATACAAACTATACATAGACGCTGCAAATAGTCCAGTTACAATAATGTTATAGAAGCGCTGGATCGCTCCCCGTTCACGAGGCCCGTTATACTCGTCACCAAGTTATTCTAGGCTGCTTTTTTATATAAAACGTTATGTACGATGTGTCACGATGTGCCCCGATGTGCCCCGATGTGCCCCGATGTGCCCCGATGTGCCCCGATGTGTCCCGATGTGCCCCGACCTGTCTCCGGCCAAGACTTCTCGAATCTTGACTTTCGGCCTCGTTTCGTGTATAACATTACGAGAGCACGAAGTCTTCTCAGACGCCATGTGAAGTCGTCGAGAGCTCGAGAGATATACGTGTGGCAACATCATGGCGGCGCCACTCTGCCGCTACTTGACGCGACTTGACGCGACTTGACGCGACTTGACGCGACTCACACGAAGATAATCACAGGAGTGGTCGCCGACAGCAATGTGGCAATGCGGCAATGCGGCAATGCGGCAATGCGGCAATGTGGCAATGCGGCAATGCGGCAATGCGGCAATGCGGCAATGCGGGGCGCTCCTCGCAGTGGACGTTCTGAAATATTTAAAAAAAATACCGACATTACTTTTATTAATATTTACTTTCTTAAACTCACGACTGACTAAAGCTAGTATTAATAAGGTTTCGCATTATTGACATTAATGATTACAAACGTTATTGGGCAAATCCTGGCGACAGTTCTAAGTGATATTGTCTCCCGAAGACTTAACTTTTCGTTTCATCTTCACCGAGTTCAACTCAAACGAGTGGACGTTAACCTACCTACCTAAACCTCCGTTACAACTTGCGGAGATGGAGACGAAGTTCTGTTACATACATATCCGTATAATACATCGTCTGTATGTCTATACTCTAAATCATAGCATTAGATTAAGTATATTACAGTCGCCAAACTTGTGTGCAGAGTCAATGTTTATAATTATTTCAACGATGCGATGGTTGGTAACTTTTTATCAATGAAAATTGTTCGTTACTAACTTTTTGACCATAGGAATTTAATTTTGTTGTTGTATGTTTTATTAACAATTAGTTAGAAGAATGTGTGCAGTGTGTGTGTATGTACGTACATGCGCGTGCGGCGGCCATCACCAGCAGAAGACGGAGAGCTCGCCGTGCGCCGCGCCCACAGCGCGCCACGACCGCACGCCGCCGCCCACCTTCAGCTGCACACCACATCACTGTTAGTGCTCACTGTCACAGCTGCTCTAATATTCACTGAACATATTTGAAGCGTATTTGTTGAATAATTTAAATTAATTGTACTTTTTTACAATCTCGAGCTCGTGTATGTGCACTAAAGGTGAAAACAGTCGGCGTCGCCTTGTGTATAAAGCCGCATTCACATTTGCCTGACGTGTCGTGTCGTGATGCTTTCTGTCGTGATGGCTACTGTTCACATCTATGTGACGCGTTATGACGCATTTTTAATCAGTTCCGTTATAGCTCTCGGAGAGTTTACACATTTGCAATGTTTTTTCATGAATCATCCGATTCGGATTCAGATTATGAAGAAGATATGCAGTTATTGGCACTGGCAACACTTCTAATAAAACAAAAAAAGAGAAGAAGATATTGGATACATCCAGTATATACAAAAAGATAGTTTAGTTTTAATAGATTGATCCTTATATTGTTTACATTTTGTATCATAAATCGCTTTATATTGTCGTACGTACTCGATCAGCTCGTCGTCCATACCTTCTGACGCGTCACAACACGACACGTGCGCGTGCACACTAGTCCGACCCGCTGTGTCGTGTCGCTGCGCCGTCCCCCGCACCTCACCCAACTGACGCGGACCGGGATCGCTACTGACGCGACACGACACAAGCCATCACGACACACTGCGTCAGAGAAGTGTGCACGCAACCATATTAATTGTATGAGACCGATACCTTTCTGACGCATCACGACACAACACGTCAGGCAAATGTGAACGCGGCTTAAGTCGGCGACACAACATAGTTCCAGTTCAGTACAGAGTTGCGCGCGCAACAGACGCGCTCATTCAGCCGCGCTCAATGACTCCCGCCGCCCGCCGCCCGCCGCCTCATTCAGCGCGTCGCGGCCGTGTACGACGGACATGCTCCCCGCTACACGCGCCACGCTCCACACCAACAAACTTCATATTTTCACGATTAATATTTATATGCTGTTACTGATTTAACTTTGAGTACATTTAAAAACGGCTCGAAATTTAATTGTGAATATAAAATATTCAAACATATGTGGACGGGTTATGAACCATATCCTTTACAGAGAAAGCCTCCTTTGAGTGGCGAATGAAGAATGGCGAACACTTGTCGCCCCTCTAGCATTGCATGGGATTTCATGAGGAGAACTGAAGTGTATTCAGTAAATATAGTTTTGTAGCGTACATTTGCAGCGAGGTGCGCGGATGTGCGCTAATTGTGCACACACATGTGCAGTCACGTCGCTAGGGTCGCTAGGGTCGCGCGGTCGCTCGATACATCATGTCGATGTCGATAAGTTCTAGTGATAATTCCTAAAATGCCCAAGAAATACAGGCACATATTTCTATTGTAATATAATATAGCATGTAATAGTTTATTATTTTCTAGAAACCAAAAGGACATAGCTTAATATTAGGATGTAATGTTCACATCGAGGTTATATCGAGTGCAAGATATTGTCAGGAAGTCGTCAGTTCGTTGACTCGGGTTTATCTGCGACTCATCCGCGTGTAATCCTGCTGATAGTGTCGTGCGACGATAACAGACATCGCCACTTTATTAACAAGCTGATTGTAAATTAGGCGGCGGACGACGAGACACGCGGTGGCCGGAAATTGCACTTTAAATTTCTAACATTTATGGAAGACATCGTAAATGTCAGATAGCGATGTACAAAATTCGTTACATTAAATGAACAGTGGCACGAATGTAGAAATAAAAGAGCGTAGGTGGCGCAGCGATTATAATGTACAGGATCCGGGTTCGATCCCCGTGCTGTATTTCTCTATTCCACAAGTACTCGTACATTTATCAGTTGTTACGATGAAGTAAAAAATCCTAATACATCTGCACATATCTTCGAGAAAATTCAAAGATATATGTAAAGTCAACCGACACGCACTGAGCCAGCGTTGTTGACTAGGACCTAGTCACCCTTACAGGACGGGCTCGAGCCGCTCGGCGGGAGCGCACACGCGGCGAGGCGAGGCGAGGCGAGGCGAGGCGAGGCGAGGCGAGGTGGGAGAGCGCCGGCGGAGGCCGCACTAATCTAATTACATTGAGCTATGTAAATCTACGAGTGAGTCGGATTCCTTGCAGACTGTACAAATTCCTTGCAATATTAATGTTCTAAGCGAGCGCCCGCAGCCGCGGACTGGTTGTGTTGCATTCTTGTTTTTTTTTACAACATATATTTAAATCGGTACGCGCTCGCTGCCACGGCGCGACCGCGTCTATGTGTTTATCGGTTTTATAATCTTTGGCTGTTTGTACCAATATACACATTAATTATAAAAGACGTCGACTAATGATAACATAACTCACTTATATCTCATGTCAATTTCAAGAAGTCGGATGACTACGCCACTCATGATATAACATTTCAGTACCTGCTGCATCTTGTCAAAGTCCAGCGCGGGGCGATGTCTGCGGGGCGGGGGCAGCGCCACGCGGCGCCGGCGGGGCGACGCGCAGCCCTCGCCGCCCCCCGCACCCCCCGCACCCCCCGCACCCCCCGCCCGCCGCGGCTTCAGCGCCTCCAGCGGGGGCGAGGTGCGGAAGCGCACCGGAGTCTCCACCTGGAACAGTGTTACCGATCCGTTTAAATCCTACACCGGGTCTTGAGTGTTCTTAAATAGTAGGTAGGCACATTTCAACATTAACCATAGCATTTTGCTTGTTCTCGAGCCAGTTGATAAAACCTCTACTAAAAGCCGGCGGGTTGGAGTACCTTTGTATCGTCATCGTCGGAGGAAGGTGCCCTGGCGGCCGGGTCGTCCGCGTCCAGGTAGGGCTGCGCCGCCCAGCGCCGCTTTTCAGGCGCCGCGCCCGCCGGCGAGGAGGCCCCGCGCCGGCGCCCCTCGGGCCGAGTCGCGCCCCCGCCCTCCGCCACGCCGGCGCCGGCGCCAGTGCCGCTCGGTCCGCCGTTTATTACCTGCCCGTACGATTAAATTGCATTTCAAATAATTAAATTGAATGAATAGATTTAAAACTATTGATGACCGAGGAAGGAAGGTACCACCGGCGGCGCCGCGCTCTCCCCCTCTCCCCACAGCCGCCGGCACGCCGCCAGCAAAAACTTGCCAGCGGCGACGGCGGCGACCAGCGGCGCAAGTAGCAAGCCGCGACGTCCGGCGGCCGCGCAGGAAGCCGCGCTAACGGCGACCGCGCAAAAACGCGGGGGACTCGCTCGTAGGGCTGCCGTCGACCGAGTCTCTCATTCACACCATATTTAAATATTACCACATTCGTAAGAGAACATTGAAAGGTGTCGGATATGTAAAAACTATACTACCCAAGTATTACCTATCTGGAGTTGTGTTATCGGCCTATAAAAGGGTAAAACGTATCTACAGTTACGTTACGCTACAGAGATGAGTTGTAAAAGATCCCGTGAGGCCCAGCTAGTCACAAAAGAAGAATAATATACAGAGTAAGAGGAAGCGACTAGAGAAGTCAACTCTCAGTCACTTCTACATATATGTATACCAACGTACGAGACTTGTACAAATATCCAACTCAGAAGTCCTTTGTTGATCAAATGCCAAATGATGAATACGATCGCCATCCCTAACGTAGGACTTGAATGGGTCGCTGCGACAACACAAACGCGGCATCCTACTCCGCCCCGCGCGAACCCCCGCGCCGCATCCACGCTAAATATTTCAGCGTGTAATTGCACAACTTGCAATTCCCTTCCGTCAAAGCGTCGCATCATTACACGCTTGAATTAATGGATGGAGCCTGCCTCCGCCCCACACTCCTCCCCCCACCTATCCCGACCGCTGAGAGGAAAAAAAACTGCGTCGAAAATGCCTAACTCTGCGGCGTCCGTTCATTTATTATGGAAGCACGAGCAAAGGAAAAAACTTGGATGTCTTTAGCTGTACCTTCTCCGGTCGGAGCAGGGCTGTCGCCGACAAAAGAAGGACATAAGAAAGACAAATTGCTACTTTACATTTAAAACATTAGGTTTAATATTTAAACATCATTTTAATAAGCACAATAATCATAAACTGTTAGTCTTAAAATATAATTAACAGAACAGATAATATATTTAGTCCCCAAAAACATATACATAAGTAGTAGATATTCTCAACATTGTGTGATACACTGCCGTTTGGATTATAACACTTTTATTGTTGGCAAACAAATATGTATTGCTATAATGCGGACAACCCTGGTCTGCTTAAGTCACCCGAATTACTTATATTACGGAGTACTGGAAGACGAGCGGGAGAGGGAACAAAGCGGCCCCCGGCCTCCGGCGGCGTGCCCTGCCTCTCGCCTACCTCATTGCATCTCGCCTTCGCCGCACCGATCAAACAGTTTTTATTTCTTTTTTATCATTACGAAAGATTATGAAAGTAGGAATGGCGTAGCAAGCACGGGATGCTATAGGAACTTTATTAATTTGCAAGATTGGTGCACGCCGGCGGCGGACGGTCGCGCGGTCGGCAAGAGGGCGGCAGATTTCACGCTCCACTGAAGGACAAAGAGACGGGCATTACTTACACCCTACCGCGCCGCCCGCCCTCCGCGTCAGTCCGCGCCGGCGGAACAATACCCGGCGAGTGTGCCACGCCGACGATACATTACGAGATGCTCCATTAGGAAAATACTTGCTATATTCTCATCTTTGCCGACTGCTGTTTAATCTAATTTTAACCATTTCCCTTAACAGTTTGTGAACGCAGAAACATCAAGATTACAATTATGAGAGTATGACAGATGGGCGATGTTGTAGGGATGTGTTGGTGTGTTGGAACACCGAATACTTCAGCTGCCTATGTCGACAGATGATGCCTGTACCCACACTCAGACACACACATACGGTGCACCAGCGATTACATTTACGTATGTTCGGTTACTGGATTAAATGAGCAAACAAATTGCTCATTCTTTTTAAAAATTTAATCTCAAATAATTGATGAAAAACTACCCCTGAAGCCTCTTTCAATCAAATTAAACATTTTTAAAATCTTTTCAAAAAATATCCTCCGCCGAATCGTATAATTTAATTACTCGCATCCAAAATTACTCGCCCTAATTACAGCTGAAAAAAGCTTCGAAAGCTCATCTACCGGGAGATGGAGGGCGCGCGACTTTGGACCTTGTTGTCATGCAAAAAAGCCGAGAGTCGAGAGTATGTCTTCCGAGGTAATCGGGCGAGAGCGCCGCGCTCTCCTCTGCCAACCCCGCGTCGTGCGCGCTGTCTTCACTACCACGTCACGTCGCCACTGCTCACTGCTCACTACTAGCTGCTCGTTGCTTACTGCTCACTATTCGCTGCTCAAAATACAGCAGCAATTAGAAATCGAGCGCACAGAGTATCAGCTAACGCCCGCGTCCTACCGCTGGCGTTGCTTTATTGCTTGTCAATATAAAATGATCTCTCGAACGATTACATGGTTACTGTACTCCGATATAACCAGAGGGCAGAACAAAACAGAACCTACGCCAATATCGACTCTATATCCTTGGCGTTTTGGTTCAAGGTGTCAATGTTTAGTTATAAAGCGCTTTAAGCGGGTTAGCCTGTAACTTGAATTTGTAAGTAGCGAGTACATTTCGGAGTTTGTAGACTGCGCTTCGCCCCCCGGCTGCGCCGCGCGGCTTCTCTCGACTCGTTAGCGTTATTATTCACAAAATATCTTTGTCTCGCTATGAACACGCATGTTCCGCTAATTAGACGCCGAAATGTCATTTTACTAAGGAATTTTTCGCGTATCGACAACATTATAGTAGGTATAGTTAAATAAAAGTAAATATAAAGTACAACAGGTAGGTTCTTTGGTTTCGAATTCGACCTTAAGAAACTGACTTGTTCCTTTTGAAACATCATCTCTGATACAATAAATTGTACTTTCATTGTGCCTACTTAACAAAGTATAAACAAAGAAGATATGGTTATTGCACGGTTTTGTTCATCTCGAGCAAAGGGTTCAATATAGATGAGTTCGTGGATGGCGGTTCGTGGATTTTATTTAAGGATCTGCGTGAGAATAATTAGCTGATGCATGTCACAAGAAGGCGCAGCAGCCAGTAGACTGCGTGCCGCTTGAGTCATAACAATGTATAAGAAGGACGGGTACTCGCGACAAAATTCGACTGCAAGACCTCCGTCAGTCAAAGTAGGTATGAAAAATGTTTTTAAACGAGCGAAATATGTTATTGTTCATTATATATTACCTCATTACAAAAATATCTTTGATTTTTACTGTCTCAAAGGAACTACCTTAAAATAATTTGAGGGCCGTTGGAGAAAAAAAAAATTCAATGAATTTAAAAATCGGCTGTTTTCGTTATTTCGTTTGATAAAGACATTTCAAATAATATATCTGTAGACCGGACATACAAAATTTTAATAATCCCCCTCTGTCTTTAAGTAGTTTTGTTACTGCATCTATATGGATAAATAAAATTGTCGTGCGTGTATGTATGTAACATGAAAATCTTGGCGCTTACAACAAAAAACCGAATTTTAAATTTTTTATCTCTTTGTGTATCTGTCTGTCTGTAGTTCCTTAGTTGCAATGATTAAAAGAATATTAACAAATTATTATAATAATAAATAATAAAAATAAAAAATTGAATTATTGCATAAAACTTTTTTTAATATTTTCTTTGCAAATTAGCAAATATTACAGTATACAGTACAGCACATATGTTGTCTACTTTTAGTTAGCTCTTTGACTACGTGACGTCAGAATCAATTTATTTATACCTTTACTAGTACAAAAGCCACGCAGCCATCGGCTCGTGTTCGGTAGCGAGTTTAGAGGCTCATTTTTAAATTGCAATAACTTTGTTAAAACGCAAAGAAAAAAGAAATACTTTTTTACGGAAACTCGTGTACGATGTTTAGATGTATCACAAAAAACACTAGAATGGTCAATTGCATACGACAATGTGATATTTCGGTAGTTAGGTGGTCTGGATGTGAGAGTTGTGGCTATGAGACTCACCTCGAGCTCCTCCTCCGAGGAGTGGTGGTCGTAGAGCTGGTCGGGATCCGGCGCGCCGCACGCCCGCACCGCCGCTGCGACACCGTCGCCTAGGCCTGCAACCGCAACAAGCACAATTGAGTCAATCATTAGTTGCCGCTGTGACGTGCCACATTCCTTCGATCCCCCTTTTGCTTTCGTCCATCATATAAAAGAAGTTCGTAGAGTCAACTCGCTTCGGTTGCGGCTGTAATGGTTTTACGATAGGTCGTCTGAAAACGCATAGCGCATTAATAAAATTAGCGATGCAGCGGATGGGCGAGGATGAGCCGTGGGGTGGGGCGGGGCGGGGTTAGGCGAGGGAATGGTCTTGAACTTGCGGAGCGCGGCGGGCAGGCAGCGCGGCGCCGCAGTCGCGCAAACAAACACCGACACTAAATGTGTTAGCCGACAAAGTGATTCATCCGCCGACTACTCACTGCCGACATGTTTATGTTCCCAATCACCTCATTTACAAATTACTAATTATGCAGATTTATGTAAACATATCAGTAAACAATTCGATTGTTGAACTTAGGCTACAACTGCAACAGACTTTACACGTACGAATAAAATAACGAGGGTAGTCGAGGCCGGCGATGGGTTCCGGATTAAATTATGGAAATTGATACAAAAAAAATATAAACCAGTAGCCATGTAGAGTTATTGCAGTGTACAATGTTGATCAATTTACTAATTTGTAAACTTTGACGGTGCTGAGCGCAGCAGTGGCAGCAAACGCATGAATGCGAAACCCTCGCCTCAATATACGTTCTATCGTCAATATTTCAACACGCACATTTTAAATCTATATTTACATACGACACATTTATCTGACAAGATATATTCATAGATAGAAACACATGTTTTATGTTGCACACTGCCAATAAGTCCAATATTACTGGTAAACAATAATAAAATGCTGAAACCAGATTCCCAAATGAGATCTCCAAGGTTAAAAGAAAACGAATAACGTCCCGGCGGCGCGTAACTAGAATCAGGCACAATAAAGAAGACTGAAATAATAATTCAAGAGGCTAATAAAAGCTAAATTTTTGAATTTTGGCGGAAAAGGACAATGTGTGCCGATGTCGTTATGTTTGAACCGAGACTACAGTCGTAACTATAGTCACCTGGCCGAGTATCCGACGGCTGCCAACAACCACCAAAGCATCTTAAGTCGTGGAGAGGCGAGTGGTCGCTGCACGCACCGCGATGCATACGTTGCACATATTTACGTGTGTGCAAAGTGCAACACGGTGCACAGAGCCGCGGGGCGGGGCGGGGCGGGGCGCGGGCACGAATTGGGTCGCCGGCGGTCGTTGCCCCGCGAAGGTTCAACAGATATTTTTCTACGGCGCGCGGTTTTCAGCGCCTTCGCCGCCATGCCGCGCCGATAGCTTCGTCTCTATAAACTTTAGCTAACTTAAAATATATATTTAAATAACTCGAGTGCTATTTCACTTGGAAAGTCGGAGCGAGAGATCGGCTCCGATGTTCAAGTCGTAATATTAAATACATAACTCCTTTCATTTCCGTAAAAGTGATTTCTGTCAACTGCCTTCGTATGTAAAGGCTTCGCTGATGTTGCCGAAGTTGTACGAACGGAAGTCGGAAGGTATACTAGAGTATTTTTCGCACTCTGAGTTTTCCCTTGGTTCCCTTTTTTGCTAAGAAATATTTTCATATAAAAAATATCTGAAAGTCCAACCGGCCTTTTTTATTTATTGTTACGGATACACAAACTTTACATTGACACGCTGGTAGATAAAGTTATGTCAGACATGAGATAGTTGTTCCCGCGACCCGCGACCCGCCACCACCAATGTAATTTGTGTTGTTCACATGATGCAGGCGCGGCGGAGAACTTGTTTGACTTTACTCATCGTTGTTTTTAATTTAAATATTTCGTACTTTTAAGACACCACTATCCGATAATTTTAATAATAAAACACAATGTCATATTCTGAACATAATCTGTTGCACGACTGGGCTAGCTCGAGTAATCAAATACGACGATCACATAGAAGACAGGCGTGATTTGGAAGTAATTCCGTTTTTAATTAATATATTTATTATATTTTGTTTTTATATAGTTAATTATTATAATTTTGGTCTTCTTCTCCTTCCCACTTTTTTCTTGGGAAGGAAAGATGGATTTGGCGGAGGAAGGCATGCAAATCGATCTGAGATGTTTCGCTCGTACTAATCTAATTTCTAAAATGCAAGCAAATTATAATTTGCACATAACTGTACCAACAACGATTAAATGTATACAGTAGAGTCGATTGTGGGATCACTAAGTCACTTCGACTACAAACTTATAATTTGGCGGTCGTTTCTTTGCGTATCGCCACTAGCATTTCTTTCTTAAGGAACACGGCGCGCGGTGGGACGGCAGCGGCGGCGGCGGCAGTTAGACCACTACGCCTGCCGCCGAGATCCTATCACAACTTTTCCGGTGTACGGCAGGTCTCACACTCACTCTCTATTCCAATTGAATTAGGTACAAATTCAAGTAAACTCACGTGTCTAAAGCCTAAACGATAAGGTTGCGAGACTTTGATCAAGATTCAATACGCCGATGACCGATGAGGCGGGGCGAGTCACGAAATGTGAAGTGACAATACATTAATGTCGACAAGCGGATGATCCGGTTATCTATATCTCTACCGTGTAATTTATTCCAATTCATCCGAGATACTTTTTTCAGAGCTCAGATTATTACAGTATATCAAAAATCGTAACAGACACGATTCATATACGCGCAAAAAACATCTTTACATATTACAAATAGAACTTTCCTCTGCAGTGTATTCTTGTAGCTTCCATAACAGGAATACTTCCATAATAGTATTAGTAGTAAAAAGCGTTATATCTCTCTTCGGCGTCGCATTACTACTACAGTTACTCTGCTTTGCTACCATTCATTGTACACACATTTGGAATATTATTGGATGGAGTACGTGATTAATTGATCGCGCAAGGCGTGGACCAGCAGATGGCAGTATTGTGCGACCATGAGACGGTTCAGGGTCACAACCGCCACGCCTGCGTTACGCTTGTTCACTATATTTACATAGACACACAAGTTTCAATCGCTGCCTCGCCCACGCGGACTTGTTGTTACTGTCGCCCACGTAGTCGTGGAGCGTTACATCTCACTGAAGCCACAACACGTATTAGCATCTGATGGACATACACAAAAACATATTTTTTTAACAATCTAAAACATTTTTGTAAGTGAACTTTCAAAGAAAACGTTATTAAGAATCTTTTAGCTGTCAATTAATAGTTGAAATGTAGCCGGCAATGCAGTTCTCTGGTATACCTACAACGCCTTACTATTATATCACTCGTTATAAAGTACCGATCAGATCCGTTATGTATTACTTAGTTATCAACATTCAACTTAGTATATATTTATTTATACATAAAGGTACTGAATAGTTAAGTAAATGAGTCGCACACGAACATAATGAAATCAGCAGTGACAGCTCTCATGAACCGCACGTATTCAGTGATTCTGTAATTCTTTTTAAAGGTTATAGTAAATGTTAAGCAGTGGAAATTGGAAAAGACCGTCGCTTCCCATGGAAGTAAAGCATCGTAGGCGCGTCGAAAAAACAGGAAATCAAACCTGTTCCCGACCACAACCATTCATATTCCTACATCAGTTTATTAACCAGTTTGTTGGTACAGTACAGAAATCACGGTGGAAGGAAAGGTGTTCAGTGAGTTGCTCTGGTAGACGATCACTCGACGTGGCTGTCGTTCGCGCCGACGCAATTCAACGTCGCGCCGCCATTTTCATGCATTATGGCAGAGACCAAATGACGTTTCATTTCACATGCGTCGCCGGCGTTCATTTTATATCATAAACACATATGATATGCTGTATTCTGCACGTAATATTTTATTATTTGTTATTGTTCATTAATAAGGTTTCATGTCCATTTAATTTCGTATTCCCCAAAAAGTTATCGAATAGTAATTGTCGATGCGGACAACGTGGCCGAGTACGATCGCGAGGAGTGCGCGGCGGGCAGTACTCACCTCGGCCGCGCGCAAGGCCAAGGTCGCCTCCTCCCCTCCTACCCCTCTCCTCCTCTCACTCATCGTCAGCGCTCCCCTTCCCTCTACCCATACACAATGCAAAGTGCTTTTTGCGCCATGATGTAATCAGAAATTCGGCGCGCGCGCATCGGCAACGCCGCAATCTGCCTGCCGGCTGCCTACCGCCGCGCCGTAAGACTAGTCACGCTCATAAACAAACTGTTTCTTCGTAATTTGACTTTGTTTGTCAACATCGATGGTCGTGACTACGTTTTCATAAAATTCATTTTACATTATCTTTATAAGTTGGCACCAAAGAGATTTTGAGACCGCGTCTATGACAGACGTAGTATGTGTGAAGTCCACTGAACCTAGTTACCACGAGTAAGGGTTTCGAGTCTCCGAGCTCTGAAAGTGGGGTTGTGTACAAGCTGACAACGACGCAGCTCGCAGTTGTCCGACACAACGCTATCGGTTTTAATTGCTTTAACAGTTGCAATTAACTGCAGGTATATTTGTAGCAGAAAGTTGTTGTTAACAAACACTCTGTAATCGTTTTGAATGCAAACCAAATACATTTGTGTCGACCGGAATAGAATATCTGAGCAACGCGACGGAGCTTGTCCCCAGACGGTGCACCACGACCGACATGTCAAAACTTGATTGAAACAAGATTTAATTCCACATAATATTTATTGTTAGTTTATATTATTTTAATGTTGAAATATTTTTCAATGGAAATAAAAAACAAAACAACGACACATGGATAAAGAATACTTAATTACATATTATAGTGATTCCGTTCATACAAAAAAAAAATCCCGCGAATTTCACCCAATTTTAGAAACGAAAATAGAAATTGCTCAGCTATAGCTCTATTTATAAATAAATAGAACAGAATTACGGGACGTTTGAAGATTATTTATTTAAAAAATAAATTTATGAAAAAATCATATTGGACATTTTAGGAAATGCAAATGTGGCATAATGCGTGTCCTTTACCCTTAACATTATATCATAATAGAGTTTACGTCGCGTCGCGTTTGGACACAATCCATCAGCTGAGCGGCTGAGCGTCACATCGTGTCTCTGCCGAGTGAGTGACGTGGTCTGCTGCCAGCTGCCACACTTCGCGCAAAGTTACTGAGGGCGCACTGTGCGTCGCCGCCTGTCTCACTGTGTTTATTCGCGTCAGATGAAGCGAAAGAAATAGTCAAATTAGAAATATCTTTCTATTTAAGTACCCGAGTACGAAAATAACTACATACTAGCTAATATTTATTATCTGTGTAAAGAATAAAAATATATCTACGTTATGATCGCAGAGATCTATCCAGGGCAACATCTCCTGTAGTGAGTACGCCAGCACACGGCGCGTACTCGCACGTAGCGTCCCGCGTCTTTCTCCGTGCGCCTCGTAACGCAACATTCCATTAAGTGTACCCCACGCCCGAAACTAGTCGGTGCGAACTAGAAATTTACGTAAGTGTAGTCGATTCAGTTTTAATCTATACCCATTAAGGTTAATATAAAGGTATCTTTCTAACTGTTAAGAAGATATAGACACGTATGAAATGTACGAGGGCAGATGAGAGCAGACAGAGGCACTCACTGAGGTCGGTGACATCACTCCACTTCATCACCACGTCGGAGCACAAGTCGCCTGCAACAAAACATAGCAAATGTTAGTATAATATTTAAACACATAGTTAATCTTAAACTCTTTTTAGTTAGAAAACCGCATAAGATGTAAGTCCTTGGAGAAGGTCCGACATGGTCCAGCAGTACAATCATTATAATGATGCTACTATTTACTTAACAAAGATATTAAATAAAAATGATGATTGTTTTCGCCCCAGCCGTATAATTAACTGGTTTGCGTGACGTGCACAAGAGGCAACAGCTATAATACACCATTAATCCTACTTTAATTTTTTCAAATTATCACATTATCTATTTATTTGAAGCGGCGCGGCGGCGCGGCGGGTGGAACTTTGAGTGGGAACGAGGGGACACAATGGCGGTCGCTATCAATGCAATCAGCCGGTAAACTCCGCGCCTCCGAGGCAAAAAGTGCTCCGTTGCTGCACACGGCTCCAGCGGCAGAGGCGCTCATTTGTTTAATATTATTGCAGTTTGTGATGCTATAAATTAGATATAGGCCTAGCGCAATACGCAACGAGTCCATCGCGTTATAAATAAAATGCTTGTCATACTCAAATTTCGCAGTGTCGTCGTGACTGTCGACTAACCTTATTACCTTCCCTAGTAATTGGAAGTGAAGGTACATATTTCAAAAAGTTTTGAAAAACTTCTGACTTCTGAGATTAGCTTAAATTATAAGACGGATTGAAATGCAATGCAGAGAGAGCTACCTCTTTTAGTAGATGAGCTGCAACAGACTTGCAACGAACAGTTCCGTCTTTGATATCTTTCGACGAATGATGCTGTGTAGTGACGTTAGACGTTCAAATCAAAGTAAAGCGACTGATTCTAAGATTTGCACCGCGACACAGCGGGCTGCGGGCTGCAGGCTGCGGGCAACATGTAAAAGTGCAAGTTGGCGGGAGTGCGACGCCGGCGAGGCCGTGACCGGGTCGCCGGGCTCCCCCCGTACCCTCCCGCAGCATTCGCCGACGGGTCGACGACCTGCGCCACGTACGCGCTTTTGCTCGCACCCGACCTGCGCTCTATCTCCGCACCCACTTTTATTTCTATGATCTTTGACACTACTCTTAATTAATATAAGTAATTAAGCATTATTATTTGGTCAACAGTCCGCAGAAGTAAGTCACAAATCCTTAGAGGCGAAGGTGAGTAATCGAGAAGCGCAGGAGTTTACAGTCGCAATTGTATGGATCTTATCCGGCTTATGTTGTCGTCAAATGAGAAATGAGTAACCGAAGCGATTGTGATAATTGTAGGGAAACCGTATCAAAATCTAAGAAGGACTTACAGAAATCGAATGATATATGTAAAGAGATGTGGGTCACAGCACAAGAGGCGAACGACGCGGGCTTGCATCATGAAGGCGTCGTGTTGGCAACGGGGCCGGCTATTTCCTGTGCCGATTGCTGTGTGTTTGTATAACATGTGTCTAACTATCCACAAAGGTTTGTCATAACAATGCATCTGCTAAATATATAAATATTTATTGTTATTTGAACTAGCCCTCGGCCTGGGTTGCGCACAATCTTAAATTTTTACGGTATAATATCGTCAAATTAAAAAAAATCCTAGATGTAGTATTACTATATATGTAATCGACGTAATCAAAAAAACATTGAGGACATAACAATAATATTGAAAACGTGTGCCCGCGCCGGCGTGGACTTATCGTAATACAAAATAGTTATCAAGGTGCGGAGCAAACCACCAGGAGAACACGCCGGTTTGCTCTTATACCGCAAGTCGTTATTTACATAAATAATTGGACAATCTTACTTCTTACTAATATTATAAATGCGAAAGTTTAGATGGATGGATGGATGTTTGTTAGAAGGTATCTTCACAATGGCACAACAGATCTCGATGAAATTTGGCATGGAAGAAGAGCATCATCTTTGTTTTGAAATCCGCGCACCAATACGTGGGCGACAGCTACTTCGATGTTAATTAAACATTAAACTTAACAAACAGCGATTTAGAAAATTAAAGAGAAAATTAGTAAAGTCTGAGAAGATGAAATAGAAAAGAATCAAAAAGAATTTAGCTGCAAAAACTGGTATGAGCTACTCAATTAACCATAAAAGGCTGAAGAGAAGTGACACTCAGGACAGGAGCAGGCGCGGCGACTCGGAGTACAGCGCACACATACATAAAACCAGTTCAGAGAATCCTCCGGGTTCACATAATCACAGTTACTACAGAATGGCGCGGACAGTTTTTATGCGGGAAAGGGTCGATGGGGAGCGGCGCGGGAGGCGGCGGGAGCGCGGGAGTGCTTTTTGCGATCGTCGGCGTCGCACCATATAGGGACACGGGACGGCAGAGGCTTCATTCACAGAATGGCCACTGAAAACAAAAAAATTCAATTCACAAGCTCCAGGTTGCCTCGTCAATATTCGGATGTTTTGTCGCAAACTTTACGTAACGATGACAGTCACCTAACGAGCGCTTGTAAGATGTACGGAATGGAGACTGCGAACGCCGTCGCCACGGTATCGGTATGCGAGTGCGCTGCTTCCTAGAAACCGCTGCCAATTAACGTGCCCAGTTTTGGTGCGCGATGTTTAATTGATGGCCGAGGCGATTGGTGAAGCTCAAGTCCCGTCGCTCCCATCGCTATGCTTCCTTGAGTACCGAAATGCTGATGATTTTTGAAGTTTTGTGTGGCTCTCAAACGAAGCTTTGATTTTGATGAGGTGTTGATTCAAATAACTAAAGAGAGAGAGAGAGAGGAACCGAGGTAAACAAAGATCTCTGAGATGTATCTCTCATGTATGTGAATAGGTGAGCAATTACAGAAGTACTTTTACATTCAGTTCAAGACAACGTCGAGATTAGCTATGAGGCCTAGTATGAAAATTTTCGAGAAAGTTTTGGTAGCGTCATCGACAAAGTTTGTGAGATTTGTCGGTATTTATATGTTTTGGGTTGCGATGTTCTTTCGGGTATTCCTACACGGTACTGTTGTTTTTTTCTTATTGTTGTTAAAATTACTAATAATTTTGTGTACACCGAAACTCAAGGTCTACAATCATGAGTGACGCGTTATCTTGTATATTATTATTGTTGTTATCGGCGTCGGAATAACTCCGGCCAGTTGTTTTGGTGTTATAATGCTGTTATCGTAGCGGTTGTGGAAAAATTCGCGAGTGAGCCGCGCGTCAGATAGCGGCCCTCGGCCAGACCGCGCGGCGACCGTGTGCTGTACGGCTCTCACTGTGCCTACGCGCTTTACGCTACGCTGCCCTAAGACCCGGGGCGGTTCCCGGCAGACGCTGCGCCGCGCTCCCCAAGGCCGAACAAACGAGTGCATGCACTGCTTTCTCTAATGAGAATCACGAAGAACAAGAGGTTTACAATCTATGCGACAGCGGATGGTAGCGGCCAGTCAGGCACAGGCACAAAATTCATACTTTTTAATATTTTTCTTCAAAAATCTTGATCCCTTGTTACAGATCGATAAAGTCAATAGTTAAAAGATGAACAAAATTCTATGCGGTTGTTTTTACATAAGTTTCAGTATAACTTGTTTGTCACATTAAGGTATGAACAGTACCAGAGTAACTCTTTAGAGTGTAGACATCATCAACCGGCTCGTGTCTCAATGGAAGGACGGCACAGTATACATACTCTTCCATACATCTCCATCGGCTGTCATATCTGAATTCAATTATTTCTAACACATATCCTCTTTCACACAATCTATCCATACTTTTTCGGTCTTCCTTTCTAGCTATCCATATTCAATCTAGATCAGTTTATGTGATCATATATGTATGTAACTCAATACAGTGACGTGTGAACCAAATAAGTAATAAGAATAGGTTATCTAAAAGCGAGATGCGAGCGGCCGGAGTCAGCTGAGATAAGCCCCAATAGTTAATTGCCGTGTTTACAGTCCTTACTGCCCAATGCAAGATACGTTTTATTTTTAAAACTGCAAGACTTTTGTAATGTGATTAATTAAGAATAGTACATTTCAATTACTAATTTCTGCAAAAGAAAGAAGCATTGCGAGTCTTTGTAAAAATCATTCTGCCTACACTATCAACATGTTAAAGTCTTAATAATTTGCTAATTATTTCTGTATTCGGCAATTTCTTATTTCAGTCATTTTGATGTTTTATGGCCACTCTAGACGCTTGGTGTTTGCTACAACCGGTCACAATCATCAAACACGTGACAAACACCTAACACAACCAACCATCCCCACGTTTGTCGAACATCCTTTGATTTGTGTAGGAAAACCGTAAACAGCGAACACCAAACAAAACAAGCAAACACACAAAAACAGGCAACACCAATCAACTGGTTTATGTTTGTTAGCATAGTGTTGTTAACGTAGCGGGCTTTAGCAGCCGTAGGATCCAGAGAGGTGCTCATATAAGTAAATCTAAAGTGTTGCCACTTCAAGTTAAAAACAGTAATACAAAAAATAAATAAAAAAGCGTTGTTATTTTAACGATGATAATAATATTAAATACATTATATTCTTTAGGCCGAATTGCAAGTTATTTTTGTGCTATTGTCTTTGGTTTCATTATTTTGCCACCATTATTACTGTTATCATCATCGGTATTTTATATCATAGCATTCAAGTTTTTAATATCCTGTTCCATACGCAGGAAGAACGTTAATTGAAGATTAATACATAAAGGCTGCTTTTAATAATAGGTTAGGTGGTTTATTTATAAAAAATTTAAATATTTTCTACCCAATATCAAGTCTCGAGCCAGCTGAATAAACAAAGCCGTTCCGAATCAATGGGCCCGTTTACGCCACACGCACCGACTGCAGCCCTCCACATCTTTATTACCGTCCGCCACTAAATATTTTCATATTCATAATTTTTATTGAGTTTTTGAACGAATCAATATGAAACTTTATTAATAAGAATATCATGTCGGTTCTGTTATAAAACCCCAAATAAATAACACTGGATTACAGCATGTCTGTTGCATGAGATTTTTTACATGAATCTGAATAGTTTTTCCACGCTGATTTCAAAAATATATGCCGTTTTTATGAAGCAGCTCTAGTTTTGGAGTTACGAAGTGACAGGGTTTTTCATTGAAAATGCACATAGTTTAAGTATAAAAAATTCATTAAATATATTTATTCAGAACAAAATTTCCTTTTTTTGGATTTTCTAGAGTGAGATGTATTATGAGTACTATTTTGAATGCTCCAACAACAATCAGTCATCATATGTTCATTCCAGTACCCCTGATATCTCTCCGAATATGCTGGTGAAAGCGCTCTCCTTGTTCCTCGCTCAGGTCACCGAAATCTTCAGGAAAATAGTCAAGATGGCTGTGAAAGTAGTGAAGCTTGATACTCGTGTTGCATCCAAGCCGCTGGAAGTGTATCAGCAACTGTTCAACGTGCTGAATGTAGCCGTCAGACTTCCTATTGCCCAAAAAATTTCTCACTACACAAGCAAACTCTTCCCATGCACATTTCTCGACAGCTGTCACATGGTTAGTAAATTTTTTATCATCTATCAACTTCCTGATTTATGGGCCATCGAAAATACCACCTTTGATTTTCTCACTACTCAATTTTGGAAACACTTTTTCAATGTATTTGAAACATTCGCCATCTTTGTTAAGAGCTTTACTAACTGTTTTATCAACCCCAGTTTTATATGCATACTGTGATGTTGATGTGTCCCTAATACTCAAGACTGTTCGTATGGCAGATTTTAAGTTTGGATATATCCACTTAGAGCAATTTTTGTGGTTTATTCCTATGATTTTCGTTAAACAGAAATAACAGTCATCATGATGGTTGGATGGTTCACGCCAAATCATAGGAGCTTTGTACTTAAAAGTGGGTCTTTTTTTGTTTCCCCACAGTCGCAAAGATTCAACACAACTTTTGCATACCAAACTTGGTATCCAAGGTTTGGCGTTTGACGGCAATGGAAACCAAAAGTAGTCGAAGTATGCCTTTTTCACAAAGTCCGACACATTTAAACGAAATTTTTGGAACATATATTCTCCACAAATAACACAAAAACAATCAGGATTATTAAACACGTCCTTCTTGAGGAAGACATAATGAAATTTATAAAGGAACTAGTTAAGTTACACCGCTATAGATAGAAACTACCGACTACTTATGTAAATTCAAGCCGGTACCTGTATCTCACTAACTAGAGCTGCTACAAAAAATCTGAGGATAGATTTGAAATCAGCGCACCCAAATTAGTAAACAACAGTAGAAAAACTTCATGCAACAAAAAAAAAGTTTGATTTTGTTGTCCTGTGTAATTTGCTCGTAACAGTTGCTGTCGTAATATGCTCCTGGAATAAATTATTTGTAAACCACATTGCGGTCGAAAAACTGTAGATCAGTTTAGGAACGATGGGCATATGGTTAGAACGTGAAACTAAGGTCAAATCTCGCAGCGACTCCGCGCCACATACAAATTTAAGCTTGAGTTTAAGTTTGAGCCGTGGGAAGGGGAGTCGAGGTGAAACACTCAACAGGGCTTGCGAACGACCATCCTGTGATGAGTGCGACGCAGCAGTGTTATACCTGTGAACACCTTCTCACAATGTAACGCTATATGCTCTAGCAGCATAACTTGAAAAAACATTTAAATCCTACTTCTCTAAGGACTAGGAATATCAGCGACATTTACAGGAAACGCTTACGCAGTTTTACACACATGGGTCTTTCTGCAACCCCTTGGCGGTCGACAGAAGCGCTCAAGGGGGTCACAGGATATCCGCCCTTCCACGAAGGCCACCATTGTGTTACCCCCTCCAGTTTGCTATAACGATGGCTCAATTTCATCTCAGCACCGCTCCTCGCGGAGCAGCTTTGCGCTAATCACTGTACTATCAACATTCATCCGGCATCCAGATAGTAAAATAAAATTGCCAAAGTTCACAATAAATACGTCGCCTTCGTCGCCTAAATGTAGTTTGTGGAACCACTTAAAAAAATCCTAGCGTAGCACATGGTAGGCACTGACGATGCCGTTTAAATAACAGGTACATTAAGTTACAAATCTACATTTTGATTAATATACGAGTCACGAGATGAGCTTAACAATGATGACAAACCTATTTTATTTTCACTTTAAATATTGACTAACCTATTATTTAATCATTATTTCTTTATCACAAGCGCAGAAAATTCATTTTAATTTATTGCACTACCAAGCGTCGTCGGTCGATGACCGTGCACGCTCAATCGACAAAACTTAAAACATATTTTTTCTGCTCCTCCAATCTCCTCTAGTTACTGCAATTATCGATATCGCCATACAATACGTGCAAATGCTAAGAATTGTTAAGTAAATGTAATTGTAAAACATGTAGCTAAAAATAATGCCCTGTTTACATAATCCCAGTCGAGCCACCGAAATCACCGCTGGATTACAACTGGTCACTGCGTGCATTCCAGTGTGGTTCATATCACTAGAGTTATAATGTAGTGCTGATATCGATCGTTGGGTTGGAATAATGTAAATGTGGCATAAAAGAGTTCCAGTAATTGGATTTAAACAGGCCGTCTGTCATTAGGATCTCTTTCGTGGATGTGTATTTCCGTTCCATTGTGACCTGGTGTAGCCCAGGCGGTGGGACGAACTGGGATATGTAATTCGTGTCGTATTCTCCTCTGCAAATGCAGTCGACCGCATTTGTTGTTTATTTATAACTAATGTACATTTATTGAAAATTTTATATTCTAAATTCCTTCACCGCTCTGCTCTTCGAATAAGTCAAATTACAGCGGCCACATATGCTAGACTGGCTGTAACAAAGAGCAGACGTGGCGGGATTACTCTCCGCCGTTCTTTTACCTAACCAAAAATGACATGAAGACAGTGATCAAAAATCAAAATGTATGTAAGTCAAAAGAGTTTAGTCAATATTGTATGCAACGTGAATAATAGTAAAAATTCAGTTTAATGTAAGCGTAATAAAAAAAAAGTCCGGTGTGCCAGTGTCCGACATCGGTGACATCTGAAGTAGTGAAGTAGCCAGAACACCACTAGGTACATCAAGCCAGTACATATTAGCACACATATATAGCGCATATCAGCACATGTAACGAGATATGCGCTAAGAGAGCTAACACAACGACGGTGCTGCGGCTGGGTACAGCAGCACAGGCCGCACAGCTTCCAGATTCTTCTGCGTGTCCCGAGTTCCGGTCCTCCGATTCCGCGCCCGGCCACCAGCCGCTACCCACGATACGTTAGGGTCAAGGTCGCGAGTCAAGGTCACTCAGTAGGAACAAAGAAACGGGCTCATAATAAACACAAACTTAATACATAACCGAGGCGCAGCCGTAATATTGGATAAAGACCGGTTCCGATGAAAATAAACAACTATCGTAAGTCGACAATAGGCAAGCCTTCGCCGGGCCGCCGCCGCCGCGCCGCTTCGGGTCGGCTATGCTAATAAGATTCTAATAAGTCGCAATCGTGCGTGCACCAGTGTATGCTGACACCGCTTTGTTTTACTAGAGTACCGGTAGAGACTTGTATTGTTGCAAAAGCTCGTGTGTCATTTGATAGTGTGTGCCGGTCGCCGGGTGCCGGCGGGCGCAGCGCGTAACAAGCAGTAGTAGCACTCACCGGTGTCGGCGCACTCGGCGCGCTCCGCCTCGTCGTCCGATTCGGTGCCGGAGTCGCGCTCCTCCACCTGCAACAACAAGCGGACCAGCTCAACTCGAGAGCCGATCACCGCTGCACCTTGCCGGTTTTATTTCGCCGCACTCATCGCCCCGAGCTATCGATCTCGATTAAGCTTTCTTTACAAGTTTGGAAATTATATTTGGCAAATTCGGACAGCGTCGAGATCGAATAGCGCGCCGAGATCCGGCGATCGTTCCGCTCCTTTGTTCTCGCGGAGCGGGCGGCCATTTTCTGGTGGCGGTTTGCCGGCGTGACCTTCGCGGCTCGCAGCCGGCCGCTCGCCGCTCGCCGCCAACACCCACCTTCTCGGAAACGTTCTCCTCATTCAAAGAATGTGTTCGCAGCTTGTGAGTCAGAAATTTGAGCATTATTGAGCCTCGGCTCGCTCCGGTGGACCGCCGCGGCCGCCACAGCGCCGCGCGACTCGACACGCACTCAACTCGCGATACTGCCACGAAAATTACGCGATACGGACTATAACACGCCTACGGCGAACGTTCCACAGACATTTTAAGCCTGAATAGCATATCCGCATATCACTCGCGCGATCCGAGGGCCGACCGCTCGCCTCGCACGCCGCACTACTACTAGTCTCGTCGGAGTAGCCTTGCGTACGACGCAGTCAGCTGAAGTGGGCACCACCCATTAATGCCGAAAGGGCTTATGAGCGTTCTCGTCAAATACTACTCGTTCGACCGAAATTTGTCGACGCACAGAACGATCATATCCGTGGACGTCTATTTAAGTTATTTGCGGAACTCGAGATAGCCCAAATATAGAGTAAAAGCTTTTCGAGTGGCACTCGAAATAGACTCGGCCGGCGATCCATTGATGACAAAGAACCGGAACATGCAAAGATCGGCTGCGATTGGACAAAACATTACAGAATAAGATCGAATTTAATGCAACATCGCACGTCCCGCTCTCTCTGGGCGAGCCTCGCTGCGAGTGCGAGAGGGACGGCGGCGCAGCACACCTCGGTTACATAACGCACGCCTGATAATGTGCCGCTGATAAAAGTTGCGCATGTTGCAAGTTCGTAGCTTGGTGTTGTGTTGTTGCAAGTTGTCGTCAACGATCCCAACATTGGCAAATCGTAGTTTAAATATGTCTTTGTTTTAAACGAAAAGAAAAACAAAATCTTTTTCCACTCCTTTAAGGTTTAATGCTAAATAATTTTAAATTATGTGCTTCTCAAACCTCACGTAGAATTTACAAATAAAGGTGATTTAAACAGATCATAAGTCATATTAGTCTTGAACATCTTTCTAATCATGATTCCTATTTAGTAGGTTTTATTTTTCAATGAACTTACAGATCGAGATTTAGTTTATAAAAATGGGAACAAACATAAACAGTTGACTGATTTGGCAAAACAAATATATTTTTTACTATGTTAGAGTAATATTTTAGAGACTGAGTTTCATGGAGGCATCGAAGGACCAGATAATAATCTTTACATTTTGTAAAAAAGGTCCAATTTCGTACTAATCACTAATGACATACTATCAAATTTACATCCTCTTGCAATACCAACCATCCGTTGACTTATGTGTCGACTAGTTGTCACTGGACGTCCACGTGGAGCTTCTGGAGGACCTCGTCTGCTGCTGAACGAGCTACAAGCGTCTCCGCTTCTCACATGTACTTTATTGTATTCGATAGTTTGTATATTGTTAAGTTTCAAAAGAAACCATTGGCCAATAAACAAGAGTCTATGTATTTTGATTCTATTCGAACAAGAGATTATAATATGCGACCTTGAAAACTTTTTTCACTATATCGTTATGATATTATTTTAAAGCTTTTATATCCAAATAACTTTCTTCAACATCTGCAACTGTCACAGTCACAGTCATTACCCGTTGTCAAGGTGCGGGAATGGGAAGAGGGGACAAGGATACGGAAGTACATATAAATGGTCTATTCTTTGTCCGTTTTCAAGTGAAAGATTGCGATGAGGCCATCTCGTTTACCCTGTAAGGTGGTAGGAGTAGACATGTACAGGTTACAACAAAATCAACATTTAATATAAAACATGAAATACGTACAACAGTAAATACAAACAGCGAGTGTGAGCTCATTGTATGCCACGCGATGTACACGCGTATACCTCGCGGCGTCCACCCGGCGTCCACTCGGCGTCCACCCGGCGTCCACCCGGCGGTCGCCCGGCGCACTGCTAACGAGCGTCCTCTCGCAGTGAACGCCGAAATGAATAAATCCTAACATTTATTTCCATTTCTAATGGCTGCTAACAATTTATAACATTCGAATTAACCTAAAGCGTACAATAAAAAATTCACAAAAAATTCGTGAGCGTCGCCGTACAGTAGACATTTTTTTTATTCCAAGAGATTTTTGAGGCACAACTATTTTAGATTTTTAGATTATCTATGAGGGGGGGGGAGCATTTACCTCCCCCCACTTGCGGCGACGTTCATAACATTTACAAGTATGTCTTCTAATACTATATTGTTGTGCTAAACATTATATAGTCACAATTCAATAATGTAATATAAAAACAATTTAAAATTTGAATGTGACAGTAGGACAGTGGCATACAACACACAATGACACCACTTGATGACATACAAAGATATGTATAACTTAACAAGTATGTAAACGTTCCTTTATCAAAAACTAGTTTGCTATAAAATGTATAATTACTAAAGTGTATATGTACTTGTTGTAACAAGACAACATTAAAGTGATAAAATGTATAAATATCTCGGCGGATGATACATTCTTACATCTACAGATATATAACATTATATACAACATTTATATATAAACAAGAAGGCACATACATTAAAGCACAATCGGTGTCATCTGGTTTTTTTACTTCATATTTATAACAGTTTTGAACCGTTAGTTAGTTAGTTCTTACTTCACATTCACACTTGTACACTTGTACACTTGTACACTTGTACACTTCGCTCTTACATAGATCAAGTCCGCTTCATTCAAAGTCTTTCTGAACTGAAAACTTTACAAGTCAATAAAAATAAATGCTGTTTTCATAAACTACAAAAAATAGTGTAATTGTGAACTCGTGTACTGCACTGACATAGTGACATAGGGTATGTTCCGATATGCACTGCGACCACTGTACAGTGTGACGTCAATTCAGTATACTGTGAAGCTGTTCCTTTATAGCCAGTTATACTGGTTACGATTTAAAACGGAACGCAATCCCGTATACTGTCAGCCACATTTTTTGACGCAGCATTCAAATGAGTGTATTCAAGTTTTCTAGTACATTAAAAAAACTGTTTTGGAGTACTGTCAAATTAAAAATATTTTAATTAATATTAATTGTAAATTGAATTTATAATATAAGAAAAGTGAGTACTTTTTCATAAAAAAGAATATGTTTTTCATTATCAACACAGTCTAATAAGGTTAATTTTTGCAATTCTTCCATAGTTTTATTGTTTTATTTATTAATCCAAACTAATTACAGAACTTTAAAATTTTCTGATTAAACTGTAGCTTTGTTTATAAGACGTTAGGCACTCGAGTGGTTTTGACTGATCACGTGATCAAAGTACTGCGAGTACCTTACCTCGAAAACGCCAGCGCCTGTGCTCACAGCAGAATATGGCGGCGATTTATGACGTCATATATTTCCCTAGGGTACTGCGGCAGTATACTGGCAGTCAGATAGCACTGTGCAGTGCTCGCAGCGCATATCGGAACATACCCATAGTGACACAGTGACACGGTGACACGGTGACACGGTGACACGGTGACGTGTGACATCGCTGTGTACACTTCAACACTGTCAAGTCAGAGGAAGATGAGTTCGTCGTTGAGGTAGTCGGGGTTCTCGCGCACGTACTCCTGCAGCTCCTCCACCGCACGCGAGAACTGCGCCAGCGGCTCCGCCAGCCTCTGCTCGGGGGGCTCGGGGGGTGCGGGGGGTGCGCCGGGCGCGCTGGCGGCCAGGTCGCGCAGCAGCAGGGCGGTGGCGGCGGGCAGCAGGTAGCGGCGCTGCGGCGTCACCAGCGGCACCACGTTGGCCTCCAGACCTGATATTCTGCAACGAGATAGTTGGTCGTGGTGTCGGTGAGGAGCTGCTCTCACTCTGTCATGTGACATCGTTTTATGTAGAGCTGCTGTTGTATGAATGTCAGTCAGTGTGTACACTCACTCCGCCACGTAGTACTTTCTGTAGGGGAAGCGATGCGCGTGCGCAGACTCGCACATCAGCCGCAGCGCCAGCTGCAGCAGCGCGTCTGCGCAGTGCGGCCGCCGCGGCGCAGCGCCCCTGCCCAGCAACGGCTGCTCAACTGCGCACATCGCACACACCGCTCACATCTCTCTCCCCTTCCCCATCCCCTTCCCTTCGCTACCGCCTGATTACTTCTATTACGAGTATACTCGTGGGTGCTCCAATCTTCGATGACATCGCAACACCGTTCACTTACATACATCATACATCTAGCGAACTAGTCGCTTTAAAATTAATTCCAGTATTTTAGATCTACCATTTTCCTTTGCGGTTATAAATTATCTTTCATCATATAAATAAATCGAGTAATCATGAAGTCAAAAATTACACGTCGACTGCGATAATATACTCGTACTTTGAGCGCACAGAAATCGTCGTTGTCATTACGAGAAATTAGTTCCGTAATTTTTCTCAAATGACTAAATGTTTAATTTATCCGGTCGCCCCATACACAGACAGTGACAGTTTTAACTCTACCGGTGTCCCGGATCAAGTTTTTACCTATCTTTTGAGAAGTTAATAATGTAATGTGAGAGCGTGTAATTCTCCCCACACTATAGTGCGTACTCACGTGCGAGAGTGTACCCGCGCTGGCGCAGCTGCGCCGCGTACAGACAGGCGGCCGCCGGCGTCTGCAGCACCACCACCCGCACCTCCTCCCGGCACAGCACTGCGCGCAGCCACTCCGCCGGCGCCCGCGCCGCCTGCGCGCTCACCTCCGCCGCGTACACGTCGTACACTCCCCCCTCCCCCGCCACCTCCTGCAGCAGCGCCCCCAGTCTGCGCGCCACCGACACCAGCGCGGCGCAGTCCCGCGCGTACAGCAGCAGCACGCGCACCCCGCCCCCCGCACCCCCCGCACCCCCCGCCGCCAGCGCCGCGCCCGCCTCCGCCTCGTCGCGCTTTGTGTGCGGCGGCGAGCGGGCGCACGCGCGGTGCAGCAGCAGCGCGGCCGGCACGCACAGCGCCAGCGCGCCGCACGCGACCCACGTACCCCACGCGCCCCACACGCCCCACACGCCCGCGCCCACGCCCACCTCCACCTCCGCCTCCGCCGCCGTGCGGTCTGCAATCATCGGCGACGTTTGTATTCATATTGTTTCGAAGTAAAGAATCAATTTTAAAAAAAGAAGCTACAAATTTGTCCATACAACAAAGCTGTTTGTTGTGAAGCGACTCACTGAAATCTTTGCTGATCTTGTCTACGGCGATGCGGCCGTATGTCCAGGGCTCCTCGTGCGTGAACATGAGGGAGTATGAGCCGGGCGGCACGCGCAGCAGACACGTCACCGTGTACACCGCACTGGTGCAGTTCTGTGTCACGTCAGCACCGCTCTGACACACGTGTCATCACTACTATTACCTCGCTCATCTAACTTTGTTTATATTACTTTCTTACATATCAAATTAACCTTTTGAATGAAAATAATATAAAGTCGGTTTTTTTACGTTTTATCATCTTATAGGTAAATCATTGATCAATTTACTAAAAAAAAACATAACTACAAGAATCATTACACTATCTGAAGCTGTTCCGACAGCCACATCAAAGATGATTTTTTTTTCTATAAGAAGTTGCGGGGAGTACGGCAGATGTCGCAGACATACCAATGGCATCTCCTATAGTTTAGCTGCATTATGTTATTTGGCATCCGGCCATACTCGGGACTCGATCTGAAGGTCGCAATTTCCTGAACGTGTTTTCTTTTGAGACACCATCTCCCGACACACGGTTAATACCTTGAGTTATTTCTGCAGCACTGATGCAACGATAAAACTCGTACTTATAAACAACGCGTTATTTCAAATTTCCCACTATACGAGATAGCGACGCGACGCCAAAAAAATTATTGAGGAAAAAAATCAAATAAATAAATTGACCTTGGAATTTTTTAATAAAAAGTGGATATATTACAGATTAAGGTGGCCGGTACTACAAAACGTCAATTTCATATGTAAGAATGTAATATTGGAAATTGGATAAGCAAATATCTAACCAGAGTAATTGTTACCATCCCAACGGACGATCTCCAGGAGCGGGAAACTCGGGTTACAGAGAAATTTCTATAAGCCACAAAAATATGACGATCCCTTGAACTCTCACTTATCCAGGTTCAACTGTACATATCTTGTAACATAAATTAGATCTACTTCCCTTTAGTCCTGATGGCAATGCAAGTTTTTTACATTCAGTGTCATCATAAACTCGAGCCACATATTGTCACTTAACATCTATTCCATTCATGTAAATTACGTCAGTTTATGAAAAACTTATTGTTAAACTGATGTACATAATGAGTGTGTGTTTGTTACCTCTGTGACACTGTTCAAGTTCATGGTGAATTTAGCAGCGGGCACGGAGCCCGTGAACCACTGCACCGACACATACTCACTGCAATATATGAACAAACAAATTATTACAATGTTCTTCTAATACAATCACATTTTGTATTATAAAGTAATTAGAATGTGAATTTGTATTCAGCACATATACTAATATAGAAAATGGCTAAAACATTCACATACATTTATCCAGTGTCGGCACCGACTAGTTTGACATGGCCCCGATGGGCTCGAAATTTGTCGGTGCCGACACTGGATAAATGTATGTGAATGTTATAGCCATTTTCTATATTAGTTAATGATAAAGTCTTCCAAAAGTTTGAATCATTACATATACTTTGAAATTTGCTACCTGACTGTTTAAATCTCAGGTTGCCAAAGTGGTCTATACACCCGGAGGGCTATTTGACAAAATCAGTGGTCGATCAGAGCCAGAGGGTGAATTGAGTTCAAAGAAAAAACAGTTCTTAATATACAAGTCACAAATATCTAATTGAGTATGTTTTATTATTTTTAATTTCAATAATTAAAACTGTAAAATTTAAAGCACAAAATGGAGACAATCAAATAGACATCAAATATCATAACTAACTTTAATAAATGTTTAAAATCATAAAATAAATGTAAAAGCACAGTCTTTAATATTTTATTTAATGTTAATATGCAAATCTTCTTTCTTAGGAAAGAACCTTTATGAGTTTGATGGAGATTTCAATAAATTACATGGAAGTCTATGATCAAAAGAAGTTTAGTGACCTCTGCTCTAAATAATTGTTGACTAAGTGGTTTATTTACATTGATAAAATAAAAAAATCTATTATGCGATCAACTTATTTTCAAATATTCACAGGCTAATAAGAGTTGATTTTTAATAACACTAGAGTTGAGGTCCAAAAATGATGTTCTACAAATGTACAGTTCCTAATTGGACAACAAATAACAAATATCATTCAATACTCACTCAGAATTGTATGATGTGGCTGCGGGTGCGCTATTTTTCAGAACAGTACTGTTTGTGAAATTATTTGTTATGTAAATCAACTGATCATAGCTCTGCATTTTGACCCTTCCTTTAATTACTTGATTCTTAATATGGTAGCATGCTTTAAATATTAGATCAATTGATGTTGAAAAGCAGACCTGTGAATTAATTTACAATTAATTATGACAAAATTACACCAAAAAACTATTTCATAGCATGTGAAAACAAATCAATTATTATTACATTTGGTTATTATAAGGTACTATACATTGAGGGTGTAAAAGAAATTAACTGCTTAATGATAGGCCTCTTGTATATATACAATTAAGAAACATTGAAAAAAACCAACAGATCATTTATACTTACATGAGAACAATTTAAATTTATATTAGTATTTTCCTCCAAGTGAGAGTGATACGCAAACTTTGAATCGTGTATAAAATTATAATGTTTACATTGATTGGGATTCATCGATATATTGTAATTGATGTAGAACTCCCAGGCAGTTATGTTCGCGCCTGCTGCCGTGCACCACTCCATCACGTATCGACCTCCAACATGGTCGGGAGAAGGCACCAAAGTTACAGAATTGATACTTGGATTTGTTTCGTTGTTGCATCTTACTGTATGTTCAGCATTCACGCAAATTAAAAGAATGCACACTAAATACAGTACGAACAACATACCGACTTTTTACGTTCTCAGTTAGCATGAACAGTTTACTGCCATAACTGAACATTAAATTTTATCAAACTATACAGAACGATATGGTTATCAGCATAAACAGGAAAACTCGTAATATTGTTATTTCAATAACAAATAATTCGTAATCCTGAAATTCCGCCACTCAATAAAATATCAAGCTAAATTGAAAAGAATTTCACGAACACTGGCGCTTCAGAATTCCAAATAAGTAAATGTAAATTTGTCGGTTGTATCGCTTACAATGGATAAAGAGATTCATGTATGTAATGTTGTAACCATATGACAATAATAACATTAACTAGAATATGAACGAAACTAAGCTAAATCTGACCTTGTCGAAAAAAATAAATAGGTAAATACTTCAAAAACAATACAGAAAAATAAAGATTAAAAATGTCAATTTTTATGGCCAAAGAATAGTGACGTGTGATTAAGTTAACCTGTAATAAAACGATTTCCAACTTAATCGCGGTTAATTCTGTCAGAAAATATGTAAAATCTACATAGGCATAAAAATGATATAATAACAAGACACCTATAGACAGAGCCGGATACACAAGAACCATAAGGCTATTTGAACCGATGGGCTTAGGTAAAACTAAATTAGGATACCTCACTAGCGCCCTCTTTTCAAAGACAAGAAACTCTTTGTACTGTTTGTTACTTTCAAGCACTTTCATTTTTTTTCTTTTATGTCATTATCTATGTCTCAGTAGGTTTTTAATATATCCCACTTATTTTATAAATGCGAAAGATTAAATGGATGGATGTTTGTTAGAAGGTAACTCTAGAACGGCTGAACGGATCTTGGTGAAATTTGACACAGATGTAGACAAAACCAACTGCGATAGCAACGCCTCTCTCACTGGTTCAAGGATTTTAATGTAGTTTTTGGACATTGACAGAGGGTACGCGGGTACGCGCGCCTACAAGGTAAAAGGGTTACTAGTGAGAAAAAATTTCCTAACTTCTTTCGAAAGTCTTCCGTATTGCAAGTCCAAGCATTTGATTTGCATAAGTTGCAACCTGAATTTGAAGCTTTATAAACTGGATTTAGGCGAAATCAAAAAGGACCGCCATTATAAAAGAAATTGAATTGTCAAACTAAATCTGACCTGTGGGCCGATCACGAATATATGTGACTACGTATCGTCAATTATGTCAAAGTTAGATCAATTATGTCAGAATGAGATTTTTGGTGCATTCGTCCGATAGGCGCCGCACAAAATTTTGTCGATAACGATACGATGGCCAGTTACAAAAATTCGTGCTCAGTCCACTGGTGGGCATAAGTCAAACTAAATTATGCTAGCTCACTAGCGCCATTCTATCAATGTGAAATAGTGTCACGAGGTCCTTTTCGTACTGAAACTGTCACGTCCTGTTTTTTTTATTTTAGACCATGCTATGTTCAATTAGGTTATAAATTTTTTCTGATAGAACTACCCGAGATAGCAGCGCCTCTCTCTTGGACCAGATATGCTTGTTATGGCCTAAACACAGAATATAGTCTCTGTCTTGTAGAACTGTTAATTCATACGGTTATAATTTCACCTTTTTGTGGCACCCATCACCTCACAGCGACTGTATTCCTAAGTCCTTGGTGTGGAGCAGCGAGTGCTCACATTGCGCCCCCATTTACCTAACTTTATTCTAAACCCGGAAGCTTTAGTAGGTATAGTGTAAGGGTGGCTTTAGTGTAAGCAGAGGTATATTTGTCACCATAAGCTATATACAAGATCGTTTAAATTCAATGACATACAAATTCAAGGAGCCCTCTATAGCAGCAGTATATGTTCAGAATGAAAGGTTCAATTCAATGTCACTTAAACAAATATACCATATTGCGAATGTTCACATTCCAAAAAAAAGACAATGGTTTGATAAATGTCGAAGTTCGAAAAATAACAACAATAAAAAATTAAACCACTCTTTGTTGGCCTCCTGTTTTTTAAAAAGTAAAGCAAATTTATCCAAGACATATAAATTATGAAGCAATATAGAAGTATTTCTATGAGGGTGATTCGTAATGAAACATATAATTTAAATGCAAATACAAATTTTATCACATGCATTCAAATACATAAATAAGAGTTCCATACACTACATTTCTCATGTATATAATTTATATACCGATTTGTTGCGACAAAATAGCGTACATAGCCAAGGCAGTGAGTGCGAGGGCGGAGGCGTGCAGCGCGCGCACCGCCAGCAGGGACCACGCGCTCAGCGACAGCACGGCCGCCACGGCGTCCTCCAGCAGCGGCCGGTACGGCGTCAGCGCCAGCAGCCACAGCACCAGCGGGGCCTGCGCCCGCGGCAAGTCGCTGCGGGACCACAACCACACCAGCGCCGCGCTCGCCGCGTGCTGCAGCAGCGCCACGTTCGCCTCCGCACACGACCGCACGTAGCGCCAGTCGAACTCCGCGCCCCGAGCGCCCACCCACAGCAGCAAGCTGCGGCTCACCACCGCCTCGCACAAAACACCAACACTCTTAATTATAAATTAAACAAGTATTCGGCCTCCATAGTTCACTGACATCTGCATTAGCAGATGCGTTGCCTACCTTTAATTGACAGAGGAGGGGTTGCACAGAATGAAGATATATTACCCTTTACAATGTGTCCTCTCCTCCTTCAAATACACTTACTCGTAGTTCCTATACTTTCCTTTAAGAAAAGGGTGGGTAGGGATATTTACTCTAGTTTTTATTTGTTGAAGATATGGCTCGTCCAGTATGTTTACATTTCACAGACAATCCCAATTCTTAACTACTAATTAGTGATGCAACGGAAGTGTCTTACCGGAACCAGAAACGGAAACAGATGTCAAAAATAAATTTTAGCAGAAACGGAAACGGAAACGGATGCGGAAACAGAAGTGTAAATAATAATAAAAAACATATTTACAAAAATATTTTTTTCGGTAAAAACAGTTTGTATTCGTTTTTAATTTATTAAGGAATTGGATATCGGTGTCCTTTAGCCTTCAATGTATGTATTTTTACTGCGCTGCAATAAGTTAAAATACGCGTTTTTTTTTTTTTTTTCAGGAAACAAAATTACACTCTTTACAAATTAAAGTTCGCCAAACCACTCGTGTTGACAAACGACAAATATATTTCTAACTATATAATGATGATGATATATAACATGGTTATCACTTATTCAAAAGTACATTTAATAACTCGTAAGTGTGAAATAGTCACATTTTGCCAGTTGTCAAATTTTATATGGACAACAACTAGACAGTTTACTCCAGCAAGAGAAACTGATTGTTTCAAACAGCAGCAGAAAATATTACGCGCTTAAATTCACGAAAAAGTACGTAAACAAACAAATGAGACAAGTGCCGAAAGGCCGCGCACGAACTACGCGTCTCGCGCCGCGCATTTGGATCTCTCAGCCGTCGTAAAGTTCCGTTTTATCTCCGTTATAAAAGTTGCGGAAACAGAAGCAGAAACGGATGTTGAAAAGCACGCGGAACTTCCGCACTTGCGGAAACGGAAACAGACATCCGTTGCATCACTACTACTAATTATAGAAGTTTATTTTTTTCTACAACTAGTACATATATTGCATGTGAAGTGTTGTACATTTGTATATGTGAAAGCATAATTATATCTCACCTCTGCACTCGCCCAACCAATTGCAGCCGTCAGGATCTTTGCATGACCTTTGCCGGGCACTGAGTTCAGAGCAAAATACAGCCCTATCAAGTCTGCAAAGTCTACTGTAGCTTTGAGGATCTCCTGAAAAAAATGTTTATCATTATATTAATATGTGAAATCATAATCTTGTACCCAGAGTAATAGTTTTGTGACTTGAATGTTAAATTTAACATTGTTAACATCACAGGACACAACACCGAAGAGCTGGCAGCTACCTCGGACAAAGAATTAGTCTAGCTATTCAACGGGAGAAAGCTGCCAGTATCTTCGGAACCTTGCCTAGTGACTACTTTTAATGATACATTTTGGTTTTTATATTAAATTTTTTAATGCTTTTAGTTTTAGGTTCTAGCATAATAAATATTTGTGATTTCCTAAGAAAAATGTTAACATTAATGTGTGGCAAAAGTGCATGAAGCTATTTTCATACAAAACGGTTGATTATTATAGGAGTTTGGATCTTCAACAATAGTTTCAAATTTGGTACAATGGGCTGTTAGTAAAAACAACATATTTATTCTTTTTTTTTCAAAGTACTAATATTAAATTAATCAACATATTTTATCTGTATTTGTTCAGTGAATCAATTCTTTCCTCATGTTCAGATAATGGATACCTCCTCATCATCATAATATGTATATCATCCTATGGCAAACAATAAGATCTATGTGCTATATAATGAGTGAGAGTGTAATCTTTATACTTACAAGAAAAACATCGTATTCTCCATTCACTTGACTATCAGAATCTGGAAAGAATGTGGCGAGCAGTAACATTTTACACAATTGTGTGAATATGTACAAACCCCCAGCATATACACATTTTGAAAACGTAGCATATTCTGATCTGAAATAAAATCACATCTTTTATAAGTTCTGATATTATAGTACATTTCCAAACATTAACTTAATTAATAAGAACTTACATTCCCGAAAACTTGTAAGCCATATGATATGGGGCATACACCAATGCGAGACAGTTTCCAAAATGATAAAGTGTCATAATGGCTGTTTCTTGCTATTGTACAACCAAATTTAAAACTAATGTGTAGTATTAAGTACTAATCTAATTTATGAATCTGACATTGATTATTAAAGGCTTCACGTTAGTTAAAAGTAATTATACAATTCACATCGGCAGCCACTTGATGGTTGGTTGATAAGCACTGTCATACTGTCAATTTAGTTTTTTTTTCTTTTCGCCCATGGCGCAGGTTATTGTCTTTCGACCATACCGCCTAGTCTTTCGCTTTCGTAGAAAGTCAGACAGTCAAGACATTATGCTGCAGATAAAAAATACTATTTCGGCTTAACAGATTCTTTCAACTTCAAATATTTGAGAAGAAATTGCGGGAACAAAAAATAATTGGAATGGAAATTTGCAAATTATTTAGAACTCACGAGGAATATGTACCGATTTATGTTGTCAATCAATGTAAAAAACTTTGAGTTTTTTCGATTAGCGTCTTAAATAATCTAGTTCGGTTCGAAAAAGGTTCATTTTGCTTAATCTAATTATGATTGTGTTGATTTAAGATTTATAGCTTTTTAGCTTAATTTTTTTTTTGTAACATTAAAATATTAGTTTACTAAAGTAAAATGAATTTGCCGTACAATTGAAATGCGTATAACGGAACATTTTTGATATTTGTTTTGACATATCCATCAAATACAAATGAATGTCAATTTAGCGCGGGAGAATTTATTATTCATTAGTTTCTTAATCTTAATTGAGTATAAATTTATATTTATAATTGTATTAGTTGTTTATATCGTTCAATATAAATAGAATTAACAGGTGTCAAATATTTAACATTCATGAGATATTGTTATGTTTATGTGAACATAACCATTCCTAACATGTAATTCTGTAAGTCTGATAGACAAGAAATCTTTAATACCTAATTAATACCCTTAATCACAAATTGTCAACATTACCTTAAACAACTGTGGTGATAAGTTTATGTAAATTATACAAAGCAATTAATTTTTACAACAATTAGAATAGACTGGTAATTAAAGTTCTTTACTACTTTTAATTGAATGATTTCGTAGTAAAATAAAATAAGAAAAAGTGTGGTTTTATTTATATCCTGCTATATTAAAAATATTTTGTCATAAACATGGTTAACATGTTTTTAAAAGGGTCTTCAAGTCAAAGAAAGGGATGCAAAACATTGGGGTGTTTAAAAAAAGGGTGACTTTTCTAACCCTTTCGTTTTTTAGCACAGGCGCAAAAGGGTATGGGGTTTGTTATCCAATAGCAGGGCAGGTTGCTGTGAGTTTTTGATTTTATTCGTCCGGAGAAAGCCCGTTCTCTGCTCGGTGGGAGCCAACATCTCCGACTGCGGCAGTGCCCTTTGCTATTTCACTGCAGTAACCTGTCTGTTTTATTCAAACAAATGTTGCTAACAGATGGATTATTTTGGATAATGGTGTCACAAATCTTTTTGTACATTGTGCAAAAATTTAAATGGTGCATAAGTGATGTCGGAGCAAAATTCGATTGCAATTTGTTGGATGTTATCCTATCGGTGAGTACGAGAATTTGTCAGTTATAAGGAACTTTTGTTTTATTTTCAGATTGTAAACAGCTTAATAATGTATTGTCATGGCTTTATAATGAAATAATATGATAAATTTAGACACAGTTCTGGAGGTAAAAAATATATTTATATCCATTGTTTTATCCTGACTTTGTTTTAAAGTATTTTGAAGACTGCATTTTGTATTTTTTATTATATTAAAAAATTAAGTTTATTAATTAAATAATTTTGTAAATATGTTTCTGCCTACCCCTCTGGGTTATGGGTGTGAGTTTTGTTGTTGTTGTTTAATTAAATAAGCATTGTAGAATTTGGATTGTGATGAAATTGTTTGTAAAGTTGCAATAATAATTTGTAGACAATACACATAAAACAATCCATACTGGCTTTAATTATACCTATATACAATTCGAAAATCGGTAACTTACTTGAAAAACCATTAAATCGGTTTAATAGTCTTTGATCTACTCCAGAATTTGCAAATAATAAAAACTTTTAATTTGCAAATTTAATTTAGATTTTTATGATATACTAGCGACTACTACGTTCGCGCTGATTTAAAAAAAAAACATAAGTACCCTATGTGTTCTTCAAGATTTTTCTATGTCGTGGAAGAATAGCAATGAAAAAATAACTTTGTTTTTAAAATAAAAGTGCTATGCAATTTACTAAATAAAAGTCAAATCGATTGAAGGGTCCTTACCGCCGAACATATCTTATCTTACTAATATCTTACCAATACTGGTAATATAAATGCGAAAGTTCAGGTGGATAGATGGATGTTTGTTTGAAGGTATCTCCGGAACAGCTCGACGGTTCTTGATGAAATTTGTCACCGATGTAGAACATAGTCTGGAAGAACACATAGGCTTTTCACTTTTTACGTTTTTTACGCGGGCGACAGCTAGTTTATATACAAAAACGCAATATAGTCGTCTTGTAGTACTCTTTAACATGTGTTTCTTAAGAAAAAGTTCACGGTAGGTAAACCATACATGCGCAACCGCTGCAACCTTTGACCTCAATATTGCAAAGAGGAACAGTTACAGGTACAGTTGTAGTACTAGAACCCACCATGAAGTATAGATAAGATTACCTAGTGACTATGCCCTATGTGAAAAGCACATTGCATTACAACGTAGCATATGAAAGCCGAGACAATGGGACGAGTCCGCGACGTCGAGGACGCACGTCATCCCTCCATTAGAGTATTGTTCTCTGACAAAGGAGATGGACTATAAAGAATCGCAGCCATTAGGTAAATTTCCTTATTCATTTTTTTGCGTGACACCCTCGACGTGTAAAAAGTAGGGAGCCATTATTTATCATGTGGAGACGCGCGCCCAGAAGAGATCTCAATCTGGCGACGGCGTGAGGGCTTTTTGCGCGCCCTAATCGATTGCGGGCGGTGCAGGTGCCGGCCGCTCGACACGATTACAGTACAAATTCCCGCCCCGATCGTAAACTTACAACTAAACAATACCAGTTTGTAAGATTTTAGTAACATTTCAACGATATATCAATTTTATTAATCCAGGAATTTACATAATATTATTAATTTCTTAATACACATATCCCTATCAAGTTGGAATTATACGGGTACTAACTAACTACTAATGCTACCCATTATGATACGAAATTGATATAAAACGAATCTTAAAGAATTAAATATATAGCAACACACTTTACCATTGACTACGAGTGACGAGTCCATACTACAACACACCCAATAACTTCTTCGCCAATTGCTCGCTCATCAAATCAAGTCTGCCATCCGGATCTTGATTTCCTTTCTTATATACTATAAATTGTGTACTATTTTCCGATTAATACATATTTTGTAAATAATACACAACTAAATTGATTTGGAAGTAGATTACGTGTTGTTTTTTAAGAAGTAGGATTGGCGTTAGATTTCGCAGAGCTGGCAGTCATTACGAAGTTATAGAAAAATGATTTCAATTTGGGGTGTGGGAGGCGGCGATGCATTATTCAGGGCGCGTGCAGCGCGCGTCCGAGACGCCGCCGCCGCGCGCCGGTCTTATCGGAAACGGCTTACGGTGACCCCATGCAAACTCCCTAATGTCACATTCCTCACGGACCTCCCTGACCGACCCTCCGCCGATCGATCACGATGCAAAGTTGCTATTCGAATTCGTAGGGAGATTACAGTTTTGTTTATTACTAGAAATCATTGTATTGCCATATATTCTTAACATACATACTTCCTAGAAAATTAATAGATTTAATATTTTGATTAGATTTGATACTTATAGTCAGTTTAACAGATATAATAAACAGTAGTACTGTTTCAATATCACCGATATCATTTGTCGTGTGAAGTTTTTAATCAACAGTGAACATTCGTCTTTACATTGTCTTTGATCAACGATATAAATCGTTTCTCATTTGATTTGATACTTTTGAAATAACTTGATGCTACGGCTTAAGTGCAATATGAACATGGACTTCATCATGAGGACCTATGGATCCACCACCAAAGGATCTACAAAATATATCAAATAATTAGCAACGAAAGACAATAATGTCGAAATGCTAAGTAAAAAAATGTAAGTGCGACTGCCAGTGTAGTGTGCCGGTGGCTGCGAGCCGATAGCGAAGCTCCCTGCTGTCGAAATTCATTATATATTTATAGGTAAGACGGCGGCCTCACTGAATATTTGGTGGTTGATCAAAAAGTCCAATTCGGTTTTATATGCCACTGAATATTGAGTGGCGGCCGGCCTTATAATACATATTTTGCAATGATAGTTGCCGCCGTGTCGGGAGAGGGGGCGAGGAGCCGAGGGTGGCTCACCTCTAACTTGTAGTTTCTGTAGGTAATAATATTTCTTATAAATAAAATTAATGATTTTCTTTACTTAATTCATTAATTTACTTTACTTATTTTTCGTCTACATTGCTGTGGAAGAACAGTATATCAAATAAATATGAATATCGTACGCAAAGGAAGGACTAGACAAGAAGTGACTATTTGCCCGGCGGGCGTCAGCCGAGCCGGGCAAAGTACCACGCTCCGTATTTATTCATAGTATCGCGTGTAGTTTTATTCGACCATAAATATTAAAGGCGGCTCGTGCCACTAGGATTTTCAATTCGACAGCGCCGCCGTATCCCCTTAGATTTAGGCTTTCTCTCTCTTCACGGATTAGAGTGGTTTGATGTATGGCCGCGGGTGGCGGTAAATCAAATTTTGATTGCTATTTTCTTTGTGGAAATTCGCAATCGTCCGCCGGGAATGGCGGCGGGTAACGTGGGTTAACCGTTCCCCAGACGACCCGGACTTACGAGGATTGCTATTTTTTCTATATCTTATTCGGCTATTGAGATATGTCTTAGAATTTTGCCAAATCCGTTCTTTTACACGCAGATGAAAATGAATTTTGTGTGTACCGATCTATATACATCAATGTATATGTATACATCAGTGGGCCTAGCACGAACATTTGCGACAATCACCATCGTATCATTATCGACCAAATTTGTGTTTAAATTTGTGCTGCGCCCCTGTACTGTTATTGGGCGTAAAGTATACCAAAAATCTCATACTAATTTTGACACAATTAACAATGACGATACGAAAGCGATTGTCACAAATGTGCTAGGCTCACGTCTTAAACTGTTTGCCGAAGTCCTTATTCCAAATCTAAATTTGAGATGAACTCTGGAGCAAAATGTATATTCAAGTACCTATATATGCATAATTTTCAGTCACTTTACAGCCTTTTATGGGTGGTTCCCGTTGGGCCGATCGCCATACCAATCAATCGTCCTAGTTGGTTTTTTTTTTTCGATTTGCAGCAAACTGCGAGCTTTTATAAATAACTCTCAACGGAGATTTAAAAGTGTAATAACTTCATATAATTAGCGCAATGAAGTAAAAATAATAATTAACTTCCGATTTCTATAAATATGCAAAATGACTACGTCAAGTAGTCGGTAGAAACGATACAACTTCGAATTGCCGTTAGCGATCACAGCGGGAATTGATACCGATAAAAGTTTACTTAGGGCTATTGAAATTGAATTTGCCTGGATAAGTTGATTTCAGTGAATAACGCGAGTGCAGGCCCGCGCCCGCCGCGCCGAGCCGCAGCCGCGCCCGTACGTGTGATCCGATTTTAGCTCGGCTCCATCTCCCTCGCCCTCTCAATATTCGAGCTGATCTCTGTGCGGGGGCACGCGCTTTCCACTCGCCAATCAAACGACCCTTGTTCCCTTAAAAGTAATGAAAACACCGCACAATCAAGTAACATCCCTACAACTAGTTTTTTAAATAAATTTAATCGCCTATGTTTTGTTTGAAAGTTGTTAGTATGTAAAAGATTAAGTGCTTTTCAATAATTATATGATGCAGTCAAACAGAGAACTGAATCAAAAATCAAGAAACTTTGAAACAATAATTTTTGAACGATGAACAATTGTTAATAATTGTTAACTTACTTGTACTTTATTTTTATTTTTTTTTAATTTATTTATTTGGTTCATCAACAAAAGTACATGTGTTCATACATCACTTTTAGATACTATTACAATAGGTTTCAGGTAACATGTAATTTCACTTACAGATAAACAAAACTTGTATAATGTATATACTTAATTGTACATTATTTCTTCTACTTTAACTGAAGGAAGGAGACTTCGACTTTAGAGTATCACTAGCTGTCGCCCGTGACTCCGTCCACGCTGAAGTAAAAAAAGCTTTATTTATGCCTACATGTTTTACCAGACTATGTTCTACATATATGTATTCCAAATTTTAGCAAGATCCGTTTAGACGTTCTAGAAATAATCGTAAAATATGTTGAATCGAAAAAGCTTATGTTAAAAAAAATGCTTAGGAAAATAATGAAAGCACAAATGAATTAGAGGTAATTTGTAAGATTGCCTTGTAAATAATGTATGTTATAATCAAACAATGCATTAATTGAGGCGACCACAATTTGCCTAAGTTGAGGGATCGCGCCCGCGATAAGTCGACGGGCGGGACGGGTAGGCTTAGCATGTACGAGGACGTGGAATGTTTTATTATGTACTGATAGGGCGTGGGGTGTGGGGCGCGGGGCGGCTCGGCGGCAGAGGGTGGCTGCCCACCTCCGGATAAAAAAGGATCTTAAGAAATTCTCGACCCTTTTTATACTAAATAGATAGCTAACACGGTCTGAGTGGAGGTTCAATAGATGCTTTCTCAGGGAGAGCGGCGGCGGCGAGGGCGCCCGGCGGCGGCGGCCTGTATACGGACATATATTCGCGTGTCGTAGAGTTTTCCTTTTATTTTTTACGCATGCTCCACTCGGAGGGATAAAAGACGAAATTCTTTTTAAATTGGAAATGTTTTCTAAGAGGATTACGATTTGCGGAGGTGTGTGTCGATTTGTGCCGCGGACGCGAGGGCGCGTTGTAAATGGATACTAGTTGTTGCGCGCACAATTGCCGCGGACTTATCCGTCCTCACAATATTTTTTTTTATTATTCATGTTATTGGTTTATACACTTAATACCTAAGTGTGCAGTGTCCGTCCTGAATTTGGTTAAAACATACACATCGACTGTTATTGTCCCTGCACGATCATTAATCATTATGATGCCGATGTTCCTTATATTATTATCTTTCAATGAATCCTTTTTTTCTAAATAAACTATTTTATAATTCAATTTCAGAATTTCGCAATAAATTCCCATCTTTTGCACATTAACATTGGGTTCTTGCTAATAATATTTGGATGTGTTGACTTTTTGTTTATTTGACATTTAAAACTAATTTGTAATAAGGTTGTATCTATGGGTTTAATAAAGGAGAATCATTGAGGCCGTGAAATAAAAACCAAACCCAAAATTTATTGCTAACCATCACAATGAAATGCTATTTATAACAGGTCAATTAGCGGGATCAATAAGTTCCGCTACCGAGGCAGTTTTGCTTCACGTACTAAGTCCAGTCGGCCGGCGCCGCGCCACGACGGAAAAAAGGCCTTTCATCTCAGCACACGTCACAGAATCATTACGCACCACCCTACGCGAGTCTGCTCCCACGGCCTATAATGCGCCCGTGGCAAAAAAGAAACATAAAATACATTATTGAGAGCTAACAATCACTAATACAGTGACCATTACGAGCGAGCGCGCCGACGTAGGCATAAAGCTCGACTGGGCCGAAAAAATATAATTGTCAAGTATCGCCGGCGCGGAGAGCAGGCATCGTGTGCCGCCGTCGCAGCCCGTGTCTCCGCGCACGAGAGCGCAACTTGCCGTGTCCGTCGCCTGCCGCAGCCGCTCGCCGCTACCAGAAGCAGCACGCTGGGGATTTACTTTAAATTTTCACATCGCTCGCCCCTTGCCCTTGTTGCACTCTCGGCAATTTGACTAGCTTTGAATAAACCGACAGCAATATTCTTCTATTCCGAGCTTTTATTTACAGTTTAATTATAAAATATTTTTTTTATACAGACCTTAATAATGATAGTGTGTTCTTTCCGAGTTATATAAGTGAATTCTGGCTGCTTCGTAGCTTAGGTATAACGTCAGTTGGTATAGCTGGCTGGCTGTACACAAAGTGGTAAAGTTTAGCACATAGCATCATCAGTCACAGACCTCAGACTTGGCAGTAGGCACCTATGGGTCGCATTTGGTAAGCTTTTTTTAATAAGAGAAGGCGGCAAACGAGCGGCGGAAAACATCGGTGTTCCACAAATGACTGACTGATAGAAACATTCATCATCCCTCAAAACAATTAACTAACTTCTGGTTTCAAGCGATAAATTGTCGTTTATTACTTTTATCAATTATTAATGTGAGGTTTAAAATGTTGTTAAAGTTTAAATTATTAATGTAAATAAAATATTTTTCTATCTCCTGCGGCGAGTGCAGGGGCGAGTATTTGAGGGTGTCGGTGAGAAAAAATGTTTTTATTGTAACACGGCCAGGGGTCCGAGCGACGATTTAAACTGAAGCCACCCACAATAATTGAGTTTTAGAGTGGCGCATGTGTCGCTCGAGGCCGCGCCCGTCGCCGCCGAGCAGGTGTGCACTTTGTATCCATATTGGCCTAATAGTTCGTGTTAAAAGCCGGAAATAACCATTTCATTTTACGAATTATTGCTGTCATTATCGTATTATCGTGTGGAGACGTGTGTTCTCCGCCTTCAAAGTTATTTGAGCTATAACCTGAGCGTCTCATATCTTACTGTGACATTTGCCGGACGGCAAGTAAAATGTTTATGCGATATTAAGATCATTTTAGTGGAAGCATAACATCCGCGGCACATAAAGCTGGCGTTGCGGGCTGCGCTCGTTTCGCCGAACGTTCGGTAAATACGCCGCAAAAACACCTCAAATTTTTTATGGCTCATTTTGGAACTATACTCACTAACAAGCGAGTAATGATGTAATGACTTACAGTATTGTGGCCTGGCTGCTGTTATTATCGATAACAGATGGCGCGCTCCGTGGGAGATTCGTTTGCTTTTATATTTACTTTAGGTTGTTTGAGTTGAGCACGTTCGTTCTCAAATCATAGTTACCTTTGTTTTTTCAACGACAATAAAGTTTAATGTAAGTTTTTAATTATTTTAAAATGCAGTTGAGGTCAAATAGTCGCCGGTCGCTGTTTGCGCTTGTCTTATTTAGAATCTGATTGTATTCTACTTTAGAGACAATCTATCAATATATTTTTGGCCCGTCGCATAGTTAGCTACGTTGGTGTCAAAGCTTTGGGAAGGAATGTCCTGGTTTTATATTTGTTTTTGTTTCAAACCTGTACCACTGTAATAGTGACTTCATACTTATGTCGGCGTGAAATTATAAAAATGAAATGGCTGTAATAAAGTGCCGTGCATGCCTGTTTCCTGCGCTGTAAAACGGCCACCCCCCCCCGCGCCCCCCACCCTATGGTAATAAAACAGATACAATATAAATCGCGAGGGAGATACTGTCCACGGTTGTTAGTCTCTTACGGCCGGAATGTGCGCGAGGCGTGACGTACTCAAATGTTTTATTGTTTTTTCACGGCGGCATCTACATCGTCATGTAATAATTTGGGAGGGGGGTGGGAGCAGGGGGAGGTCGTAACAAACGACTTATACCAGCAATAGTACACGGCGAGTGATTGCCGCCCGTTATTACTTATAAGTCGATTATATTTTAACGTGTTTTGCTTAAAATTACTATTGTTTGCCTTATAAAACCTTTCATTTATTTTTACATATTTGGTCTTAGCATCTTGGTTTATTACTGATTTGTAATTTTAATTGTCATTGAAACTTACTTCAAGCTAACAGTCGGGTCGGATAAATCGGATTTCTGCAAGACAAGGGTTTTTGTTGTTGTAAAAGTGAAGCTGTGCCATAGTCCATAGCTAAGCTGAATGATTTAAGTTTAGGCAATAGCTGATACTAATTGAACACTTTATTTTAAAGGTAAACAATTAACATCTATTTATAATGGTCATTTTATTTATTTATTTACTTACATGGCAGACTTACAGCTAGAAAGCAACAATATCATAAACAAGATAGTTAACAGACAGCTCTACAAGTCTTCACTTATATATAGCATTGGCTTAACTAATTTGTCAGTTTGTCAGCACAGGAAATATAAAAGTAAGTAATTCAATCACTGCTCAAGTTATTTGAAAAAGTCTCGGCTAAGGCAACTCCTCGCTGAGGACACACTAGTTGCAAATGGGTCTATATCATGCTTCTTGCACAGTGTGTTGAAGCTGGAGCTCGCACGGACCACACACGTTATTCTGCCTTAAATCAGTTTATGATATTTTTTCTAAATATTAGATTATTAGTATAGATACAAGTTATAGTGGTATTGTCTTTGTATAAGTGGTAGTAGGTGAGCGATGGGGCAGGCGTGTTTAGTTTGCGCGACTGGCTCGGGCGGCGACGATCACTTATGTAACGAGGATGGATGTGGCGTTGGCGGCGAAAGGGTTGCTGTGTCGGTAGCGTCGTGTCACAGACGCATTATCTCTAAGTGATGGATGAAGACGTTATCGAAAGCTTTATATGGCTATTGATGAATTACCCTCAAGTTACTGAGCGGGTTCGCTGGAGATTGTCAACGGATTCTATTATTTTTGTAATAGTATCTGAACTTAATTGGCACTCGAGATCGGTGTCAGGTCGCTGTGTGTAACTACAAGTTATTCCTGTGTTTGTGTGCTGCAGCTCTATCTTTATCCTCGTAGCAGTCTTAACCACACCATTGGCTATCATTTCAGTTCAGTTTTCATTATATCTTTTACCGTTTCTACAATGTAACGCTTCAATTTTATCGACCACACAGAGTACCTACAGCTCCCGGCATAAGTTTATAATTTCACTTTTTAAAGCCAATAAATTGAATAGATTTTTCGGGCAGCGCGGTGCGGCGATCACGACACGCTGAATGCAGCATAATCAATCAGTTGGTCTAACATCTACTCACTTTGGACCATCCTAATGTCCCGCGGCCCCGCGGACCAGCGCTGCAACAGGCGCTATGATTGATGCTTCTGCGATGACTGGCCGCTTAGTCGCTGGGCCGCCTGCCCGCCTGCCCGCCTGGCCGTGTGGCCGAGTGCTCGCCCGGATATTCGCCGTTTTCACACAGTATTTTTTTTTTGACTTAATGGTATCGTTTATTCAAATAACTAATCCATTACTGCTCTGAGAGGCCAATCATTTATTTGGGATGTTAATAGGCCCGAACTATTTCTACTTTTGTAAAAGTCTTAAGAGGCCAAATTTTTGGATAGGTGACTAAGACCTTGCACCGCGGAATGATTCGAGCATTATGTCAAATATCATGGCGAAGAGATTTCTCACGCAATTGGTCACTTCGATCAATAGGCTTCTTAAAATTCCTTAAAAATCAAATTGATGTTGAAGTTGCACATCGTATTCGTGTCCATTAAAGACGCTAAAGGAGAGTAAACATCGTACTTTGTGGGACGTCCCAAATTCACTTCAATTTATATAATTTCGAGCAATGCCAGGATTTTTTTCATAGTGAGACCTGTAAAGATCATATTACCTATTGAACGATCCTAATCCGGAACGTCTACTATTATGCTCTCTCAGGTGGACCGTTCGCATTTAGTTTATTATAAAAATTTTCTATAGATACTTTCGCGTTGCGATAATATTTTATGTGATCCAGATCGGTGGGCGGACGGCGGCTGCGGTGCGGACGTGCCACAATCCATTAAAGCTACAAAAACACTTGAAATTCAGCGACTCATACAATATACATTTTGTTTCCTCGACCGGGCGTTTTTACGAACCAAGTCGAACGCCTTCCTGTCATAGTTCCGCGTACTCGTATTTGCTTCGATGTATTTTGCACAACGTCTCAATGAGATGTACTAGCGCGATGGAGATATGCGGGGTGCGGGGCCAATGCACTGCGCCTGCACCCACGCTGTCACCTCCGCTCGCCTGGCCTGCACCGTATTGGCCGGTCGGCGAAAGGTCTGCATTATGTTCACGATCGTTGTTATCAATCGATACAATTAATCCTAAACAAAATACTATTGTAATTTTCGTATTTTAATACCCTCTCTTATCGCTCGCTAAAGTCACTTTGACATCGTAATGTCGCGATAGTTTAACACTGAATACAATTTAAAACCTACTTCAGTTATTATGACCGTGTACAGTTTAGTTTTTACCATATTTTTATGAAATAATAAAATGTGCAGAAAGTTGCTGTCGTCTGAGATTTAGTACGAACAGAACGATTTATTTGATCGCGCTGGTCGCTCCGCACCGCACCGCACCGCACCGCATTGCCGCCGCCGCCGGCCGCTGCGTCGCGGACCGTAGCTTATTATTCGTCACATAAAGCGGGGAATATTTTAGTTAAGAGAAGCCGTCGTCGGGGGATTCGGTCGGCGGCAGAAAAAATTGATGCGACTTATCTCACCGCGCCCTCCGCGCCCGCCGCGACTCTGCGCACCCCAGCCCGCGTCCGAGATGTTTTATGGATGCTGCCGGTGCCCCGACACGCCTTTTGTGTGTTAGTGTTGGGAGTTACACTGGCGGATTTCAAAGTAAAAGTTTTATTTAAGATTTCTGTTAATGGTCGTTTTATTCCATGTTAAAAGCTTTAGAACAATACATTCTGGGTACACACAGAGCAACTATAGTTATTATACAGTATATACCATTGTAGTTAACGATGTTTATGTTAAAAAAAAGTGAAAAAATTGTATTTCGAGGGAAACAAACAACCTGCTATCTAACAATGTTAATTATGTCTCGGAACATTCCTACGTCTACCTAACATTGTGAAGCGTTTTTTTACCGGAATTCAGTTAATTAGGTAGTCTTACTGAGAATAACAATTAAAACTCAGTTAGTTTGAGGAAGTTCACATTTGTGTATGTCACATTGTGCGGTGACTTCTGTGCAGATACGATACAACATTCCGACCAACAAACCATTGGATCAATCTCCCACGCCCCCCTCCCATGCCTCAGCTCCCTGCAGTCTCCCCGCTCGGGGAACTTAACATGCACAGCATATCTGGCTTATTACGCATTCAATGAGAGGTCCCCACCGCTGTCGGCCGGACAGCGGGCAGCGGGCAGCGGGCAGAGGGCAGTTGGGGAGGGTCGCAGTTTGGGCGACGGTATCGGCATCGCACTCCGCACGGCACTCGTCTCGCAGCCCTCATTACATCTCGGACTTCGCGTCGCATAAAAAATCAACCGGTCGGATAATAAATGTCCACTTAGTTCATGTGAACGGATTATTTCCTAAGTTAACACGTTATCGATGCCCTTATATAGATACGTCTAAATAACTTTGTACGTGGGACGAATGTAATACAATTCCGCGACATATTATAACGATTATTTGTTCTTTAAAGGATAAACGATGTCGAAAGTAATAATATTCTAAATGTTTATGTAATATTCCTTGTGCTCGTTAGCCGCCACCGTCACCGCCACCGTCACCGTCACCGTCACTTCAATAATATTTACATATATAATTCATGCCTATCCTATGCCATGCCTGCAATGTCTACTTACATAATGATGTAGGTTAAAATTATCATAAGCTGACAAGACTTATTAGAATTAACATTTCAAGTCATAATGTAGATACCTAACTAATAACAAGTCATCAAAAACTTATTTATGGCGATACAAAAAATATTTATCATTTACCTACTTAGGTCAGTATGAGCAACACCTTATCACTCACTGGACGGAGCAGCAGCTCGACGTTTTATTTTGCTCGCAGCTCGAAGTTTGGAGACTCGAGTCGTCGGCCTGCGCGTTCGCGTTCACGCTTACGGCGACAATAATGATTGTCAGTTTTGTGTGCCGCCGCCAGAGCGCTCTGCCCGCGTACATAATAACCCACCAACTGAACAAGCATCTTTCATCCGACACAGTAACACTGGACATTGCATGCACTGTTTGAGCACAAACACCTTGCCATATTATATATAGAGTACTACTTAAGCTAGTAAATAGAGTTACCTAAAACCCAAACCCAAAAAGGTGACAATACTTTAATATGCATGGATCGATAGCATTCAAATGTCAATCAAAGAAAGTTGTTTCGTCGATGCGTTTGAATATGGTGAGTACAAGGTGACTTCTTATGTCGTCGTCTTATGACATAATAAGTGGGTCAGTGGCCGGCGAGCGGCGGTCGGCGGGCGGCGGGCGGCGGTCAGCGGGTGCCGCGACTCGGTCCCGGGCTCCCGGGCCGCGCTCCCCGCTGGCACGAGCGGCACGACCAGAAATAACAACTTTTTGCACCGTGGGCGTCGTAAAAAACTTTTTGTACCCATTAATAGGTAAAATAGCGCAGCTTCGTGATGAGTTTATTTAGAAACAAGGCGAAGGTACTCCTAAGGGTGTATGATTATCCAATTATGTCGCACTCATAATGTATGTTACAAAATGTATTGATCATTAATGATTCACATTTGTCTACATAAAAAGTTGGTGTAATAAATGATGGAACGTTAAGTTTAACGTCAATGTATTAGTCATAATATTATAATGTATCCTTATTGCATGTTCATTTACTATATTCTTCGATTAACATACACCGACGCGGCTGCAGCTGCGAACACAGGCAAACTGTTGCTATTTATTAAAAGTACTAATATTGCTTTTTCGACAAGCTTATATTATCAGCATCGGACGGGATCGGAATACCATAATGGGTTAAATGTGTCTTTATTTGTTTGATCATGGATGATATTTTGCTATATTTTGAAACAGGAAAATAGTTTAATAAGAACCAAATGGATAGCTTTTATCCTTTTCAAATAGCAGTGTGTCATTAGCCGCGGAGACGTCCCGAACCCGAATATCCTGTCGAGTTCATTTCATTATCGAGTTTCACTCGCTCTCTATTTACAAGTGACCCTCCGACGAATTCACTTCGTCACGCTTCGCAAATTTATTTTTGCGATCCGCAGCGCCGTGTGACCAGTGCCAGTAGGGCGATAGCGAGTCGCCGCGACGCTGATTATTGTTGTCCTGCCTCGGCCGGGCAATATGTAGGTGTGCGCCGTGTTGAACATTTAAAAGCTGTTCTGTTCATACGCTCTGCAGGACATCTCTCATGTTTTAGTACGGCACGCGCCATCAATGTGACAAGATTTATAAATAGCTGTCGAAAAAAGTGTAGTCAAAACATTATTTAAAATTATTTTGTATTTCCGTTTAAGATTTTAAACGAAGTTTCCATTTTGTCTTTTAGAATAGGATTTTAATGAACCATTGTAATTAATAAGTAAACTGCAATAGCATTATTCATTGAATGAAAATGGAACAGGAATCAGGGAAATAAATTGAGCGTGTCGGTCCTCAATTGTTGCTAAACATAATAAAAATACGAGTATAATACAGAGCAGTGGACCGGTTACAGTCGGCGCGCGCACAAACGTGAATCGTATTTTACACCTACAGTAATATAAGTAGCAATAAAAATTATCGACTATTGAAGTTTTATAAGTCTGAGTTAGGAAAGACGGCTCGGCCGGGAGCTTGCGGTGGCGGTGGCGGCGGTGGCGGCGGCGCTTTGTGTTATGCCTCATGCTATGCCGCGCTTAGACTAACAACTCCTACACGATTAGCATCTCAGCACAAGAATGTTCATTACAGTCACAGGATACCTTTAATTTGATAGTCACGTTTACCATTCCATGTTGTCTATTCTTACTCTCACTACTACTCAGGAACCTGAATAGAAACTAAAGGTAGCTTGTAATCTTACTTAGTAGGACTCGATGTGATATATGTGAATACTGTGAATTAATTTGATTTAGGCTGGTAATAAATGTCCACGTTGTAACTGACGCTTTGTGTAGCGTTCACCGTGCGATTGTTCCGCGAAACGTGTTTGGAGTCGAGCCAGCTGCAGAGATCTAGTACTTCCCTGTCTTTTATCGAACGGAATTAAGACTTTAATAATTACATAACAGGGGTCTGTATGTCACAGCTGATGCGTTATATTGCTACCTTCCCCTACTTAGGTACTGATTACCTGTATTTAGGGGTCTTTATCTTATAATTTTATAGTTTTCCATGTTAGAAGAATACATGTGTATTGAGAGGTATTCTTTATTTTTTTATCGATGTTCATCACTCTTCAAGGCTTAAATAACCAGAGACAACATTCAAGTAAACACAATTTACTTATACGTTATTCTATTTGTATTCCATTTGTTGACTTAATTTCCTAAGCTTCCTAAATATACATTTTTTTAAATTATGGCGGTGTCTGCATACGGAGGTTTTATTAAGGGCAATCGGCGATTATACCGCGTTCTGTGAAGTTTATTCGCGGCCCGCGCGCCGGCCCTGGCCCTTTGTGATGCCGCCGTCACCTGTCATCCATCAGTCTGCGACAACGCGCTTGCATACCGCGCAGCTCGGCGCACGCACACGTCCGCGCCCTCGTCCTAAACAAATTCAAATTTAACGGGACTCGAGCGGAATGCAACAAAACGGTCCACATTCCAATTTGGTTCCGACGGGACCAGTCGGAGCGGGCAGCGAGCAGCGAGCAGCGTTGGCAAAAAACGGAGACATGCTGCTTAGCATAGCGCGCCTCGGCCGCCGACCGCCAACCGCACCGTATATGATAATTACGCGGCCGCATTGTCATACACATCGAGGATGTTAGAGAAACGAGAAAATCTTTTATGTGATATCGTACTTTACGCTTTTTTTTTCAAGTCAGATATCAAGATTTTTTTATGAAGATTAAATGAACAAGAACGATCTCACCGGAAATCGATCTCAACTGGAAATACCGTCCGGAGTAATTGATATTTTCATCACATATCTTAGCTTCCAAAAAAATAATAAAATACCAGTACTTTGACTCTGACGTTTGTTGGTAATGTACGATTAGTTGGTAGATGTTTGAAGTAGGCAGAACCTATATGTTTAACATTTTATGAAACCACATTTTCTTTTGATAAAATGTAACATTTGAAAAAAAAAACGACAAGTAATTAACAAGGGTTCTAATTACAACTTTTATTCCCACCGCTTGATAAATATTATGAAACAGAAACAATTTATCAATTCACATTCAACATTTCTGTTACTTTGTTGAGAAGAATTAAGTAATTGCGCGGCGGGTTGCGGGCGGGTGCGGGCGGGTGCAGGCGAGTGCGGGCGGGTTGCTCTAACGACCTCACATCGCCGCACCAATTGCCTGAATTAGCATACTTGTGTCGCGGCGCCTCCGAATTCGCCTCATATCGCCGCATCAAAGGGCCCGCCGCCGCCGCCGCACTACATTCGCCTTAAAGCGACCGATATAAAATTCAAAGTCATCGCTTTAAGAAGATAAGTCGCCGACAGCCTAGGGTGCGTGATGCACTACAAAATGAACTTTAACCCATAGCGATAAGAGCTTTTTTGCAATAGAGGCTAACAATAAAAATGTAGACATTTGAATTGTAAAGCCGCGAACTCCGACCCGCGCGTAATGGCCGCAAATTGATCGCGGAGGCAAATTTTTCGAGTGATTATGATAAACGAGCCGCCGCGACGCTCGACATGCCGACACGCCGACACGCCGACAAACCGACAAGCGCACTTTGCTATAATTACATATGTATCATTGGAAGTTAAAGCAATGTGTTTTTTATGTTGTAAGGTGGATAACCAGCAAGCGGCCATCTGAGAAGCGTAGCGGCTGCTGTTCATAGACATCCATCTAAACAAATTGTAGATGCATTTCTTCCCTTTACTGGGCAGAGGAGAGGACGTGCAGAATGAGGATATTTATCGTCCCTACGCAAATCCTCCGCAGTGAAATCCACCTCCCCTTTCCACCATTTTCTTAGGTATAAGTAAAAAGTTAATGTAGGACTAAATTTTGACCTTATCAGATGAATCGCGGAATAACTTCTACTTGATGCCTGTCTTCTATTCGTGCAACAGATGTTATTGTTGCTGGCACTATCACTGTTCATGATGATCTGTTTACATGATGTTTTATATTGGTTGCGAGCTTATTATTGGCCTGCCAATTCTCTTATTGATTTCTGAATGAATCGTTTTAGCTCTATTTGTAACATGTTGCATGTTATTCAAGATAAAAATTATGTAAAGAGTAGTTAGCTAGAAATAGACCACAGTTGAAACCTATCTCGAATAATGTATATATTTAGGTTTGTTATAAATGTTGCAGGTGACTTGTAACAGTGACTGTGTTTTGTGATGTCAGTGAGTTAGTGTACGAAAATAAGACATACTAGCAAATATTTGCAGTTCTGTAGGTCAGTACGATCACGCAATGGAAAGTGTTAAATAAAACAAGGTGTCTAAATGTCAAGCGCAGCCGGTTGCAGTTACAGTGCTAGGTTGCGCTGGGCTGGGTTCAGTTCCGAGACTTAATTAGTAGTCATGCGCCGGCGCACTGTTACCGCGACACGTAGGGTCCCGTTTCGGCGCGGTCAGTAATAAGCAGACATCCCTTGACCTTTACATCGCTTTCTACTCACAAGTTTTTTACTATCCGCAGCTCCTAGCTCGTCCGCTTCGTGCGTTTAATGTCTATCGTTGTTTAATACTTCTTTATAATGCAGTTATTTTCATCTAAAATGGAATATGAAACTAGGCAATTTTGCTTTCTTGATAATCATTAAACTGTACTTAATTAAACGATTCTTTCTCACATTAATTATTTACGTAAGAAAAATTGTAATTTCACTAATTCAAATGAATGTATCTAATATGGCTAAAACTCGACGTGTAAGTAGATATAGACATTTTATATTTACCCAAAAAAAATAAGGCTGCAAAACATACTGTCATCCCTCTCACTATCTTTGACAAGACAGAGATAACAATAATATGTTTTAAACAGTGATTTTAGTGTCGGGAAACAACAATGATTAATCTAATTTTAATTTATTTCATTTAAAACTGCGTCCGATCACAACGGCCGTAGATATAGCTATGATGATGGGAGACAGTTCATAATACATATAAACTTTATACTCGTACATTACATCACAAGCTTGCCATTTAAAAATTATCTTTAAACGGATACTACCAGCCCTTAAAGAAGTAGAAGTAGCGTGTTGATATACACTTGATATTTTGTGGAGAATTTATGCGATAGAATAAGTAATGAAAACATTTATTTGGTGAGATAGTGTTGTACAGCAGTCCGGGCCGGACAGTAACTGTGCCGCCTGCCCTTTGCGTGCGGGGGGCGCGCTGTTTGCTTATTATTTGCACTATTTTTTGCCTCAGTGCGCACTGCACACTCAGTTACTGCTTACTTTCACCTAATTAATGTAAATACCAGCGATCTGTTTATTATTCAAGAGTTGCAGCGCCACAAAAACACATTGTTAACAAGCTAAAGGTCCGAGCAACGGTACAAAGCGCATGTGTTGTGTGTGTGTGTTTGTGTGTGAGCGGCAACATCGCGCCGCGCCGCTCCGCGCGTCTTGAATTGTTGCTTGCATCTAGCGACACGACGCTTGCAATCTACTAATGTGTTTTACTAGAAATTATTTAAATTTTACTTTTATTTTTTCAAAATATTAATTAATTATCAAAAAGAATTAAAAAACCATAAATACAAGTAATTAATATTAATTATTACAATATATGTTGTCTTCATTTGAATCAAATCTTATTTTCTTTTCTTCAATTTTGCTTAGATTCTTAATTAATACCACTTTGACTACTTTGTTCAAAATTAAATGAATTTACCAAAAAGTATAATATAATCACAACTTTGTATGGAAACAATACAAAACGACGATTCATCAATGCATCCATGCATGTGTGGAACTGTATGCAATAGTGGTGTAGTGTGGGGGTGTCGCTGGGTGCGGGACGCGGGGGGCGCGTGCATTGCCCCCACCCCGCAGCCTTCGCCCCCGCTAATGAATCTTTATCGATCTCCCTCGGTGATGCCACCCTTGCCCTCCGCGAGGCAGCGCGTGCCGGCGGCGGCGGCGGCGGCGAGGGACAGATGCGGCTGCCTATTCGCTTTTATGCAGAATATCTCTTTGTTGCATAAATATTTCGCCACATTTTATCTCACAAATATATTCGTTTGATCGAAAGTTTTTCTCACTTTGACCAAGTTGTATCTGTTTTTAGAAGATCTTTAGAAGGTTTTGTGGGTAAACATTTATTTAGATACCATTTACTTCGGTCGGTATTTTGAAAAAAATAAATAAAGACAAATAATTATAATCATAGTTGTCGAGGACAAAGACTGCAGATATCATTAAAAACGTAATAATAATACATATTTATTTTCCTACTTATTCCATTGGCTAATAGCTAATAGTCTGATTTAGAGATAAAACAATCTACGAACAAGAAAGATCTCGTGTGCGCTGACAGTTTCCATTTTGCCGTGGGCTTCTATTGATTGACGGAATGTGAGAAATATTATGTTTACCTTGTGTTGACACAAGGGTGATTGCAGTAGAAACGCACACTTAGATAATTGAGTAATAGAACAAAACGCTAAAAACAAAATATATTTATTTCATGCCTTGTGCCTATTGGTAGTCGGCAGTCGGCGAGAGCTGAGAGTGAATCGCGCTGCGCTACATATGTTTGCAGAACCAATAACAATCACACTGAGTATAATTAAATAAACTGGATCAAAGCCATCGCATACGTAGTTCTTTTAACAATCAACTACAAACTTAGTTTTATTTAACTATTCGGGGTCCAATTTGACAAAGTAATTATAGAAAGTTAAATGTAAGGTAGCTGATGTTAAATGTTTGCTTTAGATGTTCCCCGACAGGCCGGGAGCGCTGTCGGGCCGGGACCCGGCCAATGCGGGGACGCTATTTAATTGTCCATCGGAGCGTTATCCTGCGGCCGGCACCTTGTGCGCTGTGACATCGCAGCCTCGTCTCACAATAATGGTTCTTGATATGTGCATATACTGGATTTGATTTTAAAACCATATTATTAAAAAACAATACCCTAGTATTCAATAATATAGAGGATATAATAATATCCGTAATATCGTTGCTTTTAAACTTTACAACATTGCGCCGAGATACAACTAAAGGCGATGTGCTCCACAATGTCACATTACATATTCTCAAATTTATTTCAATTTAAAATAGCGAGGCGTTATCTTTATTCACACGAGGCCGAGTTGGCAGTCGACTTAGAGGACACGGGGACTCTCTCGTTATTTTGGACATTCTGTAACGAGAGCTCCCATTCCCTCCCCCGGGCGCTGATTGCAGGACAAAGGGCGAGTCGGTCCTAATGAGACCGTTCACAAGCTCGCTGCAAAAGTTTCACGGCAATGTTTGCCCGGGGCCGCGGCGGCAACTCTACTCTCTTATATCTCGTTTCTTATAATTTAACTTTATAAAGTAAAATTTAAAAAAAATAATAATATAAAAAGCGAGGTCAACTTCATTATCTCGACTCAGTACTTATAATTTAGTTAAATATAGTGTTACTAATAAGCAACATCTAATGCTAAATAATTTTTCTTATGGGTTGGGTTTCATATGAATGGCAAATAAACACGTCATGTAAAACGTACATCAGTAATGTTAGATAGGGGTGAGCCTATCTAACAACCGGTAGGCATACAATTTGATAGGTAACGAACAGCCCCCGACAGCGCGGCTGAGGCGGCTGCGGCGCGGCGGCCCGTATGCAAATAGCGGGCCGCGACAATGTCAGCCCCGCGGCCAACCCGCGGCCCGCAGCGCGCAGCCGCACGCAAATGAGCGGCCAATCGCGGCTCGCTGCCGTCGTATGGAAATTCGCCGAATTCAAATCACTTTAAAATCTGAATGCGCATGCACGGAACATAGTTTTTTATTGGAGCTCGGCTCTCGAGGACGAGGGTCCCGGGCGCGAGCCGGTCTAAGGGTTGCGAGGGGACAACCCTTCCGCAACCCTTTTTTTGGTGCAACCGTTTTTTATTATTGCATTCAGTGAAGGGCACGCGTCACGAAATCGCGACGCTTTTTTGTGGCGTCTCGTTAGCAGTTAACAGTCGAAACGAGAATTTGTTTCTACAATAAAAAGTTGATTTCACACCTGGGCCCATTGCGAGCGCCGCGGAAGGGTTTCGGCGGCAGACGTGCGACCGGCAAACGGCCTCTCACGTGTACGGGCTTTTTGTGGTACTTTTAATCGCGTGACACGAAGTTTTTGTTATCATTATCAAAATGAATTGACGATGAAGCAGATTAAGAAATGGCCGCTGTATTGTTCGGCAAAGTTCAGTCAGGTGTCGGGGTCGGCATCGCCCGAGCTCCGGGGATGGACTTGTTCCGATATTATATTGAGGTATGTAATTTTCAAAACGTACTTTAGGAATGAGGTGACAGGGTAAAGACAAGCGCGTGTCCAATATATCAGCGGGCACGGGGGTGTCGCCGAGTGACGGCGAATATCGGTAAACAGCAAGTGTCGGCAAACAGCGAGGTGTTGGCAATCGGCTAATGTGTGTGCCGCCTCGCCTCGGCTCGCCACGCGCTACGGCCTATCTGTGTAAACAGCATTAGCTAACGATTTTGCTAGAAATATCATACAAATATTATCGTTACATGTTTGTGAATGTTACTACTTCCGATATCGAACTTTGTATATTACACCATTAACCAATACATATGACGTTACGATGCGCATCATCTAAATCTAAATGTATACATACGAGTAACGCGCACAACTAAAAACAAATGAATGTCGTCGTCTTGAAAAAACTTTCCACAGACAGTGACAAAATGTTGTGTTCAATGAAAGGACGATTCAACGTTTGCTTGACTCGGTGCTTCTGGAGCGCGAGGACACACAACACACACAGAGCTGACTTGTGCGCGAGGTGCATTCGGTCAACATTGACCGCGGTGTAATGACACGATCGAGCAAATTCTACTCGCAGTCTGCGTCCACCAGAGTCGAGATATTGTTTGCCAGAGGAAGCCTCTGGAAATTGCAATAACATTAGACACGGTGTTACCTACAAAATATATATTTCAATCAATCTTCAGCGTAGACGCTAAAATGCTACTTGGAGAGTTAGCGAAGGATACCTACCAATCGACCTCTTGAACATTTGCTACTTCGTTATATAAAAAACTAGCAATCGCCCGCGACTCCATCCGCGCGGAATTAAAAAAAAACGTAATAGCCTATGTGTTCTTCCAGACTATGTTCTATATCTGTGCCAAATTTCATCAAGATCCGTTGTGCCGTTCCGGAGATACCTTCAAACAAACATCCATCCATCTAAGCATTCGCATTTATAATATTAGTAAGATTATTCCAAGTTTCTGCACTATTTTATGACATGCCATTGTCATTGTAGCGGCATGTTATTCTAAGTTATTGTAAGTATCGATATTTAGTGAGAGTTCAGCGCGATACCGGGGGGGAGGCGGGGGGAGCCGGTTGAGGGGATGGGACGCCGCGCTTTAGCGACGGGAGACGTTTTTTTGCGATCAAAATACAAGGCAAATACGGATGGAAAAGTTTTTTGTCGTATTGACTTTCACTCGCAAAATGTTTGCCTGAAATATTTTCTCAGTGGTTTCGAGTTTCGGCCTAAATGTTTTTTTATGGAATTTGTTTTCTTTGGTATATCGCAGTGTCAGTTCCTTTGATGTTTGCAGAATGTTATTTGCAATTTTTGATGGTCTTATTATTAAAAACGGAAAACTTATTATCCAAAGAGCCAAGTATGAATATTACAAAAATTAAAAAAAAAGGAGCCAATTCTGTTTGTTTAGTAAACTTTTGTAACATTTTATTTTTACAACATTATAGATATAATTCCTTTATAACTTTTAACTTAAACAAAACATTATACATGTTCTCGACTCATAGAGAGCAACTAGCTGTCGCCCGCGCCTCTGTCCCCGCGGAGCGGATTAAAAACAAACATAGTAAGAGGCCTATTTGTTCTTCCAGACTATTAACTACATCTATGCCAAATTTTATCGAAATCCGTTGAGCCGTTCTGGAAATACCTTCAAACAAACTTCTATCCATCCATCCATCCAAACATTCGGATATATAATATTAGTAAGATTTTCATTTATCAAAATAAGATGTAGTTTTATGTTTTTTGTTTTTATTTTTAGTAGTCGACAAAGTGCGGCTCCAGAACTGGTCTAGCGGAATCGTTAGAATCAATTAAAGTAAATTCGTAGTAGGTACACATGAGAGATGTACGTCACACCATTCTCACTGGGGTTCTGGTGATGCACTGATTTGCACTCTTATAATGTAGTTGTGTGTGCAGGCCGCGTCCAACGTGCGATAATGTAACAAATTAAGATAGGTAGCGGGCAGCGCTAGTAGCCAGGAGTTGCCGCGCCACGAGGTCACGATGATAATACTGACAGATAATGTTAAAATTATCGCTTGTTGTTCGGGGGCTACACATGCTAGTTCTGTTTTCTACGGATAAAGGCAAACCCTAGAACAAAAGTAATAACATAACAATAGATATGACATAAATATGAACCTTACATAAAACAATGTAAATGATATAATAAGCGCATATACACATTTTACATTCATATCTAGATGCCATTGTATGGTCGTTTATTACACCCCGGAGTGTGGCGGCGCGCGGGCCCGGGCGAGGCGGGGCAGGGCGGGGGTGCAGGGCGCGAGTGTGAGGGCGGCGGGGCCGGGGTGAGGGCGGGAGCAACCCTTTCCTCAGAGGGTAGCGGTCATCCATCACCGACGACGAGCGAAATGTATTTTAATCCACTGGCCCGCGCGCGGCGCTTCATCAAACGTGAAAAATGATCCCGTAGCGCCGCACACACGCGCGCGCACGTACTGCACGCACGCACACACACGCCGCCACGCTGCCTCGTAGCGTCGTAGCTTCGTAGCGGACACAGCGGGCCTTGTGTGTGGAGCAATGAGCGAAAGGGGCCGCCTTTGCTCATCGCTCTGTTGGCTGTAGCGGCATATCGGCTTGACTTTGTTTCTTGCAGCCTCCGTTTGTCCGTCTGTCTGTCTTAAATCTACACAGCAAAAATTATAGCCAGTTTCGTATTTTACAGGAATAAGGATTTCCTCTAACATGTTTGTATGTTACATGCCAAAGTTTCCGTTTACTTTCTGAAGAACTTGGCCGTATGTTATTGAATATGGTAAAATAGAAAAAGATGTCGATATATTTACTGTGTGAAATTATTATTTGTAATTCATAAGGCATGAAAACTGTTTTTAAGCGGCTATAGCGATGCTGTGTCGGCGTAGCGCGCCGAGCTGCCCCCGCTCCGCTCCCACCCCCACCCCCGCTCCGGCCTCGCGAGCACATCAATCATACACAAATTGCTGCGCCGGGACGCGGCCGCGATATGTAAGCTCCAATTGAGCCAGTCATCGTTGCCTTACACCGGCTCCTGCGGGAGCAGAGACTTGATGACGGGGCTATGACTGATGGTGTGACGCTTCGCCTCACCGACATTCTCCGCGACATGTTTAACTTTAACATTTTTAACCGCCTTTTTCCTTTTAGATAGGGAAACTGCGCAGTTCTAACATACCCACGTAAGAGAACCATAAACCGTATGATGTTACATGTTTCATGTCTCAATAGACGGAGCCCGCGGCGCCCTAATAATAATATTCAACGTTTTATTCGGTCGTATTCGACGATATCTCTCCCGGATTACTAAAACATCTGTCCCGGAAAATTCACTCTCGAGCCGTTTATCGCGTCCTCGAGGGTAGATGGAGAAAAAACTGCAATAACGCGGTGTCATAACAGAGACGCCGCCACCGGCCGATAATACTATGATTAATACCCGGCGTTATCTCGAGAGTGCAGCCTCGCCGGGCGCGCGCCCGCCGCCCCCTGCGCTCCCCGCAAATCCGCACCCCCCGCACCCGGCCCCACGACTCCCGCCGAGCACAGGAAATAGAGTTTTGCCGCAGAGAAAAGACGGTCCAAATCTGAGAGGGTAGTGAACATTTTTAAGGTATTCTCCTGACCCAACATAAGAGTTACGGATTTCGCATAATGCATATTATATTGTGGCGAGGGTGGCAGGAGGGAGCCGCAGGGCGCGGGCGGGGGAAGGCGGGGGAGGGCCGCTGTGCCGCACGTCTTTTGCACGCGACAAGCTCTCGACATTTTTTTTATTATTATTGCGCTTCGATGGAATTTATTCGTGAGAGGGTCGGTAATAGAATAGTGGGCACGCTCGTTTGGCCCCAGCGGCGATTTTGAATATGATTTTTAAATCACATAATGGAGTGTGTGCGTCTTTTTTACAGTTATTTTAAGGGGCGGCTCCAGTTTAAGGGGTGGAATATGAATTTTTGAAGACGTAATTCCGTAGCTCGGGAAAGGGTGATCTGTTTATAGGTAGTTTAATCGTCCGCAGGGTCGAGGCCGGGGCGGGGGTTACTGGCGGGGCGGAGGTACTGTCAGGGCGGGGGAACACGATATTAATATTATCCTTCAGAGGCAGGTGCAGCCGCGGCGCAATTAGCTGATGTTATGTGTGAGGCCGGTGGAGGCTGCCCCGACCTCTGCTGTACTATCCCCCCCCCCCCCACACCTCGGCGGCGTCTTGCATTGTTCTCAGCGCTGGTCGTTAATTCAACGCTGTGTCGACAGACATATTATAGTCATTATAAACTGTATTACTTTGTTTATAACAATGAATGCTGTTATTATTCTGAGATACAATTATGTACTTATTACTGCGATGAAATCAGTTGTCAACTAGCGATACGAGTAGGTACCTACACTGTTCATCACTTTTTTATATGTAAATTATTAGCAGATTATTTGAAATTGACTAATATTTCTATGCTAGGTGCTAGGATATGTTACACATCAATAGTCATATGAGGGAAATAGAACCCATGACCACGTGTCTAATTACGTCTGTAAGTACTTAAGACCGCGGCCTTGCCGACAGAAGGACAGACGTAGACTTTTCCTGAGAGTTTACTATTTGACGAGTTCGGTTATAAAAGCAAAATAGAAACATTTTGCACTTGCATCGTCATAATCATCATACTTGACTAACCGAATTTGTATTTATGGGTAAAAGAGTGAAAAAAAATTTAAAGAAAAAGTGATAAGTACATAGTTTTGCTAACAGCATGACATTATTCAGTTGGCAGCTGGAGCCGTGGCAGCGCTGGGGAAGTGTATCTAGGACAAAACTGAGAGCCGCCACTGAGCTCATCGTTGTGCCGTAGAAAAGTTTGGAAGGCAAAGAGCAAACCTGTCACTCGTGTGGCATGCTGAACAGGTGCGTGTTTAATACAAAAACACTGTTGTAGCTATCGTACTCAAGACGAGCAGGATTGGCACAAGGCGGTTCTTATTATAAACGAACAAAATTTTGAAAATGGTTTTTTTCTGTTTCCAGACTGAGGACAACATGGGGTATCCAGGAACAAGGCTACAAAAATGCCGACTGTCAGCAGGCGCGCTTCAGTCCTGACTGACCGCCACCCCCTGCTCACAGGCCGCAGATAATCCTGCGATCTCTGGGAACTGACGGTACATACTTAAGAGGCTTGCTAGAATTCCTACTGGTTTATTTTATATCAATATTTCCAGCGGCAACATTTATAAGAAATAATACAGAGGAGATCGGTATGATGCAAGTGTAATAAACTAAGTTAAATAAAATAGAGATACTTAGCATGTTTAGATATTGTACTCGTATTGTATAGTGGTGGTAGATGGTAAAACGAAAGAAACAAACACCTCGGTCTTGTAGCGATTATAAATTTAAACAAGAGAGATGCAAAAACCAGTAATGTGCTTAATTTAAAATATTTCCTGGTAAAAGTTTCAGATGCTAGAGCGCGGGGACGGCGAAGCGGCGGAGTTGCAGGGTGACCGCGCATCGGGGCTGCGGGTGGCGGGGCGGCGGGCCCGGGGCGTAGCGGCTGCACCTCACTACTTCCTCAATTATTACTTTGGTAGTTATTCTTACAAGTATTATTATATTTTAGATGTCTTTGTTGAACTGTTTTTCTGGTCAGATTTAAAAATATAAATGGTTAAACCTATAAATAAGTTAAGGAAAAATTAAACTAAATTCTAAGACAATAACGTAAGACATCCTGCTACCCACTACTACTACTAGCCGACCACAATCGGCTTATATTTGGGTTGTCCCAATGCATGTAGATAAGAGCACTTTTTGCGTGATCATGTGACATGTTACGAGTATGTGACGCCGCCCGAGGCACGTGCCGTTGTTAACGTACGAGCGCACTGTAGCTACGACGCCCAGACACAACGGGCGGGCAGGGGGGAGGGGGGGGGACGCCTCGGTCGCGATTCTTTTTGCTCGGAATAAACTTTTAAAAATGATAGCGCGTAATAAATTGCATCGGCCGCACGGCACGATACTTGCACCTCTATACATCTTTTCCTCGCTTCTCAAGTGTGTGTAATGTCGCCGAGCGTTTTCTCGTATAAAACGACCACTGTAGCCGGCGCTTCGGAGACGCGTGCCGCCGCCCAGCTATCTTCAGAGGCGAAGGATCAAGTTGTAGTGGTAATGGCTCGTACATATTTCTGCAATTGATTAGGCGGGGGCGGTCGCTATGGCGACGGGCTGCACCGAGCCCCCCGCCCGCGCCTCCTGCTCCGTACACCATCGCCCGCCGCCACCCGCCACCGCCCGCCGCGTCTCGCGCACCCGTAGCAAAGCGTTTATGACGCGAGAGCGCTGAGAAGTCAACTGCTCGCAACATCTGTATCATAGTAATTCTTTCGTGACAACTTCAAATGAATCAAACAATAAATCTAACTATTTACTTGGATATCGTATTCTTGAAAGACTATTTAAATATACAACTGATTTAATAAAATTAATTGTATATGTAAATAGTCTTCTTAAGTTTTCGCGGAACGTCGGTCTCTATGGTGCTACGCCGGTAAACATATTGCTTGTTGTTAGCCACATACATGTTAAAGATACAAAAACAATATTAACACCCAGCTAACGGCTCGCAGGGACGCAATGCAATAAACAGTTCCGACGGTTCGCGACAACACCACAACTCGCACATGCCAGATTTCGTTAATTGGCTGCGAGTTCAATTCCGCCACTGATTGTCCTCTAAAATAGAAGGTGGGAAGACTCCAGTTTCAAGTTAATTTCCTCGGCGGCTTTCCTCGGAGCTAATCCGTGCGCCTAATTATCACCGACGCCTCCCGCTCACACCACCCCCCAACCCTTGTTCGCCATCCGCGCGCAGATCTACCGTAAATTGAATCGGTGTTACCGACCGATACGGGATTAGTTAGTATAAATTAGAAGTATCTGGCCGTTGAATTAAAAAAAATCTTTGTACAGTGTATTAATTATTTAATTAATTTTATACTTGTAAAGTGTTAGGTGTTCCTCCACACCGCAGACAGCACAGAGTCTTACATTTGAAATACACACGAAATTATCGTTTTTAGTTTTGCCCCTCAATGTGTTCTATTCTATGTGATAACTGACAATGGCCGCTCGCAACTGAGAGTGTAGCACTCACTGCGCCTTGCACCATTGTTATTTGACTTGGTAGAAACTAGGGGGAAGCGTATCCTAAGAAAGCAGGTAGCCAGTATTACCTCAGTGTGACATAATGTCGTCACGTAGATCATGATAAACTTATGATCTGAATATTACCAACATAAGTCACGGCGGAAGTGGGGAGCGGGAGAGGGAGCGGGGGGCAGGGGGCACAGAGACCGGACCTACCGTAACGAGGAGTCAAGTGTCGCAAGAGGCTTAATTACTGGCGTCGGACGGGGGGCGCGTGGGGTGCGCGGTGCCGGGTGGGAGCGCGCAGGGCGGCGGGTGGAGGGCCGCGCGGCTGCAGCCATATGCTCGTTACGTAGAATTGGACATTGTCCCCGGCACTCGGTACGTTTCGCTTTGTTGAAGAATCTCGACATGTTTGAGGAGCGCCGAACGCCAACTTGTAACGATCATATTCTCGCCCCGTAGAAGTAGTACATCTTGTACTTAGTTACACATAAGATGTTATCAGATGTTTACATTTTTATCTTTGAGATTATTTATCGTTTTAGAATATAATTAACTACCTGCTATATCACAGTACGTCGTACAACAAGTGATGTTGAGTTTGCAATCTGACACATTTGTAAAATGCATGCATAGTCTATTACATTGTTTGTTTTGAGTTACTATTGCGAAGGAGTAAAGCTGCAAAACTCTCTCCCCGAGCATCGCGTCGGCGCAGCATCTGACGCGGGGGCTCGGACCTCATTCATTATGCAGGCGGCGGTCGATAGTGCACGCGGCGCCCCACGCCCGCACCCCGCACCCCACACCCCACACCCCACACCCCACACACTACATCCCCTGTATTAGCATACGCTGATGAGATGCGCTCATCACGCGCGCGGGGCGGGGGCGAGGGCGGGGGCGAGGGCGGGGGCGGGGGCGAATTCATTTCTGCGCGTTATTTGTGTTGTTTTGCACACACGGTGCGATGCCATCTGCCCTACCTGGTGTCGTACTGTGTCGCCCTCGCACGGCTGTTGTCTGTTCAAGTTAAATGTGATTTGTTTGGTGATATTGTAATGTTACATGATATTATAGTTGTAGTTATAATGTAGGGTAGAACAACTTACAGAACATATTACATATATATGTAAGTGTATTATATCATTCTCGTATTTGTCTATCTGAAACTAATTTTTACCATTTTGTACGCAACGATGTTAGCCAAAGTTTCAAAACTGTCGATACATATGAGATACAATTTCCATTTCAATGTCATTTCAAAAGCTTAATGAATTTAAAAGAATATCTAATAACAATCGTTTCTTCAGGGATGTATCCATAGCAACTGACTTATGTCCACTGCATGAGCGGTATTACTAACATTGGCTTCCTAAATGATTGAGAAAAGTCGTCAGTCGTTCAAATGAGCGCTACTCTCCGCTGTAAGGTTGCCGTCGCCGTCGCCGCTCGACCGCGATCATTTAATGGGATCGATCAAAAGTAGAGGTCGCCTCGACCATGTCACACGATGTTATAACGTTTGAATAGAAATATCATAGTCAGTGCGGCAGGACGGGACTTCAAAGAGCACCCGCGCCATTGTTTCTGTGCATTTTGTGCTTTGGAGACAATATTGTTGTAACACACAAATTAAATTTTGGAGGGTGAGATACGAATCAATATTGTGTGTTTGATAGGTACATGAGTATACAACATTATTTATTAAACTTTGGTTAACACGTTACATAAACATCTGTACAAACATAACTTTTAGTTATTTAAAAAAAATCCAACCTAACTTAACCTTAACACAGTGGAACATTTGCCAAGTAACGGGTAAGCAATGATACAATATAATGTACGAGTATAACATCTTTGTACTCGTAGCATACAAGACAAGTATTTTAGAAATTAGCTAAATGTACCTTGAATAAAACTAACTTATAGTTAGGGTTCAAGAATGCAATAGAACCGGAGCAAAGTCGGAGGCTGTGTGGAGGGACAGTGGCAGGGGCGGGGGACAGCGGGGAGCATTGGGGGAGGAATGCCTCCCGCCCAATATTATACGGCGTAGTTAGCGCGCACTGATATTAAGAATTCCACGCCGCACAGAGCACTGATTAAAGACCTACAGAGGTAGTAAGTAGGTACTTGTTACAAAGTAAAATGTACTGTAAGTGGTAATTTAAAACTCTTCTGTTAAAATAACAGCAATCAAAAACGTAAGCAAATACGCTAAACCAGATTCAAAAACCGATCAACCTTTGCGGCAATTGTTGATACGTTTTTTAGTAGTACCTATGTCAATATTAAAATTTAACAGTTCCTTTCAAATGTCTGGCTTTAGTCCTGAATAAAGAAAGAACCGAGCCGCGGTACAAATATCTATGGCACGATCAATGTAGTGAACATTTTAAATACTGAAAGCCTCTAGTTGTAAAAGTGCTCTGTGCAGCCAGATTGGAGCGAATGGCACAAAGTTGGTAATTGAAAAATCTCTCCGGTCTAGAGACCTTCGGCTCCGCCCCGCCACCCCCGCCCCGCGCTTGCGACACATTCCTGCCGCTGCTTCCGACAAGAAATTAAAGTTCGCAACAATTGTACTTATTGCATTCAAACAGCGAAACGGCCCACTTGTAATGTCATGTTTAGAACTATTCTTACATATGAAATCCTGAAGTTGCCATTTTCAGTGTAGTCTTTGTGCCCGCACCGGTCGGAGAGTTTAAAAATGCAGAACGTGTCTCTCACTGTCATCAATGCATATTTGTACGTTGTACAACATAACAGCATAGCAGATCACTTCAATACTGTACTTAGGCAATGCACATAACATATATGTATAGCAAGATATCATGCGACTAGATCTCATGCAGCTTACAATTTGAAATGATGGCATTCACCTACGTTAGAGAGCAAATATTTAAAGAAGTTGTCGTCCTCGCAATTTCATACATCGCATTATTGCGCTTGAAGGCCCGAGTCCCGAGCCCGGAGAATGGCATTACGAGGTGCTCGACCTCCTGCCTTCGCCCCCAGGCCTCGGGGTGTGTGGGGCGAGATGCACTACTGGGGGGGGGGGCATTCGTCACGACATGTTTTCATTTTTATTTCATAACTAAGCGCAAAGTCCCGGCGGTGCGATGAGGCCGCGCTCTCCTCCTCAGCACCACCTCGTAACTCCTCCTCGTAACATTTGTCTGCTGTTTCAAATATAAATATGTAATACATCAATATTATAACAGCTCTAACTTATGCAGTGTAATTATCGAAACTGAAATATTATGCAATTTATATGTCCATACTTCCCAAACAATTCCATTATTTCACTTTATGTAATGGACCTTTTATTTATCACAACGCCCAATTCTTATGTAGTCAGGCGTTGTAAGTTGTAACTTGAGTCAAAAGTGGCATTCACTACTTTTGATGTGATGTGATGTGATTTACTCAATAGGATGTAGGAATTCCCGACACAAAGACAGCAGACAGAATGCGGCACGTTTGACGGGGACATTCCGTAAGTAGTTATAAGTTAGACCACTGTTGGTTATTCCCCTCGCTGGGGAGGAGTGGTTACATTCATGAAAATAAAGTTCAACGCAGCGGGGAAATAAAATGTTAACAAAATTTAAAGAAGTCGTAGCGGCGCCCCCGCGCAATGTCCTTGATTACGTTGTAAACAGGCGGGCGCCGCGCCGCTCCGGCCCGGGGGCGGCCGCGACATATTGCAAACATATTCTCTACTTGAAATTTATTGTAAATCGCGGCGGGCGGCCGGGGATTTGAATCCGGGACCGCCCCTCGTACCTACGTATGTCAATAAACCGAATGGACTTTGAAAATTCGCTACATTTTCTCCGTGTTTGCGTTTGCCGACTCCGCTTTTTGGCGAGGAGAAAAATCGCCTTCCTGCGCCGCCCCGCGCCGCCCCGCGCCGCCCCGGGCGCTTCCGATTTTATTTATCTAAGGTTTTCCATTTCGTCGTAATTGTGTAAGTTGCGAGCTCGATCGTCGTCAAAGCGAATATTTATTTGGGCCCGCGTTGGGTCCGCGTCGGGTCCGCGTCACACACCGCCCGCTGCCCGCCGCCTGCCGCCCGCCGCTGGCATTGTGCTGCAAATTGAATTTGCGCAGCCGATTCCAATGCTAGCGCGACATCACTTGCCCGAGACTGACGTTATCAAAAAATTGATCCACCCCATCACATATGAAGCCTCATTTTGTATTTTGAAGCTGTAAAGACCGGCTGATCGTGAATGTTGCCTTCTCGTTCGGGACAGCGAATAAAATTAGTTTGTGTCATCAGTCCATTAAACTATTTCTATAAGTATAGTCCATCAGTTTCATTCAAGACTATGAATGAATTATAACGGATTAAATGTGATTAAAATTTTAAAGAAAACGATGTCACGCGTAAACGCTCCACGATCGGATGTTTTCCTTATTTTGTCTGACGAAGACATTTAACATAATATATCAATAGACTGGACATACGAGTTTAACATATTGCGTCAAACTATTCACCACTGGTAGCAATTCAATTGTCAAATCTCAGCTGATTTAGGTTGAAAATAATGATAATTGTTTTTTGTTAGAAAACATAACTCCAAGTCACTCACAGTCAATTGTCATGCGGAGTATCAAATATAAGTACACATTAAGAAAACAAACAAATAACAAGGATAAATAATAACATTTATACTCGAGGTAGTTGGCATCGCGTCGCGGCGAGGGCGGCGAGGGCGGCGAGGGCGGCGGGAGCGGGCAATCAGCATCAGGCGGAATATATTTGGCGTAAATCTTATGCTTCGGCTTTTATGTCTATCGTAAAAAACGACGCGGTGTCCGGCCGCACCGTAAATACAGCTCGTAAATCCACCCTGGGCTTCTTTGGCGTCCACATATTCCTGCACCAGTATGCCGAGTACAGGCAAGTCATCGGACTGCATTGCAAAGTGTCAGTCTCGGCGGACCGCTGCACAGGATGTCGTCGCGGTGCTACCCAGCCGCGGCCATTGGGCACTCTCTACACAACTGATAATGCACAACTCATAAATAGAACACACATTCAATTACGTGATGGATTTTTCATTGGATATGTAACCAGATAATGTAGTTCTAGAAATGAAAGTTCAATGGAAATATGCTTTTAGCTGCTGCGGCAGTATTTGTTATCGCAACGTGTGCCACGACTGAGGAAAAAATCAAGTAATACCTCGAGGTGTTTTGATCACAATTATTAGATTTGTTATCTTATGGCAGATAATGAATGTAGTCTATTTCTAATAAAAAATACATTTTAGTAAGTCGTATGAACGTCTTCAACATTCAACTCCGCGTTCACATTGTGCTATCATAACAAACGTTATTGTGTTATGTAAAATTGGCGGGACTTGACATCGGCAATGGCGGGTGCAGAGGCGGGGGTGCGCCACCGTTTTGCATGCTCAGCGCAAATTAGCCGGTGTTTATTGTTTACGAGGGTCACGGGACGGGGGTCGGGGGCAGGGGCCGGTGCGGAGGGTGCCTTTGTTTTGTTTCCTTTTATTTGCGCTGTGAATACATTTCCCTCGCTCGCAGCGACCTCGTCCCCGGCTACGGTTGTCCGTACTCTCTCACACATTGCCTATTTGTAAAATATGATATATTTATATTTTATATATGATAAAATAAAAATTTTACAAATATTTTATCTTCTTTCTCTAACTTTATTCCTATCTGCCCTAATATTGTGATCAACAAATAAAGATGTAAAAGATTTTCTTCACCGATAACATAAAGCTATGATCTCATATTATTATAGAAGCAAGATATTTAGACAATAAAAGCGTTTGCGTTCTGATCTTCTATTATCATTGGGGGCGCGGGATGCGGGGCGCGGGACGAGGGATGAGGGGCGCGGGGGCTGAGAGGTTCGCTGTATTATTTTTTACGAGGTTCTTTCCTTACTATAAGTTTGTCACCGACTTGTCGAACTGACGGCTGGTGAGCCGCTGGTGAGGGCCACAAATTCATATGAAAACAAAACTACATAACTTGTGATCAACATAACAAAAAATCAAGTAGGTTCATACAGTATTCCTATTAGAAACAAAAGGGATCGAAAGTTTTTACAATTTAAAATTAAAAATTTGTCATCTTTTGATTTCATAAACATTAATAACTCAAACAATTGGGTAAAGCTTCATTAAAGTCTTTGTCACAAATGTTAAGATAACAATTAGACATGTAACTCTACCTCTAAGCTATCAAATTTTAACTTGATTTGTACACCAAGTATTTGTAGGATATTTGTTCCGAACACAATATTAAGACGCGGCACTCATCTGGCAAACTTGTATTGGCTCACTGTTAGCGTGAACTCGTTATTTTGACTGGACTGTAGTTACCAGTGTTTCCCGAGCGCCTCTATACTGCAAATCACCTAACTATGTCTACTTAATTTTGACTGAATCACTTGAAATGAGTGTGTCGTGGGAGCGGGCGGCGGAGGCGGCGGCTACGAGCGTTGAGCGTGACGCGGCGGTTCACACAGTGTGCTCGTGTTACAGACGCAGGCGGCGGCAGTCCTCCTCCAGCCGGGACTCCGGGACTCAGAGGCTTCAGAACTTCGAGCCTACGTGACTACGAGCCTCCGGGACTTCGCATCTCCGATTCTCCTGAACAACTGAACTGCGGGCTGAATGTATATTAAATGTAAACAACAATATATTTAATTTAATACATATATAATGATACTTAACTAAAAATAAATATATTCATTTAATTGCCACTTTTTATAATTCTCAACATAAAACTCAGAGCAACCGCTTCCTGACAATTATATTGTCATCACCCTCAGCCCTTGAAAGCGTATAAAAACGATACAGTGAGATGTCTTTAATATATAATAACATATTTAATATTAATATATGAATCTAAAATAATTGACAAAACTATCGAGTATTAAATTGTTAGCGTCACGACAAACGAGGCCTGCATTGATTGAACAGTGAACTATTAGCTACTACTAAGTAATTATTTTGACAAAGCTTGTGAAAGTTTTTTGCTCCTCTATAGATGAGAGCGATGCGTTGGCTACCGACTACCGTACGTGCGTCATTAATTTTTATAGATAGTATAATGTCAGGGTATATTTTATTACACGCGACATCCTACGTATCTGTAATTGGCAGGTTTGATATGTTACGAATATGTGTGTGTGCGTGTGTGTGTGGCTTCCAGTTTGTCTCCCCGCGGCACTAGATGGCGATGTTCGTATCTAACCCAGCTTTCAACCCTGTCGCGAGCGGTTAAAGGAGTAGGCGTGAGCGGCGACGGGCGTTTGCCTTTTCTGCATTAAAATCAAACACTGTCTTCTTTTTTTCTTCTGATGACGTTGATTAGCCTCAGCTAAGCCCGCACCCAGCGAACACACTGGCCACACATTATGCTCAAAAATCTTTCCCACTAGTAAAGTTTTAGGTGTCTAGTTTGACACTTGTGACAGATGGCGCTACTGATTATTATGTGCTTGAAATATTTAAATCGTAGTGCTCGTAAAGGCCGTTCTATAACTAATATAGTATTTACTCGTAATCTCTCTGGGTATGACTGAAACTATCTCACAAACCTGTGACCCTGGAGGAGGTAATATTCGCGTTCTTCAACAAAAACACAAATAATGACTCATTTACACGAGAATTATTTCGTGCTAACATATTTAATGAACGTCTTCCTGCAGGAAGCCGTTTCTTGCGCCCGCGCGCCGACTTCCCCCCCCCCCCCCCCACCCCCTCAGCGCAGTCCGCTCCGCGCTCGCCGCTGAATAGTTTCTCATCGTATGAGAGAATGCAAAACTTCTTTATGTTTAATTCATTTCTTACTCAGTGTATTTGTGAGACGCACAGACATTTATGACACAGAGTATGTGTTGCTGTGTGAGTACACATTTAATGGCTGCAGGTTATCATGGGCGCGGGAGCGGCGTTTGAAACAAACTTCAAGTCCTTTGCGTCCGCCAGGTGGAGCTGCTCGTTTCCACTTAATGAATAAACAAATCATATTCCAAATACGAAAAATAATATTATATTACTAGCTTTTACCCGCGACTTCGTCCGCGCGAAATTAAAAAAATGCACACAAGATAAAAAAAATCCTATGTCCGTCTCCTAGTTCTAAGCTACCTCCCCATCAATTTTCAGCTAAATCAGTTCGACCGATCTTGAGTTATAAATAGTGTAACTAACACGACTTTCTTTTATATATATAGATTACCAGCTGTTACCCGCGACTCCGTCCGCGCGGAATAAAAAATAGAAAACAGGGTAAAAATTATCCTATGTCCTTTTCCTGGTTCTAAGCTACCTGCCCACCAATTTTCAGTCAAATCGATTCAGCCGTTCTTGAGTTATAAATAGTGTAACTAACACGACTTTCTTTTATATATATATAGATTTGTAATTACGAAGATGTTTTAAAGCGCAAAAAATTAAAGAAGTCAGAATTTTGGTTACAATTTCTCTAATAGACATGTATCAAGATAATGAGGTACCGGCTTGGGATTAATTAATTTTCCACGTTATACTAAACTTAACTGTCACGCATAGTGGACACACTTCTACAGTTATGGTTTAAGGGGTAATTAAAACCGAATGAATTTGAAGTAAAAACTATTTGGGAGCGTTGTAATGATCCCTCCACTCCATGGTGCGACTCCCGCGCGGGTGAGGACACGTGATGCCGCCGCGCCGCAGCTCTGAGGGCAAACAACGTGCCACTCTGGTGTGACATCGTGCGTTGGGTATCAACTGAGACACGTTTCGTCGACAATTAGTACGCGGGGCAGTTATTGTCACCTCTGTTAAACATTTGCTTGTATTTGATAAGATCGTATCGTTGCTTCAGTCTATGGATGGAATTTTATTTGAAATTCAAATGATATTTAATGAGCGACATCGGGCACATTTGTGACCAAGCTGTTTATACCTTATGGCAACACATTACCATGCAAGGCCGGGACGCGGGACGCGAGATGCGGGGCGCGGGGGGCGAGGGGCGAGGGCCGCAGCCTCTTTGCATTCAGGAGGCGGCTGCGGGGCGGGCGCGGGGAGGTGCAAATCGCGGCTTATCGTGCAGCTAACGAGTTTTTTGCGTGGCTCGGACAATGGCTGCCAGCCGCAAGCCGCCGTTTTTCCTGCAGCATGTCGCTAACGACGCTTGCATTGCATTGCGACGATGCTCTCGCCACTCCCCGCCTTTCCCGCCGCTCCCCTCTTAACAGTGTCGCAATCAATAACCTCCAATTGCACACAATATGTAAATTATCATAACACCGGTGTAATGCGCAGACGTCTGCCAGCCGCAAACGGTCCCACGTGATAACATAACCGTGGAGATAAGATTCCATTGCCTTCAATCGCTTGTCGCCAGCTGGAGCAGTATTGCTCATCACATTTGACTGTATTACCTAAAATGCCTTAATCACAAGTATAGTACTTGTCATTAATATTGTATAGCACTTAGTAGACAATATAGTTGACATATGCTCGCCGTCTCTGTTGTCTCGTGTCTGCCGATGTGTGTATGTATGTATATATTTATATGTATTATGAGTTTGCTCACATTGACGGTCGCAAGGGAGTGTTCGCGCGGCCGTCGCTCCGTCGCTCCGTCGCCTCAATAGATACGCCTGTACATCAATGCAAATAAATGAAATTAAAGCTATCGTATATCGTGAATAACATTGTCTTTGATTTTATTTACTCTGCACACAAACTGACTACATTTTGCGCATCAAGTTAGTGTCGCATTGCACTTGAGTATATCCAGAATATGAAGTTGAGAGTGTTGAGTCGGCACTGGCTTCACCTCTCAGCGACCTCTCGGCACACATGAGGGAAGGAAAAATGTTTTACGATTTAGTTCACTGAGTGCCATAAAATATGAATAACCTCTGAGAGACATGCGACACGAACAACGAAGAAGGACAGTCGCACATCACGCCGCACCTGACAACTCTAACATTAAATCAACAAGTCCATACAAACAACGAAACATCTCGCAGTAGTATGGTAGCGATCAATTAGCGACTCAATCTCTTTTACTTCATTGTTGAATAATTGGTTATCGGTCATCAGCCGCTCCGCGCCGCGCCTCGTCCGCACAGCTCGCGGTTTTCACCCGCATCGTGTACTACTAAAGAAAGTCTCCTTCCTTGCTTTGGCCTGTTTAGTAGATTTCGCTACTACCAGAGTGGAATAAAGCATCAGCCAACTTAAAAATATTCAGTATCTGACCACAGTACCTGAGCACCGAAATATTTTTTTTGTCAATTTATTCTTGTTCGTCAAATTCTTTGTTAGACGCTTTTTTCGTTATTTAAAATGTTTGATCTTGCAATTTGACAAAAAATTTATTCGTGTGTCTGTCGCTCGCTTACGTTTATCATAGCACTCACTTCTCAATACGCGAATCTACGATATTGCTACTGCCTGTACGAGTCAGAGCGGTGCTGCTGAGGTGATGCCAACAGTGAGGTGAGGTACGGAAGAGGGAGTGACTGAGGCTCATATCAAACTCCCGGGCGCTCCCTCGAGTCGGCAGGCGCTATCGCCGGGCCGGCCGAGCTGAGCTCGGCGCGCGTCCGCGGCGGCCAGTGCGGGCTGCGCCGCGGTCGCGAATAGCGTCGCGCGAGTGTTGTGCGAGTGTTGTGCCTGTGTTGCGCGGAGGTCCTCGAGATGTGGTCGTGTGACCCGCCAGCGCTGCGTGGACGCTCCGGGGAGGGCGCTATGGATCTCAGCCAGGTTAGATATCTTAGCGAACATTCCCAGCGACGGACATCAAAATTTACCGTGATTTCTATCAAAGACGACCAGCGTGTTGCGTAGCCCGCAGTCGCGCTTGGTACAGGCCTGGTGCCGGGGCTGGTGTCTTGCCCGGTGACGGGCGGCCGAGCGCTACGTATGCGCGGGCGCACCTCCGCGCTGGCGCGGAGAGCGAATATTACATTTTCTAGTTTCGTATATTTATGTGAGACCATTTACTTATAAATGCTACAGATGTAAATGTGTTCGACTCGCACCATTCCCATGCGTTACATTCGCATGCTGGAGCGGGTTGTGCAGGTGCGGGCGCGGGCGCGGGCGGGGGCTGCCGCTCGCCGAATGAGATCTTTATCGAAATCTTGAGCGGTCGTTAAATATTTATGCGCAGTCAATTATTGCAAAGCTTTAGCGGTTTCTTACGCGTTGGGATTTTTTCCATCTGCGTCGCCGCTGCGCCGCGCCGCGCCCGCTCCGCCGCTGAGTTTTTTGCGGCGGTGGACCGCGCGCTCTCTGCTCCCCGCAAGAGATATAATAATTATGAATATATTAATATCTTATCTAGTACTACCACATTACGAGTTGAATACTATAATAATTAATGTAATAAAAGACATTTATCATTTGAAAAAGCTTTTTAGTAAAAAGTTGTCGTAAGTAAAAGGAATCGTTAGATTGATGTAGGCGCCAAGAAGTTTCCAAACGGCACATTGCTATTGTGTGCTATTGTATATGTTCAGATAAATGTGATAAATTTAAAATGTAAGAATGGCAAATTGTGATGAATTTCAATTTGATATTCACATTTATCAAATCACGAGGTAATTATTAATGATGATAGAAAATTGTTAATAATGTTTAATTTAATAAATATTGGGTCGGCACGGCTGTTTGTATACACGTGCTGTCGGATGCTCGCTCTTGCTACTGAAATTGAGTCAAGACAGAGTCGTAGCGACGACAGATCGCAGTTCAGCAGACAAATACATTCTCCACCTGTTTGAGTGCCTTCTCGGTCTAGAGGCTCGCCCGCGCCCCCTGCCACATATTAACTAGTGATGCAACGGAAGTGTGTTAGCGGAACCAGAAACGGAAACAGATGTCAAAAATAAATTTTAGCAGAAACGGAAACGGAAACGGATGCGGAAACAGAAGTGTAAATAATATGAAAAAAAAACATATTTTTTTTGGTAAAAACAGTTTGTATTCGTTTTTAATTTATTAAGGCATTGGATATCGGTGTCCTTTAGCCTTCAATGTAAGTATTTTTACTGTGCTGCAATAAGTTAAAATACGTGTTGACAAACGGAGGCTTTTAAATATTAAAACCGAGAAGATAAAAGCTGGTTTTGATTAGTATCCTTACATGTTTTACTCAATATTCTGGAATTTGATGAAAAACTTGACTGTCAAAATCTTGCAACATATTAGTACACAGAAATGCGATCGTGGAACAAAAATCTACATATTAGTGAACTAAACCATTGCTATCCCTAGCGCTCAAAATGATGATCCCTAGGGCTCAAATGCAAAAAAAAGTGTTTTTTTTTATTGAAATAATTATAATAACTATTAATTTATCTATATGTTCAAACATTCCCAGATACTAAATAAAAATTCACCATCAACTCCACCAAAAAGTTTTGGCTTCCACCTGTTACCTCTTTTTATTTTGTAAGCAGTGAATGTGTTAAGTATCAAATACACCAAATCTAGATTAGAAAAAGATATAATTATTAGGCGTCGGTGGCTCGTGGCATTTGACTTGCAATCTGCAGGTCCCTGGTTCGAAACCCGCCATGTACCAATGTGTTTTTCGATTTTCGATTTACATATGTAAATTTATCCGACGTTCTTACGGTGAAGGAAAACATAGTGATGCTGCCTGCACATATCTGAGAAAAAATTCAATGATACATATGTGTGAAGTCAACCCGCTCTGGGCCTGTGTGGTTGACTATGGCCTAGTCACCCCTAATTTGGGGTAGGCTCCGAGCCCCTCAGTGGGGATGTATAGTGAGCTGATGATAATAATGATGATGATATATTACATGGTTATCACTTATTTAAAAGTACATTTAATAACTCGTAAGTATGAAATAGTCACATTTTGCCAGTTGTCAAATTTTATATGGACACCAATTAGACAGTTTACTCCAGCAAGAGAAACTGATTGTTTCAAACAGCAGCATAAAATATTACGCGCTTAAATTCACGAAAAAGTACGTAAACAAACAAATGCGACAAGTGCGGAAAAGCGCACAAGCGACAAAGCGCGCACGGACTGCGCGTCTCGCGCCGCGCATTTGGATCTCTCAGCCGTCGTAAAGTTCCGTTTTATCTCCGTTATAAAAGTTGCGGAAACAGAAGCAGAAACGGATGTTGAAAAGCATGCGGAACTTCCGCACTTGCGGAAACGGAAACAGACATCCGTTGCATCACTAATATTAACCTAACTAACCCAACCCTTTCTTTTGTTAGTCGTGTTCTACTTCTATTGTTAGAATATGTGACAACAACAAAGCAATGAAAATTAAACGTACAACAAACATTTGGAATATCAGAAAGGCGCTATTTCTAAAATATAAGCTGAAAACCTGTAGGTCCTTTTCATCTTGCTTTGGAAAAGGATTTCACTGCAAAATGTATGGATGGTAGGCAGTTTGCGTAGTTTGGGGAATGACCACGTGACCAGGAGATTCTCTCGCATGTTTGCCTTTTCTTTTTTTTTTAATAAAGTAAGTTTTTTAGTGCCTGAAATGAATACAATTGATCCTAATACATTAGTTCCGCCTCATTAGAGTTGTTTGAATTTATTTACATTGCGATGCAAGTATTTGCTGTCGTAAACGATATGTGATGTCTCCCTGTTATTTTTTTGATGCGAAGTGTTTTGTTACAACCACAATATTAGTTCGATAACTTGAATACATTTTAACGACATCATATGTCCCGAAGCGCGGACGGGTGCGGCGGCGGGCGCGCAGGTGTCGCTCTGACCCACATTTTGTCCGCCGCGTGGACTCAGGCCGCTATCGATCATGTTTACTCAGATAACTACATTATAGTTATATTGCATGTTGATTTCTATTGAATTTTCGCAACGTGCGAAAGTGAATAATTCGCGTCGCGATAACGCGAGCGATTCACCTCGATATGGGCCAGAGGTGCGGGGTGCAAGGGGTGCGCGGGGTGAGCAGGAGTCGAGGGCATGCTACAGCGACCCGACCGCCCGACCGACCGACGAATACGTAAACTTTCTACGAACACCTTCATAATATTTTCACAGGGTAACGAGAAGAAGAAGGCTTCCTCTGTGTATCCTGTCCTAATATCCTCGGTAAGGTGTAAAAACGGATTGCCACAGCTTAAGCACATAAACAAAAACATATTAGAACACACAAGCTTTCAGTCGAGTGTCGGCGCGGACTTCTTTGTCATTGCCCATTGATTATTCATTTCAAATTGAAAATAACTTCTCTGAATAAAATGAGCTGTAAGTAGGTATGATGTGTGCAGACATCGGTTAATGTTGATGAGTAACCTGTTATTGTGATCGATTATCTTTGATTGTGATAGCCTGAGCAAACTTGTTTAAACAAATTTTCACTGAGTGAATGCGATAAGCCACGGGCGCGGCGATAAGCGTCCTCGAGCGGCTCCGGGCGGTCCCGGCCTGCATGGAATATACTACATACATATATCGCATCAATTTTTTTTTTTCTACTAGAAGTCGGTAAATGAGTAATCGATCACTTGATATCGCTAAAATAGCGAAGTAACAAGAGAAATCTGCTATGATGGTGATAGAGATTGCAGATGAATAAACTGGGAATGATATGCCTACATAAAAGGCTACTTCCCTTTTCTACTATTCCCCCCCCCCCAGCCAAATCCATCTTCCATCATTTCCTGAATGGATGTAAAGGGGAAGAGGACTATTTTTTTCCGGCACGTACATTCTCAAGCGAAACGCAACGGACCTAATAAAACGTACGTTAACAGCGACTTCTTCTGCTTTACTTGTGGTTTCATTTCGCAGTATCAATTACACAACTTTTTCATCAACATAATTTTTTCAATGTGTCTCGGTAGCTGTATGTTCATGTTTGGCTGACAGCTAGCAGGCGAGGAAATGAATGCACTGCAGCCCCTAATAAATAAATAAATAAAATAAGCCTTTATTGCTGATAATAGAAAGTTTTACAATATTGTTTTTATCTATAATATTACGTTACGATGAATTAAATAAAATTAACAAACTGAAACTAAAAAAATGTAAATTTAAAGTTATGTTAAAATTAAAACTTAAACTTAAAATAAATACAGATGCAAAATTTGAAACTAATGTTAAAATGTAACTAAGGTATAATATATAACTAAGATATAATATGTCTGTAATCTACACATCGGCAAGCGGATACTACCGTTTTTACGTATCAGCGTGTCTTTCGACAAAGGCCTCCTCTAACACTTTCCACTTCTCTCTTTCTTTTGCGAGACGGGTCCAATTTGGGCCCGCTACTTTTTTAAACTCATCTTCCCATCGTTTTACTTTCCTACCCCTGCTCCTTTTATTCCCTCTTGGATACCATTCAGTAACAATTTTTGTCCACTTTTCCTTCTTTTCCCGTAGCATATGGCCTGTCCATCTCCATTTTAATTTTCTTGTGGTTTTAACAGTGTTTTTAAATTTTGTTTTGTTCTTTATTTGATCCAGTGGTATTTTATCTTTCCTTTTTATTCCTACTACGCTCCGTTCTATTCCATTTTGACAAATTGCTATTTTATTTTGTAGTTGTTCTGTTAGTGCCCATGTTTGGCAGCCATACGTCAGACACGGTAATATACAAACGTTAAATACTCTTCTCTTCGCACTAATTGGCATATCTTTGTTTTTCATGATTTCACTCAGCGACCAAAATTTCTTCCAAGTGTTGGCAACCCTTCTGTCTATTTCTTTTTGCATTGTATTTTCAGTCGAAATCAGTTGTCCTAAATATACATATTCTGAATTAGCGTGAACAATTAGCGCCCACTTAATCGTACATCAAAGGAGCGCGACGCAGCTACCCCCCACTCTGGGTGCAAGCGGTGGTATGCGGCGTGCGCCGAGACTCACACCCCTTAAAATCCGTTATCGATATGCCATCTTAATTATATGGCGTTTAAAAGTTTTTGCATCGTTAATAACAGACACTCGATAGCATCGCCGAACAACGATGCCGGGCCGGAGTGGTTATGGGTGGTGGTGAATGTGAATAGTACCTACGTCTAATTGTGGTCTGCAATCTAGTCGCATCTCGGCTTCTCCTCGACATCGTGAATATTGAGTCATTACACGATGAAATATGCAAGAGTTCGAGGAGACGCGGCTCGCTCATTGCTATGCCGATAAATCTGATTAGATGCAGACTCAACTGACGTCGAGAGGTTGCGCAAGCTAGTCCGGTGACTTGTCGCGCCTAGCGAAACTCGCCGGGCGGCTCGCCAGGGGCGTGGGGCGGGGGCGTGGAGCGGCGATCGCGGGCGGGAGCACCGCGGAGGCTGGGCGGAGTCAGCTGGCGGCGCGCGCGCATCTGGCGCCATTCCTAGGCCCGCGGTATTGGTCGCGGCCACAGCGCACAATATTCCCAGCGTGGCAACGTGATTTTCTCCGCAGCGATTACTGAATGTAAATGAGGTGCACACCGCCGCTGCATGCATCAATTGCTGATGGCGCTCCTTGAGCTCCCGCTCAGCTATCGGCGCGGCTGCGCGTTACGCGGTGTGGCTGCGCATATTTGCCAGCCGCCGGTCCTTTCATGACTGCGATACTGATTTCACTTGTCGTGCTGTAAATCGATGTCCAGCCAACAAGACGTTACAATAGTGTTGGGGATTAAAACCTGCCGTAATCCACGCACATCCACACACGGGATCACTGAACTTGTGTGAATGTTTTTTGTTTCCTCAGATCGGAGGCAGAGGGGCGCTGTCTGTGTGTCGTATGTTAAAAAACCCCAAAATGATACTGAATATAGAAAAGGTTCTTTGCTTAATGTGTAGGTACAATTTTACAATATGTTCTTTCTATGTACAAATTGCAAAGGGACCTCAACCTTGCGTATACACGTATATGTATCCTTTTAATCTAGTTATCTAATCAAATAAAACCTAGCGTCCGACCCCGGCTTCTCCCGCACTTCATACATACATACGTCTGCATGTAGTTTAGTCTTCGAACATTTTTGTTTGAATGAGGATTATAACTGGTTAGAAAATACAAATGTACATATTTGTATATAGTACAAAATATAATAAACAACGGTGTATACATTTCATACGCGGACTATAGAGATATCGCGACCTACTGACTGCTTCCTCATCTAAGGTTTCAAACTAAGATAAAGTTACAATTTAACTCAAGTATACCAAAGATAAACTGTTACCCGCTTTGAATTTAAATAAATTAATGAATTAACTCTGTCAAGGCAATTGTCGGCGATCAGCCGGTTCAATAGACTTACATTCGTTAGTATGATTGGTAAATGGCTGTCAATTGTCTGCGAGCTCCGTACTGCTGCGGCGCGGCGTTTGTCACCGCCCCCCCCCACCCCCGACCGCCCGCGCCCCTATTGTTACGGTTCATTAATTGGAGATCTAATCACTGATCGTCCGATCCGTTTACTTCTTTAATTATTTTAAAGGGTCGTTTACTAATCTATTAACCAAACAAATAACAATAAACAAAATGTCCTCGCTTATATAACGTATCCTTTCATGCCTAGCTATGCTGTTAGCAAAACTGTAGAGAGCAGCCGAGGCGCCATCCTCCGCACCTGGTCTCACAAAGCGATAATTACAACCGTTTAACTTCCTTGCAGATGACTAGGTATGCAAAGCGTCACTATATTAGTGAACTCCAGTGCTCCTTTGCCACCTTATAAAAAAAAAACTTATTGAAAATCGCGACAGCACAGGACAGCACACAGACCTTGCTGAACTGCAAAGAATAATTCAATAAGAATCAAACGCATCAAACATTGACAAACGCCCAACATTCTTACATATTTTCCGATAAGTTCCTTCGAATAAGGCTTTAAAAAGTTCAGAACTAGCTATTTTATATATATTCATATTACTACATTGTTATGTTATATTACTTATTCGTAGTATGTGAGATCACAATACTGGTACGTTGTAATTGGCGATGTTTGACGTTGCGACGAGTTGACGAGTCAGATAAATTCAAATGTTTAAATCTGTGATTCAAAGAATTCATCAAAAGTCCAGTGAAATACACACAGAATAATCTTACAAATGTTATTTTTATTATTATACTTAGATCTCTCTATCTATCTAAATCAATAGCAATATTGCAAAAGTTACATTTTGATTTCTTAAGGTTTATGAGAAGACTGACAAGGCAGACGCCAGTGTTAGACGGTAGTCAAACAGTGGTAGGCGCCAGTAACAACAAAATCTGTTACATCAATGGGTCGCCGCGACCGGTGAAGTATCACGACTAAACAGAATACAAGCAACAAATGGAAGTAATTACGTTTCATCCGTCGAGTGTGCCTGCTGGAGGCCTAATTTTAGTCCTCTTTCCCTTCTCATTCTTTCCTTATAATTATGAGAAAAGTTTAAGAAGGGAAAGTGGACTAAAATGAAAAGAAGGAAGTGGATTTGACGGACGAGAGGACGTATACGTTCCTATAGGAAGGATGATTATCCTCTTTCTGTGCGTCCCCTAATTCGTCGATTAAAGGTAGGCAACGGTTCTGCATTTACGAATTTCTATGAGTCTTCACTTTTTTAGGACAGTTCCTATGGCCGTTGCTGGCTTGCCATGGTGGCAAAACAGCATCAGTTAGATAAGTAGGTAGGGAAGAATGCCGTGCGCCTGCTCAAGGCGAAATACAATAGAATGTCTTAGCTATGTTGCGCTGGAGCCGTTCGACAGTTTTTAGGCGGTGCTTTGGCGTCACAAGCGCTTGCGGTCACTAGAGCTTCGCCACACGCGCGGCCCGCCCGGGAGCGCAGCAACGCGAGCCCCGACGCCCGCCGCCCGCAGCCCCGCCACAAATCGCGATCACCACTCCGACCAGTTCCGTGGCTGGCCTTTTGGGGTTCCATTCACTTTCGCATTTCGATTCATCGTCGCGCGCACGATTAAAATGCTCACGCTCGACGTTTTTTCCCTTGTGGTGCTGCCCGATCCCGCTCCCACGGAACTGGTTGCCGGCACAATTTTAATAATAGTTTTTATTCGGCGAAAGGAATCGGACGTGTTCGGACATCTAATTCACGATTTTTCCTGACCGCCCGCTCTCTCCCGCTCCCCTTGAGCGGCGACTTGTCCCCTCACTTTGGATACTTACGGCAGAAGTAAGTTTTGTGATAATATTGAGGAAATATTATAAATGATGACACTAAACTTACAAATATAATTAAATAATGCCCTAAGACATTGGTAAGCAACGTTGGGTCGCTACTCCGGCGGCATGCTATGCTGACAAGCTTGAGGTACGACCGTGGCCTGTTGGGTTGCGACCGCGGGGTTGATGGAACCTCTCTCCTCAACATATCGATTGCGACGACCATAAAGATGTAATTACTATGATGTTTAAACAAGAAACGAGTCCCGCGTCATTCGAATAGTCGAATGGAGTACGAGCATTTTAAAATGCTTGAATCCGATTAACGGCCGATCGCGTGGTTTTTGTGGCGGCGGTCGCGGCTTCGGCGAAACTATTTATTATCTGCCCGCCCCCGTATGGACATACGGCGCCGTGTAGTACCTACTTAGCTTTTATGAAGGGTTTTTTAACGGCGCCAACGGACTAATGGGCGGAGAACCCGCTGGCGGATTGTCACCTTCAATAATGTATATCCCAGCCTCAGCCCTTTAATTAATTGTAGCGTCGACACGGCGGCGTCTGCGTCGCCAGGGCCGGATGAGCGCCGAGAGCAGTGCTCCGCTCGGCCCCGCCGACATCGGAACGTAAACAGCAACATTTTATTGTGATCGCCATTTAAGTAAACACATCTCCAGCTTAACTAAGCACTTATGAACTTATTCAAGATAATCTCACCGACACATTATTCTGGCTCACTTTTCTTGTCAAGTAATATTTAAAGCAGCACTGTGGGGTTTTCCGCGAGCGAGACCGTGCACATAGCTGTCGTCTTCCGGCTGCAGTAGCGGGCTGCAGCTCTGCTCACCACTCGATTATTACCTTTGGCTCTTTACTGCAAAATAAGCTTAAGATGATGTTCGGTGAAGGTATTCGTATAATTACTGAGATTACTGTGCCGGTGTACGTTCGTAACGAACTTAACTAATGGTAACGACGTCTACGTTCAGAACAGTTAATGTCGGCGGGTCGAGTAATATCGAGCAAAAGATCACGATCCGATGCGGCGGCGGGAGATGCGGGTGCGGTGCGGCGCGTGCCGGCTGCGGCTGCGGCGCGCTTATAAAATCACATAATGATATTAATGAAGCGCGGCCGCGAGATTGCGGGCATTACCCGGCCGGCCGCCGCGTGCGCCGTGCTGAGCCGAAGCCCTCATCACGCCGTCCGTTTAACTCGTGATGGCTTTCGCCGGCAATTTTCTAGATTCGGTCGTTGTCCGATACTGTTATGTTGGTTTATTGCCGATCCCTCGGATAAGAATCTCGAAACGGTGCCGGTGCGGGACTAGTGACTTCCGGGATTAGCCATTTTTATAGATATAACTTATAGATAGCACACCTGGACCACTCGACAGACGAAGTGACGTGCCGTGTTGTCACGAGCGCGCTCGCTACATGGCCGGTGGTGGACACCGAGTGCCGGCTGTTGGCGTCGTAATAGCGAGGTCCCACAGCGGAGGTCACAAGTCCAGTGGTCGGCCAGCTTTGCACATCACAGGTCTGCACATTGGTTGTAAGTTTTAAAATTGAAACTACATACGTTTTCCCATTATCATATTTGAAAGTCTTAACAAGTGTAAAGAAACGCTGCTTAGGGCATAATTGTTACAAGGTAGATGTGCATGCAAGGGCGCGGGCGGCGGCTCAGGCGGCGGCGGACAGCGGCCCCGCAATCTTCATAGCTCTGTGGTTAGTGGCCGCGCGGTGCTTTATGGTTATTAAACTAAATCCAATCAGTCCCGGCGCAGGGTTGCGGCGCATCTCTTTCGCCTTGCAATATGTTTTATATAGAAATGAATTTACATCCAAGTAGTGAGTAAAACCATGTTTAAATATGACAATACTATCTTGCGGCAAACGAACAAACAGATAGTGTATAATAAGGCCCGATTCTAAGTTAAATATTTCCAGTATTTCGGCGTTTCGCCCCCTCGCCCCCTCGCCCCCTCGCCCCCTCGCCCCTTCGCCACCGTCGCCCTCGTTTGCAGCCTCCAACTCTCGTTGTTCCGTTGCGCACGCGCTTTACGTAACTTATAAATTAATAGTTGTTATTATTAATATAAAAATACAAAAAGGTATTCGACAGCCCTAATCGCGGCGGCCGCGGCGGAGCGCTCAGCAGTCGCCGCCCTCCGCTCCCCCCGCAATCCCTCGCCCCCCACAGCCGCAGCACGACTGCCATTTATAGACGTCAAGAAATATGCACACACATTAATATGCAAGCCGATTTTATATTAATGATCTCTGTCTCACGCCACAGTGTAAGTGCGTGTGTTGGCCGAAAAAAGTGGTCAAAAGAGTGGTATCTATCAAATGTGGTACGAGGCGGGCGATGTCAATGTCGCTGTGACTTCCACATCGAATAACAACGATAACCGCAATACAATCAGAAAAAATTGTAGGCAATCCTTTGCAATCAGTTTGCCCTTACTTATTTAATTGTATCCCTTATTGAAGATAATTTATATCTTTTTCTTTTTTAATATTCCTTTTTGCCATTTACTATTCGTATGCATTGAACGCGTTCCGGAGTGTCCAGAGTCAAAACAATAACAAAACTGTAAATAATAAGAATAACGTCACAGTGTAAGTTAATTTTTTTAGGCAAAACATTTGCGATCGTTTTCAAAACAGTTTTATAATAATCTGCCTCGCAGTAGGAAACATAGAAGTAGCACTAGAAATAGGTGTCAGCTGGATTCCTACAAAGATATTGATAGAATGGTACATAAAGTTTACGTTACGCGACGTCGACGCGCCTACCTCCTAGCACCTAGCACCTAGCACCTAGCGCCTAGCGCCTAACCGCATTCCAAAGCGGAGCTGCGATTATAGCAGCGGCGATCAATGGCCTTCTCGTGGACCTCGACAAGCACGAATTAAATTGTAATTTGGTGAAACAATATGAGCGCGATGGACGACAGCGCGGCACGCTCGGGCGCGGCGCACCGTGTTATTACGCCGTTGCGGGCCTCGTACGCAAATCGCCAGGATAAAAATAATTATGCATCGACCGCTGACCGCTGCCATTATCTTGAACCATAGACGATTACCGCGCGCGGTCGGTACCACGGTACCGCGGCACCTGCGGCCGGCGGACCGCCGCGTCGCCCCCGCGTCCTCCCCTCGCTCGCTCGTGGTACGGGGGCCGATATTCATCGTGCTCATTACTATATTAATCAATGCCTTTACATCGGGGCCCTGGATGAATAAAATAATAAGGTTTAATACGAGAGGTGGTATACTAATGCAGTGTATCAGAATGGTAGTCGAACACTGCACGTCTGCCGCACTGCCAGCCCCGCGTTTTTGTTCTTATTCAACTTTTATATATATGTATGTACGTTATAAAGACGATGTATGAAAGAACAGACCTTATCTAGTGGAGGTATAGACCGACGGTGTAAGACGCGTTACGTCTGCTGTCGCGTTCAGCGGCGGCGCGAATCCTCAATGAGTTCAAGACAAAGGACTTGAAGAAACACCTGGGATTGCACTGACTGTGTCGCAAAATGGAGCGAATGCGGGTGAACACGCAAGTTAAACGTATTCAGAATTAAATCTCCGCTTCGCTCGGAATCTGCCTACACTAAAGATATAATGAGGCAATGAATCATGAAAGTTTAAGCACGCGATCGCTCTCCGCGATGCATTGAGGGCGATAAGGCGATACCGGGCTCGATAACAAAATGAGGTGTGCTGACGCGCACGAAGGTGCCTCGCCGGGCGGCGGGCGACGGGCGCCGCGCGGGGGCACGCTCCGGAGGTTTTTTTGCGTTCTTTATTCTTATAAAGAAAGCGCCGGGCGAGCCTCAATAAATAAATTTAACTAGATTATCGGCGAAGCGGAGCGGCCTTCATCTGCGTCGTGTGCTTCGGATCTATTAATACTATCGGCGGCCGCTATCAATTAAAAAGCCGTCTCATCGGCCGGCATAGACTCTGTTGTTATACTGTTTACTGCGGGAGATGTTTCCCTAACCTAACCTGCCTAACCCTGAGAGAAAGTTATATATTTTATCACACACTGACTTTAAGCCGCCGCCATCATCTGTTCGACCACATACAAGATGAACTAAATTCTTAAATGGCACTAAGATGTATTATAGACTTAATGCTTTTCATTTCCCTACGACTGGACATAAAACAAATTTAAGTCGAGATAAACATAAAAGAAACGCAACGCATAATTTCGAATTGAAAAACAGCGGCCGCATTGAGAATAAATGAATGTTTGGATGGCGATTAAATCGGAATCGAACGAGTCTCATTATGGTTATTATAGTTTGGTGGCGAGCGGCAAAAAGTGCGCCGCGGAGCGCGGACAAATGCGCGGCCGACGCCCCGACACGGCTGCCGCCCGGGCGGACTCGCGCCTCGACTTCCATCGGCTCGCTGCTCCTCCTTCAGGCACACTATTTACGCGGAAAGTGACGACGCAATGTATATGTGATAACTTGGTCTTGTCACATTGTTATCATACTCGTGGTAGAAGAGGAGATATGACAGCTGTGTAGTGTTCCGTGTCGAGTGCAGTACAATGGGCGCGGCTTGGAGGACGAGGACGACTTCGACGTCAGTTCATACATTATGTTGCCACCGAGGCTCTTGGAGCCTATGCAAGTCGGGGGTGTTTAGGTCATAGTCAACCACGCTTGCCCAGTGCGGGTTCGGTCACCTACTCACATATTTTTGAATTTCTTAGAAGATATGGTATGTACAGGTTTCATAACGACTATTTCCTTCCCCGTAAGGGTCGGATAAATCTATAAATATACAATTAAGTGGCGAGGATCGACCCCGGATGTGTTGAGTACCTACCTATTTGTCTCTGTATATGTATGTAATGTGGTAAACATTATTCATTTGCATTTTCGAAGCCAACATTTTGTTTGGGATAACACGATGATGGTAATTTCAATGATAGGTACCTTACCTATTGCTCTGCGTCCTTATTTCACCTAGTCTTTAGGTGGAATACACACGTTTAACGGAAGTATTTTTCCTACAAAAGGTTCTGCCGTAGGTAAGTACTGAGCAGTCGCACAGTCGCAGTCTAATCGCCGGCAGTTAGAGCGGGCGGCGCTGCCTTCGACAAGATGCGTGCGGTTTTTGTGCGAGACAATTAAGCGGCATCAGTATGCACGCGGCAGCTGGCCGGAGCGCAGCGCAGCATCCCCCCGCTACCCGGCCCTTACCTGTGCCTGCGCCCGTTCCGTGGGAGTCACGCCGCCTCGACGCGTCCTCACATGCTATTTGAATGTTTTCTTCGATATTTTATTTGGCTTCAGCATTTTAACCAAGCTTAGTCACATTACTTAGATCGCATTCATCGTCGTCGTCACCTCATAAATGTCCCCAATCTCGGGGCTCGGAACCTATACGTTAGGGTTGACTATGCCCTAGTCAACCACGCTGGCCAAGTTGGTTAACTTCACACATATCTTGAATTTCTTCGGCAGATATATGCAGGTTACATCACGATGTTTTCCTTCAACGTAAGAATGTCGCATAAAATGTACATATGAAATTTCAAAAATCGAAAAACACATTGGTGGACGTATAGATTTCAGTCCGCTTGACAACTGCACCTCCGCTGCTCTCCTTTTTAACATCACTCTGATATAAAAATGGGGCAAAATTTTAGAATACAACAATAATTATTTTTCTAAGGCTTCGTGAAATTGCCTTTTTCTTACTGTCTGATTATAGAAAATTCTACTCATTAAGTACCACTCCAAGTCCAACAGTCGTTTTTTAACGGTGAGCCGGTGGTGCAGGGCCAGGGACCCCGTCTGGCGGGGAGCGGCGCAGCGGCGCAGCGGCGGTTTCTTGCCGCTTTATCTCCAATATAAATCTTTCACACTGCATGCCTGAAGCTCTCGATCGCGGCATAAATACTTAATAGCCCAAGACACAATGTAGTCCTGTGTTGCTAATGAATATTTCATTTATTCAAAACGTCGAAAAAGTGCCCTTGCGACTTCGGGCCGGAGCGACGTGTTTGCATCTCGGACGACCGTAAAAACTGGTGCATTCAAACGATGCGCCCTCGTCGAGCCCCGCCGCCGCCTCGACTCTGCTGACGTGCCTCGCTGCGCTCCGTCTGCCGATCTTCTAATTACCTAATTACCTTTTTTCGATAATTAAGTGAGCTTTCAAATTTTTTAACTATTTCTATTGCTCTAGTTTCAAAAAAATTGGTTATTGCATAAAATTTATTAAGATTACGTAAATAAAGCACGGCTGGTAATAATCTTTCTTTACATTTATGTGTTTTCTTCGCTACTGTTTCAATTACATGCATGTTATAAATTCATATTGTTGTAAATTTAAATACTCGACTATTGGGTATCGCGAGGCGCCACAGCGGGCGCGTCGTAATCCGAGCTCTCCCCGCTTGCCTAAACACTTTGATCATCAATCACGCGGCCCTGCGACCTGTCTGCAGTTACCTATCTAGACAACGTACGATAATTATGTATCATCATCGCGGCGATGCCGCCGACCTAAGGCGAAGACTCGACGCGGCCATCGCAATGTAGCTATGAAACGAAAAACCTGCAAGTGTCGTCGGCAATCGGGCGCCGGCCGACTTCTCATGCATTTTCATGACATCAGAAAAAACGTCTACGAGGCGGTTCCCAGCGCTGGGCGGCCCGGAAGGGTGCGGCGCGGGGGAAAACAACCCTTCGACACCGTTTTGCTAAGAAGCAATTACAGAAGTAGATACATAAAACGTTGTGAGATTCAGTCTAAACGCATGCAACGAAATAAGCGCCTCGTTAGTACCGAGAGTTCCGCGAGGAAGGAGTGAATTTGACCCTCTATTTATAATTCTAAAAGAGTTATTTTTTAATATAGTTAATCTTTCTATCTATGTAATGTAGTTATGACAGTTTAATACATCATATTAAATTTTGTAATTAAGTGATTATTCTGTAAGTTGTAAGCATCATATATTTTGGTTCGAGTTAAAAAAGGGGTAAGTGAAGAAAGTGCCTCAACCATTATGTTTTTACTAGGTGTCGCCCGCGGCTCCGTACGCGCGGAACTAATAAAAAAATGTAATTCTTACCCTATGTGTTCTTCCAGACTATGTTCTAAATCTATGCCAAATTTCTGCGAGAACCGTTCAGCCATTCTGGAGATATCTTCAAACAAACATCCATCAATCCATCTAAACTTTTATAACATTAGTACCTAAAATAGTAACAGCCGCGCTGTGGAACCGTCTGTCCTCTGTGGAATTTCCAAACGAATACGACTTAGGGACCTTCAAGAAGCGTACATACCATTTCCTTAAAGCCCACAACGCATCTGCAGTTCCTCTGGTGTTGCGCATGTCCATGAGTGTCTTTCATCACGACGACACGTACATTGTATATTGTACGAGTAGTTTTAAGACCTGTATCATAATTATAATTTATTTATACGGTGCGGATACGATTCAAACGGATCAAATCGATAAAAATGCGGCTCCGCTTTCTACTAATAAATCAGGGGTTTCATAAGTCGCGCCGCGAGCACGCGCATAATGTTGTGATAACGAGCGCGGGAGGTGCGCGAGAGGTGCGGGGCCAGCGGGCGGCAGCTAGCGCGACCACACGACGCCGCGAATCCGTGCACGCACTTTTTGCTGCGCGTTCTCATTCCGCGTCTCGCGGCGAGCTGCGACATTCTGACCAGCGATGGCGCGGCGGTGTATGGGGCGAATCGCCGATATTTTAACAGTAGATAAATTTTAATCCATTTAGAAGTTACAATACGAAATGAAAAAACGAGTAACAACGACAGGGTCACGTTTAAACGTCATCCCCGTAGGCGCCCGGCGACGGTGCGGTGTCGCGGGCGCCCCTCCGCGCTCGCGCACAATCTGCATAATTATGACACAACGCAACGTAATGCATTTTAATTATGAACCGCCCACCGCACAAACGACCGAAAAGAAGACTTTGTTGTTCATTACCGGCTTAATGTATGAAGTAAACTATCGTCCAACCGCCGAGAACGCAATGGTACATGTGTAGAAACAAGTGTTCAATGTATTACGTCGTCGGCGTTCGGTCCCACGGTGTTTCCCACGGCACAGTTGTCCTTAAAGGCGAGTGCGCGGTGTCACCCCCTCCCACCCCCCCACCCCTCCTGCGACTCATTAATGCGCTCGCAAGCGACTTGCTACTGATAACATTCGACGGGAATGTCTCGACTACAAATTATTTTATCAAAATTCTTGGATTGCGCATCGGAACGTCATAAATTTTAATGACTCACGCGTCTTCGCAATTCACAGCACATTAGCATGTCGCAGACACGCAATGCACCGCGCCGCGCAGCGCCGAGCCGTGCCGCGCCGAGCGGGTTTTTCTTGCGTTTCATAATAATAATAATAATTAATTAATCAACGTGCTGGTCGGATCGGCCGGTGTTGGTGCGGCTCGCGTGAGCAACACATTGCGAGCCCGACTCCCGGCGCCAATGGCCGCCACGGCGTGCTTACTCACAACTTCGTTGAACTAGTGGACTCGGTATCAAACCGAACGTAGTCGTAATCTCGGAGATGTATATACATACACATTTATCTATCTGTGTTCATGTTCAGTAAGCTTTAGTGTTGCCTAGCGTCCCGCGCGCTTATTAAAGCTCGGTTGCGGGGCGGCTGCAGGACGGCTGCAGGACGGCTGCAAGGCGGCTGCAGGGCGGCTGTAGGGCGGCTACGGGTTGGTACGGTGAGGGCGTACCGTTCACAAGCCTTTAGGCTATTTATGAATAATATTGTATTCTCGGCAGACACTATGCCTACCTACAATTAGGGTTGGTTTTGACGTTTCAATATTATAATGGCTATAACCCCAAGGCGCGAGGCACCTACTTCTTCCGCTGCTTTTGATCACCTGAATCCTTGCACTGCACCCTTTTGATCACGTGCATGTAATATGCGTGTATGTACATATTTGGAGCGAGCACTTATTTGATTACGTAAATAAATATAATATTCTGTCATCGCGTTGTTGCGTAATGTAAAATGGAATTGTGCGTGATCTCGAGCAAACGTTAACTGTGAAGTATAAAATTGTACGAGCAGAGATCACCGCCGCCGCTACCAAACAACGCAGTGAGCAGCGAGCTTGTGTCGTGACGTGTCGTGTCTTGCCGTGTCACATGTCGTGGCGTGTCGTCGCGGAAGGGGTGTTACAGCCTCGCCCGCTGTTACGACAATGACAAATACAGATGTTTTTTATGCAGTAGTTGTAACTGTATATAATATGTTATACTCTATTGTAAAGAAATTTGAGCAGCATGTTGACCTCGTGTCCGATCGTGCCGCCCCATGCGTCCGCTCGTGATCGCGCTCACAGGTCACAGGTGACAGGTGACCAATCATAATTTATGAAAATACAAATGTTTAATATCGAAGAGTTACAAGAGATGTTGCCACGCTGGCCGACTTGAGCGCGGCAGCACGGTGTCAGAAGTTGTGATATAGTGGCGGCTGCAGTTGCACCCGCTGGGTCGGGCCGGGAGCTGCGCCCCCTGCACCCGCCGCCCCGGGCCCGGGGGGCTAGTGTGCGATGCCGGTAATAAAGCCCGCCATATTTCACACTTAGCGCGTAATAAGCGAGCACCCAAATAATTGGATCACGTACATAACTCATTATTACCTCGCAACTCAGTTCGGTGCGCGAATGTATCATTAGTTCGCCTCGCGCCCCGCGCCCCGCACCCCGCGCCCCGCGCCCCACACACTGCACCCCGCACCCCGCACCCAGCACCCCGCACCCCGCACCGCTGCTTTCTGCCAGGTGTAGTTCGTTATACGTTTTGATACATCTCAATCCTGAATAAATGAAAATCTTCAAGCAACATAATATAGGTACATAAGTATATATAGTATCAAAACCAAAACCGAATTAAAGCTAAGTACTAGGAAATCGTTGTATTTGTCTTTGTCAATTATTAGCAGTCATGGGTAACTCAACTAAAATTGATGACCTACAGATCAGCTTACGGTTCATGTATGAAGCAGATCAGTTAAACGGCTCGCAGTTTGGCTCGATTTGTACCTGCATATAGTTATAATTTGAGTTTCGAGCTGCAAACTGCAAGTCACCAGTCAGCATATGGTTTGTCGAATCACATAGTTACAGCACGTCGTCGTCGCGATGAGTCGTTAACTGACAATTCAGTTGTTGAGCCGCAGCTCGATAGTTCAAGTCTATGAGACCTGAACTTCGACCCGTGTCGCTCAAAGAGTCACCTTTTACATACCTGAGCCTACGGCCATTAGTTATTATCCACAAACGTGAAAAATTTGATTCGTCAGTGACAATGAACACAAACTATGATTTAACTCAACATTTTCACATTACCTATATACAATTATGCAATAATTTTCAAAACGCCTGCAATACTGTGTGTTATTATATCAAACTGCAGTGCACTTTGTTCACATAAACATTTTGATGGGATAATAATATGTAGACCTTTGTTTAAATACAAAAAATCATTTACAAACATAACTATAAATAATAAAAGGAAGAGCCTTAATTAAATAAAAGTCTTAAGTTTTTGTTTGCATTTTATGATGATGGCCGTGAGTGAGTGATTATTTAATGTTTTATGTTTATTGCTGTTCAAGTACCACGACCATATTTAATTCCCTACTAAATTTCTTGTGATGATGAAGCTGCAACAAACCGCGATTCACTGCGTTCCGCTGTTCCGCAGATGATAGCGACCAGGATATGTGAGACAGAGGATAGACCGTTCCTGATGTACTGCAGCGAGACATCGCCACTGACCTTTAAAATAGAACATAAATGGCCTTCGAGTTACAATATAATAACTAAGAAAGACCAACCTCATCGTACTATTGTGATAACGTTCTAAAAAAATGTGATATTGCATTTTACTAACACATTTAATTGTTCATAACAGTAGTTGCTATGTAAATTCAACAATATGTAAACTTCACTTAGAAAGAGATCATTAAGTAATCTATGATTGCTTCCTCGATATAAATAAATCTAAAACATAAGGCAACCTGTGAGGTTCCCCGCTCCCCGCACCGCCCCCCGCGCCCCCCGCGCCCCCCGCTCAGCTCTCGTGTTGTTCAACTTTAGCATTTAACGGCCGTTAGCATATTCATGACTAGCGTATAATTTCACCCTTTCTTTGCAATGAATATGGAAATGAAAGAAAGTTCTCGCGAAATAAAAACTAGTCTCTAGTGTAATTGGAGTTGGTCGGCTAGTTTTTACTTAATGGGCGATTATCGTTCGGCGGGCAGGCAGACAGGCGGGCAGGCGAGCAGACGGACAGGCTGGAAGGCGGGCAGGCGGGCGGCGGCGAGCGGGCCCGAGCTGAGAGTTATCGATGTAGTCTAATGCGATAGTGGAGTGATTTATGCTTCATTAGCGGGCGCAGCATGCAGCTGGCTATTAATAAGCACTGCGGAAGGCGAGATAAGCAACGGCTACGACAACGTGTTAGTGGTGTATGAGACATGGCGCAGGCGAACAGCGACCCCGTGAAAAGGTATCCAGATGTGAAGGACCGCCGGACCTTTAAAAAGACTCAACACCGGCTTAATAGTCTCCGAAACAGATCCCTAGAAGACGACGCGGAGCTATCGCTTACTCGGGAAGTCCTTACTGCACTTAATCAAACCAGGGCCATAAGGCCAGGGTCAAAGGCTGGAAGTTTGCTAATTAAACGGCAATAATTTTATTAATGGAAAATATTTGGTATATCGTGGCTCAGCACTCAGGGCTCACCCTCAGCGCGGTTCACAGCCATCTCAGTCGCAATGCAACACTATCATTGTTATTAACATAATTAGCAATAAGTTTTTATTGCGAGCGCCTCGCCGCGCCGCCGCCGGAGCGCCGAGCGTCAAATAAATAAGATGCGCCGTGATAATGTACCTGAGAAATATGTAGCAGACAGTGTGGAGCATTGTTGTAAATTGTTGCGAGGTGATAAAAGCTGATGTTAGAGCGGAGCGCGGCACGGCTGCGGGTGAGCTGCGGGGCTTCTAAAACATAGGAATCGGGACTTCACGGGACTACCCTGCACAGCTAGTGCCCGCTGCGTGCCCGCTGCGTGGCCGCCGCGCGGCCGCCGCACGCCCGTATCGGCCTCTCCGCGATTTGCGATAAGCCTCGCGAGTCACGAGCGCGTTGCACCAGCTTCAATAAAGCCCAATTGAAATATTATATTATCGCCAAACTAAACTTGTAATGATTCAGTTTAGCCAGCAGTGAAACTATTCCGGAGCACTAAGTAAGTATTAAGTATAGTTGTTGCGGCTCCACAGTTTTTATACGTTTTATTTTAAATCGCTCCATTGGTCAGAAATTGGTCCCTTAAAGATTCGCAGAACTTTTTACTCGTAATCGTTTTTTAATTTCTAGTAGATAGATTCAATACCAAGTGAGGACGCGTGTTGAGCACTCACTTCCGACCTTTACTAACAGATACGGACTGGACGTTTCTTGATTGTTGCATTAAATATTCCTTTTGAATTAAACTGTCATCACACCCCCCTCCGTAATCCAACCCAACCAGGATTATTTGGTTCTAATTAGGAAGGTTATCGACAACGTTTCAAATATGTACTGATTAATTCGCTTACGGAAATCGGTTCAGTACGGGTGCGTAGTCATTGCAGCATAGTTAGCGCCCATAGACTTGAACTTGACTTAATATCACTCAGCTTTCACCGGACAGAGTAACCGGGGCACCGAGGTGATAAGTCATATCTACTTAGTCACTATAATACGTCACTGTGCCAAATGTACTTTAATGAGGCTTGTGCCGTGGTACCCGAACCGATCTTTAACGGCACATGTAGAGCGTGTAGATACCTTGTACCTACGTAACATATCACATGTTTGTCACAGGGACGATCTAATTTTAAGTCTTACCAAACGTAACAAATAAATCCGTCAGCTGGCGAGGGCATTGTGTGTCGCGGCAGTTCGCACACTCGCGGACTCGAATAATGGGCATTTATCTGCGGAGCGGCGACGGCGGTGGAGCACTGATTCCGGCGACGAGGGCGCAGTGCGCGCAAAAAGCGGTCCATTCATATGCGCACTTCGAAGCGCAGGGCGGGCGCGGGGGAGCGGGGCGGGAGGTGCGCGGTCAGTTTTTGCACGACCGGACGTTCTTCGCGTTTTATTTGTAAATTGGGCGCGCGGAGAGTCATTCAAATGCACGACTAGTTTTTGCCGAGCCGCATAATTGAATACGAATGGATACTCGGAACGGTTCTAATACGAACGTCGCGTAATGAGCGCGTCGGCGTCGGGGGTGCACCGCGGCGTTTGGGCGGCATGCGAACGACGACGTGCGGACGAAAAGCGACCTGTGTGAGGCGTCGCTGTGCTCTGGTACGCGTGGTGTTAGTTCTTCTATATGAGTAAGTTAAAATCCAAAACAAACAATTTAACAATGTACTGCATATGCTATAAAGTTATAATTTGCGTCTGCAATGCCAGAAATTGCCTGAAACAAAACATTAGTTTGGTATGGACACACTCTGCGGAGAGATCAAGAAAGTAATGAGTCGTGAGTTGGATATGGATGGCTACAAAAGTAGAGGAAGACCGAAGGAAGTATGGATGGATTGTGTGAAAGAGGATATGTCAAGGATATGGCAGCCGATAGAGACATACGGGAGAGTAATACATACTGCGCTGACTCTCCGCGGGACAGGGGGCAGGAACCATACTCAGAGTAGTTTGAACCCTACGAGGCTGCACCAGACGTAAGCGGCTGTCTGTATAAGTTTGCTTAAATCGTCATGGTTTTGGAAGAAAATTAGGAAAAATATAATATTATTGTGCCACTTATCACAATCGTTCTATCCATTTTCATAAAAATAGTGGAGGATGCAACTCGTGAAGAAGAACTGTTTACTGCCGCAGAGTAGGTACTTGCTCGCTCACGTCGACGTACTCGTACGGGATCGCCTCTCGCCTCGCTCAGGGCAGCACTCTGCGCGCTCGCTCCGCTTACATCTGCTAATTCGCTGCCTTATTTTAATTGCGTGTCGCATCTCGGCGATGAGCGGCCGCATTCAATGTAAATGTGGCTCCTAAGTAACGACCGCCGCGGCCTAGACCGCCTGCGTCCGCCCCCCGCCCGCCCGCCGCCCGCCCCCCGCCCGCGTCCCGCATACTTACTCCATTGTCGTATACATTATTCAGATAACTGCATTTAGTATGCAGCGCTTTTGTTGTGATATCGTGGATTGGATGTTCATATTTGATGTACTATGTCTACTGAATTCGTCTCGAGTGCCGCGTCATGCCCACTGTGACTCAAATTCATCTGTATCTGTCGATGCTTTGTACCATTATCACCGATTGAACGGTCCGGTCGTGTGTGCGTGCGTCGGGAATGCTACAGATCGACCTGTCGCGTCGCCTCGTCCACTTTCTTGTCCGTCAGTTTTTGCGTCGGTAAAAAACGTGAGGAGTCGCGACAGGGGCCAGCGATGTCGACGTACGCACGGCGCAGCGGAAAAAGCGGCGTCTTTTTTAGATTTGTCTTCATACGTATAGTTATTTTTTGCGTCGGCGGGGCGCGGGCGCGGGCGCGGTCGCGCGAGTGCCGTCAAGTTTTTGCGCGGCCGCGACGGCGCTGATTTGCATGCGCGCCAATAGCGGCGCGGCCACGCCCAGTGCGTTCCGCCGCGCCCTCTCCCGGCCCGTTAGTGACGTGGCCGTCGCCGCCGAATCCGACACATTCAGCAGCGGCGTGCACGCTTTGCACGACAGCCTTCGGCGTCAGCACGCAGCACGCGGCGGCCGCAATTCATCCTCCTTGGTGGCATGATCCCATTTTATTAGCACTGGAATACTTAATCTATGAGAAATAAAACAGTTCCTTCTTGAATGCCATTTCTCTTCAATTGTTTTTTTTTTTGAACTGCGTGTCCGATAAGTCTGTTTTGAGTCGTGGGGTAAGGGGCGCGGGGCGCGCGGATGGGGGAGAGAAGAGGTGACAATAAACTAGGGTTATCAGATGGACATAATAAATGCGCGACTGCAAATGGAATTTGCAAAGTAAGCCGATGAGGTCCCCGGGGGCCCGGCGGCGGGCGAGAGGTCGCGGCGGGCGGGGGGTGCGGCGGGCTGACCGCCGTTAACAACTCCTTCTGTTGACAAATAGCGGTGCATTGCCGCGCGCTGGGACCTCACCTTTGTCCATAAAAGTAAATTAGAATATAAAGTTCACATTTCGCTTTGACCGCTTTAATAAATGAAGTAGGTACTTTTTCATTTTTACTTTTCAGACATAACATCGCTATTATAATAAATAAGTTGTTTTGCGCCGTGGTACCTACATACATACAGCGGCTTAGAGATAATAACCTTAACCTTATTTAAAAAAACCCACTGATTGCGGCTGTAATGGATAAAATAACGCCATAATTTTTTTTTTATTGAAATTTATTAGATATAAAATATAACGTTATATTTAACATTTTCTTACTAGAAAACATTCAACAAATTATTTAGCAAATTAAAAATCTTTGTAACGAGAGAGATTTAAAGTCTTTTTTCACAAATTTAGAAAGTCCACTTTCACTGCATGTGTTTTGTGCCGATGTAACACACTCTATGACACTCATGTAAAGATAACGATCAAGTAACACTTCGTTTACATGTTTAGACTCCAGGCTGAGACAAAACAATGTACACACGTACAAACTCACATACGAAAATCAGTACCCTCTTATCAGTCGGGTAATAGAAAAGGTCAGTGTTTAGTTTTAATTGTCTGGACAAACCTGCAATGGGTTTATAGACAATTTTATTGAAATACGTTGGATTGTGCCCTGTTTAATTTAAATAAATAACAAAAAATCAAGTAAAAAGTGTTTATCGGATAATGTAAATGAAATTGACTTATTTTAATGTCAAACAAAGAAAGACAACTAACTAGTGCTTTGGTTAATGATGACAGAGACCAAGAGAAGGAGTGTGCGGCAGATCGGACAACGCTCTGCAGCGGCAGCCGGGTCTGCACCCGAGAAAAACTTTCATTTATATGTGGCTGAATTATTATGAATATGTTTCTTGTGCTGATTGACACATTAGTTAAACCAACAATATAACTGTATATTTGTAATTGTCTGTAACTATCTGATATTTATTATTGGTATTGTCTAGCTGTCAGTCTTCCATGTAAGTAAATAAATATATCAAACTTTTTTTAATCAGTTTTTTTATCAGAATTCTTTACCTATGAAACTAACATACTTAATCTTAATGCTTTAATAAAGAACTAAACTACATTGTATTTCTGTACATAATAAAAAAAAACAACATATAATGTTGAACTTAGAAATATGTATTTTGTCTATGAACATGACATTCTATAAAACATTAAATTAAAATTATAAAAGAGGACAAAGTAACACGAAATGAAACAGATCAGTGTGTCTAGCAGGAATATTTGTGATAAGCGCTATCATAGCGTCACCGACAAAATTGGTATTAACATTTGTGCAGCGCCCCCTATCGCCCATAAAGTATACCAAAATGTCATACAAATTTTGACACAGTTGACAATGATTAAGACGTAGGCGATTGTCACAAATATTTGTATTAGGCCTGTTGCGGACCTTTTTGCTATTTTGATAGCTTATGTAGTTTTCTATTATTGACAATTTATATACATTTATTTTCTTGACGTTTGGCTGTCGATTACCCTTTTTCTTTCTATTTCTTAATTATTTGTAATTTATTTAAATATAGTCATTTGCAGAGTAATTGGTTTGGTCATTTCATTTTGTTCACTTCATTTTGGTCCTTCACCCGTAAGTTTCCAGCGTACCTATTTTTCACTACGTAGCTTTACTTATTCATTCATTTCGTAGTACATATTTGCTTTCACTTTCACTACTTTTTTAGAGGCATCTCCGCAGTAGGGCGCGAGCAATTAGTCGTTCCGCCTCCCGGCCACCAGGCACCTCTGCCGGCCACTGGGTCAACTGCATCCCCTATTAACCGTTTTGTTCTTCAGACACAACTTTTAAACGTCACTAAAGCGTCCGAGGCGGCCGAGCTAACACGACCGCTCATTTCCACGGAGCTTGATCAGAGTAGCCTGCTTCAAGCTGTTGCTGACACTGCAGCTGCGGCTAAGGCGCTTGCTACTTCGCACCATCATAATTAAGAAATAGAAAGAAAAAGGTTAATCGACAGCCAAACGTCAAGAAAACAAATATATGTGATTGTCAATAATAGAAAACTACATAAGCTATCAAAATAGCAAAAAGGTCCGCAACAAGGCCAACTGAACTGGAATAAGTAAGAACACACTATTCAGATAAGAGCGTTCGACAAAATCGAATAACTCATTAATACGCAATGGAATTGATTCAGACGCGACGTGTAAATTACGATCCGGTTCCATCAAAAACGGTGATAAACAACTGGGCAACGCTACCTCTGTGCAGTGATGTAATCAGTTCTGTACATATATCGACGCTGGAAAGCGTAAACGCTGTAACCCCGAAAGTATGAACTTTACAGGAGAGCCAAAAAATGATAACTCGTGAGCTGATACGTCTACAAGCATGCGGTATTTAGCAATGTTGTGTAGTTTGTGCTAACCTATAATAAAATCATTATCGTTTGATAATGGTTGAAATTATTAACGTGTGAAAAACATATTCGCGATTTCAAGGGTTACAGCGTTTATTCTTTCCAGCGTCGATATGTATATTTCAATTTTGTTTACAATAAAAGCGAAACAGCCATACCTTCAAGTGTATTGTAAATCAACTTATATTTTTTATATCATAAAGTAGCAAACGTACAAGCGGCTACCTGAATACGTCGATATAGCGAAGCGACCGCTATCCATCGACATCCGCAATTGTAGATGCGTTGCCTACCTTTCAACAAAAGGTAGGCAACTACAGAAAAAGGATACAGCCTCTTCCTCTGCGTCCCCTCCTGCGTCATATCCACTTTCCCTTTTCAGCCTCTCCTTATTAGAAAAGGGTAGGAAGGGAAAGGGGACCAAAATTAGGCCTGTGTTCTGTGTTGTCGTGGTATTGCACAGGGCGGGCCGACACTCGTGCAACAGATGGAACTAATATTATACATGTTAAACTTTAAATGGATGTTTCTTATTACGTATCTCCAGAACGACTAAACCGATCTCGCTGAAATTTTACGTAGTTGTAGAACATAGTCTGGAAGAATACATAAGCTACTAATCAAGTTTTTTTTAGCTCCTCGTGGACGGAGTCGCGGCCGACAACTAGTCATTGTATAAATACGGAAACAAAAACTTTGTACTTTACGCCAATGGATGAACTTGATAGAAACAGTTAATAATGCGCGGAAGTGCATAAAGATCATTTTGATATAAACAAAATTCTTTGGTTTTGAATTATAGTAAAATATATAATAATGTACGACGGCTACTAGTTTAAATATGTAGTTATAAGTTATTAACGTAAATGACTTTGTTATACGGACAATGGCAAAGTCACTCGTAACTGTCCAATGAAAAGGGTAAACATTGAGATTGTTTGGACGAGTGAGGAACGAATATTGAAGGGTGAGGTGATCGAATAACATTAAAGGAAAAAACATTTTACCCCAGTGAGATGCGATCCGCTGTCACCGGATATTGATGCGGGATTAATGTACGCGAGCTTCTCGCCCAAACAACCTCCGCCTTCTCGGATGCCTCTGCCTCCCCGGCTATCTTGGCTATCTGCACACCTCTGCTGCCTCGACCGCTTTTGCCATCTCTCCTGACTGTTCCACCACTGTTGCCCCCTGCATCCCCCAATACCTTTACCATGAGTGGCACGGAATTCATGAAAGACAATGCCAGTTGACAAATGGACCTATCGCTGCATTTTCGGTAGATTTTAAGAAGTATGCGACACAGTACCTGACGCGGTAGCTCCTTCGACCTCCCCCGCTATAAAACACCCCGGCCCTAGCGAGCGGCTATCATATTTCACAGGAAAGGGTTGTAAGAATCGACAAGTTTATTCGTGCTCGCCGCAAAGCTTTAACGTCGCCGCCATAGAGCTCACAGTCATCGGGCGACGGGACAGGCGCGGCGGGCACTTCGAGCTGTTGACACACGACAGAAATTAAACTGCGTACCCAATACCCGGTGCGCGGGATGCGGGCGTCAGGGCTGGATCGCGCGGCCGCTGCATTGCGTGCCAGTGATGGCTACATATATTTTAACATAACATTGTCAACCCTGTAGCCTTTTACAATAACATGTAAGAAAACAACTCCCCGGATATCTCCGTAATATAAATTAATTTCGTCTTGATTTTACAACCGTTTACAGCAAAAATTTAACAACGTACACTAACTCATTTAGAGGAATAACTAATATGTTTCAACGAAGGACCTCAAAAGCAAAATATTCCGTAGCGCCGCCGGGCTACATCTGATATTAACGGGCCGCTAGTTCATAATATTCATATTTCGTACACACGATATATTCGCATTACATACCACATACAAAAAAAATATATATTTAAAATTTTTTGTCTCCTTTTCCGCAAGCCCGTGTTTGATTTTGAAAGAAACGGTTTTTTATGGAAAGTAGATTATTAAGCTGGTGTACCTATCATACATACTGATGAAGTTGCCGGCGACTCCTGATGATAAACAAATCGTATGTGAATGTTCACTTGCACCTCGACCTCGACACACAAGCCACGCGCAGCCCTGCGCCCGCAGCCGCGGCCCTTTAACAAGATAAATATCCTAAACGTTCCCGGACAATTATGACCCGCCGCGCGCCGCGCGCCGCGCCCCGCGCCCTCGCCGCCACATCTGGCGCGCGGTGACTCACGTCAGGACGCATAGGATGGCGGACCGTCAACACAGTACGTGTTGTGCCACCTGACGCCTATTGGTAAAAGATAAGGTGTTGTGCTTACTGTTGTTAAGGTCAACGTGCACACTAATGTGTCGTGTCGTGCCGTGTCGTGCAGTGTCGTGACTTGCTCCGGCGTCACTTCTGAGTAGGACATATGAAACCTTTGCAGAGTTTAAACAAGGGTTGTACCGAAGGTTTTCTTAGTTTAGTTAAATCCCTCGGCTCTGCGGATGCGGAGATTAATATTGTTAAAAAAATTACTAAATCCTTATTTTGGTTTACTGTTCATTATGTATCTAAACATTTTCATAAAAATATCTATAGGTACCTATTGTTTCCACATCATGAGGAAGTTATTAGTATCATCACTTTTCGTTTTATCTTAATCGAGTTCGACTCAAACGAGTGGACACATCGCCCAGACTCACTTCTATCTCATTGTAAATCAACGTAAATAAAACTCTGCATGAAAAATGCAGAACTTTGAACTAGTTAAAGTGTAAACCTGCTACATAATGTTTTCTTCGGATTTGCGTAGTAAATTCGATGACGACCTTCAATTTCTCTTAATAGCAAAACTTGGTGAGGCGAAAAAAAAGCTGCACACGTACAGTGAGGGAGGGGGACGGGACCGACTACAATTTTCTACAAGTAGGAAACGATTATAGAAGCTAGATTTCTTAACCGTATCATTTGCTAAATGCAACAGACGGTAATTACATGATACTACTTGTAATATATTCCTAGTTACCTACTAAAGGTTAACGCACATTTGTCCACCACTAATCGACTTGGGGCGGCCGGCGGCGGCCACCGCCTCGCTTTGCGATAGCCGCGAGGAAACGCGTGCCGTCAACCCGAGCAAGCGAGAATGACGTCTCGTTTAGCTAACACAAAGCTACAAACTTTCGCTTTTATAATATCAGTAAATTTGTTCATTTCAATCTGAGACAAATCGGGCTTTTAATAAATTTTCACGTACATCACGGAAACTGCACGGTCGCCCCCGCCGTGTCCCCACCGTGCCCCCGCCGTGCCCCGCCGTGCCCGCCGAGCAGGAGCTGTTGAGCGGGCGCACGTGTGAAATCGTAAATGAGTGTTCCCGCGTCCACGCGACACTCACCTGCGGCGCGTCATTATAAAGCCATCTGCCCCGCGCCCCGCTACCCCGCGCACTCGCGCCTCTCCCCGGCCCGCCCGCGCTCTCTCTGTACATTTTACTTTTTTCTGCACGGCAATAACAGCGTAATTTCATTATCCTTTTATAGCCATTTTATCTTTATGCGATTCCGTCGCGGTGCGGCGAGCCGATGCAGATTTGATTGCGCGCGCGCGCCGCCGCGTCGCCGATCGAGACGCGGCGCGCTGCGCTCCGCAATCGATTTCGCATGCGCCTTCACTCGTTCTCTTGCAACATTAACGCCGTCGCCATTTTAATGTTTTTATGTTGGAACTTACGAAGCGGGTTCTTTTCTTCCTCGGAATGAGCGTAAAAATTCCCGAGATATTACAAAAAATCAACGGCAGCAAACCTCGCATTGCATTGCGGCCGCGCTGGCTCAGCGTATCTTAATACAATATTGATCAAACGTCAAGTGTTGTCGACGTTGTTGCACTACCGCAGAGGACGCCGGCTGTGCGGCTGTGCGGCTGTGCACTACTCACAGCAATGCGTTTAATACCTATATCACAATATTCGAAGAAATGAAATGAGTTATTGAACTTGATATTTACCATTAAGATTAATAATAACGGTTGTCGAGAGGACCTGTTATTAGCTCCCTGTTTACTTATCACCTTTATACCTACTTTGTAAAAAGTGCTTGTTCATCTTTCAACAAATATTTTTTTTGTAATAATTGTTGACGACTAAATAAGTTATGGGATGTTCAATAATATTATTAGAACAGGTTATGTTGCGGTGCAATGCGGTGTGCAGTCCCGAGTTAAACCAGCAATCGTCCAGCTGAGGAGGCCGCCTAGTCTGTAGTAATTTGCTTAATTGCAAAATATGCTTTAAACGGCTCACTCTGATACATATGTGATGGAATAGAAAAGGCAATAGGAATTTTAGTTAAAGGAAGCCGATGCAATTTGTCATGTGTAGGCTCATACGCCCGTAAAACAGTGGTATAGGCAGAGACTGCACATAGGAACAGACAATATGGCGCGATCCTGGCACATCTCTTTCTCATGTACACCTAAATCTATACATTTGTTCGGTTACAGGTATTGTGATCTTAGTTACGACATATGTAGATAGGCTTTTTGATTGCGTGTCCGGCCAAAATAAACGGTTTTCCGGCTTTTGTTAGGCGTTTTACATTTCCCAAACGAGAGTGTACCTATTAATACTGAGACAAAATCCTAAATAATATAGGGTGTCCGACCTTTCTACCCAAATGTCTGGCTAAACTGGCTGGTCTGCCCGGCTAGCAGGTTTGGCGACCTGGCAACCTTAGTCGGATCAAATAATTTTAGGCGATCCGTTGTTCGTTTGCCCCCTTCTCTTATAAAAAAAAGTTACTGCTATGAGGACGCCTAAGCTGTACCCCGGCTACTTTCCGGCCCCGGGGCTTATTAAATATCTCTTGTTCAGTTCTTTTTATTAAGAATACGAAATGGCATTGTAAAAGTCCATATGAAACAGAATTTAACATGATTGCCTCGTATTTGTGCGTCATGGTAGCTGAGCCTAATTCAATAATAATTCGTTTCCATTAAGTGGTGTTCGTCGGTGAGCGTCATCAGCGCAGCGCGCGGCGTGCGGCGTGCGGCGGTTCTCACGCTGCCCCGCTGCCAGCGCAATTACACAATTGTCGCGCCGCACCGTCCGCCGCCGACACACTGCGCCTATTGCCTCTTGTGCATATCGCGCCCGCATATAATATGCCTTTCTAGGCACTGTGTCTGAGGATACATACATATTTGTGTGTAATAGGTTGTCCGGAAAGTTAGGTATTGGAGAAGAGCCCTGAATAGATTAAAATTATTGAAAACACTCGACATGTGTACTTATTCTAAAAGAACATAACTTTAGCCATATTTGGAAAAAAGTTTGGTTTTAATTCGTTAGATTTTATAAGTTTCACACGCCTTAGAATAGAAAGGAAAATAAAAAAGTGTTATATGCATTCCTGCCGCCCTTTACTATAAGGGCAATATGCCACAGAAGCAAATAAGAATAATAAGATATAAGTTGTCTCTGGTGAACAGCTCAAGGGTTCTCTCACTCATTGGTTCATATTAAAACTCATAAGACGACCATGAGGTCGTGGAACAAAATGGTACTTGTTTAATTTTATAAATATATATTTCTTTAAAGAACGGAGTTTAAATTCTCTTTAAAAATCAGTGGATTTTCCTGACAACTCAATGTACCTATAGCACTGCCTTGACTTTACCGTGACCTTGTCTTTATTCGGTAACGTTTGTGATTTAAATATTAAAATGTAATATCTAGTTAATATCTACATTGTGCTATTGTTTACCAATGTTTCATTTTGAAAATATAATTGACTAAATCTAGGGGGTGTTTATTGTCATCAAGACAGTTGGAATGGTTGTGGTGCCGCGTTGTCGGCCGCTGCCGCGTCACCGCCTCTGCAGATGCTCGAGGCGAGGAGGACGCCTTACGCAAATCCGTTAATTGTCGGCGCCGCTCTGTGGTTAGGCGCCATAAATCTAGTGACCTCGCGCGAATCATTCAAAGAGGCCGCTGCCGTGGGAGCCGCGCTCTTACCGCACACCCCGCCCCGCTTACCCCCCGCGCACTTCGCCGGCTTCTGCTGTCGTTAAGTCCTGCTTGGAGTCAGCTGAATACAGCATTATTGTATGTGAGATACGTTCATATTGAACTTGAATAAGAAATGCTTAAGGAGTCCCTTAGTGTAAACATCTTAGAAAAGGTCTGCAAAAAAAACCGCAAAAAATATTAGGTATTCTTGTCCGTTATCTTTGTAGTCGGAGTCAATTAATTCACAGCTGTCTAGCTGACAAGTATAATAAGAAATAACAGAAAAACTCGTTATGCATCTATTGAAGTCTAAGGCCGGTGCTCACCTCTGCTGAGCATTCCTGAACTATACGGATATTAAAGACGTTCGGCTGATGCATCGCGGTAAAATCTACTCCAATATTCATTTCTTGTTTCCGCCGTAAATCTACATAACGACAGCACTCAAGCCGTACCTGTACTTAGCTTGGTTGACCGCGACAATACAATGTGCGGGTGTCGGCAAGTAGCCGGTGTGAAGAGGCCACTGGCAGCGCGGAGCTAGTTACTGCGGCCAGCGCTGATTCATAGCCGCGACCGCGCGCTCTTCCTGCTGTCGCGATAGCACCTTATCGCGCCGTCGTCGCACAATCCGCGTTCCCACTATCGCGACATCTGCCTGAAATATTCCACAGCGGCTACAATGCTCCGCTTATTTGGCGCATCGGCGGCGGCGTGAGGCTGCGTTGTCGTGCGGCGGCCGGTCCATGGTGCGCCCGCGAACAATAGCGACCTGCGCTCGCGTAATTCACGCCGTCATGCAAAGTGACCGCGGGCGCGTGCCGGCGGGGTGCGGGGCGGGGGCGGGGGTGGGCATTTGAATGCGCTGCGCAGCGCGGGGCGGGCGCGGGGCGGGCGGGGGCGGGCGCGGCGCAGGCGCAGGCAGATAGCATCACCTCGTTAGCGGTATCGCATGCGCAGTAATTGGCACCGACGACGCGGGCCGACACCGCTCATGGTGCGCGAATATAAATGCACCTTATCAATTTTTCGTATTTCGCGCGAGAAATGATAATTTTAATAGATCGAGGTGTTGCTTTGTTTATGCGAATATCTGATATCGTTTATTGCAAAACTCGTGGTCAATTACGAATACGACCGGCCAACGCGCACGCTCACGCCACCATTATGACCACTTTGTATAACTGGGGTGGACAGCAAGCTGGGTAGCCGAGCGATCGAGCAGAAAGAACGGAGCGGCCTGCACAAGTCCGCTTTGCTCTCCCTTTGGCCATGGCAATGGATGTCATATTTTAGGACTTAAGACTAATTTTAAAACCGCACAACTTGCCATTTCCCTAGTCTTTCCAGAGCTCTTTTATAAATATTAACGTAAGTATATTATGCGCGGCACAAAATGATGATATTTGAATATTGTCTGCGCCGCCGCGGCCGCGCTAATGGCCGAGAGGTGTCGCCTTGTGTCGTGCATCTGCATACAATGCGCTGCGCAACAATCTCGCCAAAAATCATACAACAAGTATATTGCATTGTTTAAATCAAAGAAAGATAATAGATAAGTTTAACGTTCGTTAAAATACAGCGCGTTTACTTTAACAGTTTAAAACTCATCAGGAAGTACCTACACAAGTTAGGGGTGTCTAGGCCATAGTCAACCACGTTGGCCCAGTGCTGGTTGGTTGACTTCACTCATATCTTTGAACTTCTTCGTTTGTATTTCTCATCATGTATTCACATGATGTTGTTGCGGTGCTGATAACGCAAAACCATTTAAAAAAAATTGTCTTTTTGTTTGTCTGCGAGCTCACGTTTATAATCTCAGGAACATCAACTAGACTGATTTTGAAGGTAAAATAGCTGTCGCACGCGAGAACATATATATGTATTATATTATTGGCTACTGTTTCTACAATAATTCCGCGCTGACGAAGTCGCGAGCACCAGCTTATGTTAATTAACATGTCTCACAAACTTACTTTTATCAAGCTTTTTAGCTTTTATAATATTTTCTGATTTGTTATAGTTTAATGTGCATTAATAAAAAGGAAAGTAATCTATTCACAACTTAATAAAAATACAAAAACCCGATCGAGTCAAATTTTAAAGGACGAAATAACGCCATTTATTTTATGCATTTTTAAACAAAGATTTTAATTTTTTTAATTCAAATTTAATAAACTGTAATGTTATATGTAACATCCACTTTCTCATTTTACTATATACTCGAAAACATTATTTAGCAATGTAAATAAAAAAGTAATGGCAACTGAGGTTCTAACTTGTATTTCTCTAATGTAGAAGTGTACCTAATTCTTTCGTCTAGTGCTTGTGTTTTGTGCCAATTTAATGTATACCCAATGATAGTCCGCGGGAAAATACTACAAAACGACACTTCATTCTTCAAAATCGGTGCAATCGTTTAGTCTCTGGACCGCTTTAATTAATTCACAAATAAATACAAACTCAAGTACATAATTACAGACGCATGAATAACATTATCCTCTTGTCAGTCAGGTAATTAGCAAAAGATCGATCAAACCTCGCGACGAAGCCTGCGACGCGGCTGCGACCGATGTGTGCCAAATCCATCGCCAGCCCGCGCCCCCGCCCTCGCCCCTCGCCGTGCATAAATTACTGCCGCCGCCGGCCGTCGCTTAATGCGTTCATTATCGCCGTTTTTTGGCCGCTATCGCAATTACTTCACGCTTTTTTATCCGATTCCCCTCCCGCGACCGCCATGCCGCCTCGCCCCCGGCCGGCGCGCGGCGGTAGGCCTGACGGCATCTCCAGTTTGAACCTTGTACCTCCGCCGCAAATTCCGTCTTCATGCGTTTGTACTTACCATCATAACATAGTAGTACATTTTCAAAATCGTATTATCTATTAAACTACTAAAATTAATTTTTAAATAAAAACCATTAAATGACTTTGTTTACAAGTATACGTATTTCGCATTACTAAAGTATGATCATGAAAAGGGTCACAAGAAAAAATTAGACGAAAAAGTCCTAATTTAATTTTTATTTCATTAATATCTGATGTTGCGTCCACATACTGTAATTTAATCATCCAGTGGGTTTGGCAAACTTACTGTGCACCTAATATTATTCAATTATTGCACATTCACACTTAGAGATGACGAGGTTTTTATCAACCTTATTTAATCAAAGAATAAATGTGAAAGGAACCAGAAGTCAAAAGTTAGATAACACTACAGAAAGAAATGTTTTTATTTTTAAAGTTTTTTCAGACATTTCTTCTTAGAAGACTATCGACTGAGCGCATTGTGCATTACAAAAATACATTATTGTGCAGGCAGAGATCACCTCCTACTACAATAAAAGCTTTAAAATAGGACGTGATGGAAGAATGAGGAAATACTTGTATTCCACAGCAACACATAGTCAGTGACCAGCAGCTGATGCTGTCTGGTAGTGACACGTTCGCCCGGGGCAGTCGGGGCAGTGACACGAGTGCTGGGTGTGTGGGGGGGCGCGGGCAATGGGGTCGCGCGCCGCTGATCAAAATTTATGTCAGATTAATTACGGGCGGTTCGCGAAATAAGTAAATCGAGACGATAACGTGTGCGGGACACGGAAACCGTTTTAGCGAATTAGCATCTAATTAGGACGTTACTAAAGGTGCACCGACACATTATCTGCTTTAAATGCTTAATTGCCGGTTGAGTCTGCCGGGCGCTCTCCGCCTGGAAGATAATAATAATTACATACTTTAATAACCTATCGTTAGTTAGAATAACAAAAAAATCCGACTGACTCTAATAGCACCACCTATCGGTTGCGTTTTAAAACAAAAATACAATATATTTTTTAAATTGATGTTCAATAAACTGTTATGTTTGTTGTAACATTTTCTTATTTTGAAATAAAGTTGAAAATATAGAAAAAAAGTATTTAGCAATGAAAAAGTTTTGGCGAGTGAGATTTGAATTCGCTTGTTTTATCAATTTTTTTAATTAAATTTCTCACGTCCATTATGTCTTTTTTTGTCTTTAAAGTAATAAAATCGCACTCGTCAAAATGGGTTCAGACGATTAGATTTCAGGCCGACACAATGGAATATACTTAACAAACAATCCCACAACATAAAGACTTACATTCGCGCGTAAAACATTACCATCTTTGACAGTCGAGTAAAAAATTAAACTCGTACCTCATTATTCATGATAAGATGTGCCGGCGGCAAATCAAAAATTGGGCAGACTGATTGTGATTTCTAGAAAGGAAAAAGTTTAACATTGCCGTTTATAGGATTATAAATGTCGGATAATTGTTTGATGAGACATCACTGTCAGTGAGCAATTGAGATCGGGTCCCGACACTACTTTTCGGTCTTGTGCTTTACGTACAAATGTTAACAGTTACTGTCACTTATGCATGTGGTCCGCCGCAGGCTGCGTTCTCGAGTGTGCCACGAACACGCTTCGCGCCGGCATCGCGATGGCTTACTTCAGCGGTGGCGTATCGCTATCGCGCGGGCATCGACGGAGACGACGTGCGGCCGCGCTGGGCCTGGCCCGGCTGCCGGCCCGCGCAGCTTCCCACGGGAGCGGAGTGAGCGGTGTCATCAGCGCGACTCACTCGATACAGATCCATGACGGCGATCACGTGCGCTTTATTTTCTTTTCTTGCCTCAAATAGCACTAAACCTCTCACGCTTTGTGCTTTTTGCGCAATGCTTTCATATAATATTAACTTTTTAATTTGGTTTATACAACATTACGTTTGAAGAAACGTCAAACAGGAAATTTTGAAGAAGAAACTTGCTTTTTCGTATAACATTTTCATAGTTTTACCTTTACTAACTTTTTAAGCGCGGCGGTGGGCGCGGTGGGCGCGGTGGGCGCGGTGGGCGCGGGGTTAGAGAGCCGCTTGGCATGCGATGCGCGCGCCGCGCACCTGCGCCGCGCCTGACTTGCATACGCCGCCACCTCCATTCACTGAATATTGTTCTCTCGAGTGACGCGACGATCTATTCCACTAATCGATTGCGTTTCTTGAATTACATATTAAGTACTTATAATAAAGTTGGCGAGGCGTGGGAGGTGTCCTTGTAGCTGCACGTGCGCCTCGACTGCGCCATCTTCCGCCTTCTCCGTGTTGCTTGTTGTGGTCGAGGCGACAGTCGATCTCCTTGCTGTCCTTTTTAACCGATCTCTCGGTCTATGCACAACAACAACAATTTGTTTTTGCTGTCGGTGCCTGCACGGCCGCGCCGCAGTTAGGCGTGGCTCGCTAACGCATAACCACCGCTACGATCTTTTGAACCGAGTGTGCGTATTAATAATTTTGATTTTAGATTTTAATAGCCTGTGTGAATATTCTTAGGTCGGACTGTAGAGCGACATAGTGCGCCGCCGGCTCGGACGCTCCGGCGTACGCACACAAATCATTCCGTTCCCACTGTAAGCGTGAACGTGCGCGCGACGCATATTCTAATCAGTCATGAATCATCAATAAAGTAATGTATTTAGAGGCAGATAGGCGATCGTCAGGTGCGACGGCGCGCCGGTCGGACCAGGTGCGGTTCCGAGGAGCTTCCTTCTCCGAACTCTCGCCGCGCCGCCCGCGACCCGCAAGCGCCCCGTCCGCGCTTGACGCTATTGTGATGCCGCACGCGCCGCTCATACCGATGCGATCTCCATTATTGCCCGTCCGGCCTCGCGGTACCCTGCCAGCGAGCCCCCGCCCCGCGCCCGCGTCCTCGCCCTCGTTCCTGTCATCACAACGTCAATCGCAACCCAAATATATTAAAATCTTGTCACCTAACTTTAGTATAAAAAAATAGTTCCAGTGGCCTGTAAACAATCCTACTTAGTTTTACAAGTGGCTGAGGGAGATTAAGTGCTAGTGCGGGGTGTGGGGTGCCGGGTACGGGGTGCGGTGATAGAGCAGCACGAGGTGAATTAATTAGCAACGGAGTTCGCGGGCGCGGGGGACGTGACATCAATTCCAAGCGGGCCATAAACGAGATTCGCCGAAACAAACGCTTCCTGATCTAAACAATGTAACCGTCGCGTCAGCGCCACCGAGGTCGTATGTTTTTACAGCACCAGAGGGCGAAGGAGCGAACCGCCACCAACACTAATGTTACAATATCGATGCGACTGCCTACACACACGTGCGTGTGTATGTGTGTGTGTGTGTGTGAATTACATCTCAAATTAAATTTAAGTTAAAAAGATGGATGGCAGATGGATACGTTGCCGATATTTAACGTATGATGAGAGCATGTGAAGAAAATGGATGTTTTCTCTCCTGTACCTACATTCACTTCTCATTCGCATCCCTTCATTAATAGGAAAGGGTGGGAAGGCAATGCCGAATAAAATTTGGCCTTCGGCATCACACTCGTTCGATGAAATGCTGAAGTACTTCCACTTGTGACGTGTGGTCTGCATGGTCTCGACCAGAGTGTCGCGCCTTCATCGTCGGGGTCCACCTCGTAACTTCACTGCATACACCGGTCAATAGACGTTTCATCGGATTCCTTTCTCGCTCCGCTCATGAGAGCGAAGAAAGAATTAAATTTCAAAATATACTAGCTTTGTTACATGTTATCTATTTCTCCGGTCTTCTCATGTTATACATAACAAAGTAAGGGAGCACTGGCTGTCACTCTTCGACAAAAAAAATAACAGTTAAGTGGCTATTACACTGCAAACTTGCACATTAGCTATGTGGGGCTATTTCACACAGAAGCAAATACAGTTACGTAGGATGTGTACAGTCGGCGCCTGCAGGCGGCGGTCAAGGTCGGCGGCGCGGGCGGCGGAAAGGTCAGTCTGCTGTCACCACTCGCACCAGTTTTTACTCCACACGATAACGGTTAACGGACCTCGTGTTTAGTATAGCATTAGTACGACCAGTACACAATAGCATTAGCATTATAGTTGGAAAACGTAATTGCACATCCGAGCTAGGACTCGGATAACAGGTTTAAAGTATTCTTTTATCGATTCATGACTTTATTAATGCCAAGTTGTGATAAGTACAGACAGACACGATGGTGCGAGAGCTGACTGTTTGTAGATCTGTCGTTGGCGAGCCGCGCGCCACTTGTTTAGAATGAAGTGCAGGTCGATGTGCAGACCGCCAGCCGCTGTGTGACAGCTGTGACAGTGTTGTGACCGCACACTCAGGTCCGATGCGATTTTATGCACATTTGGTTCCAATGGAGATGCTGTGAATGATCGATAAGCGGCGAGCGACGGCGGCGGCGGACCGAGATGATTGCTGCGCCCTGCGGCGGACCGATAGCGACCGCCCGCCTCCGGCGACTCTCCCTTCATCGCAGCTCCTCGTTAAACACATTCATAAAAACGTTTACAGTCACTTTTCGAGACTTCTTTTTCGCCGCCACTTGCTGCCAAGCCATGTGATACAAACTCTTTACAAATAGAACCGCAAAGTAGTATTGCTAATGTAATAACAGAAAAGAAATCCGACGTATTCGCTTTAGATTTTATAGAAAACCAATTAAGTGTTTAAATTACTAGCAATCGCCTGCGACTTCTCATCACGGATACTTTTTCTAAGACCGTTTCATAGAAAGAACTAGTAAGTTTGAGTATTAGAAGTAATTTTAGTTAATCTTAAGTTCATGTTGACAAGTTGAGATACATTCTTAATTTCTTAATTAATTAGTACGTGTTTGTAAAACTGGTGACCGACATTTAATTAGTCGTGAGGTTACGATGTCTTTCAGGTTGCATTTTGTTGAACTATACGAGTTAATTCCCCCATCCCCATTCTACCATCGATAGTTTTAACATACGACAAGACTCCATCATTTTAGGAATAGTTGATGTTCGGCGTGTTGTGTATAATAATTGTGCGTACCACAAAGGAGTAGAAAATATTTTTTTATAGTAGGTATAAGGTGTCAATCGAGTGACGCTACCATAGACACTTGCAGATGCTTTGCCTACCTTTAATCGACAGAGGAGGGTACGCACAGAAAAATGATATTTCGCATTCCTCAGCTAAATCCACGTCCCCGTACCATCACTTGACGGGAATAGGACACACACTCTTTAGACGAAACTCTTCCTCTACACGTCTGTTTTTTGTGTAGAAGTGGTATTGCACCGGGCGAGCCGTACAATTCTTGCAACAGATGTTACTGTTGCTGGTGTCTACTACCTACTGTTAACAATCACAGATATCAGTGTTTTCATACAAATATGACGTAGGGGCCTGCAGGAATAGTGAATAGTAACTTGCTAAAGTAACGCGTACTGTCTTTAAGCCACATCACACCGCTTGGGCTCGTGATCGGGCGCTACTCCATTATTCATTTTAAAAAAGTGAATTCACTCTCTGAATACAATCTTTTAAGCTTGACTCCCTGAGTTAAGTACTCATAATTTAAATTATTTGCGTTATTTTTAAGTTTGAGTGTTGGTTTTGGTACAGCCCCAGGCAGGCTCGCGCTCGCGACTTTCGCCCCTCTGCTCGATCGGTAAGGTTGACTTTCCCTCGCGGCCTACACTCATATTATCGCCTAGAAATTCTAATGTGGCGCGCGTCTTCGATAAAAAAACACACCGCTCGGAAAACTTGCATACATTATTGAAGGAGATGCCCCGCCCCCGCTCCCGTCACCGCCCCCAGATTTTGGCCGGTGTCTTTTTGATTCTAGTTTACATGATCGATAAAATTAAAAAATGTGTTAAAATTAAAAGCGATATGTTTTTTACAGCGAGGGAGCGGGTCTCGCGGCTGGGGGCAGTGCCCGGCGGCGGTGCTGCGCCGTTTGCACTACCCGGCGGCGCGGCTGAGGCGGCTGCTGCGCGCCCACTGCTCGGCGCCCGCGCCCGCCTCCTCGTCACCAGGTACCTCACCACTGCTACTACAGACGTCATGATGATGAATCATAAGATAAAGGAAACGTTTGGGTTTAGTGAACCATTGAGTATCATAAAAGCAATATCGAGTTAAACGCAACAATTATCCTTTTCGGATTTCATGTTCAATTATGTAGGTATTATTTTCATCGACAAACGTAACGACTTACGTTTTACGTTACTTTTGTTTCGCAGTAGAGGGTGAGTAGGTAGTGGAGTAGTGCGCGGCCGCCGCAGCCGCAGCTGCGCATTGCTACTTGTGCGTCTGAGAGCCACTGTCTTATACTAGCCAGCTCGACAGTTGTGTTTAAATGAAAATCTCTCTAACAACTCTTCAACAAATGACAGCGAGTTTGCATTGTAGTTATTGTGTAACTGTTTGTTAACATTTGATATTAAGTACAGTCCCTTCGTAATGAGTGACCACAAATCGCACTGACACAGTTTAGAAAGCAGTAGCACGGTAACTTAAACATTCTAAAGCACACGAAATATTTTATATTTTAAGACGTCTCAATTTAAACCATTTTCAATCTAGTCAATTAGGTACCTATAGTCAGGTCAATTTCATGTCTTAATTGAAAAGGTACAAATTCGCATACAACATTCGAGAAGGCTTCAGAATTCTCATACCATTATGTTTCGAACAATTCTATAATTTTCAGCTTTATTTGAATCATTGTAGCTATACCTACTACTATTTTTTTAATTCAATTTGACTGGACGTAGAAATACCAACCTTAGAAAAATATTATACAATAGGTACTTACCTACTTGATGGGGTTGAGTTGTCAAAGGAATTAACCTGTGTTACACCAAGTATGCGAGTGTGCGTGTCGAATGGTTTATTTGTTCCAGCTGATATCTCGTGTACAGATTTAAATGTGAATCTTGTTTGACACCTCCTTATTAATTCACCTGTTCATTTTATTGTACTTAATAAAAAAATTATATACTAAAATCTAAAATACTCAAACAAGTGTTTGTAGAAAAATATCGCAGTTGGTGATATTTCAATGTGAGAGCAGTTTGTGAGTGTGGAGGTGCTCGAGCGGGCACCGGGGGAGGGGGCGGGGAGGGGGTCGTATGTAAAGCGCGAGGAAAATCCATAGCGGGCCGCGGAAAACCCTTTTAATATACGGCACGTAAATAAGATCGGGTGGCGGGGGAGGGCCAGTGGGCCGTGCGGCGGGCGGTGGCGGGCGGCGGCGGTGGGCGGCGGCCCGCCATTGGCGGCGCGGCCCCGCCCTCGCACCTCGCGAAAAAAACTTCGGAAAAAAGCGCGGGCCGCGCGGCAGTGCCTCGCTCGCGCGCTTCTCGGGCGGACGTCTCTGTTCGGAGAGACGGCGCGACCCAGCTCCGGCGGCCGCGGCCGCGCCATGCCCGCGCTGGCACTGCGCGACCCGCGCGACCAGCCCCTCGACTGCTCGCTGCGCCTGCGCGCACCGCTCGCCTGGCCGTGCGCTCGCCCGCCGCCCGCCCACGGTCAGTAGTGCCCACGCGCCAACGCGCCCTCCACACAGTGCATTGTGTCAGTTGCCTATATGTAAAACATAAACGTATACAAACGTTACTAAGTATAGTGGTCGCACGCGAAAACAGTAAGTAAAGTTTTGTGTTGCCTCCCTGAGGATATGCCTCCGCCGCCGTCGCCATCGCAGTCGCCGTTCACCAAACGGGAAAACGTAAACATCCGGCAGTGACGGCCGAGCGCCGAGCGACATGCGACATGCGACACGCGACAAGCGACGCGTCAACAAGTTGTCAGGTGGCGCAAGGGTTGCGACCCTCGAGCTCGAGCCCTCGACGACATTAACTCGCCGCGCTCCTTTGTATGCCCGCTGCAAAACGATTCCTTTGACACGCCCCGAGTGCACTTCATCTCCGCATTGTATAGTGAAGAGACCCCGGCCCGGCCCCGGCTAGCGCCATTCAATTTATTCTATCAAAGTGCCGTCTTGTAATGTAATGGGTTCCCCGGCGGCCGCGGCGTGTCCGCTTTGAAGCGTCGCCGGCCCGCGTCAGGTGAGCCACAGCTCAGTGTTTTACAAGCTGCATTTTGGGTAGTGTGCATTTGATTTCCACAAAATAATTCCGCATCAACAATCTACCCACGGACGTTTAGACTTTCGCAATGAATGTTCCGCGCGTTCGAACAAATAGATGTAAATCTTCTTTCACTGTCCGCACAGTGAGGGATTCGAAAAAGTCCTTTTTCGTCCAAGTACGATGTGATGTGCTTCCAAGAGAAAAGAACTAGACCCTTGCTAAACTAGTGCGTGCCATATTTTGGCCACATCACCGCTTGGTGAGATGAATCGTGGTCAGGCGCTGTTTATTCATTAGAAGAAAAAGCTACGTTACGACACGACACGTCCCTGCATTTGTTCACACTGCACATTGGCACGGCCTTAGTCCGTAAATTACTAGTCGAGGTAAATATTAAAAAAACCTACACGACTTTAAAGTTTTGATTTCAAATAATAAAGGTTAACAGGAAATTGTACGTAACGAAAATAAAAGTCAATAAATCAGCTGTTACATTACAATCACATATTGAATTTGTTGCGGCTTTGAGTTGTTGTTGGAGGAGTGTGATTGAATTGGCACCTGCTCTACCGTATCTGAGGTGCGGCGGCGGCAAGAGCCTCCCGTGAGGAGCTGCAATTTGCATCGCTGACCCTAATGCCAACCAATCGCCAATTAAAACACGGGTCCGAACAATATATAGTATACCTATTTCGTATTATCATTTTTACTCCAATTTTTTTACTGTCTAGTCGTGACAAAGGATTAAAAAAAGATGAGGTTTGCAATTCTATGTTTTCAGCTTCATTTAAGTTTTACCAAGATACGACGAAAATTTTATTTATTACTTTCTCTTTGGGAGCCAATTGTATGCTAGTGTATATTATTTGATGCTTTTAAAAAGCGAGCTATTTGGAGATATTTATTGTCTCTTTAATTGTGATGTTCCTTACATATATTATTTCATCATAATAGTTAATATCTAGTAGTTCCTTTTTACCTGACTAACAAGAGGGTAAACTTTCTCGCGCTTATAAGTTCAATGTTTGTGGGTTTCTATCTATGAAAAATCTTTTGTGACGGCCTAGAGCGAAAAGACTAAATCGATTCGGTCGAATGAGGTGGCATTAGACACGCAGTCTTCCTGTCAATGTAATGATCAAGTACCAGCTAGTATTGAAATAAATTAACACAATAAATTATCTTAAGATTTACTGGTAAAGTCTAATATTTGCCAATTTATTGTGAAAGTTAATATAATTTTGGTTTATCGAGCATACCTACATTCACTTGGTATATCTCAATATTTAGGCCTACTACAAATACATGTCCACCTTTAGTTTATAACATAATATAATTTACTATGAAATATGTCTATATTTTACGGTTTCTTACAACAACCACTCTTTGCTCTAGAAAAAAACGTTATAAATGTCCATGTAATCTCCAGAGCATTTGATTTATTTATTTGTATGCACTACATTATTCTGATAAATAAATAAAAAAATTAAATAAAGAAGAAGAAGATTTCATTAATAGACAGGACATCGTCGAGAAGGGAAGGGCACTACTGATATGACAGAAAAGAAATCAGACATATAAGCTTTGCCACCCGCGCGAAGCCAGGACTGGTCGCTCTAGTTCAGACACAATGCGTAACTATTTTATCTCATAATATGTTTTGCGACTGTAGGGCGCTCGTGCAGCTCCTCGCCACGGTAGGGAAGCTGTTGCAAGCCCGCTCTCAAAGTTATCTTACAAAAATCAACTATAACCGAAGCTTTAATAACGGACTATTATAAGATTGCGATTGCTCTCGACATTTTCTGCTATTTTTTCGGCTAACTTTTAAGCAAACACCAGATATACGTTATAAATTATTACATCATAAAACTACTAAAAACGGAAAATACCACATTTTTATCTCCTTTTTATATAAAATTGTAATCAATGAAGTAGTAGACTGCTATCCTAACTGCAATACAGTATCCCTAGAATAATCGCTGAACAACCAACAAATAGTAAACAAACACCAAAAATTGTACCGCATTAATAATTCAAAGTTTCATCACATTATACATTTTTTAACTCAGAGAGGTAGGCAGAGACCACAGACACAGACATCCATTTGGCGCGGTCCTGACACACCTCTCTCGTTTCTTTTACATTCATACATCTACGCATACATGCACCTTGGTTTCGAGTTCTCTTAATACTGTCCTTGATTATCCAGATAAATCATTTTTTTACCAAAAATTATAAATGAAATAGCTATTGCTCGCGACTTCGTCTGCGCATAATTTAAATGAAAGGTTGAAAAGTATCTCGTGTCTTACTCGAGACTGTGTTTTATATCTTTGCCAAGTTTCATCAAAATCCGCTGAGCCGTTCCGGAGATACCTTCTAACAAACAACCATCCATCCAGCGACACGCCACGACCACACGGAAGACAGGGGAAAAGTGGAAGCAATAATTTTAGTCTTCTTTCCCTTCCCACCCTTCCACCGAAGGATAGGATCCAGGTGAAATCCACTTCCCATAAAGTGGATTTCACGGAGGAGGGAATGCATAGAAAGGAGAAATATTTTCTTTCTGTGCGTCACCCCCTTCGTTTATTAGATGTAGGCAACGCATCTGAAATTACTTATGGGCAGCGATCGCTTCACTATTTCAGTGAATTCAGATGGCCTATCGCTCGTTTGCCACCTTATGGTATAGGAAAATTCAAACCAAATAAACTTTCGCATCTATCTATATATATAAAAGAAAGTCGTGTTAGTTACACTATTTATAACTCAAGATCGGTAAAACTGATTTAGCTGAAAATTGATGGGGAGCTAGCTTAGAACTAGGAGACGGACATAGGAACTTTTTTATCTTGTGTGCATTTTTTCTTCCGCGCGGACGGAGTCGCGGGTAAAAGCTAGTTTATAATATTAGTAAGAAGTAAGATATTACAAGATTCACCTACACTAACGCAAAATGTTTACTGATTCTGAGCCTCTTTAGCTTTAAATAATGGCTACCAAATAAATTATTTTTCAAGCATTTATTAAGTCTTTTCCAAGATTAATATTTCACTCACGTTATTTAAAAATAAACTTAAAACTTTACCTGATGTCGTAGTGATGTAGTCTTAGTGCCATTTTAAAATACATATGAAGAATCACTTTACTTGGGTACCTAATAAAAGAAAAACCTTGTCAGTTATTTGTTGATTGTTAGTATTTTTAGGTTTTGAATACATTTTAAAGTGTAGGCGAGACTTAAATAGTTTAAATTTTATTAATTTAAAATATTATAATTTTTCCCAGCCTACAGTTTTGTTACAAAAGGCGGGTATCCAATGAGCAAAATAATTGATTGGATTCGTGTTTCAAGGATTTTTTTACAATTTTTTTTCACCTAATTTTGTGGATTATCACGTTTTATTATTTCAATCCATTTTCTCATTTACTATTTAATCTATGTTATAGTGCGTTACACACACATTGTTTTTAAAGTTACTTCTTGATAGGTTAAAGTTACTTTTTTACCTATCAAAAAGTAACTTTAAAATCAATCATTTTTATACTTAATTTAAATTGATAATATTGTAGTGAATAAGTATGTAATCTTGTTTGACGCTAAATAATTTAAATACTTAAGTCGAACTTTATTATAGAGCACTCTGCGCTCCGGCCGCGGTTCACGACACTACTATCTAGTCTAAATAGTCCTCTTCGCCGTCACATCCTTTTCCTATCAGGAATGGATGAGAAGGCAATGCATAAAGTCTAGGTCTAGGTGATAGCACTCCAACACACAGGGAGCAGATTGACTGTTTTCTCAAACAACTGCACAACACTCGCTGTGGCCAATGCAAGCAACCATCATTTAAATTCTATGAGTGCGGTGTCGTGTCGTGTCCGTCATTCATTTCACGGCGCGTTTGTCAATTCGCTGGTGTAACTGTTGGCCAACGTTTCGCGCCGCCAAATGTTTTAAATATGTGGAATTGTTTTATTTAACAACATAAATATGTCACTATTGATGTTCATGTGATGTGCAACGCAACATCGAACGCGTCGCCCCCCCTCCGCTCCCCCCCCTCCGTCCCTCCCACCACCAACAACCGAATTATGCCAATTAGGATAACTAAACGTTAAGGATAGATAAACGTTAACAACGTTTTCGTGCCCAATATTTAATGGAATATTCAAATATGATTTAATTTGTGTTTTGTTGAGACAGGTGTACTTATTGTTTCTGACGCGGAAATGTCTCCACACTAACACCAGCCGACGATGTGTCTATGCCATTACAGTGCCTACAATCATATTATAATAGAATTAGTATTGAATCGTCGGCGGTAAGTAGGTAATGGTGCGGTGAGCGGTAATGAGCTGAGCGCGGTAATTGTTGGTGTGCGCACTGCGCCGGGGGAAGGGGCGTAGGCTGGGAGGGGGCGCACGCTCCGTTGCCCTCTTGTTTGTACTCTAATTTCGGGTGACCTTTAACTGCGGTGCACCGCGAACATCGCACCTGACATTTGCGGCCGCCGGCCCGCACCGCACCGCACCGGCGGGCGCACAGCCGCACCGCACTTGCATTGCTTATTTATTACAAATGTCGACTAATTATCAACGCCAATGTCGCATTGATTACAATTTGAGAGAGCGACCCTCCCGCCCGTCTCCCGCAGCCCGCCCGTAGGTGCCGAGTGTCTTCACGCACTATGCAGCGCTGCCAATTTGATCAGCGACACTCTCACGCCGCGGAGGTCAATTTAAACACATGTAAATTAAAGGATAGTGCCGGGCAGTGCCAGGGAGTGTTGGGTAGTACAGCAAACATTATCGTCGTCAAAAGACAGTTTCATGCCTCTCGAACATGACCTAGTCGTCACCTATCATGTGACATATCATTGTAAGACATAAATGTTTCTTACGTTTATACCTCAAAGTTGCGCGTTACTTTGTGTCACGTCGCTGTGCGCTCCCGTGACTAAGTTGTCCCGTTGACAAAGGATCGAGCGGCGCGGGCGCAGTAGCTTGTTTACATACATACATACAAGTACAACACATGCGATCGTTGTGTGTGTCGATGCAATTTAATAGAGCTTATTCCTATAGAATAGAGGTACTTAATTCCGTCTTTCGGCTAATGAGTGTGCGTGTCGGAGGTGATGTCACTCCTAATACCTTTCCTATCCCTTCCTAATGGGACAGAGGTCGTATAAGAAGAGGAAATACCTTTTTATTGTAGGTTCCGTCATGTAAGATTTGTTTAAGTGGTTCTATGTGGGTTTGTATTTACGCAAATTCGTACGTGACGGCTTAGAACCTAAACGACTGAACCCATTTTGACTAGTGAGGTGTCATTTGAATTGTCTTCTTCCTCGGAGTGTCATAGGGTACCTACATACATTAGATGGACACAAAACACAACAGTCATTGAAGGATTTGAAATTCTAAATTAGTGAGAAATCTTATTTTTTTACATTAAAATAGTAAAGTATAATCCATGCAATCAACATTTCAAAATCTTTTCTTAAAGGCACCCAACCCAATTGATGGCGTTATGCATTAGAGCCTCAGTCCTCAGTTTTTTAATAAAGATTAGGTTATTTAGCAAGATCAGGCGGCCGCTTGCTCGTTTGCCACATTACTTACCTTACCTACTACAAAAAGGAATTGTAAAGGTGGCTGCTGAAAGTTGTCCCAAATCTGCTAGACGTAGATACATAGATGTGGAAGACATCGAAGGAGGGTTTTGACAAAGGAGACTCGACCGCAGCTAGCATAGCGCCGCCCGCCTCGGGAAATGAACTTGTGTCGCTTAGCGCCGGATCGATTTTCGAATGTAGGGCGAAATTACGTCGCCCGACGTCAGCAAAGGTCCGCGCGACCTCGCAGGCAAGCGGGGAGGAGGCGGGTATGGGGGCGCGGCGCGGGGGGCCGCAATTAGCCGGCCGCGGTCACTCACCCCGCCCGCGCAGCCTCCGCCGACCGCCGTCAGCTGTTTGCATCCGAATTCCAACTTCAAAGTGTACTTGATGGACGAGACTGACTAGAGCGTTCACTTCAGAGCGCGTGTTGTCGCAGCACCGCCGGCGCCGAACACCTCGCTCTGTCAAGCGACAGCACGACACGTGTAGAGCTGCACTCTTTGTGCTTTGGTGGCAAGCGGAAACATATTATAGCATTATGTCATAAATAGGTAAATAAACAATTGATTTGTTGAAACGATACCAAAGTTTGTACGACAGACGAAACTCTACACTTATTCTATAGTCATTTGTGAACCTTTCCATTTTTATTGTGTTAAAATGAATAGTTTTACGATTAGGCTCTATATCGATTATATTATAGAGGGTGTTACTCTGGCGTCGCCTGGGGCAAGGACACCTACGTCTGATTTATTTTGTGCCCATATGCCGACGGTCACCGGTCGCCGGTGATCTCTGTGCCATTGTGTTTGGCCGAATGCTGGGCCGCTAAATGTTGCCAGGGAAAAGGGAAGGGAGCGCGATGACACTCGCTTGATAGAAACACTTAATGCCCGGTTTACATTATTCCAGTCAAGCGATCGAAATCAGTTCTAGTACGCACGTAGTACATATCCTTGCCCGCTGCAAGCGAAGCCGGAGCGGGCCGCTACCGCCCGCTCCGGTAGGTTTTGTTATAATTTTCATTCATTAGATAATTCGCAATCTTCGGTAGTTGACTTCTCGACGACTCCTGTCAATTAAGACCACCAATACTTGCTGTACATTTTGCATAAAAAAATCGACACGACCCGTGAGTGAGTTGTAAAACAAATCAAATTATATCAGACAAGGTTTAATCAAAAATGCAAATTAAAATCGCATTGATCGATTTCAATATAAATGTTATTATTGTTTGTTAGTGAGAGCACCGCCAGCTACTGCGCCACTGCGCCACTGCGCCGTCACTGCGCGCTAATAGCTGCATTGAAGCCGAAGCCGTAGCTCGTCACAAAATGAATAAATTAACTATTTCTTGGTAATTAGTTACAACCGCAAATGTACAGACAACTGAGCCGTAACGGCTCATTCGCGGGCGGCGGCGGCGCTAGTGCGTGCCAGTGCCTCGGGCCGCGCACGTCGCGCCACCGCACAGGAGAGATCTCGTGCGTACCGAATATACTGGGCCGAGCAGATGTCGGGACAATCGCGCCGACGATGTCTTTTACAACTTAGCTCTAAAAAAATTGAATGGCGCGACACGTCTCACAAATGTTGTTAACTTTCTATTGCCTCCTTTTGATTTATATAATATTATAATAAACATTTTGTCGTTACTTTAATTTACAAATATTAGATATGTTGCACACATTTATTGCAATCGTTCGACTTTGATACTTTGTTGTAAACGATGAATAGCTTTGCACGTTTGGCGCACGTTTGGCGCATGTTGGGCGCACGTTTGGCACACCACTTCTTGCCATAGGCAGAGTCAGCCAGAGCCATCTGTCCGATGACACACAAATAAATATAATATGTCTTGATGTACTCACATAGGTACGAAAGATGCCGGTCAAAATTGTTTCTAAAAGTTGTATAAATTGTTAAAGGAGCCTTTTGTTCGAGGATTCAATTTGGAAGCACGGACGAATAAACAAGGGCCTAGGGTGGGCGCGGGACAAGGGGGGGCGGCCCTTGCGCCTTCAAATTGGATTTAAACATTGCGAATTACCTCTCTTTGATTCGCGGGTTAGCCAAATGGGGACGATTTATGGAGCGGCTCGTCTCGGGGGACCCGCGCGCTTTCTTTATTTCCCTATCCTTTTAATGCGGCGTTATCTCAGGGCGCCGATCGCGAATTCTTTCGGTGCAAGTATTACTTAGCCCTTTGATGTCGGTCTATTGTGCATCCGCCCCCGCCCCAGCCCCCGCTTGCGCTGCCCCCCCCCCCTCCACCACTATCACAACATTGTCATGTTGAACAAATTTGATGCACAACACCGGGCAGCGGGAAGACGTGCGCGACATCATATCTCTGTATGTGTGCGTGAGGGACAACTTAATGTATGAAAGTGTACTAAACGAGAATAACGACAATGATAATGATTATCTTACTAATATTATAACTATTTAGGTGGATGGATGGGTGAGTGGTTGTTTGTTAGAAAGTATATACAAAACGGTTCAACGGATCTCTATTAAATTTTGCATAGATGTAGAGCAGTCTTGAAGAACACGTAGACTACTAATTAAGTTTTTTTTTATATTCCGCGTGCACGGAGTCGCGTGTGACAGTTAGTATAGTTATATGTGTAATACTATGTGAACCCGGTCCAGACTGCCCGAACCCGTGCCCTCACCCACACCGGGAATCTTCAGTTCGATAAACTCAGTTTTGCAAGAAGGCCGCCGTGATAGTTAATTTATGACACCAGTATATCCAGTGTCATTATCATTACTATTGCGTAACTCAAGCGCTGGATATAGTACAAAATCAAATCAAAATGACAACGTCACATAACCGTGAGCTTTTAGTGCATGCTCATAGTGTACTTGTAGTCGTATATGCAGACATGCAACACGTAACATCCCGCTACACCGCGCCGCGCCGTGCAACGCGTTGTGCCGTGTCGTGTAACGCAAGCTATTATTGTTTTTATCTATTAGCTAACTACGCTAGCTACCTATACTTGTACACTAACTACTAATTAGCTAAGCACAATTTATGAGCGAACGATGATATACCTATTAGCGATATCACGTTGCCACTGAGGGTCTTCGAGCCTACGCAAGTAACACTGGCCCAATGCGGGTTGAATTCACATATATGTTTGAATTTATTCTCCAATATGTGCAGATAAATTTAGGATATGAAATTGGCAATTTGATAAACACACCGGTGTCACACACAAGTGTCGAAGGTTGAACCGGGACCATTACAAGTCCAAAGCTTATCTCTTCAGCAACCGACGCTTATTGTATTTTACGCATTTAACGCAAATAACGATTACCTTTTTTTGTTTAATTAAACAATAAAATGATGACTCATGTATTTATTTTCAAGAAAATCATTAATGCATTTAATATATTTATCTAGATATTTCAACTTGTACCTGATAATATGTTTCGTTTGTCGCATCAACCGTCTGCCCCCCCCCCGTGACACTGCGCGACCCGAGCAGTTTGCGACTTTTTCAGCGCACATTGCGTGAGTTGCACGTGCTTCGGAGCGCTGTGGAAGTGACGACACCTGCGCGAGCTCCGGGAGCAGCGCGTGGGACCGAAGGGCCGGGGTCCGGGGGCCGCAGTGCCGAGGGGTCGGGCCGCCTTCACAGCACTCGTCGAATTCTCACGCACTCTCACACCACTGCATAAAATGTAGATTTTGCGAAGTGATCACTTAACTTGGCGCGCGCGCGGGGCGCCGCCCCTTTATGGCGATTAACGCAAGCAATTACTTGGTGCCTCTGATTACAATGTAATGTCGTTGTTGCAGTGTCGGGCCGCAGCCACGTCGGCGGCTTCTTCGACACGCAGATGGTGCTCGACCTGAACGGTAAGTGTCCGATGTTCAATGCTCACATCTCGGTTGTCGGTGCTAGCGGCCGGCACCTCACCGGCGTGGCGTCTGCATCAATTACGTATAATTATGTTTTTATGGCCGCAGCCTTCGGCAGCTTCCTAACTCACGCACACGAGCATCTTATACATTTCAATAGAAACCGCTTTTTACTGTCTATAATATTTTGATCTCCTCGTTTGTACATGTTCATGACCAAAACTACATCAGATATCATTTATAAATACTCGGCTGTAATCATTTTTTGATTGAGTTACACTTGTGTGCCTTGAATTTAAGGTTTACATACAAACACATTTTTAATGAAAGATAAGTTTAAGGAAGCGCGCCTTTTGCGCGTTCATTCACCCGGCGCCGCGCCGCTACGACTACGCCGCTATTAATTACACCTCCCTCCCCTTTCCACCGAAACCCGCCAGCAGCTCGCCCTACCCCGTACCGCGCATCTCGCAACCGTTTCAAGACAAAACTAAATTACAATTAAATTAAGAGAAATTCACAGCTGAGCTCTTTTTTGCTTGCGCGCGGCGACACCGCGACGTCTCTAATTTCGACTAGGATCGTTTTTTATCCGCGTTAATTACGAGATGAATGGGTTGGCGGGCCGCGCGGCTCGCCGCTCCACCGATGTTTTTGTGATGCGCGTGTTTCACGGAACTCAGAGGCCGCCATTGTGGTGCTGCTTCCGACGGCCTTATTCAAATCACCAGCCAAAAAAGCGAAACGAGACGTCGACGACGCTGACCGCCCGAGATCTTTCCCCGTGCTACCAGTCAGCTGCCAACAGCCTGGCCCACCGTGCTCTCCGCGCCGGACGTCGAGCTTGTGACTTTAATTTGTTTTTAGCAATAAATTAAATAAAATACTTGTTTTCCCACAAACTAAAGATAAATACATGTTATCTTATTGCTAACACGAGATGATCCAAAAGATAAAAACAAAATAGAAAAAAAACAAGGTCGAGGTACGTTTAATTGGACGCGCTCGCGGCTCGCGGCTCACGGCGAGACGGATCTCTGGACGACGAAACATTTTGTGTAAAAAGCTATCGTAAATCGGAGCGACGCGGCTAGTGCGCTCCCGCGTTGGCAACAGCCGCGATTACATACTATAGACATGGAAAAATTTTAATGTGCATCAATTAGATTAACACGCAGAGACCGCCTGATTAGGTTTTGTTCGCTCCAGCTCAACGACGCAATTTCTATCAAGACTATTAGCGAAACCCCCCCCTGCCCGCACTGTCCCACGCACCGCAGCGACATGATTCTGTAAACTGGGTGAAATAATTACCTCGTGGCAACGCTTGTGTAGGTACTGAAAACCTTGCCACACGAATTAAAACGAGAGATAGACGTCAAAACATTGCCCTCCGGGTAGAGCGGGCTGCGGCGCCGCTGCTGTTTATCCTCCCATATTCCCACAACGAGCTGGACGCCTTGTGTTCCGGTGGCGAGCTGGAACACGAGAATTCGGTCTACTGCCCATTCGCTACATCCTGTATCTGTCTTGGGTAGTATACCTACTAGGACAAAGAGCAAGCGACGCCACTCGTATAGAGTCCAATAACCGTACTATCAAAAGCGTCTCGAGGCGCGCGTTGTCCACACTTTCTATTTCTGTTACTTTTTTCGTGTGTAACCCCGTACCTATGCCAATTGTGCAGCAGGGTGGCGGGTGCCGGCTGTCCGGCCGCGAGCCGCAGCGTGGCCATGGGTCGTCGGCCGGCCGCCCATCGAGCTCCCGGTGTATCGGATGTGGGCCCGCATCTGCTGCATATTTGTCAAAATGTAACGTAAGATGTATCGCTTGGGTCGTGACGTGTGCGTGGCGGGGGGCGCGGGGGGCGCGGGGGGTGCGGCGGAGGGCGCGGGGGGTACGTACCTGCGTCGCAACAATACATTTGCATACTTCTCCGCTGCGGGCTTCATTTTTTGCAGACTTTTGTTAAGCACTGGGCCGCGATCGTCCATCGCGGCTGTTTTTGTGCTACTACCAAATCTAACAATAGCTTTGGAATTTCGCTCAAAAGTTTCGGAAAAAAATATCTATGAATAAATCATTCGCAAACGAAGCTTTATTGATACAGCGCGGAGTTGAACGTCGCCGCGCCGGCCGCTCACACCATCTCCCTGACTTTTCATCTAAGACATTGGTTTTTGACTCTGTCATGACACAACCCCGGAAGTAAAAGTTGTAAAGTATGTCCTAGCTGTTGAAGGCGATAGATACCTTAACCTTTTCACATATTTATTTGTTCATTGAAAATAAGAGTAGCAACAACGTAGACAGACGTAAATGTAGATACCTACATTGTTACGTATAATAACTAAATTTATAACACAATGATACATAGATTTAAACCTAAATTTAGCACTAGAGAACCCTGTATTTTTAGCAAAAGAGCATTTACCTTCCGCCAGCATCGAGAGTTTCCTTAATACAACACCCTCCCCCTCTCCCCCCCTCCCCCTCCCCCCACTACACTTCACTCTGCCCCTCGAATCGACTAACACTAGAAAACTTAATACTTGATTCAAATTACATCAAACTATAGCCTGGCACTTTCTATTGTTGATTTCTTTTAATGATAGTTATCGGCGTTGTTTTTTATGTGCTATTTTCTTTTGGGAATCCCTTCAATATTTTTTATTGAAATTAACTGGTAAAAACTGTTAATTTCACCCCACGAGTTGTCTTTATACTACGCGGCTGATGTCTTAATTCTTCTGAATGTTGACCTGAACACATGTCTGTACAATATACTTATATACTTATATACTTATATATAATGTGTAGTGCAAAAGGTAATTATAATCTATTTTAATGTTAATTGTTGCTATGCTATTTTAATGTTGTTGTAATTTAAAAAAAATTGACACCAACTTCAATTGCTTATCTGAATATTACATTTCTAAGAGATGTAGAAATCTTATTACACATTTAATTTATAATATTTGCATGTTTTAACTATATTTTGATCAACTCTAAACAATGGATCACATTTTCAGAAATTTACTACCAAGATGTAGAAAAAATGTTAATAGTACCTAGTCAAAAATTAAATAGACCTTTCTCGCTCGATTGTAGAGTGCTATCTCTGTTTATTGTTATAAATCTCACCGCCGAGTGTCAGAGCTAGCAGTGAGGTAGTGAGCGTTCACTGCACAGGCTCGAGCGATTGCAAATTGCAACCGATAAAATAGTTTTTGCTATGAAATTTGCACCTCGTTTACCTGCGCCGCGCGCGACCGACCACCCGCCGACCCGCTACCTGCGCCCCTCGCGCTTCCTACGGACAAATGGTTTTCCTTCAGCACGTTTAAGACATACTTAAATGTTTATGTAAAACTTTTCAGTACAAAGAATAAAATATTATTATCGGGTTATTTGAATAAACATCCTCCATGCGGACAAAGTCGCGGGCACAATTTGGTTCCAATGCCAAGTAGTCGAATGGCTGGACTTGAGCCCGCGACACCGACATCGGTACTCCGTAGCCTTAACCATTATTGACTCATCATCGTGCGGGAGAAAAGTTATCTTCGATAGTTTACTTCGGTTTATTTTATCTGTAAATTATAGTTATAAAAATGTACATAATATATATATTTTAAATATGTAAGCGGAAATGAATTACGCCGCTGGATGACCTGATCGTTTTAGTCGCGGACTTTTGTTTTGTTTGTCACAGAGACAGTTATTTATTCGTCTCGGGGGACGCAGGAGATGGTCCCCGAGTAAATCTTGTAGCGGGGGAGAGCGCCGGCTGCAGCGGCGCCTGGGCCCCGGCCTGGGCCGCTGGGAGTGCCACGGCGAAGGCCACGGCGTGAGCAATGTTGTTGCCGCAAAGAATTTGTAAAGTAGAGTGTAGGTCAATATACATAAAAGAGTAAACTGATCAATTGGCTGACTGGTAAATCACATCTGGGTCTAGAGACTTGAAATTTTCAAAGACAGATTTCTTATACTAGGATCGAGCACGAAGAAAGGATTTTTGCCGGCGGCCGACTTCCCCGAACGACTCGAGCGCTCAGTTTTATAACTTTCTTTGAGAGTAAGAAACTTCTTTCCTTTGAATAAACGGTTGTAATATCGTTTTTATAAAATCTTTTGTCTCCAACAGTTTTTTATAGTTTCTTTGTCCAAAGGGATTGTTGTAAAAAATCGTGCTATGAGCAGCGCGCGAAGGAAAGCGGCGACAAAAAGTATCTGACGACCGGCTACAACCAGCGACCCGGCACTTTCTAATTTATTGCTCCGCCGAGGACGAGGACGAGGACGAGGACAGACAACGGCTGGTGAACCGCGACAATGCAATAGTAACAATCGCACACACAATCGCTTCGCGCCGTGCGACTTTACCTACTCCGCACTGTCATAATAAATCCGATAATGAGGCTCCAGCAACGCAATGGTTGCCGTATGTTAATTTTTTACTTTTAATTTTTGAAGAATGTAGATGTTATCCATCGCGGCGTTGGCACGATGCTAATTTATAATTTGCCCGTTAGAGCGTTGCGGAGAGGCCGCGCATAGCGCATAGCGCATAGCGCGAGTGTAGCGGCGCGCGGGGGTGACTGACATGCCTTGATATTTGAGTGCGCGTGCGCGTGCGCGGCAGGTGCGCGTGCGCTCTGCGGGCCGCGACCCCGCCGCACCGCCCCGCGCGACCGCTAGGGTCAAGGCCACCGACAAGGCCGTGCAGCAATGGCGGGTCAATCTTGGACCAAATAAAAAATTACGTATGCTCGTATATTTGACATAAAAGCTGTTCGACACAAGATAATTGATATAGAGCTAGACGCGATCTGCGTCTGTCGGTGCTGCGCCGAGCGCCGCGCCGCTCAGATGCATTACCTTTTCCGAACACAAGCGGCCGCGCAGTTACCATCGGCCCGATTTTTCAAGTCGATGACGTGCCATTGTACTTCAATAAAACAAACTTATTCAAACATCTAACAGTTAAAATTCTAATCACCGATTTTTTACATGTTTCTTTTATGTTATTTTATTACACAATACACTTTATGATTATTTACATATTTACAATAACATTAAGAAAGTGGACAATAAACCGAGGTGTGCGTAAAATGGCTAATGAAAACAATAATTTTAAGAAAAAAAAAAGAAAAGCAACAAAAATAAATATTCTCAAACAAAATGCACTAAAATGCAATAAAATAATGTTATGAAAACGCTCGAAAGTAAGAAAGTTCTCTTTTTTCTTGTAACATGTTTACAGTTATTGTTACTTTGGAGTCGATGTCAGCCGTGGTAGGTAAATTAGTGTCATTTTATCATTTATTTAAATGTAATGAAAAAGTTCCTCAAGCGCTTGTCCTATTGAACTATTGGTACATACGAGGCCAGGGCCAGTGTAACGTGACTAACATGAGCCACGTGTCTTAAACCACGAGAAGTGGCTGTTAGGGCATGTACAGTCAGAGTCTTTCTCTGACTGTACATGCCTAAGGAAACTAAAGTGACTCCAAAAATATCCGGCTCCTAACATAAGGTTAACCCTAGATCCTCGAGATGCTCGGAATGCGTCTAGCAAGTTAACACAAAAACCGGATTAAAGACCATTGCATCTCTGTTCTATTTTCAAATTAAAGCAGAGTGTAATCGGGATTTGTGTTTTATGGCGGGTTTTCGCCTTCCATAAAAGCTGCCAGTCTCTATCGTCAGTATCGCCGGTGCGGTCTGGAATACGTACTTAATGTGCTAATGTAGAGTTTAAGTGTCGCATGAGGAAAACGGAACTCTGATGGCGGCTAATGAGGAAGCCAGACTGCGCGCCGTACGGAGTGAGTGCCGCCTCGATTTGCTTAAATTTTTCATTGTTATATTTCATTTACGCAAACGGCAACGATTTATACGTATATATTCAGGACCGTCGCAGAGGGCGCGGCGGCGGCGGAGACCCGCGTCAACTAACACGGCTCAAATCGCTTCATTGTCCTTGTAAAGTTCATTTTAGTTAAACAAGGAATATTTTTTAATTAATAATCGAAGATTGAAGTAAATGCATCAGATCATTAGAGACCGATAGAGAGGAAGGGAGACATCGGGATCGCGGCGGTAGATGCCGGCTCGGTGCAGGCGCGGCGGTGTGGCGGTGCGGCGCGGCGCGGGCGAGCCGGCCGACGTTCATTAAAATGACTAATTATTTAAACATCATAATGAACGCAGCGCTTGTGTCGGTGCACGGCGCGGCTTCGGTTCTCAAAGCTCAGCCATCCTTCATCGGCGTTTTGACAATATTCCTAAATGGCGGTATCATTGTTGTCTACGTTGACTAGGGCTGCAAATAGAATAAATTTAGTCATGCTTTGCTGCCCACCGCAGCAAGGGTCTGTGTGGTTGAGATGATGCAGTCACGCGGCTAGCCGGCTGCCCGCGCGATGCGGAGCGCCCATCGGTTTATCTGAATTTTAAATTGTGGGCCCTCACCCCTCCCCACCCCCGCCCCCGACCCCTGGCCTGCGGCCGCAAGTTCGTCCCGAATTCCTAGCGAGCTTGTCAACCCACCCGTAAAAACCCAATCAACTGGCTATTTTTGTAGCGCGCCGGCATTTGACAGATGATTTCACTTTGAACTTCCCGAAAACAAAAATTTCTATGCGAATATTAAGAAGGTACCTACTCGTAGAAACATTCGGCAAGTTTAAGTAAAAGTAAGAAGTAACAAACAACATTGCACAAATATTAGAAATATTCAATTAAAATATTTGAGATCTACGGAAGCACAAAAATGTAAGATCTCTAGGAGCACTAGTTTTGGTTGAGTTTTGGTACTCGTATATCAGTCAATCGATCACTTTCACTATATAGATATACATATATCTTTACAGTAGGTACCTATCTTTATTTAGTATATTATATAGTACACTTAAAATATATAGTTTAGATGCCCTTATCGACCCAGCCTTAAGAGCAGTCGGACTTATTGTTTTTTTTTCTAATAAACAACAAGTATGTTATATATACTACACCAAAATTTACAGTTAGACATTGTTTACTTATTACCCTTAAATATATCTATATATCACCAAAACTGCTTCCGATATAAGCCTGCGTATAATCACATTACAATAACTATGATTTCTGGTAATGTAAATATCAACGTGCGATAAAATAGTTGACATAGGTATGCTTAAGCTAAAATTTAATTGAAACACTGTCTAAGTTTTTTATAGTTAGGCCTCAAATGTTTGGTAATAGAGTGAAGTTTGACCGGCCACCGGCACGGGCGGGCGCGGCCGCGGGCGCCGTCTTTGTGAGTAATTAAACAAGGTGACTGGGATAAACACACGCGCGCTTTCTTATACGAGGCTATTGAAATATCGGGATGTCTTTATCGAAATTTCGACTCGAGAAGCTGTTGTATAATACCTTCCAATTAGCGTGCGCCTGCGCCGCACGGGCCTGAGCCTCGGCAGCTTTGGATCCACACATTACAATCCTCGCCTCGCCGCCGTAAGTGAATTGCGTGATAAACGAAACTCGATACCGACCCGGTGTTGATTGATCCCTCTGCCCCCCCCGCGCTGACCCCCCGCCAACCGAAGACGTGACGGAAAAATTGAAGATCACCGCGACAATAGAGAAATGCGACCGAAATCGACACGAGATCAGAACTTTACTACAGATCTCTGGCGGCTTTGAGTTTTGTTTAAGTCCTTCGTTTCCGTATTAAATCATAAATTGGGAATAGCAACAAAGCGGACAGAGATTACGTACTTCCATTTAGCGCGGTCCTCTCTCTCTATCTCTCGCGTCTTCTACATTCATATATAAACGCATATACATGCACGTCGGTTTCGGAATTTTTTGAATTTAATTAATTTGCACGATATCCGTCTGGGATGGCTCCGAGTATCGCTGCCTGCTCACTTTCGCGAGGTTTACTTTATTTGTCTGCATCTCCTTTCATTCTCCATTTTAATGTATAAGTTAAATATAAACTAGCGATCCGTCTGCGTTAGCACGTAGCGGATACAGTGGCCAATTTTTTCTAGTTTTACCGCGAGCCGCACTACGTATTTTTGCGAGGGTCGCGGAGGCGAGCAGTTTGCGTTCATCGTCCAATGTTACAAGAACATTGGCATCGTTTTCATTACAAAGACCGTAACTCTGTCGGCGGCTATCGCATCGCATCTGCCGGCGCCGGCGTGCGCACGCGCCGCCTTCAGATCTAAAGATAAAACTGACCCTATCCAATTTTCAAGAAAAATGACTTGTTAAAACTATGTTACTTTCAGAACCGTACCTGATGAATGGGTGAAAATGCAAATTTCACTTGTTGTCATCATCATTTGAATGGAATGTAGTCGTCATAATTATCTGTGACTGAAATTCTTATTTGAATGGAATGTAGTCGTCATAATTATCTGTGACTGAAATTCTTATTTGAATGGAATGTAGTCGTCATAATTATCTGTGACTGAAATTCTTATTTGAATGGAATGTAGTCGTCATAATTATCTATGACTGAAATTCTTATTTGAATGGAATGTAGTCGTCATAATTATCTGTGACTGAAATTCTTATTGGAATGGAATGTAGTCGTCATCATTATCTGTGACTGAAATTCTTATTTGAATGGAATGTAGTCGTCATAATTATCTGTGACTGAAATTCTTGTTGGAATGGAATGTAGTCGTCATCATTATCTGTGACTGAAATTCTTATTGGAATGGAATGTAGTCGTCATCATTATCTGTGACTGAAATTCTTATTGGAATGGAATGTAGTCGTCATAATTATCTGTGACTGAAATTCTTATTGGAATGGAATGTAGTCGTCATCATTATCTGTGACTGAAATTCTTATTTGAATGGAATGTAGTCGTCATAATTATCTGTGACTGAAATTCTTATTTGAATGGAATGTATTCGTCATCATTATCTGTGACTGAAATTCTTATTTGAATGGAATGTAGTCGTCATCATTATCTGTGACTGAAATTCTTATTGGAATGGAATGTAGTCGTCATCACTATCTGTGACTGAAATTCTAACCCATCATCATTGTGTTGGGCTGATTTATTCTAACTTGATGTGTCTGTATGTTTCACTAGCGACGCATTAGTGCGGGGATGACCGCCCCGCACCGCACGCCCCGCACCGCACGCCCCGCACCGCACGCCCCGCACGTCCCGCCACTTTGCCACGATGCTCACAAGGATCGTATTTAGATAAACATAAGATCGACGGTCGGCAGAGATAATAATTACCGATATACTTTATAAGCAACATTCGAACGTTTCGTTCGTGTCTTTTGTTAGCGATCAGTTTTGTAATAAACGGGGACTGTGGCAGCGGGAAGAGGACAAAACGGACAATGACCCCGCGTCGATTAATAAATTAAGATAACAAATTAAAGCGAGGACGCGAACAAAGCGCGCTTTGTCTACGCCGACCCCGCCATCCCGCGCCCCACGCCCCACGCCCCGCGCTCCTCAGCGCCGGTCGCGGCTACTTTCACGAGTTTGTCAAATTATTTGATAGTATGAATCTGTGTCTGATTCTTTTTCCATATTTAAGATAATTGTTGATTAGCTTAAGTTATCTAACAAATTTTACAAAAAAAAAATGATTTACTTTGTTGCCGAAAATATGTAGTTGCACAGTTGCATTAGGTCACGCGATCTTCATACAGGACAGTGCTTGGACAATCTGACACGTAGGTCGATACCTATATGCAGCGTGACAATAACACAAGACACCGTCGGCGTCGACGTCGTGAGAAAATATCCATAAAGAATAGTTCATTAAAAATCTTAGGTATATTAAATATCGATAATCTGCCGGTTTATACGTTAATGGCACTGTACGTGGAACACAAAACACACGTCAACATCGGTTCAGCCACTTGGGCTAAAGCTAAACAATGTAACAGAAATACATGGTTTGCATTTACTCATACATGTTGACACGAATGAAAATGTATTATTACCTGCGATAACATTACCCATCTCTCAGCCTTAGAAACAAATCTGCGAAGTGCGAAACATCCGTGATGTAGCTTTGAGAGTTGCCAGTGAAAATGTTTAAATTTATTTTTAAATTCAATTCCTGAGAACATCATATCTCAAAGACGTCTATTAGCTTAAGGGTCCACGTCTCTTATCCATAAAGAAATAATAAGAAAACGGACGTTTGGAATAGTTTCACCTTGATTTATTGATGTCTTTGTGAGAAATCATCAGAGAATTAATGTCGTACTTCGTTTTTAACGGATTCGTCGCAGATAATTACCTGCCGAGATTCCAGATACGATTATCTCACCACCGCGCCGATATCAACAAACAAATCTATTATTACTGTACTATACACTTACTACTTGTGATATAATTTTTACTTTTCGTATATTTATAAGCTATACTTCGTATCTATGTATAAGGATCAAAATGTGGTAATTAAATATATAGAATCTCTTATTAATTCCTTCATTACACAGTACATGTGTATATGACGGCGACAGGCGCGTACACGACGTGACACACCGCGGTGTGACAGATCGCGGCTGTGATGATGTGCGGTGGCGGTGTGCGATGCCGCGCCGGATAGCGAGAGCTCGAGTGGCGCAAAGAAAGCGCGGACGAGAGGGCCGCACGCACGCCAGCTCGCGGGGCGCGCCACTCTCGCCTCTGTCGCCCCGGTCGTAGGGCCTGCTGTCGCTCGGGGACTGTATTTAAATGAGCTCAATTTGCGAATGATAGCATCGCGACGACGCGGTAATTGTCATATTGTTGTCACTGCGACCTCGCGTTCCGCGCTGGCGCGTCCCGGCCGTGCGCCCCGCGCGCCGCGCCCGGCCATGCACTCCACCTCTCGCTGGACGAGTTCAACACGTACGATTTGTAGGAACAACAGATTTGTAGGAAGTAAACTTAAATAGTTCTACATTATAAAGTTAAAACTCAGTCGCGGCATCCCACTGGGGTTCCTGGAGAGTGGAAAGTATGAAGACAATTTCGATCTGGTACAAGTCGGCGACCGGCAGTGGTGAGCCGCGGGAAAAACATCCTCGCTCTATTCGGAGTCGAGTACACGATATTCTCTAAAAATCGCTTTGATTGTTTGGTGCAACTTGCCGTTGGCGACGTGCAAGTTTGTATTGATTGTACAATGATACCGTATTTGCTAAACACAACAATGTAAGTTTGAAATGCACATATATGTAACAAAGTACAACGCATCTATTCGTTGGCTACCGGATGTTTATACCTATAAAACCAATATAAAAGCCATGCTTGGTGCTACACAGCAGCGAGACGCACACGGACACGCGGGCGACGCCGACGGGCGGCTGCCCGCGACGTGGGTCTGCCTCAGGGAGGCACGCTCAAAATCTCATTAGGCGAATATGCACTCCAATCTAAGATGGAATCGAATTTGCGCCCTTCTCGGCGAGTGGCCGGCCCGGTGCCGATGGATTATTTGTGAAGTGGCCGCCTTTGAAATCTCTCTTACGTTAAAACGGAGGTAATCTGTGCCCTCGCCTCCACACTCCCGCACCCCCCGCTGAAACCCCGCCCCCCTCGCGCATGGCACCCTCGCGCGCCTCCTGTACTACAAGCCGCGACGCAATATACCAAAAAAATCGACATCTCCTGAGAAAATTCGGCGGCAAGCTGCACCGTAATTTAACGTTTTTACCCTAAAAAAGTATGTCACGGGGCCGCCGGGCGGTGCGGGGGGCGCGACAGGTCCCGAAATCTGTTTTTTAAAGTAAAACCGACGAAGTCGAACAATGCATGACCCACTTCCCAGCCGTGGGAAGGAATAACGACCGCGTCTTTTAGCAGTAAAAGCTCGCGATTTCTGCAATAAAAAATGCATTACCCCATATTTTAAAAAATCGTCGAGCCAAAAAAACACGATATGTGCGCTTTGTTCGTTAGGGATATTGAAATTTCAAACTCGGAAGGGTGAGATTTATTTCTAAAATAACGGTATTTTAAAAAAAACGGGGGAATCAGCTGCGCGTCTGGCATTGCAACACCGCAGCGCCCTGCGCTATGCGCCTTGCGCCTTGCGTCTTACGAGACTCTGCCGCCAACAACGACGCTAATGAGTGATTCCCGTCGGGCGGATTGATATTATGGATTCGATCGGACGAACGAAAAACACCCACACAGATGCATAACTGATGACAGAATGTTAGCTTAGTTTTAAGTTAGTATAAAGTTTGCAGGAAATCGCAGGCAGCAGGCGTATTAACATGTTTTTATACTCGTAAATATACAACAGACATACATATGTGTAGTTCTGAAGACAGACGGGTTTTTAAAGTCAAGAAATTTACGTTAAGTTACAATATACATATAAGTCCGCAGACGCTGAAGATTTGCTGACGACAGCAGTGTTAATGAATTTCTATTGCTTCTTGAGTTTTCTAATATGGGGTAAAGACAAAAATATTTAAGTAGTAGAGGAACTATATAAGTGAAGTGTTGTGGGCGCAGCGTATGCCAGCACTAACAAATGAATTGATCTAAAATGTAATCCAACTAACATGTCCCGGTTATACTATTTTTGACCTGATTACTCAGAGTCGAGTCGACAAACTTGTGAATAGATATAAAACCTTGAAAACCTTAAACGAAGACTTGTGTCCAAGAGATATGTAGCGACATGATAATTTCATCTAAAGTTAATTCCTCGCGAGACTGCCGTCCACCTCGAGAGCGTGCGCGCAGAAGAGCTCCGCCCCACGCACCCCGCACCCCCCGTGCCCCTTGCAGCGCACGCTTACAACAAAAAATATGTCACCGAGATAAAGGGTAAACGGCAGCACAATGCACAACCCTTGCCCGCGGCACACGCGCGCGCCGCTGCCGGAGATCGCGCGGCTGCTGCTGTGTGTGTGTATGTGTGTGTGCGCTTATGTGCGAACAGCGCGCGACGAAACTTTTATTTTCTTGTGTGAGGGGTGCGGGGCGGGGCGGGGCGGCGGGCGCGCGTGCCGGCGCGACATCTGCCCGACTTTCGCTAACGATCGATAGTGATTTGACACGCCGCGCCGGGGCCGAAACAGAGGCGGGGGCGGGGGCGGGGGCGCACAGTACACGCAGTTCGGGCGCACACGGGGCCGCCGCCATCGCCTGCGCAGAGGTCCGTCACCAGCCACGTCTCGCCAGCACGATCTGAATCGGCCAGTAAGTCTGTGCTGATTTTCAAGGAAAGAAAATTCAAACACACCATTAAATTTTGGTATTAAATTATGTAGAAACCATTAGGTTCCACAACCTCTCAGGTTCCGCAAAAACCGTATCTAAATCAGTTTTTATCATAAACAAAAGAGTTGATTTTATTCTATTTAGGTATTCACCACTGCCGCTATTTAAGATGCACAGCACCGTCGCGTCGCCAGAAACAGCGCATATCGTATTTGCCACATGTATAGCATTTTTGCTCTTTCAGAAAAGAAAAGCTGAAATACTTCAAATACACTTTATTCTAAGGCGTATAAAAGTGTTAAAAATGAAAGAAAACCAAACTTTTTTCCAGATAGGTATGGTAGAAGTTATCCTCTTATAGAAATAATGCAATGTGCGGGTCATCTGTTGTCAATAATTATATTATTTTCAGGTTTCTTCTCGAGCTATCTCTCAAAAATCTACACGAACTTTCCGGACAAGGTATTACGAGGTTTTATTAGTCAAGTGTAATAAGAATAAATAATAATTCAGAGTCTCGAAACACATTCAGTGCGGTCAACTTAGACAGGCAGAGCTACAATAATTCGCATAGAGCTGAAAGTTAGTAGTTATGTACGGAACAACATTATCCCGTACTTGGAAAAAATGTATTCAAGAACAAAGGGGACGAGATAGGTTTCCGCGGTTTCGGTTTTCTTTTAAGTTTTATGAAAAAAATAGCTTAGACAAAACTGTAGATCTACTAAAAAGTATCTATAAAAACTGTCTACTTTTGTTCTTATATCCACCATTACTAAGATATAATCGATCAAACAGATAGCCGTATTTTTCACTAACCAGCGATACATTTCATCCGCGTCAAAGATAATTTTTCAAAAAACCCAAAATAGGTTACTTTTTTTTACTGTCAATATTGATGACGTGATCGGGCGCATTTATAAGAGAAATTATAAGTTAAAATTGTGAAGTAAATTGAATTTAACATAAGACTAGTTATATGTTTCTAAGTAAATGATGAATGTTGATGATTTAGTTGTTTCATTGCTCGCTTTAACATAAATACTAGCTACTAGTTATAGCTACTTTGTGTATGATGAAGGTTCCTGTACAAACAAGAGCGTCGCCCGTCACCGGCGGCCGGTGTTTGCGCCGGACTCGTCCAGAATTAGATTTAGCCCCGGACAAACAGCCTCCGCTGCCGCCGCCCGCATCGCCGCCGGCGTCGCCCGTGCAACTTTATACATGGCCGAGCCCGAGTGCACTGTGCCCCCGCGCCCCGCGCCCCACACACCGCGCCCCGCGCCGCCCCGGCTAGTTTATAATTAAAGGGTGCGCCACGTGTGCACCATTTATCATCGCATTTTAAATTAGAGCCACCCCGCGCCGATAACGGCGGCGACACAAATCTGGCAACCCTTCCGCGGCGCCCCGCGCCCTGCGCCCTGCGCCTGCCCGCACCGCTACCGCCTCGCCCAATCGGGCGGCGCCGCATCTACATATTATCTACATAGCATTTACATGCGAAAGGCGCGGCGGAGTGCGTGCGCAATCAGCATACAGACTCGTCTCGCACTCTGCCCGCGGTGACGCCGCGCGATATGCCTACCTGCTCGGCGCGAACCAAACCTTATTACGGTCATGCTTTTAACAAAGCTGCCTATAAGTTTTTGAGCTATCTAGATTCTGAATATTGTTGTCTAATAATATTGTTCTCGATTCAAATACCGTAGCAGTTGAGAACTCAGCGATCGAATCTCCCGTCGGGAGGTGGCTGCATGTCGTACAGCTGCAGCGGCTGATATTGATTAGGCCTCCCCCCTACAGACCGTTTCCCCGCTATTGCCAGCGTCGGCCCCGCGCCCTCCCTCATCGGGAGGAGTGAGGTCTCCTCTCGCTAGACCGGTGCCTCCTCGCGATGTCGATACGAATGTTAATGAACCGACAGCAAGAGGCGGGCTCAACAAAGCCTGCAAGTGCGCCGGCTTCGGTGGAGACAGGTGAAACCATTTGCACTATATGGCACGCACGTTCCCGCGGCCGGTCCACCGCCTTAGCCCGCGCAAGCTCAAACGACGCTACGCGATATCTGTTTTTAATTTTTATTTATTTATGTATTCAGATACTGAACAACCTTATACAATAATTAAATAAGGGTTAGGTTAGGTTTAAAAAATTTATTCTCTAAAAGACAAAGAAAAAGTCATTTACATAATAAACTAAATATTAGTTACAAAAAGGCTTAAATAGTAGCCTCTACTAGATGTAGTCTAAACCAAAGTGTATAATTTTCTGCATATTATATAAGCAGCAGCGACTTATTTAACGAAAAGTCCACAAACAGGAACGTCTCAAAGATGTGGCATCACTCAAAAAGCACCGATTTACAGATTAATAAAACTCAACACAAACTGTCAACTTCATGTCCTCAATTGAAAGATGATCTTCAAGTGAATTTGTGGAAACCTACTTTTTCAATAATTACATTTAAAATTACAATTTTTAATAACAAATGTTGCAAAGTCATTTTTATTAAAAGGTGTCCGAAAATGAGGATTCCTTGTTTGTAAATACGAGGATTAACCAAAGTAACCAAACACACACAAAATATCAAAATGTATTCATGCAAATATAATTAAGCACTTAGGAAATAAAAATATTCTTTTTGGCATAACCGTTTGACTACAAAAGAACAAAAATATTAAAAATTAAACTCTATAACCGAGAAAAAAAATTAACGGCGGCGCTTGTGCAGGCGATGTTGTGTTTGGATAGATGGATGTTTATAAGAATGTATTTGCACAACGGTTTAGCGGATCTCGTTGAAACCTGGCATAGATGTACCTAGAACATAGTCTGAAAGAACACATAGCCTACTAATTAAGTTGCTTTGTTTTTATCGCCGACGTAGTCACGGGTCACAGCTAGTTTTTTTGCCGACTTCAAAAAGAAGGAGGTTATGTGATAAAGGTTTCTTCTACAAAAAGGTGTATTTTAACAAACAAAAACCATAGTTTCAATATGAATACAATCTATTGAAAACTTTTGGTAATTTAACTTCTTCCTCTTACTAATAAATGCAAATTTTTGGATGGATGGATGTTTGTTGAACGACTGCATGGATTTCGATGAAATTCGGTATAGATTTAGAGCATAGTCTGAAAGAAAACATAGGCTATCTATGGTCCAGGAAATGTGTACGGTTTTCCTCGAAACTCTGCAATAGTTCAACAAATCTTATTGAAATTTGCCATAGATATAGAACATACTCTCACTCTCTAGTAACACATAACATACTTTTTTTAATTCTGAGCAAACGAAGTCGTCAGCAAAAGTTACATTTAAAAAAAATATCTATACACCTTGAATGCCTAAACTACGCAACTTTGGATGGCGGTATGTTGTGACATACTTACGACTCCGACGGTATTTCATTGTACACGTCTTTCCCGGACAACCTGTATAAGTAAGTATAAACGTCGCAAAACTGTAATTTCGTTGGAAACATAACCTATCTTGTAAAATTATGTGACCACGAGTTAAAATGTAATGATATACCTACTTTGACTGTTACAAAATAATGAAATCTCACCGCGCCCCTCGCCCCTCGCCCCTCGCCCCTCGCCCCGCGCCCCGCGCCCGCAGCTCGTTTATATAAAGTATTAATAGGTTTTTTATGGGCGAGCGAGCGCGGGCATTGTTCGCGTCCTGACGTCGACTAGTTGAAGGGATTAGCGCGCACGCGGCCGCTAACCCTTGCCCTGCGCGCAACCCTTGCCGCGCCACGACCAATTGAAAATGCAAATGCACCGCTAATGCGACGCGCCGCGCGGCGCGGCATGGCGGCCGGCCCGTCGCACCCCCCGCACCATCCGTACCCCCAGCACCCATGACAATATATTATATATTTAACAAAATATATTTAATCGGAGATATAAAAATATAAAATGACTAAAAAAGTAATGCAGCTCCACTTGGAAGTGTAAATTCCTCAAATAAGTAAGTAAGGAAGAGCTACAAATAACCTTCAATTGAAGTGCACGAGTTACGTTTATTAGAAATGTTTGTTAACATAAATAAACTGTAACACTTATATACTCGTATGTAACACTTTCTTATTTTAGAATAGATTCGAAAACATCGAAAAAAGATTTAGCAATGAAAAAAATAGTTATGGAGTACGACATCTAAACTCGTTTTTTTTACTACTAAATTTTTAAATTCCTACTATTAGTTTGCTCATCGACTATATTTGTTTATTTGTATGTATCTTGTACAAATGTAACCAAAATCAGACTTTCCGAAATCGTATTTTCCGAAATTTGGTACACATTTAGTCCTTATGACATTGTAAATCCAAGATGGCTGCCACCACAAAATTTCCACATTATAATTTTTTAAATAGCTTAGAAAATTGAACTTTGAATCAAAGAGCTAATTGATATTCTTTTGAACGAAAAACTCAGCATCCGCAAAAACTAATTATCCGTATGTTTATGTTTTATTAATGTTCATAGATTTAGTATGTCGTATGTCAAAAATAAATCAAAAGAATGTTTTGCCACAAATGTCTTCACACGCTGCGCTCTCACAAAACACACAACTATGTTCTGTTGGGTCTTAAATTGTAATTACTGTTGTTGTATCGTCGGGGCGTAGCAGTGGCGTAGCGCCCGCCGTAGCGTCATACCGGCGTAGGCAAGACGCAGCACGTGCTGTGGGCCGGCGCGGGCGCGGGCGCGGGCGCGGGCGCGGGCGCGGGCGCGGGCGCGGGCGCGGGCGCGGGCGCGGGCGCGGGCGCGGGCGCGGGCGCGGGCGCGGGCGCGGGCGCGGGCGCGGCGGCGGCGGCGCTTGATGTAATCGTGGGTCGGTGTTGCAGAAAACCATGTTCATATCTTTCTAGAGACATCGCCGTGTGGCCCCACCGCACAATGCTTCGACTGCATACGAGCGCCTCCGTTAGCAAATTTCCAAATCATGTGCTCAAAATACAAAAATAGCAGTTCGCCGGACGTAGGGTGCATTAAACAGAACCGAAACATCAAATAAATATGTTAATGGAGTCCGAAGTGTAGCGAGGTGCGTTCAAGTACGCTCCTTTGTGCGGGGGAGGAGGGCTAGGTAAACACGGAGCGCATAACTAGCGCGCGGCACAAAGGCCAGCGAATGTCTTATTCAAAGCGGCAATACCGCGGCGCCTAAACAAACAGGAACCGCTTTTCCGGAACGCGATCCGCTCGCGAGGGCCGAGAGGCGCGCGAGCCGGCTCCCGCGCCCGCTGTTTGCCCGCATTACCATCACAAAGATGAGCGGTCAGCTCTCGAACTCCACTTCGCATTAAAATTATAAATTATAGCAAACACTCGAGACCGAGCTGTGGAGTTCATCTCACGAGACGGCGGGCGGCCGGACGTCCGCCTTCGCAGAGCCTTTCTGTTCCACTGAGAATGCATGAATACCAAATTACATACATTTCTAATGTCACATAAAAGTAGCCACAGCTGCCTTGTCGGATTAAAGTAATATTAAACGTCACCCTCAGAGTTGACTGGTTCCTCGCAGTGTTTTATTTCACAGACTATTAGATATTAACTCTTAGCTAGTGACAACTTTTGTTTCGGCCACAACTCTTCCGCACAATCAGTAGTTGCGGCCAGTCGGTCACCTGGACAAGGTGGCAGAGAGAGGACCGCAAAGCGAGATTCGCTCCAACTTTCCGTTTCGAATCGCGCAGCTACCAACGAACTTTTTTATAAATCGAAATCGACGTTAGAATTCGCGCATCGGTGCCGAACCCGACGCTCCCCTTTTACTATTAAAAAAATTAAACAGCTTTTAAACGTACATCGCGTTCGGCGAAAGCGAAAAAAACTACATCTCAGGTAATCGTAATAATGGCGCAGCGCGCGAAAAAAATTCACTAAGGGCGGAAAAAGAAACGGATTCGAACAAAAAAAGGGAATTTTTAATTCGCCACGTGAGGGGTGCACGGGGGGTGCGCAGGGCACGGGGCAGGGCGCGGGTCGCGGCGGCGCCGGGCCGCAGTCGCGCCGCTCCCGTCGCGCCGAGCGGACCTCGATCAGATTCATCCCGAGCAGCCTGAAACCCGCAACGAGCGATGGTGCTATCAGCGTGCGTGCGCGCCGCCGCGAGGCCCTACTGCGCCGCCTACCGTGAGTACCGCCACCGCCGCCACCGCCGCCGCCGCTGTACGCGGCTCTGATCGCACACTATTGCCACATTGATCGGATTTCACTTTAACTTGCTTATTCTCTGCTCGGCCGCAGCGAGGCAAGCTTTGCTTATGTCGATATCGACCTTTCAACTTCACAAACAATTGATACGAGCCATTAATTCCTGCCTTTACTAATTTGATATATGAGTATTTTAGCAAAATAGGCAATTATGCAAACATTAGCGCCAGGCAACAGGCCCGGCAACCTTTGCCTTTGCCCCTTTGCCCCTTTGCCCCCTTGATACAGGTGTTACAATTTAAATTTATGTTTCAAATTCCGACTACACACTAACAACGGTCGGTCGGTTCGCTTTCTCCGCCAGCCTCCTGCACCTCACTCTGTCCTCGGCCACAAGATCTTCGCCTGACAGAGCGTAGTCGCCTATGTCTTACAGCAGTCCACGTTATTGTGCCTCTGGGTTCAGTGAAAGGTGACAAACGAACAAGCTGCTATCTGAATTCGCCAAAATAGCGAAGTGAGCGCTATCCATAGACATCCACATTTCCAGATGCGTTGCCTACCTTTAATTGACAGAGGATTGGGCGCACAGTAAGATGATATTTCCCCTTCCTATGCGAAAGCAGATAGGGGAGAAACCTAAAATTAGGCCTCCGGTGAGCACACTCCTCAATCGAAACGCGTAATTACTTCCACTTCACGCCTGTCTTCTGTGTGGTCGTGGTATTTCATAGGCCATTCGTGCAACATATTTAAAAGTTGCGGGCTCTACCACTGTTAAAGGGAAAATGCGAGCTCTGCCGCGATTTACCCCTGAGTCTTTGACGGGAAAGGAGAAGACGAAATCCCCAACTAACAGCGAAGCGTTTATAAACATATCGTAATGAAATTTTCAATCAGAATATAAAGGACGGCTCGCATTTATGCGCGATTTTTATTACGGTTATGTACTTAGCTGCTAGTCTACTAGTCTTTAATGAATAAGCAACTAAAAAACAAAAAGAATGTTGTTGAAATTTTTTAACTTTTGATTTAGGTTTTGAGTTGTGAGACAGGAATATGCTCGGTACTTGTTTATTAACATTACCTCTACTTGCGTTTTGTTAGCAAAAACTTTTGGTGTCTTTGACATCGCCTACGTTTGTACATTTATTTGTATGGTTTTTGTGTGTAATTTCATTGCCTAAATAACTGAACTGATTCTGACCAGTATGATACAGTGTCACAGAGTAGCATATCCATAACAGACACATAGAGTGGACCTATGACATTCTAAATTACTGAAAAACGTGTTAGAATTTCACTTCCCATAACTGTTTTTTTCATTACGTCAGGAGTGTATTGTTTTTTAATGTTGTCTTATGTTTTATCGTAGAATCGAAATATTTCTTTTTCGGAAAATCCACACTTAGTTTTCCCATGTCGCTATTTCTGCCGCTTAGTATACTAGCCTTTAATATGGGTTACCAAAAGTGCTTCGGTATAAGTACGTTGTAATTTTTTATTTGTCAAGGTCGCATTTCGAAAGCCTGAGCATAATCACATTTCAATAATTATGATTTCAGGTAATGTCTCTATACGAGTAGGTACATAAATATGCGTGCTATAAAACAGTTGACATTTGATTAAGCTAAAATGTATTAAAGACATTGTCTAAGGTTTTTTATGTTTAGGCCCTTAGACTTTACTGATAAAATATCAAGTATTTTTATACCAAAAAGAAAATTTAAAATGTCAAATATTTGCCGCCGTCTCCGCCTGCACTAGCGGAGCTGGTAATTTAATACAATTCGAAGATATTCGCAGAAGGATTGAAACGTGCGATAAAAAACGAACATTTGTTCATTTTTAGATATGTTGTAAAAAAAATAATCCGAGGCGACAATCCGCGGGCGTGGGGGGGAGCGGGGGAGGGGGGAGGGGGCGACTCGCAAAAAAAGTCACGATGACGATTCAATAATGTGCACTTTTTTACATTTTGCGATTGCAACTGCACGAGCGCACGGGGATTAGCGGCAGTGGCGCAGCGGCGTGGGCGCGGGCGCTCGGCATTCGGCAGGTAGCGGCACCGGCATCGGCATTACGTCTATTTTACGTTCCTCATTACTATTTTTGTCGTTGTCATTTTTCTTTGTCAAATTGATATTAGCAGTTATACAGTAAAAATATTTAGGTGTGATGTAAGCGAGAATATTCGTGGCTGTTCCAAATATTCATTTATGATTATTGAAAGCTTTGCGAGATGAGGAATGTTGCTTAATGATGAATGAGTATGTCGTGGGCCGAAGAGGGATTAAGTTCACGATGCTGCAGCACAGCGAGTGGAGTCGATGAAGGTCACATGTATGGACAAGTGCAAGGACGCAAGACTTGGGGTTGTTAGGTGGTGCCGAAAACGGCGGGCTATCCGAATGCGAAGGTGTATGGAATTAGCGAGTAAAGTGTACGACGATGGGTCCAAATTCGTTCGTAACCTTACCCGACCTCTTTGGGCAGGATTACGGCTGTGAGTGTTATGTTTGCGTGTAAAAGAGATTAGGAGCACACGCGGTCGTCAGTGTTGCATCGTCACCACCTCTGATTATCCAATTAATCGTTCCTATAATGACTTAATCTGGTTACTCCCCCTCAAACAAGGCACATTGAGTGTACTAGTTTTTGTCAATTTGGACAACGGAGACTACACTTTCATTAGCGGCCCCTTTACCGGAACTTTACGTTCTTATACTAATGCTGATTGTTGATGTTATATTATCACGCTCTGTTCGTCTGTTTCAGAGGAATCCGGTGATCTCATAAAGTCGCCATCGCCGCCGCCCAGCCACGGTGAGTTTTTACACCCAGCCTCCGCCTGTCCAACAAAACAAAGTATACGCCCTCATGCGGTCGTATTGAAACATGCTGACGATAATTATTACAAGAACCTTATGCACGCATAATATAAATGGTTGGGGAACGATCGGGGCGCCATCGATCCCGGTAATCCCTCGCGGGCCGCAAGGTGCCGCCGCAGCCAGCCAGCGCCAGCCGCCGCGGCCCGCGCACAGCACGCGTCGTTTGCCGCCGCGGCTCGCACGCGCCGGGCAAAAAAATCCCGCAACCCTTCTACGATCCACTTTAAAGAAAATGATCGTGTACAATGATATCTTTGTCCCCTCGGCGTCTTTATTGCGCCCCGCCTTTAGTGTATTAGACGCCGCCGTATGATGATTGCTTCTCGTCCGCATTAACTTCTTCTAAAATTATGATTGAATATTACTTTGAGGCTCTTTTTGTCGAGTATTCTGTTAATTTCGTAAGAAGAGTCTTACCTTCAGAGGGGCCATTAAAGCAAAGCCATGGTTTACACACAAATAAAATCTGTTGAAGACATTTTGATATATTTGAAGAAATGTAAAAAATCAGCGTCAACCAAAGGCATCAATTTTAAAAACCCCCAACGCTCAATCTAATCAACTTGGTTACGCCATCTAAAATGCCAGAAGTCGCGGATGACAGCTAGTAATAGTACGACCTATTTGTAATATAATTTTATATATTATTACATAAAACATACATAATATTATGTAAAAGTATCAAAGCGACGTGCGCGCATTTACATGTAATATCCGGAGCGGCGGCGCGGCGGGTCGCGCGCGTTCACACTGCTTCATCACTATTCATCATATTGTCTATCAGAATAATGTATTATACACGTAGAGAGGCATATTTGGAGCGTCCGGAAATTACGTGTAAAGTACATTGGACGTCCATAGATTCTTTGGTTGAATAATATTCAACACAAATTACAAACATCAGATAATGTTTAGTTTTGGCGATAGAGGGCTTCTAAGATGATAAATGTGTTTAAATTGTTTTTTACAAAAGTTCCAAAATATTGCTTCTATTAATTTAGGGGCACGCGGACACGCGACAATAACGTATCGTTACACATTTATCTTTAAAACTCGTTACATTTTCACACATAAATGTATATAACATATGCCTCATAAATTTCACTTAATTATATACCAATTTCATCACAAATTTCTCGCAAAACAAATGTTGTCACTAAACGTGAAATATCGTTAGTCATAAAATGTGTGGATGTTTTCTTCTCTTTACTTATTTTAGACGTTGGATCAAAACGAGTTACACGTGATGTTGGTGATTGCAGACGGCTCGGCGAGCGGCGAGGGCGACGGCAGCGGCGACGAGCGCCCGCACTCCGCGCACTCCGCGCACTCCGCGCACTCGCCGCACTCGCCGCACTGCGCCCCGCCTCGCGCACCGCTGCCACGCGGCACTCTGCCACCGGCCAGCGTCGCCGCCACCGCCGCAACCGCAGCCGTTTTGGTAAGATGGCGAAGTGACCGCTGCCCATTGACATTGCAATATGCTAGAAGCTTGTTGTAATGCGTTACGCAACTTAACTACCTATTTATTCAAAGTCAGGCAACGCATCCTTAGTTACCTTGGTGTTGTCTACACTTGGCGTTAGATTTTCGACGAGCAGCTACTCTTTTGTCCTATAAACCAATGAAACTGATCGCTGGGTGTGTGTTCGCATGCGCCGGCGCAGAGTGCGGTGCAGAGTGCGGCGCAGAATGCGGCGCAGTGCGCGGCGCAGAGTGCGCCAGGCGCGGGGGGTGCGGGGGGTGCTTTGGCACAGCTGCAGCAGCTGCTGCTGTCGCAGCACGGAGCTCACTCACTGCTACTTCACACGCAGGTTCGTTTCAAGTAAAATTATAACTATCAAGATTTTCGCAGAGAGCTAATTTAAGTGACACGAAATTTGATCTCAGACAAATTAAAAAAGTATTCGACAAAGCGGACCGTACGTCGAATACAATTGTAGCGGTCTCAAGCTCGGGATTATTCGCGAACTCGAGCTTGGGCTAAGGCAGGTTGTTTGGGCGCAGGTGCAGCAGGCGGTGGCGCAGGCGGCGGCGCAGCAGCTGCGGCAACTGCAGGCTCGCGCCTGTCTCCCGCCCCCCGGCTCGGCAGGTCGGTGCCATCACATCAAATGCTCATTCTATGACTAGTTCGGCCGTGTGCTTTCCGACGACGATCCGTCCTTTGGCTTCATCTCTTTATATCCTAATAAAGTTAACGTTATAGCATACTGTGGCGAGGAGGCGAGATCGCCTTCACCGCGACGGACGCCCCCGGGCGCGGGCGCGGGCGCATTCCTGACGCCGCTAACGCCGTTGACGCCGCTCGCCCCACTGACGCCGCTGACGCCGGGCCCGGGGCGCGCGCGTTCCCCCGGCGCCTCGCGCACGCCGCTGCACGCGCATGCGCACAAGCCGCGCGCGCTCGAGCCCGCCGCCGACGACACGGCCGACTTGGAGGAGCTCGAGCATTTCGCCAAGACCTTCAAGCAGCGCCGCATTAAACTCGGTGAGCCTTCGCGGCCCTCGCTTACGTCGGGTGTCGTCCACCATATTTTTTAATTCGCCGCCGTCTGCTTTTTCTAACCATCCCGTTACTCGAGGAGAACTCGAGGTTATTGGCCCGTCTGGACACATGTGGGCAAGTGCAGGCTGCCCCACACTTGCCCACACGTGATTGTCTGTCCAAAGTGTGTGTCACGTCTTGTCAAATCCATCCAGGGTCGTATCATCGTCGCCTCTCATTTATCTACGGCCATCGATGCTCGTTGCCGCTCGAGCGTTACGCCGTCGATCCTTCGATTGTCTCGTAATCGAGTGCGGTCGCTAAAGAATTTAGAATAGAAGTCATGTGAGGTATACGAATTTCGCAGGGTTCACGCAGGGCGACGTGGGGCTCGCCATGGGCAAGCTGTACGGTAACGACTTCTCGCAGACGACGATTTCGCGCTTCGAGGCGCTCAACCTCAGCTTCAAGAACATGTGCAAGCTGAAGCCGCTGCTGCAGAAGTGGTTAGAAGACGCGGACTCGTCGCTGGCGGGCGGCGGCGCGGCGCCTGGCGCGGGCGCGGCGCTGGCGGAGGCCGTGGGCCGTCGCCGCAAGAAACGCACCTCCATCGAGTCAGGCGTCCGCGTCGCACTCGAGAAGGCCTTCCTCCACAACCCCAAACCCACCAGCGAGGAGATCGCCGCGCTCGCCGACGCCCTTTGCATGGAGAAGGAGGTCGTGCGCGTCTGGTTCTGCAACCGGCGACAGAAGGTTAGCTCGCGAATGTATTCCTCTCGACTCACTTTCTCACTTTTCAAAATTAATAACGATGCGGCACCGATAATATCACGACGAACTGTACGACGAGATTGACAGTTTCGATGAAAAAACAATTATGGTTTGTAAAATCCTTGTTTGTTCCGTTTTAAACAGCGTAGCGACGCTAAATATTCCCGGCGCGTTCGACAGATGGGGAGGCGGTGCGGGGCGACGGCGGGGCGCAGCTCGGCGCCGCGCCGGGCCCGCGCCGCGCCGCACGCTCTCCTTGACGATTCACATTATTTACAGGAAAAGCGAATAAACCCTCCAGCGGGCGAGCCGGGCTCCGGGCCCCCGGCCGGGGGCGGCGGCGCGCTGCTGCCGGCCCTGCACGCGCTCGCGCCGCACGCCGCGCACGGCCAGCTCAGTGCGCACGCGCACGGTCAACACGCGCACGCGCACGCGCACGGCCCGCACGCGCTGCAAGCGGCGGCGCTGCAGCCGCTGGCGCTGCTAGCGCGGGCGCCCCCTCGCGACTGATACTCCGCACATATCCTGTCTTTGTAAATAGCCGGCCGGCGCCCGGCGCCCGGCGCCCGGAGCCCGGCGCCCGGAGCCCGGCGCCCGAAGCCCGGCGCCGGACTGCAATATTGTATATAGGTGTATATCGGCTTCGGCCCTAGTGACTAAGTTTATATTATGTGAATTTTATTTATGTTCGGCCGCGGCCTGTACAGAGCTCATATCACTTGGCGCACGACGCGTATGTAAGGATGTGTAGAAAACTATCTATGTGTTACAATAAAACATGACATAGATGAACCTGCCTTTTATTTGTTTAGTTAGTACTCTCTGACCACTGAAACTGGAATGGTACACAGAATGTGATAAGTTACCGTTATTAGAGACATTGAACAGTTAGCCTCAGCTACAATTTTTGTGACAAACGCTTTCGTATCGTCATCATCAATTAGTATGAGATTTTAGGTGTACGGCGGTCGTTGCGCCGGATAAACGACCCGTTGTGAGCTGCACAATTTCACAAATATTCCTGATAAGTCCACAAGATCAACAGAAAAAAGAATAATAATATTTTTAGGTCAATTCCTTAGTATCTTTTATTTACATTAGTTAAGGTTGAATGTCATATTTATTTATATCAAATTAACAGCTCCAAAAATAATTTTCAGTTTCTATCTGTAAAAATAACGATACTTCCACACCAACTCCCACCCCCACTTTCGACTCCTTACAACCCCTTTATAAAGTAAGTCTACGTCCTTTCGCAGACTGTAGACTATCTGTGTACCAAATTTCATTTATATCGGGACAGAAGTTTATGTCGTGACAGCGAGACAGACTGACAGAGTTACTTTCGCATTTATAATATTAGTAAGAACTAGCTTCCGTCCGCGCGGATTTAAAAAATACACAAATATATATGCCTATGTGTTCTTCCAGACTATTTTCTACATCCATTCCAAATTTCATCAAGATCCGTTGAGCCCTTCTCGAGATACCTAACTAAACATCCATCCATCCATCCATCTAAACATTCGCATTTACAATATTAGTATGATAGTAAGGAACAGTAAGGATGTCAGTCCACTGCTGGACACAGGTCACATGGAGGTCCGTAGTCTCTGTCTACCACCCTGGGTTACGGACTGAGTTATGTTGCTGTTGGTGATAATGAAAGTATAAAAATAGTGATTTTTTTATTTAAATTTGGGAATGCAATCTTATAAAAGCGAAAGTTTAGATGGAGGGATGAATGTTTATTTGAGGGTATCTCCGGAACTGCTCAACGAATCTTTATAAAATTTGATACAGATCTAGAACATATAGGCTATTTTTAATTCCGCGCCGGCGGAGTCGCGGACAAAAGTTAGTATTTGTATAAAATTGCACGATCTACAATTGTGTCGTATGCAAATAGATAAAACTTAACATATGAATTAAAATACTAAAAAATCTCACGTTTTTTCAACTTTCACATTTAGTACCTACTTTTTTATCGAATCATGCTCGAAGTCGACTAATCTATTTATAAGTAATAATAATAAGGTGTTCCTGAGCGGCGCTGATCCTCATGACTCATTTATGATCCTCATGATCTGATCCTCATGATCCTCTGAACTCATTTTTCCTTCAAGTCCATTTTAATAGAAAAATTCGTAAATGATTTCAAAGTCTTTGTTTATATGATAACATATGCCTTGCTGAAATGTCGTAAGTCGGCATACCGCGAAATACAACTCTTATATATAAGTTGTCATGATGCAAGTGCAACCCAGGCCAGGGGTGATATGTTTTAAAATTTATTTATTTAAGTCGTGAGTCTGTACAACGAAGCACTGCGCCTACTGTTGTTGCTGATATTAGGAAAGCAGCGCCATCTTCGGGAATGCGTCAAATACTTTATATTCACTGCCGCTGCATGAATTATTTATAAAACACAATAAAAGATGTCGCTGTTATATATATACCTGGAGCCTGTGGAAGTTCCACATATTTCTTGGTCGAACGAAAATATGATTTACCTTTATTTAAAGTTGCATTGTTTGGGCGCTAGAGAGCTTTAAAGTTTGCTAATTATTTTACCTCTATTTATTCAAATATCTCGAAAAGTTTTATAGATATAATCTATATTGAAAACATAGTTTTTATTTGATAAAATACTTCTTTTTGTAAACATTTGTTAAAAAATCAAAATGGGGCTCGACATTTATTTTATTTATTTATTTATTTACATGGCAGACTTAGAGCTAGAAAACAACAGTATTATAAACAAGATAGTTAACATACAGCTAATTACAAGTCCACACTTATAGCATTGGCTTAGTTAATTTGTCAGTCAGCACAGGAAATATAAAAGTAAGTAATTAAATTTACTGCTCAAGTTATTTGAAAAAAGCTCGGCTAAGGCAACTCCTCGCTGAGGACACACTAGTTGCAAATGGGTCTATATCATGCTTCTTGCACAGTATGTTGAAACTGGAGCTCGCACGCACCACGCACGTATTCTGCCTGTAGTTGGTTGACGCATACGGTACGCTTATGATGGGATTGTATCGACGGGATTTGCTAGGAACGCTAAAGTTGATTTTGGATAGTAATTCCGGACAGTCAATATAATTTTTTAATATTTTGTGGACGAACATAAAATCGGCAGTCTCACGACGGTTGATAAGCGGCAATAAATGAAATTTTTTACAAAGTGAGATGTAGTCTTTAGAGTGATAAGGAATTCTTTGGTGAAAGCAAAGGAACTTAATGAATCGTTTCTGAATATTTTCTAACCTGTCAATATATTTATGGTATCGGGGATTCCAAATTTGCGACGCATACTCTAGATGGCTTCTGACGTAGGTACAGTAGAGTATTTTAAGAGTGTACATATTTGTTTTTATGACAGACATGTCGAAACATGTCTGTCATAAAAACAATCAATCAGTACATTTTTCTAAAATCTTATGCGGTTCATTGTTTTCCATGACCAGTTAGTTACTTAGTAAAATAAGTGAAGATGCAAATGATAATAAACAGCCATAACTTAGGTCGATTACAATTAATATAAACAATTGTATAAACACTGTAATGTGATACTTAAATTTTGATAAAATTTTTGGTAACGTTATCTTCTAGTTCCACAGTTAAGCGCTATGTACAGCGCTTAACTATAGAAACATTATTTTGTGCCAATTCCGCTGGACAAATCAAAATTTTAACAGAGAACAAAAATCTTGTAAATTAAACTTTCTATCTTAAAAAAAAGTTGACAGAGATTACCTATAGAGGGAGGGGGAAGTTTCAAAAACATGATTGATTATTGTTTCAATATTCGTGTTTTTGATCCTCTTCTAGGTTTTATGACAAAAGTTTGTTTTACAAAAAAGGTGTTGTAGTTTATGAAACAAAAACCGTGTATTTATAACATGAATAAAATCTATGTTACACTTTTTGAGATATTTGAATAAATTCGAATTTTTTAAAATTTAGTTTCACAAAGATTTTAGTAACATTTAACGGTACTATGTTATCATGGTTAAAATTTTATACCTTAAAAATTCATAAGCGTGATTTAACAACAATAGCTTAAGTTACTTCCGCACACCAGGAACAAACGCGGCCTTGCAGACAGACATACAGACGGACAAAAATTTAAAATTGGTTTAGCGACGCAAATTTGGATAACGTAACAATCCTACGAGTTTAATTTATAATTTACTAGCTGTCCCCGGTAACTCTGTCCAACTGTATTCTACATGTATACAAAATTTCATCTAGATCCATGCAGCCGTAATAAACATAAATCTATCCATCGCATTTATAATCTTAGTAGGATATTAGCAATTGTTTATTAGTAGTATGCACTCCTGCTAGTGATGAGCCGTGAACTATTATCATGTGTAATAGTGGCTTAATTAGGTATTCTTGTATGTTCCGGGATACGAGTATGAACGATGTAATGTAAAGAGCAACGCAATGCAGAGGCGGCGGCAGCGGCGGTGGCGGCGAGCAGGCTCGGACGCTCGGGGGGGTCGCGGAGTGAGTGCGCCCCCCCTTCGGCCCGCCGCACGCTGCGATGTCGAGCCGCTGGCCGTCGCCGTCGGTTATCAGTATCACGTTATCGCATCGCGGCGACGGCCAGCGCGCGCTCACCTTGCACCGCTGCTCATCTTGACGCGCACGCGGCGTATCAGCACCGCTATCGGTGCGCGATAAGATACGCCGGCGAGCGCTTCGCGACCCGCGCCCCGCGCCTCGCGCCCCGCAGTGAGGTGCGCCGCGAGGACCACGGGCCTGCGCCGAGAGCAGCGGGCAGCGGGCGGCCGCGCGGTGAGAGGCGAGCTATGAGGAGCAAAGATCGCCTGGACGAGCTGCGCAAGGTGAGTGCCTCCTCGGCCGTGCCAATGACGCCACGTACCTACCTACACACGTGCACTTACTATTGCTTGCATACTATCTACATGCTTGTATACTTTAAAATGTCTATGAACAGTATTGTGTGTGCATTATTACGCACCTCTATAATATTTAGGTCATATCATTACATTAAAAAAAACGAAATACTGACATTTCAAACTGCACTTAACTATCCGAGCGATTTAATATGATAGTTAATTAAAGTAATATGTTGTAAAAGCGGCATCAGTAGGTCAGGTGCTGACTGTCATTATTATTGTTATACACGTGTGTGTTAGCGCTAGCGGTTGATGGACATGCGCGTGAGTGTGAGCTGCGAGTGCGCTCCACTGGCTCCACTGCTCCACCGCTGCACCGCTCCGCCGCGCCGTCGCCCGCGCCCGCCGCGAGTGCGCTCATCGAGCGCATCGGCAATTAAATTTTTTCAGAACTATATATATATTATAGTCAAATATAAAAGCTCCGGGACTTCTAGGTTTAGTTAGCCTACACCTCAGATTTGACGTAAACTGTCATAATACATTAAACCTACATATAGTAGGTATGTCTCTGTCTAAAATTCAGCTTAATAACCATCACACCGAAATAAATCAATAATTTGATTAGACTACACAAAAATAGAATAGACGAGAATTCATTAAATGCTGTCATTGCAAAAGCTGACAAAAAATGCAGACGCACATGTTACGTATACGAAGATATTCAAATATGTAAATTATGTAGTTTATATAATATTATGTCAAATGTTTTTGAAGGTATGCTTGTATATGACTTGTGATAATGTGTGGCTTTCTAGTTGATTGAAGTTGATTCTAGTTGACACTTACATACAAGATATATATATATATATATATATATATATATATATATATATATATATATATATATATATATATATCTTGTATGTAAGTGTAATATGTAACAATATTTCTTATATAAAATAGACACTATTTTAAGGTTGCCGGACCCGCAGAGTGCGGAGCGCCGGCGCCTGTGCTGCCGCTGCCGAGCGACATCGCCGACCTGCTGCAGGAGGTCAGTCACGCACGCGCACGCGCACGCGCACGCGCACACGCATTTCGCGAGAGTCGCGGGGATTGGCGTTCCGTCTGCGTCGGCGTTACTGTTACTGCGATTTAATATGATGCCGCTGGTAAAAGATCCGCGAGCACGTGAAAGCTAGGGTTTCTGTGTGCAGACTAGTTATATGCCAATTTTATCTAAAGTTTTCTGTGATGTGGGCCTCTTATCTGAAGCAGGCGCGAGTCAGTTCGTCGCCGACCGGTGTGGTAACGTTACAGGTGGAGGCGATATCGAGGTGGATAGACGAGGTGCGCGGCGACTCGCAGCTCATCCGCCGCCTGCACTCTGACCCCACATACCACGCCAACAAGCGTACGTAAACTATTTCCACATATTAAGTAAATGTATACTGACTACTAACGGGTCGCAGTCGCGCGTGCGCTCGCCATGGCCTCGCGCCCAACGCTCTAATACTTTGTGTAAACCTTAGATTGCCATCGCGCTCTCTAATAAATCCTTATGTAAAGGCGACTCCTCACGCTAGGTGTTCGCATCAAACAGCCACAATATCCTAACACGTGCCAAACACCGATCATAAGCACACAACACAAACAGGCAGGATGAAAGTCTGTTGGGATTGGGAATATGTAAAGATTGTGTGAATGATTAAGTTTTGTTAAAAAAAACTATGAGTAAGTAAAATAATTAGCAGATATAATTAAACAGGCTACCGGATGACAGAATTTTACGCGAACGAAGTCGCGGGCACAGCTAGTAGTTAATACAGTTCGTCGACGCTATGCGATTCAATTACGTGTCATTGTCACTTTATTAAAAGTTATGTTGTCATCACTGGTTATAATCCGGTGGTTGTTTTTTTTTTTTTTTAGACGCGTTTTTCACAAGTATATTGTCCATCGAATTAAGGCGTTCCGATTCCGAAAAGTGAGACGCGGTCTCGTCAAATTTATGTTTGAATTTATTTATAAAGAAATGTGTGCGTTCGCGTTGCAGATGTACAGGATCAGTTGGACGCTGCGGTGACGCGCGCGCATGCAGCGGGCCTCAAGCTGTGCGGCGCGCTGCGGCAGCTGGCGGGGCGCGCGGGCGCGGCGGGCGCGGCGGGCGCGGCGGGCGCGGCGGGCGCGGCGGGCGCGGCGGGCGCGGCGGGCGCGGCGGGCGCGGCGGGCGCGGCGGGCGAGGCGGGCGCGGCGGGCGAGGCGGGCACGGCGGGCGCGGCGGGCGAGGCGGGCGCGGCGGGCGCGGCGGGCCGCATGGCGCGGCTCCAGTACGCGTGCGCGCGCCGTAGCTGCGCCGCCGCGCTGGCTGAGCACGCGCAGCTGCTGCAGCTCCTGCGCGATGATCGCGCGCGGCTGTTGCATGAACAGATCAAGCTTAGTATGATACAAAATGAATCATTTTAAAGTAAAGTACAGTTACAGTTATATATACTAGTACTGTATCCAAAGACAGATACATTTTATAGTGTTACTTTTAACTATCATATTGATTGGGTGCACGAATTGGCGAGCTCGACCGGTGAAATACCACGACCACACAATAAGTCAGGCGTGAAGTGGAAGCAAACCCACGAAATTGCACTTCGCTTCGAATTGTAGACTGAATTATGTATTTTTACTTCACGTTGCATCGCAAGTGATATTATATAAATCCCATATTATATTACACATTATATAATGTACAAACCACATGGATGACATGCAATTTAAATTTTCATAAAGTGGTGCGTGATTTAACGGGAAGTTTGGATCTAGATCGCATTACTCATTTTAGTACCGTTGTTTTGTTAGAATCAAATTGTACTAATTACCAAAACTTGAACTCCGCGGTCGGCGACCTCTCCCCACCTCCGATACAATGCAGCAGTGATGCAATACTTCTTCACACTCTGGCTGACTGTCAGCCGTAAATTCACTTTTTTTTTTGTATTAATAAACTAATAATTTACAGCAAACCTAACCTTGTCGGAGGAGGAGTGCGAGCAGCTACTCGACTCTAACAATGTAGCGCTGTTCGTCGACAACGTAAGTGAGAGGAGAAAGAGCCGCGTCAATGCCGCGAAGGCGCCCCAACGGCGCAGCGTCACCGCTACATCACCGCTTCTCAACACCAAGGGCCTAGTCTATTTTATTCTACATCATTTTTAAAACTAATTACTTCAAAATGCAATGTGCCGAGTGATTATGACATGATGAGGCATATAACAAAAGGGCGGTGGACTCGATTTGCCGGTGAAATAAGTGTAAACCATGTTAAACAAATTATCCGCCTGGTGCTGAAGAACGCAAGTTGATCTGAAAATTTGTATTTGAAAATTTAATTGATTTGATTTTTTGTTCATTCTTTATTCATTAAAAAATCTACTACTAAATATATACAGTACCATGACTAATACCACACTACTCATGATGTACGTGTTAAAATTAAAACTTCTTAATGTCCAAAACTGAACACGTATCTATAGTCTTTGCAGCTGCAAAATTAAATAAATGCTAAGTAAACTACTGGCAGCTTGAATATTGCCATAATACTGGTCGTAGACAAGAGACAAGTTGAGTTACTCGCGAGGCGTGCTGACGGCTGAGTGCCGACTGCTGAGTGCCGACTGCTGAGTGCCGACTGCTGAGTGCCGACTGCTGAGTGCCGACTGCTGAGTGCCGACTTGTCTGCATGTGTGCAGGTACGCGCGCAGACGGCGGAGGCGCGGCGCGTGCTGCGTGACGCGGAGGCTCGGCGCAGCGAGCTGGCGCGGGCCGAGGCGGCGCTGCGCGAGGTGCGCGACCTCTTCGTGCAGCTGTCGCACCTCGTCGCGCAACAGGTCTCAGATATCCTTCACCTCAGCTTAGCTTACACGAGCCGTCGCACAATTCTAAAAATGCTCGGAAAACATGTGACAAAATCTTTTATTCAAAAAGTTATTATTTTCAACATTATAAGATTTTACAATTATCGACAAGACTTTGTCTACGTTATTCCTTGTGGAGAAAAAAGAGAAGGAACAAATGAAAACACTCGCCAGTGGGATATTATGAGTCACCATTTGGTCACTTTTAAGACGCTTCTGTTTTCGTCCCCGCTTGTAGGCATGTAACATGTTTGCAGTGTAATATTTTTAGCAAGAACAAATCGACAGCGTGGAGTACTTCGCGCTGCAAGCCAGCGAGCACGTGGAGAGTGGCGGCCAGGAGTTACTGCGCGGCTCCGTCGGCCGCAGGCGGGCCCGCAAGGTCAGTGCGCGTCCCTCGCTCATCGTTCTTATTGGTCTTTGCCTCTGTGACCTTCCACTGTGATACAATTCTTATTATTCGTTCATTATAGTAATTAGAGTTGTAATGGAACCTCACCGCCGCCTCGTCTTAATTACTAGTAAAGTTTGTGTAAGAAATTGTACAATATACCAACCTGTTTGTCAAATAAATACCTATTTTGTACATTCCATTTCAATTCAAATTTCAACTTTTTTTTTTTAAATATTTGCCAAGTATACTATATAAACATGATTTTAATGTTTACAAGATTAGATACTAAATGAACAACAAACCAAAATAAAAACGGTTTTCAGCTCTACGCTTCTTTGGCTCCTCCGAACTGAGACACTTCACCTCCGCATCCGCTTCCTTTAAGAAAGCCTCCGTTAATATTCTAATAATAACATTTAGTGCAGACATCGTGACAAAAACACAACTAAAACTACTATTTTTTTTTTATTTTTTTTTTTTTTCAGAAGAAAATCGGTCTTGTCATTTGCTTGGCGTCCGGCTTCTTCATAGTGCTGTTTGTGCTCATATATACGTAACACGAGTACATCATGAGTCTCAACATGGACACCTCACATTCCCTGGCCGGATGGCGGAGAAAGCTGGACAATGGATCGAGACGACTATTGCTAATTGTTATTTATTGTATTTTAAGATTACTAGTCATTTTTGAAAATAAAATACCATTCATAAACAAAAAGTTTTTCCATTAGCAACCTTCATTGGCAGCATTTCTGCTCATTGAGTGAAAGGATATAATTTAGGATATAAATATAACTGTTAAACATAATTAATTTTTAAGTACTTAATATGCACTTTACCACTTTTTTATCACTCTTTTCATTTTGTTTCACATTGTATAATCATGTTGTGTACACTCAGATTGGTTTATAACCTAGTTTCTTGAACTTACTTTATGTTATTTTTTAACTATGTAATGGTTTTAAACTGTATTGTGTACCTATTAAAATAAATAAATAAATAAATAAATAGCGGCAGAATTAGAGTTACATAAAAAAAGAGGAAATATAAAATATTTAGTTTTATTTCTTAACAACAGTTAATGTAATATGTTTTGACATTTACTTACAAGACCATCTTAAAAGTTTAATGAAAAAAAAACAAAAAAAAAATTCCCCTTAAAGTTTTACTATAAATGAAACGTCTGTTTAATCGAGTGTTTCCACTTCGTGCTCTGATTAAAGTTTCCATCTGTCCGGGCATGCTGCGATGATGATTCATGTTAATGATTATGTTTTTGTGAGATTATATCCTCGACCGTTAAAAATCGGCAAGCGACACACTAGAGTAGTGAAAGTTAAAATAATATCAATGATAGTACATCTAATGTGCATGTATTGTGTACATGTATTACAATCTATTTTAACTAAAATAATTGAAAGTAACTAACATTATTTAAAGTTTTTTGAAATTGGATTAAAAGTATGGTATTATTAATTTTTTTTTTTTTAATATTTTAAGATTAAATGTTTTTAGTATCTCAACTTACGTGAATTTATTGTTTACAATTTCTTTAACATTAACTTACAAATGTTTAGTATTTTTGTTCCACTTGCTGTAGTAGGTAGGTAGGTAGGTAGGTTTTTTTTTTTTTTTTCTTGGTTTTCCACCCGAGAGTACACCCTCCCGGATGGGAATTTATTCATGTGATTCACAATTTTCATATTTCCTTATGTGCTAGGTGATCTTTTACATATTGTGTCGCAGGGCCCGGGCAGCAGTCATCCTAAGCGATTTGATACTATTGTCTGACTGCTGCCTGCTGCCTGCTGCCTGCTACTCAATAATCGATGAGCGATATCTATCATGTGTCACTGTTTCAAAGGTTGGAGTTTTTCCCCGATTGCAGACAACCATGTCATTTCCGTTGGCTATCTCAATAATTTCATGACCCCTAGCATTTGTCCGTGCACTTCCCCAGGTGGAGTGCCAACCATTAAAGTCCCCCCCTACTATACGATGTGATTTGTCCTTAGCCTTGAGAAAGTCATCTAAACGCTCTAGTGTGTTATATTGATCGTTATCAGGTTCAACGTAGACCGAGGCGATGTAAACACTACGATGTCCCAGGCATATATGGACAACGCTCATGTTAGGAGATGAGTGTTCGCTATCACCCATTACATCACCTAACAGTGGTTTGGTAAATATGCAGGCCTTGACATTGTTGTTGCTAGAACCTGGAAACTGAAAGATGTTTAAACCGCGTATAGGTTTGACTTCCCTGCCAGTACCTAGGTATGGTTCAGAGATAAGCGCGATTTGGTGATTACTAGCCATAAAGTACACAAGGAATTCGTGTGTGCTGTTGCGAGATCTGTCTAAGTTACACTGTATAATTTTTATGTTTCTAACTGGAACCATAGTCGATACGTGAAGTTATTTTGGCTTTCATGGAACGTAGTATTGGGCATCGTGAGTCTGTGGCCTTGTGTTTAGTGTCATTATTAGAATTAAATTTTGCGTTATGGGCCTTACAATTGTAGCAGGTGGGGGCTCCCTTCTTTATACTGGTGGAGCAGGAGTCTATGGGGTGACCGGTCTCGGCGCAGTAGGTACAAGGGCTTTCCTCTGAGGGGCACCTAGCCTTGGTATGTCCAAATTGTAAGCACTTATAGCATTGAAGGAAAGGTGAGAAATCTTGAGCGTGCACACGTTGGTGGTCTACACAGAGGCGGCCGCAGGTGAGGATTTGGCGCCACACTCTGGGGTGAGCTAAAAGAACCGCATTGTATAAGTTGGGGTTGCGGTTATTCCTTTTAAATCGGAGTTTAAGGTCGTCCTCACTGCTGATAAGAGCGGCAACTTCCTCATTTTGATTTTTAATAATTTCGACTAGCTCGTGTGAGGGGGTGTCAACGGATATACCCTTAAGGATGCACATTGGTTTCAGGCATCGAGCCGGCTCCGCTTTCACCTCTGCGCACCCCTCCAGGCGCCTCAATGTGTCGTCGCGTTGGGTTACAGAGTTGAACTCTACTCTTAATTTGTTGTTGGAAATCGCGCGTATACATGCTGGGGCATAACTATGCTGTTTAAATGATGCCTGTTTTTTGAATGCTGTCACGACTTCCTGACGTGTTTTGGAGAGTTGTACAGTACTGATTATAAGTGCCGGCTTGCTTGTAGGAAGGATCGGTGTTGCTGACCCTGAAGGTGGTGCACGGCGCGGTGTGTTAAGGGCCTGGGCATAGGTTGTGCGGTGTGTGGCAGTATTTCTCAGCTTGTTAATTTCTTCGCGCACACAAGCCACAATATCTTCCTTGATGTCATTTAAACCCCCGTAGTTAGGTGGCTGAAGAGAGTGTTGGGGCATGCCTGCGAGTTTGTTTCCGCAACGTTTTATTTCGTCGGCGGCGGACGTAATGAGTTTTTTGTTACTGGCCGTGACCTGTTTCCGCAACGTTTTATTTCGTCGGCGGCGGACGTAATGAGTTTTTTGTTACTGGCCGTGACCGATTTCCCTTCCGAGATTGCCAAGGATATACACTCACTGAGTTTATTTAAAGTGTCTACAAAACTTGTAATGTCAACAACGTCGTCCACTCCAGCAGGGAGAGGAGGGGGTGGTGTATTGTTGATAGGCATTGTATATTAGAGAATTAATTTTGCATCACTATTAAATATATATATAACTAAATAATATTTACATACATTAACACTAGATGACATTTTTTTTTTTTTTTTTTTTTTTTGAGCAATTTTTTATTATATGAAATCACTATATTGGAAAAATGTCAATAAATAAATAAGTCAATTTTGATTTGTAATTACGCAACACAATTTTCTTCTCTTGATATCTTCGGAACTAAATGTCCGATTTTGATGATTCAAACGGTGTTAGAATCAGCTGGCGAAGTAGTTGTCGTCCTTGTTATCTGTGGTTTTATAATATTAACCAGTAGACCGAGAAGTTTTTTCATATTATGAAAATTTTGTTTTTGTTATGTTGCTATTTAAGTCTATTATATACACTAGTTTTACTATTGTTATTTTGTTCACTGCACTAAATTGAAATAATAGATATATAACAAGTCACTCACAACATTCGGTTTATTAATTTATACGTGTGTGAAGATGGAAAATTTTGTAGAAATTTATTTTCTATCGGCAAAAATCTAGATTGATCACAAGAAGCAAGGTTTCATATCGGTGCTCCGAATTATAATTTAAAACAGATATGTTCTCGATCTTGTTTTCGAGGCGTTTCAATTTGAAGTTTTGCACTGAAAAGATTTACAATTTTTCCACTATAACTTTTCACACAGATTGTATTTTACAAAGATTAGTAGGTAAGTAGGTAGGTAGGTAGGTAGGTAGGTAGGTAGGTAGGTAGGTAGGTAGGTAGGTAGGTAGGTAGGTAGGTAGGTAGGTAGGTAGGTAGGTAGGTAGGTAGGTAGGTAGGTAGGTAGGTAGGTAGGTAGGTAGGTAGGTAGGTAGGTAGGTAGGTAGGTAGGTAGGTAGGTAGGTAGGTAGGTAGGTAGGTAGGTAGGTAGGTAGGTAGGTAGGTAGGTAGGTAGGTAGGTAGGTAGGTAGGTAGGTAGGTAGGTAGGTAGGTAGGTAGGTAGGTAGGTAGGTAGGTAGGTAGGTAGGTAGGTAGGTAGGTAGGTAGGTAGGTAGGTAGGTAGGTAGGTAGGTAGGTAGGTAGGTAGGTAGGTAGGTAGGTAGGTAGGTAGGTAGGTAGGTAGGTAGGTAGGTAGGTAGGTAGGTAGGTAGGTAGGTAGGTAGGTAGGTAGGTAGGTAGGTAGGTAGGTAGGTAGGTAGGTAGGTAGGTAGGTAGGTAGGTAGGTAGGTAGGTAGGTAGGTAGGTAGGTAGGTAGGTAGGTAGGTAGGTAGGTAGGTAGGTAGGTAGGTAGGTAGGTAGGTAGGTAGGTAGGTAGGTAGGTAGGTAGGTAGGTAGGTAGGTAGGTAGGTAGGTAGGTAGGTAGGTAGGTAGGTAGGTAGGTAGGTAGGTAGGTAGGTAGGTAGGTAGGTAGGTAGGTAGGTAGGTAGGTAGGTAGGTAGGTAGGTAGGTAGGTAGGTAGGTAGGTAGGTAGGTAGGTAGGTAGGTAGGTAGGTAGGTAGGTAGGTAGGTAGGTAGGTAGGTAGGTAGGTAGGTAGGTAGGTAGGTAGGTAGGTAGGTAGGTAGGTAGGTAGGTAGGTAGGTAGGTAGGTAGGTAGGTAGGTAGGTAGGTAGGTAGGTAGGTAGGTAGGTAGGTAGGTAGGTAGGTAGGTAGGTAGGTAGGTAGGTAGGTAGGTAGGTAGGTAGGTAGGTAGGTAGGTAGGTAGGTAGGTAGGTAGGTAGGTAGGTAGGTAGGTAGGTAGGTAGGTAGGTAGGTAGGTAGGTAGGTAGGTAGGTAGGTAGGTAGGTAGGTAGGTAGGTAGGTAGGTAGGTAGGTAGGTAGGTAGGTAGGTAGGTAGGTAGGTAGGTAGGTAGGTAGGTAGGTAGGTAGGTAGGTAGGTAGGTAGGTAGGTAGGTAGGTAGGTAGGTAGGTAGGTAGGTAGGTAGGTAGGTAGGTAGGTAGGTAGGTAGGTAGGTAGGTAGGTAGGTAGGTAGGTAGGTAGGTAGGTAGGTAGGTAGGTAGGTAGGTAGGTAGGTAGGTAGGTAGGTAGGTAGGTAGGTAGGTAGGTAGGTAGGTAGGTAGGTAGGTAGGTAGGTAGGTAGGTAGGTAGGTAGGTAGGTAGGTAGGTAGGTAGGTAGGTAGGTAGGTAGGTAGGTAGGTAGGTAGGTAGGTAGGTAGGTAGGTAGGTAGGTAGGTAGGTAGGTAGGTAGGTAGGTAGGTAGGTAGGTAGGTAGGTAGGTAGGTAGGTAGGTAGGTAGGTAGGTAGGTAGGTAGGTAGGTAGGTAGGTAGGTAGGTAGGTAGGTAGGTAGGTAGGTAGGTAGGTAGGTAGGTAGGTAGGTAGGTAGGTAGGTAGGTAGGTAGGTAGGTAGGTAGGTAGGTAGGTAGGTAGGTAGGTAGGTAGGTAGGTAGGTAGGTAGGTAGGTAGGTAGGTAGGTAGGTAGGTAGGTAGGTAGGTAGGTAGGTAGGTAGGTAGGTAGGTAGGTAGGTAGGTAGGTAGGTAGGTAGGTAGGTAGGTAGGTAGGTAGGTAGGTAGGTAGGTAGGTAGGTAGGTAGGTAGGTAGGTAGGTAGGTAGGTAGGTAGGTAGGTAGGTAGGTAGGTAGGTAGGTAGGTAGGTAGGTAGGTAGGTAGGTAGGTAGGTAGGTAGGTAGGTAGGTAGGTAGGTAGGTAGGTAGGTAGGTAGGTAGGTAGGTAGGTAGGTAGGTAGGTAGGTAGGTAGGTAGGTAGGTAGGTAGGTAGGTAGGTAGGTAGGTAGGTAGGTAGGTAGGTAGGTAGGTAGGTAGGTAGGTAGGTAGGTAGGTAGGTAGGTAGGTAGGTAGGTAGGTAGGTAGGTAGGTAGGTAGGTAGGTAGGTAGGTAGGTAGGTAGGTAGGTAGGTAGGTAGGTAGGTAGGTAGGTAGGTAGGTAGGTAGGTAGGTAGGTAGGTAGGTAGGTAGGTAGGTAGGTAGGTAGGTAGGTAGGTAGGTAGGTAGGTAGGTAGGTTTTTTTTTTTTTTTTTTTTTTTTTTTTTTTTTTTTTTCGCCGTCCAAATTCTTTCTTGCGTGGCAAGAATTTTTTGTCTTTAATATACCATAGTTTTGTATTTACTAGCCATTTGTTTTCGGCTTTTCCAATTTGTATAATTTTACAATAATTTTCCTACTTGTTTGCCTAAATTTTGCTTTCTTTGTCAATTTTACTTCTACATTATTTTATTGATATCTTGACTCTAATTTATTTTACTATTTTATTTATTTGTTTATTTATTTTATAACTTCATTCCAATTCCTTGCCGACGGCATTATATTTGTTGTTCTTGTTTCCTGAATTATTACATTTTATCTTGTTTTATTTCTATTGTTTGCAATTTTTACAATTTTGAGGCAGAACTGCTCCAGATGCGGTCTGGAGTGTTTATTAGCCATTATTTGAGCAATCGTTGACTCGTTTAATTTTGTACCTGTACTTACTTCCAGATCGCATCTGTCACGATTGTACCTCGGGCATTCTAATAAGAGATGTTTAACTGTTTCAGATACTTCCGGGTCGCATTCGCATGCCGCAGTGTCCTTCAGCTTAAATCTCCACAGGTAAGCCGCAAAACCGCCGTGACCAGTTAGTATCTGTGCCCATAGATTTGTCTTTTCGAAGCACCTCAAAATCTTATATGCTCCGGACACGTCAGGGAAGAACATGCGGGTAACCGCCGCCGTAGCTCCACCTGTGTACCTCTCATTCCATTTCCGGATTGCACCCTCTCTTATACGTCTTTTGACGTAGGTAGGTAGGTAGGTTAGGTTAGGTTAGGTTAGGTTAGGTTAGGTTAGGTTAGGTTAGGTTAGGTTAGGTTAGGTTAGGTTAGGTTAGGTTAGGTTAGGTTAGGTTAGGTTAGGTTAGGTTAGGTTAGGTTAGGTTAGGTTAGGTTAGGTTAGGTTAGGTTAGGTTAGGTTAGGTTAGGTTAGGTTAGGTTAGGTTAGGTTAGGTTAGGTTAGGTTAGGTTAGGTTAGGTTAGGTTAGGTTAGGTTAGGTTAGGTTAGGTTAGGTTAGGTTAGGTTAGGTTAGGTTAGGTTAGGTTAGGTTAGGTTAGGTTAGGTTAGGTTAGGTTAGGTTAGGTTAGGTGAGGTTAGGTTAGGTTAGGTTAGGTTAGGTTAGGTTAGGTTAGGTTAGGTTAGGTTAGGTTAGGTTAGGTTAGGTTAGGTTAGGTTAGGTTAGGTTAGGTTAGGTTAGGTTAGGTTAGGTTAGGTTAGGTTAGGTTAGGTTAGGTTAGGTTAGGTTAGGTTAGGTTAGGTTAGGTTAGGTTAGGTTAGGTTAGGTTAGGTTAGGTTAGGTTAGGTTAGGTTAGGTTAGGTTAGGTTAGGTTAGGTTAGGTTAGGTTAGGTTAGGTTAGGTTAGGTTAGGTTAGGTTAGGTTAGGTTAGGTTAGGTTAGGTTAGGTTAGGTTAGGTTAGGTTAGGTTAGGTTAGGTTAGGTTAGGTTAGGTTAGGTTAGGTTAGGTTAGGTTAGGTTAGGTTAGGTTAGGTTAGGTTAGGTTAGGTTAGGTTAGGTTAGGTTAGGTTAGGTTAGGTTAGGTTAGGTTAGGTTAGGTTAGGTTAGGTTAGGTTAGGTTAGGTTAGGTTAGGTTAGGTTAGGTTAGGTTAGGTTAGGTTAGGTTAGGTTAGGTTAGGTTAGGTTAGGTTAGGTTAGGTTAGGTTAGGTTAGGTTAGGTTAGGTTAGGTTAGGTTAGGTTAGGTTAGGTTAGGTTAGGTTAGGTTAGGTTAGGTTAGGTTAGGTTAGGTTAGGTTAGGTTAGGTTAGGTTAGGTTAGGTTAGGTTAGGTTAGGTTAGGTTAGGTTAGGTTAGGTTAGGTTAGGTTAGGTTAGGTTAGGTTAGGTTAGGTTAGGTTAGGTTAGGTTAGGTTAGGTTAGGTTAGGTTAGGTTTGGTGCGGAGGGCATTGCCAGCCCAGGTCATCGTGATGGGGGACCTCAATGCTAAGTGCGCGGCTTGGGGATCCCCCATCACCGACGTCAAGGGGGCGCATCTTCGGGACTGGGCTCTCTCTATCGGCCTGGTCCCGGAGAACCGGGGCAGCGCCTTCACATGCGTGCGCGCGCGGGGTGGCTCGGTCGTTGACGTAACGTTCGCCACCCCCAATATCGGCGCGCACATCTCGTGTTGGCGCGTCCTGGAGGATGTGGAGACCCTGTCAGATCACTTGTACATCAGGTTCAGGGTCTCCACAGCGCCCCCTGGGCGTCAAATTCGCACGGCGGGCGGCAGAGGCGTCTTCCCTAGGTGGCAGCTGTCACGTCTCGACGGAGACCTGGCAGAGGAGGCCGCAATCGTCTCCGCGTGGGCCTCCGACCCCCCCCAATCCTTGGGGGTCGGAGAAAGGGCTGCCAGGTTCCGTCGGGACTTGACGGCTATTTGTGACGCGGCAATGCCTAGGGCTCGACGCCTCGCGCCCCGAGAGGGGGTGTACTGGTGGTCGCGGGATCTCGCGGCCCTGCGTGCCACCAGCAACGCCGCTCGCCGTGCTCTATCCCGGTGCCGAAGACGTCGACACCGGGAGCCGGGCGAGCTGGAGCGCCTCCAGGCCGAAATGCGTTCGGCCAAGAAGGCGCTCCAAGCCGCCATAGGGGCCGCCAAGGACGCTGCATACTCGGAGTTCTTGGCGGCCCTGGACGCGGACCCGTGGGGGCGCCCGTACCAGATGGTACGGGCCAAATTCAAAACGGCGCCCCCTACGGAGACCATGGAGCCGGCCGTCCTCAGCGCGGTGGTAGAGGGGCTATTCCCAGACAGCCCCCCATTTGAGCCACCGCGCATGACGCAGCAGAGGGCCAACGACGAGGACGACGCCGCCCCTAATCCTCCTCTGATAACAGAGGACGAAATGCTAGGGGCGGCCCGCCGGCTCCAAGGCCCGCGGAAGGCCCCGGGACCGGATGGGGTCCCGGGAAAGGTTCTCCCCATCGCGCTAAAGCACCTCGGGGACCGCCTACGCTGCCTCTTCGACGACTGTCTGGCAGCGGGGCACTTCCCCGAGGTGTGGAAGGAGGGGCGGCTGGTCCTTATAAGAAAAGAAGGCCGCCCCGCGGACTCTCCGTCGGGATACCGCCCGCTGGTGATGCTGGATGAGGCCGGGAAGCTGTTGGAGCGAGTTATAGCTGCCCGGATCATCCAGCATCTAGCGAGGGATGGGCCGCAACTCTCGGTGAACCAATTTGGGTTCCGGTCAGGACGATCCACCTTGGACGCCCTGGCCGCCCTGAAGAAGTTCACCGACGAAGCGGCCCAAAAGGGGCAGGGAGCCATGGCGGTGTCACTCGACATCGCCAATGCCTTCGGCTCCCTCCCCTTTGCGGTAATAGAGGAGGCGCTCCGGTATCACGGAGTGCCCCTCTACCTGCGGAGAGTCGTGGGACACTACCTGCAAGGGCGGGTAGTGTCCTACATGGGGAGAACCGGTCGAGAGGAGAGGCGGATGGCCACCGGTGTTCCACAGGGGTCTGTGCTAGGGCCCCTCCTGTGGAACATCGGATATGACTGGGCCATCCGCGGAGAGGTGCTGTCCCGGATGGCGGTCATCTGCTATGCAGATGACACGCTGGTAGCCGTCCGGGACACCACCTGGAGCCGATTGGTAAGGAGGGCTGAGGCCGGAGCCACATTGTTGACCCGGAGGATTGAGGCATTAGGCCTTCGAGTGGCCCTCAGTAAGACCGAGGCCCTCTGTTTTAAAGGGCCTCGGTGGAGGGTACCTGCGGGGGCCACCCTCCGGGTCAACGGAGAGGAAGTCGGGGTCAAGGCCCGGATAAAATATTTGGGTCTTGTCCTCGACGGGGGTTGGCGCTTCGGTGACCACTTCCGAGCGCTGACCCCCCGGCTTGTGGGCGCGGCCTCAGCCCTGGCGAGGCTCCTCCCTAACCTCAGCGGTCCGGGTGTACATGCGAGGATGCTGTACACCACGGTCGTCAAAAGTATGGCCCTGTACGGTGCACCGATATGGGCTCGCGCCCTCAATGCACCGAACAGGGCCCTCCTCCGCAGGCCGCAACGCATTGTTGCGGCGCGTGCGTGCCGGGCCTACCGAACGGTAGGCCACGCGGCGGCCTGCGTTTTGGCCGGCACCCCTCCGTGGGAAATCGAGGCGGGAGTGCTGGCCGAAGCCTACTGGGCGCGGGCCATACAAAGAGCCCGGGGCGAAGCCCCGGCCCCAGAGGAGGTCTCCCGCGCCCGGGAGGCGAGGAGAGTGACGACCGTGGAGCGGTGGGCGAGAAGCCTAGCGCACGCCAAATATGGCGTGCGCACTATAGAGGCCATACGCCCACTGCTCCCGGAATGGTGTGGGAGGAGCCACGGCTCCCTCACCTTCCGCCTGACACAGGTGCTGTCCGGGCATGGTTGCTTTGGACGGTACCTGTGTCGAATCAGACGGGAGGTGACGATGCGCTGCCACGGGTGCGGCGCCAGCGAGGATACGGCGCAGCACACACTCGAAGTGTGCTGCGCCTGGAGAGAAGAGCGCCGCACCCTGGTGGCGGCGATTGGCGGCGACCTCTCACTTCCCGGCGTCGTGCGCGCCATGTTGGGAAGTGAGAGGTCTTGGAACGCGGTCTCCTCCTTCTGTGAATCAGTCATGTTGCAGAAGGAGGAGAGGGAGCGGGAGCGCGAAGGGGATCCCCTAGCGCCCCCGCTCCGGCAGAGAAGAGTGGGGAGAAGGAGGCGGCAATTCACCGCTGCCCTTCTCCCCACGCCTTAAGTTTTGAGGGGCCGTAAGGGCCATACGCAGGCGGGGTCACGGATGTAAGCTAACGCGTTCCCGTGGCCCCGCCGTAATGCGTGAGAGGGCAGTCTGGTTTTAGTGGGTATTCCGGTCGCCTTGTCTTTATCTTCTGCGGCCGGCGAGTCCCACACTCCCCTACGCCATTGCACAGCCCGGCGTAGGGGGTGCGTAAATGCATTTCCAGACTATAAAAAAAAAAAAAAAAAAAGGTTAGGTTAGGTTAGGTTAGGTTAGGTTAGGTTAGGTTAGGTTAGGTTAGGTTAGGTTAGGTTAGGTTAGGTTAGGTTAGGTTAGGTTAGGTTAGGTTAGGTTAGGTTAGGTTAGGTTAGGTTAGGTTAGGTTAGGTTAGGTTAGGTTAGGTTAGGTTAGGTTAGGTTAGGTTAGGTTAGGTTAGGTTAGGTTAGGTTAGGTTAGGTTAGGTTAGGTTAGGTTAGGTTAGGTTAGGTTAGGTTAGGTTAGGTTAGGTTAGGTTAGGTTAGGTTAGGTTAGGTTAGGTTAGGTTAGGTTAGGTTAGGTTAGGTTAGGTTAGGTTAGGTTAGGTTAGGTTAGGTTAGGTTAGGTTAGGTTAGGTTAGGTTAGGTTAGGTTAGGTTAGGTTAGGTTAGGTTAGGTTAGGTTAGGTTAGGTTAGGTTAGGTTAGGTTAGGTTAGGTTAGGTTAGGTTAGGTTAGGTTAGGTTAGGTTAGGTTAGGTTAGGTTAGGTTAGGTTAGGTTAGGTTAGGTTAGGTTAGGTTAGGTTAGGTTAGGTTAGGTTAGGTTAGGTTAGGTTAGGTTAGGTTAGGTTAGGTTAGGTTAGGTTAGGTTAGGTTAGGTTAGGTTAGGTTAGGTTAGGTTAGGTTAGGTTAGGTTAGGTTAGGTTAGGTTAGGTTAGGTTAGGTTAGGTTAGGTTAGGTTAGGTTAGGTTAGGTTAGGTTAGGTTAGGTTAGGTTAGGTTAGGTTAGGTTAGGTTAGGTTAGGTTAGGTTAGGTTAGGTTAGGTTAGGTTAGGTTAGGTTAGGTTAGGTTAGGTTAGGTTAGGTTAGGTTAGGTTAGGTTAGGTTAGGTTAGGTTAGGTTAGGTTAGGTTAGGTTAGGTTAGGTTAGGTTAGGTTAGGTTAGGTTAGGTTAGGTTAGGTTAGGTTAGGTTAGGTTAGGTTAGGTTAGGTTAGGTTAGGTTAGGTTAGGTTAGGTTAGGTTAGGTTAGGTTAGGTTAGGTTAGGTTAGGTTAGGTTAGGTTAGGTTAGGTTAGGTTAGGTTAGGTTAGGTTAGGTTAGGTTAGGTTAGGTTAGGTTAGGTTAGGTTAGGTTAGGTTAGGTTAGGTTAGGTTAGGTTAGGTTAGGTTAGGTTAGGTTAGGTTAGGTTAGGTTAGGTTAGGTTAGGTTAGGTTAGGTTAGGTTAGGTTAGGTTAGGTTAGGTTAGGTTAGGTTAGGTTAGGTTAGGTTAGGTTAGGTTAGGTTAGGTTAGGTTAGGTTAGGTTAGGTTAGGTTAGGTTAGGTTAGGTTAGGTTAGGTTAGGTTAGGTTAGGTTAGGTTAGGTTAGGTTAGGTTAGGTTAGGTTAGGTTAGGTTAGGTTAGGTTAGGTTAGGTTAGGTTAGGTTAGGTTAGGTTAGGTTAGGTTAGGTTAGGTTAGGTTAGGTTAGGTTAGGTTAGGTTAGGTTAGGTTAGGTTAGGTTAGGTTAGGTTAGGTTAGGTTAGGTTAGGTTAGGTTAGGTTAGGTTAGGTTAGGTTAGGTTAGGTTAGGTTAGGTTAGGTTAGGTTAGGTTAGGTTAGGTTAGGTTAGGTTAGGTTAGGTTAGGTTAGGTTAGGTTAGGTTAGGTTAGGTTAGGTTAGGTTAGGTTAGGTTAGGTTAGGTTAGGTTAGGTTAGGTTAGGTTAGGTTAGGTTAGGTTAGGTTAGGTTAGGTTAGGTTAGGTTAGGTTAGGTTAGGTTAGGTTAGGTTAGGTTAGGTTAGGTTAGGTTAGGTTAGGTTAGGTTAGGTTAGGTTAGGTTAGGTTAGGTTAGGTTAGGTTAGGTTAGGTTAGGTTAGGTTAGGTTAGGTTAGGTTAGGTTAGGTTAGGTTAGGTTAGGTTAGGTTAGGTTAGGTTAGGTTAGGTTAGGTTAGGTTAGGTTAGGTTAGGTTAGGTTAGGTTAGGTTAGGTTAGGTTAGGTTAGGTTAGGTTAGGTTAGGTTAGGTTAGGTTAGGTTAGGTTAGGTTAGGTTAGGTTAGGTTAGGTTAGGTTAGGTTAGGTTAGGTTAGGTTAGGTTAGGTTAGGTTAGGTTAGGTTAGGTTAGGTTAGGTTAGGTTAGGTTAGGTTAGGTTAGGTTAGGTTAGGTTAGGTTAGGTTAGGTTAGGTTAGGTTAGGTTAGGTTAGGTTAGGTTAGGTTAGGTTAGGTTAGGTTAGGTTAGGTTAGGTTAGGTTAGGTTAGGTTAGGTTAGGTTAGGTTAGGTTAGGTTAGGTTAGGTTAGGTTAGGTTAGGTTAGGTTAGGTTAGGTTAGGTTAGGTTAGGTTAGGTTAGGTTAGGTTAGGTTAGGTTAGGTTAGGTTAGGTTAGGTTAGGTTAGGTTAGGTTAGGTTAGGTTAGGTTAGGTTAGGTTAGGTTAGGTTAGGTTAGGTTAGGTTAGGTTAGGTTAGGTTAGGTTAGGTTAGGTTAGGTTAGGTTAGGTTAGGTTAGGTTAGGTTAGGTTAGGTTAGGTTAGGTTAGGTTAGGTTAGGTTAGGTTAGGTTAGGTTAGGTTAGGTTAGGTTAGGTTAGGTTAGGTTAGGTTAGGTTAGGTTAGGTTAGGTTAGGTTAGGTTAGGTTAGGTTAGGTTAGGTTAGGTTAGGTTAGGTTAGGTTAGGTTAGGTTAGGTTAGGTTAGGTTAGGTTAGGTTAGGTTAGGTTAGGTTAGGTTAGGTTAGGTTAGGTTAGGTTAGGTTAGGTTAGGTTAGGTTAGGTTAGGTTAGGTTAGGTTAGGTTAGGTTAGGTTAGGTTAGGTTAGGTTAGGTTAGGTTAGGTTAGGTTAGGTTAGGTTAGGTTAGGTTAGGTTAGGTTAGGTTAGGTTAGGTTAGGTTAGGTTAGGTTAGGTTAGGTTAGGTTAGGTTAGGTTAGGTTAGGTTAGGTTAGGTTAGGTTAGGTTAGGTTAGGTTAGGTTAGGTTAGGTTAGGTTAGGTTAGGTTAGGTTAGGTTAGGTTAGGTTAGGTTAGGTTAGGTTAGGTTAGGTTAGGTTAGGTTAGGTTAGGTTAGGTTAGGTTAGGTTAGGTTAGGTTAGGTTAGGTTAGGTTAGGTTAGGTTAGGTTAGGTTAGGTTAGGTTAGGTTAGGTTAGGTTAGGTTAGGTTAGGTTAGGTTAGGTTAGGTTAGGTTAGGTTAGGTTAGGTTAGGTTAGGTTAGGTTAGGTTAGGTTAGGTTAGGTTAGGTTAGGTTAGGTTAGGTTAGGTTAGGTTAGGTTAGGTTAGGTTAGGTTAGGTTAGGTTAGGTTAGGTTAGGTTAGGTTAGGTTAGGTTAGGTTAGGTTAGGTTAGGTTAGGTTAGGTTAGGTTAGGTTAGGTTAGGTTAGGTTAGGTTAGGTTAGGTTAGGTTAGGTTAGGTTAGGTTAGGTTAGGTTAGGTTAGGTTAGGTTAGGTTAGGTTAGGTTAGGTTAGGTTAGGTTAGGTTAGGTTAGGTTAGGTTAGGTTAGGTTAGGTTAGGTTAGGTTAGGTTAGGTTAGGTTAGGTTAGGTTAGGTTAGGTTAGGTTAGGTTAGGTTAGGTTAGGTTAGGTTAGGTTAGGTTAGGGTAGGTTAGGTTAGGTTAGGTTAGGTTAGGTTAG